>NW_025333909.1:7500000-8750000 GCF_019186645.2 Phyllostomus hastatus | reverse complement strand
AAACAGCAAAAAGGCCAAGGAAGATGATGTTTGACAATAGAGCAGGACCATCAGGAAAGCACTGGTGACATTTGAGAAATCATTTTTGGTACAGCTGTGGAGGCAAAATCCAGATGCAAAAAGTTAATAGATGAATAGGTCAAGAAGTGGAGGAAATAAATGATGAGTACTCTTTTTTTTTTAAGATGTTATTTATTTTTAGAGGAAGAAGAAGGGAAGGAGAGAGGGAGACAAACATCAATGTGTGGTTGCCTCTCAAATGCCCCCTACTGGGGACCTGGTTCTCAACCCAGGCATGTGCCCTGACTGGGAATTGAACTGGTTTCCCTTTGGGTCACAGGCTAGTGTTCAATCCACTGAGCCACACCAGCCAGAGCCTCTTTTAAAAAAAGATATTGGTCAAAGGAAGAAGAGATGGGATAGTAGCTAAAGAAAAAAAAAACAAAAGTTTGGACATCTGAGACATTTGTATATAGAGAAAAAAATAGTAGTTAGGAAGACTAAAGATTCATCAGAGAATGGAGACAACTGGGATAAGATTCTGGAAGAGACATGAAAGGGAAGAATTCTAGGTACAGATAGAGAAGTGACTTCAAGGAAAATAAAGAGGACTATGTCTTTCACTGTAATGAGATGGAAAGAGCAGAAACTAAAATGAGATTTTTGAGGTGGGGAGGACAATGAAGTAACCACATGGGATAGATTATCTTGGTTTCCTCAAAAAGTAGAAGGGCAATGAGGGAACATGAGCATAGAGGACTGAGGAAAATTAAAATACTTTGTAACCACAGTTATAGAGAATTTGATGAATACAAATATGACAGTGAGGGTTGGGAGGGCCTCTTAACTTTGGATAACTTGAATCTGTACTGAATCTAGCCATTTATTTTTCTTCAGCAAGGTTTCATGGCCTGGGAACAGTAAAGTAGATGTTAGGGATTATGGACTTTGTAAGTTGTGAGAACTATTGCCAGAGGTCCTAAAAGTAACAATTATAATTATAAGATCAGCCATCTTTGAAAACACCTGTTAATTTTTAGGGTGGATCTGGCAGCAATTCAAATGCACAGGCAGAAAAAAAAGAAGCTGCCAAAATAGTTAAAGTGTTTAGGAGCTCATTTGTGAGAAATCTAAGACTTCAGATTGAATTTATTTTCATAATCTGTTTTACTCAGAATGACTTGTTCATAGTACTATTCAGTTTTACCTTCTTATAGATTTTGGGAAAGTAATAGTCCTCTAAATTTTGAAGTATTTTTCCAATAAGTTATTTAAAATCAGAAGTCCAACACTCATTTCAGAGAGAATCAATACCTAACACATCTTTCTTCTAAAAAAATAGCAATAATTTGGCGTTTATAGTAAAGTTTACTTCACAGAGAAGAAAATTTCATTGTTTTTTGCTAAAATTCTTCTTCCCCTCTTAGAAGATGCTGTATCTTTGAGATGAAGGTTCAGCTCTTCTCTTTTCACCCAATCAATCATCTGTTCATTCACTATGTGGTATTCAAGATTGATATAAACTCTAGTTTTGTATATTTTTTACCCTCTTCAATATGTTACATGATTGCAAAGAAGTATCAAAGAGGCTGTTTTTCAAAAATAAACACAAAATAGTTTCTAGGGAAATTTATCTAAATACATTCATTTTTACATTTAATAATTCATCAACTAGTCAAATTTAATCACTTACATGCTTTTTTTTTAACCAAAGTATCCCAAGGACATTTAGTTAAAGCACCCTTTGTTGAAATGTTAATATAAGAAGTATGTAGCTTTGGGTTCAAGAGTGTCTTGTGTTTCAATAACCAGTGTTTTAAGTCTGGTCTTCTAAGATATTTTGCAATAGCAGACTCCAAAATTGCTAGAACCTTTTGTTGATTTTGAAATGGTCCTTAACACATCAACTGGTAACATGTTTGACCAATCCTTTTGTAAACTGTTGCCCTATATACAAAAATAGATGAATGCAAATTTTGGTTTGTAACAAAATAACTCCCACTCTCCCTGTACAAGTTAAAGACTCAAATGAAAACCAAAAACAGGAAAAGAACTGTAATATAGTATATATTACATTTATTTCAGACTCCTGGTCTGATTCCTATTAGCTCTTCCCCGCTCTCTTTAAGATCATGGACATGTCACCAGCCTTTATTTCATTAGCTGACATGTTCTAACATAATGCTACATCAATTTAGATGATTATATGGAGATACAGTGGCCATTAAAACATCAACTCTGTTCTCACTGTTCAAAGTATACGTTATACTGAGAGCCTTAGCTTTGATTTTAATCACAAGTAAGAAGCGTACTCTTCAAAAGTACCCCTGAGTTCCAGGAAAAAAGTATTTAATATAGTTCTCCGTACTTTATTGCTCAGTGGTGCTGACTTACATTTATTTTGCATTCCTCCGATAATACTTTTGCATAGAGAGAAACCTGCCAGTGAACCCAATTTAAATGAGGTCGACCTCATGCTTGTGTACCTCAGAGAAAACTCATTATATCTTGCCTTAGGAATAAAAACAAATTATCTCTTCCGCCCCCTTCTTATTTCCCCCAAACACTGTGTTAGGCCTGCTTAAATGTAATAGGAGAGATCCTGTTTACTCTGTTTGAGAAAATAGCCTGTCTTTATTACTATTTCCTTACATCTCTCAGACTTTAATGGGATATCATGCCACTCTCCTGCTAAAGTCTGCCACTACCATAGAGTTTATTAGAGACCAGATATTTTCTCAAGTCAATGTTTCCCTGAAAAGGTATCGTTCAATGAACAACACCATCTTTACTGTCTTTATAGGAACCACTGTCTCCATTCCTAAGAGGAAGCCATTTCTTCCCGGGAAACAATGTTATTTATGAAAAAACAATAAGAAAAGTGGAGAAGCTAAATATGGATCAGGTATGTAAATTTGTTTTAAGGCTTATTTCATAAGTGCACACTTTTGAATTATGAGTGTTTTAGTGGAGCTAAAATGGCATTTAAATGTCGAGTAGTAGGCCAGACCAGTATGAGTATAATAGTTACCTGTTATGTCTACAGCCCTTCATATCATCGTTAACATTTTCATATCCATTTCCGCACATTATACTGATTGGAAAATCAGTATAGGTTTCCAATGAGGTAAAGATATATCAACTGACATGGAAAATCAACAGTATAATCCAAACTTGTAAAGATATCCCATGCTTTGTATGTTTCTTTTAAACTGGTCTTACAAAATAAGAATTTAAAACATTACAATTTTATCTTAATTCATTTACTATAAAATAAAATATTCAATGACGATATATGAACAGACATGTAAAATACTGTATACAGTAAAACATCTAGATAAGTAAAACTTCAAATCACATTTAAAAAATTCCATGACATATAGAGGCCCAGTCCTTCAAAACAAGGATGTTGCTGTAACCAGCAGAAGTTTCCACATGATCTGCTTAGTGGATTCAAGCATGTCTACCCTGACAAAGCCTAAGAATTATGTCTTGGACAGTTTTGAACTAGACAGTGTATTCATTTCTTAGGGTTGCTGTTATGAACTGCCACACTCTGAGTGGCATAAAACAACAGAAATTTATTGCCTCACAGTTCTGAAGGTTAGAATTATGAAATCACAGTGTTGGCAGGGCTGCACTCCCTTTAAAACCTTTGGGGAAGAAACTCTTCCATACCTATCTTCTAGTTTCTGGTTTCCTTAATTGTTCCTTTACTTGTAGATGTACAACTTTAATTCTCCACTTTAAATGTTATCTTGGCTGTGTGTCTTCACATTGTTTCCCTCCGTACATCTCCATCTCTGTGTCTAAATTTTCCCCTTTTATGAGGCACTTGTCCTGTTGGATTAGGATCCATCTTAATGACTTCATTTTAACTTGATTATACCTCTGTTTCTGAATAAAACCTCAGATTAGGACTTTAGCATATCTTTCTGGGGAAGCAGGAGCACAATTCAACCCCAAACAGGCAGTTAAATTATACTGAATGAATTTGGATCAAAAATCATTTTTCATATACAAATGAAACATTAAAATAGTACTAAATGTTTCCTTTTAATTTTCTTGGCATGAAAACATGTGTTATTTTTGTGAACATTTATGAGCAGTTGTTACCAGATTGATAGGAACTAATGCATATTACTTATATGATGCCCAATAAAAATTAAACAGAGGAAACTCTTAGAATCCAAGTCTTTAAGATTCTGGGCTCCTTGGAAAGCTGGATAGAGTCTGAAGAGTACAGTACACAGATCTTCTAGAAGAGCAGTAAAATATTTCTCTTTTGTAAAGATGTTATTTGTTCAATTTTAGAAAGAGAGGAGAGGAGAAAGAAAGAGAGAGAAACATCAATGTATGAGAGAAACATCAATGGGTTGCCTCTTGGCCCACAGCCCAGGCATGTGCCCTGACTGGGAATCAAACCATCAACCCTTTGGTTTGCAGACCAACACTCAATCCACTGAGCTACACCAGCCAAGGCTTTTTCTGACCATTATGATACTAAATACAAAAATTTCATCTATTATATTAGTTATTCAAGGGGTACTTTGCTCAAGCTATCAAATTATAACATTTTTTTCCTTTATCCAATTGGACTGCCAAAACAATGAATTTGGCACATTTTAAACCACAAAGAATGTTCGAGGCACACCATTTCATGCTCCTTCTAACTTCTTGTTTCAAAGAGAAGAAACACGTTTTCTAAATTTTGGTCCCTAGAGGAAAATATTGAATATCTTGTACATTATTATTGTTTTGCATTTGGAACAATTAAAGAAGAAGCCCATTAAGAGAACATTGCTGCTACTTACTATTAAGTTAAATATTTATATTTCTATTTCTCCTTTTCTTATGAGTGACTTAAATGGACTGTCATGGAGATTGCCCAAGATAAAAGGAGCCATATGTATACAACAAACTACAACTGCTTTGATGTAGTTGACTTTTCTCATTGATAGAAATACAGTAGAATGTACTATGCAGCTGTTAAAAAAAGGAGAAATTGTTACATTTTGTGACAACATGGATGAACCTGGAGGTTATTAGGCTAAGTGACATAAGCCACACAGAGAAAGACACATACCATATGATTTCACTCATATGTGGAATCTAATGAACAGAATACACTGAGGAACAAAATAGATACTGAGACGTGGACACATAGATCGGAATGACAGCTGTCAGAGGGGATTGGGACTGGATGAAAGAAAGTGAAAGGATCACTCAAAGAACATATATGAACCAAAGTGTCGCAGGTTCGATTCCCAGCCAGGGCACATGCCAGGGTTGCAGGCCATGACCCCCAGCAACTGCACATTCATGTTTCTCTCTTTCTCTCTCTCTCTCTCCCTCCCTCCCTTCTCTAAAAATAAATAAATCAATCTTAAAAAAAAAAGAACATATATGCATGAACCACAGACACAGACAGCAGTGTGGGGACAGCCAGAGGGAAGGGGGGTAGGCTGGGTGGAGGAGGGCAGAGGTGATGGTGGGGTGGGGAGATAGAGTCATCTATCATAGTGTCAATAACATATATAAAGGAAAAACTAGAAAAATAAATGCAGTAGGATGAGCTGGATAAAGCCAGAATCTGGATGAACCTGCTTAATGTGACATGAGACCAATTCAAATAAGACTAAGTCTTAGAAGATGAGAGCTGTTCAAAAAAGAGGTCTTTGTCTTGGAAGGCTGGTAAAGTGGTATCAGTTGCAAGACATCAGCCCATTCATATGAATTGTACTGTGTGTATTTTTCTCTATCAGACAAAATATGATACATCAGAAGTGTTTGATCTTCTATATATTAAAAATTCAGTTTTTGGTGTGCTTCAAAAGTATGAGTAACCTATGAATATTTTGCTTTGTAACAACAATTTTAGTAGTCAGGTGTGACAATTGAAAACTGAAAACCTGCTGAGACTTCAGTGGTACCAATGAGCCCAACTAGGCTTGGGGAAATCACAAGGCAGCCCAGATGGACACCCTGTCGCCATTCTATTCAAGAGGCAACTGATACTTAGTAAAAGAAGATGAATGAGAAATGGGTTTTGTTTTCTTTGTTGTCTTATATCGATAAGTCCTTTCAAAGTGTTTCCTAACTTGGTTTTTTTTTAAGAAACATATTGTTTCAGGAACATTTTATTTCAGTAGTATACAAGCTCCCCACTGACTAAAAGTTTTCTCAGTCACTCTGACTTTACCCTAATCCAGTCCATGAAGGTAGTTTGTAACATAAAAGAACAGATAATATGTTTGCCCCCTAAATTTTCGTAAAACTTCCAGATTAATATACAGTCAGACTTCTAAACTGTAGATATCTTAGTGCTAGCATATTTGTCCAGTTATATTTCAATATAACCTAGAGAAAATGATTCAATGACCTGATTCTATGACCTTTACTATCTAAATGTCTACCAAGGCAGTTTATATTTGTAAAATGTGTTTCTTTATATATTTTTCTTTCTTTCAATATTTTTGTACACATGAAAAGATAATTTACACCCATAGTTACAAATCTCAAAGCATAAAATATATAAGAAGCTACAAAAAGTATAAAAAGAGAATAAAAATGTATACAGTTAAAAAAATAGCCTTTCTATCCTCATCCTTTTGTCCCTAAGTTCCACTTTGCAGAGGCAGTCACTCTCAAAGTTGTCCAGCTCTATGTAATTAAAAGCTGCCATATATATATTTGTAAGTATCTGTGGCACATTTTTTAAAATGTTATACAGAAGGAGCACACTACATTCATTCTTATGCATCTTGCTTTTTCCATGTAACACAGTTTGAAGTTGTTCCTTATAACAAATGGAAGATTGAAGTGTTTTCCTTTATGAATACAGGTCAGCTTTTGACAGTCAAAGGAAATCAAGCATTGAATTTATACCTTTACAGTTAATTGTCTGTGCATGAATGTAACACCATGATTCAAGAGAGATTTTTTCCTTTGAAAACTTTCGGAAAGTCCCCAAACTGTAACAACCAGATATCTTTTTTTATTCTGTGCTCTGTACTTATGAGGAAAAAAAAACTGCCATGACAAATGAACAAGTAGATAGCAAAGATTTAGTTTTTTAAAACTTTCAGAATATTTTAAGCACAGTGCAAATTCATCGTAATCCTCTGAAAGGACTGTGATCTAGTAATCATGAGTTCCAGTTCCAATTTTGCCACCAATTACTTGTGTCATTTTAAGATAATCATCCAGTAGTTCATTTTCTGCTCATAGCAACCCAATGTGACACATACTATTTCTTTAAAAAAAAAGAAAGCTGAGGCCCATAAAGATTGCATATGCAATTTCCCAAGATCACACAGTAAATTATAAAGTTAAATTTAAAGTCCATAGTTTATGGATCTGAAGATTCTGTCACTGCTTTTGAATATTTTTCCTTAATACATGCTTGATTTCCATAAGCATAAGAACTTTGCCCACCCCTACTTTGATTCCTAATATTCAAAATCATATACTATATTATCTTCTAATTTTATACCCATGTATAGCTTCAGTACTTTAGTATTATAGTATTATTATACAATTAGATGAAGAATGATTTAATATTAATATTCATTATACTTTTAGCAATAACTGTAAGCATAATATTAATTTATTCAGAACCTGCAAATCCCTGGCCAATTTAGTTAAGTATTTGGCTGGTCACATCCACCTGATCAAATACTAATAAAATTCAATAAAATTTCCCCTGATGGAATAGTTTGAAATTGATCAAAATAAACAAACAGAATAGAAATAGACCCATAGATACAGAGAACAGACTGACAACAATCGGGGTGGGGATGGGGAGCTGGGTGAAAAAGGTGCATTAATAAATTAATAAATAAAAGAAAACTCATGGACACAGACAACAGTACGGTGATTATCAGAGGAAAATGGGGGTGGAGGAGGTAGAACAAGGTAAAGGGGGATAAATGGTGATGGAAGGAGACCTGACTTTGGGTGACGAACACACAATACAATATACAGATGTGTTATAGAATTGTACTCCTTAAACCTGTATAATTTTATTAACCAATGTCACTCTAAGGAACTCAATAAAATTATTTATTTATTTTTTATTGTTGTTCAAGTACAGTTGTGTCCATTTTCCCCCCGCTTCCCACCGTCAATCCCACCCCCTTTTGGCTTTGTCCATGGGTCCTTTATATATGTTCCTTGATGACCCTTCCCCTTCTTTCCTCCATTATCCCCCACCACCTTCCCTGTGGTTGCTGTCAGTTTGTTCTTTACTTCAATAAAAATGTTAAATAAATAAAAAGAAATCATTATATATCACTTAGTAATGCTACGAACCCTAAGGCTTGAATTATCTTCTGAAAGAATACATTCAAATTTTAAAAATAGTTTCAGTTGGGTTATTCTTGATCAGTAATTTTTCTTCTCTGTGGCTCTTTTGTCATGTGTTTGTGTTTCAGGAATGCTGTCCTCAGGTTCAGTGCCATCATCACATCGTCCAACAGCCACAGATCATCCACTCTCCACACTGTCAGCAGTCCCATTGTAGCCAGCAAGTGCAAACCATCACAGGAAGTGATTCAATATCTACAAGCAGTGGAAATGACCTGTGCCATGGTGAATCAAGCCATATACATGAACAGGTAAGGTTAACCCGCTGATACCTTACAAAATTGAAAGAGCACTCTTAAACCCTTCTCACTCCCTTGTATAAGTACCCATATTAAATTTTCATAAAAATCTTGAAGAGTTATACCACTGCTATTTGTATTTCATTACAGCATTAAAAAAATACATTTCCCTTTCCGTTCAGAAAACAAAATAATTCAGGTCTATTAGTACATTAAATCTATGAAGGAAGTCATGAATTGATTAATAAATACCTAATTCCTAGCCAATCCTCAGTTTTAAATTGAGTCTAAGGGTTGTAAACATTAAATATTTAAAACAGCATTCAATATTTTCATAAGGTATGGTACTTAAATGAACAACAAACTGCAAATGATATTGAAGATGATTGTAATGGCCACATTTCATAGGTTGGTAATTACTTCCTATATGACTTCTTTGAAAATATGGTATATTAAGTCAAGTTAGAATATGCCTACATTTTATTGTATATTACATCCACAAAATAGAAACTAAAACTTAGTTGCTAAGGACTAATTTCTTGGGATACAATTGTCAGTGACTAATTAATGTTCTGAAGACTTTGGAACCTTGTGTAAACATCTGTTATGCAAGTGTTAAAGAAAAAAAGATTTTCTTGCATCTTCATAAGACTAACAATAATACCTGGAACGATGGGGAATCAATATCATTTGGTTTTTGCAGTAACAATAACTTGCTCATATTGACCCTTTCATAGGCAACTCTTACTAAAAGACAAAGGAAAAGAATACAAAAAATAAAAAATAAATAACGGAGCTTGTCCACATACAAATTTGATTGTTTTATATTAAGTATATATGAGATTAGTTGTAAGGACTTTGATTTTGAAATATGCACTTTAGCCATATTGGTCTAAAAGAGCCAGAAATAATTTTAAAAATCCACATTTTTCTAATTTAAAAAGGCCTATAATGATCTTTTCTCTGGATATCATGTATGGAAATACTGACCTTTAGAATTACTGTGAGACATGGTCCAGATGGTGTTGAATTTCTTATAATAAATGAATTAATAATAATCATTATAAACAATCTTATTAGGTTAATTCATTTGAAATTGTCATTTTATGGGTCAAAGTTGGTCAAACAGCAAGCATATCATACAGTTCAATCTAATACTTCGCTTTGCTTCAGTTTCCTCAGATTCATCATCCATTTCTTACAGGTTATTCTAAGAATAAATTATACATTGTATGTTAAGTGCTTACCATAGTTGAATGCCAATGGTAAGCACTTAACAAATGGTAATTATTAGTTTTTAGTAGTAATTACTCTTTAGTAACATTAAAGTTTCATGCCAGGTATTACAAAAATACAGAAGTGGGTAAAAACATTGTCACATTTCTTATAGGTTTTTACTGTCTAACAGGGGAAAGTGGCAAACACGTAAAACATAATACAAAGCAAAGTATTGTCTCTCATAAAAGAGGAACAAGCAATGTGCTTTGGCAACAGAAGAAAGAAGAAATTAATTTCAGCTGGGAGGTCAAGACAAGCTTTGTTGAGGAGGCAGGAATTGAACTGGACTTTGAAGAGTGAGCAAATTTTTCTATGTGGTATTATGTTGTGGCATGGAGCTGACATCCAAAGAGGGAATTACATGAAAAAGGTTGTAGGTTTGGAAATTTACATTTTGGGTTTCAGGAATATGTTTTCAGTTAGTGGTTTGCTTTGTATGGAAAGGAAGGCATAGACTGAAAAGTGGTACATTATGAGATCCAAATGTTAAGCTTAAAATTTTGAACTTTATTTGGTACGCAATGGAGAGTGAGTAAAGGTTATTAAGTAGGAAAATACTGATATGTGTGTTTCAGGCGGTTAATCCTAGCAGCTTTGTGCTAGATTGGAATATTGATTAAATTTCTTCTCACAGTGATCAGATGAAGAAGGTGTCATTGTTACCCTTATTGCTCAGATAAGGCAACAAAAGTTTAGAGAGCTTAAGCTACTAGCAAAAGGCTTGCACAGCTAAGCTTGTGGTGAAGCCAAAGGTGTATGTAGGTAGCTTGACTTCAGAGCTGATTGAGAGTTCCCTCTTGAGGTTGAATCAATAGTGTGGAGTGTCCTTGATCAATAGTGTAAAAATAAATAGAGCACCAGTTTAAGAATCCGCTAGCAGGAAAATATTGGTGATATTACAAGCAGTGGACTAGCTTCAGTGTAGGAAGACCTGGGTTCCAATTCCAGTTCTGTCCCTTTCAAGCTGTGTGTTCATAATAAATACTAAATTTCTGAGAAACATTCTTGTCCATAAGATTTTTGCAGTCATGTCTACTTCACAGTATGGATGTAAACATATTTCAGTGAAAATGTATGTTCAAAATGCTTCTTTAACTATAGAGTCCAGAACATGGAAAATGCCATAGAGAAGGATTTACAGAGAGAATATTATCATTAGAAGCTATTTCAGAAGTCTAAGTGTAAACCTTAAACTAGAATAATCACAGTAAGAAAGGAGTGAGGGACAATTATCAGAGATGAGAATAATACCATAGGGTTAAAAATCTTGTCTAGTGACAATGGTGATGCTATATTCTTTCATTAGGTCAGTACAACTAAAAATATATTTGACCAGACCAGATATTGTATATTCCGAAAATGGATAGAGTTGGGTAACTAATACATTACTTTCTACTTTTTAATTTATGCTTCAGTTTGAGATCTGTTAAATGCTGCAGGCTCTTTCTAGAAATTGGAAAAATTTCTAGAAAAACTAGAAATATTTTATGAGGGTAAAGATGAAGTGCTGCTGAAAATAGAACAGTGTCTTGCCAAGTTTAAAGCTAGTAATTCCACATGTCTGAGTTACGTAGGATCTCTGTCAGAGTGGAGACAGAGTGACCTGGTTGTGCAGATCCCATGGACAAAGGATGACAGGGAGTAAATTCTCTCACCTACACTCCTTGGTGTTTATATGTCTCTTCCACACAGCACAAGAGTCTCTTTAAAGAATAATAGAGCAGCCCTGGCTGGTGTGGCTCAGTGGATTGAGTGCCCGACTATGAACCAAAGGGGCACTGGTTTGATCCCCAGTCTAAGGCACATACCTGGGTATCGCCTCAGACACCCAGTAGGGGGCGTGTAAGAGGCAACCACACATTGGTATCTCTCTCCTTTTCTTCCTCCTTCCCTTCCTTTCTCTAAAAATAAATAAATAATATCTTTTAAAAAAGTAATAGAGCAGAAGTAAGTTAGGCTCTTTTACAGCTAAAGATTGGCCCATTTTTAGTTTGTGTTTAGAGTTAAATTGTAATTGGAGGTAGCATAATAAGGCAGCAAAAATTCAGCTCAGCTCATTTTACAAATTGTCATACAGGTGGTGTTTATAAGAAAGACAAATAATTATGTATATCGTATGTGCAACTCTTTTCCACTTGCCTTGCGGCTTCCAAGAAACCTTTTGGAGTCATGGGAAGATATAAAAAGAACAGTCCTGCTTACTTGGATAGTGCTATTGCCAAAGGAAAATACTCCAACTTGTGATGCTCTTTCATTTGAAAATTCAACTTTTGTCAACACCAAGACAGCACAGAGCTCAGTGTCAGGTGTTTTTTCTGGCAAGTATCCAGGAACGTTGCCACAAAGTTTGTTTAACATAAGTCCTCCACTAATGGTGGACTCTCTGGGCTGTTTAACCCTGTAAACTCAGCAGTTATGCCTGTTCCCTTCCTTATTAACACATGGCTCATGCCTCTCCCCATATGTATTGCTTTCTTCACCCCCATTACTGAAAATGAGTGTCTTTTGTACAGATCTCTTTCCCCTGCCACTCCTTCCAAAAATTTAATTCATCTCTGTTTTGGGCCCATGTTTTCCCAATACCTCCTTTATCTGTTTCCCACTACCTCCTGCTTTGGTGCCCTTTTGAACTCTTGTTTTGTGGCAAACAAGAGTTGTTATTTATTAGCTCTTTAAAAATTAGTTTGAATTTGGAATTAAAATAATACATGTATAGTGCTTAAAGGTCAACTAGTACTAAAGGTATATAAGAAACAGCAGTTCCCTGTTACAACTCTCTTCATGCACACCTGTTCCCAGAGGCAATGATTTTCAACTCTTTGCTTTTTCTTCTGGTATTTACATCAATATAGCTAAATAGTATGCACATACTTATGCTGCTATTTCTTGATTTACTGCTGTTGTATATTATCTCTTGATAATTCTCATACATAGAATTTAGTTCCATAAATCCCCATTTTTGGCTAAGTCGGTATTCAGTGTTTATATTACTATTCCAATGAAAATATTAATTCTTGCTAAACCAATTTGCACATTATTTGGCTTCTTATATTAGCATAACTATTTTTGCTGGTGTTACTATTTTTTATTTATTTAGTTTCCTATGTATTTATTGCTAATTCTTTTCACAACGCAATTTCATACAGTCAAGTATTCTGGATTTTGTTTATCATCTCTCTTTAAAACCCTGCAATCCACATACACAGCCCCTCTTGGCTTGTGTTACCACTATCTATTGACCTTCTAGTCACTCTCTCAATCCTTCCACAGTTTCATCAGCAGGCTTACAATCTTCTCCATTTCCCGTGGACCCCTGACCTGCAATTATCTATGAGAATTTCACCCCTCATGTCAGTGATATTTCCCATACTCTGTCCTCATGGTTCTTCACTATCCTCATTTTTTTTTTCATTTTTACTATATCTGCAGCCTTCATAGACTGTGATACCAATCCTTTAAATATCTTTCTATCATTATTCCATTAGACAAATGCCCTTATGCCCTACATTAAATAAAACCATTATTTATATGATGGTTTAACATTTTACCAAAACAAAGTGCAATAAAGATACTTCCACCAACTTTATAACACAAGTAGTAAATTACCTACATTTTACAGTTGAGGAGACTGTACTTCAGAGAGTTTAAACAATATATTTAATCTACACTTAGGAAGTGGGACCTGCAGTTTTGGCTCCAATTTCCACCCTTTTGTCACTACAATGCTTTTCTGTCTAGGTTTACTCACAAAGAAAATTAAATTAGGTCTTGATTTCAAGTACAGAACTGTTGTTATGGGCAAGTCTTCATTTTAGAGTTGTGAGTGTTATACAGTACATTCAATTCAGTGACAACATTTATTGAAAATCTGTGTACCATATACTGTATAAGTACAACTTTTTTAACTAAAATATCTATGGAGATTAAAAGAGAAGTGAGAATTTTCAGAAGCTAAAATTCTAACATTCTTTCTTGCTAAGATTCTTCTTGTAGCACAAAATAGGGCACCAATTTATTTATCCTATTAGCCAAATGACATTGTACCTAAAATGCATTTAATTTCACAGGGATTAATGTCCACTAGATTAACTGTGGTTCCAATCAGTCTAACAGCTATTAAATGTCCCAAATCAAAGCAACATAAAGGAAGCAGTAACCTTTCTGTCTAAACATGTTACCATGTCATTATGACCTTTGCAGTATAATAATCTATACTTTGGGACCTTTTATTAATAGATGGTTTTGTTTTCATGCAGCAAAAAGTCACCACCCACTAAGGTTTAAGCAGAGCAAACCTTGTCACTTAACATGTTCATGACCTTTTAGAGGGCTAGGCATTTATGTATAATCCATTTTACATAACACAGCATTTTAAACCCTTGATAATTTGCTAAGCAACCCTTCTAAACAGGTGAAAAAGCACACATTTAAGCCAGTTACCTAGTGGAAATAAATTTAATTATGCCAATGCCCTGTGCTATTGGGTTGTAACTGTACCTTGCTCACAAACTATCGCTAGTCCTGAGCAACATTTCTCACCAATGTGTGCCATTAAGTTTGAGGAGATGGAGCAGGCAAGAAAATATAGGTTGCTCAGCCCAAATCCATAACTATGATGTGCTGACTATCTGTAGGGCTCTATAATCACTACCATTGAACTTTGTAAATATGCTTGGTCAAGAGTATCATCTTTGAATATCAAATTTAATATAATGTTGATGCTAGCAAGAAAATTCCACCCTTGGAATCTCATAGACCACAAATAAGGAACAATACCCCAAACTGGAACCAGGACAAGAACTTCGATGGCAGGAGTGAGGTGAGGCCCATGTTTTCCTCCAACAAAGAAATTACTTTCTACAAATGTTCTGAGAAATGATCACTAATCTACCTCTTCTTTCACACCTAAACATTGCTGTCTTGCCTTGTGTTTGTGACAGCAATTCTAATCAAAGTTTTTTTGTCAGTTTTTTTTTTACCTGCAGTCAGAGACAAGGTGTTGGACTGCTTGAACATTATTATACTCAAATAATGATCTAATAAAAGGTACTTGATTGATGCATCAAATAGTGATCTAATAAAAGGTACTTGAAAGATGCTAAAGCATCTTTAATATATTTTTCCATTTTCATCCAAGGACACACCCATTGATTTTAGAGAGAGGGTAAAGGACAGGGGAGAAAGTGAGAAAGAGAGAGGCAGAGAGAGAGAGACATTGATGTAACAAAGAAGCATTGATTGGTTGCCTCCCCTATGCACCCTGACTGGGGATTGACCAGGCACCTTAGGCATGTGCCCTGACCAGGAATCAAACCCATGATTTGCAGTTTACAGGTCAATGCTCCAACCAACTGAGCCACATTAGTCAAGGCTCTTTATTATTATATGAGAAATATCACATTTTTGGTTTGTCAAGGCAACAAGGACATGGTATTGAGCCAACTCTAAAAGAGATCTTGAAACACACCCACAAAGAGTTAAAATAAAAGTAACAAGCTCTGAAGACCTGTGATTTAGTAAATAGAAAAAATTGCTAATGGGAACATCCCAGTTTATGGTTAGGAAATTTCATGTTATTGTTGAGCACAGTCCTGTCAAAGACTTAACAGTAGGTGAGAAGCTGACTTCTGCCTGTCCTCTCTCCTCCAAAATTTTGAACCCACTGGATTTTGGATTTTTAGTAAATGTTAGTTGAATGACATTGTAAATTATAAGTTGTACAGAACAAAGTATGAATATATACACAAAGGAGTGAAATTTGGCTTCCTACTTTTCCACCTTGGCATGTCTTTTGCCAAAATAACCAATTCTTCAATTCTAATGCTCTTACTTTTTCTCTAGCTGATTAAAATTTATTATCTGAACTTCAGGCATACTTAGCATAGTTTCAAACTAAGAAAATCAAACAACTAACCTCCAAAATAATGTAGTTAGGAGCAGTATAATTCTAAAATAACTAAGAAAACAAACAAAAGAGGTCATCTGGGGAGGCAATATGTGTAGAGGTTACAAGACAGCATTATTTCATTTAATCTTTGCATAAAGTTTGTAGCTCAATGCCTGGCACATAGTAAGAGGTTAATAAATATGTTATTATAATTTCTCAAAATAAAATCAACTACCTTTGGTAACTTTTAACACTTCTTTCTAGCTATGAAAACAGACACAATGTTAATTTAATCATTCCTGTCCTGGACTCTGATTCTTCATTTGGGTACTTAAATTTTCCACCAAAAAGAAATCACATGAGTAAAACAAGTTTTAGTAATGGCATTAGGATTTATGTGGGTGAAGATGTACATAAATAGTCTACTAGTGTGCAGCACAATGACAGGAAAATATATGTGCAAAAATAAAAAATAAACATTTCACAACAATTTGAAACTATGAAAGGGCTTTGGCAAATGAGGGTAAAAAAATACATAATTTTCACACTGTTATGAAGGGATTATAATCAGCTATGAGAAAAAAATGTGCAAGAACACTAAACTTATCAAATTAGTTGTTTGGAGATTCTAACAGGGAAGCCCAGTACTTGAATATCCTTGGCTAAATAAATGCCCTCCTCTAGTCAGGAAACTTCAAAGAGAAGTGAACCCAGAAAACTGTATCTATCCAGCCAGCTACAGCAATGAGATAGCCTAAGCATCAATGGAGTGACATATACATGACAGCTAGATTTCCTTTCATCCAGTTAAATTTGATTATTTTTTAAATTTTCAATCTCAGTTTATTACTTTCAATACTATTTTGTATTTGTTTCAGGTATACGGCCTACTGGTTGGTTAGACAATCATGCAGTTTACAAAGCGTGCCCCCAATATTTCCAGTACCCACCTGGCACCATAGTTATTACAATATTATTGACTGTATACCCTATGCTATAATTTACATCCTTGTGACTACTCTGTAACTACTAATTTATACTTCTTAATCCCTTCACCTTTTCATTCAGTTCCCCAACCTGTCCTCTCTTGGCAACCACCAAACAAAATTGCAACAGTCCCATAGACACAGAAAGCAGACTGGCAGTTAATGTTGATTTTTAAAATCATATTTTAAACCATGTGTTTATAACAGTCCCATTTTGGTGAATATATAGATATTCCATAAGGGACAAATGCATGAATGAAATATGAAATCAAAATTATTCATGATTATTATGAATAGATATTTGCTTAATTTGACCTTTGTTTCCTGAAAGGGGTCTGTCACTGAAGATCTGATTGCCAACATCTAGAAATCTAGGTAGAACTCAAATGTCAGTCTCCATCTCTACAAGGAGTTCAGTTTACTTGCTAGAATTAGACTTGTCTGCACTTAGGGAAATGGGTATAAAGGATTGCCACAGTATTCTTGAGGAAGTGTTGCCTAGGCTCTTTCTGGCTTTCTTAATCATTTTTGGTCAGCTGCTTTAAGAGAGAAACCTATAAAAAACAAAACAAAAAACTATTTCCAAAATTAGTTGGCATTTGAGGTCACTTCTAAATAGGTAGTTGACTTCTTTCAATTTAACAAATACTTCATAAGCAACTATAGCATGTTCAATCAGTATTGTAGTACATACTATGGGATATGATAAAAATTACGAGTCTGTACAGAAAGTATTCATCCATGCAATATGAAAAATAGAGACATTTATTGAAGATACAAAAAACACTGTCCATAGGACAATGACACCTCAGTCCCCTTCAAAGTAGACACCTTGAGACCTCGTCCAGATCTCCCAATTGCCATCAGGTACCCCATTGTATTTTCCCAAATCTCATTGACAGTCTGAAATCTCTACTCTTTCAAAGGTGAGTTGAGTTTGTGGAAAAGCCAGAAGTTGCAGGACACCAATCTGGGCTGTAGGGGGGCTGAGTCACCTGGGTGATTTGATGTTTTACCAAAAAACTGTGCATGAGACATGATACATGAGCGGGTGCATTGTCGTGATGAAGCTGCCAGTCACCAGCTGTCCATACCTATGGCCATTTTCGTTGTATTACATCTCTCACTGACAAAGAACATTGAAGCAGTACTCATTGTTTTTCCTGGAGAGGGAGCAGACTCATGATGGACAACACCTTCCCAATCAAAACACACAGTTAACACGGTCTTGATTTTGCTGTGACTTTGCCACGCATTCTGCAGGTGTGAATAACCAGGTGACTTCCATTGGCACAACTGACCTTTCATGTCCAGATCATAGCTATAGACCCACAATTCATCTCCAGTTATGACCTTGAGGAAATCTGGTTCATTGGTAGCAGTTTGAGTCAAGTCATTAGCAACTGCACCATGATGTTCCTTCTGCTCTGGTAGCCGAAGCCGTGCAACAAATTTTGCCACAACATGTTTCATGGCAAGATCCTGCATCAAAGTCTTGGACACAGTAGTTTTTGGAATCCTCAGATCAGCTTCTAGTTCTTGCACTGTCAGTTGCTGATCTTTGTTCATTGCATCCCATTCAACATTCTCAGGTGTTCTGCTTGTTGCAGGCCTTGCAGAATGTGGATCACTTTGAACAGATTTTTCAAGCATGCTTGAAACAGTGTGACACACTTTCATTTGCATTACACTCATTGAATCATCTCCAAAAGCCTTCTGAATCATACAAATAGTTTCCATGGAGAAATGTTGAAGCTTAACACAAATTTGATGCAGATGCGTTGCTCTACTCACTCAGTCATTTTGAATGTGATGGCCACACAGTACACGTGCTCACTCAACAGTGTCTACCACCCCCACTGACTGGTACACTGAAGTCATCATTGTTCATGCATGTGCATTCCAGTCCACTCTCCTTGGCTGCCAGGTTATATCAACATCACTCAAACTGTTCTTATTATATTAACAATAGCTGGAGTTTTTCTGGACAAACCTCATATGACTCATTTTCTTACCATTTTGTTTATTTCTTTTATGTAGGGAGAGGATGCTGAGAAATCAAGATTTACATATGTAAAATAATATGAAAAATATTCAAGATAATTGAGCACAAAGAGCTAAATTGAATTAGCTTGTTGGCTAGAATAGTTTCAATTTTCATGCTGGTAGTAAATCTTGAGATAAATTTCAAAATATAGGTATTAAAGAGTATCTGAAGCAGCAAAAATGTGAGTGAAGACTACAGGCCAGAATAATGAGATGTATGCCCAGGAAAGTGAAATTTACTACTGCTGAAACAGAGACCATGTTAGGACATAGAGTGTGTTACTATGATCATGTAAGCATTTATAGGTTTTATATTGAATACATGCAGCTTATTAATATGATGACATTTAAATATACTGTGTAATGATATTGACTCTATCAGTTTATCTATCTATTTAGACTTTCATTTAGAAGACTACTCTGTTTGGGGAGTAATCATTACTTCCCCAAGAAAGCAACTTGAAAGGGTACAGGGACAAGATAATGTTGTAATGTAATCAGACTTTTTTAAAATGTGAAAAATGTATATATTAATAAAAATATAGTGATGCTATACTGTATTTTGAGTGTGGCTTTTTTCTACTTATCTGTATTTTATGAATGAATTATAATGTCACAGACATTATTATCAAAGCTCATCTTTGCTTACTTTGCAGTCCTTTCACTTACCTCAGCATGCATGACTTTTTAGGGTCTGCATCTAGAGGACAAGTTAAAAAGGAAGTATCATTGGTCAAATTCGAAGTCAAAATGCTTGCCAACACACTGTTTATTGATTTATTGATGATAGTTATTTGGAGAGATGCGAGGTGATGATATCTGACTGTGGTTTTAATTTGCATTTCTCTGATGATTAGTGACATTGAGCATTTTTTCATATATCTGTTGGCCATCTGCATATCCTTTAAGGAGAAGTATCTATTCAGGTCCTTTTCCCATTTTTAATTCAATTGCTTGGGCTTTTTCGGTGTTTAGTCATATGAGTTCTTTATAAGTTTTGGATACTAAATGTGTTCTCCCATACAGTTGGTTGTCTTTTCGTTTTGTTGATGGATTCCTTTGCTGTGCAAAAACTTTTCTGTTTGATGTGGTCTCATTTGTTTACTTTTTCTTTTGTTTACCTTGTCCAAGGAAATATCTCAGAAAAAAATATTACTAAGAGAAATGTTTGAGATTTTACTGCCTATATTTTTTTCTAAAAGTTTTAATCCATTTTTTCTTGTGTGTGGTTTAAGAAGGTAGTGTAGTTTCATTTTTTGCATGGATCTGTCCAATTTTCCCAACACCATTTATTGAATACACTGTCCTTACAAATACTATATGATTTCATTTATATATGAAATCTAATGAAGAAAATAAACAAACAAAATAGAAAGTAACTCATAAAGAGAACAGACTGACAGCTGTCAGATGGGCAGGGAGTTGAGGAGCTGTGTGAGAATGGTGAAAGGATTAAGCAAAAAAAAAAGTAATTCATGAAGACAACAGTGTGGTGATTAGCAGATAGAAAGGGAGCAGGGGCAGGTAGAAGAGGGTAAAGGAAGAATGGATGGTGATGGAAGGAGACTTGACTTGGGGTGGTGAACACACAATATAATATATAGATGACATGTTAGAGACTTGTATACCTGAAATGTATGTAACTTTATTAACCAATGTCTCCCCAATAAATTCAATAAAAAATAAAAAATTGAAGTTCATTTATCATACATGTACTTATGAATATGTGTTTTTATAGGGCACCTTTGTCCCACATGCAATATCAAAGATAGTATGACATGCAACCCAGTTTATTAACCTTCAGGTAGTGTTGCTTTGGAGATGTTAGGCAAGGTGGATAACATTACTGAAAAGATTGGTACCAAAAGATAGGAAGTTAATAGAATAGTTCTTTTTTTCTAAAGGTTTTATTTATTTATTTTAGACAGAGGGGAAGGGAGGGAGAAAGAGAGGGAGAGAAACATCACTATGTGGTTGCCTCTCATGCTCCCCCTACTGGGGGCCTGACCTTGCCCACAACCCAGGCATGTGCCCCCACCTGGAATGGAACCAGAGACCCTCTGGTTTTCAGGCCGGCACTCAATCCATTGAGCCACACCAGATAGGCAGAATAGGTCTTATTTAGGACTCTATTCATAGTGCTTTGTGTTTAGGATTTCAGAAGTGTCTGGGGTCTAAGAATTTTCTATATTTGGCCCTGAGCTACTCTTTCCAATATCTGATTGATTGGCTATTCAGTCTAAGTAATAAATGGATGGCATCCAACAAGAAATTCATACAAACACATGGAATTGAAGATTTATTTATTCTAACTTTAAGATATGCTAATAAATCAGGCCGACTTTCACTGGGAAGATGCAAGTCCAAATGAAATTAATTCTTCTGTAGTCAGTATAATTCAAATGTTTCACATTTTTTTCCCAAAATGGGACAGATGGGTAAGCCATGTGGTGATAATGGGCAATTCAGAGATTTTGATTTACTTGTTTTACTGTTTTATGTAAGCATCTATATTCCAGAACTTTTATATAAATTATTCAAGTTTGCATTTTTAGGTCATTTAGACTTGTGTGAAATGAAATTAAAAATGTTATTACAATGTTGCTTTTCCTTTAAATTCCTCCTATATTGAAAAAAATGTATACTCCAGATGCAAACAAATTCAGTAGCTTGATTTATGTGATAACCTTGTAATGAGTTACTTGTATTAATTGGTTATTTCATTTTTTCATTTTCTATCAAAAACATCTGTGAATTTAGAAATACTCGATATTGTTTATAATTGAGGTTGATGTTTTCTTCAGGTGGTGATTCAGGATGATGGCCCTGAAAAATTGGACCCCAAATATTTTGGAGAGTTACTTGCTGATCTAAGCCGCAAAAATACAGATCTATATCACTGCCTATTAGAACATTTGCAGAGAATTGGAGGAAGGTACGGTAAATATATCATTTGCCTTGATAGTGTAGCTATCGAATATTTTATGATAATCTAGTATTTTCAACAAAGCATTTTAGAGAAGTTTTGGGTTCACAGCAAAACTCTAGTACTTTTAATGGAGAAACAGCACAACTATATAAGGAGATATAGCAAATGGCTCATTTTAAGAATTAATTTACTTTCTGAAAATCATCAAAGAGGTCATACCAGCCCTTTAGGATCAGTAAAGAATTCTGTACACCTTCTTTTGTAATGTATTTTTATGGCACATGCAGCCTCTTGGACAAAGAGCTAAAAAATGCATGATATACTATGACTTGTTTTAACATACTACACTGATGATACAAGACACAATCCCACTGCCAACACATTACTGTTTCTTCTGCTGATGTGTGGTCAACATATGAAGGCCAGCATTCAGTATGCATTCAATGTTATATATTATAAACATTGTATACTATTTTAATATTATATTGCATACAATATACCAAATATAAATTATATGACTATCTATAAAGTAATATAAATAAAATATATATGTTACACACTTCCAAAATTTTTTCTACTACATAGTCCCATTATACAGGATGAGGCAAAAGTAGGTTTATAGTTAGTCATATGAAAAGTAATGCAATAGTTAATAAATAATAATACAAGAATAAACTCTGTTTCACATACTGACTGTAAACTCACTTCTGTCTCACCCTGTGTTTGTGGTCATCTATCAGGCAAAATCTTGGAAAGCTCCACAAATTCATAAAAATCTATAGGAGAAAGTCAGTAGAATTTTTTCCAGTTCTGACTCCCAAACTAGATTCTAGTATTTCTTAGACATTTTAATCTGTTGTGCATCTCTTTTCTTTTCCATTTATCACATTTTCCTCTCCATGTTAAGCTTCTTTCTCCCTGAATTTTATTGCTTTTATATTCATGACTGCAACCATTTGCTTATGATTACTCTCAACTGCTTTGCCTCTGGATCTTTTTGTCCTTCCCACTTAAAAAAATCCCGGTTCTGAATTAGTTTAACTCTCTGCTTTATTTATTGTTTTTCTTAAATCGCTATCTCCTCCACCCAGTGTCCAACCTCCACTACCCAAAGAGTTAGAAGGGCTCCATGAGGGCTGTTTTATTGACCCTGGTTTCCCTGATGACTGGTTTAGTGGAGACTCAGTAAATCTTTGTTGAATGAATGAATGAATGAATGAATGAACAGTTACATTAACAGTTAACATCATGAATGCTACATCCATGCAGTTAAACACTGTTACAGCAAAGCACAGGCATTTATTTGAATTGGAGTCATTATAAATGCATGATTTCCATTTTGGAAGCTAAGCCTTTATTACTGTTTATACTAATCAACACTTTCTCTGATTACCCAAAAAACTATTTCACAGATTCATCCATTTATATAAGTCAGTATCTTAAACTCTTTTCCCTCACTCTGAGTAGTCAATTATTTATTGAACGTGTACTAAGTGCCACACTGTGCTTTTTCTGTATTATCTTAATTTGCACAGGAATGCTAGAATGTTTTAAATGAAGACGCAAAAAGGGTAGGTTGTTAACTCAAAGTCACATGCTTTCTAAGTGCTTGAGATGAATTGAAACATTTTTAGTACTCTTTAGCTATAAACTATGACTTAGTTTTTCTGCAAAGTGGTGCCTAGATATTCATTTTGCTCTCCGTGTTCCTCTTCTGTGCATTCATAATGCCCTGTGAATATTTCTATCAAAGTATCCCTTTGTAAAATCAGGAGAATATAGACACACACTGTTAAGTACCCTGATAATAGATCCAGACTTCCTATGTCAGATTCACATTCCAACTTTGGTTACATACCAGATGTATAATATCGACTAACTTGTTTAACCTCTCTGTTCCTTGGTTTCTTCATCCATAAAATAGGGGCTATAATAATATTTCTCTCATAGATTTCTTACAAGCAGCATCAACGTAATGTGAGAACTTAGAAAACAAACCCACAGAATGAGAAACTCTGGGGGTAGAGCTGAGCAATAAGCTCTTCCCAGAGGATTCTGATACATTTTCAAGTTTGAAAATAGACCTAAGGCAGTGATATTCAACCAAAGAACCTCGAGAACCTTTAAAACATGCAATACCTGACTACTTACTCAGGGGCACTGATCTTTTTTCCCTTAGATTGTCAAATAAAAAAATAACAACAGCCAACATAACTAAAGCTCCCCTGTTTGAATGAACCAAAATTATAACTATTTTTTACAGATTAGCAAAAATTAGAATATGTTTTTTGGTGTGCTGCAGAATTTTCATAATTAGTTTAGATGTGTCATGAGATGAAAAAAGTTGAAAATCGCTGACCTCGGGCTACACAAGTGGCAAGATCTGGGACTCTGAGAAATTTGTTTTCACTACTAGATATTGCTTAAGTACCAATCACTTAAACAATATTGCTGACAAATTAAAGGAATTATCAAAATTTTGAATCATCACATTTGAAAAGTCACAGGATTTAGACCAATTTTATACAGAGGAAATTTTGCCTTGGAACAATTATGTTTGTATAAAGTACAAGACAACATAATACTTGTGTTTTATGTTGCCCCAAAACAATGCAGAACATGTGGCGTTGACAATGTCACTGCTCAATAAAGGTTTTCAGAAGGAGAGTTCAATATATTCTAAATTTATTAGTCTCATACTAAATCGAAGTAGACAAAGCAACCTACCAAGGAAAGTTCAATTATTTCATAACAATTATCCAGATAAAGGTGTAATATGGAGTTTTGAAATAACTTCCTCTAATTGAGGGGTTTGGTTAAATACACATGGATGACCTAAATGTGTAATTAAGCACTGCAAAGCTTTGAATTTAATTCCTAGAGTAGCTAAAAAGACCAAAAACAAAATCTAAAGTTATTCTCCACATTAAACTCTCCATGATGGAGAGGATGTCAAACTTTTGGTGTTTAAGTGTTTTTGTGGCTCATAAGGTTGTCAGGGTTTTTCCCTTCATTCCTTTCCTGTTTTCTTTTTTTTTTTTTTTCCTATATTACATTTGTTTCTTCTTTGGGAGATGAGAGGGTATAAAGTGAGTGCCACTTTATTTGTTTTCCCAGTGTAATTCCAGCCTCCACCCCCAGTGCTGAATAGAGAGGCAATCCTCACTGACCTTTCCACCTCTACCTCCCACTCTGCTCCGTTTCTCTGCTTTCTCCATCTCTCCCTCCTCTTTTGTCTCCACTTTGCATTCCAGGTTGCAACTCAACAAGGAGTGTGCTCCAGGGTCAACATTACAGGAGGTTGTCTCATAAAACCATTCTGGATACTCTTTAATATCCTAATATTAAGGGCTGTTGGCTGTTTCTTGTTTTGTTTCTTTGTATTGCTTTCTTATTTGTAGAAAACAGTAAGGGACTGAGCACATGTGCATTAGATCGGCATTGGAATTCAAATTTTAAACATAAAAGGCCTGCTAATACAGTGATAACTTCAATTAACAGTAATGCAAGACTACTAAAACTGCAATGTGATTCATATTTTAACTTGTTTTACCTTCCAATATATGCATGTATTTACTTTAGTAAATATTAAATAAGTAGAAGATACTTGATTTTGTTTTGCTAGGGCCGCTCAACAATTTCTATTATTTTGGGTGACACAGGAAATACCATATAGATACATACATACATACATACATACATATATACACATGATTCGGCATATGCAGTTATGTGTTGGGAAATGGAATCTTCAGCTCTTCTCTACATTACCTTGTACATTTTTATAAATGCATGCAACAGATTTTGCACAGTGAGTGACTCATTTATTTCAATAAGCAATACATTACTCATAGTTACTTAGAAGGTAAATGTGGAAACTAGCTTAATATCTCTAGCTTAATGTACTAGCTAATGTAATATTAAGCTAGCTGAAATGTACTAGCTTAATGTCTCTAAAACATGTTCCTGGTTTTACTGAGGATATGACAATCACATATCTATGATTTTCTAAGACTGTCTTATTGTACTGTAATGTATTCTATCTTGCTTTCAGAACATGTGTACTGTTTTTTTGTTTGAGAAGTATGTTTACTGCATGTATTTTGGGCCCAATTCTTCCACTAAGCGCAGTGGGAGCAAGCAGGCAAAAATAAAGGCCCGTCTGTTGCCATTGACAACACTAGAACTGCATCCTTCCCAGCCTTCACTGCTCCCCAATAAAGACAATGCCAGACCAATATAATCACCAGCAATTTTCTCTCAGCATTTGCTTACCAAGCATGGCTTCAAAAAGGGCCTTCCAACCCTCATGGTCAAACCCTCATTTTGATGCTGGAAGTTCTATTATACTAAAAGTTTGGCCATGTCGCTCAAGGTCTGTTCCTATACAAACATTCAAATACCCTCTAAGCTTTGTCTCTGCTAATTATATTGTAGTGTAGATTGAATGAGTTACTCAGTCTTATCTTGCAAGTTTGGGTTTTGATACAACTTGAAACACACTGTAGAGAGAAGGTGGAATCAACATTGAAAAGGAGCAATGCAAGGAGAAAAGGGAAGCAT
Source organism: Phyllostomus hastatus (assembly GCF_019186645.2). Classification (NCBI taxonomy): domain Eukaryota; kingdom Metazoa; phylum Chordata; class Mammalia; order Chiroptera; family Phyllostomidae; genus Phyllostomus; species Phyllostomus hastatus. The sequence goes on along the minus strand of NW_025333909.1, from coordinate 8,723,705 downwards.
AATCATTATTTATTCACTCAGGTAGCATTTATTGCCAGGCATGGAGGACTTCTCCATGTAGCCTCAAACAGACTGGTATGAATGGATGCTACTAACCAACTCTGCATATCCTATTAGTTTGTTATTTGGTTATTATTTATTTGGAACAGATTAACTAGTACAGGAAAATTATCTTCATATTTGTGTCATTTAGTTATTTAATTTTTTCATTTGCACTATAACTTGAATTGGTGCTGTAATGATACATTAAAAAGGTGATATAAAATATTTAGAACATTAATATTCATATATTATCAATGTATATATTTTCCTATCTATCTTTCTTTTATTATCTATCTTTCTTTTTCATTTTTACAGCAAACAGGACTTTGAGTCCACAGATGAGGTAAGTGCAAAGAAAGTTAAATTCAAACATAGCTGATTGCAAAGTAAATTCTGATATTTGCACTAATTATATTATTTTAGTTTGGTACCTTTATTAGACTGGGAGCACAGGTTCATTTGGTCTCTTGATGAACCTGAGAACAAGAAATAATGATCATTTTGCTTTTAAAATGATATAGCCATTTATATCTTTGTAATCACTATAAAAGTAATCTTAAATCACTCATACAAAAAGTTTTATCAGCTGCCATCTTATGACTGAATTTGTCTTTGCTCATCAGAACATTTAAAATTGCATTGACCACATATTCTCTGCTTTATAAAACTGAAATCTACATTAATTAAATAAATAGCAAATTCAGTTTTAATGTATTTTGAGAACTTGTATGTCCCATGACAATTAGCCAGCAACTTGAAGTATTCCTACAAGTATTAATTTTATTATATATGCACATCTTGTTAATAAGTACTTTAAATGAAATAAGTCATCAACCAGAGAAAGAACAGAATTTAATGTAATGAAACATTCTTGTGTTAATTTTTATCTTTGTTTCCAATGTATTGATGTATTGCATTTATTACAATTATTCAATAAGCCCTAAATTGCCTTTAAAAATATTGAGTTTAAATCAACTTCTCACTTAAAATTAGTTTAAGGTTCTAAATTGTTGTGGCAACATTAGCTTTCAAAAGTCACCACAGCTCTGTGTAAATTTTCAGTAAACCCTTAATATAATTTTATTTCCCCAAATTTTCCTTGTTTAAAATCAGCCTCTAAAATTTCATATGTACCACAAAACAAAATTTCCAGAAGGTTTTGAAAGATATATTGAAATAAAGTGTTTAATGGGATTTAAGAGACCATTCTCTTCTTTTTAAATTGCTCTTTTAAAAAAAAATGGAAATGGGCCCTAGATGGTGTGGCTCAGTGGATTGAGCGCCAGTCTGCAAACCAAAGGACCTCCTTTGATTCCTGGTCAGGGCATGTGCCTGGGTTGTCGGCCAGGCCAAGCCCCTAGTGCGGGGCATGTGAGAGGCAACCACACATTGATGTTTCTCTCCCTCTCTTTCTCCCTCTTTTCCTCTCTGTCTAAAATAAACAAAAAAATAAATAAAATCTTTAAAAAATAGACATGGAACATTTGATTGGTTGTCCAAAGCTTTTCCCTAAAATGCCTGAAATTCAGGATTCTTTCCATGGTGAATGGAGTACAATCTATGTTTTCAAAGTAAGAACTGATAAGGTCAGAAATGAAATTTGTAACAAGTATTACCTGAAATGTAAAATAATATTTTGATGTCTCTAAAAATAAGTCCGATGCACAAAAGTCTGTGAACTCTGATCATAAGATTAAAATACTAATGTGTAACTGTTTAAAGGATGAGCCTCTCTTTTCTTACAGTCAGAAGACATTGAATCCTTGATTCCCAAAGGATTGTCAGAGTTTACAAAACAGCAAATTCGCTATATTCTGCAGGTGAGTTGGGGTCAAGAGTGGGTGTGACAGCAACACTAACAAACCATTAGGTTAAGATACTTCCCTTAATTAAGAACAGAAATTTTCTAATAAAATCATTTTTCACATTAATTGATTAGATTCTGATTGTATTATAGTTTGGTCAGACCATCAAACACTAGTAGTACACACATGACTACTAGCATTTAGGGAAATGTTCTAGAAATATGGGGTGGGGCAAAAGTAGGTTTACAGTTGTGAGACTGAAACACAGAGTTTATTCTTGTTTCACTATTCATTAATATTGTGTTATTTTCCATACAAACAACTGTAAACCTACTTTTGTCCCACCCTGTATTATTCCTTAACATGGAATTCCCTTGGTCTCTCCTTCCTGCCTTGCTTTTCCTAAACTGAGGAAGGCTAGAGACCACTGGAGAAGTCAATACCCCTACAATAAAGGGAGAGATAGATTAATACTGTGGGAATATGACTAAAAAGAACACATGTGTTTGCAAGAAAGCATTCTGAAGATAATCTAGTTTTGTGTAAAGAAGACAATTTCTAAATTTGACATTTGGTCTCAAAGCTTTGTTGATCATCCAAATTTTGGACCTAGTGTCGTATTTGTAAAACTGAAATGAAAGATCATAATACAATCTGTATTATAAAGAGACAGTGGTATGGGGAACGTATATGCTCCACAAAACCTGAATCCTGGAGACATCCTCAATATTATATCTGGAAGTGGGATGTTCATCCAAAGTGCATTCATGGACTATTTGTACAAAAAAAAATTCTTTTAAGGATTTTTGCATCTAAGATCATGAGAGACATTGGTCTATAATTTTCTTGTATTATCTTTGGTTTTGTTATCAGGATAATAATACTTGCTTCATAAAGTGCAATGAGATGTGGTTCTTCCTTTTCTACTTTCTGGAAGACACTGCATAGACTTGGTATTAATTCTTTTAAACATTTCGTGAACCCTCAGTAAAAATATCTGGACCTGGATATTTGTTTGGCAGCTTTTTTTTTTTTAATTCTAAATTCAGTGCCTAAATAGTCATAGGCCTATTCAAATGATGTTTCATATTAGATGAGTTGTGGTAGCTTGTGGTTGTCAAGGAAATAGTCCATTTCATCTAAATTGTCAAATTTATATGGCTATAGTTGTTCAGAGTATCCCCTAATTACCCTTCTGATGTCTGCAGGGTCTGTATTACTATCCCTTATTTGTTAATACTAGTAATTTGTATCTTGTCCTTTTATACTGTTGTTCAGCTATAGTTGTCCCACCTTTTCCCCATTGCTCACCACCCCCCGCCCCCACTCCCACAGTCAATCCTCCCCATTGTCCGTGTCCATGACTCCTCCATTCCTATTCCTTGATTTTATTTGTCAGTCTTGCTGGAGGTTTATCATGCTTATTGATTTCTTTCGAAAAGAAGTAGGTTTTAGTTTTAGTGGTCTCCTCTACTGTTTTCCTGTTTACACTTCCACTGGTTTTTGCTCTTGTCTGCATTATTTATTTTCTTTGCTTACTTTTGGTTTATTTTGCTCTTCTTTTTCCAGTGTTTTGATAAAGGAAGTGAGACTAATTTGGGACCTTTCCTATAAATATCCTCTCATCATGGCTTTAGCTGTGTCCCATAATTATGATACGTATTCTCATTTCCTTTCAGTTCTGTGTATTTCTGTCTTATTTTTTAACTTATTGAGTTTATTGGGGTGAAACTGGTTAATAAAACTATATAGGCTTCAGGTGTACAATTGTAGAATACATCATCTGTATGTTCTATTGTGTGTTTACCACCCCGACTCAACTCTCCTTCCATTGCCATTTACCCCCCACTTACCCTTTATACCTACCTGTACCCCCTTTTCTGGTAACTTTATCTCCCTTTACATTTTTGCTCTGACCAGTGGATTATTTTTAAGTGTATTGTTTTGTTTCCAAGTGTTTAGAGATTTTCCTGTTGCCTTTCTGTTACCAATTTCTAGTTTGATTCCATTGTGTTCAGAGTACATATTCCATTTGAACTCAATTCTTTTGAAATAGTTAAGTTTTGTTTAAGTAAAGGATATGGTCTATCTTGCTATATATTACATGGGCACATGAAAGGAATGTGTAACTGTTGTTGGACAGAGTCTTTCATAAATGGTGATTAGATCCTTTGTTTGATAGTGTCGTTGAGTTCTTCTATATTCTTGCTACTTTTCTGCCAAGTGGTTCTACCAGCTGCTGAGACAGGGGTATAGAAGTCTTTAGTTATAACTGGGGATTTGTTTATTTCTCCTTTCAGTCTATTGCTTTTCGTTGCATATGTTTTTGCAGCTCTCTTGTTAGGTTCCTAAACATTCATAATTGCTATCTATGTCTTTTTGGTGGACTGACCCTTCTATCATTATGTAATGGCCCTCTCTTTCCCTGGTAATTGTCTTTGCTCTGAAGTCTTTTTTATCAAATGTAAATATAACATGCCTGTTTTCTTTTGATAAAAGTTTGCACAGTATAATTTTTTCCAACCTTTTACTATATGTGTGTGTAGATACATAAACATACATGTATACATAAACTTTATATATATATATACATATATATATGTGTAAGTGTATATATGTCCCCATATGTTTCCAAGTGTTTAGAAATATCCCCATGTTCCTCCGTTTGCTGCCTCCACCCATCCCCCAATCCCAGCCTTCACCACACTATTGTCTGTGTCCATGGGTCATGCATATATGTTCTTTCGCTAATGTCATTATCTTCTTTCATCCAGTCCCCCTGTCCCCTTCCCTCTGACAGCTGTCTGCCTGTCTGGTCTATGTATCCATGCCTCTGGTTCAATTTTGTTCATCAGTTTATTTTGTTCATTAGATTCCATATATATATATGAGACCATATGGTATTTGTCTTTCTCTGACAGGCTTGTTTCACTTATCATAATAATCTCCAGGTACAGTATAACAGAATAAATAGAATAAATAATAATATAATATAATATATACATATATATGTTATTTCTTCTTTCTTGATGCTCCAAATTGTTCCTTGTATTATTTGGTTTCTCTTTAGCTGTTCTTTTAAGGTAGGTTTTAGTGATAGATTCTTTTTATTTTCCTTTATCTGAAAATGTTGTGATTTCCCCTTCATTCCTAAATTATATTTTTATTACGTACAGAATTTGTAGTTGATAATTCTTCCATTCTTTTCCTTCAGCATTTACAAAGTGTATGCTACTTTCTTCTGGCCTCTATGGTTTCTGATGAGAAATCTGCTGTAAATAGAAACATTACTCCTAATAGTTAAGGTTTCTTTTACTGCTTTCAAGATTTTATCTTTAGTTTTAAGAAATCCGACCAACTTGTCTGGGCATGGATTTCTTTGGGTTGATCATATTTGGACTTTGTTCTATTCCTTGAATATGTATGTTCATGGTTTTTGCTAATTTGGAGGTTTTCAGTCATTTTTTTCTAATACTTTTTCAGCTCCACATTTACTTCTTTCTAAGATTTTGATGACATGTTAGATATGTTTTATACTCCTACAGGTCTCCCAGTCTCTGTTTAATTTTTTCCAATATATTTTCTCTCTGATGTTTAGATTCAGTACTTTCTATTGTTCTATCTTCAACTTCACCAATTCTTTGCACTATACGATCAATTCTGTTTTTTAGTCCACCCATTGAGATTTTTGTTTTCCAGTTACTGAGCTTTTCAATTCTAAAATTTTCATCAATTTGTTCTTTATATTTTATACTTCTTTTCTGAGATTTTCCATTTTGTTGCTGACACTTTCTATTTTTTTATGTAAGTCAGTAAGTTCTTGTTGAAGCATTTTTAATGTCTGCTTTAAAATTCTTTTTAGACAATTTTAACATTTCTGTTATCTTGATGTTGACATCTATTAATTTGTTTTCTTATCGAGTTGAGATTTTTCTGGTTCTTGGAATAATGGGTGATTTTTAAAATTGAAACTTGCCGTGGCTGGTGTGGCTCAGTGGATTGAGCATGGGCCTGCAAAGCAAAGGGTCGCTGGTTCAATTCTCATTCAGGGCACATGCCTGGGTTGCGGGCCAGGTCCCCAGTTGGGGGCATGAGATAGGCAACCACACATTGATGTTTCTCTCCTTCTCTTTCTCCCTCCCTTCCCCTCTGTAAAAATAAATAAATAAAATTTCTTCAAAAGTTTTAAAAAATAAAATAAAATTGAAACTTGGACATTTGGAGTATTGTGTTATGACTCTGGATCTTCTCCAAATCTTCTATATTAGCAGGCCTCCTTTGATATTGGAACTACAGGGGAAGTGGGAGCACTGTCTGTTATTGCCAGATGGGGAGTAGAAGTTCAAGTTCCCCACTTAACCTTTACTTACTTTTATCAGGGAAAAAGCTTCTTGTTCTTCCTGACCAGAGATAGGAATTGTGGCTCTTTACTAGGCCCCAGCTTTTTTAGGATCTGGTTTAGATAGGAAGGAAACACTGCAAGTTAAGTGGTCTCATTTCCGTTGGGCAGTGATAACAGTCCCTACTCTCCGCTAAGCATCCTCTGACATCACTGTAGCAGGGAGATGGGGCAGTATTTCACTCCTGCTGAATAAAGTGAGAGCATAGTCTCCTTTCATAGTCTCAATAGGCACCACAATGCCTGAGGTCTCATTTTTGCTCAGTGGGAGCAAAAGCCCCATCTTTCCACCCTCCCTTTTCTAACACCCAGCTAGTGAGTGGCATTGGTGCACCTTTTTAAGGTCTCTTGAGAGGGAGAATCTAGGCTTGGTTCCTGGCCTTTGATGGTTTTGGTAAGAGTAGAGTTGCAGGGATTCTTTTCTTCTGTGGTGTTTAGCTGGACTAGAGTGATTATTAATCTAAAAGTTCTTCACCTTACTAGGCTGCCATTTTCATGGTCCTTTGGCTACAAAGAGCAAGCTTTTCTAGGGACTTTTATTTGTACCAATTGGTGTTTCTGTGTTGTTGATTTTCCCAACACCAGCCTGTGATATAAGAAGCAAAAAGAAATCCTGGGAACTCACTTCTGTATTGTTCTTCAGGTCCCAGTGATCCTAACGAGACTTCTGTCTTTTCACCTTTCAGAGTTTTTCATACATAACATCCAGGGCTTTTAATTAAACTTAGCAAGAGAAACAGGAAAAAGTATTTCTAGTTCACCTTTCAAGAAATGACAATTGCCTTTAAAAAAAAAAAAGCATTTTTCTTTTAAAAAAGTAGTTTAACCTAGTAAAAGGACTTCTATCCCACATGTTTATAATTTCAGATGTTTCTATCTGTTAAGGTTAAACTTAACTAGTATAGCAGGCAAAATCCATGCATTTGGCAGCATACTTAGGAAGATGTATTTTACTATTTGAAGGTTGACCGTGTCATCTTTTCTAATATTTCAATAAAGAATAAAAGTAAATTTGAGAATTTCTTGATAAATTTCTATCTTGTGAAAATGATGTTACTTCATCATGAAAAAAAATACTGTACTCTATTCTAATTATATAACAATGATCTCTTCAGGAGAATTGCTTGAATTATTTATGCATGTTATTAATAATATTGTCATAGCAAAAATAAAACTGTTAATAAGTTTGCTGGTAGGAACAGAAAAATCAGAACCAGTATCACTTACATTGCCTATTTTTAAATGCTAGTATAAATAAACCAGTAATTGTTTTCTTCCTCCAGATGAGGGGCATGTCTGAAAAATCACTCCGGCTAGTGCTATCCACATTCAGCAACATACGAGAGGAGCTTCGTCATCTTCAAAATGACTTGACAGTAACATATATTTTGATTTTTCTTTCCAAAGTCTTTCTAGTTCCTACCTTCCTAACATAGAAATCAAGGCATTCAGTCTACCTTTTAAAATTTAGTTCAACACAGCTTTATGCTTACCTAGACATCGTTAATTTCTTGAAACAGTTCATTGATGCTGACAGGGAAAACAAGCTGTCCCATGTTAAAAGAAAGAAAGTCGAGAATGCACTTATTAATTAGTTTACAGCTAAGGCAATTTACTGCTTAAAGCTAGGGAGTAGCTTCTAAAACTAGAATACAGAATCTGACTCATTGAATGGGAACTCCCCCTTTTCTGTAAAAATAAAACACACTCTGAATTTTTCTGAATACTTGAAAATGTCCTTCTCTAAGAATTTAAGCTTTTCTATTTTAATTGTTCTTGGTGCCATCAATTAGATCCATTCAGAATATTTTTTATACAATGAATAACTCCTTGAGGACTTTGGAGTTGGATTTTTTTTTCTGAGTTCTGATGAACACATTTAGACTCTACTTTGAAAATTTACCACCTGCTGGGATTAACAAGGAGTCTTTGAAGATTGGAGTAAAACATTAAAATAATTTAAAAGGTTCTGCTTCGTTGGACTTTGAATTAGTCAATTCATCAAGTTGTCTCTTTTAATGTACAGGTTTTTAAAGGCTCAATACTTTTGTATCCCATATTTTGCTTAAGTTTAACAATTCTGTTTCTTAGCAACTACAAGTGAAAAGTGCTTATTTAAACCTTCCAATGTAAACGAGTCTTTGTATTATGTGACTTTGGACCAGTTTCTGTAATTCTGAGTCATAACAAATAATTTTGTTTTAGTCCCTGGAAAATGACAAGTTAAGACTTGAAAAAGACTTGGTTTTCAAAGAAACTCAGATAAAAGAATACGAAGAACTCTTGGCATCAGTGAGAGCAAATAACCGTCAGCAGCAGGTAATTTCATATTTTCATTGATGATAAACTAGATGGATGGTTTTTCCTATGCTTAATTACTGGTACACTGGAGTTATGAGATACACTCCAAACACTATTAAAATATGATGGAACAATTTGTTCATATGAGAATTGAGTGGTTTTTGATATTTCCAATGACAGAAAAGTCCCTCAGAAAAAGATAGCCTTAGGTATTTTAAATATAAAGTTTACACAGTCCCCACTCATCTATGCTGTTGGATGACAATGATTGCATAACTATTGAAAATCTGAATTCACTCATTGATTGTATCTACTGACATTTCGTGAAGAAAATTTTTTTTAAAGATCTTAACACAGACCTGGCTAGCATAGCTCAGTGGATTGAGCGCGGGCTGTGAACCAAAGCATCACAGGTTCGATTCCCAGTCAGGGCACATGACTGGGTTGCAGGCCATGCCCCCCAGCAACCACACATTGATGTTTCTCTCTCTGTCTCTCTATCTCCCTCCCGTCCCTCTCTAAAAATAAATAAATAAAATCTTAAAAAAGTAATTACTTAAAAAAAAATCTTAACACATGTTTTTTCAATAAATCAGTGAAAGAATCAACTGTAGAAGTGATCTCCAGATGTCTGAGCAGAGTTGATTCCTAGGAAATTGTATTGAGTCTCTAAGGCTGACACTTTCCTGATCTTCACTGCCATGACAGTGCCAGTTGTCACATAAATAATCAGGCATATGGTAATTTTGGTCCCTACTAGAAGGCAGGGTACAGTATTGTCAAAGACTAACAAGAGTCAGATTCATCTAGTCTTGCCCTGGCTGGTGTGGCTCAGTGGATTGAGTGCAGCCTGTGAATCAAAGGATTGCTGGTTGATTCCGAGTCAGCGGAATTCCCATGCCTGGGTTGTGGACCAGGTCCCCAGTAGGGGGCGCGCAAGAGACAACCACACATTGATGTTTCTCTCCCTTTTTCTCCTCCCTTCCCCTCTCTCTAAAAATAAATAAAAAATAAAATTTAAAAATTTAAAAAGAAGAAAATTCATCTAGTCTTCTTGATTCCTTCTCATATAAGATAGGCAAGTCAGACTATGGGCAAGAATCTATTGTAATATTTTACCTGGCTGATTTAACTTACAATTTAAAAGGTCAATATTTAAGAAAACTAGGGATGAAACAATATTTGCTTTAATTCATCACACTAATTTACTAAAAGAACACTATGGCCCCTCCCAAAGTAGAACCCATTTGTCTTATTTATTTATGTCTTCTTTACTTATGTCTTCTTTACAGCAAGGACTTCAAGACTCAAACTCAAAATGCCAAGCATTGGAAGAAAGTATTCTCTCTCTTCGACATACACTATCAGACATGGAATATAGATTAAAAGAAATGGAATACTGTAAACATAATTTAGAGCAAGAAAATAAAAATCTTAGAATGCAGGTATTAAATTTTTTAAACATATGTGACTGCCTTAGTTATACTATTGTGAACTTAGCATTGGCAAGTATATATATTTGTAGTTTACAGTGTATAACTATATATATGTAATCCTTTTCCTTTTGGGAAAATACATGGAGTTTGTTCTGATGTTCTCCTATGTAGATATGTCTTATCTCCCTGCCATTTGGGCTATCTAATGCATTTCATAAAAAGTGCTCTCATTATTTCAATTTCTCATATAATCATGGGCTTTCATCTAATAAATCTTGTAATACAATGTCTATTTCCTTCATAACAATGCAATTACAGAAACTTGTGTTGTCTTGGGTAGGTTTCTGAGACTTGCACAGGCCCGATGCTGCAGGCTAAAATGGATGAGGTTGGCAACTATTACATGGAGATGGTGAAAAACTTAAGAATGGAGAAAGATAGAGAGCTCTGCAAGCTAAGGGTATGTTGATCCTACACTGCATTACACAAGTCACCACAAAATTTCTAAGAGGATAATAATGGTTTCAAGTTTAAAGCTACAAGGAAATATCAAGTGAAGGTAGAGTTTTAGGAATATGCCCTAAAACCTTTACATAAATACATATCACTGTGTATGAAATATTGCTAAATTATTTTCTAATTTTGATTACTCTTTTCTAGGAAATAAAAAAGACACTAAATTCGGGGTTTTGGTTTTTAATTTTTATCTACTTATTTATTTGATAGTCAGGGAACCCTTTATGATCTTGCCTAAAGCATTCTTATACAGGAAAGAGCAACATTTGAGATTATCCAGCAAAGCCACAGTTGGGTTCATACAAATCCTCACTTGACTTTGATACATAGGAAGACCTCTGTCAAGCACAAGGATAAAAACAGTGTCGTATTATGTACGTGTAATTGGCATCACAATTAAGGTGATATTTGTAAGAATAAGTATACATTGCCTTATCTTGTAATTTTAGGCAAAATTGACTAACTCTTAATTTAGTGATTCCTAAATGTAGCTAAATATATTAAACATGTTAATGGAAAACTGACCACAGGTTTTTCTCAGCAAATATCACTGGACAATCTCAACAGAAAGTCAGGATGAGACAAAATATAATTTCTTCAAAAGCCTAGTGATTTTTCTAGCAGACTTCCTCCCCTAGTTGTTTTCCCATCCTAATGGGAACTATAACACTTTAACTTAACAGCCATCTGTGCACAAATAATGGACCTAAAGAGGAAAATGGACCGGATTAGTTGCAGCTATGCTTTTTATTAATTATGTAAATCTGCGTCATTTTAACCTCTCTGGATTTCATCCACCTGTTTTTTAAACTGTTCTAATAATGCTTATCTCACAGGGTTACTGGGAGAACTGAGATAAGCCATGCAGGAGGAATATTTTGTGAACTGTAAATCATGATGTATTAGCCATTATTATTGAGTTTTCCTTAATTAGAATTTGAGTGATCTAAAGTCCCTGTTTTCCTAGCATTATTTTAATTATTGTGGCCTAGGGCTGTTACTTAGGTAATGTCTTTTCCTAAATTGTAAAGGCGCTTTTTAAAAAATGATCCATTTCTACTTTGCATGTCAATTCATATTTTACATTCATAAAGTTCTATAAGTTTTTATAACTATTAGTATTTTGCTCTTCATTTCATAGCTAGCTATATGACTTTCTGTCACTTAACCTTTCCGGAATTCAGTCACCTATCCTGTAAATGAAAATTAAAATAATTCTCATGTCTTTTTAAATTCTTAGACTCAATTAAGTCAGTACCAAAAAGATGTATTGAGAAGAGAAGGAAGCTGCAGTGACTTCCAATTCAAGCTTCATGAACTGACGAGCTTGCTGGAAGAAAAGGATTCCCTTATAAAGCGTCAGTCAGAGGTAAGAAAGGCTGGGATATAGGTAGAGAGGAGCAATACAACTCAGTCCTGTAAGATGAAACTGTCCATGAGTCAGAGGAGGCCATGTTTCTAAGACCCCCTTTATTCAGGAAGTAGAAGGTGAGTGTGAAGTGGTGGAAGATGCATATTTTGTGAAACAGAATTCAAATGAAAGCTACAATCGAAGCAAAAATAAGTATGGTTTATTTCATATTCTGAAGATATTGATTTTATATCTCATCACCCATGGAACTCCCAATAAGACTGGGAGCTCCTCACTACATTATTAGCCATTTTAGCAAGGGACTGTGTTATATTCCTCTCTGTATCTGTAGCAGGTAGTCCAGGAGCTGTTATAAAACCAGTACCAAAGGAAGGAACTACCAAAAATAGTGGCTGATATTGTATTGTTGTTGTTAAACAAATGGTACTTGTAGTAATGTTCAGTGATCCACTTCCGTTAGGAAACAATGCTTCCATTGTGAAGTTTCAGCACTTTTCTGCTATGGCTTTACTTGTCAGGCTTTTTAGGACAAAACCTTCCACATCATCTTGAGAACCATATCCATTCAATCTCGTGTTATCCCTCAAATATAGAAATCCTATACCCGCTAATGGATTCCTGCACAGACATGTAATGTAACTTATTGGGCACCATGAAGCAAAAATATGTAGTATTCAACATGCGGGATTAGAACATTTTTACCTCAAGGTGAACAAGGAAGAAAAACAAGTAATTATTCTTGGTAACCTTGTTAAATGGTCGAACATACTTTGTATCTCATATTTCTACTGTTTTCAAATGATTATATATTGCCTTTTATTTCTAAGGAACTCTCAAAGCTGAGACAAGAAATATATTCATCTCATAATCAAACCTGCAGTGGTGGAAGGACTACAATCACTACTAAAAAGTAATGTATTTTTAATAAAACTTAATATAGCTTTGCTTATTACATAATCCAAGTTATAGCATCATAATTTATGTGTCTTTTGCAGGCCAGAAATTCTCCTAAAGAAACCATCGCTTAATCTGAAGTCATAGAAATTTAGACCTATGGTTTCTTCTAAGAGTTTTATAGCTTTATTTATTATGTTTAGTTCTATGATCACTTTGAATTAGTTTGTGTATGGTGTGAAGTAGGGGTCCAAGCCTATTCTTTTAAAAAATATATTTATTTTTTTAGTTTTAGAGAGAGGAGAAGGTAGGGAGAAAGAGAGGGAGAGAAATATCAAGGTGTGGGGACCTGGCCTGCACCCCAGGCATATGCCCTGACTGGGAATCGAACTGGTGACCCTTTGGTTTGCAGGCTGGTGCTCAATCCACTGAGTCACACCAGCCATGGCCCAAATCCATTCTTGCACATAGGGATATCTAGTTGTGCCAGCATCATTTGTGGAATATACTATTCTTTCCCCTATTGAATTGCCTTGGTACACTTGCCAGTAATAAACCGATCATAAATATAAGGGCAAATTTGTAGACTCTCAAGTAGATTCTCAATTTTACTCCATTGATCTATTTTTCTTCATGCCAGTACCATGAGGTCCTGATTATTATAGCTTTTGGAGGGGTTAAGTTTTGAAATCAGGAATGAGAGCTTTCGAGACTGCCTAAACTATTTTTGGTCCTTTGATTTTCCATATGAATTTTAGGATAAACTTGTCAATTTCTGTAAAAAAAAAACTCCATTGAGATTCCTACAGGAATGTAATTGAATATGTAGAAAAGTTTGGTAATTGCCATGTTAATTAACAATATTAAGTGTTCTGACCCATGAGCTTGGGATCCTTTTCCATTCAGATCCCCTTTAATTTTTTAAAACAATATTGTGTAGTTTTCATTGCACACTTCTTGTGCTTATTTTGTTAAATTTATTTCTAAGTATTATATTCTTTTTTCCTCTTTTAAATTAAACTGACTGGGGCGACAGTGGTTTTACGGTCATATAAGTTTCAAGCATACATTCTATGCTACATGATCGGTATATTGCTTTGTGTGCCCACCACCCAAAGTCAAACCATCCTCTGTCACCAAATTTCAGCCCTATATTGTTTTTGATATTATTTAAAATAGAAATCTTTCCTTCTTTTCATTTTCAGATTGTACAATTGCAACCATATAGGATTAAAATATATTTTTGTGTATTGACTTTGTTTTCTTTAACCTTGCTAAATTCATTTATTAATTCTATAATTTCATTGTATTTCTTTAGAAATGTATTTGTACAAGATCATACCATTTACGAATAGAGATAGTTTGACTTGTTCATTTACAATCTTGATGCAATTTCTTTCATTTGCTTATCCAAGTGCCCCAGCAACTCCAGTGGGTGTGAAAGAGAAATGGGGAGAATGTTCCTGTCCTGTAGTCAAGGAATTTGTGCATTTTATCTCAGCTATTGAGTTTTGGGGGCATAAATTTATCATATTTTCTTTTATTATGTTTTCAAGACAAAACCTTTTTTATAATGCTTTAAAGACATAGAATCACTTTTTTAATCACTTACATATGATTGACATATAACATCATATTAATTTCAGATGTACATGATTCATTATATGCGTATACTGCAAAGTCGAAGTCTAGTTAACATCCATCACCACACATCATTACAAATTTTTCTCCTTGAGATAAGGAATCTTAAGATCTACTCTTTTAGCAACTTTCAAACATATGATAGAGTATTATTAACTATAGCCACCATGCTGTATATCACATCCTCAGGACATTTATTTTATAGCTGGAATTTTGTACCTTTTGACCATCTTTACCCATTTCACCCACCTGCCAACCACCAATCTGTTCTCTGTTTCTGTGGGTTTGTTTTTTTTTATTCCACATATAAGTCAGATCATATGGTATTTGTCTTCTGCTGACTTACAAGTATTTCATGTTGTCATAAATGGTAGGATTTCCTCACTTTTTATGGGTGTATAATATTCCATTATGTGTTTGTGTGTGTATACATTAATTACTAGGTCATCTGGTACATCTATTTTTAATTTTTGGGAAACCTCCATATTGTTTTCTTTTTTAAAAGTTAAATACAATTTATATTTTATTTCTTTTCTTTTATTTTTAAAGACTTTATTTATCTATTTTTTGAGAGAAGGGTAGAGAGAGAGAAAGAGAAGGAGAGAAACATCAATGTACAAGAGATACATCTATCAGTTGCCTCTCACATGCCCCCAACCAGGGACCTGGCCTGCAACCCCGGCATGTGCCCCCACTGGGAATTGAACCAGCAACCTCTCGGTTCACAGCTTAGCACTCGATCTACTGAGCCACACCAGCCAGGTCCATATTGTTTTCTGTAGTGGCTGCACCAGTTTACTTTCCCACAAATAGTGCACAATAGTTCCATTTTCTCCACATCCTTGTCAACACTTGTTTTATTTTGTCTTTTTGATACAAGCCATTCTAACAGGAGTGAGGTGATAACTTCTCTTTCTTGGTATTGGAAAATAGTATGTTATCTCTTTCTTTAATAATCAGTTTGGTTAGAGCTATATCAATTTTAGAAATATTCTTAGAGAACCAGATTTTAATTGGTTTTCCTCTACTCTTACTATTTTATATTTCATTGATTTCTTATCTTTATTTTCTTTGTTATGTTTACTTTCCACTTAATCTTCTCTTTTCTAGTTTCCAACCCAGAAACATAGAACACTGATTTTAGAACTCTTTTAAGATAAGTTTTATTGCTATATGTTTTTGTTTAACCACTGCTTTAACTGCATCTCCCAATTTTAAGTTGTAGTTTCATTAACTGTATTCTTTAGTTTCAAAATCTTTCAGAACTTTCTATATATATATATATTTTTACTGATTCCTTATTTAATTTCATTATAGTCAGAAAACATACTTAGTATTCATTATAAACAGTTTAAATTTATTGAGATTTGTTTTGGAAGCCAGAATAGAGACTCTCTTGGTAAATGTTCTGTGTCTTTGAAAAGAATACATATAATCTGATGATGAGTGGAACATTTTATAAATGTCATTTAGCTCAATTTGATTATTAGTATTGTTTATAGCTTCTGTATCTTAATGGACTTCCCATCTACTTCTAGTATTAATTATCTTAGAAGACATGCCAAAATCTCTAACTCATAATGTGAATTTGTTTATTTCTCTGTTAATTTCTATCAGTTTTTGCATCATTATTTTGAATTCCTGGTAGGAGGTGAATACACATTTAGGATTGTTCTGTTCTACTGAACAAAGTTAAGGACTGTTACATTTTGTGGAGGAACTTATACCTCTATCATTATTAAATGACCCTCTATATCCCTAATAATGCTTCCTGTTCTTAAGGCTACTTCATCTGATATCATAACTACTCTAGCTTTCTTTTGATTGCAGATTACATGGGAAATATGTTTCTATTCTTGTCAGTTCATTCTATTAATTAGTTTATATTAAAGTTATTTTTATAAATAGCATACATAGTTGGGTCTTGTATTTTTATTCAATATAGCAATATTTGCCTTTTAATTAGAGTGTTTAAACCATTTATATTTAATGTGATTATCTATGTTTGCATTTAAATTTAAATTTACCATCTTGCAATTTGTCTTTTATGTGTCCCATATTGTCTTTGTTCTACTGTTCCTCTTTTCTTTTTTCCTCTTGGATTAGTCATTTTTTCATTGTTGTATTTCATCAGTTTTATTGACTTATTAGGTATACTTCTTTTTTATAACTGCAAAGGCTTAAGATATTCTTGATATCACAGTCTACCTTCAAGTAATATTATTATACCTCATTACATGTAGCATGCACTCTTTATGATAGTATATTTCCATTTTTCCTTCACAATTTTTTGCTATCTTTGCCATACATATTTACTTTACATATATTATAAACCCTCAATACAGTATAATTTTCCTTCCAATAGTCAATTATTTTTAAAGAAATATTAATAATAAAAATAATATCCAATCCTGTTTTAAATTTACCCACATATTTATCTTTGCTGTTGCTATTCATTCTTTTACTTAGCTCCAAATTTTCATCTAATTTTCATCTTCTGTCTGCCTGAAGAACTTCCTTTAACATTTCTTGCCATGCTACTCTGCTGGGGAAGACTTCTCTTGGCTTTTTAAGTTGGGTTTGCATTCATAATTCAAAGTCATTTTACTGTGTATAGGATAATTAAGTTGACAGTTATTTTTTCTATGAGTGCTTTAAACATGTTATTCCACTGTCTTCTGATTTCCACTGTCTGATAAGTTTGCTGTTTATCTTATGACCATTTTCCCTTTTGAGTAATGTTCTTTTATCTCTGGCTGTTGCGATATTTTTTATCACTGGTTTTCAAAACTTTGACAATAATGAGCCTCTGTGTTTTTCTTCATCACTCTTTTCCTTGCTGTTCATTGGGCTTCTTGGATGTGTCTATGTAGTATTCAATGACTTTGAGAACTGTTTGGTCACGATTTTGTCAACTATTTTTGTCTCCTGCTAATCCTGTAGGACTTCAATTACACTTATATGAGAGTACCTGACATTTTATATAGCTAACTCACTCTGTACATTTTTTCAATGTATTTACTCTCATGTTTTATTCTAGATCATTTCTCTTGATGTCTTCAAGTGTAGTAGTATTTTCTTCTGCAGTGCCTAAGTATTCTTAATCCTATACAATGTAATTTTTACTTGTAGAAGTTCTATGTAGATCTTTATACCCTTTATTGTTCTTCTCATAATGTTCATGCTTTCTGCTAATTGAGTATATAACTTACACTTTTATATTTTTAATAGTTGTACACTTGCTTACTTGTTTCTTTTACATATCATTTCTTGGTTTGTTTCTCCTCATTTATCTTTCTCTTCATTATTAGCCATATATTCCTGCTTCATTGCATGGTTGCTCATTTTTCATTGAATGCCACATATGTTATTTTACATACTTCAGTTCTGAATATTTTTATTATCCCTTTAAGTATTTTGTGGCTTTGTTCTGAGATAAAGATAAGTTACTTAGAAAGAGTTAAATACTTTTAAATCTTGCTTTCAAACTGTTCGAACCTGCAGTCCAGGACTAATGTCATCCTACTACTGAGGCAATACTCTTCTGTAGTTTTTGCCTGATGTTCCCCATACTAGCTCTTTCCACTCTGGTTAGTGGAACACAAACTATTCCCATGACTCTGTGAGCTCTAGGAATTTCCATACTATTCCTTTTCACTGGTTCTTTCCCCTTCCTTGTTAACATTGTCACGTCCCTACACTGATAAGCACTCACCCAAAGGCTTGTGGGGAACCCCTCTACAGGTCTCTTGGCCTCTCCCCACGTGTGGACCTCTCTCCTGTCTGTTCTTCTGCTTCACAAATTCTGGCTGCTTTGACATACTTTTTACTTGAAATTCACCTCAACTGGGTGAGGCTGCTAGGATCTGTTTGGCTTCCCTTTCCCTATACTGTGACCCAGGAAATCTCTAGGCATTTGTAGGACTCATGTCATTTGTTTCCCTCCTTTGTGATCACTATCTTGTGCTGCCTGTGGTCCATTATTTCCAGAAACAGAAGTGCCTCCCTCTTACTCTTTTGAAAATAATCATAGTGAATCTTTATAAGTTAACAGGTGAGGGTTTGTTTTTGTTTTGTTTTTTTTTTGGAAAAAGTTAAGTCATGCAGTCAAATTAATTTAATAAGGGGAAGCAAACTAGGAGAGACTAAATAGGAATGAAAGTTATTTTCTTGCGCAGCCTGCAACTACCTTTTTTGTCTGTACAGGTACAAGACACAATACCCAATCCTAGGCCTCCTGTATGATGACTATGAATACATACCACCAGGTAGTGACACACACACAGTTGTGATTGAGAAAACAGAAGACAAATGGACCTGTGTAAGTTCACTTGGACATATCTAGTCCTATTAGTACTAAAGGTTTATATATTTCTATATATAACATCCTTGAAAATTCTGGTAAAAGATGAGAATGAGCTAAAATCTTATAGAATTTGATTTTTTCCTCTTAAGATTTTTCCATATTTTCCTTACTGATATACAGTAAGAATTAAGAAACTTTGAACTGATTCATACATGTGGCATTATCATTGATTATATAAACAGTAATAAATTAGATAGGCTTTTACCCCCAAAAGGAAGACAGTTAACATTGGCAATGTACTAATTTTATTTCCTTGCATATTTTTGGAGTTATTGAAATAATTCTATTCAAATTTTAAAAAAAACTTATTGTTTCTAAAGCTGGTAGAAAATGTCATAGACAATTATAAAGGAGAATGCAAGATGGAGAAGCAGGTTTTAATATCATTTGTCTTGCAATCTTCTATGGGATACTTATTCCTGTAGGTTATACATTTTTAAGATTTTTGAAAGAGGAAATGTGTCTATATTTCTAACTAGATCATAAGATTTTCTAGCTTTAAATCCCCTACTTGCAGTTAAGCTGATGAAGAGTATTTTAATGGTTAACACTTTTCTACAACATTCTCTAGGATGACAAGATGGTACGGACCTTGGGATCTGTCTAAAGAGTCCAATACATTGCTAAGGGGGCTGATTACTAAAACTCCCCTGTTCTAAAGGACTAAAAACTACTTTCCTAAAAATTCTACCTATTGACCAATTAACTTTTAAAGTAGAACAGCAAACGGGATATATTTCGCCTAGCACAAAAGTTGTCTACCAGGGGCAAGTTTTCCCCTTAGGAGACATTCAGCACTTTTTAGAGACATTTCTGGTTTTCTCAACTAGGGGTTAGGTACTATTTGCACCTGGTGGGTAAAGGTCAGGGATGCTGTTAAACAGTCCTGCAATGTTTATTGTACTTCAATAAAGGTCTTAAAATGCTCAAACATACCATGGTGAGCAATAGATAAATATACAAATGCCAATCAATCATTTGCAAAACCTTTTGAAAAAAAATTTAAAATCATAGGTGTATAGTTAATAAAATATTATAGATGTGGAGCTAATAAATGACTGCAGGTGTATAGTTAATAAAAGTAAGTGTCCATTAAATAACTCACTTTAAAATTATGTTTTGGTTGAACAAGCTCAAATATTTAAGTAAAGAAAAGAGTTCAGAAAGTGCTTAGTTCTGAAGCCCTTTTCTAACTACAGTCAAGCCATCACCCTTATATACATGGTTCTCTATCATCAATATATGCAACCAACATTTAGTAACAGCAAAATAAAAGTGGTTTGATCTTTGACATATGATGTTTCTTAAGCCATTAATTAGTTGCAAATTACTCACTACTAGCTGTTAACTAATAAAGGGTATTTGATAGCCCAAGAACCAGATGAGCAGCAAAGGAAAGTCAGTATAGGATCTAAACTGTGTCACTCAGAGATTATTTGATGTTCAAATTTAAGACTGAAAAGCAATTGCTGCTACTAACCACATGTGCCCGGAGGGCGCATCAATGTGAACATATATCAAATAAAGGGTCTACAGAATGGTAGTCATTACTACTCTCTATTAAAAACGTGCAGCAATAAATATCAAACTTAGTATCTTAAAGGACTAGATAGTGATAGCAAGTCCAAAATATATTTAAATAAGTTTAAAGATGAAATACCTATATTTATTAACAGTTAAGGACATTTGGACACATTTAACCTCTAAGTATGTCATCAAGAAAGAAATCTACTGAGTCCTTCCTCATTATCTTGACCAAAGTCAGACAAAGTCATTTCATTGAAAAAGCACCACAAAAGAGCACCACAAAACAGCACCACAAAAAAGCAGTGCATTTCCTTTGGTTTTATGTCTATCAGTTTAAATCATTTTTCAAAACTGTGTGCATACTGTGACAATGTCTAAAATCATTATAAGCCAGTAGTAAACTAACTTTTTTTTTCTTTTCTAGCCATGAATGACTCTCCAACACAAAGAAGTTTTTTTGGGAGGGGTGTCTGCATTAGTACTTTAATTATTATGTTTCCACAACCAAAGGCCAATCAAAATTTGGAACCATGGCACTACTCAGTATATCTAATGGAATGAATTAGTTCTCCAGATGAGTCTCTCCAGCCATTGATGAGGTCTGAGTCCTTTCTATCACATTCTTGTATTCAATATAGCATTCACCGCTTAAGTAAACTTCCATTGCAGACAATGGAGGACATGCTTCACTATTTTTCAATAGGATGCTTCCTAGATACTGAATTAATTTGTGGGAGTAGAGATTTTACAAGTTATTCCATTAGATGATTTTCCTTTAATATTAGATAAGCAGTTCAGCTACAAGTATAAACACTGTTTGTTACCCAAAAATAGGCAAAACTACTGAATTTTAAAAAACACTTTAACTAGTGCATGGTATATACAGTACATATTTGTTTTTCTCACATTAAACCTTGTGACTAAAAGAGATGCTTCATTACATGCTATTTATAACTCTCAGATACATAACTAAATCAAGGGTGATGGTTAACTTCATTAAGTAGGAAAGTGGAATAATATCTTTTCAACTAAATAAATTTCCACTAATTTGCACGTTGTGCTATTATGGTTCTAACGACATGTCAGTGGCTTGGCAAGTCTCTGCTTTCAAAGCCTATCATCCCCAAATGAGCCCATTTACTTCCTTAAAAACATATAACGATATATTGTAGTAGTGGGTAAAAAAGGTAGACATTTTTATAGGGGAATACATAATGTGACACTGAAATATTGCATAAAGGCTTAAGAAAGAAAAATAGCAACAACAAATTATTGATCTCTGTATCCTACTTGGGAGAAAGAGATTTTATAGTAAGAGTATTTAATGTACTTAAAAGCTAGTTGATTAGTTAGGTTGTAATGACCTTACAAAGTGAAGAAAAATATTTCCTAAATATATTACTAGATAAAAATGAAATTTCTTAATTTCAAGCACTATGCTTAAAGTTGATAATTAGCAAAAATTAAAATGTTTGCATTTGACAAAATATAGATTAAGGCAACAAATATATTTGGGTTACATTTTAATGAGGTTTTACAAATATGCATATAGAATCCTGTCATATCTGTTAAGATAGGGACAGATGAAACACTACAATAAATCAAATCATAAGTGAGAAAAATGCTTTTAATACTCTTAATTTTCAAATGGGTTTTGATATGCAGTGAAAAGCCTTATTTTGTCATCTTAATACTTTAAGATGTCTAGCTGTATAATATGGATGGACATAATTCTAGTTTTATCAATATTTTGTGATAGAAAATGTTAATATTCTTCATGAGCTACGTCCTTACATTTTCCCCTGTGGTGTGGGAATAGCTGGGCAGCTTCTCTTCTGCTAACTACTTATACGTGTAACTGTAACACTATTATGTCATGTTATATATCCATTACATACAATAGAAGTGGAAGTGTTTAGTACCCTACTAGAAAACTACCACAACTGTTTGAAACTTAGAACAAGTGTAATTTCCCCCCCAAGAACATCCACAATAACAGTCCATAACGTGGGGTAGTTAGGAAGCATGTCATTGGCTCACTTCATCCACACAGAGTGATTGAATGGGTCTGTGATAACAAGGTACTTATTACACTTAATAAAGTTAAATGTATGTATTTCTTTTCCAGTTTGTGACTAAGATAAATAAAAAGAGCAGTGATTTCATTTCTCTAACAAGTTTTATATAGCTTATCTCTGAAAAGTGCAAAGATGTCGTCAGGTGAGAAATGCCTATTATCTCATGTCTATTCCACTGTTTCACTTTAGATGTCAAATAAAATGGAGACTGTGTAAGAAATACAAAACAATCTAAGTGTCTGAATGAAATATATAAACTGTTTGTATGGTCTTTGTGAAAATCCTAGTAAAACACATATAGCATGGATTTTTAGCTTAACTTTACATTTTTCTCAGGAAGTTACTGTCATACGAATGTTTAGGTTAGAGATAAAAACACCCCTGTTATTTTTTAAAAATGCCTGATGTGGATTACTAGTGACAACAATTTACGTAGTTGGACCTCCGGCTGTTCAAGGTTTCTGCTTTAAAAGCCTAGTCTTGTTTGTTTTGTTGATTACATTCCTGTTAAAGATGAGATCATATGGTATTTGTCTTTCACTGCCTGGCTTATTTAGCTTAGCATAATGCTCTCCAGTTCCACCCAAGCTGTTGCAAAGGGTAGGAGCTCCTGCTTTCTTTCTGCTACATAGAATTCCACTGTGTAAATGTACCACATTTTTACCTACTCATTTACTCATGGGGACCTAGGCTGCTTCCAGCACTTGGTTATTGTACATAACGCTGCAATGAACATAGGAGTGCATCTATTCTCTTGAATTGTTTTGAGATTCTTAGGGTATAATCCCAGAAGTGGGATCACTGGGTCAAAAGGCAGTTCCATTTTTAGTGTTCTGAGGAAATTCCATCCTGTTTTCCACAGTGGCTGCACCAGTCTGCAATCCCACTGACAGTGCACTAGGGTTTTTTTTCTCCACAACCTCTCCGGCACTTGTTGTTTGTTGATTTGGTTATGTTGGCCATTCTGACCGGTGTGAAGTGGTATCTCATTGTGGTTTTAATTTGCATCTCTGATGATTAGTGATGTTGAACATCCTTTCATATGTGTGTGCACCATCTGTGGGTCCTCTTTAGAAAAGTGTCTGTTCGGGTCCTTTGTCCATTTTTAAATTGTATTATCTATCTCTCTGGTGTTGAGTTGTAAAGCTTTTTTTTCTATATCTTGGGAATCAACCCCTTACTAGATGTTATCATTGGTGAATATGTTCTCTCAAGCAGTGGGTCCCTTTTTCATTTTGTTGGTTTCTTTTGCTGTGTAGAGGCTTTTTAATTTGATATAGATCCATTTACTTTTTCCTGTATTTCCCTTGCCCTAGGAGATATATTGGCAAACATTGCTACTAAGATATGAGATTTTACTGCATGTTTTCTTCTAGGACTTTTATCATTTTGTGACTTACATGTAAGTCTCTTATCCATTTTGAGTTTATTCTGCTGTATGGTGTAAGTTGGTCGTCTAGTTTCATTTGTTTGCATGTACCAGTCCCATTTTCTCAACACCATTTACTGAAAAGACTGTCTTTACTCCATTTCATGAAATGGAGTAATATTCCTTGTCAAACATTAATTCACTATAAAGGTGTGGGTTTATTTCTGGGCTCTCTATTCTGTTCCATCGATCTATGTGTCTGTTCTTATGCTAGTACCAGCCTGTTTTGATGACAGTGGCTTTGTAGTATAGTTTGGTATCAGGTACTGTGATCCCTCCAACTTCGTTCTTCTTTCTGTAGATTGCTAAGGATATTAGAATCTTTTTTGTTTCCATATTAATTTTTAGAATATTTGTTCTAAATCTGTGAAATATGACATTGATATTTCAATAGGAATTACATTGAATCTATAGATTGCTTTGGGCAGTATGGACATTTTAATTATGCTAATTCTTTTAATCTATGAAGACAGCAGATGCTTCTACTTATTTGCATTCCTCAATTTCTTCCTTCAATGTCCTATAATTTTAAGAAATAAGTACAGGTCTTTTATCTCCTTAGTTAAATTTCTTCCTAGGTACCTTTTTGTTGGTGACGTTGAAGTAAAAAAGCCTAAAAATTTCAACAAAACCTACAAGAACTAGTAAATGGATTCAACAAAGTTGAGGATACAAAATTAGTATTCAAAAATTGGTGACATTTCTATATACAAATAATAAAGTTTCAGAAAGAGAAACTAAGAAAATAATCCTATAGACTTAATTACTTTGAAAGTAAGAAGACTTCTCTACAAGGTACCTTTCCTCCACCACACACCATTATTAAATATATTGGATTTCTATAGTACTTTCTGTCTAATAAAAAATACAAACTCTTCCATTCTGACCCTAAGATAAACTAGTAAGTATAGGTTTAAAAGTAAAGAATGTAGTAAATTATTGCATCTCTTTTAATAAAATCTTTAATATTGAGTGACAAAATAAGACATACATCTTTTGAATCTACAAAGGAACACTGGAATTGTTGTATGACATAATTACATGATAACCAGGCTGTCTTGGGAATCTCCTTGGATTGGTCAGTTGTAGGGGAGGTGTGAAGTCCAGGGTATTGGGTTTGGTTTCCCATCCCATTACATTACAATATTTTTGTTATTAAATTTATGTTCCAGATATTGTTTATGTTAAGGGATAGCCTTTGCTCATGTGTGCCAAGATATAACAAATCAGATGAGTTTCTTAATATGGGAGAATATATAGGCCTTTTGAGGTAGTTTGCTAAAGGGGCCTGATGAGCCAGCCATGTTATGAGTAGACGGTATTGGGATCTAGGATGACAAGTTTTGGAGTCAAGGGGAGGTGACTGGGACTTACATTGTGGGATAAATGGGATAGTTGAATTACCAATTGGTCCAAAATTAAACATAAAGCAGAGTTCCCTTTGAAATAGGTATTCTGGTAATGTTGAAAGAGAAAGGTTTAGCAACTGGAACAATGCAGGTGAAAACATTTTTGTTTGGGATTATCTAATGCTACAGTCTTGAACCTACAAATGTCACAATCTCTTTTACAGGGTGTCTAAACTGCCAATAACACTCACCAGTTCTCATCTAAGATCCAAGGTTCTAAGAGATCTTTTTGAAACGCTATCAAATGTCCAAGATAATTATTTTTTAAACATTCTTTTTTAAAAAATATTTTATTCATTTTTAGAGAGAGGGGAAAAGAGAGAGGAGAAACATCAATGTGTGGTTGCCTCTCGTGTGCCCCCTACTGGGGACCTGGCCCACAACCCAGGCATGTGTCCTGACTGGGAATTGAACTGGTGACCCTCTGGTTCACAGGCTGGGACTCAATCCACTGAGCCACACCAGCTAGGGCACAAGCTAATTATTTTGGGAGAACAAGTTGGAGCTGAACAAAGTTGCAAACATTCTGTGATACAATGACATTCTAGGGTACTAATCTAGTTCTGCATTTTCTCCACAAGAAGCCTTATTAGCCAGAAAAAAATTTATTGGATAGAATTCCAAGTCTAGCCAGTATTTTTTTATTTTCACAACAAGGGGAAATCGTCCAAGATCTGCATGAGAGGATTCTTTTGTTTCTTTGGCTTTGTGTGAGATGAGTCTCTTTTTCTTTCTTTGGAAGTAGGCATATTTAAGATTAAGAATTTTGCTATATTCTTAATTCTTTTTTTTCAAAAGTCCTTAAAACGATGTGTAGGATTTAGTGCACATTAAACCACTGAGATTAGGTGGCTTCAAAATAAACTAATTGGGTAACTCACTACAGGAAGGAGGGGGGATAATATAAATGAAACAAACTTGGCCACAAAATGATAACTCTTGAAGCTGGGTAGTGGCAATATTCTGTAAGGGTTCATTATTATCTTCTACTTTTATATGTGGTCAAAAATATATCATACATAATTTTAAGGGCAGTTCTAGTTTCGAACTGTTGGCTGTCTTGTATGAGCATGAGTTGAATTTGAGAGCCATACCCGAGTAGCAGTCCTAAGTGACAGTAATAATCCTTTCCTCTCCATCATAGTATAGGCCATTTAGAAGTGACAGTCAGAGAAATCCATTTCCACAAAATAGTCCTGAACAGTTCTGGGAAAATGCTTTTAAAATAATTACCGAATTATTTCTCGTTGTTATGATGGTATTCTGACCCGCATGTTTAGGTGAAGTGTTTTGTCATAAGATAGATCTGTGCAGTCAAATTTGTAATTTTAGACAATTTTTGTTTGTTACATAAACTAAATTTTTATTTGTTCTATCTTGGATGGGGCTTTCTAGACCCAATTTATAAGTGAAAGAAAAAATCCATCTACTTTTCTCCAGCTCCTCTGTAACCATGGGCAACTAGAATGACGTTTTTATGTAGCTTCCTACTTCCTTCAACTTCTCTACAATACCCTCCTTACACAGCCTCCAGAATAATCATCAAAATGTAAATCATATCACATGTTCCCTCCTTAAAACCTTCCAATGGCTTCCCATTTAAATTCTCACAGGTTTCATCTCTCATCAGTCCCCCACACCATGGTCCAGCTGAAGTTTGATCCATCTCAGGTTATTGACATGTTTCTCTGCCTTGAATGTTCTTACACATGATCTTCATGTGACTGGGTCCTTCTTTTCACTTGCATCTCAGCTCACCTGCCATATCCCTAGTACAGATTGCCTCTGTCTCACCCATAAGCTATCTTTTTATGCAAAGTTGCCAAAAAGTACAAGAATCACACTGGGGACTTTTGTCCCTTTTGGTAGCGACACATGGGAGTTCACTGGAAATGCAGAATTGAAGGCCCCATCCCACACATACTGATTCAGAATATGTATTTAACAAGATCCCTAGGTAAGCTCTACAGACAGTAAAGCTTAAAAAAGCACTGATGTAACACGTACTGACTAATATATTTCTTTTCTGTTAGTGATCATTAAAGAATAATTAGCCCAGCTAATAGAGTCTTAAGCAATACTACTATATATCTGGCTGCATGAATTGTACTGAATGATGACTAGTTTGAATATAGCAGATAATTTTTATGCTCGTTTGCAGAAGTCTTTCTCAAATACTTAAGTTTTCCTCTTAAATGTATAATGCTCTATTAGAAACATAATTTTAGATTCATTTCTCAAGATGTTATTACTTATTAATCAGGTTATAAATATTTAGTTTTGTCTAAATATTAAATATCAAGTCTTAGGAAGGGCACTTTCATAGCATTCTCTCATGCTCTATGAGAGAACAGAGCATGGTTTTAGCAAAAACTTACATTTTTGAGGACTAATCATGCCATAGTCATTAAATTGTTTAAATTCCTAACTTGTGTTGGTAATGCACAAAATTCTACAACACATTAAATTGCCTAAGAGCAATTTAAGTGAAACCCCTTTTGATAAAGAATAAACAGTAGCGCAAAACTTTAAATAAATTCCGTACAACTCTGAAGTGCAATAAATGCTTTTTATTGTATGCTCATTTCAATGAGTAACATTTAGAAATAATAATCCCACGTAACATTGACAATCTTATTTTACAGCGTGTACATCATTTACAGCCACATAACACACAATTTTAGATTTTCCAAATTTAATATTCTGAAGTTAAGAAAGATAAAAAATTTATTCTCAAGGAACTGATTCTTATCTGGTGCAAAAACAGAAAGGTGAACATTAGTTAAAACACAAAGCCACAATATAGTGTGAAGTAAAATTACATTTTAATTATGTTGAACAGCTGAGTGGAAACATGAAGCAACTAAAACTTAAAAGTACACATCATATGCATTACATTTATGAACAGGATTTCATTAAATTTCCCTAAACCAGCTTTTAATATTAAGCGCCATTTTGATTTGCAGCATGCTAACACAAAGCGTTGTTAAAGGGATGCATATTTTAAATTTATACACTGTAAACTGAATATCCACCTCTGAACTCTATTGGCAGCACAGTGTTTTGTTAAATACTGCATAAACACTGCCTCATATTGAAAATTCATGTTAATTATATGGTATATAGATTTTAAAAATCAAAAATTTCAATAATGGCATAAAATTGCACCTTTAAACATTAGAGCAAGTAAGACTAGAACCATCCTACTTGCTAAGACTGTCCTAAAAAAACCTTCTAAACATTATAATATTTAAGAAAACTGTGTTCTCTCAATTTAATCTTTAGATCATTAAGAAATATAGTGCTAACTTTGTTTGCAACACTACTGGTTGCATCCGTTTTAGAAAGCCATATTTGACTCAAATATACTTTTGTTATATATGCCATACAGAACGACAATCAACTCGAACATCGGGAAAAGGGGAACTGTCATCCTTAGACTTCACCTTAGACTTGAACACAGAGTGCTGTATTTCAAACATCCTGCCCTGTGGTAACAATTTTGGCAGTTCTGAAATTCTTTTGAATAGTATTGAGTTAATCTAACCTGTTTTGCCAGTGAAATTTATTTGAATACATGAACTTGGATTTCTGGAATTTAATTTCCAGGTACCATACAAAGGGCTCAATGATTAATGACTGATGGATGACTGCATTTTATTTCCCATGTCATTGCTAATATTCCATAGAAGTAAGACTGGCTTGTCATAGCAAATCACTGCTAAACTCCTCAATTAAGCATGATTTTTTTCAGAATCATATCTCTGGTATGATCAGCCAAGTAAAGTCACTGTCTTTGCTCTTCCCCTCTGTAGTCTATGCATATAATCCTACTGAATCGACACAATAGGTTTTTCTCCAACCATTCCATGGTGTTTCTTAAATTCTTTAAGTAATTTTCAAAGGGCCATGAGATCCCCTGTCAATTCAAATATCTTTAATACAAAGAATGTAAAGTTATGACTTAATATCAAGTTTGTAACCAGATGAAAGAGTTTTGTGAAATTTTCCTGGCACTTCTTTTTCCCAAGTAGCTTCTTTTTTACGTTGGTCTCATTACATAAGCGCCTCCTTGTGGTGCCTCATAATATGCTGATTCTTTTCTGATGGTCTTCGGAATCCCTTCTTGCAGAATTCACACCTGTGTGGATAGTCTTTTGTATGGATCGATATCACGTGTCGTTTAAAGCCAGATGCGTCGGTGGTACTGTACTCACAATACTCACATTGGTAAATCTTCCTTCCAGTGTGGGTCTTCATGTGCTTCTTGAGCTCATTTTGTTGTCGGAACCCTCTCTTGCACCTTTTACACTTCAATGACTGATCCTTAGTGTGAACTGAAAGGATGTGGCCACTAAGAATGAATGGATCTGATGTCTTAAAGTCACAGTGCCTACACTGGTGAATCTTCCTACCCTTATGGATATCGCTATGCTTTTTGAGCTCAGAAGGGCGATGGAAACCTTTATCACAGACCTCACACTTGTGAGGGAAATCCTTAGTGTGGACAGATATGATGTGCCGCTTAAGGTCACTTGAGTTGGTGCTCTTATGGTCACAATGAGGACACTGGTGTGTCTTATGTCCTTGAAACAAATCCAGATGGCGCTGAAGCTCCCTCTCATCACCAAATGCTTGGGGACAATGCTCACATTTGTATGGCAAATTGTTACCATGCTTAGACTTAATGTGAGTTTTCAGATTTGATTGATCTGCACACCTGAAAACACAAAACTGACACTGATATGGCTTCTCACCAGTGTGGGTTCTCATATGCTTTTTGAGTTCTGAAGGATGTCGAAAGCCCTTCCCACACTCAACACACACGTGAGGAAAATTCTTGCTGTGGACAGCCAGTAAATGTCTGTTTAATAGTCCTTGTTCTGCAGTCTCATAGTCACAGTATTTGCACTTGTGCATCTTCGGCTCCTTGTCTCTTAATATAAGTTTATTTGAACTCAGTGGACTAGCTTCTCTGTATCTTCGTGTATATTCTGTAAATTCATGGGTTTTGTCGACTTTGTTTATGAGCTTATGGCTTTCCAAGTGGTTATGGAAACTCACTTTCTTGTTAGTTGTAAAGTCGCAATCTGTGCACTGATATTTTTTTCTCATCAAATGATCAGGATGATTCTTCATGTGTCTCTTCAAGAATCCCCTTGATTTAAACTTTTTTGTGCAAATATGGCAAGGGTATACTGTCAGGGGCTGTCCGTCTGGGCCTATTATGACAGCTAGATTAAAAAAAAATAGGGAAGTTGTGACATTTGGCCAGACTGTTTGAAAAAATTTCATAACAAAAGCACAAAAATTACCTGACATTCACAATGTAAGAACTATGCTAGTGGCATAGAATCTTGTAAGATAAAATGCACATTAAAAGCAATTTATGATAAAGTGGATCACTAGAAATTGATGAGCAACGCTCACTATAGATAACTCACCTGCCGAAATGCTACATCACAGGCACTTTGTAAACCAGAAACAGGCACCCTTTATTGTAAAATCAACCTGAAAATTGTCTTTAAAAACATCATTTGGGTAAGGAGTAAATGAGTATCATTTCATTAAGTATCACTCAAACGTATTTTTTAAAAAAAACCCAACTAGTTAGATCAAACACAAACAGGTATATGGGACTAGAGCTATACTAAAACAACTGATTTTTTTCCTCAGTTACAAAAAAAAAAGAATTTCACATTTCAAATCATTATAATATTCATAAAACAAAGTATTAGTTACTTACCTGTTTGCCACTGCCTCGTTTCTCCCCTTCTCCTCTTCTTGGCCTTTTGTTTAAGTACTTTATTCGTATTAATGCTATCACAAATTTGAAGGTACTGTGCTGTTGTACTGTTTCTGTTTTCTAATGCTGAGTCCAAAGTATTTCCTGAAAAAATGGATACACAATTAAACTACATATATTTACACATATTTGCTTCCTGTTAGGTGAATTACTAGAGATGAGATGGCATCAAGTTGCCATTATTGCACTGAATTTCACATTGGGGTAGTAAATTTCATACAAAAAAAAATACATCCGTCTTACCTTCTTTTACACTTTTACATACACACACACAAATATTTATGCAAACATGTTAAATAGGGTATGACATAACTCTTCATTTGCCAAGCAGTATACAAAATTGGCTATTTAACTTACAACTGACATATAAAACTTTCTCACCTGTTGCTTGACAATCTTCATACCTTCGTGAAACTCTCCTTTCATCTCCTAAAAAAAAGACTAATTACAAACTGACATGCTGAGTATAATGATTACCAGCGGGTCACATCGTAATGTATAAAATCTTACTCTGACCACCGGTCCTTGGATTAGACTTTCCTTGTTGCCGAGTTTTTCCACTCCCAGAGATTAGATAATCTCACACACCGAAAATAAGGCCTGCTGTCAGCATCCTTGGAACTGTTAAAGTCCCAAACAATCTTACTTTCTAAATAAAAACTTGGTAGGTGTTTCTGCAAAATACCCTCAAAACTGAAGACGCTCATTAAAAGACTAGTGAATAAGTGAACCTTTAGGAAAACCAAGTTAAGATAAATTAACGCATTGGAACACCAACATTTGTCAAAGTAGAGAGTATACCTGTACCATCTTGTAAAGTAAGTAGGAATGAGATAAAATAGACAGGAAAAAATAACTCGATAAATTTACCTTTTATTACGTATTTTCTAGAAGATCACACCTGGTTGGATTTCTTTTCCTTTTAAAAATCCCAAAATCTTATTATTTGTCATGTTAATACATGAAAATATGATTTTCCAAAAGGGGAAGGATCCATTTTCAAAGACTATTATCCCTATTTTAGAAAAATAAAACTTGTATGGCACTCACTTATATAGTTAGGATTTTAAATCAATCCTACTCAAAAAACAAACTGCATTAAGCAAGGTTTTTAAATAACACAAGATACGTGGTCAAAAAATCACCTAGTCTTCTTCTAGAGAAGAGTCAGTCCACAGCAAAACATATAATATTAGCCAGCTCACAAGGGGCATTAGCACAGGATATTTAATTACTTAAAAGCTGATCAAATAGATATGTTATGTACTTATCAGATGAAAAATGTCATAAAAAATACCATATGCTGCAGTCCAGACAACAGGAACAATTTTTTTATTAACACCAGAGTCCTCATGCTGTATCTCAGGGAGAGAGGTTCCTTCCTCTTCCCCTACAGTGATTTTCCTGTCAACTTCATCGGCTATTTCAGCACAACCTAAATTTTAGAAATAATTGCTTGTTTATAATGCCAAGCGTTTCATAAGTTGGTAAACATTCCAAACAATTTAAACCGTTCAACTTTGAAGATTTCAATTTGGTTAATTTAAAAATTACATCAGGAACTTTGGAAGCTAGTGCCAGTAGGAGACAATCATTTATCAAAATTCTTTTCTCCTGTTAGAACCTAGTCTTAGATTACATAAAACATGTGCCCTTGAAATATATTGACTGATGTTATAGTCCACTGGGCATCACAACTTTATTAAAGGCATTGTGTTCCATAATTCTACCTGATAGTTCTTTGAAACTCAAAGCATTTTCCATCGAATCTATACTAGAAAGTGGTCCAAGCTATCTCACACACTATAGCTTAAATGCAGTACTGTATGTGTAATGAAAAATGGTAAAAAATACTAGTAATAGAAAAAATTTTGAATAAAAATCATTAAAATCATATACATATTACATGATGTATATATATATATATAAAATGCTGGTGCTCAAAAACATGTTGATACCGTTTAAGAGGAAGGATTTTCCAAGATTTTACTGAGGAAGAAAACAGTAAGTGGGACTCATTTTTAAAAATACAGTGTTGAAGTGAAACAAACATTAACTTAGAAGATAAATTAGTATATTTCCTGTGAAATAACCCATTTAGATTTAACCTGTTAAACAGAAAAGTGGCTTGGATTTATGCTTTTCCTTTGATTCACGTAATGGGATCTTCTAGTCACTATAGAAGAAACGTGGAAAAAGGTGGGAAAAAAGTGCTCCTCCTCTTCTTAGTTTCTGTTCTTTAAATTAAGCAGAAAGAGTCATTGGTCTATGTTTTCCCACATCCCCACGGACTTCTGGAATCAGCTATCCTAAACTTCAGTCTCCCACCTTCAACTATGCCCTTTACTTACCGATGACTGGAAAAAAAAAAAAAAGAGAGACCATGTCGCAATTATTTTATTTAACTCTCTACCTCTCCACTGAAATCCTCTAGACTCATTTGCTTTGATATTCTCCGGTGCGGTACATTATTCATGCTCGGGCTTGGAATACAGTTCCCCGTGGCTTCTAAGGGAAGGAAATTTGAGGAGTGGGGATCAGAAAGCTGGGTATTGTCCAGGTAATGCGATTTAAGTGGAGGCTCTTGTCCTTCTAGGGCAAAACAAAGTAGTTTTGTCTCAGCATGGTGAGAGAAGAGAGAAGAAGCCTTCGAAAAAGGCTGCGTGCCTACAAAGAGGTGAGGAGACAGTAGCCAGAGAGTAAAATTTCTTCACGAGGAAGTGGCAGGAAAGGAAATCTGAAAATCTTTTACCACCTGTTGGTACTGAGCTGATAAGAAGCCTTAAGCAGCAACTACTTGGAGACCATCAAAGGCATAATAAGTGGAGATCCTGGCAGCTTGACTTGGAAGAATACTTAATCAGCTAATCCCCCAGGGACAGAAGGCAATCAGTCCGTTAGCCCTTCCATTGTTAAATCCAGAAAGGCCAACAGGGCTAATTGCCATGTGTCAAGAACACTGGCCATAGGGTTAGACAGATAGGAGGTCAAATTCTACCTTCCCCACTGTGAGAATGATCTCGGGTAATGACTTAACTCCCCTCAGTATCTTTTCCTGCATAAAACAGGGATAATATCAGCTACCTCAAGATGCATTGTTCAGAATTAAATGAGATAATATACCTGTGACATGTCCACTCACACACAGAAATTAGACTTTCCGTTACTCCCAGTATGTTTGTGGGCTATACTGAAGTGAGCAAGAGTATCCTGCTGACCTCTGTATCCTCGGTATCTAGACATAGTATTTCATGTTTGCTGATTTCAACAACATATGCTCAGAAAGGCCCTTCTCTTTTAAATTAATTAGAACAAATGGTCAGACTTATTTTAATGACCTTTGTTCCTATGCAATGCTTATATCTCGGAGATTGCTTTCCTTTTTAAAAGAATACAGGATGGCTACTGATAAGGCACTCCCGTGCCCTTATTTCTTACTGATATCATCTTCTTCTTGAGAGGAATCCTTAACTGCCATATACACCATCTTCTCCCGCTGCATTCGGCTCTGGTCAAGCACTCCAGCTACAGAATGGCCATTGGTGTATTCACTCTCTGTGACAATTTCTGTTCCGCCTTAAAAATGGAAACATGTATCAAAATAGAGAAGTATCATGGCATACTTTCCAAAATTAATAAGGAGAATATGTAAGAAATAGTTTCCTCTAGAAAAATATCCCCCAAACATTCCCATATAAATGTCTAAGTGTTGAGAATTTTCTCATAATTTACATTTTAACTTTTTCGGTCATTAGTGACAAATGACAAACGTTAACACATCAAACTCATACGCCAAGCACTCTATAAACCTTTTGCATGGATTTACCCATGTAATCCTCACAGCAGTCCTATGAGGTACTACTGACTATCACTATAACTACTTTATGGATGGGAAAACTGAGGTGGAAGTTTAACTAACTCACCAAAGGCCACTCAGCTAAATGGCAGAACTAGGATTAAAATCCAAGCAGGCTATCTCTAGCTTTAGCCTGCCCTTCAGTACTTATTATAATTTCTTACTTTAAACCAAATGCTCTCCACTCACTTGTTTTAATGTTCAACTGTAATAGTCTACTCATGTTTGAAAAGATCTAAGAATGATATATTCTGTATTCCTACTTTATATTCATATACAATATTTTATATTCTGTCCCCAAGGAAACCTATAAAAAACCTATACTTTTAAGGCAATTTTAGTATAGTCTCCACAAAAGATAAGAGTTAAGTTCTAATCTCTATTACAGCAATAAACTAACATGGCTCTTCGTACCTATTTCGACATCATCTTCAGCCTCAGCTTTAAATATATACACTTTTATTACTTCTGAACCAAATCCATCTTCTTTAACATCTTCTTGTGAACCATCACTGCCAATTTTTAATGGTGTGTTTCCCATATGCTCCAGTTTTTCCCCGACGTCATCCACTGTAAAATATAAAGAGGAAACTATTTCAGTCAAAAAGTACCACTGACATTTAGTGGGCGTTAAGCATAAATGCAACACGAAATTATGCGTTAATCACCCACCCACTATATTCACTTAATGACCTATTATGCAACCACTAAAAGTGGCATGCTTCATGAAAAAAATGGTGTAAAAATCAGATATGCTAAATGATCACAATGATATAAAAAAACAGCTCACAGGTGTCTTTTTATTGTTGTTCAAGTACATTTGTCTCCATTTTCACCCCACCACAGCTCCCGTCCCCACCCATCCCTGCTTCCTACCCTCGGACCTACCCCCTTTGGCTTTTCATGTGTCCTTTATTCCTGTTCCTTGAAGGCCCTTCCCCTATTTTCCCCCATTATCCCTCTATCCCCACCCCTCTGGTCACTGTCAGTTTGTTCTTTATTTCAGTGTCTCTGGTTATATTTTTCTTGCTTGTTTGTTTTGTTGATTAGGTTCCACTTAGAGGTGAGGTCATATGGTATTTGTCTTTCAATGCCTGGCTTATTTCAAAATCACGGGTTTCAATTTATATATGACATATTTAATAATAATGCAGCTTTAATTAAAATGGTTTCAGAAAAGAGTAAATAATCTTCCATCACGTTCAACATTTTAAGTTAAATCCTAAGACCAAAATTAATGACATAAAAAAGTAGAATATGCTCATGAAATATGTTCATATAAACAGTTCCCAAAGTATTGCTCAAACCAATTAACATATGAGTTCCAGGAATGAAAAAGAAGAGGAAACACAGAAGACACCTGAATGATTTTCTAAAAAGGGCTTTTCATATATTACATACACAACAGAATTCTACTGGCACTAACCATAACATAAACAAGTAAGGTACACTGTTGGCCAACACTGAAAAGTGCTCACTTTGAATGTTCTTTTCTAACCCATTGATATAATATGATTAAAATTTCATTTTAGCAAAATGTACAATATTCCTTTATAAGGCTAAGTAGGCCTTTTACTGTATCCATTTTATGTTATATTCCAAAATTATATGGTGGATATATTAACAGGATATAATGTACTGAGGTACCACAGGGATAGGGTCGGGATATGTGTAAAACATTGTATTTTACAATGCTGAAGCAAAGAAAAACCATATAATTGCAAAGGTGTTCTACTCCTAGTTATATATCCGAGAAATCTGAAAATATATATCTACACAAAAACGTGTATATCAGTATTCATAACATTATTCTTAACAGCCAAAAAGTAGAAAGTTAAATGCCCATCAATTGATAAATAAATAAGTAAAATATATCTCCACACAACGAAATATTACTCAGTAATAAAATGAAGTCCTGACACATGGTACGTGGATAATCTTTGAAAGCATTATGCTAGTAAAGGAAACCAGACACAGGAGGACACATACATAATTTCATTTGTGTAAAAATTTTAGAACAGGCAAATCTATATTGACGCAAATTGAATTAGTGGTTGCCTGGGGGGTGAGGTAACAGAGGGATGGCTGATAAAAGGTATGGGGTGTCTTTGTGAGTTGAAGAAAATATTCTATAATTGATTATGGTGACAGTAGTACAATTCTTTGAATATATTAAAAACCATTTAACTGCACACTTTAAATGGTGAATTGCATGGCATGTGAATTATATCCCATAAAGCCATTTTCTTTAAAAAAAAAGATTACAAAACATATTAACTTTTCTCTTGTACCCCTAACACTGATGAGGTTGAGGAGATCTCAATGACCCTATCAAAATATTTTGCTTTATATAAAAATATGTTCCTGAAAGAAACATAAACTGATTTCATAGGTCAAAAATAATCTAAATACATTATGTTGGTTCATTATTTCAAGGAGCTTCCCCCCTTCAATGACATTTTTTTTTTCATAAAGGAAATCATCACTTGTAAATGTCCATCACTAGCATATGTCTTAACGTATGCTAGGTCTTTTTTTAATAACATTTTTACTTTTTTAAGATTTTATTTAATAATTTTTAGATAGATGGGAATGGAGAAAGAAAGAGAGGGAGAGAAACATCAATGTGTGGTTGCCTCTTGCACACTCCCCACTGGGGACCTGGCCCACAACTCAGGCACGTGCCCTGACTGGGAATCGAATCAGGGACCCTTTGGTTTGAAGGCTGGCAGTCAATCCACTGAGCCACACCAGCCAAGGTGGTGTTAGGTATTTTTAAAGCAAAAACAAGCCTAGGGTATCTTTACAAAGATACAGTTATCCTATAATAATGGTCAAGTAACTTAGCACAAATAGGAGAGCCTAACCATCCACTAAGACACAGAATTTGTGAAGTTCGGCCTGAAAGCAGGAAAAATTCAGATGCACCTCAGATACTGAGATGCATCTGAACTCCCTACCTCTAAAACTCAGGTGCTGTCAAGATTTCCTTACAGGATTATTCAGGGATTGAGGAACAAGACAAAAGTCTGTTTTAAGCCTTCAACTTTATCTCAGATATTCTGAAAATCTCTATCTTGGAAAAAAAATTAAAAAGAGGATGTTTAATGTTAATGTAACATTTAGTCCTTTCAAGGCAATTTATTCTTAATTCCTGAAAGATTCAATGGCCAACAGAAACAAAGAGGTAAAGAAAATGAAGTAAAGATTAAGAGATAAAAAATAGAAAAGCTATATTAAAATAGAATAGAAGAAAATATATGAAAATTGTAAGAAAGAGTACCCAGTCCCAATTTGAGTGTTATAACCATTATAAAATATGATCAAGGATCTGAATGGTAGGAAATGACTGATATCAAAATATTTAATGTTTGTATAGTTGTAATCCTATTTTCCAAAATTAAAAAATGCTTAAGCTTTCAAAGGACTTTTAAAAAATTGCTGCTATTTCTTTACTAATAATGAAGAAGTTAATTAATCCCCAGTTTCAATTCCCCTTAGAATGACCCTGCCGTAGTTGTAATCTTATTCAAGCAATAGTGTTCTTCATAATTTTCAGTCTATTAGAAGCACAAAAATCCTCTGTATTTGACAGATACAGTAATATGAAGATAAATAATCGAAATTAAAATATTCTAGAAACTTAAAAAAACTTTTGTAGAGCCAAATCTTAGGAGATATATTGAGGTAAGACTAGTCACAATATATATGATGTCTAAATTTTAGACCACATTAATACCGAAGAGTTCAATTTGACAAGTACCCTTTGAAGGGCATATTGAATTTATTTTGGTGCAGGAAAAATAACAACTTTGCCACACTGTTTTATATGATCATAAGCATAGTTTTTTAAATGTCAGGTGAAGGGGTAAATATGGAGTAGCTTTAGTAATCCACATTAATTTAAAATGAGGTAATATTTGCGCAAACCATCTTTTAATGGTTTGAATCACTCATTCCTTTAAAAACAATGCAAATACTCACCTTCAAAGTTGCATATAGAAGAAAAAATAAACACATTAGACTTCAGAATTAATCTGGTTTTTGTTTTAAATTCACTGACATACACATATAACATACAATCACTGTATAGATATACATACTCTAGCTCCTAATCAACCATTTCTTATTTTAAAAAGAACAAAAATCTTCTATAGAATGTGAAGTCTTTACCTAATCTTTACTAGTTTCAGCATAATCCCTTCAAATTCTATATAGACCTACATCTATCTCCAGCTCCATGAATGACTTATCATTAGATTTTTATTATTGTCGCTGTTCAGTCAAACCCACCACTTAGAATGAGAACAAGATATTTCTACCTTCCTCCTTCAGATAGAGTGTCTTAAGGACATCATAAAGCAGTCTGGAATAAACACACATATTTGTGCAAACAGGAAAAAAAACAATTGTAGAACACAATCTGAGTTTATAATTTACTTTTCCAGTATTTCATTACAAACTAGGTATATATTTTTGAACATACTATGCAGAAGTGAACTGACAATTCTAGTACTTACCATATTGAAAAGAAAGCAGTGACTACCTAAAATAAATTTCCCATTTTAAAATGTACATTTTTACCATTAAAATTTTGTATCAGTTAATGTTCTTATTGAACCTTCCAAATCTGTTTCTAAGATATTACTAAATTATATTACTTTATTTTGGGTATGAATTTTCACCAAGTAAATAAAAAATATGAGCAGATTCAAAAAAATAATGTGTTTTTCCCAACAATACAGCTTTTTAAAAAGGTATCTTTCTTTTATTTATTGTTGTTCAGTTACAGTTGTCCTGCCTTTTCCCTCCTTGTTCACCCCTACCCCACCCCCCACCCCCCAGTCCATCCCCCCCATTGTCTGTGCCCATGAGTCCTCTATTCCTGTTCCTTTGCTTGCCCCTTCCCCTTCTTTCCCCATTATCCCCCCTCCCCCTTTCCCTCTGGTCACTGTCAGTTTGTTATTTTTCAAAAAAATTACCCCCATGACATTTATTGAATAGATCCCACAACCCACAAAACCTTTCCAGGTTATATATATATATAAATCCCTGAAGTGATTATGGACTTTCTGTTTTACTTACATGATATCATTAAGTAGTCTTCAGAAGTGCTCTTGACATCATCATCATCATCCTCATCATCATCATCTTCGGTTTTAATAGTAACTGTAGACCCAGGAACACCACCAGCTGTTTGGATCACAGTTTCTGTATCTGAATTAGTTACAAGAACTTCCTCTGATACCATGGTGGGAGAGTCAACTCCTGAAACACAATCTTGGACCACATGTTCTAAGTGTCCATCAGGACCAGTAACAAGGTCAGCCACAAACACCTGCTCAGGTACTCTCACGGTTTCTGTAATTAGTTCTGAAGTCAAGATGTGATCACCATCATCTTCCTCCAAATCTTCTTCAATGGCGACATCAGCTTCAAGGACGGCTTCGGGAACAATTACGCCCTCTGTCACTACATCAGTCTCAGTGATAATGTCAGGCCCATGGACAACTTCAGCTGCAAGGCCATGGTCAAGAGTTATCCCATCATCTGTGACAACGTCAGAAACTAACACAGCCTCAGGAACCGAAACAACAATGTGGTCTCCATCGATATGTGCAGTACCCGCCATTCCAGCCACTATAATACAAACAATTATCCAAAAAGTAATCTTATTAATTAAAAGTACTGTATTTATTACGTTAGATGTCACAAAAGATGTTAAGTATGAAATAGTCCTGGGCAAACTATCATTAAAAAAATCACTGATCATTTGATCACAATAAAAATCATCACCAACCAGAAAGTGGGGTGAAAGTGGGGGAAAACAATGTTAGTAGAATATAAATTAGGACCTTAAAAATAATGTACTTTATTTTCAAGTGAAACAAAAAGTCACAGTGATATATCACTACACACCAATTAAAACAGATGAAATAAGAAAACTGTATTTGAACAATGATTAAAATAAAATTAAAAAACTGGTAACAGCACAAGTTGGTGAGGATGAGGAGAAAGTTGACCTCTCATATGTTGCTTGTGGGAATGTAAAATGTAGCAGCTCTTTTTGGAAAATAATTTGGCAGTTTCCTTCAAAACTAAACATGCACTTACCATACAACTCAACAACTGCACTCTAGGGAATTTTTCCAGTTACTAAAACCTATGTGTACACAAAAAATCTATATATGAATATTCATAATGCCTCATACTATTACTCATAGTAACAAGAAACACAAATGTCTTTCAGAAGTGAATGGCTGGTTAAACCAACTGTGGCACATCCTTACCGTGGAATACTACTCAGCGATAAAAAAGGGACAAACTATTGCTACATTCAACAACCTGAATGAGTCTCCAGAAAATTATACGGAGTGATAAAAAGCCAATTACCAAAGTTTACAATATTGCACAATGTATAAATTGAATCATTTCTATAACATTCACAAAATCAGAAAACTGTGCAAATAGAAAATAGATTAGCACTTGCCAATGGTGGGGGTGTATGTGAGTATATTGGCATAGCCTACATATATGGTGAAGGAACAGTTCATATCTCCATTGTGGTGGTGTTTACACAAATCTATACATGGGATAAAGCTGCATAGAGCTATATACACTCATATACAAGTATATGTAAAGCATGATAAAAACAGAATGAGGTCTGTGGTCTAAACAGTAATGCACCAATGTTAATTTCTTGGTGTTGATACTGCACTATAATTATAAAGATGTCACCACTGGAGGAAGGTGAGTAAAGGGTAAACGGGACCCTATATACTATTTTTCTACTTCCGGTTAGTCTAGTATTTCAAAGATTAAAATAAAAATAAAAAGGACACACAAACATACAAGAGTACTAGCTAACATCTTGAATTAGGTGAGCTAAAAATGACAAGCTTAATATAATACATATTACAAAATATGTATTATAATCATAAAAGTTTCTGAACATCTTTATCTCATAAGAATTACTACATAGAAAAGTGAAAGACATCTTTAACACCTGATTTGGTGGGAGAAAACAAACTCATTTCAGACCAAGATTTGTTTTGATAAAAAAAATCATAGATATGGACTCTAAATTCTAAATGAATCTGTAGGGAAAAAAAAGCTTTAAATAACATTTTCTTGGGCACCATGGTAAACATCAACCCCTACTTTCCTTGCAAATATTGTGAGAGTGGAAAATCTCATCATGAGGAAATCTGTTAAATTCTGCCTCCGTGAGATAGTACAGAAAACAATTTAATCGAGGTTTTGGACCAGGTTATCAAGATTATCTACATGAAATAATCCAGTAGAAAGCCTTTTCCATACAGTGCTCACTTTCTATAAATGAATACCTGAAAGTGTCATTTGCTATACATTATTTACTTTTGTTAACCAATTTGTTGTGGAAGTTAGTTAACAAGCTCACGCTGGACACTGTTAATACCCTAACTCATCGAAAAACAAAGAGAAAAGGGAAAGCTGCCTTTCAGGATTATCTTCTTTTCAACCCTTCTGTATCCTCACTATTCCCCAACTCTCATCAAAATCGCTATATTAGCCCAAAAGAACACAGCCTCGGTCTTGAAAATCTGGTAGACAAAAGAGTATGTGTACAAGTAGTACTTGAGACAGGGAGAGGGTTTCAAATGTAGCATTCAACCAGAGTGGCAACATGGTTTTTAGCCAGGAAAAAATTAAATGTTAAGCCTATAAAATTCAAAGTACTGAAATTCTATGTCAGCCCTGGCTGGTGTGGCTGAGTAGATCGAGTGCAGCCTGCGAACCACAGGGTTGCTGGTTCAATTCCCAGACAGGGCACATGCCTGGGTTGCAGGCCAGGT
This sequence comes from Phyllostomus hastatus, assembly GCF_019186645.2. Taxonomy (NCBI): domain Eukaryota; kingdom Metazoa; phylum Chordata; class Mammalia; order Chiroptera; family Phyllostomidae; genus Phyllostomus; species Phyllostomus hastatus. The sequence goes on along the minus strand of NW_025333909.1, from coordinate 8,680,993 downwards.
CCCCAGGAGGGGGCGCATGAGAGGCAACCACACACTGATCTTTCTCTCCCTCTCTTTCTCCCTACCTTCCCCTCTGTCTACAAATAAATAAATAAATAAAATCTTTTTTAAAAAAAGAAATTTTATGTCAGATAGAGCAAGGGAAGACCCCACTGGCTCTAAAGAAATGGACTGGTTGAAATGAATTTCTCCTTTATAGCTTTGGGGAACAGGGAAAGTCCTGCTGATCAAAAGTGACTAAAAAGATTTACAAATTTATTTTTGCTCCCCATTTCAAATATTTTGACTTCCCTCTCCTGAAATACAGACCAAGAACCAGAGGAGTTACTTAAATGATAGGAAATCCCATTTATTTTAGAGGCATGTTTGGTTCCTGAGAGGAGACACTAGGAAAGGCTGGAGCAATGCTAGTAGTGCTGGCCTGGGTTCAGATGAACCTGGCGGGAAAGATTCTAAAAAAATGAAACGAGTGTTTTTTCAGTTCACCTAGCCTCTACTCTAGTAGGAATTTACAGATCAAAATAAATCAGATCTAAACCAAAAGAAGTGCTTGTTTACCCTGAACTAAATAATCTCAAAGAGCTAAATCAAGAATCGATGAGTTTTCCACAGTAGTGGCGGATGACTCAGAGTAAGATCCAAGAATGCTATGAAATTTTGCTCTTTCATCTTATCGGCTCATAGGTTAGATTCCGTTGCATTTCTCAACAAAGTCTCATATTGAGCTATACAATAGCTATATTTATTGAGCATTGGCTATATTTATTGTGCACTGACTATGCACGAAGCAACTTGCTAATGCTTTTATGTATATTATCTCATTTAAGTCTCAAAACAACTGTATTATAAGGTGAGTTGTTGTTATCCTCATTTTAAATATGAAGTAAGCGTGGTTTAGAGAGGTTAAATAAGGTTCCCCAAGGCTCAAGCTGGAAACTAAACTAACTGTTTGACTCCAAACTGGACTTACTTTTTTTTATACTTAACTATAAAAATAGAAGAGAACTTGTTTACTCTAGAGACTATATTTTTAAGAGATGTATAGGGTTAACCAAGTGAATCACTTCTACATAGATAGTCTGAGAAAGAGTAAAAAGATCTATCGCATAGGCACTCATTGAAATTTCAAAGCATTAAATGGCATTAAAAATTTACCTCACTAGGTAACAAAATTATAAACAGTAAGAAAAAATCACTCGACAGTGTGAAATCAATTAGATAAGCAAATAACAATAAGAAACAGCTCATCATTTCAAGGATTTTCCATTTACTAAAGTTATTTTATTTAAATGTAAGTAGTTGAAATTTCATGAGAAGGGTAGTATAAAATTTGGTATTTGTTGGATCTGTCTTGGGCCATTATCTAAGGCTGTTTTTTTAAATTTGAGTTCCAAAGCAACATGGACTATTTGCAGCAATAAAAACCTTAAACAACTATTAAATTCAATGGTACAGATTCAAGGACAACCATTATACTGAGACATAAACAAGGTTATTACATAATGCTGTAAATTTTAAAATCTCAAATATCCTTCAGAAGAAACTAGTATAATGAATTTCTGCAGTAAATTCATGTTTCAGATTTTTAACAGAGTAGCCACCCCATCCCGACCACGAATCTTATAGAATTTAGAGATTGAGATCTTGTGCCACATAGCATATTTACTTAGCTAGCTCTACCTCTGTATGCTAAACTGTTTCACAAATATCATTAATTTATGAGCTCTCAAATATCTAACTTTTATGTTAGCAGAAATTTAAAGGGAATGTACCTAATTTCTAGTTACCTTTTAGAATTTGGAAAGTTTAATAGATGGAGGGGGGACTAATCAGAGAGAGGCTGCTCTCAGAAAGAAACCTAAATTAGCAGGGCTGAAATTTCCATGATCAAAAATCCTCCCAATAAAGATCCCATTAGGTTTAGACCTATTTGATACTTTTGCACTTCTTAAAATATCATACAAAATTGAAAGCATCTATATATGAAATTGAGCTAAGAACTGCACATTAAAAATACAAAGAATTCCTACTTTCTAAGATTTCAGAACTTATTTGCTAAGGACAAATGGAAACTTGACATATACTGTAGGTCAACATCATCCCTAAACACAAATGAGTGAACATTACTCATATAAGCCATTTCTGATCTAATTGGATATTCGGCAAAATAATTTAACCAATTTAACCAAAATGTAAAATCAGTTTAGTTGTCATGAATTTATGTCCAAATTTAAAAGATTATAAAATTAAATTGAAAAAGAATTTTCAAAGAATGCATTGTTGCCAAAAACAATAATCACAAAGTACGCCTAGAAAACTGAATCATGCACAGCTGTATAACAAAAAAAAATGTGGCTTTAAAGTTTTTATGGTATAAGTAAGCTGATTTACTGTATTAAATTCATTTTAGAAAAGGCTTTAAATTAAAAATCTGGAAGTATTCTCAAATTTTCCCATTTAATTACTCATAAAAAAGAAAGGGAAGAGTAAATGAAAACTTTGCTTTCTAGCCCAAAACATGTTTACATGAGTATAACTTCGTTTTTGGGTGTCTCTGTGTATTCTCCCCAATTCAAATGAAAGGTACTCCAAGATGTGCTGTTTATCCAGTGGTTTCAGGAACACGTTGGCACATCACCATATGCGTCCAAGGGCACTCATACTCCAGTCTAAGATGCAAAGGTGTAGGTCAAACACAAAGGCATTCTAATACATTAAAAGTATTTTAACAAGTCCAATTTCTGTCAACTGATGAACGGATAAACAAGATGCCCAAGAGTTTCCCCATGCAGTGGAGTATTATTGGAATATAAAAAGGCATGAAACACTGATACATACTCTACAACACAGATGAAGCATGAAAGCATTACACTACGTGAAAGAAGCCAGGCGCAAAAGGCCACATATTGTATGATTCTACTTGTACGAAGTGTCCAGAATAGGTAAATCCATAGGCAAAAATATTAACAATGGCCTACTTCTGAAGGTTGGGGGGAATGTAAGGGGTAACTGCTAATGAGTATAAGATTTATTTTTATGATAATGAAATGTTCTGAAATTAGGTAATGGTGATGGTTGCATTTTATACTAAAAAACACTGAATTGCATTCTCTAACATGGGTGAATTGTATGGTATATTATATCAATAAAAATAAATAGAAAAAAGGAATATACATAACAATATTCCAATATGCATGTTCTACTTCCCTAGCAACTCAAAGAAAATAAAGTATTAGATATAATAAAGAATTCATTAACCCTCAAAAGAAACATTGAGGATGAACAATAAAAAGGAAGTTAAGGGGAACACCAAATAAATACTCACTCCACCAGCACCAATCAGACATGATTTTTTTCAATCTTTGAAAAGAATCACACTTTATTTGCTAACAAGCAATTTCTTCAGGAATGAAGGGAGGTGTGGTACTTTACCAAATGCTACAGTGTAGGTAACACTTTGTATTAAATGGAGAAATACCATTATTTCTTAGATTTTTAAAGTATTTTTAAAAGGTAAAAAATTAAAGTTGACATTTCAACCCAAAGTTAACATATCAATGTTGAAGTGTTCCAGTATTTTAAAAACTATCTCTAGCAAAGAATTCACAAAATTCTTTTCAAAATCTCTTACTCTTCAACCCTTTGCCCTTCTTCTAAAATTTATTCCTGTACTTTTTTCACCCCGACTCCTTCTAGGTCATTCATAATCAATACAACTCACTTCTGACTCTTAGCCAAATAAATCCACGATTCCTTTCTATTTCATCAATTAACTACACACACCTCTCGATCTCCACCACATTCAACCTTGAACTACACACCATACCTTTTTTCATCAGGAAGAAACGTCAAAGGAATCCAAAAATTGGAGGGAACCTTAAATGTTTTGTAGCTCAACCCCCTCATAAAAGTGAACTAAGTAATTTGCGCAAGTTTACACAGAGAGTTAATAGGACCGGGAAGATTAAGATACAATTTAAAAAACATTTTAATACAACAGCACAAAATAATGTTGGACCATATTATCTGAAAAGAGTAGTAGCATTTTCTTAATTCAGCAAAGAGTCCCCATCCTTAATTTCATCTTGGACAATTTCACAATACCTCCTGTTTTCTGTTTACTTTTTATCCCAATTTACCAGATGTCCGTTTGACTCTGACACTGTCACACTGATCTATTCTTCTTCGTTAGTACCCTAACCCAGCCTCTGATACTTCAGGCACCTCTATCTTCTATAATTCAAATTGACCTTTCCCAAATTCAATTGCTTTGCGGACTGTCAAAGCAATCTTATCACCCTCATCACAATGACTACTGTTAAGAGGCTACTGAAAAACAGTGAATCCGTTTATTTTTTTAAAAAAAAAATGCATTGCTATTCCTAACAACTTCCTGAGAATATAGTATCGTAGTACAATTAATCACCTAGTGCATAATTTTCCTGTATCACTATATAAACATCTAACTTCTTTAAAATGAGTAAAGTATTTCCTTGTCCAACTTTAGTAACAATTCATATTCAAATGCATTTTAGAAAGGTAATTTAGTATGTCTCACGTGTAAGAACTGACATTTATGCAAATTGAGTGTTGCATTTCCGATGGCATATTACGACTATATTCCAAGTTTTCTTCCCTCAAACTTCCCACAAAATTTTAAGAATGTTTTTAAGGAAATAAGCCCTACAAATGCATTTTCCTAGGAAAAGAACATTTTTTTCATTGCAACTCTCCCCTTCCTCAAGGTAGTTGTGATATTTACTTTGTTCCAATGTTTAAAAAAGAAAGAAAAAGTACAACAAAGAAAATGCTTTACCAAAATCCTGCATAATCATGGTATGGGCCATTCTAGAGTCTGATGTGTGCAATCCAAGACTTCCTCCACCTGAATCCATACTTAGCAAAGTTCATTCACAAATCTCTGTAAAAGAAATGGTTTTTAACATAGTTTAAAAACATGTAGGCCAGTCAGTTGTTTTGAGACAAAAAAAAAATGCAATTGAAAATATGCCTCTCAACCAGGTGTGCAAATCCCATTACAAAGGAAAACAAAACAAAAACTTGGATTAGATGTTCTATGTGACAACTGTAAATTAAAGAAGGACTAAGTGGAAGTAAACGAAAGATAATGGAGAGTAAGACACAGTAAGAGTGATGAGCCAGAAGGAAGTGAAAGAAGCAAGCAAAAGAACAAAACTGTAGTGTGGGAGATCAAGGTAAAATACAGGTTATAAAAGCAGAAGAAAAAGAAGAAAAAGATGACAACAGACAATAGTTGGGATATTTATACATTACTAGAGAACTCAGGTGTCTAGTATTAGTGAATTTCATCCAGTGGCTCTCATCCATTTCTTCCAGACCCAGATCAGCCCTGCAGCGGAGCTCTGCAGATAAACTTGGGTTTCACCTCTGGCTCCGGGGGTTCTACTTATAATGTAAAATGTTCTATCCCAGTTTCCCTGGAGTTCTTTGAGTCAGTAAGGACTTCTGAGCTCACTCTACTACATTCTCTTGTCTCACAGTTTTGAGGACTCATGAAACTTCCTAAATATGGTAGAGATAAGATCAATCACATACCAACATTTTAGCACAGTGTTTCTTACAGAATATAGTTTACTTGTAATGGTACAACATTTTTTCATTAATGATTAATAAAGTCATGCTAGCCTCATACTAATTTTGAAAGCGAAGGATCAACATATATTTCATTTCAAATGACTTACCCTATATCTAAGATCACCACATAGTAGGAAACCCAAAGTCAGATGTTGTCATTCGACGTATTTCTTATAATTATTTATGTGTATTTTCCTTTTGAAGATAAGATTCTAAGTAATTTAACCAAAAATCTGTGTATTTTCTAAGACACGTATCTCATTTTTAGATAAGAGTGTTTAATAAACAGAGCTATACTGCACGAAAGATGAGGTTACATCACTAATGGCCGTTTTAGCAAGCTTCCATAAAATAACTTTATCCTTAAGTACAGGAGATCACAAAGATTTTTTTCTTGCCTTAAAGTGCTATAGATGTACAAGAGGCGGGAGAGTCCCACCGAGTGACCTCTGTCAACATTTGAGTCATGTGTATAAAAATCCCGTAGCTGTAGGTGATAGTTCTGTGTATCAATGTTTCAGGCAAGATTATTCTGTTTCTGTATGAGCAAAATTACAAGATTTTAGAAATTCATGGCAGTATATTATCTTTTAAAAATACCACATTGTTTTCTGTCTTCAAAATGAAGTCGGATTCACAATAAATGAGATAAATTAAAATACCCTGAGCACTTATTTTTAAAATAAAAAAACAGTGTACATTTCAACTTTAATTAGAGCAACTGCTTTCTTTATCACTAATAGAACAATTATAAATATCTTTAAAATATTCTAAACACTTAATTTTGTTTCATTATTAAATAAAACAAAACACTGTAATCTGTTAATCACCTTAGTATAGAGCCTTGAAGAAATTGTAGATTTTCTTACATATCATAAAATGAAATGTGCAGCAATCATTTTATTTTTCCTTCTGAACTATATTATTTTCTTTGGAAAAACGTTTTCTTTACCTATTATAAAAATATATTTTAAATTAGATATTTTAAACCATTGTAAACCAAATCTGTTACACGACTCACAATTTTTCTTTACACTTTTAAATTGGGCTGACATGCTCAGATTTGTTCATCGAAGAAGCAAGCAAAGGGATCCCAACAGAAACAGTATCTACTATGAAACAAGCGAATTCGACCACTTCATGAGACCAAAATCTTGTGGAAAGCACATTGCAAAAATCACCAGCAACCCCGTGTTTTGGAAAAGGAAAGGGAACCAAGGGCAAGATTTATCCTTGCCAAATGTACAGAGAAAAATCTGCACTAGCAGCGCTCAATGAAGTGTAAAAATTTGAACACGTAGTGCAACTATTATGGGAAGTGCCACGCTGTCTGAATACCAAATAAATAAATTCGAGCATCTTTTTTTGCCATATGGGAAGTTTCGATAAGATCAATAATAAATGAGGTATGAGAACATCAGTGTAAGTATTCAATAGGCGATAGAGTGCTGGGCTTCTTGGGCTTGCCAAGAGTCTCCCTCACATCGTTATCGAATGGAGGTAACCACCAAGTATGCTTCAAGTAAACATCTTTCCAGCAATGTACTGAGGAGCAGAAATCACACCACACACAAACGTTACTCTCAGCAATCTCCTGTAAACATAGCTCACTCAGGACCTTGGGTTCTGGTGATGCAAGTAGGGGAAAGAATGCAAGAGAAATCTTAAGGCAGCAGAGCAAAACACACACACACACAAAAAAATGCGAAAGAACTATTTGCAGAGATAGGAGACAAAGGAGCCCTGGCAAGTAGCAGTATTGCAGCTTTGGACGCAACCCTCTTCCCGCAGAAGTCTCCCTCGCCCGAGAACGTGACAAGTTGCAATGATTTCGAGCAGAAGGCACGCACGTGCCTTTTGCAATAGAACCCACCCGAGTGGATCTGGCACCTCACAACAGAACCCTCGCCTGGGAGGGAAAGGCGAAGAGCGGAGACGAGAATACCTTTCCCCTCCTCCCCCCTCTCGCTTGGTGCAGCGGTCGCCAGCGCTGCGATCCCCGCCGTACGGCCCAACCCTTCATCCTTCCTCCTCCCGCGGGGTCGGCCCCGCTCCACGGGAGACGGCGGCGACCCAAAATGGTGGTGTTTTAGCGGAGGCGACACTTGCAGCACACGCCCCCCCTCCCGCCTCTGACGGCTCCCTAGCCCCTAAAATGCCCGATTGGCGGCCCCCCCCTTGCAAACGCCGCCATCCCTCGCGAATTCCAAGGTTACGATTCGTGGGGGGCGGGGGAGGGGGGGAGGGGCTGGAGAGAGGTGGGGGGCGAGTGAAAGCAATGTTGGCGGGGGGGGATCGCAGAAATCAAATGCCAGGAGGACGTCGCATTCTTCGCTTCACCGTTTTGTTTTCCGCCATTTTCCCGTCACCCTAAACCAACCGACGGCCTCCACGAGGGCTCTAGCCCCCCGAGGCTGTCGCCTGCGGGAAGAAGCGATCGGCTACGGGGCAGACACTGCACTCGCCCCCGTCGCTCCGGCCCCCAGCTGCAGCCCGGCAGCAAGACCGCGCGACGCCAGGGGGAGCGGAGCTTAGGGACGGGACGCCACTTCCATTGTTCCCTGCGCCCCGCGGCACACGCCGGGTAGGAGCCTCCGTTCCCCGCGCAGCCGCGACCCCGAGCGCCGCGCACCCGGGTCCCTCGGCTCGGTCCCCAGCAGTCTGCTTACCTGCCGCCGCCGCCTCCGCCACCGCCGGTCGGATCGTGACCACGCTCCGGGTTTCTGCGGGGGGCGGCAGCCGGGGATCGGCGAGGTCCTCACATTCGGGTTTGCGAGGTTCCGCAGCCCGAGCCAATCACAGGCTACTCTGCGTCTGGGAGGCGCGCCTTCTCGTCCTCCTTTATTTCCCCGCTGACATGCTGAGGTTGCATTACGTCACGCTCTCGCTGCTGCAGGGTGAGGGGCCCGCGGGGGGGGGGGGCGCGCGCAGGCGCGCACGGGGGCGCCCGGGAAGCCCGCGCTGCCTCCGGGCTTAGAGACCCAGCCTACCGGCCGCGGGGGCTGCGGCGCCCGGCGGGTCCGAGGCTTCGAGCCTCGATCTTGGCGCGCCCCTCAATACTTTCCTTGGGAAGAGGCTGTTTTCCTGCTCTCCCGAGGGAGTGGAGGCGGCGGGGAGAGGCGGGGGGGAAGGCAGGAATCAATGACTGAATGGCTCCTCTAATAGATGTTGGACTACATTTATTAAAAATCGGCCCTACCCTCGAGGATTTGACCACTTAGGCTGGCCACAGTGATAACAGGTATGCAATGTGCAACCGTGTACAATTGTAAGCCCAGGAAACCTATGTGTGCTTTGCAGTTTCCCTCCCTCTCTCCCTTCATTCCTTTCCTATTTCGTAATGGTAGGCAATTCACTGAACAAAGTACATGAAGTAAGGCATACAACGAAAAGGTGGGCAAGGCACCTAAATGAAGTCAACACTAAAGATCTTTTCCACATGTCACTTTCGACTTGCGTCTAAACAAAATGGGAGAACAGTGAGAAACTCATTGGCGACTGGTGGGGGGAAAAGTGATAAAATGTGGCTGAAGGGTTGCATTTGCAAAGAGCATTATACTGTATTCGGAAAATGTAGCTTTACTACTATCACCATTTGAAATCAACAGCACTGTTTGAGCCGGGAGACGATAGGCTCCTTTAAAAACAAAGAAGGTAACTCACTACCTTTGTGTAAATAATTTGACGATTTCACAAATAAAACATGTTATGGTTCTCCATTAGCTAGACAATTTCTCCAGATTGCTTAACCTAATACACCACTGAACGTTTTGAGAAAAATAAACACACTGTGAAAGCCCTACCACAGTACCAGACCAGGGTCCCTCGCGCTTTCTCTGTGCTGAACCAGATAGTAAATATTTTAGGCTTTGAGGGCTGTAGGGTCTCCGTCACAACTATTCCACTCGGCAGTTGCATAGCATAAAAGCAGCCACATGTACACAGCAAATGGCTGTGTTGCAGTAGAACTTTATTTAGGGACACTAACATTTGAATTTTATGTCATTTTAGTGGGGCATGCAAAATTCTTATTTGAATATTTTCCAAGTTTTAAAAAACATAAAAACCATTCTTAGTCACAGCCATTTAAAAAGGGGCAAAAAAAAAAAAAGGAAAGTATAAACAAGAGTTTTAAAAAAACAGACAACTATCTGGATTTGGCCTGAGGGCTGTACTTTGCCAACCCCTGTAGGTGCTATATACAGGGTCCAACACAAATAATGCTCCTCTTTTATTACAAAAATCTTTTATTACAAAATCATAAGCATGTAATGCTGTACCATAACAATATCACACTCAAGCACACCATACGACATTTTAGGTGAGACGTTCAAATTAAAACTATACATTATTATACCTATATTATTACCCTACCTACCAACCAAACTCAGGCAGGGCTCACTTCTGCCAGACCCTGCATTTACACTTTTATTTCCCCTCCTAGATGAAGAAAGATATTTTATGATTATATTCCTATACACAACGTGTTTCTATGTTGCATACTCTGGCACATACTACTTGAAAGGTCTCCTGCCAGTGACAATTCCAACAGGACTTGGCTGGAAGAAAGTTAAGAAAGATGTGGGGTTTTTATATCAATTACCTTTGTGAATGGTACATTGTAGTAGCTAATTTTTAAAACCTGAAGATTATCCTTGCCGTCCTCTCTTTCTCCAATATCTGGTTCATCAAAATGTCTTGAGGATGCATCCTTGTCTGCTGTACCCCAGTGGATTGAGCACTGGCCTGCAAACCAAAGGGTCGCTGGTTTGATTCCCAGTTGGGGTTCATGCCTGGGCTGTGGGCCACGTCCCAGTAGGGGGCATGTGAGAGGCAACCACACATGGATGTTTCTCTCCCCTTCTTTCTCCCTCCCTTCCTGTCTCTAAAAATAAATAAATAAAGTTTAAAATAAAAGTCTTGAGAATTCTACTTCCTTAATACTTGGAATTCATTCCTTTTTTCCACCCTTAATGTGATTACCTTGTTGAGATTCACATCCCTCCTTACCTAGATTGCTGTAGCACCTTCCTACCCGGTTTCTCTGTGAACATTTGCTTATCAGATCCTGAAATCAGACATCACCAAATCATAAAAATAGCTCACATGAACCCTCCCCACTACAATTTCACCTCAGCTGAGGCCTACTCACAAATCAGACTGTGCAATAGCTTCCTGGCTCATTTCTCTGCTTTAGGTCTCTCTTTACTCCACTTGGTAACTTTTATACTGTGCAGTCTCCACTACCACAAAGATCACTTGCAGAACTAAACAAACGGAATTGATTATCTCACTCTCCTGCTTAAGCATTGCTGTCAATTCCCATTAGAAGCCAAGGTCGACACTCAGGCAAGGACTGGAGGAGGCTTATGGGAACCCTCCCTAGGCAGCAACATAGAATACCACCCAACATATGTCTTGTAGGTACTTGGTCAATATTTCTTTAAAGGGAAGCATCGAATGCTACACTAAGGGTGGCTGTTTGTGTGATTATTGTGAATAGTGTTTTTTATATCCATGCTTCAACTTTTTTGCAAATTCATATTAACCCAAAATCAATAATATTAATTAGATACCGTACTCTTTGTAGTTTGTGTCTTACTTTGTTTTGCTGCTTGCTCTCTTCACTCCCTCCACTTACCTCCATAATCTTGGCTAATCGGATCTTGCTATGGTACATTTACAAACCGCATATTGCTGTCTCTTCTTCCTTATCTGCTTCCGCAGTCACAGTCTGTTGTGAGCCATGGTCCCTTTGACCTCAACCTCTTCTATGAAAACTTGAGAGTTTCTTCTTACTTTAATAATAACCTGACCATCTCCCAAGGAAATAATCTAAGATAAATTACCATAACACAATCTGGGTCATCTAGAAGACCACCTTATAACTGAACACTGGCATACATTATCAACACTCCCATTTGTATTTCTGTTTATAGGCACATTTACACCAGGTACTAGCACTTTCATTGTTTTTAGGTTGACTTGAAATGGAGTCAGACTTTGTAAATTATATGCTCCTATCCCAGGTGTGATGTACATAACACAACTTCTTGGTAGAATCAGGTGGTGAGGGAAGTGAATCATCCTATAGTGTATAATAAGACAAGCTGCACTCAATATGCCATTGCGGAGTCACATTCATGTTGTGAACTATAATTTAGTTCTAGCAAAACAATGTAATGCATAACATAAAATTAATGCTGTTCATTTCTTAGTTTTCTTGTTTATTGTTTTGGTTTTGTGATTAATAAGCACTATAAGCCTAAAGCACTTATTTATACATAGCTCTATACTGTTTAAATAACATTATAATGAAACAATTTAAATCAACATTGAGAATACAATTTTTTAATTAGTTTGTAATAAACAATATAAAATGATCCTCAAAAGGTCTCTAAATATAATCCTTCATAAGAACTATCAGGGCTTCTTGGGTGGAATAGCTAATTTTGGCTTTGACATAAGAAATAAATAAGATGAGATTGTGCCCTGGCTGGTGTGGCTCAGTGGATTGAGTGCCAGCCTATGAACCAAAGGGTCCCTGGTTCAATTCCCAGTCAGGGCACATGCCTGGGTTGCAGGCCACGGCCCCCAGCAACTGCACATCGATGTTTCTCTCTCTCTCTCTCTCTCTCCCTCCCTTCCCTCTCTAAAAATAAATAAATACAATCTTAAAAAAAAGAAAAAAGTTAAATTGTTAAAAAAAATTTAAAAAGAAAAAAAAAGAAAGAAAGGGAGAGAAATATCAATGTGTGGTCGCCCCTCGCCCCCTGCTGGGGACCTGGCCTGCAACCCAAGCATATGCTCTGACTGGAAATCCAACCAGCAACCCTTTGGTTTGCAGGCCAGCACTCAGTACGCTGAGCCACACTAGCGAGGGCTCATCTATCCATCTTTAACTGCCTTTTTGTAAGAGAAAAAGCAAGTATTCAGAATTGTGTTTGGGGTATGTGTCAGACATTTCTGGATACTATTACAATACTGTTCTCTCCTTCCCTGTTGTTAACAAAACCCTCATTACTATCAAAGCAAGTTACTAATTTAGAAATTAGGACTGCCCTTGTGACCATTTCTGGCCAATGCGGTGTAAGGGGAAATGTCTGAGCAGGGACATTCATGAAAGTTTTCAAGAATGGACGGTTGACAATTATTTGGCCTTTCACCCCTTTATTCATTTGCCATTACCCCTTCCTCCTAAACATGGACGGAAGGCTGTAGTTGATGCAATCACCGTGTAACTATGGATGGTTGTCACACGCTGATGATCAAAGCCACATGCTGAGGAGAGTGGACTAGAAAGATATTCTTGAGGATCTGAACCAGCACCAGAATGCCTAGCTCAAGACTTCAGTTTATGTGAAATAAGTAAACCTATCTCTTGAAGGCACTGGAATTAAACTTTATCCTGTACACAAATGTAATCCTAAAAGACATGGACTGCTAAAGAGATTAAGAATCAAATGATGACTCTTAAGTTGTTATCTTATGCAATAGTCAGAATAATATCCTTGTTCCACATTCATCCAGGTCATAATCCCTGGAACCTTTGAATGTTACTTTAAAAGATAACGGGGTGTTAAGGTTTCAGATGGAATTAAGGTTGCTAGTCAGCTGACCTAAAGATACAGAGATTATCTTGGATTTATCTGGGTGGATCCAGTTTAACTTTTTTATGTTTTATTTTTTTTAATTTTAGTTTACATTGCATATTTTCTATTACTTCCACATGTATGGTGTACAGTATAGTGATTAGACAATCATATACTTTACAAAAAGTGTTGTCCCTAATATTTCCAGTCCCCACCTGGCACCATGCATAGTTATTATAATATTATTGACTACATTTCCTATGATATACTCTACATCCCCATTACTATTTTGTCACTATCAGTATGTACTTCTTAATCCCTAAAACTTTTCCACCCAGTTCTCCAACCCCACCTTTCCTCTTGCAACCATCAGCCTGTTCTCTGACTGTATGAGTCTGTTCCTGTTTTCTTTGTTCACTTATATTGCTCTTCAGATTCCACAGATGAGTGAAATCATATGGTATTTGTCTTTACCAATGTAATTCTTGAAAATGGAAGAGGGAGGCAGAAGCGTTTAGATTGGTGCAGTGTAAGAAGGACTCATTCCACCATTGCTGGCATTGATGAGGGCCATGAGCTAAGGGATGTGGGCAGTGGCTAGAAGCTGGAAAAGGCAAGGAAATGGATTCCTTCCCATGGCAGAAGGAATGCAGCCACATCCATACCTTACATGTCAGAGGCACTCACACTTCTGACCTACAGAACTGTAAGAGAATACATTTGTGTTATATACCAACTAAGTTCCTGAAAACTTGTTACAGTAGCCAAAGGGGGGGAAAATACAAGCAAGTAGATAGATGAACTCACTTTTAGAAATATTAAGGTTTTAGTGCTTTTGAGATATCCCAGTGGAGATGTCCAATAAGCAAATAACCACATGGGAGTGTCAGGAAGATATTGCAAATACAGAATTGAGAGCTATTGCAGATGATAATGACAATAATGGTGACATTAAATTGCTTATGGGGAGTGAATGCAGTAAAAAGAAAAAAGGGCCTATGTCCAATAGTGAATTGAGTAGGGGGAGAAGCCAGCGAAAGAGGCTGAGAAGTAGCAAAGAGTTAGGCATAAGACAAAGAGACCCTGGCCTCACAAAGCCAAAGAAAGAGAAAGTTTCAAATAAGGTCCTTGGTAATGAATGCTGATGAGAGGTACAATAAAGACTATAAGTCACAGATTTCGTGACACAGAAGTTATCCATGACCCCATTAAGAGCAGTTTGGACAGGATATTAGGTGTGGTAGGCATTCAAACTACATTTGTGTGAACTGAGAGATGAGAGAAAGAGAAAGAAATGGACAGGGAGTACACAACTCATTCCAGAAGCCTGAGTGTGAAGGAAACAGCAGTGAATTTGCAGCGGATACAGTATTAAGGGTGGATGTTTAAGTAAGTCCTCCTAGAAGCAAACATCACGCTATGGGGTCAGAATATGCAATGACTTTTTTGAGGAAATAACAGTTGAAATAAAGGGAGGACGGATCTTTAAAAGTCTGAGAGAGTCTGGCCTGGAATGAAGGAGAAAGGGAAGAAAAGTTGGAAATGTTTGTGACTGTTGTGCAATCAAATGAAGGTTCAGCAAAGCCATTAAGAAGCCCTCCATCAGAGGAGTGAGTCCCATGACTCTCAGGAATGCGCTCACAATAGTAGCCTTGTCTCTGGCACAAACTAGGAGCAGCCTGGGGGAAGCATAAGTTCCAGGCAAATGCAAAGATGGATTTCAGAGCACAGTAGCTTGGGCCCTTGGTTAGAGGGCTCTGAAGCGTATTCTTTTGACTTCCATAGAGGGTTTTTATTTACTTTTAATATATATTAGCTGATAAGGTGGAGCCAGTAGAGAGAGAGAGGTCAAAGTTACCCAGGAGAAAAGGAAGGGACTTGCAGCAATGTCAAGGTACAGGGCAGGGAGGATGGGGTTCAGAGGGAGGTAAAGGTGCCGCTGTTAGATGGGATGAGACACCTTGAAAAAGAGAGTGAATGCAGCACGGTTTACACGGTTGGGAGTTCCTGTCTGGTGGGTTCCATTGACTCTTTAAATTACAGGGTGAGGTCATCTCCAGAGAACGGGGGGTGCGAAAGTGAGGATGGTTAGAGCTCAGGGAAAGATGCCACATAATCACTGTGGGGTGTTAGAAACTGACCTATTTTGTGATCACATGACTGGGTAATGTTAATGGCCCAATTGAGTGGGTTTACATTGGCAGTCGTGGGTTTACATTGGAATTGATTTGCCCCTATTCTTCCAGCTTTTTTTATTGTTACCCCCACCTAGCCTGCTTATTGACCTGCTGACCTGTTAGAGACCTACCTCCCTGAACAGTGCCAACATCTTTTCAATCATGAAAAACTTCTTCCTCCCATTGGTGACATCTCTTGAGCCTCCAGATCCTATCGGTGTACTTCCTAGAGGTTGTCTAGATCAGCCTTTCCAAGTCACAGGCAGCAAACAGAAGGCCCGAGGGCTGAATCCAGCCCTCCACCTTGTTTTATCTGGCCTGGCACCTTGTTTCTACCCAGCGGCAGCGCCGAGGTCCTTGTCCCTAGTTACGGAGTGGTTACATTTATACAGCCCTGAATTACATTCAGCCCTTGGAAGGCAACCTCGAGGCTGATGTGGCCCCCGGTGAAAATGAGTTTGACACCCCTGTTCTAGGTCCTCACTGCTCCAGCTACAGGATTCATCATCTATGCCTT
The DNA here is from genome assembly GCF_019186645.2 of Phyllostomus hastatus. Taxonomy (NCBI): domain Eukaryota; kingdom Metazoa; phylum Chordata; class Mammalia; order Chiroptera; family Phyllostomidae; genus Phyllostomus; species Phyllostomus hastatus. The sequence continues at coordinate 8,665,091 of NW_025333909.1, read as the reverse complement.
CTAACTGGTGACCCTGTCTCTCATCTTATTTTCTTCACAACCATTCTCTACACTGCCACCAGAGTAATCAGTTTAAACCATAAAATCTGATTATGATTACTTATAATCCTTCAATGTATTTCCATCACCAAAAAGATTTAGTCTAAACAAGGCATCTGAGACCCTCCATGACATATTTGACTATCTCCTCAGCCTCATTTTGTACACTGTTCTCTTCCTTACTTTTACACTCTTTGAAGGTCTCTGCATGCTCCACGTTGGTTTTCACTTCTGTGCTTTTTGCTTCCTCTCTTTCAAAAACTCTCTCCCAGCCTCCCTTCATAAAGCTAACTCCCACTTACCTTTACAACAGCTTAGGCATCACCTCATTTTTTATGGCCTTCTTTCTCTACCATTATCATCACAGTTCTCCTTAGGCTTATTAGTTGTTCTTTGAAATTTTCTACTTTTTTGTATACATTTTTTATTGCATTGATCATATTGAGTAATAAGTGTTTTGGGGTGGTTTTTTTTTGTTTTGGGGTTTGTTTTTTTTGCCTCTGTCTCTTCTACCAGTCTGAGCTCCAGGGACTAGCTCAGCTTCATCTTTGTACATCAGTAACTAACCAGTGTTTGGCACAGAGTTCGTGTGAAATAACTATTTTTTTTATTAAATAATTTTTTTAGAGAGAGAGAGGAAGGGGAAAAAGAGAAAGAAAGAAACAATTTGTTATTCTGCCTATTTAAAGATTCATTGGTTGATTCTTGTATGTGCCCTGACCGGAGATTGAACCCAAAACCTGGTGTGTCAGGACAACACTCTAAACAACTGGGCTACCTGGCCAGGGCCTCAAATAAGTACTTTTTAATTCTATTTTTATTTCATTTTATTATTATTTGTATTGTTGACCCTATGACACATGTCCCCCTTTCCCCCTATTTGCCCTCTTCCACCTATCCCCACCCCTCTGTCCTCACCACATTGTTGTCTGTGTTCATGGGCTTTGCATATATGCATCTATGTTCTTTGGCTAATCTCTTCCATCCTCCCTTCTCCCTCCTTCCTGACAGCTGTCAGTGTGTTCCATGTGTTCATGCCACTGGTTCTATTTTGTTTGTCAGTTTATTTTCATTAGATTCCACATACAAAAGGAAGGAGGAATACAAGAAGCAAAGAAAGAAAGGAAGAAAGGAAAAAAAGGAAAGGGGAACCCAGATCTTGGGATCATTCCACTGCACTGATTAGTTTACAGAAATCATTTAGCAATTCTTAGTTTATTTTAAGGAATTATTGTATAATCATATTGCACATTTCAAATAAAATTCATATTTACATGCTGATGCTTTGGTGCAATTTCTTAGATTTACCCAGTAACTCTAAAGTATTCAAAATTTCCTAAAAGCAATTTGTAACCATCCTTCTGTGCATTTCACTGAGCAATTTATAAAGATACATGCCATAAATCAGGAACCAAGTGTTATGCTGAATTTTAGAGATAACAAGTATTTACCTCCCCTACTGAGTTAATGAAGTTAAATATTGGAAATGAAAGTAAGTTTGCTTTGTGGTCACAGGGGGGAGAGGAAAGGAAAAGCTAAAGGTATAAAAGAGATAAGAATTGATGGCAAGAAACTTTTAATAGCCAGATTTTATCTGCACACGGCCAATCCTATAAGGGATTTCTTGCTCTTCAGAACTTGGGTATCCAATTTGTTGTTTCTCTCTTGGAATGTAGTTTGACTTTGGAAGTCCTGGTGTGGAAAAATTCTGCAAGAAGTTAAAAATATCAAATGTAAATTAATGGCATTTAATAAAATTTTTATTATTAAATTTATTGCAATGACATTGGTTAATAAAGTTTCTGTTCTGTTTAGATATGGTTATTAGAAAAATGAGCATATAATATGAGTCACTTTAGAAATCTGTTTAATCACCACCATAAATTTTAATGATTTAAAATAACACAAAAATATTTTCTTTTAGCAAATCAATTTTTGGCTGCTTTTGAATAAACGTTAAATGCAGCACTTGTAATATAATTCACCAGACAAGTTTAGATATTGTGTAACCCAGAATCTCTGTACTAAACTCTTTGTCTTTGTCTTATTCCACTTAGCATAGTGCCTTCAGGGTCCATCCATGTTATCACAAATGATAGGATTTCCCTTTTTATGTCTGAATAGTATTCCATTGTATATTTATACCATCACTCATTTTTGAAGGAAATTAAGTTTTTATTTTTATGTATTGTTTTACTTTATAGACTTTTCTGTATCTTTTTTATTGACTTTATTGGGTTGACATTGGTTCACAAAACCATGGCGGTCTTTCCAGGGAAAGAACAAATGTTGCTTTCCTGAAAGATAGCTAGGAGGACTTGAGAGAAGCAGGCACTACAGGTGAGACCATATGGCAGGTGTGTATCTCAGCTTCTGTGCTCTGAGGGGTGGACTAAAGAGTCAATCTAAAGGTTCCTTGTATAGGAGGTAAATGAACTGTACTCAGAAAACTACACAACACTGAAGAAGGAAATTAAGGAAGACACAAATGGAAGCATGTACTGTGTTCATGAACTGGAAGAATATACATCATCAAAATGTCCATACTACCCAAAGCAATTGATAGATTCAACAAAATCCCTAATAAAAATCAAGGACATATTTCACAGGTAAAGAGCAAACATTTAAAAAATCTATATGAAACTGTAAACAACCCAGAATAAGTGCAGAAATGTTGATAAAGAAGAACAAAGTAGGAGGGATGACAATACCTGATATCGATCTATATTACAAGGCCACTGTAATCAAAACAGTCTAGTACTGGCGTAAGAACAGACACATAGATCAATGGAACAAAATAGAAAATACAGAAATAAACCCATGTCTCTATGGTCAATTATTATTTGACAAAGGGGGCAAAAGCATAAAATGGAGTAAAAATGGTGTTGGGGGACCTGGACAGCTATATGCAAAAATGTGAAACCTGACCACCAATTTACACCATACACAAAAATAAGCACAAGGTGGATAAAAGACTTAAATATAAACCATGACACCATAAAAGTCCTAGAGGACAACATAGGCAGGAAAATCTCAGATATTCCACCCAGCAATATTTTCACTGATATGTCCCCTAGAGCAAGGGACATAAAGCAAAGAATAAATGAATGGGACCTCATCAAAATAAAAAGCTTCTGCACAGCTAAAGAAAACATCAGCAAAATGAAAAGGGAACCAACCACATGGGAAAATATATTTGCAAAGGATACCTCGGATAAGGGTCTGATCTCCCAAATATATAAAGAACTCACATGACTCCACACCAGGAAGACAAACAATGCGATTATAAAATGGGCAAAGGACCTGAACAGACACTTCTCCAAGGAGGACAGACAGAGGGTCCCAAGACATATGAAAGGATGCTCAGTATTGCTAGCAATCAGAGAGATGCAAATTAAAACCACAGTGAGATACTACTTCACACCAGTGAGAATGGCCATCATAAAAAAATCTACAAACAGCAAGTGCTGGTGAGGCTGTGGAGAAAAGGGAACCCTAGTGCACTGTTGGTGGGACTGCAGACTGGTGCAGCCACTGTGGAAAACAGCATGGAATTTCCTCAGAAAACCAAAAATGGAACTGCCTTTTGACCTGGCAATTCCACCGCTGGGATTATACACTAAGAGCCGTGAAACACCAATCCAAAAGAACCTATGCACCCCAATGTTCATAGCAACGCAATTCACAATAGCCAAGTGCTGGAAACAGGCAACTCGCCCATCAGTAAATGAGTGGGTCAAAAAACTGTGGTCCATGTACACAATGGAATTCTATGCAGCAGAGAGAAAGAAGGAGCTCCTACCCTGCATGACAGCATGGATGGAGCTGGAGAGCATTATGCTAAGTGAAGTAAGGCAGGCAGTGAAACATAAATACCATATGACCTCACTATAAGTGGAACCTAATCAACAAAACAAGCAAGGAAAATATAACCAGAGGCATTGAAATAAAGAACAAACTGACAGTTACCAGAGGGGAGAGGAGACAATGGGGAAAAGAAGGGGAGGGGCTGTCAAGGAGCATGTATAAAGGACCCATGGACAAAGCCAAAGGGGGTAGGATTGAGGGTGGGAGGTGAGGATGGGTGGGGGGAGGGAAATGGAGACAACTGTACTTGAACAACAATAAAAAATAAAAATAAAGATTCCTTGTGTGAGTACCAGCAAAGGAGACTTAAAGATCAATTGCTGCTCTTGTGTTTATGCAAATGAACAGGCAAAATTAAAACTGGACTCGGTGTAGTCTCTTTAATGACAATAAGGATGATTTTAAGAAAAAACGGTGATTCAAGGAAAATCACAATGCTCAGTGGTAGACATTAGATTAGTACAGCTGTCTTCAATGTTTGTTCTCATTTGGAAGTTAAAACTGGATTTGTAATATCATCAAAGATGCTCAATTTACAGGCACTAAGGACCTCTGAATTGCCACTGTTAAAGGTCATTCCAGCAAAGGCCTTGCAACTGGGTGTCTTCCCAAAAGGCAGTCTCACAGACTCAGAAACTAGTTTGTAGGTTTTTGTGTGAATTAACCATTTTGCACATGTTTGCTCATTGCAGGTTTGTCTATCCACTGGATGAGCCCCTGCACTTTTTCCTGCCAGGGGAGTGACTCTTATTAAAGACCTGGGAGATTCAAGACCCTGAACAGCAGCTGGCTTAACAATCACCTGGTCCCTATGAAGTCCTGTTGACAATGGATTCTTCCCTAAAGCAGATAGGAATCAAGCCCTGGATCCACCACGCAGCACCATTATTAATTATAGCAATAATGTTATTATTTGACAACTTACTAACTAAATGTATCTGTTCTAGGATGGAGACTATAAGGCTACAGATAATCATCATGAACAACTGTCAAACTCTAGGACAGGAGGCTCCAGACATCTACCATGGGCTAATGGAAGAACACTTCCTCATACCTCCTCTGACTGATAGCAAGCAAACAGAACCCAAAGAAAGCTGAACATTCCGTTTACAGCAGGAAGCAGCCAGAGCAGTTGTCAACCCCCAACCCCCCAAATTTTGGTTCCAAATGCTTCAGGGGGAATATTCAGTAGGGTGGGCAGCAAACCAAGGCAGGGACGAGGGAGACATGTCTCACCCATTGACCCAGAAGCCCTGAGCACAAAGTTTGCAAAGATTGAGGTCCCTATTACTTTAGGGGGGAATGTTACAGTGGAATGAGCAGCCAGAGGGTAAAGAAAGGCAGAGCCCTCACCATCACAATCTAGCAAAGAACTTAATCCAGGAAGCTAAAAGCAAAGGGAGACATGTCTCATCTGTAGACCCAGTAAGCCTGAGCCTGGCCCGATAAGGCTGACAGGCGTCACAAACAAGTGAAACTATGATAGTGCACAGACCTTGAAAGTCTCTGTGTATCAGCTCCCATGGCTGGAAAAGGAAACTCTGAGATGGTCTGGTCATCCCAAGGCCTGGAAGGGGGAAGGGGAGGGGCCACAATACCCAGAGAAAAAGCCCATGAAACAGCTCTGGGTAACTGCCTGCCTGCTCAAATATGCAAGATGAACAAATGGAGTCTGGAGCAAGATAAGCACCCGGGCTAACAAACCCCCTCCCACACCTACGTTTGGGTCATCATATCTCCCCTAGAGAGCTGGCACCACCTTTACCCGCCAATCAATGTGTAACTCCCTCACTCCCACCCCGCCAACCATGTAAGTCCTCAGAACAAAGGACTCCCTCTCTCAGCTTCTTCTGTTGGCCTTGTAGCTCTCTCGCAACACCCTTGGCCAGCCGGCCTCTGGCTGGTGGGAGCAGAGTGGGCCTGGCCACCCCTTTAGGCCATCCGGCTTGTAGTCAGCTGGCTCCTGACCATCCAGGTGCTGGCCACCCAGCCTCTGGCCATCCCACTTTTGCCAACCCTGCTGTAGCCACCCTTGCTTTGCTTTCCTATTAGAACTCAGTATTCATAAACTTCCCTTGAACACTATGGGTTTGGCCTGTAATTCTTTACTGCATCCATGAGAAGAACTGAGTTTCTGGGAGTTTCTCCCATAACAGCTGTATTTATGAATGAGCAGGTCTGGGAATTAGTTTCTTTCCCAAGCACAGTGTGAGAAGCAGCTTCTTAAGCCAGTAATGCTCTGTGTTTGTTGTCTTAATTCAAGCCAACCACACTCAAGTTCCCTGACTGAACAGGGCCACTAACTTGCTGTGCAGGCTATCAGCCTGCCTGTCTCTTGGCTGGATATTGTGAGTTATCTAGCCTCCAGGCGTTCTGACTAGTCCTTCTGGTCAAACGGGGCTGGGAGACACTCCCCACATTGGGTAGGGGTCTGTATCATTTCCCTTGCCTGGACTGGACTGGGAGGGGCTACTCCAGGCCTCTCCTACTTTCTTCCAAACAAATTGTCTAGTTGGAAGGTGCTCAGAGCTGTTGTCAACCTTGGCTAATGAATTAATCCCCCTGCCTGGGTATAGCAGGGAAGCCCTCCATGTCTGGTTACTGGCTTTTCTTTGGGGGCAATCCGCTCTGCTCTTTGCTCAGCTGAAGCACCATGAGGCTCTACAGCTTCCAGGTGCTCTCTCCAGCTCGTCTGACCAGATGAGGCCAGGAAACACTCTCCTTGGTGGGTAGGTCTATGACTCAGCGCCTTGACTAACTGTGCGCAAACCAGGGTCTAGGGCCACAAAAACTCCTCCTTTGAGGACCCAAATCAGGCAAATATGCCTCTCAGTGAATTCCCTGGTCATAGTGCTGGGCTCTCTTTTCCTACTGGAGGAACCAGAGACTCAGAGGAGGCCCTTCTGCATGGCGCTGCACTGGCCTGGGGTGGAGCAATGTGGCCACTGTGTAGCCACTTCTGTTAACCATCTAATGCAGTGTCTCTTGGCTTCAGCATCCCTCATGTGTCCTAGGATTGTCTCAGTTGTGTCTTGTTCATGAATGGTTGCTAGTTATTTTTCTTGCGAGGGGAGGTAAAGTCAGGAACGACCTAGGCTGCCATCTTGGTGCTATCACTCTCCCCATAGTGGACTTTTTGGGGAAAATTATTTTGTTCATGTGGTCAACTCAACTAAAAATGTCCCACCATAATAAAAACCCTTAAAATGTCAACAAACACCAGGTATTCATTCTATTTCCCTGTAATTCATTGCATTTGTCAACAAAATTCATAAAAGATAACATTTAAGTGATCATCCATTTCACTGTTTTTATCTGACTGCTATTTAAAAACTTGTACAAAGAAACACAGTTTTCACTTTACATTAATATGTCTTTTAAGTAGAGATCAGCACTTAGCTAAATGTTCACCATTAGCTTGAACAATGTATTATTTAATGTATTATTTAAGTATACTAAAATACAAAAAAAGTATTTACCGTGTTAAATTATGATAATACAATGATTATGTTAACAAGACCAGTCAGGCCTGTGAGTTAGTCTTATGGCATTTAACCAACTTTTCCTTTGATCTCTAACCTCCTTTCAAAAGATTGTAAAGTTAAGTAAGATATAAATACATTTATATGTATAGTATATTAACACATATCAAATATTATATACACTATTCCATTCATTATTCTCATATGACTCATAAATGCTTTACATAGAATTTTTATATATCATAAATATTTATACAAAAATTTCTATATACTATAATATTTAGCATATTCATTTCAATATATATACTCTATAACATTTCAATATAGAAATGTGTTATAGAGCATATACAGCATTTCAATTTATATTAATGTATATATAACATTTCAATTTGTATTATGTATATAATTATATATATAATTATATTATATAATTATATATATAATTATACACATAAGCATAAGGACATATAAGGACATATATGATTATGTATATAATTATATATATAATTATGTTACATAATTATATATATAATTATACACATAAGTATAAGGACATATAAGGACATATATGATTATGTATAATTATACACATAAGAACATATAAGGACATATATGATTATGTATATAATTATATATATAATTATGTTACATAATTATATATATATAATTATACACATAAGGACATATATAATTATGGGGAATTGTGGGTATAATTATATATACCATAAAATATTATATATACCATACCTGTGACTCATATTTCTTAATCTCATTTTACACAATGAGGTAATGATAGTGATTCTAATAAACTTAAATTTCCATATCTGTATCACAACTAATTCTGTTTTATCATTCTGTTTTAGCAAGGTCTGATCATCATGTTATCTTTACTTAAATTATTGTGATGATAACCATGTATAGAAATTGAATGCCTGATACATACCAAGAGTGGCTTCATGTACATGGTTGAGGAGTACTTGTTCCCATAATTTGCTTCAGGTTTAGCTGTCCCTGGAGAGCCATTCAAATTATAAGATGGATAGATGTTTGGATTGTCTTCTTTATGAATCATGAAGCTATTTTAAATGAAAAAAATAAACATGAAAAATTTTAGGATACTTTAAAAAATTAAACTCACAGTATTGAGTTATGATGAAATAAATTATCACTATATTTTATAGAAAACAAATAAATGAAATCATCCAAACATCCAAAAGTCACATTAGATTGCTGAAGTAGATAAAATAATAATATCCTCATAATATAAAGAAAATTATTCTCCTTTTATGCTGTTTCTCACTAAAATTAGGGGTTTTGGTAGGGGGTACTTTCTATGCTCCTTTGTGGAATATAGGAAAAATTACTATGGTAGGCAAATGAAGGAAGCACCATTTCACAAGTCTTACGCATTAATTTTCATCAGTGCTGACTTTTTCTGAGGAAATATGTTAAAGAGTTATCTTCTTTTCCACTTCATTTTTACTGCTGACACTGTCACAGATGTCTCCATTTGCCCCTTTGCCCTCCTCCTCCCAGACCCTGTCCTCCCATCGTCCAACTCTGCTGTTTGTGCCTCTGCATCATGCATATATGTTCTCTGGCTAGTCCCTTCATTCTGCTCTGGCATGAACACCAGTAAATATTTATCGTTAGAAACTGTATCCCTTCCTGCCTGCAACCCTGCCTCCTACTGAAAAAATAAATACATAAAATTCTCTACTAAAATTCTTTCTAAATAAGATCCTGTTTTTTCTCTTTTAGCATTTACAAACATTCATATTTCTTTAAGCCATAGCTTACTTGTAATCTCTTCCAGAGATTTGCTGCTGTAGAGATACAGGAGTTGTAGGAAGGCCATTCTGACGGGTTAAGCTCCAGGGATTCTGCACATAGATTTTTTTTAAAAAGAAGAGAGCACAGTGTTAGCCATGATTTTAAGGAAATTTGAGATACAACAGCCCACAGAGACTGGGTATATTAAATATCTAAATGTCCAGGTATCTCCAGGCCTGATCCTTAAAAATGACAAAGGTATTGCTAAAAGGCAAATTTTTTTACAATTTTTATTAAATATATTTTATTGATTCTGCCATTACAGTTGTCCCATTTTTTCTCCCCTTTATTCCCTTCTGCCCTGCACTCCCCTACCAGAATTTCACCCCCGCTCCTCTTAGCTTACAACCATGGGTCATACATATAAGTTCTTTGGCTTCTCTATTTCCTATATTATTCTTCACCTTCCCCTGTCTATTTTGTACCTACCATTTATGATACTCATTCCCTGTACCTTTTCTTTTTAAAAAATTTTTTTTGTTGTTCAAATACAGTTGTCTCCATTTCCCCACCACCACTCCCCACCCCAGCCATCCCCACAAATGTTTTTATATTACAATGATACCTTAGCAAATCCCTCTATTTCTATATCTATCTATCTATCTATCTATCTATCTATCTATATATATATATGTATCTATGTAGCTATCATCTATCTACTTGTCTACTTACCTACCTACAATGGAGAATGGCTTACTGAAGGGGAAATACAAATGGAAGATTCATTTTAGCTGCCAGTCTAAGCATTAAGTGGCCCTTACACCCAAAAGGATTAAATACAAATTCCACTTCCTATTGTCACTGTGTGTAAGAGACATATCCTCAGAGAAAATAGTCTACAAAAGGAACTCAGATGCAGAATACACAGGGTAAATACAGAGACCTAAATCATCAAACAGCCAGAGAGTTTTAGAGGGAAGAAAACACATATAAATCCATTGATTAAAGACTTGGTACTTAAAGACTGTACTTTGAGTAAGTGTAGAAGAAAAGAGTAAATTGTAGTCAGCAGGCACTGAAGCAAGAAATTAGCATTTTGACACAAACATGAGGCATATAACACTAGATCCAGACCATTATGTATAACCATTAGTTATAACATTGTGACATGGCCATTTCAATGGACAGTTTTACATAGCTAGTTTGACAGACATAATTTGACATGGGGAAATTTGATGCAGACTGTAAAATAATCCTTTGTACTTTGATTTAAACAATTAAGTAGTATGTGAAATAAATGCCATGACTGATTCTAAAGTATCAGCTTATATCTACAACTACCCCTGGGGGTGGCTAATTTCAGATGGATAACAATGTTAAAGATAAGATAAAGATTATTTATCATCTAAACAACAAACTAATACAAACAGGAAGAATGAGACAGACCGTTATTACTCCTCCGTTGTTTAACAATCTGTGTTCTGTTTTGGGGCTTTCTTTTTCTGCTTTCTTTTTGTAATCTTCTTTATAATGAAACAAAAAACCAAAAGAAAACATAACAAGAAAATCATTATTCCTGAAAGCTTGATTGAAAAACAACTTGGCTATGAAGTTCCCTGTGGGCCTGTAGCCAGCACCACTGGCTCTGTTCTGTGATGTCACAGTGGACAGAATCAAGGGATTCTGAACATTCTGTACATCAGGTCTTAAAGGGGCTATCTTCCCTTTTATGGAGGACTGAAGTTCATTGGTCCAGGACTTTTCCTGTAGCAAGCAAGAGACAGTAGTATACCTCATATGATGCAAAGAGGCCTATCTAAAATTTGGATTTGGGGGCCATAACCAAATTCTCTAGCTTCAGCAGCATGAATATAGTGGGGTGAAGGATCCCACAGAAAGTGGTAGGGGGATCTCAACATGTAGAGGATCTGTTGTTTATCTTTAATTTTTCTAGTTTCAGTGGAATTTAAACACATTGATCCAGACCTAGCCCTTGATTTCAACTAGGTAGATGTAGAAAAGTGTTTCATTTTAGCTGTCACTCTAACCATTAAGTGACCCTTCCAACTAAAAGGATTACCATATTTTGCCATGTATAATGCACACTTTTTTTACCAAATTTTTAAGGGAAAAATAAGGATGCACAATATACATGGGTATAATGATTACATACTGTGGATATAATGATCATATACCATGGGTATAACAACGGGCAAAAGAAAAAAAACCACACAATGTAGGTGCACACAAAATGTAGGTGCACATTACAGGTGACAAAATACGGTAAATATAAATTCTACTTCCTGTTGTCACTGAGTGCTAAACACTTATGCCCAGAGAAAATACACTCCACAAAAGTAACTCAGACACAGAATACACAGGATGAATACAGATACCTGCATCATCATACAGCTATGGCATACTGCAGAACCTCAGAGTAGGAAATTGTAAAATAGAGCCTAAATGTAGGAAATTACAGAGCAGAAGCATGGCCATGTTAACATGGTGAGATTTTTTTTTAGATAAGGTCCTAGGAGTAGTGGTGACAGTAGTGTGGCACCCTACTCTTATGAGCACATGAGTGTCCCAAAAAATAGCAGCTAGGTACTGAAGACACTTTTCTCCAGATTTAGTAGATATTTTAGACCTCTGAAGTGACCATATAATTAGTTGTCCAAACAAGAACACATATGAGTGTGACAGGGAGAACTGTTAATATTTACATTGGAACAACTGACAATAAATGGGACTATCTTGGTTAGTCCCATTTAAAACCTCCATTAAAATCACCATTGTTGGGCCCAAAGCTGAGCCTCACCATGTTTTTCAGAAATACAGTCGATGTGGCTTCCAATTTCTGTATCAAAAGAAATTCCTCTTCCATATCTTATTTCAGAAAACATTGGAACACCCTATTTGATGTTACTTAGGCACTATTATTCATTGCATTGTTCACCACCCGCAGGGAGGCTGACATTGTGGGAGTATGTGGGACAGATGTGTTCAGTATATCATTAAACCATGGTCCAGCCTGACAGTTTCAAAGGATAAAGGAAAAGCCATGTGGAGGGGCCGTTAGGACATGATCAAAGAACAAAACATCATCTGAGGGTTGGAAAAGTAAAGAAATCAAGAGAAGTTGCTGGAACTCTGATGGCATTTCAAAGACCAAAATCATAGTGTGCAAGAAGACACCCTGGTCCATCTAATCTATCAGGGATAGCCTGCCTAAATGCTCCATATATTGGAGGTCATGAAGAGGTCATCCTATTCATTCCCCTTTTCCAATGCTGCTAAAGTTGTACCAATTGGTACAGATTCAGGCTCCATCTAAGGCAACAATAACTAGTACCAGGAGTGGACTGCATCATGGAAGGCTGCATCTGAGTTTCTCAGATGCATTTCAGGTTCTAGTGTTATGAACCTGAAATTGCAGGTTCTATGAATTTTTTCTCAAAATAAATTTATGAGAAAAAAATCTCCAAAGGGTCCAACAGCATTCCCTGGCCATCCTCCAATCCCTCAATTAATTAATTTTTTTACTCTCTCAACCGTCTCTCTCCACAAACCTCCAATTTCTCTATGTTCTTTATTCCCAGTGGCTGGCCTCACTTGTTATTGCACTAAGAAAATAGGAATGATCAGAAGAGAACTATTGCATCTTTCCACAACCAAATTTACCAGCCTACCTGCATCTGGTATTCACATACTCTATTATGGATAACTGTTGTATGGAAGACCAAATCCTCCAAACGTGCTCAGGACCCTTCTTTTTCTTGCCTTCACAAGCACTTTATGAAGGTAATCAACCATTTCATATTGCAAAATCCAGTGTTGCCTTTTTGTCTTTATCTGATTTTATCTTTCAGTGGCATTTATATAGTGAACCATATCCTAATTCTTGAAATATTTTCTTTTCTCTCTTTGCTTCCATGATATTACAGTCTCCTGGTTTTTCCCCTGTTGCTCTCTATCACCCATCCCAGTTCCTTTTGCTGGCCCAGCTTCTCCTTTGCTACATGACCTCTAAATGTTGGAATACCTGAGGGCTTGTTACTTGCCTCTATCTTCCTTTATGTCTATACTCTACCCATAAATCCAGTAGCATGACCTTAAATAGCACCCATATTCTGATGACTATCAAGTTTATATCTTTAGTCCATATTTATTTCCTGATAACTGTCTATTCAAGACCTCCAATTTGATTTCTAATAGGCCACTCAAAATAACCATGTCGAAAGGAAAATTTTTGATGTCCCCTCCCCACCCCGGCAAAAGTGCTGCTCATCCTACAGTGTTTCTCACCCCCCACCCCCAGTTGCTCAAACCACAGACCTTGGAATTATCCTTGGTTCTTCTTTTCCTTGTGCTTCATTTCCAATCTCTGAGTAACTTTTGTTTGTTCTGCTTATACAATAGACCACTTCTCTTTATCTACACCATCACCACTCTAGTGCAAGACATCACTAGCTCTCTCTTGGACTGCTGTCAGATTCTGAACTCGTCCTCTTTCCAGTTGCTATCCCCTCCAAACCATTCTCTGCACAGTGCTCAGAATCATTACCATGGAGAAAGTCCTGGATAATGACTAAAGATAATTAGACATTGGGCTATTTAAGATCTGACAAATAGTGGTCACCTATCCAGGTATAAGGGAGTCAAAGAAATGGAAGAAAGGGAAAGAGGTCAATAGTCTTAAACCGCTTACTCTAGGATTATGCCAGTGATCAGAAAGGGGCTGTTTTTTTATTCCTGCTCTGCCACAAACAATAGCCTTGTTCACAAAAAAAAAAAATAGTTACTCTAGGCCACTTTTTATTTGTTTTGGATGACTTGTGAAGTGAATCTTAACTTCCTCGGTGTTCTTTAATTCATGCTAGACTGGCCTGCAAAATTCAGAGAAAAGTTTAACACCTATGACTCAAAAAAACAAACATGCATCCGCATACACACACACACATACACACACACATACACACACAGTTAAAACAGCTCATTGAAAGCACAACTTAAAAAAGATCAAGTCTGTATTAACACACAATACAATATCTTAAATGGGTTTTTAAAAATGGTATAATAGGCTCTTAGTTTCTTTTAAAAATTCACATTAATTAATACTCTCTAGGCTATGTTTCAATCCTCTCTAGCCAGAAGCACAGAAGTCTAATGAAATTAGTATGTATTGTAAAGTTTTTTCTTTTTTCTTTTTCTTTTTCAATTTAAATTATTTTATTGTCATTTAATTACACTTGTCCATATTTTCTCCCCACCTTTCCCCTACCCCCTCCAAACCCACCCCCCTCCCTTGCTTCCACCCTCCCCCTTGGTTTTGTCCATATGTCCTTTATAGTAGTTCCTGAAAGCCCTTCTCCGCACTGTCCCCTCCCCCTCCCCTCTGGTTGTTGTTAGATTGTTCTTAATTTCAATGGATTGTAAAGTTTTGACAAACACTTTTTCTTACTTTTGCTTTAAGTCACACAGAAAATACACACATGCACATACATTTATGTGTGTTGGAAGCTGCATTAAAATATCAAAATGCAGTCACCTCCCTTGGGTTCTAGCTTGTACCACAAAACAGTACCCTGAGGTGTCATAAACCAGAAAGAGTGAATGCATCTGCCAAAGGTCCACATTTTACAAGTGTTCAGTAATTTAAATCCTAGGAGAATCTGACTCATGTTACTCACAGTTTCCTTCATTGGCACTACACCTAATAGAGAGACCATATGTCTTAAATTTTTGTAGGAAAAGCACTGACTTCTTTTCACTCTTATATAAAATCTAATGAATGAAATAAATTGACAGAGAAAATAGAAATGAACTTATAGATAGACAACAGACTGACAGCTGTCAGAAGGGAGGGTGTTGGGGGCTGGATGGAAAAGGTGAAGGGATTAAGCAAAAAAAACCCCTCAGAGACACAGACAACAGTATTGTGATTACTGGAGGGAAGGGAGTGGGGGAAGGTAGAAGAGGGTGAAAGGGGAATAAATGGTGATGGAAGGAGATTCGACTTTGGGTGGTGAACACACAGTATAGGTGATGTACTATAGAATTGTACACTTGAAATCTATATAATTTTATTAAGTAATGTCACCTCAATAAATTCAATTAAAAAACAAATGAAACACTTTCAATGATGGAAATTTGTTAAATATATTACTTAAATACAATGCCATGTCTATGCAAGAAATATCCAGATTAAAAATAAATAAATAAAAGAAATGCGCAGATCAGAACCAATTGTTTCAAAGCACATTTTCTCACTTTTAGATCAGAAAATATAATTACCATTCATGCATCACAGTTCATTTTTTAAAAACTTCCTGCATGAACAAGTGATAAGGAAGAGAGCACAAAAGTTAGTGAGATGAACCTGAAGATCAAGGGCAAGTTTCTATCATTACTCCATTGTATTATTCATGAGGTCTTAATGGGTAATCACATCTACTCCTAGGGTTTGATGACCAGTTCTGCTTTATTGGAGCCTCACTTTCCTTATTTAAACATAGGAATACAAGGGGAAGGGGCAAGCAAAGGGACAGGAACAGAGGACCTCATGCGCACAGACCATGGGGAGGATGGACTGTGGAAGTGGGGGTGGGGCAGGGGTGAGCACAGGGGGAAAAGGTGGGACAACTGTAACTGAACAACAATAAATAAGTAAATACAAATGGTAATAATATTAATATTTGCCTTAGAGGTTTCTGTTATGAACATTAAATGGGACAATGCATATGAAGGGCAAGGCATATTTTTTCATTGAGTCCATCTTAAAGAAAATCTTTAATATAGGGGTTTAACTTGTTTAATTATTTATGCCATATTTTTTTTTATCGAGCATGTTCTGTGTGTCATGGAGGTAAGACATGGATATTAGAGTTTGGGGGGAAGGGACAACAGATAAGTAAACAGTTTAGCCTCCATGTCTAAACGATAATAAAAGGATTCAGTGGGAATACATGCATGAAATATTTAAAAAATTGAACAACACTATAGTAAGAGAATCCTGGTCACTTATACTTATTCAGTTTCATTTTTAAGATGTTTTATTCAGATATAATTCACATACCATAAAGTTTCTCCCCTTAAATTATACAGGTGAATGCTTTTTAGTATGTTCATGGAGTTGGGCCTCTATCACTACAATCTTAGAACATTTTCATCACACTTTAAGGAAACTCTGTATCCACCAGCACTTATTCATCATTTCCCTGAAATGCTATCTTTCCCACCCCTGCCCTAGGCCAGCATTAATCTACTTTCTCTCTCTATGGATTTGCCTACTCTAACTATTTTATATAAATGAAATCATGCAATACATAATCTCCCTTGTGACTGGCTTTTATCATTTAGCACAATGTTTTCAAGGGTCATCCATGTTGTAGTGTGTATCAGTATTTCACAGTTTTTTCATTGTTGTTCAGTTACAGTTATCCCCATTTTCCCCCATTGCTCTCCCTTTTCCTGCCCTCCCAAAGACAAACCCCACCCTGTTGTCCTTGTCCATGGGTCCTTTGTACATGTTCCTTGACTTGACCCTTCTACAGATATATCATGTTTTGTTTAACCATTCATTAATTGATGGACATTTTGAGTTGCTTCTACTTTTTGGCTATTATGAATAATGCTTCTACAAACATTCATGTACAAGATTTGATTGGACATGTTTTCAATTATCTTGGGTAAATAGCTAGAAGCAGAATTTCAAATGATATGGGAACTCTATGTTTAATTTTTTGAGAAACTGCCAAGCTGTTTTCCAGCCTGTACCATTTTACATTCCCACCAGCAGTGTAAGAGGGTTCCAATTTCTTCACATTGTTGGTAACACTTATTATTGTCTTTTTTTTTTAATATAGCAATCCTAGTGGGTGTGAAACAGAATCTTATTTTTCATTTCTCTGATAGCTAATGATGTTGAATATCTTTTTATATGCTTGTTGTCATGTATATATTTTTTAGAGAAATCTATTTGACAAATTTTTAATTACGTTATTTATCTTTTTTATTTTTGAGTTGTACAAGCTCTTTATATATTCTAGATACAAGTCCCTTATCAGATATGTGACATACCAAGAAATTTTGGGTTATCTTTTTACTTCCCTGAAGGCATCCTTTGAAGCACAAAGTTTCACTTTGGTGATTTCCAATTTACCTATTTTCTTTTATTTCATCATTTGTGCTTTTGGTGTTATATCTAATAAACCATTGCTTGAACCAAAGTCACAAAGATTTATAGCTGTTTTCTTCTTTGAAGATTTGTATGATTTCGGCTCTTACATTTAGGCCTTCGATCCATTCTGAATTAATTATTGTGTGAGATAGGTGTCCAGTTTTATTCTTTTGCATATGAACATCCAGTTATCCCAGCACATTTTTAGAAGCCTTATTATCCCCCCCATTGAATTGTAGTGGTTCCCTATTGAAAATCAGTTGATGATAATGTGATAGTTTATTTCAGATCACTTAATTCTGTTCCCTTGATCTATATGTCTATTCTTATGTCAGCACCTTACCACCATGATTATAGTAGCTTTGTTGAGAAGTATGAGTACTTTTTCTTCTTCCTTTTCAGTTTTTTCTATTCTTGTTCTATTGCATTTTCATATTTTATATGTCATATTTTAGAGTTAGGATGTCCCTTTCACCCTGACTGGTGTGGCTCAGTTGGTTGGGCATCATCCAGCAAAGTAAAAGGTCACCTGTTCAATTTCTGGCCTGGGTTTCAGGTTTGGTTCTTGACCTGGGAGCATAGGAATGGCAATTGATCAATGTTTCTCCTTCACATTGATATTTCTCTCCCTTTGTTTCTCCCTCTCTCACCTGGTCTCTAAAAATAGATAAATGAAACCTTTTTGTAAAGAAATTAATGCAATGCTAAAAAAATAGGAATGTTCCTTTCTGCCAGAAAAGTAGTTGGAAATTTGATAGAGCTTGTATTGAATTTGTAGGTTAATTCAGGGAGTATTGCCATCTTAACAAAATTAAGTCCATTCATTGTGCACACAACAGTCAGTAATATTTCTAAAATGCAATTCTGATCATGATGCACTTCTATTTAAAATTCTTCAATTATTCTCCCAAATTCCCCATCCACTACTATAGTCTTCAGGATAAAATCTGTTATCATGCCTTACACAATCTTTGAACTGGACTATGCTTTTTAACCCATGTTCTCTGTGATTTAGATATGTTGTAACATTCATGTATCATAAGCAGTTATCCAAATAAGCCACCCTTTCATTCACTACCATGCCTTTTCATGGGCTTTTGTGCCTGAACTATCTATGTTGCTTCTTTGTCTCAGTAACTCATATAAATCTCTGGGAAACATTCCTTAACAGTCCCTGGGTTAGGCACATATGAGATCACACAGCATCCTGTGAGTACTTCTCAATTACAGAAGTGATCATATTGTGTCATCATTTTTTTCTCATGAATACTATTTAAGTTTGAGTACTATTAGGCTCCTGATACTGGCATACCTTCCAGAAATATGTAACTCTCACTAAAGCTACAACCATTGCTTGCCCTTAACTAAAACTGTTTTTATTGTCTTTAGTTTAATTCTCCCACTTTTTTTAGAGTGAAAACATCAAGAATAGAGTAGAGTGGAGGTCAAACACTTAGGATTAAAAATGACTTCAAAACACCTGCATATGTGTTTTATTTGTAGTATTTTGTCTATAACTCATTTGCCTAATACCATCTATAAACATATTAACACAAATTGTCTAACATATAATTGTTGATGGCTAGGCAGTAGGTATAAAGAATATAGGTGTATATCCTTATAATTCAAAGAAAATGAGATTGGCAAAGAATTCAGGGAACCTGCCATGAAAGGCTTAATGAGTTATGCCAAGAGAGCATGGCATTTATCCTACAGGTTACTGGACACCACTAAGAAGGTTTTCATCATGGAGGTAATAGGATTTGATTTCTGTCTTGAAAAGATCATGCTGGAGCCCTGGCTGGCATAGCTCAATGGATTGAGCGCGGGCTGGGAACCAAAATGTCCCAGGTTCGATTCCCAGCCAGGGTACATTCCTGGGTTGCAGGCCATAACCCCCAGCAACCGCACATTGATATCTCTCTCTCTCTCTCTCTCTCTCTCTCTCTCTCTCTCTCTATCTCCCCCACTCCCTCCCTTCCCTCCCTAAAAATAAATAAATAAAATATTTTTTAAAAAAAAGATCATGCTGGGTCTACTGTGGAAAATGGATGGTGGAATTAGGAGTGGGGTAGGACTAGAAGATTACAGATCAGTTAGAAGGCTACGTAATAAGCCAGGTGAAAGAAGACAGGTGGTTGAATTATAACAGTAGCAATGGAAATAGAGGCAATTGATATGTTTAAGAAATAGGAGGAGCCAGCAGGTGAAACTTTGTCATTGATATGGTGAGAGAGGAAGAGGGAATAACCAAGTATCAAATCCATATTTTGGTAACATGGCTGGTTGGGTGATGGTCTATTACTGAGAGAGATTAAGCTGTCAATGGATTACACTGTTAGTTGTTTATAGTAGATATATCATATCATGAAAGATCACCGAACAAGGATTTTAAGGACAACGGAGCCATTAGCTTGTTTCAGAGAATGTAGAAGAGAAAACACAATAACGAACTTCTAAATCACCACTTTTTCATTATGTTCTCTCATATAACCTGAAGAGCCAGGGAGTTGACCTCTTGGGCAAGAGCACAGACACTGACTCTTCCTAGCTCTATCTTTGCATCGGAAGTCAGGCGGTATGTTTCATAGGGATATTTCTCACAACGTCATAACAGTCGGAGACTGACCACCCAGTGACCCCATAGCATCATGCCCAGATCCTGAGCTACATTCTGGAGAACATCATGTCTCTATTATTTGAACCTCAAGTGATTGCATTCACATTTTTAAAAGGAACAATTGACCTCAGCTGAGGCTGAAGGGATATGCCTGCTAAGGAAACAATGATAACATCACCCAGCTATGCTATAATACTGACCTTGATTCTCATTCACTTCAGTACTTTAGCAATTCCCTTATGAGCAGATGTCAACATATGTCACATAATGTACATTTGGTTTCAATTGTTTCATGGTAGTACATGCCTTATGCTAGTTGATACATCATTTTTCTTCTGGATCTACGTGCATAAGTGTTCAAGTTTTGTTAGGCTCAGAGTGACTTTCTTTTTCTCTATAATATTAGTGTCAAAGATGAAAACAGAAAGCTCAAACCAGGCACTCTATTCAGAATGAGACTGTAAGCTCTCTGTACTTACAAAATAAAGTATCACCTACATGCATTTGACATTTTAGTTTTTATATATTGATCTGGACCTTTTGCCAAGTATATTATCACAATTGATTATTGGCATATCTCTCAAAGGGTGATCCCTTAAGAACCAACTCAAGTCCTAACTTCACCATGACTAAACTATTCTAACTCACACTGATTTCTTTCTAAACTACGATGGCTGTTATTGTCAGTTTAGATTTTAACTGTAGTTGAATATCATATGTTGCTTTAGTCTTCCCAATCTTATTATAAGCTCATAGAGGCAAGGGAATACATCTTACTTCTTGATTATTTCACAGAACATTTAGCAATGAAATATTGGATTGCTTGATTGAAATACTATTTGTATAGAAGTAATATCTTCTAGGATACATGAAATTACTCAATTGACTATATAATTGACATTATTCTAACAGGCTCAGTTTTCACATTTGCATTAGCCTTTCTGCCATGGTCACAATAGGATTACAATCATAATTTAATGAGGCTGATTTTTTGTTTAGCTTATGAGAACTGGCTTCATTATTTTATAGTACAATTGTAAACTTGCTTCTCTTTGGAATGATTGATAGACTCTAGTGATAACACAACTAAGTTAAACCCCTTACTGAATAAGTTCCATTCATTTATTAATTTGATTAAACAGCACAATATTTGTTCTAACATCTAGTATGTTTTTACTGGGTATTACTTTAGATATTTTGTTATTCATGTTGATAGTTTATAGCACATTTGCTGGTGATTAATGTTGACACAGTTATTATGTTTATTCATAGAATAATGCAAGCTGGACTAAGTTCCTTGAAAAATAGGACCATCACATTTATCCAGCTGGGTTAGATGCCAACATGTGTGAATTAACCTTCTGTAAAAAATCATGACTTTTTAGTATTATTACTATTGTTGTTTTATTTTTATATCAGATGACTATGACTTTAACTTATTCAAACAAGACAGATACCATTTCACACAGATATTGGTTGTTATAACAGTATTTTCCTGATGAGACAAAAAATTTTAAACACTCATTTTTATTTCTGTTAATTCTAACTTTTTTTTTGTCAATCTTACAGGCTAGATGAGTTTGTCCTTAGCTCACAATAAAGTCACAACAATTGGCCAAATATTGCTGTTATATAGCCATAACTTCAGAATAAATATGTTTTTAAAATAATTTTATTAAATACCAACCTGAAATAACTGTAAAGGCTGAGACTGAGCATTAAATTCATAATTCAATAAAAGAACATGTTTAAGCATGAATAATTGAATGCTCAAATTTGTAAGTTTTTACATTTCTAAAAGGAGCTTGGCAATCATAGTTTTCAATTTAGTAATAGATTGGCTTGGGAATAAATTAGAACTCATCAGCAAGGAAATGATTAAAGTAGCTATAAGAGCTTGATTTCTGTGTGCATTCACTTATTAAATGCTGCTGTTAGCTATTCTGACCACGCTGTATAACTAGCAGTTGTCTGGCTCCAACTGTGCAATATCCATATTAGAGCAAATACGTACCAATTGAATATCAAATCCTGCCAAGTAGAATTCATAGTTCTGTGTTACAGATGTCTTGCTGTGCCTGATTCTGAAAACTCCATGTATGATTCAAGTGGATATTAGCATTCGTCGCATAGAGAACTTTTAGGAAAGTTCTGAAGCAATAGTTATACAAAGTGGCTCCGTTTTTTGGGTGCTCTGCAGCTGTCAGGAAATCTTATGTGATTACATTTAAGCCTTGAACTGTGGGGAAGCCAAAAACTGTTCCAAACACATTCACAATCCACCAAGTTTCAATGGCGGAATCTGAATGAAGACTTTTTGGAAAAAAACAAGCTTGACACATCAATATTTTGTATGCTTCTAGAAGGGACCCCCTTTGCAGCAGGTTTTCTGGGATGTCATGCCCATAGAACCATGGATAGCAACTTTCAAAGATACAACACTCTAGCAAAGCTAACAGAAATGAAAGTTCACAGTTTCTATGTCTGGCATTCACGTATGTGACTAGAGTAACAGGAGCATGAAAGTATTTGATATAGTTGTTTCGATCAGCCTAATGGCTGAATTATATTACTGCATGGTTGAATTAAATCACCGTATGATCAACAATTTTTTTACACACTGAAATACAAAATCCGAGAATATTGTGACTAACTTGGTAGCCACATATTGATGTAGCTTATGCTTTGCCTTTAATACAGAATGAGAGTTAGAAGGGAGAAGTGAAAAGGAACACTGTGTACTAGATATCTCTGTTTTTTTATTATCATTGAATAATATTACTTGAGCATTCACAAGGTACATAACACTCATTTAAGGAATATCAAGGAATATCAAGATGAATGTAACATCCTGTTTATTAAGAAATTTGGAATTCAGCCCTGGCTGGCGTGGCTCAGTGGATTGAGCTCGGGCTGCGAACCAAAGTGTCGCAGGTTCGATTCCCAGTCAGGGTACATGCCTGGGTTGCAGGCCATGACCCCCAGCAACCGCACATTGATGTTTCTCTCTCTCTCTTTCTCCCTCCCTTCCCTCTCTAAAAATAAATAAATAAAATCTTTAGATAAAAAAAAGAAATTTGGAATTCAAGTGGAAAAGCAATAAAGACATTTCCTACTGATATTTTACAATAGCTTCTTTTTGTAATATACTTTTGTATGTACAACATGTTTGAGAATCATATCTCTGCACAAAAAAAGGACATAGCTAATTTATTCTACCCATCACTTTCATTTAGAAATTTCCTTTCAGACCCTGGCTGGTGTGGCTCAGTGGATTGAGTGCCAGCCTGTGAACCACAGGGTCAGTTGTTTGATTCCCAGTTGGGGCACATGCCTGGGTTGTGGGCCAAATCCCCAGTAGGGGGCACGCGAGAGGCAACCACACAATGATGTTTCTCTCCCTCTCTTTCTCCTTCCCTTCCCCCTGTCTAAAAACAAATAAATAAAATCTTTTTAAAAAGAAATTCCCTTTCATAATTTTAACTATTTTTACTCATTAACCATGAAACAGACACCTGTGGGCACACACACAACTTCCCAAATTCCTCCTTAAATCTCTCCACTTCCTCACACCCCAACCAGCTCATAGACATTTAAAACAATCTTTGAACCCATACCAGGTTGAAAATTTTAATAATTATTTCATGGAAAGTAAGTGAATTTGCACCATAACTCCACCTGATTAAAACATACCTTTTGCATTGTCACGTATATGTTATGGACAAATATCTTTTGACACACTACTTTTTTGCATGCAAGGAAGGTAAAAATTTATTTCCAAAGAGATAATAAATAGTAGAATGTGTTAGAAATATACTAGAGACTTTTACAGAATATACTATGTTTTTAAATGAACAAACTAGAAACTATTTAAATTTTGTGCTATTTTTTTATTGTTATAGCATAAGGATTATAAATTTCCAGGAGAATTTAAAGGGCTTAGAACTTTTAAAAATAATGTTTTCCTTTATTTTGAGAGATATATCTTTTAAATGTAAATTTAAATGTTAAAAAAACAGAAAAATATACACATCCTTTTAGTGCTTAATGCTAAAAAAAAAACACTTTTGCTTCTTTCCCTGTAATAATATATTATTTTGTGTAACAATTTAGGGTGTTTCAAGCACTTTATTACCTTACTGAATATTCACAACAGGCTTGTGAGAGAGGCAGGGATGACGTGTATTTCCATCTTTTTTTCTACACATCATAAAACTGATAAAGAGAGCTATGATTTAACTGTGTCCACATAGCTAAACCCACAGTTCTACGTTCTATCTGAGAGATCAGGATCTTTCAAATTTGCTTTCAGAGTTCAAGGAGAGTGACTGTCAACTATGACTCATAAAAATCTGACTCTTCCTCCAAACAAGTCAGATTTGAGTCTGTTCTGAGGCAAACAAGAATGCTTCCAGAGATCTTGGTCTACACTGCATCCCCCAGTTCCCCACAAAGTGAAATGGAAATGCCACTTTGAATTGGGAACTGTCTTCAGTTTTCAGCAGTCGGCATCTTAAATTACTCTCAATTTCAGATGATCCTCTTGTTCTTCCCCAGACTGAACCAGGAATGGACTACCAAAAAGGATGAAGAGCCCCTGCTGGTGTGGCTCAGTGGACTGAGTGCTGGCCTGAGAACCAAACGGTGGCTGGTTCAATTCCCAATCAGGGCACGTGCCAGGGTTGCAGGCCAGGTCCCCAGTAGGAGGTACACAAGAGGCAACCACACACTGATGTTTCTCTCCCTCTCTTTCTCCTTCCCTTCTCCTCTCTCTAAAAATAAATAAATAAAATATTTTTTTAAAAAGGATGAAAAGGAAAGCAACCATTCCATGGGCATTTTTTCCTCAATATTTAGTTCCAGGACGGAAGTGTGTGTGTGTGTGTGTGTGTGTGTGTGTGTGCGTGCGCGTGCGCGCCCATGCATGTGTACACACACACCAGGTACTTTTCACTTATTTTTTCCAGTTGAGCTATTTTATCAAATGACAGATTTTACTCTTGTTAGATAATTTTTATGAGTTTGGTCACCGCTAGCTCTAATCTGTCCACTTAGATTATACTTAATGTCTCCTACAACAAAAACAACAAAAAGGAATTAAGTAGGGAAATCACTATAAGCCCCCCAAAATGACTACAAATACATTATTAGTATTATGATAAAAGTGAAAGATCTGAAAAGGAAACATTGAAATGCATGAGACAATGTAGAATATCTAAGTAATGAAACAATATTGGAAAAACTGGGTCATGAATTTATAAACAAGAATTAGCTTGTTAGTTCAGTAGTAATTTTGAGTCCAGTCTAACAACCAGTAAATACGTTCCATCTTGGGCCTGCCTACCTCAACATAATGAAAATATGACTTGTATCAGTAACCAAATTTGCAATAAATAAAAATTACCACTGACTGAATACCTTTTGATAAATTTCATAGAATATGAATAGGGGAGGGAAGGGAGACTGAAGAGAATAGAAAAACAAAAGATTTTGAAGGGAAAAAACTGGTTTTACTATGCTGTACATCTGAAACTAATACAAAATAATATTGAATGTAAACTATAATTGAAAAATAAAAAAACAAATATCAAAGAGGAAATTTGGCCCTGGCTAGCATAGGTCAGTGGATTGAGCACAGGCTGCGAACCAAAGTGTCGCAGGTTCGATTCCCAGTCAGGGCACATGCCTGTGTTGCAGGCCACGGCCCCCAGCAACCGCACATTGATGTTTCTCTCTCTCTCTCTCTTTCTCCCTCCCTTCCCTCTCTAAAAATAAATAAATAAAATCTTAAAAAAAAAAAGAAGAGGAACTTTGGACAAAGACACACACAGAAGGAAGACCGTGTGAGGAATCAGGGAGAAGACCATCTCTATAAGCCAAGGAGAGAGGCCTCAGAAGAAACCAACCCTGTCAACACTTTACTCTTGGACTTGTAGCCTCCAAAATTCTGAGAAAATAAACTTCTGTTGATTATACCATAAAATATCTGGTTTTATTTATCTCTACAGTCTGCCAACTCTCCCCAAGCCTAGTATAAGGCTTTGTACATTATGAACACTCAAGGTATATTGTGAAATTGAAGTGTAAAGAAAAATGAGGGTGGTAGAAGAACTGACTTTCAAACTCTCCTTGACCTTCCTGAAACATCTGACCCTGCTAACTTAAATTTATTTAGCCTGTGTTTTATAGTTACTTCTCTGTAAAATTCATAGGGTCCTTGTGAAGAGTAAAATCTGATGTATGCAAAGTATTTAGCATACTTCCTGGTACATAAGTGCTAAACAATGTGAGTTACTGTTACTGTTTTTAAAAATAATTCAGGAGGCAGCTGTCATTCAATGAAAAGAAGATTAAAGTTAGACTTCAAAGACCTGGTTTTGAATTCTGATTCTAGTACTTAGTTCTCTGATTATGTGTGAGTAGCTTATCTTATCCTTGATTTTCTCCTATTATTTTTAATTATTTGCTTTTTAATATATAGTGATTTATTTCTTTTCTTTATTTTCATTGTTGATACTGTTATGGATGCCTCCACACCCCACCCCTGGTGCCCATTCCCCTCCTTTTTAGCCATCCCCACGCTGTTGTCTATGTCTGTGGGTCATGCATATATGTTCTGTGGTTGATCTCTTCACCTTCTTCCTTATGCAGGGAAGTCATGAAGATTAAAAAAGAGATCCTAGGTTGTAGATACTTCATGATGAGGAAGATGCTTGGTATATGGTAATGGTTCAATAAGTGTTGGTTCTTCTCTACTCCAGTACCTTACTCACATCCCAGAGTACTCTGATCACAGTAAAGCCTTAATGAATACTGCTTGATGGCCATGATTCAGGCAATTCAGATTTTATTAATTCAAAGTGTAAATAATTCAAGGTCACAAAACTGTTTCTCAGACTCTGAACACATGATTCCAAACTCAGAGTTTTTTTTACACTATAACCCAAAGAGGGAAATGAGGGAACATACACAGAAGGTATTCTTAGACTTAAAAAAAAAGATTAGAAAAGAGACTGCATGAGTTATTTTCATTAGTTTTTACTGACAGAAAATAAGAATAGTGCTTGTCTGAAAGTGTTTGGTAAATCAAATAGGTCAGAGGTATCAAAGGAAATTATTTTAAATATGTAGGATGATCTATGTCTGTTCTATCCAAAATGGTAGTGATTAGCCAGATTTGTGGGTTTAAACTTAAATTAGTTAAAATAAAATAAATCCATTCCTTTGTTGCATTTCAAGTCTGCTATAGTCACATATGTTAGTGGCTGACACATTGAACATCATGGACTTATACATTTCTGTCATTGCAGAAAGTTTTATTTAAAATAACTCATCAAGATTTAATTAATGTATTAGGTGTAGAAGAATCATAAGTGCTGCAGAGCACCTCCTGAACTGTTCAAAGGAACACAAAGTTGAAATTGTGGAATAGATGACCACAAAGTATTACATTTTGTTATTAGTGAGCACAATGCCAACTCCAAGCCATAAGAATAGAATTTGAGAACTATAGATCAATGATTCTTATGCCTCCATTGTGAGTGTGGTGGTTGATTAACAAAGAGCAGTAGCAACAAATGCTTAAGAAAAAAATACAACCTTCTAGGTAAAATCAATCATAATTTCTGGAAAAGGCAATTATGACTGATGACATCAAGTAGGGTTTTTGAGCATTTTGAGTAAAAGGGTCGAAATGGTTATAATCTATTTAGACTTTCAAAAACTTCGAGAAGTTTCCACACCAAAGGCCTTTTAAATTTAGGTCACTCTAGAGCTACAGAGAGTATCTGTTATTGGACACATAGCTCTAAAATTTCTTCCAAGTAACATTTGATGCCAGCCTTCCTGAAAATGAACTGCCAATCTGACAAGGACAATGTGCATGGACATCTCCCAAGGCTGGATGAGTGGGTAGAACTCGGCAGATAAACTTCAATGAGCTAAATGTTATTTGTTAGAAATCGAGCTTCAAAGAATAACCTTGGCATTTAACGTACTGAGAACACGGAGTTGAAAGCAAAAAACAAGAGCTCCTTTGATTCTTCAAATATGAATGAAGCTGAAGCAAATCGAAAGTATGATATGCCAAAAGGGATACAGAATTTAAAAGTTGACTGCAGTAGAATGTTAGCTGTTATCTAGTCAGCTCTCCCACCCAAAGGCGTCACTCCTGTCTCATCCTAGCCTTTTCTGAAATACTTCCAGTTTCGAGGAGTGTGTTCCCTCAGTAGAACAATTCATTGTTTTTGGTTCTTCCTTTTTGAACCATACCAAATAAACATAACCCCTCTTCTATTTAAATGCCATACACATGCTTTAAGACACCTATTACATACAATACGTACATACATTTCCCTGTTCCTGTTAGAATCTAGTGGCGGAAGTAGACATTTAAAAATTAACCATCCAAATGAGTGTATAATTGCAATGTCATATGTGCTATGAAGGAAGAAACATCTCCCTACAAGAAAGTGTAGCAAAGGAATCTGAGTTACACTTGTCTGTTGTTTCGTGGATGTTTATCATATTCTTGAATACCATGTCTTCCCACATGTCACAGCAGGACTGGGGACCAAAGAGGTTTTCAAGCAATGCTTATTTTAAAATAACTATTTAGTTTGAAATAATTTTAACTTACTGACAAGTTGCAAAAATTGTACAATGAGTAACCACATTACCATGACTGAACTTTCTCTAATGTTAACATCCTACATAACTGTGGTACATTATCAAAATCAGGAAAGTAACAATGGCACAATATTACTAACTAAACTACAGACCTTAGGTGAATTTCAACAGTTTTGCCACTAATGACGTGTTCCTGGTCTAGGCTCCAATCCAGAATCCCACAGTACAATCACATGTCACGTCTCCTTAGTGTCTTCCAATCTGTGATTGACCCTTAGTTTGTCTTTGGTTTCCATGACCTAGATACTTTTGAAGAATTCTGATCAGTTATTCTGTAGAATTCCCTTTAAATAACTGTCTGATGATTTCTCATGATTACATTTAAGGCTATTCATTTTTAGCAAGAAAACCACAGAAGTGATATGCCTTTCTTAGTGCATCATACCACAGGGAACATAATGTTGATGCCTTATTACCAGTGATGTTAGCATTGATCACATGGTTAAGGTAGTGTTTGCCAGATTGTTTTTTTAATACAGTTTTATTTATTATATTTAAAAGCCAAGCACTCCTCAGGAATATTTGACGGAGTGATACTTTAAACAAAGAAGTTCTTCACACCTCTGTCCCCCAAGTACTCAGTTTCCACCCCTAACCCCCAAGCAGTAATCAGTTTTACAGTTACTTTTATATTTCACCCAGAGTTTCTTTCTATAATGTAAATACATATGAATATACATGTGTTCTCTCTTCCTCCCCTTTCTTATACAAAAGAAAGCATACTGTATACACTCTTTTGCACCTTTTTCTCACTTAACACATCTTACAGAGCTTTTTATATCAATACAGAGATAGCTTTCTTGTTTTTGTTAAATTCCATAATGTTCCATTGTATGGTTGTACTATAGATTATGTAGATAGCCTATCTCAATAGGCATGTGTGTTGTTTACAGTTCTGTTCCATTGCAATTGATGCTGCAATAACAATCTTGTAAATATACCAGTTTACACCTGTGGGAATTTATCTGTAGGATACACTCCCAGAAGTGATACTGTTGGGTCAATGATATATACACTCGTCATTGCCAAACTGCCCTTCCACCAGTTATTTTCCTCTCAACTTTATAATCTGTATTGCATTGATTTAATCTTTATTGTCTTTTTTTCCATTATCATTTAGCCCCCTTATACCTCCCTTCCCCCAGCAATCACCACACTGTTGTTTGTGTCCATGAGTCCCTTTTCCTTTTTGCTCAGCCCCTCCACCCCATAACCTCCCCTGCCCCATACCTGTAATCCTGCTCTCCATCAGAATCTGCTCCTATTTTCCTTGTTAGTTCAGCTTGTTCATTAGATTGCCGTATGAATGAAATCACATGGTATTTTTTTATCTCTACTAAAATAATAGGTAAAAATGGCATTTCACTGTACAGTCACATTTGCCTCATAATAATGAGGGAAGATGAACATCCTTTTATATGTTTAAGGAACATTTGAATTTTCTTTTCAGTGAATTGTCAGTTCATCTAATCTGTTCATATTTTATTCAATTGTGGATTATCTATTTCATGATTATGAAAAGTCCTTACCTATTAAGGAAAATTAGCCATTTGTCATATTTATGTTAGATATCTTTTTGCTTGCTTTTTTAGATTCACTCCCCACCTGTCTCCTCACTTTTCTCTTATCCAGATCATATCAATAGGCTTGAGTGCCCTGCAATATGTTTGGTCAATTGGAAGACTCATTAGGAGATTAATGGGTGGGGGGAACATGAAACTGAAGTATTTATTCCTCCAGATCCCTCCCTACCCAGTTGCCTTGGGATGACTACATTCATAGACCAATGTGATCTTCTCCAGACATGACTTTCCTGTCAGGTTCCAGTAACCATTCCCTCTCCTTGATCCTTTAAGCCTAGCAGTCACAAAAGCTCTGATGTTATTAACTCTGGGGTATTACATTATCTTTGTGGTCCTGTTATTTACCCTGTCCATGCCTTTCTAAAAAGTCTTTTTTACCAAATTCTCCTTGAATTGACCATCTGTTTCTTACTGGGACTCTGATTAATGCAATGTGAGTGGCAAATATGTTCACTTAGCTTTGTCTTTGTCTTTGCTCATGGCGATTTGACTATGTGGAAGCTTTTGTTTTGTTTTTAAAATACAGCAAAATTTCATTAGTCGCTTTTGACGATGGTTGTATTTTGAGTCATAGTTAGGAAGAACTTCCCTATTCCAATGGCATAAAGAATTTTTCTAATGTGTTCTTCTAGTAGTGACATGGTTTCAGTTCTATATGTAAATATTTTATCCTTTTTTATTTCTATTACAAATGGATTGGTTTCTTCTAAACTTGCTATTTGTACAAATGGAAGCTACTGATTCTCTGCAAAATTCTTCTTTTCTACACATATAATTTTACTCTAAATACATACAGACAGTTTAAACTCCTTTTTAATTTTTATAACTCTCATTTCATTCTTTGCCCAATTATGTTGGCTGGTACCTCAAATACTGTTAAATAATAACGATGATAGTAAGCATCCTTGTCTTGCTCCTTACTTTAAAGGGATTAATTCTATGTTTCTTATGACTGATGGGGACTTTTGGTCTAGGGGAGATATATTTTATTATATGCAGGAATTTTTATTGAGTGATTTTTTTCATGAATGAGTATTACATTTTGTCAATTGCCTTTTGAAAATTTGTGGAGATAATCATATTTTTCCTTAGTATATTAATATGATTAGTTATATACCCTTGCATTCCTGGAATAAAGCTTATCATGATGGCTTCCTTTTTAATGTGTCACTACATACTGTTTGTTACTATCTTTTTCATTTTTGTGTATGTATTCATAAAAGTAATTGGTCCATGGCTTTCTATCTTCCTTTTTCCAAAAAGAATTAATGTTTTTAAATCACAGTATAGTTAACACACAAAAGTAAATGAGTTTCAGCTGTACAACATAGTGATTCAACATTGATATACCTTAGGAAGTGGTCACAGTGATAAGACTATTAACTGTCACATTATACAGTTATTATGACACTATTGGCTACATGCTCTATGCTGCACATTATATGCCTGTGACATTTATTTTACAGCTGGAAATTTGAACTTCTCCTTCTCCTTCAGCTTTTTTGTAGCACCCTGTTGTGGTTTTCTTTTTAAATTCCATCTTTATTATTATATTTTTGGAATTTTTTTCTTGTTTACTCTTCAGAAATAGTTTAAATATCATTGGAATTCCTCAGTGAAACTGGTGGCCCTAGGGCTCTGTGTGGCAGGGTGTAGTGGTTTTCTCTCTTAGTTACAAGGAAATCAGTCTGTTTAAATTTACTATCTTTTCTGGAAATAGTTATACTTTCCTAGAAATTATTTAATTTATCTTATAAAATATATCTGTATAAGGTTAAGCAAAGTTGTCTCTTGTGATCCTTTTAATTTTTTCTGACTTTGGAGTTATTTCCCACCTTATCATTTACTTTGTACATTTGAAAAAAGCTTACTTTTTTCTTTTGTGGATTAGGTTCCTGTTAAAGGTGAGATCATAGTATAGCCAGAGACATTGAAATTAAGGACAATCTGACAGTAACCAGAGGAGAGGTGGAAGGGGATAATGGGGGGAAGGGTTTTCAGGAGCTACTGTAAAGGACACGTGTACAAAACCAAGGGCGGGGGTGGAAGCAAGGGAGGAAGGTGGGTTTGGGTGGGGGGAGGTGAGGGGGTAAATGCAGACAACTGTAATTGAGCAACAATAAATAATTTTAAGAAAAGAAAAAAGAAAACAAATAATTTTTAATTTGGAATTTTGAAAATGTAGAGAAATAAGAGAAAAAATCTCCCATCTGATGAAAAGCATGATAAGTATTTTGGAAGATGCGTTTTCATCACTTATGTGTATTTTAGAAAAAGGACAGTTGTGATCAGTGTCTGTTTGTATTTTCCTATTTTCACGTGATTGGTTCTTGCTGTACAATGCCATTAACTGTGACACAGGTCAGTTGAGGGGGTGGGGCCAGGTGGAGGCTGGCAAAAGGAAAAATAGCAACAACAGTAATAGCATAAACAATAAAATAAAAATGAGTAAGTAAATATGTATTTATGAGTTCCAAAAAAAATTTTATCAGAATCTTCGTAATTTGATACTGATGGTACAGTATTCCGAAAAATTTGCTGTTGAGTTCTTAACTACAGGTTTTATGCTTTTTTCACATTTACATAACTTTTATTAGAGCATATTATCATAATGTCTCTTTGTTTCTTTTTTTTCTTCTTCTTCCTGTTTTTGAAATTTTAGAGGAGTCTCTTTTCCATACCGGGATCGTCAACAATGTAATGGTCAGTTACTGCCATCTACTGGTCACAGTGGAAAAAGTTATGCAGTGACTTTTCCTTATAGTATGAATATTTTCTTGTGTATGAAAGCACATTTAAAAATAATTCAGAAAAATTTGGGGACACCGTAATCTTTAATAAAATTGGTATAAATATTAAAGAAGCATAGAAGTTTAGTCAAAACATAGTGTTCTTTCTCTTGGCTTTTCTTTTCAGTATAGATGTTCATCTTACAGATGTACAAAACTAGTGTAATCTTACTGCTCCCAAACCAGCTAGTAGCTCTCTAAAGCCTGGTTTTTATGTTTATCATTATCTACAGTACCGTACAGTCTTGGAAATGTAATAGTAGTGGTTTAACATAAGGTAGAGATTGAACATTGATTTTAATTACTTAGTTCTTATTGTTGATTCACATAGTAATTTTTGCTTAATACGTGGCTATATAAGCCCTAAATGAAGACAATCAGTCCAAGAGGTGCAAGAAACACAAAGAGAGATGGAAAGACAGTAATCTTTCGAGGCTTAGAATAACTGAAAGGACTGTCGTTCTGTTCTATTACACATACCATTTGAGCTCAAACAGAGGACAGACAATTTGTTTACGTAACACAATCCTGTTTTGAATAGAACATGTAGAAATTCTCACAAGAGACTTTATTGTCCATTTAAGCAGGAGAATGCTAGCCCTAATCTATTGAATGGTTTATTGCTGTATATACTTACCCCAAGGTGTGTGGGTTTTGTCGTCACTTTGTAAATGGTAAAATTGACCTTTGGTGGGGTTAAGTGACTTGCCCAAGCTCACGCAGCTAGTACATGTTGCAATTCTTTATTCTTGATCCTCTTCTCTTCTTACTGTATGTTATCTCCCTAGACAAGCTCATGGACTCTCATTTATATGCCTGTGAATTAAAGCTCTTCAGTCTGGTCTACCTCTCATCACCCGTTAGTTATAGACCAAAGCTCTTGCAGTGATTTGTTAGAAAAATATCCTGAAAAGGTCATAGTATGCAGGCCAGAATATACAGCCTGTTATTCTTGATTAGGATCATGTGATGCTCCCCAAGTTTTATTATCTGGTACAAATTTGGGGGGCTAGAGAATTTCTCAGGGTAGGACAGCCTCTGTTGGCTTTTAAAAAGTCTCCCGCATGAGACAGTGAGCCTGATTAGTGGTTTTAGCTGCCTGGTATGAACATGATAAAGAAGACTAGCTAATTCAGGATGGCGGTTCCACTTGTTTGACATGGCTGCTCTAGGTTATGGTGTTTGGAAGCATCACTACATGGCACCCAGCCCCTTCAATGCAGCCCCCAAAGCTTCAATGAAATATTGATAGCCAACAGCTTTTAACTCAGTATGGAAAAACCACTTCCTAAAGAAGTAAACATGAAGGTGACAAGCTACCACCTGGGTTATCCTGTGACAAAACAGCCTGCCTGCTCCATGGTCTTAGAGGCATTGACTGCAGCACTACCAATGTCTTGTTTGGCATTGTGGGAATTCTTTGGTTGAACAAGGAATGATACTGCAATTTCACTTCCAGAAATTCAAGTACATATCTCAGTATTGGCTCAAAAGCAGATTATAATGATTAGTGGTCAAGTATAATGATATAATGGTCAAGTATAATGATTAGATGAAGATATCATGAGGTATAGATGAAAGACCCATTGATCTACAGGGTCATTGTATCAAGTCACTTTACTCTCATCCAGTAATCATTGAAAGACAGTATGCTTGTATCATAGGTTATAAAAAAATCACTGTGTACTCAAATTGAGATATATTTGGAAGGTTCTTTCACATATACCACTGCTGTTGTCATTGTAGGTATCCTAAAGCTCCCCCTTTATTTATATTTTTTCTCAACAAATAGGAAATGATGGGGTTGTAGAATGCCAACCAGGAGAGGTTGAAGACTGAGTAGATAAGGGATATTACTAGCTTCTCCAGGCAGCCCCCTAAGTATAGCACAATAACTATTCTTTCAGAGAAAGTTACTCATTAGCAAAGATTTTGAATCAGGTCTTGTAGGATAAACTCTGGGGCATGCCAAGCCAGTTATCAGTCCACAAGACTGCCTACTGTTCCCGGGCCTATCATGGCTTGGACCTGAAAGCTGGTATCTGCCACCTTCTTTTTCATTGAGTGAGGTTGTAGGGTATCCATCCCCTGTCTTTGCAGCTGATGAAGACTATATTGGATGCAGTTCTCTCAGTTATCCAACATCAGAATGTTACTTGTTTTGCCAGCAACCAGCATGAAATTTTGTGGGCTGGATACCAGCAATCAGTGAGCCAACTTGTCAGCATGCAAAGAGTTTCTTTCTTTTATGCCCTTGCTAAGGGAACCAATAATAACAGGTACAGAGTTAGCTTTACAGGTTCATGCTCACCACAGAGGGATGAGAGAGTCTGTTGAAACAGTAAGGAGATGCCAGTGGAAAACAAATAACTTCTCTCGTGGCACAAAGATCTGGGCTATGGGAAGCCCAAAGTCTCAGTGCCTCTTGACCCATCATAGACCCTTCTGCCATTAGGTCAACAGTTTAGGATAATTTTATGATAGTTACTGAACAAAACATTGAAATGTAATGAGAATTCAGGCTACTACCCCATACCCCCTCCACTATCCTTCTGCCCACCTTTGGCATTGTTTCTTTGACTACACATCAGTGGAAAATACTGTAAGAGGTTGCTATTCAGGGTACTAGGATTACTAGATCTACACACACAGATTTCTAGAATGCCACAGTGGCATAGCACCCTGCTTGTCTTCTCCCGACAGACAGCTGACATAGAACATTCTACACTTACTTACCTACCATAAATGTCAATAACAGATATCATTTTGAGATTGTTGACTATATTCAGGCATTGTTCCAAGCTTCTTGTGTATAATATCCCATGAATCCTTTCCACAACCTTATAAGATCAATTAATTAAAATCTCAGACCCAGAATGTTTAAGTAACCATCCCAGTAGCTACTAAGTTCCAGGCTTCTGGCTCAACATCTTATGTTTTAACATTTTCATGTTGCCCCATGATATTCAAACTCTGGCTTTACCTATAAATCCATACCCTGACTTTAACTACATAATTTGGAGGCAGATGGTGTAGAGAAATTCTTTGGAAATGTTTCAGGTGCTAGAGCACCAGAAGCTTGGGGAGAAAATCAGGCAGGGGGCCATTTGTCAGTGCAGTGTCAGTGTTTCACCTCTGCAGCTCTGTGGTGAACAGCCTCCATCAGGCAAGCTCATCCGGCAGCACAGTACTGTTACCTGTATATTGAGATTCAGGTTTTGGGCATGGGCCACCAGTATAAAGTGCTAAGGAGAGAGAGGACATTTACCAGGATTGATGCTGAGGCTGGAGAGAATTCTAAACACCGTGAATGTAGATGAATAAAGTTGGGAGAGAATGATATTGTTGTGTGATAGAGAGAAGAGAACATATGAAAGGTATGACTGGAACATAAATTTTTACTTCATTTGATAAGTTTGTGGGCCATCAAGTAGATTAAGTTTTTTTTCTCTTACTAACTCAAGAGAAATGATCTAACAAAATACTTAGGAAACTGAAGATCAACATATTTTTCCTCACTGCTTTGGTTGAACATTTCCAAAGAACTGTCTTAATTAATAGACTGTTAGAACTGTCTCAGTGCCAAACTCAAGTGTTTAAATAGCAATGGAGAAATAAGCAGATCAATTTTGAGCACATATTTAAAAAGGAGAAAATGTCCAAATGGCACATGATGTGGAGCATTAACAACATGCTATTATTTTCTTTTGAAACTTCTCTTATCATTAATTTATATCTAACAATTTTTATGGTAAGCCTCAACAAAGGGTAATGTCTTTTCTAATGACCCTGTTCATTAAAGAATCTTTAATGATAACATTTCTGGGTATGAGAGACATTTTGTCTCTTCTCTTTTCAGGCTTGGAGTATTTACACTCTTCAATGTATAGGCAAGAAAACACCGACTTTCTTGTCACAGATTGAACAGAAGAGTTGGAAGGGCAAGATTTTCTCAACATGAAAACATTTGCTTAAAACCACAATGACGGCAGTCAGAAGGGAGGGGCGTTGTGGAGCTGAGTGAAGGAGGTAAAGGGATTAAGTAGAAAAAACGAGAGAGCAAGAGAAGACTCATAGGCACAGATAGGCAAGAAGGAAAGGGGGTGGAGGAGGTAGAAGAGGGTAAAGGGGGGATACATGGTCATGTGCCCTGACATTGATATAATTTTATTAATCAGTGTCACTGCAATAAATTCAACAAAACAGAAAAACCAATGAGATACCACCTCACACATGGTAGAATGGCTATTATCAACAAGACAGGTAATATAATACGTGTAGGAGAGGCTGGGGTAAAGAACATGTGGAGAAAAGGAACCCTCACTCACTGCTGGTGGGAATGTAAACTGGTGCAGCCAGATGGAGAACAGTATGGCGTGTCCTCAAAAATTAAGAATAGAGTTCCCATATGACCCAGTGATCTCTCTTGTAGGTAGCTATACCCCCAAATTGAAAACATTTATTCATAAAACAATATGTACCCCTTTGTTCATTGTGGCATTATTCAAGGTAGCCAAGATATAGAAATAATGTAAAAGTCCTTCAACAGATGATTGGATAAAGTGCTACGTCCTATATACAATGGAATACTACTCAGCCACAAAAAATGATGAAATAGTGCCATTTGTGACAACACAGATAGATCTTAAGAGAATCACATTAAGTGAAATAAGTCAGATGGAAAAAGACAAGAACCATATGATTTCACTCACATGTGGGATATAAAACAGAAAACAGCAAATGAACAAACAAACTGAATTCATACATCCAGACAACAGAGTGGTAGTTACCAGAGGGAGGAGGGTGGGGAAGATGAAAAGTGTAAAGTGTGGGTCAAATATATGGTGATGGAGGGAGACTAGACTTTGGGTGGTGAACCCACAATGCAATATATTGATGATATATCATAGAATTGTATACTTGAAAGTTATATAATATTACTGACCATATCATCCCAATAAATGTAATTAACAAAATAAAAAAAAGGTAGAGATGAGTCAGACAGGAAAAAAAGCATTTGAATGATGCTGCAGACTACAATGATTATTCATTAACAATATTTCAATAACATCCTTTAAGAAAATACAGGAATTAAGTAATAATGTGTTGATGCTTTTTATATAAATAAACAGTCGTGGTTAAGCTGTAATGTTATCTTGGATTTGATTTTTTTCTCAAATTAAACAATAAACAACAAACAATAAAAGAAATCTTTAGTCCTAATTAGATTACTAATTTCCCTTTAAATAGTGTCCTGTCTTTTGTCCTGAGATCAGAACACAAGATTGGGAAATGGGGTTACTCTGATTTATGTCAACTCTCATATTTGCTTCCCTGTAACCAGTGGCTTGCATTTACTATTTGTAACCATGAGGAGCTATTTATTATTCTATCAGTATTGTGTAGTTTCAAATCACCATGCTAGATATTCTGGACTCCAGAGGTGTCTCTTTAGTGAGCAGATCATCAACATAAGACACACATGATAATATGACAGTTTATACAAGGGTAGACTAAAACACATGGGGGAGTACTCCATGACTCGGTCATGCTCTCATTCATGTATTCAAGCACTCAGTTTCGACCATATGCCCGGTGCTTGCAGTAGGTAATGTTGACAAATAGGGTGAAAATAAAGATTCACAAATGATCCTCTGCCTAGACCTGTAACAAAAGAGATAACTTCTTTCCTTTATATATTGTTTCTTGATTAAAGACTACTACTAGTTTAACTGCACTTGCATATTTACAAATAAAACCTTTGAAATAAAAGAGAAAACAGAAGGATAATTCATCACTTTGCTAACTGTACATTTCTGCTGTGTACATTAGCCTAAGATAATAAGATACACTATATGCTTTTCTTCAGTGCATAGGATTGCTGTCAATCATCTTTTAAATCAATTAAAATAATATTTAGTGGAAATGAAATATTTCCACCATTGATTTGGAAAAAAATAACATTTAGTGTTTAATTGCTTGGATTCATTTACTGTTTCTAGCCAGCTTAATATTTTTTGTCCTAAGCAAAACATGGAATTTTGAAAGAAAATAATCACAATAAAAGATGTTATTTCTACCTTGGTGATTTCCAGTTCACTTTACATAGCTGGTTGTCTTAAACAAATTAATTTCATGAATTATATAACACTATAACTAATCATTTACTGGTAAGGTAGAGTTAATAATGTATATAATGAGTGATAATGCATACTGAGAATGTAGCAATGGTCTGTAGATTATCATATTTTGCACAGTGCCATCTGTAGCAGAGTGCTTGATAATGTCTTTCTATTCAAAAATGAATATGTATAAAGGACCCATGGACAAAGCTAAAAGGGGAGTGGATTGAGGGTAGGAGGTGGGATGGGGGTGGGTGGGTCAGGGGAAGGTAGTGGTGGGACAATGGAGACAACTGTGTTTGAATATTAATAAAAATGATAGAGAAGATGATATAAACAACTTCTAAAGAGACATTATTTAAATTATGATAATATTCTCAGGTACATTAAAATAATATCCACTCACACAATGATTGGATACTATTTTCACGTATTATCTAGGAAGAATAACTTCTTAGATTTAGTAAATGGAAACTTTTAAGCTTATCTTATCATCTTCCACTTTCAATTTATTCTATTTGAAAACACAATAAATTCAGCAATTTGGTTTGTAATTATCACTGCCAAATCTAGAAAATTTTATTGTTAGTCAAAATACCCTTTGTTTTCAGCGAGCATTTGTCATTAACTGTTGCCTCTACTGTATGGTTTATTATATGCTTTTAAGCCATATCAGTATTTATTTCTATGTCAATTCCTGGGTCTCTATGTAACAAATAAACCCCCCCATCCCCCAGTCATAGTTGGTATATATTTTCACTAGGTGAAAGTCATTCAAACATGATATATCCTGTGGAAATGGCTGAATCATGCCATCTAGGCTTGGTTTAAAAGCAGAAGAATTTCAAAAACATATTTATGATCAGAACAACAGCCAAAAATAACCAAGGCCATGGTGAATTCTTCTCACAGGACTAAACTGCAGTACACCTTCTTGCAAGAGATTCACAGAGCTCAGTGGGATTTCTAATTATACACTCCTGCTAGGACTGTAATAACTCTGAAAGTCACAAGCTACTTTGTGCTAATTGTAAAAGTGGGGGGTGGGGTGGGTAAAGAAATGGTAGCAAATATGTGGTCTTATTTCCACCCACTCAAATCTAATTGCTAACTCAATTAGAAGAGATTAGCCTTGACAATTCAAGAATGAACTCAGGCTGTGCCTATTAATTTCTGGTTCTGTGTGTGTGAGCCAGGTGAATAAAGAAAATGGTGGCGAATTTGCATGAAAAAGCATTCTTCAATTCTATGGAAACCTGAACTGGGCCTTAGCTTCTGAGAAGTCATCACATGCCAAAGTCAATATTTTAAATGCACATTTGGAGCACAGGGCATCTGGACACCTTTCAAAACAGTTTAACTCAATTGGAAAGTTTCCTAGTTCTCTATTAAATTGTTAACCCTAATTCCCCAGACTTTGGGAAACAGTCAGGAAGAGAAGAATAGGGTAGATTGAGAAAAGGCATGGTAGTTCACTTGCGGTATCCTCAGTTAAGGGAAGTTTAGGAAATGGTCACAGCACTGAGAAAACAAGGAACAGACTGACAGGGACCAGAGGGGATGGGGGAGAGAGTTAAGGGAGGAAAGAAAGGGAAGGGTGAAGGCAAAGAACATGTATGAGTGACCCATGGACATGGACAACAGGGTGTGGACTGACTATGGGAGTGTAGAGGGGAAGACAGGGCAGGGGAGAGCAAAGGGGAAAATTGGGACAACTGTAATTGAATAACAATAAAAAATATGCACAGTGGAAGCATTCACATAGATGTAACAGAACTAAAGCAGGCTTTCCTTCCAAATTTTATCCACAATTAAAGCTTGTATAGCATTAAGTAAAAAGGGATGATGAGAGAACAAGAGGAGGTCAACTAGATTTGAAATATATGTGCGTGGCCGAAGTAACTAAGGAGGCTAAAAGTAAGTGAAGTCTTAGCAAAAGAAAAGCACCTCCTACCTGTAACATTCTCTAAATCTTAGGAGTCATCTACAAAACAGCTAGTCACTTCAAGAGAAAATGTTGACAGCTAAGTGCACTCAACAACCTTAGAGTAAGCCTTTTGTAGCCATCAACATTATTTACCATGGTATATTCACACAGAGGATCTTAACCATCTACCCACAAAATAGTATATATAACACTCACACATACCTTCTTCTTCCATGGTGTGGTATAAGTCCCAACATTTAACCGCTCTGACCGAGAGTCAAACATGTTTGACCACTAGCCTTCATTCATCCGCCCTTTGTCAACTTTTTATCTTTATGCTTTTCAGTTTTAACTGGTCTTTATATTATTGACAGGGTACCACATCAGGAACATACGTAGAATTATACTGAGGACTTAATATACCATCACAAACAATGATTTTGTGGTATCTTACTAGTGATTTGTTTGATTTGAAACAATAAAAGCACATTATTGCTGCTTCTGATACTTGTGGTCTTTTTCTATATTTAGAGCTGTTCTGAAAGTACAGTGAATTAAAAAGATTCTGGGTGAACACAAATCTTATGTTTTGGAGGATCTGCACTACTGATACCATATTAGATGTTTTTAAAAAGAGATTTTTCAGCTAGTATAAAAAGAAGTCATAAGGCTCGAATTCTTGTCCTCTTATCTTTCTGGCCTGCTGCCCTGTTTTACTTACTTCCGTTCCCCTTTGTTATGTGTTTTCACTTTTCTTAAGACTGCTCTCCATAGATGTTTTAAGTTATGTTTACCTGGAAACAAATGATGGAGAGGCAAGCAGAGAGCACTCCCATTGTAATTTGACCCAGGCCTGGCCTGCACTCTCCTGATAAATAACCTGTCATTGACCATTCCTCATTTGTGCAATTCCATCTTCTGATAACACTTCATTCTGCTGTCTGTGAGTCCTTCTTTAATCTCCCAAGTTTCTTTTTGTTTTTGCAAAGCATTTCTGTCTTTGGTGTCTTTTGTACACTTAGTCTATTTGACAAATGAGTCTTGGTGTTTACCTGGCCTTCTTGAGGTTGAGAAAATCTCGCAGCATTATCGAAAGCATATGCAGATTTATGCTCAGGTTGGAGACCTGA
This sequence comes from Phyllostomus hastatus, assembly GCF_019186645.2. Classification (NCBI taxonomy): domain Eukaryota; kingdom Metazoa; phylum Chordata; class Mammalia; order Chiroptera; family Phyllostomidae; genus Phyllostomus; species Phyllostomus hastatus. The sequence continues at coordinate 8,622,892 of NW_025333909.1, read as the reverse complement.
TGAACTCTTCTGTTGTCTGGCAAGTTAAATGAAAAACAACACATAGTTAGGATAGACCATTTGCTTCAGTAGTTATGAATCATTGTCCCTAATAAACTCATTTTGACCATACAGAATGAATGCTCCCATCTTAAGACTCTATTACTATATGAACTTGAGACAAGGCAATAATAAATGCTACCATTTGTTGAAAGATTTTGCCCTGGCTGGTGTAGCTCAGTGGATTGAGCGCGGACTGTGAATCAAAGTGTTGCAGGTTCGATTCCCAGCCGGGTACATGCCTGGGTTGCAGGCCATAACCCCCAGCAACCGCACATTGATGTTTCTCTCTCTATCTCCCTCCCTTTCCTCTCTAAAAATAAATAAATAAAATCTTAAAAAAAAGAAAGATTTCCATGTTAAAAGTGTTTTAACTACCTCATTTCCCCCAAAAGTTTCTTATGAAAATTTTCAAACATATAGCAAAATCTATTTTTTACAGTGAATGCCCATGTATCTATCTATAACCTCAATTTTATTGTGAATATTTTACTATACTTGCTTTAACATATATGTGCCCATGCATCCATCTCTCTATCCCTCCATTAATCCATCTTAGGTTTTGGATACAATGGAAAGTAAATTTCAAATATCAGTTTATTTCAAAATAATCATATTATAGTATGTGAATATTTAGAAAAAAGCTGCAAGATAGGTATCGTTAGCTCCATTTTTGCAGATGAAGCAAACTGATGCTGAAAAATTTTAAGGAAATTCTCCAAAGCCACACAGTCACAGGTGACATTGGTTCATAAAGTTATAAAGGTTTCAGGTGTACAATTCTATAACACATCATCTGCATATTGTATTGTGTGTTCATTATCCAAAGTCAAGTCTCCTTGCATTACCATGCTGATGAACATTGATTTTATGCATGCATACATGGTCACATTGTGATGCAACCATTGATGTGTGTGCATGTCTTTTGGTTGTACTGTAGGAATACATTGTGAAGTATTTCAGTCAAAACTTGCCTCCTTGCTAATATCTTAAAAGCAAAGATCACAATGAATTCTCTTAGAAGTGCTGTATTCCATGTACTCTGTTGCTTTGTGTCTCATGTTTAATAGAACATTAAGGGAATACAGTATTTTAATTACAACTTTGTCAGTATCTTTATCTAGGGGTCTGTTGCTATTTTTGTCCTTTATGAAGTTTTTGTCACCCACAAAGGCAGGTTTACATTTTTTTCTTCCGGATTGAGTTGGTGCAGTGTATTCTTGGTTATCAGAATACTTACTTTTGAGACTATGAAATGGTAAACATTCACAATGTGTGAAAAATCATGATTCATAACTTCATGATCTTAATTACACAAAAATGGAAGTGTAGTTGTGTGACACACAGGGAACTGAGGACATCTTAGACTGTAAACTGCTTGTGGTTATGGATGACTTCGTTCTTTGCTTCTTCTGTTTTTCAGTTTCCTATTATATGCACTTGTTAACTCTTAAAATAAATGTTATTTTTTAAAAAAACATTGATTTTATGCATTCATACATGTGTACCTCATGGTATTTTAAAGAGTATGGAATAAGGGCACAAACAAAGATTAGTAATTTGAAATGTCAGAACAGTTGGAGAGTTTATCGCATCCCTCCCAGAAGCAAATATCTAAGACTGTTCAAATTGTTGATTTATTTTTGCAATTTGCAAGTATAGTCTTAAAAGTGTGAGGCTCACATTACCAGCTACTTCCAATTTAAAAGTAATATTTCAAACTCTTCTCACACAGTATACGGGGTAACATTATCTTGTCACTGGATGCCTCAAAGTCAACACTAATTTGAATTAACTCATATAAGTTTGATGAGATTTTAACTTACTGGTATTTACCCCTCATATCTCTATGGTTCAGAGGCAGCACAAAGTATAAAGGGTATTGTTTCCTTTTAAGCAAAGAAATAAAGGGTAAGCAGCCAGGCTTTGCAGCTTTCAAAGCAGCGTTTTATCTTATGAGATTCCATTCCTATAGCATGGGGGTTAAGAGTTTAGGCCTGGGAGCCAGATTGTCTGGGTGCATACTTAGCCCTGTAACTTCAGCCAAGTTATTTGATCTGTGTCTTGGGAATCTCATCTGTACTTTATAGGGTGCTGGTGAAGATTATATGAATTGATACATATGAAACACTTCTAATTCAGCCTGACATAGACAACAAACCCTTAGTAAATGACTATGGCTTTCAGTATCATTCTCACCATCTCTGTAAGGTGGGTAGGCCCGATTATATGAATCTCAATTTTATAGGTGAGAAAATGGAAGCCCAGTAAGGAGAAGAGATTTACCCAAGATGGAGTCTTATAACAGTGAAGTCCATTGGATTCCTTTTCTCATTTCAGTGACATTGTTGCTAGGGGTTGGGGTGAATAGGAAGGACAGCAGTCCCACCCCTGCTTAGGGCAGTACACGTGGTGCACACAAATAGAAGAAAGACACTGAAATAGGACAATTCTTTAGTGAATTACGTTTGGCTGTATGGATACTTGCTGTATCCACGTTCTGACCAAAATGTATTTAGTTATGGGAATTTTCTTCCAATATAATTAAATGTTAGGAACATGGAAGAGAATATACCACATATACACATGATAAATGATATCCATTATTTCTTGACTCATTTGCTCATCTCACAAGAGATTTCCCATCATTCTTGGAGATATTTAGAAATGTCTTACCTTTGATCGTTTATATTGTTCTTTGATTTCTTGTTACAGTAGTGGATGGTCTGGATTGTTACACCAACTATTAAAGCCAGTCCTATTCCAGGCAATACTGTCACCAAAACCAGGTCCAGAGTATTCCAGAGTTGGTCACATTTGGCTCCCATATACCAGTAATTTCCCCACTGACCTCTGAAATTTGGACATCTAGATAGAGATAAAAGAAATAGGAAAAGCTCACAGATCAGAAAAAAAATGTCTCTTCCTGAATGAATCAAACCTTTCATTATTAATAAACCATAAGGTTTCCCTTTAAGGTCCTTAAGAGATTTATGCTGTCCCATTTTCCACTTGAGCAAACACTCTACAACCTACAGGTTTGAACACATTGACTCATCATGAAGAAGGCTGTCAGGATTTCCCAACCATTAGCTACTAAAGATGGGGAACTTAGTTAGAAATGGAAAAAAAAAAAAAGCCTTTCCCAGAATGGCTGTCTCAAGACTGCTGTTACAACCATCTACATTTTGCCCACTGCTCATATGTCACCTCACTTCAGCTACTTTAGTTCTGTGAGTGTTATGAAAAAAGTTCAAAGAGCCTATTCTGCCAGTTATGTAATTGCAGGCTAGGCGTTCCCCCCACCCACTCTTACAGTGATGAATGCTGGTTAGCATAGTGACTCCGCCACTCTACAGCAAGTACAAGAAGAAACATGAGAAGGTGAGACTCCACTGTCTGCCAGCGAAATCTGCCCCCATTGTTCCCATGACTCTAGATTCTCCTCCTGTATTTTAGAGAAATAAATGACTCATATAAGAATGTCTAGTGCTGTTATAAAGCTTTGACACTCCGCCAAATAATCTGAATGTGGTTTTCTGGTGCATAGAGTAAACTGGCATGCCATATGCCCCTATAGAAATGTCCATGGGTTTGTGAGGAGGAATAACATGACTTCTCACCATCTTCCATGGGAGTGACTAATGGTGAGGTTAGCTCTTGTAGTATCTTTACACACTGCTTCATTGTCTTTTGCAAAATTGATAATGAATTACCCCATTGAACAATAAATGTCAGATCCTAAATTGGCTTCTCTTGCTTTGCATTTTTCCAATATATTAACAAGTACTGTTGCTGTTGCCGGTGTGTCTCAGTGGGGTTGAGCATCAGCCTGCAAACTGGAAGGCCTCTGGTTTGATTTCCAGTCAGGGTGCTTGGGTTGTGGACCAGGTCCCTGGTAGGGGGTGTGTAAGAGGCAACCACACATTGATGTTTCTCTTCCTCTCTTTCTCCCTCCCTTCCCCTCTCTCTAGAAATGAATAAATAATATCTAAAATAAAGAAGCACTGTCATGGATAACATGAATGGATTCATTAAATGATTATCATAATCTTTTATAGTTCTTATAGTCTAGGATTCTACAAGGAAATGAATCTACCAGCTTCAAGTAAGTAATAATCTGCTCAGTTAGATAAGGCTTCTAATATGTAACATAATGTCCCTGGTCGGGTTGGTTGGAGCATTGTCTCATATACCACAAGGTGGCAGGTTCAGTTCCCTGTTGGGGTACATGTCTAGATTGCAGGTCCCATCTGATTAATGTTTCTCTCTCTCTCTCTCTCCCCCCACCACTGTCCCTCCCTTCTTCTTTCTCTAAAAATCAAAGGATATATTCTTGAGTGAGGATTGAACAAAACACAATATGTAGACATCCAGCCAAGACGGAGGCGTAAGTAGACACATTGTGCCTCCTCGCACAACCAAAAGCAGGACAACAACAATTTAAAAACAAAAAACAACCAGAACTGCCAGAAAATTGAACTGTATGGAGGTCCAACAACCAAGGAGTTAAAGTAGACACATTCATCCAGACCAGTGGGAGGGGCAGGGTTGGGCAGCTGGGCGGAAAGGGGTCACAGCAAAGCAGTGGCTGACAGGGGTGCACAAGGCGGCAGGGGCCGGATCCAGCAATGTCGGATTGTGGAGGGGTGCAGCGCACAAGGTGCCTGGTGGACCGGGGGTCCCACATTTGCACACAGACAAACCAGGCAAAACCACGGAGGGAGACAGACTGCACAAGCCAGGGCCCCGGAGCGGGGAAATAAAGCCTCAAAACACCAACTGAAAACACCTGTGAGGGTTGAGGTGCTGGGAGAGACTCCCAGCCTCACAGGAGAGTTCATTGGAGAGACCCACAGGGTCCTGGAATGTGCACAAACCCACCCACATGGGAATCAGCACCAGAAGGGCCCAATTTGCTTGGGGGAAGTGGCAGAAGTGACTGAAATCTGGCAGAGAGGGAAGCAAGTGCCATTGTTCCTTCTTGGACCCCTCCCCCACATACAGCATCACAACCCAGCAACTGGGCTGCCCCGCCCTGGTGAACACCTAAGGCTCCACCCCTCACTACATAATAGGTGCATCAAGACAGAAAAAAAAGGCCTAAATGAAAGAACAGATCAAAGCTCTGGAAAAAACACAACTAAGCGATGAAGAAGTAGCCAACCTAATCTGACACACAATTCAAAACGCTGGTAATCAGGATGCTCACAGAATTGGTTGAATTTGGTCACAAAATAGATGAAAAAATGAAGGCTATGCTGAGTGAAATAAAGGAAAATGTACAGGGAACCAACAGTGATGGGAAGGAAACTGGGACTCAAATCAATGGAGAGGGCCAGAAGGAAGAAAGAAACATCCAATCATAAAAGAATGAAGAAACAAGAATTCCAAAACATGAGGAGAGGCTTAGGAACATCCAGGACATCTTTAAATGTTCCAACATCCGAATTATAGGGGTACCAGAAGGAGAAGAGGAAGAGCAACAAGTGGACAAGTCATTTGAACAAATAATAAAGGAGAACTTTCCCAATCTGGCAAAAGAAATAGACTTTCAGGAAGTCCAAGAAGCTCAGAGAGTCCCAAAGAAGTTGGACCCAAGGAGGAACACACCAAGGCACATCATAATTACATTAGCCAAGATTAAAGAGAAGGAGAGAATCTTAAAAGCAGCAAGACCGGAGGAAAGAATTACCTACAAAGGAGTGCCCATCAGACTGTCAGCTGATTTGTCAAAAGAGACCTTACAGGCAAGAAGGGGCTGGAAAGAAGTATTCCAAGTCATGGAAGGCAAGGGCCTACATCCAAGATGACTCTATTCAGCAAGTTATTATTTAGTCTGGAAGGGCAGATAAAATGCTTCCCAGATAAGATCAAGTTACAGGAGTTCATCATCACTAAGCCCTTATTATATGAAATGTTAAAGGACTTATCTAAGAAAAAGAAGATAAAAATATGAACAGTAAAAAGACAACAAAGTCAGTTATTAACAACCACACCTAAAAACAAAAGCAAACTAAGCAAACAACTAGAACAGGAACAGAACCACAGAAATGGAGATCACATGAGGGTTAACGACAGGGGAGTGGGAGGAGAGAGTGGGAAAAGGTACAGAGAATAAGTAGCATAGATGCTAGGTAGAAAATAGACAGAGGGAGGGTAAGAATAGTATGGGAAATGTAGAAGCTAAAGAACTTATATGTACAACCCACGAACATGAACTAAAGGGGGGAATGTGGTTGGAAGGGGTGTGCAGGGTGGAGGGGAATGAAGGGAGGGTAATGGGACAAGTGTAATAGCATAATCAATAAAATAGATTTTAAAAACTGAGATACTATTCACATACCATAAAGTATACTTTTTTAAAGTTATTAAAAATAATATGTAACACAGTGTAATTCATTTATGGAAATCAAAGTATATTTTATGTTATTATTCTCATTTAAGCACATTTTTATTGCTTCTCAAGAGTGAGGTAGGGGGAGAAAGAGAAAGAGGGACAGAGGGATGTGAGAGAGAAACTTCAATGAGTTCTCCTAACTGGGGAGCAGTCCACAACCTGGGTAGGTGCTGTGATTGGGAATCATACTCACGACCTTTTGTTCTATGGGAGGGGGCTCCAATGAAATGAGCCACTCTGGGTAAGGTTTGTTGTTGGAAAAAAAAACTTTCGCAAAAGTATATTTCTTGCTTAGCTTAGGAATGAATCACAAAGGAAGTATCTATTAAATGATACCATTATATTCATTTATTGGCTGCTTACTATGTGCCAATTACTGTTCCATGCATATGAGATAGACCAGTGAATAAAGCAAAATATAAGCAGAGACATTGAAATTAAGAACAAACTGACAGTAACCAGAGAAGAGGTAGGAGGGGATAATGGGGGGAAGGGTTTTCAGGAACTACTATAAAGGACACGTGGACAAAACCAAGGGGGGTTGGAATCAGGGGAGGGAGGCGGGGAGGGCTAGGGTGGGGGAGGAGTGTGAGGGGGAATGCAGACAACTGTAATTGAACAACAATAAAAAAATTTTTTAAAAAAGAGAAAGATCCATGTCCTCAAGTAGTTTAAAATGTAACAAAGACAAACAACAAAAATCGGCATAATTACTAAAGTATGTAGAATGTTTAAAGGTGTTAGTGCTGAGGAAAAAAGAAAAAGACCAGAGTTAGGGGGGGTGGCAGTGTAGGGGGCAGAATAGTGGGACAGGTTTCAGCGATATAATAGGGTAGTAGATGGCAGGGCTCATTGAGAAGTAACATTTGAAGGAAGTTTGAGGTGGTGAGGGAGGGATATTTGGGGAGAAGAGAGCATTCCAGCCAGTGAGAACAGCAAGTACAAAAGGCTCTTAAACAAGAGGGAGAACACCTGCATGTTTGAGGAACACAAGAAAAGTGTGGCTGAAGTACAGTGAGTTAAGAGAGCATGGTAGAAGATAAGGCCAGAAAGGAACAAGACCAGATCACAAAATACCTTACAGGTCATTGTAAGGACTTTGACTTTTACAATCAGTAAAATGAAGAACGAGTACCGGTTATTGGAAACAGAGTGTACAGGGACAAAGGTAGAAGTAGGGAGAAAGGTCACAAAACTCTTTCAGTAATAAGCAAGACGTAACCAGAATAGCTTAGACCAGAATGATAACAGTGGTGGTAAGGTAGAATGGTTGGTGTGGCTCAGTGGATTGAATGCACTCTGAGAAGTAGCGCACCTGAAACCTGTATAATTTTATTAACCAGTGTCACCCTAAAATTCAATTAAAAAAAAGAGGAAAACAAAGAGCTCTGGCTGGTGTGGCTCAGTGGATTGAGCGCGGGCTGCAAACCAAAGGGTTACTGGTTTGATTCACAGTCAGGGCACATGCCTAGGTTTTGGGCCAGGTCCCCAATAGGGGGCGCACCAGAGGCAACCACACATGGATGTTTCTCTCCCTTTCTCCCTCCCTTCCCCTCTCTAAAAATAAATACATAAAATCTTAAAAATAATAAATAAGAAAATATTTTCAAAAATATAGAAATAAACAACTGAAATATTAAAACTTATATCTCAGGCAGGAGTTCTTAGTTTCTCCAATGTTATTAAATTGTCTTTAAACATTTTAAATGTGGCTTTTAATTTTCTTCATTTTTTATATGAATGAAACATTTGTAACATCTGTGTCTGTGTGTGAAAGGCTGTGGGTGGTGGTGGTGGTATGAGTATCCTTACACAATTTCAGCAATGCTGTTAAAATGTTTAAAGAATTTAAAATTATTATCATAAGCCCTGGCTGGCATAGCTCAGTGGATTCAGCATGGGCTGCAAACCAAAGGGTCGCCAGTTCGATTCCCAGTCAGGGTACATGCCTGGGTTGTGGGCTAGGTCCCCAGTGGAGGCCACATGAGAGGCAACCAGACATTAATGTTTCTCTCTCTCTTTCTCCCTCCCTCTTCCTCTGTAAAAATAATACATAAATCTTAAACAAAAATATTTATATAGCCCTGCCTGGTGTGGCTCTGTGACACATGCCTGGGTTGCAGGCCAGGACCCAGTAGGGGGTGCACAGGAGGCAACCATTGATGTTCTTTCCCTCTCTTTCCCCCTCCCTTCCCTTCTGTCTAAAAATAAATAAAAATCTAAAATTATTATTATATCATTTAGTTTTCTATGGTCAACTTTGATTTGTTAGTGCCTAACTCTGATTCACAATGTCAAAATAACTGACCCAAACCATGTGGTGCTAAATATATTTAGTAATAAAAATGCTATCATTCAAAGAAGGTGACAGATACAAATATGGCACCCAAGTCCAGTGCAGTTATGTTCCACAGTGAGATCCATCAGTAAAATAAGTTGAAGTTGTTTGAATCACCTTGGTAGAGAAAAATTTCAAAATAGGCATGATGTTAATCTGATGTGGCAATTAACACTTGTAAAGATTTGTAAAACAAATGAGGCAAATAATCACAATAAGGATTAGGAAAATAAATCAAGGGTAATTAGATTTTAGCCAAAATGTTGATTAGATGCCTTCAGAATTCCTCAAGCTACGAGTTTACAAATAACATTAAAATTGTCAAATGACAATTTCTTCATTGCTGTATTATATTTACTCCCTACTTCTTGAATGTAATTTCACCATCTGGTTTGTATTCTCATCTGAATCTTGGAATGATATTCTTAAAGGTTATCGCCAACAACTCCTAAATGCTAAGTCCAATGTTTTCTTCACTTTTCATTTTCTTCAATAGTTTTCCAATATTTTACACTGTTGAGCAACCGTTCCCATTGAATGACCAATTCATTCCAGCAATCATTTCAGAACACCTTCTATATGGCGGGCATTGTGCTAGGTGCTGGAGATAAACAAGACTAAATTCTGTCTTTTGTAGTGCTCTCAAAAAGGAAACATACCCTACACTCAAAGAAATTGCAGTAGGACAGTTTAAGTACTGTCTTAGCAGTATGATGGAGCTTAGTATTGAAGGTTAAGTAGGAATGTCTCAAGGGAAGGAGAGCTGTGGTGAGAGGAGAAGAGTAAGTAAGAAGTTACAGCATATCTGAACAGCCAAAGGTGAGAGAGGAAATAGTGCACTTGAAGAACTGAAAATATATGTTCATTCAGCATGTCAAGAGCACAATGTGAGCGTACGATGTAAGCCCAGGTTGAGTGGCTCAGCTGGTTGGAGTGTCATTCCATACACCAAAAGATTGTGGGTTGGATCTCTGGTCAGGACTCTTATGGGAGCAACCGATCGCTGTTTCTGTCACATCCATGTTTCTCTGTCTCTGTCTCTGTCTCTCTCTGTGTCTCTGTCTCTCTATCTCTCTCTCCCCTCTCCCCTCATTTCTCTCTCTCTAAAAAAATATAATAAGCATATCCTCAGGTGAGGATTAAAACAATTAATAGCATGATTAAAAAGTATTCACATTTCTGCAAACACAAAATTCTCTAAAATCTCATTGCTTTGTCCACATTGATCCCTTTGTCTACACGTGTTTTGTGTGTGTGTGTGTGTGTGTGTGTGTGTGGTTAAATTTCATTTAATGGAATTTTTGAAAGTTATATTTTGGTCAGTTGTTTTTCTAACTTCATTTTCTTTCACAAAGTAGTTTTGTTATGGTATTCTGTTTCTAATATTACATATATATATATATATTACTGTTGATACTATTACAGATTTCTCTCGTTTCTCCCCTTTGCTCTGCTCCACTCAGCCCCTCCCCCTCCCCCCACCCTGGCCTTCACCACACTGTTGACTGTGTCTATGGGCGCTGCATATATGTTCTTTGGCTACTTTCTTCTTCTTCCAGTCCCCTCACCCCTTCCTCTCTGAGATCATGGAATAAACTGACAGATCTTGGATCTATACCTGCTTTTCTTTCTATCAGTTTCAAAAATTCAGTTCAAGAGGCATGGACCCTGGAAAATGTTTTTCTCACATACACAAGTCTTCTTATTCTTATCTGTTTTTTCCTGGATCTTCTTCCAATTTTTGACCTAACTACTCTAATTTTTATGATTAGAACAAAGTAGAAAATCTCCCTAACTTTTAAAAGAAAATGTATTTATAACAGAGAAAAGAAACTTTTTTTTATAAGAAGTAAACCTGGAAACAAACAGGTCAGTGAGTATATTTTAAATATTCCTTGAATTACAAGAAAAATAATTCTATATAACAACCAGGATTATTGTCATTGCCTAACATGAGATATACCTTAATTTTTCTTCTTTAGAACAGTGAAACCATTTATTAATGAATGCATAATTTATCTCTAAAGAGTCTGTCTGGAAAAGTCTGTCTGTCTAATCTCTTAAAGTGAATATAAATTCTCCCAGTTAATCTTTTAAATTATATATGTTGTCTTTTAAATAGTACATTAAAATATTTTAGAGAATCAACAAGATCTGTATCACATTTGTAAGAGGCATTCCTGATTAAAATATTATTTTAAAGTAAGTAGCACACCTGTTGAATACAGCAAAAAAATACAAAGTGAATTATTATTCACAATATATTGTGCTTACTCTGCTTTTACAGCATGTATAACCACTTACTTGCAAAAAGGCTCTCCATCTTTGCATGCACAAACAATATCCTTTGGACAGAAGTCTGTTATGTTCCCTGGACAGTTGTCAAAGTCAGCCACAGAGGTACAATTGGCTGTAAATAACAACATGAAAACATTCCTCAACAATGTAGAACAAATGTTTCAAACTTTGCTAATATACATGTGAAAAGTTCAGCATGTTAGACAAACTATTTTTGTTCAAGCATCTTAAACTATGGAAATAAATTTGTGGTACTTTGATAATATTCAAATATCCTGTTTTCAAGTACCAGTCTCCAAAAATGAAGACAAACAACAAACATGATTTCATTCTATTATTTTGAACCTAATAGCTTTCACAGCATGGCTTTAAAAACAGTCAATATACAGTATTACAGCCCAAAGGACATCTAACATTTGAAATAAAGTTCTTTTGGACAAAATGTGCATATCACCTTTGACTAAAGGAAGACAAAATGATGTATCCGAAGACAAGAGGGTCAACATAATTCTAGTTTGCTAGGACAGTTCCAGTTTATGTCCAGTTCTGGGACTAATTATTAATACTTCTCTCTTTACCCTCAAAGTGCCCTGCTTGACACAGACAGACTAGTTGCCCCACTAGTTGGCCCCTGGGACTAGTAGGGACCTCAGTCCCAGCCCTTAATGACTATTTCTAAGGCTATCCTGAAGAGTCATTCTGCCAATGATATGGCTGAAGTATCCTTTCCAGCATTCCGGACTAAGCAAAGGTTTTCTAGATTCTGAAAATTAATGAGTAGGAAATTTTATTAGTAGTCACAGGGCCAATTAGCATGCACAGAAACTGCAGTTTCAAGAAAGGGGGAACTATTTTGACTGTCTTCCAGCTTAAACACAAAGAGATTCTATAGAGTAAGGTTTCAGATTGTCTAAATCCCAGGGTTCTGAGTGTCTGAAGGTAGAGGTGGAAAGGAAAAGCTCTTTGATAAGATCAAGCCTAAGGATCCAAAGGAAAACTGTGCTTCAGACAGATTTTCCCTAACAGAAAACACAACACACTGACTTTTTTTCACATACACATATTTGTAAAGATGAAAAAGTGACATTAGAAAACATAACATTTGTAAGTGAAAATGCAATACAGTACTTCAATAAAAGTTTCAATGACTCTATTCTTTGAATATGGAAACAACTTCAGAGATCAAAATGGTTCGGTGACTATTTAACTAACCAACATTGCAAAAATTCCACACCAGAATTGGGGGGTGGTGTCTAATGGTGCTGTTTGGAGAAATATGTCACATCTGTTTGCAACAGACAGTGTTTTGAAAAAGAAGTGTACTTCCTGGCTTGGCAAATATTTTAGGCTATGTTTTATAGGCAGATGTGATTTGAACATATTGCAGAGAGAAATTTTCCTGAAAAATAAACTATAACCTTTACATATTATAAAAAAACAAAGTGTTTTTAAATATGAGTAGTCTAATATTATCTTAATATCGACAGGAGTGAAAAATTTAGTTGGTAGTTCATGGAACTTTTTATATTTATCTCAGAGATCAGAAACTAATATGATAGCTCCAAGAGAAAACAATTATTTATCCCTTCTAAAACAGTAAGTTTTTTTAAAAAATCAGATACTTTCAAGTTTGTGAATTTTTAGCAACAGAGCCTTTGCTTGCTTGAAATATTATCTAGTCCCTTAGGCTACCTCTCATGCCCTAGACTCCCTCTTTAGTTAAAATCTAATTAATTATTTACATATCCAACCTACAGAAATAAAGCAAATTTTCTTACGTTGCACACAATGTACAGTCAGAAAACAGCAGTAGATGAACAGAACTCGAGTCCATATAAATATGTAATCCACCATGGTGAGAACAGGACAGAAACACAAGTAGTCCTAATGATTGCAATTATGAGAGGTGATCATCTGAGATTGTGAGTCGTTTATATAGAAGATAAAGGACTGTGGATTTTGAACTTTTTTCTTCCAGTCTATGTAAATTACTGGTTAATGTTTTGATCATAAACTGTTGGTTCCCCATATCTATAGTTCCTATATATAGAACATACATAACTTGTCTATGAGTTCCATACTGCTTAAGTTTAGTCACAGCTATTGGTCACGTACAAGAACTATCTGTTCATCTTTGTACTGGGTTTCATAATGTTTGATTTCCTAAAAACCCACACCTTAGGTTATGAGTGCAGTTTTCAATCCTGTTCAAAATTAGAGGTCTCTGACCTTGTAGCCATCAGGACTGCTAATGTGAGGATATAATTTGGTATCACTGGTAGAGAAGAGATGAAGAAAGAGAGAAAAAAAAAAGAAGTGGAAGAAGGCAGAAGGAAAAGAGAAGTTAGGAAAGTTGCCAGGAGAAAAAAGTAAAGAGTAGATGTGGGAAGGAAGTATTTTGCAGGGCAAGAGACACAGACATAATCTGGCTGGGACACCAGGCTTTCATTAGGATCCTCCCCCACATTCATTCATGTTTTATCCCCCACCCCCTCTCTCCCAAAGTCCACACTTACAAGGATGTCAGTTCATATATGGCTAGTATTATGTGCCATATATTTCCACCTAGGTCATTTTCATAAATTGTAAACTTTACCCCCCCGTATAAAACAGAATCTACTGTTTCTGCAGCTACTGATAACTATATTTTATGTACTATTTCCTGCCTGCATTTTATCCTTTATTTATTCTCCACTCCTTCTTTCTAACAACCAATAAAATGGCAGTTTCTTGAGAGCCGCAGGTTGAGCCTTTATGCCACCTGTTAGTACAGATAATTTTTAATGTGCTTGGTCCATCTTGATACAGTATAATTTGTTTCCAATAATTCTGCTTTTTTTATTTACACATTCTTAGAGAGGGGAAGGGAGGGAAAAAGAGAGAGAGAGAAACATCAATGTGCAGTTGCCTCTTATTTACCCCCTACTGGGGACCAGGCGGGCAACCCAAGCATTGCCCTGACTAGGAATTGAACCAGAGACCCTTTGGTTCACAGGCTGGCACTCAATCCATTGAGCCACGCCAATTATTTGTAATTGGGCAATTATTTGTAATTTTATGACATAAATGTAGTTCACAAAAAACTGAGAAGAATAAAAAAGTGGTCATTTCGGTAGATAGGACATTATATGATTTTAGCTTTCACCCTTGAGTGAGTTGGAAAGAACTCATTCAAAATCAGGCAAGAAATATATGGATTTTTAATGGGAGTAAGGGTGAACTTTAAAATTGGTTTGGATTGTGCTCACTTTGGCAGCACATATACTAAAATTGGAACAATACAAAGAAGATTAGCATGGCCCCTGTGCAAGGATGACATGCAAATTCGTGAAGTGTTCTATGTTTATAAATAAATAAATAAATAAATAGGTTTGGATTTAGGTTAAAAAAAACATATAAAACTAATAGTGGTTATCTTTAAAAGAATAGTGACTGACAGCTGGCAAGAGTGGAGCCCTGAGACACTGACAATGTTCTGGCTCTTGATCTGGGTACTAGTTACATGGGTGTGCTTACTTTGTGTAAATTTATCTAACTGTGGACTTATGATTTATGTATTTTTATGAATGTAATCCTAAATAAAAATTATTTTAAAAGAAGTAGTCGGGGCTCCTCATGGCGTATAACAATAGTAATGTAAATTAAAGCCAGATCCTTTACTCTCAGAAAGGCATTTTGACTGTTCTTTACATGTTTTATGTACAAAGTCAAATCCATAAATAATGATCCATAATAAAATGAGATTAATCCGAGAAGTTCTTCTGAGATTTTTGAGGATAGCTCAAGACACTGTAATAAGAATTTAGCTTGCTTTCTTTTCTTTGGGGACTAAACTAAGCTCAATACACCCTGAGATCATCACCAGGGCCTCGACTTAATTCTTGTTTAGAAGAGAGGAAGAATATTATGGTGGGGTTAAGTGCGTAGATGCCAAAGCCCAACAGTTGGTGTTCACAGCTTGGCTCCCCCATTTACTCACTGTGTATATCAGTTTTCCCAGTCGGTAAAATGGGAATAACAGTAGTGTCAACCTCATTGGATTATTGTGATAATAAAATGAGCCGATACATAAAAAGTGTTTATAACAGTGCTTGGCATGTGGTAGAAGCTATTAAAATACCAACTTTTATCATAAATTCTAGGCTTCCCTGCTTTTAAAAACAACATCCCATACAGCGAGGAACCCTTATTATTTAGCAGGATTAAGACTCAATTATGTTGTCCAAGCTATGATTTATTAAAGGGAAAGGCTAGTTAAAATAATGTTAGCAAAGGGCTAGAAAACTCCATATGAAACAGTAGAAACAGATTCACGTGAATCATGCAAGCCAAAGAGCATTTGAGTATTTGTACTGAAGGAATGAACATAATAATAAGAGTAACAACTATTTAATTGTGATAATTAATAACTTGTATATTGGTTCTTACTTCCCCTTGACTGTTTAAAAACTTTACTTAACAATTCTACTCTCTTCTGTGTTATAAATTTTTGTTCTCCATTGGGTCATTTCCATCAACAAACATACTGTCATTTCATGCATCTCCAAAATAAACAAAAATCCCTTGATCCCACATTTTCATCCAGCCTTTACCTTTGCTATCATTAACAGCAAAACTCCTCAAAGGAGATGTATAGACATGTTACCTCTAATTCTTCTTCCACATTCTGGCTTGAATCCACTTCAGTCAAACTTTCTTCTCAGCACTCCACTAAAATGGCTCCTGTCATACTAAATCTAATCGCCAATTCTCAGTCCTCATCTTACATGACCTGTATCAGTGACTGTATGTCCCAGTTTGCCCAGGACAGTCTTGGTTTTGCCTGTTCTTCCCACATGATTACTAATAACATTCTCTTTCATCTCAAAAGTATCCAATTTTGCACAAGGTAAGTGATCACCCGACACTACCTATTTGACATAGTTGTTCACTCTGTATTTCTTGAAACATTTCCTCTCTCTTTCTTTCTTTCTTTCTTTCTTTCTTTCTTTCTTTCTTTCTTTCTTTCTTTCTTTCTTTCTTTTTCTTTCTTTCTTCTTTCTTTCCCCTCCCTCCCTCCCTCCCTCCCTCCCTTCCTTCCTTCCTTCCTTCCTACATTTATTTTCTTACTGATTTCAGAGAGAGACAGAGGGAGACAGAGAGAGAATTGCTGTTCTACTTACTTATGCATTTATTGGTTGATTCTCATATGTGCCCTGACTGGTGGATTGAACCCACAACCTTGGTGTATCAGGACAATGCAGCAAATAACTGAGCTACCCAGCCAGGGGCTTTGAAACATTTTCTTCACTTGGGTTCTAGAACACCCTTCTCTCTTGCTTTTACTCTTACTTTACTAGCCACTCTTTAGAATCATCCCTTCTGGCTTGTTAAATTCTAATCCATGTAGTTCCCTGCTCTAAATCTAGATAGTTCCCAATAGCATGAAATACTGAAACATTAATTGCTAGATAAGTCTAAGTTTACCTCATTTTTACCTCTTATTACAAAGAAACTTAAAGATAAATTTAAATTTGTTAATGAAAATGCTTTGTGCTTTGCTAGTGAAAGAATGTGTTTTTCTAAAAGTTATAAAATGGATTCATAAATCTATCAATTTGATTACTTACATTTCAGTTGTCAGTAAATATTAAGGTTCTGAGGATTATGAATTCTAATTAATATGGAAAGAAATGATGTGTGTTTTCAGTGAAGGAAGTTATAAGGTATAGAAATAGTTATAAGGTACAGTTTTGAAGGATTTAAACAAAAGTGGCTTGTCATCACATAAGGCTGGTTATTTCTTAATGAGTAAGAAGAGACAAACTAAGAGGGACTAGGAAAGTTGTAGAAGGTTTGTGGAAAAGGAATCCTGAGAAAGGATTTTTTTTACCTATTGTGAGGCTGAATAAAATTAAGATAAATTGAATAAAGTAAGTTAATTTAAGTACTTAAAGTAAACTAATACAGAATTACTGTTTGGTTCTCTTTCACACTGTCAAAAGGACAAAGTTTTCCTATATTGTTCTGCTCCAATTAAGATATGTGAAGTTTTCTACTTAGAAAGGATTATATATTATAGTGAAATTATTTTTATGTGTTTTATACTGTCTTTTGTTTTTGTTTTTGTTTTACATTGTCTTAATCAAGTACTTGATTACTCAGGAAATGAATCTTCTCAATTTTAAAAACTAAAGTTTTGCTAATAATAGGTAACCTGTATTTACATTTGACATCTTTTACTTTGAGTAATTGGGTAATTTAATATTGTTTCATAATGATATATAATCCTTTTGGGCAAACATGTTTGACAAAATTCCCAGGGTTCAGGATGTAAAAGGAGATTTTTGTTAATCTGGAAATGACTTTAGGTTATCCCACTGGGCCCCTGGAATGTCTCAAAGATTTGTTCTGCCTTTCTTTTTAAAAGAGAAAATGTAAACTAATTAAGTCCATTTGATAGATTAAAATGACATAGGAAGCTTTGTCAAATAAAGAAATAATAGTGTTTTATTGGTATGCATATACCCTTATTACTAAAAATAAATTTTTAAGAGATAATCATCTCCAAGATTTTGCAATGTCCTCATATCTTCACCTGCAATTCTAATTAGTTTCTTAAAATGTTATGTTGCAGAGAAAACCAATTTTTTTCTCAATTTCATTATAATCAGATCTATAGCTATGCTATTTTAAGTTCTTGTCATTTATAGACAGTTATTATTTTACTTTAATACTTTTACAAATAAATATATTTTCATTTTCAGAAAGTTAGAGAGAACTTTGACTAATTCCAAAATCAGATCTCTGAGAATAAACTTTTGGATCACACCTTTAAAATGCATAAAGATTTATAGAACTCTAAAGAATAACTGTATTCATGAAATGCTGGCAAGTAATCAAGATAAACAAGAACTGATTATAACACTGAATGAATTTAGGATTTTTATAATTTTTTATACCTTTTTTGTCTAAAATAGTGCTGCTTTTTAATCTTTTATTTTCCAGATAAGAAGAAACTTGTTTCTTTTAAATTATCTATGACTTAGCAATTTGGTAAATTATACCTTTGTAAACAGAATTGCAAGAATAATTTTTTTCTCCCTACTTGATCACTCCAGAATTCAAAAACTCTTAATGAGTATTTTTATTTTCATGGCAATGTGATTATTTGCACAAGTTCACTAAAAGTCCATTCTCCTTGTAACAGGACATAATTGGAAACTGGTTTTCCTTATCAAGGCTTTGACTGGAATGTCATGTCTGTGAGAGAAATGTGTAGAATCAGATATGACCAGGCAGCTTTGAGGAATTAAGATTAACTTATGGAAGCCAATAAAAACCCTTGGAAATCTTGGCTTCTTAGCTTGCTTACATGGTTCCCAGCAGCCTTACCATGTGAATAAAACATCTTAGTTCTTGCCCTGGCTGGTGTAGCTTCATGGATTGAGTGCCAGCCTGTGAACCAAGGGGATGCTGGTTTGATTCCCAGTCAGGGCACATGCCTGGGTTGCAGGTTAGTTCCCCAGTAGGGGGTGCATGGGAGGCAACCACACATTGATGTTTTTCTCTCCCGCTGTTTCTCCCTCCTTTCCTCTCTCTCTAAAAGTAAAAATGAATAAAATCTTTTTTAAAATCTCACTTCTTGACATGTGCAGGAAACTTGCAATATTTTGAGGACCTCAAGAAGAGAGGAACTTAACAAAAACTTATAGGTACAGCAGTCAACATCTGGTGGCAAGTCCTTGCCTTGCCTTTCCTGGCCTTGAGAAGCCTTTTAATTTCAATGTGAAGATTCCTTATGAAAGATGCCACCTAAGTACATTTAAAAGTGCATAAATAGTAATTTAATATTCTTGTGGGACTTACAGAAGTAATTAGGTCATTTATTGAAACTAGACTTAGTTTGCAAATAAATTAGTCTTAATTTGGCTGTCTTTGATAAAAATAGGAGTGACTAGAGAAAGAAAAATTATGATTCAGTAGAAACTGTAATATACCTTTGTAGATATTATGTTCTAGTGACGTTATTGTCTTTTGGGTTTTGTTTTTCTTTCTATTTGTAAACTGGACTGGATCTTGAATTCTTCTAGTTTCCTCCAATGTCTGCCTATGGCTATCCAAACATATTTCCAGTTTTTCTGCCTTCCTTTTAGTGAGAACCATTAAGAACTAAAATTGCCTTTTTCCAAAGCCATGCAAGCTAAAAATGTGTGACTTGATATAAAATTCATATTCTCTCCAAGAGCTTGTGCTTAAACTGTCTCAGAGTTCACTTGAGCACCTGATGACATCATCACAGACATTTCAAACTAAGATGCTTCCAGCTTTACATCTAGAAGCCTTGACTGACAGCCTTAAAAACTCAGAAGCTGGTTTATAGTTTGCTCTGATCATGAACTTTTATTTTTATTTATAGGAATGCATTACATTGATGATCCTTATCATAGTATGTTATCTAACTTAGAGGACATATATCTTAGCCTAAATATCTCATCTTATAGGGCTAAAAGCAGGGGTCCCAGGGAAAAGAGCAAATACTATGGGAGTAGAGTATTCATAGTAAACCTGGAACTAGAGAATGTTTTCAATTGAATGTAAGAGAGTTTCCTCTCTTTAATCTTGAACTCTGCCCCTTTTCAATAGGACACTGCCAGAGCAGTCTTCATCCCCTCTCCCTCAAGACTTAGGAATGAACAAAAGAAAGGGAGGAATTGAAACTGAGGGTCCTTATGATTTTGATCTCTCTCTCTCTCTTTCTCTCTCTCTCTCTCCTTATCCCCCTCATAGACCTATCCTTTCCTCCAGATAACCAGCAACCCCTGAGAAACATTAGCTTGGACCCAACTCATGGTCACAGGGTTTGGGGCTCTAGCAGGCTACAGATAATATTTTTACCTAAGTTGTGTTTCAGTTCCTAGACCCTAAGGTTGAACAATCCCCTGGCTACTTTCTCCTGAGATGGGACTGAGGGACACCAGAAAAGACCTTAGAGTTGTCCTCAAAACTGGATGAAACCATTCATGACCTTTTTCTCACCTCTGACCAGTCTGCTTCTAGCATGACTACAATCTGCTAACACACAGGTCTTGTGATTTTGCCCTATATAATCTGAAACCTACATGTCACTGGGGCATTTGGGCTTTTGAGCTTCAGCTTCCCATTCTCCTGGACAGTGCCATTCATCAGTAAAATATCCAATATCTCTCCAGTGTAATTATTAGTGTCTAGACTTTGATTTTGCTAGCACCAGTTGAACAAACTCTTTCTGTTTTGTAACATCACCAAACCACTGATGAGGAATCTCAGAGATCCCTAAGCAAGATAAATACCTAAACCCTTACCCCTAAGTTTATTATATTCAAAGTGCAGAAAACCCAAAGACAAAGAGAACCCCTTGAAAGAAGCTGGTGGGGCAAAGGGGCAAATCTCTTACACTAATTAAATGGAGATGTTGGTGACCCAGACTAGAATAGAGTTAGAGAAAAGTGGTTGGACTTGGTGTAGATTTCGAAGATAAAGCTGACATAATTTCCTGATGCATTGGAAATGGAATGTAAGAATGGCAGAGGTGAAGAGCAGGGCATATTTATGGCCATTAGAATTAGACAAAGCAGGATTTTTTCTTAAACTTAGCCATCCCCTTCAACCATTACCTTAATAGGGTTTCATCTATACTTTTGTTTATTTCCCAAAATTGCCCTTGTAGTATACTGGAAAAATATAGCAACTTTGAAACATGAACTGATAATTAAGAAAAAATATATACTGCAAATACTTTTATACAAAAACATAATAAAGCAACTTATGGTCAAGATGGAGGCATAAGTAGGTTTGCTTGGCCTCCTTGCACAACCAAAAGAAGGATAACAACCAATATAAAAACGAAAACCAACCAGGACTGCCAGAAAATCGAACTGCATGAAAGTCCAACAATAAAGGAGTTAAAGAAGAAACATTCATCCAGACTAGTAGGAGGAGCGGAGACAGGCAGCCAGGGTGGAGGAGATGCAGGACCTGTGGCAAGGTGGCAGCTGGCACACTGGACAGGCAAGGTGGTGGCTGGCAGACCAGGCAGTCCCACATTTGTGTGTGGATAAAAACTAGGAGGAATAACTGGGGAGCAAACAATCCCAACCCAGGGAAGACTGTGCAACCCAGGGCTTGAGCACCAGAAAATAAAGCCTCATAACCTCTGGCTGTAAAAACCTGTGAAGGTTGTGGCAGCAGAAGAAACAGCCAGTCTCTCAAGAGTGTCCATTTAAGGATCACACGGGGTCCTAGAACATACACAAGACCACCCACCCAGGAACGAGCACCAGAAGGGCACAGTTTTCTTGTGGGTATCGGGGGTAAGTGACTGAAAGCCTGCCGAGAACTGAGCAAGCAGCATTGTTCTCTCTCTGACCCTTCCCCCCCCAACAGCGCCACAACACAGAAGAGTAGGTTGTCCTCCCCCCTGAAAAATACCTAAGGCTCCTTAACTTATAACATAACAGGAGCATGGAGACAAAGAAATATGGCTGAAATGAAATAACAGATCAAAACTCAAGAAAAAGAACTAAGTGACAAGGAAATAGCCAACCTATTAGATGCAGAGTTCAAAACACTGGTAATCAGGATGGTCACAGAAATGATCAAGTACTGACACAAAACAGATGAAGTGAAGGCTATGCAAAGTGAAATAAACAAAAATATACAGGAAACTAACAGTGAAGGGAAGAAAACTGGGATTCAAATCAATGATTTGGAACAAAAGGAAGAAATAAATATCCTACTGGAACAGAATAAAGAAACAAGAATTCAAAAAAATGAGGAGAGGCTGAGGAACCTCTGGGACAACTTCAAACATACCAACATCTGAATCATAGGGGTGCCAGAAGGAAAAGAAGAAGAGCAAGAAATTGAAAACTTATTTGAAAAAATAATGAAAGAAAACTTTCCTAATCTGGCAAAAGGAAGTAGACATGCAAGTACAGGAAACACAGTGAGTCCCAAACAAGTTATGATGTGTCTTGCCACACCAAGACACATCATAATTAAAATGCCAAAGGTTAAAAATAAAGAGAGAATTGCCCTGGCTGGTGTGGCTCAGTGGGTTGAGTGCGGGCTGTGAACCAAAGCATCGCAGGTTTGATTCCCAGTCGGGGCACGTGCCTGGGTTGCAGGCCAAAGTCCCCAGCAACCGCACATTGATGTTTCTCTCTCTCTCTCTCTCTTTTTGTCCCTCCCTTCCCTCTCTAAAAATAAATAAATAAAATCTTTTAAAAAATAAAATAAAGAGAGAATCTTAAAAGCAGCAAGAGAAAAGAAGAGAATTACCTACAAAAGAGTTCCTATAAGACTGTCAGCTGATTTCTCAAAAGATACCTTGCAGGCAAGAAGGGGCTGGAAATAAATATTCAAAGTGATGAACACATATACATATACACATATACATATACATATACATGTACACATACACATATATAAACATATATAAAAACAAGGACCTACATTTAAGATTACTCTATCCAGCAGTTATTATTTAGAATGGAAGGGCAGATAAAGTGCTTCTCAAATAAAGTCAAGTTAAAGGAATTCATCATCACCAAGTCCTTATTATATGAAATGTTAAAGGGACTTATCCAAGAAAAAGATGAAAATTATGAACAATAAAATTACAAATTCACAAATAACAGCAACTGAGCCTAAAACAAAACCAAAAACACACAAAAAATTAACCCAGTTAATAAGCAAAAAAGAAAAAAGACACACAAACAAACTAAGCAAATAACTAGAACAGGAACAGAATCACAAAAATGGAGATCACACGAAAGGTTATCAGCAGGGGAGTGGGAAGGAGAGAGAGGGGAAAAGGTATGGAGAATAAGTAGCATAAATGGTAGGTCAAAAATAGACAGGGGGAGGTTAAGAGTAGTATTAGAAATGTAGAAGCCAAAGAACTTATCTGTATGACCCATGGACATGAACTAAGGTGGGGGTTGCTGGCAGGAATGAGGGTACTGGGTGGAGAGGGACAAAAGGGAGAAAAGAATGGAACAATTGTAATACCACAATTAACAAAATACACTTAAAATACAGAAAGCTGATCATGTCACTGTTCTGCCTAAATTTCTTTGATGGCTCTCTGTCACTTGGTAAAGCTAAACTCCTTAGAAAAGCTGTGCCAAATTCTTCTAAAACCTGGCTCCTGCCCACCTGTTCACCTTCATTGATTGCTACTCCTTCCTTCATACTCTAAGCATTGAATGAGCTGCAGATCTCTGTAATCCTCCTTGCTTTTTGTTATCTCCTTACTTTCATAAAAACTTCTTCCACTACCTGGAACACATCCCACTCTCCTTTAAAATGCATAACTCACATTTCTCACTTATAACTCAACTCAGACTGTCACTGTCTCCAAAAAGCTTTACTTGACCCTTCAGTTTAAAATGGATGTTATTTCGGCCCATGCCTATGGCACCTTTGCCATATCTCTAGCACAGCACTTACATTGACTTGCTTATTTATCTATCTATCATTGTCTATCTGTCTATCTATCTATCTATCTATCTATCTATCTATCTATCTATCTATCTCTATCTCTCCAAAAATACTGAAACGTTTGAGAGCAGAGATTCATCTTATTCATCTTTGTTTCCTGAGAGCCTGACATAATATTTGCCTGGCACATAGACGTAGGTGATCGATACATGTTTTATGAATGAATGCATAGCTGAATGAATTATCTTCCTGTTTTTTTCAATCTAATCTCCAAATTTCTACATTCTCTTCCATTCATGCTTTCCATTTCTTATGAGTCAATCATTTCTCTTCTTTGGTTTAATGTGTCTTAAAGGCTTCTGTCTTGATGTTTTCCATTGGCAGAAAACTTAAAGAAATGCATGTGCCCCTGGCTGGCATAGCTCAGTGTATTGAGTGCAGCCTGCGAACCAAAGCATCGCAGGTTCGATTCCCAGTCAGGACACATGCCTGGGTTGCAGGCCATAGCCCCCAGCAACCGCACATTGATGTTTCTCTCTCTCTCTCTCTCTCTCTCTCTCTCTCTCTCTCTCTCTCTCTTTCTCCCTCCCTTCCCTCTCTAAAAATAAATAAATAAAATCTTAAAAAAAAAGAAATGCATGTGCATGTACACATACACATATATAAACATATATAATCTGTAAGAAGTTTTATGTCATTATTAATAGAATTGAGTACTCATTAATTGGAGTTCATATAATTTTGGAGATTCAATTCTGAGCACAGAAGAAATATTCTGTTCCTGGTGGAAAATTATTTTATTTTATTTACTTCAAGGATTTTCTAAAACATGTTTCTTTCAGTTTATTTTTGAGTAATGCATAGAGAATAATGTAATTTTTCTGTCTAAGGTAATAAGTATATCACTTGATTTATCATCATTTATAAGTACAGGACATAGGAGTAATTCAAATAATTTATTCATGCAAAAGAGTTATAAACTACTAAAGGTAATGATATAAAATAATTTACTTCATGTAATGATGATCATTTGGGTTGAAAAACTTCAGTAACAATTCAGATTGTTTTCAGTATCATATTTTTAAATTATTTTACAATAGGATATGGAGGAAATTAAGATCATTAGATCACAAAATGTAAAAACCTTTTCACAAAAAAAGAGAATGAGGTTCAGAGAAGTAAATGCCTTCAGCCAGGTCACCCGGTTTGGATTAGGGGCTAATCTAAAATCTAAACTAGTGTTTCTTTGTTCTCAGACCTGATGCTATGAATAATATTAAAACTTACATTTGTATAGTGCTTTAGAGTTTAAAAATTACTTTCAGACATATTAACTTCTTTGATCCTCAAAACCATCTTTGTGGTAAGGCAAATGCTATCCCCAATTTATAGATGAGAAAGCAGGGGTGGGGTGTGGTGAGGGAGACAGGACTCAGAGAGATTAAATAACCTCCAAGTAATACAATTTGTAAAGACTTAGAGCTGGAACTAGGATTTGAGTCTTTGGGCTCTAAATCACATACAAAATCACAACAAACTATATTAGAATCTGAATCACCAAGTTAGTCACAAACATTAAGTAGCTTTTTATTTTACTTTTATTCTCCCCTTTAAAAATATCACATTGAAGAATTATAAAATGACAGACTTTGAAGAAATTGAGTCGATAAAGTAAAATATTCCCTGAGTCAGTCTTCCAATGCTTCAATATAAGTTTGAACTTTGATTCATGAGTCACTTTAACTATGATGAATAAATTTCCTATAAGGGCCTATACTGGCTTTACCAAACAGATGACTAGAAACCTGTAATGAAAGTGATAAATGCAATCATTGGGTATTTCAACCCTTGGAGGCTTGTTCAGGTCTTGGGCATCTTATTAGGCACCCAGCCCTGTGCTAGGCATGCTGAGGGCTACAAAACTTGGAAAAGACATACCTGTTGTCCCTTGAGGATTTCACACCCATGTTGGGTTATCCAAATCACTAAGCATAAAACAATTACATAAAAAGCAAATACAAAAGTGGTATGCTTTACATGTGCTGAAAGAATTCACAGAAAAGAAGATCAGTAAGACCAGAGTACAGGAGGGAGACTCATTATACTGAGAGTAGCAGCTCAGAACAGTGGTGAAAAGTGTAGTCTGGAGTTAGGCTGTCTAAATTTAAATTCCAGTTGTACCACTTAACTAACTGTGTGACTTGGGCAAGTCATTTAGTCTCTCCTGAACTTCAGGGTCTTCACCTTTAAAATGGGGATAAAAATATTATCTATATCACAGGATTATTGGGACTATTAAGTGAATTAATATGTTTATAATGTTTTGAAAAATTTCAGGCACTTGATGTTATATATGTGAATAAAACATAAAATAATGAATAATCTAGATACATGGGAAAGGTAGACAATATGGCGAAGGCCTGAAGCTAGGGAGACCAAACGAGAAGCTGCTGCATTCATCCAGGTTGAGGTGGTGCAAGACGGGGAAGATGTAACATATAAAATTCAAAGAAATGATAGGCTCCTTTAGTGAAGGATTAGAGATAATGAAGGGGAAAGAGAACCTGAAATCAAATGCAGTCATGGATCAATCCTTAAATTAACTCATGGGAGGCTAAGTTACTTCTGGGACCTTTGACATTGCTTAGGGTTCACTGGGTCTGTACTGAAACAGACACAAAAGTTTTTCTTTGTTTTGGCTTTGGAGAGTTCTGCACCACGAGCACTGCAGGATTATGAGTGAGGCACACTTGAATGCCCTGAGCTACATCTCTACTCAAGCTGTTCTTTTCCTTTGGGATTCACTAAACACCTTGAGCAGGCAGTTTATAATTTTAAACACAAATTAGACACTGAAAATTAAGACATTGCTTAGCAATAGATCACATATTGCGTGAAGTCTTCAGTGGAATGACTCAAAGATAAATGATTTGATTATGTAAGGACAGTTTTATTATTGCAAGTTTTATGGCACTGATGCATTGTGAAGAAAACAAAGTTTGCTAATAAACAGATTTTGAAAGTATTTGAACAGTCAAGTTTTGTCTATAAATATATATAAGAAAATATATTCTGTTTGCATATTTGTAATACAAATATTTATATTATATATATTTTCTGTGAAATCTTGATAATGTGTGTTATGATACTATAGATTCTTATAGGCCCATTACAGGTAACTTTGAGATAAGTTGTTGTGTGTGCAGAGTTCAAAAGTGATATGTACTATTTAAATAAGCCAGTGGACAACTTCTCTTTCTTTTTTTCTACACACACACACACACACACACACACACACACACACACACTCCAATGTTTTTCTACCTTTAAGTGGAAGGATAAAAAAACAAGCTTCATATTTTTTAAAAATATAGGCTTCTTTTTGTTTCTGCACTCACTTTTTGCATGGCCAAAACCTACTCAATTTAATTGTCAATTCCCAAAGATGATACCCACTTTTCCACATTTAAAGCAAAGCCAACAAATTAGCTCCCTCACAGCTCCCTGTGCTTCACACCTTTTTCTCTAGGCAGATGGATATGATGTCTGTCTCCCCCACTATATTCTGACTCAATAAGGGCAAGGACCATGTTGGTTTTGTGCACTAGTGTATTCCCAGTGTAAAAACTGATGTCTGGCACAGAGGTGCTTAGTACATATTCGTTTCATGAACAAAGTGGAGAAGAAAGCTAGCACCTCAATCCCAAATATGTCAATATCACAGAGAAAGTTGTATTAAAAATAATGATCCAAATGTGTTTTTGTAGAGTAACATATTAATAAATCATTGAGTCAATAGCACAGCCCTTGATTTTTAAAAGCAATTATTTTACATTGGGTAATTTTCTTAAAAATTCAAAAGTAACATATGCTTCTAATTATTTTGGGGAAAAATCAAACAATATCAAATTATATAAAATAAAAAACAAAATTGTTTACCTTCCTTCCCAATCCCATTCTCAGGTAGTAACCAGATTTAACAATTTCTGTTGTGAACATGCCTTTTTGGTTTCTAAAAAAATTGTCTACAATTTCCATTAAAAGAATGTTATAAAACTCACAGTTGGCCGTTATTATGACACTGAACCCAGGGCTTGGTAAATATTTGACATTCAGTGTGTGTTTTCTCAAAGCACATCTCTGTAATAATTGACATGCAGGTTCCAAAGGTCCATGCAGAGTTCACATGGTTCATAACACTTTATGAAACCTGTTCTTTCCCTTCCTCTCCTCTCCCCTCCCCTTCTCTTTTCTTTTCTTTTCTTTTTTCTCTTTCTTTCTTTCTTTCATTTATCTATTTATTCCAAAATATATTGAGTGCTTCCTATGTGCCAGGCACTGGGAATTCGATTGGGAGCAAGACAGACACAGTCCCTGCTCTCATTACAGGTTAGAGGGAAGAGACATACATTTAACCAGTGACTCTTAAACTTTAGTGTACATCAGAATAAATTGTGACACTGGTTAAATTGCAGACGGGTTCTATGCCAGACCCACTAAGTCAGTACATATGAAGAGTGGTTCCTAGGAATTTGCATTTTAATAAGCTCCCAGGTGGTTCTGATATGGCTCTTTTCTTTTGGCAATATATGGAGGAAGAATGGGGGCAATGGGGAACACACATGGGAGACAAGTTTGTTTAATGAGAATCAGGGAAAAAGCAAAAGGGACCTGCAAAAAGTTGCTTAAATTGAGGTGTGAACAATAAATAAGAATTCACTAGCAAGTTGCAAGTTGTAGGTTGGGAAGAGGGTAAGAACATAAGAAGAGACAGTCATCTGAATATGACAGAGAGAAGACCTGCACTCAGAAAATGAAGAAATTCAAAATGGTTAATGAGTAGAGCTGTAGATAGGTACAGGTGTACTGTATGGATAAGAACTCCCATGGAGCCCTGGCTGGCGTAGCTCAGTGGATTGAGCACGGGCTGGTGTTGCAGGTTCGATTCCCAGTCAGGGCACATGCCTGGGTTGCAGGCCATGGCCCCCAGCAGCCGCACATTGGTGTTTCTCTCTCTCTCTCTCTTTCTCCCTCCTTTCCCTCTCTAAAAATAAATAAAATCTAAAAAAAATAAATAAAAATAAAAATAGCACAATGTTAAAAAAAAAAAAAGAACTCCCATGGAAATGGAAGATTAAGGTGATAATCCAGACTGGTACCACAGGGGTCATTAACATTTAAGGGAGGTGCTTAGAATAGGGAGGTTAAGAATATTAACAAGAACCATTCATTCAATTATTTTCTGTCATATATTTGATCAATTAGGTATTTCTCATTTTCCATGTATATACGAGGCATATTATTCTCTCTTTAAATATAATATTCCTCATAATTGTACTATCTTATACATTTTGTTTTCATTTCAATCGACCAAGAAGCACAGAGTTGATTCTTGAATTAAGTTTTTTAATGTTTGTTTTTGTTTTGATTTCAGTTTTATTGATGACAATTTCAATGTTCCTCTACTGTCTCTCACTATTTCAGGGCATTTTTAATTCTGAGCTCATTCTACAACATTCTTCACATTGTGGCCAACCAACAACAATTATAATGTTGAGACTATCATCACAAAACCAGTGATGATGGCATAGGGCCCAGGGTCAACTTAAGGTGGACTCAGTTCTTACCCCTTTCTATGATGGATAAAGAAAAATTTTTTAACACCTAAGTTGATAGAAAAGGAGGACAGTGCCTTAGAGTATTTGTTACAAAGTCCATGGTATCTGGTAAGTACTTATTCACTAAGCACAATATTCATGGCAATAGCTTTTTCCATAATAGACCAAGATATTACAAAACACAGTTTACTGTTTTTATGCAGTAAATTTATCACACATATAAAAACATATTTATCAAATAAATAGATTTTTCCAGCTCCAAAGCTCAAATGAAGCACAATTCCCTCGTCAAATGCCATTGACATAAACTCAGTTTCTAAAAATGTGCTTCAGAAAGCACCTTTGCTTCCCACTATCTTGAATGTTTCCCAATAACCCCAAAATAAACTAAATTATTCTCAATTTCATTAACTTTGTTAACCTTTCTGGTCTTATTTAATCCAAGAATCATGTTCTTATTGAGAGCTTCTAACTTTACCTCTCATTTTTTCCAAGAACATTAGTTCTTGAATGGAGGTAGAGAAAGAGACAGGCTATCATTATTATTCTTTTGGAAGTGGGATTTCCTTTTAAACTGAGACAGTTCATAAAGACAATAACTTAGTATCTAAAGTTTAGTAGCATTAGTTTACAAATAAAGAAAACAGAGCATAAAATTTTTCTAAAGCCACCTCTGCATTAGCAGTTCCAATGCTTCACCTCTACCGTGTTCTGGAGACAGAGGCTTTCTCAGGGTACTAGGGCAGGAGCAGGGATATCAGAAGAGACTAGAGAGGACTTCTGGTCAAGATGGAGTCAAGAACTCACTTCACCTCCTTACACTACCATAAGAAGGATAACAATCAATCAAAAAAAACAACCAGAACTGCCAGAAAATTGAACTGTATGGAAGTCCAACAAAGAAGGGTTTAAAGAAGAAACATTCATCCAGACTGGTAGGAAGGGCGCAGAGAATGTGGTGTGGTGTGGGGGGAGGTGACGGCAAGGCAGTGGTTGCATGGCAACGGTGGCAGCCAGCAGAACTGGCAGTCCCACATTCACATGTGGTGGATAAAAATTGGGAGGGAAAACTGGGAATCAAGTGATCCCAGCCCCAGGCCAGACTGCACAGCCCAGGGTTCCAGTGATGGGAAAATAAAGCCTCATAACCTCTGGCTATAAATCCCTGGGTATTGGCATGGTGGAAGAAACCACTGGTCTCTCAGAAGAGTCTGTTTAAAGGGCCCATGGGGTCCTAGAATCTGCACAAACCCACCCACTCTGGGAATCAGCACCAGGGCAGCAGCTAGAAGGGCACCAGTCACTTATGGGAAGTGGGGGAAGAGACTGGAAACCAGGCAAAAGCCAAGCAAGTGGCATTGTTCCCTCTCTGATAATTATTTGATATGTGGGTCCACAAATCAGCAAAGTGGGTTGTACCACCCTGGGGAATACCTAAGGCCCCATCCCTTACTATGTAACAGGTATGCCTACACGGGGAGTCAAAGCAGCTCTAGCTAATACACAAAAACACAGAGAGGTTTACAAATTGAAGAGACAAAGAAATGTGGCCCAAATGAAAGAGCAAAACAAAATCCCAGAAAAGAGCTAAATGAAATGGAGATAACCAGCTTGTCAGATGCAGAACTCAAAACACTTGTAATCAGAACATTCAGAGAAATGATTGAGTACCACCACAAAATAAAGGAAGAAGTGAAGGCTACACAAAGTGAAATAAAGGAAAATATACAGGGAACCAACAGTGAAGGGAAAGAAACTGGGACTCAAATCAATGGTTTGGAACAAAAGGAAGAAAGAAACATTCAACCAGAACAGAATGAAGAAACAAGAATTCAAAAAAAATGAGGAGAGGCTGAGGAACCTCTGGGACAACTTTAAATGTTCCAACATCTGAATCATAAGGGTGCCAGAAGGAAAAGAGGAAGAGCAAGAAATTGAAAAATCATTTGAAAAAATAACAAAAGAAAACTTTCCTAATCTGGCAAAGGGAAGTAGACATGCAAGTCCAGGAAGCACAGTGAGTCCCAAACAGGTTGGACCCAAAGAAGATCACACCCAGACACATCATAATTAAAATGCCAAAGGTTAAAGATAAAGAGAGAATCTTAAAAACAGCAAGATAGAAGAAGAGAATTACCTACAAAGGAGTTCCCATAAGACCAACAGCTGATTTCTCAAAAGAAACCTTGCAGGCAAGAAGGGGCTGGCAAGAAATATTGAAAGTGATGAAAAACAAGGACCTACACCCAAGATTGCTCTATCCAGCAAAGCTTCATTTAGAATGGAAGGGCAGATAAAGTGCTTCTCAGATAAGGTCAAGTTAAAGAAGTTCATCATCACCAAGCTCTTATTACATGAAATGTCAAAGGAACTTATCTAAGAAAAAGAAGAGGGTCAAAAATATGAACAATAAAATGACAGCAACCTCACAACTATCAAACAAGCCCCATCCCCTGGGGTCTTTCTGTAACTAGGTTCGTCTTGCCCACCGCCAGGTAGAAATTGGGCTCTCAATGCCAGAGTGTGGTGAAAAGGAAAGGAACTATTTATTCAAAAGTTATACAGGTTTAGAGTAATGGCAAAATGTTGCCATTATCCCAAAGTCCCTTTAAAACACACACACGCACACACAGTCCTGCCTCCCCTTGCTAAACCAGGCCAGTCAGGGGTACTGTATCTCAGGAAAAAGAGATAGAAGTCCATAGCTCCGCTAGGCTCCTGATTCCTCCCAGTAATCCATGCTCAGCTGGGCAGGTCTCTCAAAGTCCCCAGCACCATCAGCTGTACCACTGCGATCTCTAGTTCTTAATCCAAAACCATGTGGCACCTTCTTATGGCCCACCAGTGAGAGTCCTTTCACCCCTTTCCTTCCCACATGATCTCCCACTGTCCTCTCACATAGTCCTTGTAGGGTAAATGGAGGCAGTCTGGCTTCCTCACCCAGATGTCTGGGCAACTAATGGAAGCAGTTTCCCATAGCCTTGAGACAGGGTCTGATAAACTGTTCCTGTAGCCTTGAGTGGGTCTTATGGGTAGTATGAAGCTCTGTTGCATTAGAATCTGTTGGCACCCTGCCAGATTTGTTTGCCTGTAGTATTTAAGGGGGTAGGGAGTACCTGCTGGATGCCACACTGGGTGCCACACTGGGGGACAGGTGACATGCACAGACATACAGAGACATACAGACCCATGTGGGGGCACTGCCATTTTGGGTAAAATGGAAGATGAGTCATGTGAGTGCTCCACCATGGAGGAAGTGCTGTGCATGGCTGTTGCTATCTTGGACAACTCAGTATGTGTGGGTGCCACCATCTTGGATGACAGGTCACCTGAGAGCTCTGCCATCTTGGAACTGGGCAAGGTAGTGGGCTAAGTATGCTCTTCAGGTCACGTACTATGTGTGGCTGCTGTGTGGGCACTGCACCAGTCAGGTTCTCTGTGCAACTGGTTCTGGTAGGGATGGCTCTGGTTCTGAAGGTCATGACCTGGGGTCCAAGGGTGACAATGTTTCTATTACTTTATGCATGTGTTTGTAAAGGCAGGGACTTTTAACCACCAGGTACCAAATTTGAGTATAGTCCTCCCCACTGTGGAAAGGAAAAGGGATTAAAAGTGAGTTATGGTTAAATCTGGATGGGTGAAATTATGTATAAAGGTTGTAAAAGTTTTAAACCTGGAGGAAAGGAAACCTCAGCTACTTGTTTGCTGATTTTATGGGAGTATGGTTTCAATTTAGCTCTGGTTCTGATCAGAAGTCCTCTGTATCTGAAGATCTAGTGAAAGTCACCTATAACCGGTTGGGGAGGATGCCTTTGCCGCTCAGGACCCAGGAAGGGTCATTCAGGGCTAATGAGTGTTTCAGCCTGAGGCAAAGGAGCATGTCTCTGCCAAAAGACCCGGCCTGAAAGAACTGGTCCCTTCCTGGGCATCAGTGCATGCACTGGTGCAAGAGAATGCCTCTACCTGTGTACAGTTCTTCTAGAACTCTGTCCGTGTTTTGGATTTTGCTCTGTATCTGCTCTGAAAAGGAAATTGAGGGTTCCAGGGAAGGTTAAAATGTCACACCATGTAGGAAAGTGAACAGAGAAAGTATAAGATGTGGAAATGCAATCTTAGTGGATATCAGAAGGAAAAGGGTTTTGCTCCACACTTTGTATTTTTCTCCCTACCTGATCCTTCCAGAATTTGGCATTCGGAAGGAGTGAGTGATAACATCAGGTTTCTTTGCATAAATCCAATAAGACCAGTCACTAATGGTGGTTTCATTAACCAATATTTTGACTGGAATGTCACACCTGAAGGAGGCATGACTGGGGTCTGGATGTCACCAGAAAGCCCTGAAGAACTGGGGTTAACTTTCAAAGCTAGCGAAAGGCCACGAGAAAAAGCCTGGTACCCTGGTCGGCTGTGTGGTTCGTGGCAGTCTTTTCAGGCAAAGAACAAAGTTTGCTTTCCTGAGAGATGGTTAAAAATGAACCTGTAGGCATAGTGGAGGCCCCAAGGACTTGAGTAAAACAACTGGTACAGGTGAAGCCAGATGGCAGGTGTGTGCGTGACTCTGCCTCTGTGCCCCGAGGGGCCATCTTCATCATCACCTCCTGAGACTCAATGGTTTGACTGAACTGAGTGGTTGGGTTGGTGAAGGGTTGGGGCAGTCTGTAGGCTTCACTTTAGAACTGATTTTCCCTTTTCTGTCCTAATGGCTTGCCCAGAAAGGGCCCAGAAATCTGAAAGGGAGGAAATCCTAATTCCCCTCAGCCCGAGCTAAGTAGAGTGGGCCAAGAGGGCTTTGGACAGGTGTAGCACACCCTGTACACCATCCTCCAGATAAGCTGTTCTTTTCCTAAAGTGGGACATTGAAGAATTATTCCCTTTGTCATTTAGTGGTTATGCTTTAAGTGTGTCTTCTAACCCTCTTGCCAAATCTGTCACCCCCAGAATACGACAAGTATGCTAACTGTCTAGTAATGCCAGCCTTCGGACATCAGGCCTGCCACGCCCTGGTAACAGCCAACTGACCTGGACCCTGCAAGGCCCTGCCCCTCACAGGAAGGCCACCCTCCATGCCATCCCCCCTCTTTCAGGGACACCCTAATTTGAGGGTAAGCAGGATGACAGCCATGTCCAGCCGGAAGTAGCTACAAGAACATGAGATCTTTGCCCGTTGTCCTTTATAAGAAGGTAAAGGGGGTCTATATCTAAAAGATCGGACTGTAACAGGTTGTAGGCTTAATGGAGTATAAACTTAATGGGGCTGAGTGGCTCCAGGGCCCCCCACAAACCTAACATGGGAGCTGGGAAAAGCAGCAGCACAGGGACTGAGAGTTATTTTGCATATCAAAAACAGCAGGCTAGGTTCATAGCCTGCCCAGATCCAGGGAGAGGGGCATGACTTTGATCCCTGATGTAGCTGGAAGGCAACTCCCCGGTTACAAGGCCCGAGCAAGGGCTTGGAGATAGTTCACTTCATGCCAAGGAACCATGCCTCCCCAGAGTAACAATGGCAGCCAAAAAAAGCAGAAGAAACCAAACTACTGGCAGGTGTACCCAGTTGTGGGAGGATTCAGAAACGTTGTTACAGGGGAAGATCGCGCCAGGATTTAAACCCAGGCGTGGCAACCCTGCAGGGGCTGAATCACGCAGTTTGGGGAAGTGGAAAGGGCCCTCTCTTGACCATGCAGCATAGGAAGCAGGAAAGCAAGATGTAGCAGCCATGAGGAGCTCTCCCTTAGTGGTTTGAAAGAAAGCAGGACTCCCACTAGCCCACCATGAGGATGAGGTTCTGGATTAAGAATGGGACTCGAGCCTTCTATTTCTTTCTTTCTTTTTTAAAAACATCATTGTGTAGTTGCCTCTCACACGATCCCTACTGGGGACCAGGCCTGCAACCCAGACATGTGCCCTGACTGGGAATTGAACTGGCGACCCTTTGTTTCACAAGCTGGTGCTCAATCCACTGAGCCACACCAGCCAGGGTCCAACTTCTATTTCTTTTCCTGAGATGCTGTACCACTGACTGACCTGGTTTGGCAAGGAGAGGCAGGACTGTGTGTGTGTTTGTGGGTGTTTTAAAGGGACTTTGGGATTTAACAGTGACATTCTGCCATTACTCTAAACCTGTGTAACTTTTGAATAAATAGTTCCTTTCCTTTTTACCACACCCTGGCATTGAGAGCCATAGTTCCTAATACAGTGGTGGGCAAAGAAGAACCATAGTGAAAAAAGACCCTGGGGGAGGGGCCTTGTTTCTGTAACTGGAGGGGAGGGGGGAAAAGAGGAGGGAAAGGGACAGGGAGAATGAGAAGGAAAAGAAACTGTCCAAACTAGTCAGTTTTTCCAGTTCCTGGGTTCAGCTCCTGAAACTGCTGTCTTTGTTCAGCACTTCCGCC
Organism: Phyllostomus hastatus; assembly: GCF_019186645.2. Lineage (NCBI taxonomy): Eukaryota > Metazoa > Chordata > Mammalia > Chiroptera > Phyllostomidae > Phyllostomus > Phyllostomus hastatus. The sequence goes on along the minus strand of NW_025333909.1, from coordinate 8,587,345 downwards.
AAATATGTAGCATTTATCGCTCTACTTGTACTTCCCAAAACTACAACAAATACAAGGCTAGAGTGTGGTAAGTAACTTCCACTAAATTACTGGGGGGGACCTAGGCATACATCCACACAGCATCAAATAGGAAACAATTTAAAACCGAATACTGACATCTTAAAGGGAACAGTTACTGCTGTAAGTTTCAGTCTACCACCATTTTGACAAGTTTTGCTCCTCAAGCCAAGACATCTGCTTTTCCATTTAACCACTCTTTTCTTAGTTCCAAGAACAGTCAGCCTCTTTCTCTATTCAGCTCCCTGAAAATAATCCAAGTTTTTTATATATATATATACAAAGCAATTTAATTCTCAGTCCACATCCAAGACTAAGCTCTGGACCTAGCTTGCTTTTCATACAAGGTTACTGTTGGGAAATTTTTATTAAACAAAAAGCCATATAGCTCCGATCTGCATTCTCAGCTAAGCAAAGAAACAGAATAAGCAAAGGGAGTATTTTCCCTTAATTAGAAATGTGTGATACTATCTGGAAAGAAATAAAATTCAAATTAATGAGTGTGCTCATTTCCAATCAGGGCAAACTCCATAAGTTATTTTGTCTGTCTATTACAGATATTTTTAAACATTTTACAATGGGCATGAATTCCTTAATAAAATAAAATCCATCAAATCTTACAAAATATTATGTGCTGCTAACTGATGAATTCTTCCAAAGTACTTAAAATTTTTTTAAGAAAATACCCCATATGTTAGCTCTATTCCAGTCTGGTCCTTTGTCTTTTTTTTTTTTTTTTAAGATTTTATGAATTTATTTTTATAGAAAGGGAAAGGGAAGGAGAATCTCTTTTAAGATTTTATGAATTTATTTTTATAGAGAGGGAGAGAAACATCAATGTGTGGTTGCCTCTCATGTGCCCCCTACTGGGGACTTGGCCCACAACCCAGGCATGTGCTCTGACTGGGAATCGAACCAGTGACCTTTTGGTTCGTAGGCCGGCGCTCAAATCACTGAGCCACACCAGCCAGGGCTGGCTTCTTGTCTTAAGACCTCCCCCAATCTCCTGTCTTTCTCTTCTTTTGTTTTGTTTGCATTTTACAGGGCTAAAAAAAAGGCTATGAACTTAAAAGGGACAGGAAAAATATATTGGCTCTGAGGTGTAAGGAGATTCCAACACATTTAAACTCTGCTTGCTATAGATCAAAATTATACAAATAACCTTTTATGATTGTGACTACTTAGATGAAACCAGTGTGGAGTCGGACTTCAGAACACTCAAGTTTCCTCAGCATCTTCAGAAAAGGGGATCTATAATCATTAGAGTTCAAATGCATAAACATTCATATTTTCAGATCTACATAGGTGGCTTTATGTATTATATCAGGTTTGAAACATTTTGGTAGAGCTGACAACGCATGCACTTTTTGAACTGTTAGAATTTGGCAGTTCTTGGTTTACAAAAGTCACTACCTAGACTAGGTCTGTATTTAGATAGCATGTTAAGACTAAAATAATATTTTTAGAAAATTTCTGATAGTGTCTGGAAATTATGAAAACTTCAAATTCAAAGAACAGGTACAATTTTATTAAATATGAAAAAGCTGACAGTATTTATCATTTAGATTTTTGTTTTTAAACTGGATAACACTGCCACCTTCTGGCAAGGACTGATTTTAAAGCTTTCTCTTAAATATTAAAATACAAACAAATAAACAAGCAAAACCACTATTTTTTTTCCTGATGAGACATGCTGCATTAATAAGTAACTGTGAACAGGAATGTGCATTTTGGGGACATTCCCTTAAAATCACAATGTGTAATGTTGTAACCCAACATTCTTTAAAAAGAAAAGAAACTAACACCTCAATGGCCTTCAAGTCATATAAAGGGTCATGAGCCAAAATATGAAAGAAACTCATCAATAGTTCTAGATCATCAAAACTGTAATTTATATTTTTAGCCCTTTAAGTCATCCATTGGAAACCTAACACATGCCTCCTCTAAAAAAGCATAAGGGAAAAAAAACAAAAACAAACCATGTCACCCATCCTCACAAAAATTATGCAAATGGTTTGATTTAGCAAGCAAACAGCAAAAGGCCTTCATCCTGCTCCTGGAATTTCAGAAAAAAACAAAATGATGACTGAGTTATCCTTACCTGATATGGACTTTTAGTTCTGTGAGCTTTGTTACCTAATGTCTCTCAATCTCAGTTTCTTCACCTGAGAACAGGCATAAGAACATCACCTACCTAATTGGATTGTTGTGAAGAGTAAATGAATTGATACAGTAAAGTGGTCCTTAGAACCATGCCTGACACCACAGGAAGCATTCATAAAACTTCAGCTGTCATTATCATTACAAGTGGCTCGAGGTCAGAAATGTACATCCATCTCCTATGTGCCAGGTTTGGCATGATTCTGTGACAGGACTTGATTTGCCTGGTGTGCCAGGAGGGTGGGCTGTGTAAGGTCCATTCATAGCCTGCATAGGATATGTGGTAAGTGTGCTCTGTCATTCTATTGGAACCCTTCTGTTTATGGGATGCCCTTAGAGTGTGTTCCCCTTCTGGCGCTGATTACCCTTGGGAAAATTAATCTTTCTAAGTTCAGCTTCTTTTTGATAAAATGGGGAACAACCGTGCGTATTTCATAAGGCCGCTCTGATGATTAAATCAAGTAATGCACATAGAAATCCCTTTGCACACTTTGTCTTCGAACAGCCTCAACCAAGGTTATCCAGTATATTTACAAAATAACATACACTCCATTGACAACAACATTAGCACCAGTTACATAATACACATTATTGAGGAAATGAGGCCACAGATAAAATGAGATAATTCTGAGAGGGGTGATGGGGTGAAAGAACAATATACCTGCTAGCATAGATATGGCCATAGATAATAAGTATAGTGTAAGAGGCAGGATGATGTGATGATAACACTCTTGGAAATAAAATTGGATAGACCTGGGTATGAATTCTGGTCCTTTGCCATCTGGTGAGGCCTTGATTGATTCACCAAATCTTTTGAACAGGTTTCCTCAGAGTTGGGGATAGTAGGATTACTTGAGGGATTGAATGAGAAAATGTTAAGTGCTTCCCAGTGAGCCTAGGATATAAAAGAACTAAATCCATAGTAATCACAGTTATTCTGAATTATTTGTAAAGGAATATTTTCTGCTTTAAGGACTTGAGTAGCACACAAGCGCAACCCTTCTAAGCATTCCAATTTCTATGTGAAAGAGGTGGTAAAGTAGAAATTGGGACAGACATTGGAAGTGAATTATTTCAGGACTGGGGCATGGAAAACCAGGAAGGGTTAGCGCAAGTATCTTTGAATTGGTTGCTTAAAACAACAGGCACTCGGGGCGACTGCCACGCATAAGCTCTGTGACGCTTTCCAACCTCTTGCTTCACCCTCTAAGCTCTTGGAGAGGGAGAAATTAAGTGGTGGTTCAAACGGGCCCTGCCTCGCCCCGGTCTCACCACAAGGGGGAGCACTTGGGCCCTTGGATACCAGAATGCTGACGTCACAATAGCTGAGGCGGGGCCTTGCGACGAGGTGAGGCCGAGATACTGCCCCAGGGTCATTTTCTTCCTCCTCTCTCTTCAGGCCTGTCGGCGGGGAAAGGTCAGATGACAACCTAAAACTCGGCCAGCCAAGCCCACAGCTGTGATCGCTGGTGAGGTCAACTGCAGCAAGCTGGAGGCATTCATAACCTTCTTTAGGTAGCCCTCATTTGTTTTCCTCATTCTCATCTCGATAGAGGGGTATGTCCAGTGACGGGTCAAGCTGAGAACAACCAGAAACATCCTACGGCCTCCCACCACAGCACTATAGTTAATGGTGCCGATTCCATCCAAACACTTAGTCATCAGCCAACCAGTTGGCTGCCAGCTCATCATCCATCAACCAGTCCTCAGCCAGCCAGGCACGAATCAACAGACTATGAACCAATCAAGCACCAGGAAGTTAGACACTAGTATGAACCCGCTGGACATATACCAACCAGGCACAAGCCTACCTGGCATGAACCCACTAGGCATGAAACAACCGGTCGTCAGTCAACCACGCACAGGCCAACCAGGAATTACTGAAACGGAAATGAGCCAACCAGGCTCCATCCAGCCTAGTGTGAGGCAGCTATTCATAAGCAAACTATACAAAGGCCAATACAGCACAAGTGACCTAGACATGAAACAACCAGACCTGAGCGATTTCAGCATGAACCCACTGCACCTAGGCCAAAGCCAACCCATCGTGATTGAACCAGGTACGAAGCAAGCGGACCTGAGTGAATTTGGCATGAGTCAGCTGCACCTAGGCCAGAGCCAGTCCATCATGATTGAACCAGGTATGAAGCAACAAGACCTGACTGAGTCCGCCATGGGTCAACTGCAGCTACGTGGGAGACAATCCATCCGTAGTAAGCCAGGTATGAAGCAACCACAGGTAGGCCAGAGCCAATCCACCCACAATGAATCAGGTATGAAGCAAGCTGGCCCCAGCCAATCAGGTATGCGTGAACCACGCATGAAGCCACCAAACCCAACAAGCCCCAGCCCAACATGCAGGAACCAACCATGCACGAACTTTTTCCAAATAAGATCTGCAGAGGCTCGAGACTGCATCAAAATTCTGCAGCTAATTCAGGTAAGTTTTTTCTCCCTTGTTCCCTGGAGCTCTGTGGTGTTAGTTTAGGGCTTAAAGAGCAGATAGGATAGGTTCAAATCCCAGTTCTGCTCATTATGGCCTGTGTACACAACCTTTTGGAAGTTACTTTCACCTCTCTAAGCTTCATTTTCCACATTGAAAATCAATAGCATAGTACTATCTATATCAAGAGATTGTTGTAATGATTCAGTAACATAAAATGATTACACATGAATCACCTGACTTATAATAGGAGGCTCAAAAAGCCAGGCAGCCTGGCTGGTGTAGCTCAGTGGATTGAGCACAGGCCTGCAAACCAAGGCATCAAGGTTGGATTCCCAATCAGGGCACATGCCTGGATTATGGCCAGGTCCCCAGTAGGGGGCGTGTGAGAGGCAACCACACATTGATGTTTTCTCTCCCTCTTTCTCCCTCCCTCCCCTCTCTCTGAAAATAAATAAAATCTTTATAGAATCCTTTAAAAAAAAGTCAAGCAGGAACCAATTCATGTAAATTTTAGGGACCTAATATATTGTCCCTCCTGGGGAAGTTTTAACTTTAAAAAAAGGATATTAGGGAAAACGAGTGCTTAACTCAAACAAATGACGTGTTAGTAACAGAATTCAGGTATTGATGTCTAAGATTTTAGGGTAGAGAGTCTTGTTGCTTTTAAGGCCACGCCTACTTGTACAAGCTAATATTTGTCCAGAAAACAATATTCATCCCCAACAAATTTTCCATACAATTTCAGACAGTTCTTTGACTCCTGAAGTCCATGCATTGATAGTCTCAAGTGTCCAAGGAGCTAGGTTAAAATTTCCTAATTTAAAAGTTCAGCCCTGGCTTGCGTGGCTCAGTGGATTGAGCACCAGCCTGTGAACCAGAGGGTCGCTGGTTCAATTCCCGATCAGGGCACATGCCTGGGTTGCAAGCCAGGTCTCCAGTAGGGGGTGTGTGAGAGGCAACCACACATTGACGTTTCTTCTCTCCCTCTCTTTCTCCCTCCCTTCCCCTCTGTCTAAAAATAAATAAATAAAATCTTAAAAAAATAACAGTTCATTATAATGGTTTTCCTGAAAATCATTCTAGTGGGGACAGTAATGGGGACAAACTAAAAGCCACAGTCACTGTGCTGAAGTTCTGTAGCACTCAAGGCAATCCTTTATGTGATGCACAATCTACAGTATTCCATATAAAAACAGTGGCCTCGATTTTTAATACGCTAAATATGTGGCTGGAAAAATGTTTCCAGCTACTAATTTATATACTTTAAATCAGACCAAGTTTCTATTTCCATAGACAATGTGTTCTAATGGACAAAACAAACTACCGGAGGTTTCCTGGTGAAATCCATTTGTTGAAATGATGCTAGGCGCCTCCACAGATCTATCAATAATGAGTTATTTAGCGTTCTTTGCTTTCCATTCTTTTCTATCCCCACAAATTCTTACATCATTTGTCTAAGTGGTACTAATCTGCATGATTAGATCATCCATCAAAATGCTATGCCCAACAGGTTAATTATTCCAGAAGAACACTTTTTCCAGGTACAATATAATTTTAAGCCATTTTTGCTCCTTAGTATGTGACATGTGGTTGGCAACTAATAAATTTACTGTTGAATGACAGTGAATCTCTACACCTGGAAAATTCACCTTCCTGAGCTTCCCAAACAGTGCCCGTTGCTATGACCAGGAGAAAAATACGTTATTAGACCCTCTCACTTTAATGAACCTTTATCTATAATTTCCCTTTGAATTTGCCTCGAGGTCTTGAATATACATTTTGCTTTTCTTGGTAATATCTTTAATGAGTATTCACTGTAGAAAGATACTATTTTAGAAAAGATAATTACTCTGCATCATAGGCATGAATGTAATGATTAATTAGCTTTGGGCTTTATGTACCTTTCCAATACATAGATGTCCATTTACCATAAGTCCTGTATATAAGTCAAGTTTGCAAAACGTTACCTCTTTGCAAGGGAATTTACGAGAGTTTACCACCTTACTAATTCATTCCTTAGCTGAGTATTTTGCAGGTTTTATTTAATGTCCCGTCACTAAAATTCTTCCAAGTATCCTCTGTATGCACCCGTTTTATCCTATTCTTCATCTCCAACACACAGCATGACTGAGGGGTCTAGTCATTTCATGGCTCAACAGCCAGAACTTCTTGCTTTCCATTTATGTGTATGCCATTTATTTCCATAATGTACTGTATGGTGACTATACTTAAGAATACTGTATTGCATTTGTAAAAGTTGCTAAGAGACCTTAAAAGTTCTTGTGACAAGAAAAAAAATGTAACTATATGTGATGATTAATGTTAACTAAACATTTTTTAACATTTTTTATTGTTGTTCAAGTACAGTTTTCCACCTTTACCCCTCACCCCTCCTCACCTCTCCTCGCCCCTCCCCACCACCACAGCCCTCCCCACGTTTTAAAAAAGATTTTGTTTATTTATTTTTAGAGAGAGGGAGGGGAAGGGAGGCGGAAAGAGAGGGAGAGGAACATCAATGTGTGGTTGCCTCGTACACGCCCGCAACTGGGGGCCCAACCTGGCCCGCAACCCAGGCATGTGCCCTGACTGGGAATCAATTCAGCGACCCTTTGCTTCACAGGCCGGCACTCAATCCACTGAGCAACACCATCCTGTGCTGTGTTAACTAAACTTATTGTGGTAATCATTTCTTAATATATACATATATCAAATTATTATTTTGTATACCTTGGACTAACAGTGTTATATGTCAGTTATATCTCAATAAAACTGGAAAAATAAAATTTAAAAAAATTAAGACAGCAAGAGTAATTATTTCTATAATCTCAAAGTGGGGATGCCTTTCCAAGGATGAAATCCAAACCATAGATAATTAATTTGATTGTGTAAAAATGCCATTGTAAAAAGCCAGATAAACAAAGTATACAGTTAAATGGAGAAAAACACCTTTCAGGCAACGGGACAGACTTGTCTGTCAAGTGGATGAGCTTTATAATACATCGACTCTGTGATAGCCACCTTGAATGCTCAGGAAACTTTTGGGCTCCACTTCCTCATTTCTGGTTGCATTTAAGGCTAGTTACCTGGACAACTGACTTTCATACGAGTGAAGTATCAACATAGTTCATCTTCTTTCTGTATATATTCCCTTGTTGTATGTGCCATTGTAGATTTTGACTTAATAAAAGACTGGGGTTAAGCGTTACTTTTCATATACTACCCAGAACATCATATGTTAATAAACACTGGATAAAAACTTCATGATTATGATCTTAAGAATTCATTATTAAACCATCAACTAAAAGTTTTCTCTACTCTGACAGGAATCGGCTGCTTCTGAGAACATGCCGCATGTGGTCAAGCTAACAGCAGCGGGTAAGATGTTCTATGGCATTTTCAGCACTAGACTAAGAAACAAGCCATACGCGTGCACACAGTTCTACTTCCACTTATATTTACTTACATTCCATAAATTGCATGTTGTTTCATTTTCAATCATCTCGAAATGCTTTCTAATTTCCCTTGTGATTTCCTCTTTGCGCCATTGGTTAGGTGTGCACTATATGTGTGAATTTCCCAGTTTCCATCTTGTGTTTCTAGTTTCATCCCATTGACTGGAAAAGATAGTTTGTATGATTTCAGTCTTAAAACTTCCTAAGACCTGGCTGGCGTAGCTCAGTGGATTGAGCGCGGGCTGCGAACCACAGTGTCGCAGGTTTGATTCCCAGTCAGGGTACATGCCTGGGTTGCAGGCCATGACCCCCAGCAACCGCACATTGATGTTTCTCTCTCTCTCTCTCTCTTTCTCCCTCCCTTCCCTCTGTAAAAATAAAAAATAAATAAAATCTATATAAAAAAACTTACTAAGACTTGTTTTGTGGCCTAACATATGGTCTATGGTAGATAAACTTCCCTGTGCACCATTCTGTTTTGGGGAAGAATGTAATGTATATTTCTGGTATGTCCAACTGATCTATAATGTCGTTAGATAATCTATTGATTTATTTTTCTTCTGTCCAATTCCATATTGCAATTGAGGTATTGAAGTTTCCTTTTACCATTATATAATATCCTACTATTATTGTAGAGCTGCCCTTGTCCTCAATTTTGTCAATACTTGGTTCATACATTTTGGAGCAACAATGATCCTTAGTGTATAAATGTTTATAAATGTTACATCTTTTTAATTTATTTGTTATTGTTTTTCAAGTACAGTTGTCTCCATTTTCCCTCTTCCACTCACTGCTCCCCACTCATCCGCACCTCCCACCCTCGGTCCTATCTCCTTTGGCTTTGTCCATGTGTCCTTCATATGTGTTCCTTGATGGCCCTTCCCTATTATCCCTCTTACCCCCTCCCCCAGTTACTATCAGTTTGTGCTTCCAGCACTTGGCCATTGTAAATTGTGCTGTGAACATAGGAGTGTTTTTGAACTGGTGTTTCAGGGTTCTTAGGGTATAGTCCCAGCAGTGGAATTGCAGGGTCAAAAGGCAGTTCCATTTTTAGTTTTCTGAGGAAGTTCCACGCTGTTTTCCACAGTGGCTGCACCAGTCTGCATTCCCACCCACTGTGCACTAGGGTTCCCTTTCTCCACATCCTCTCCAGCACTTGTTGTTTGTTGATTTGTTTATGATGGCCATTCTGACAGGTGTGAGGTGGTATCTCATTGTGGTTTTACTTATTTTTAAAGATTTTATTTATTTATTTTTGAGAGGGGAAGGGAGAGAGAGAAACAGCAATGTGTGGTTGCCTCTCACGTGCCCCCCACTGGGGCCCTGGCCCACAACCCAGGCACATGCCCCGACCAGCAATCGAACTGGTGAGCCTTTGGTTCACAGGCTGGTGTTCTAGCCACTGAGCCACAGCAGCCAGGGTAATCTCTGTCTTTTGATTAGAGCATTTGATCCACTTACATTTTTAATTACTGATAAGGAGGGACTTGTGCTACTTGCTAGTTGTGTTTTATATGTGATATAGATTTTTGTCCCCCATCTTCTTTGTGTTTAGTTGATTTTTATAGCAAAATATTTTAATTCTCCTCTCATTTTCTTATGTGTATAATCTATAGATACCTTGTTTGTGGTTATAATGGGGATTACATTTACCATTCTAAAGTTATAACAATCCAATTTGAATTTATACCAGCATAACAGCAATTGTATGTTAAAACTTCTACACATCTCCATTCCTGCATTTTAGGTCGTGGATATCAGATTACATGCTTATAAATTCTGTGCCCATTAACATACATTAACATACATACATTAATAATTAATGTTATGCCCATGTCTTTCATATCATGTAAACAAAAATTGGAGTTACACACAATATTAAAATAACACTAGTTCTTATAATTCCCCATTCATTTACGTAAACACCTTTACCTTTATTTTTTCAAATGGCTTTGAGTAGTAACTCTGGCTTTGTTTCATTTGAACCCGAAAAACTGCTCTTAGCATTTTATGCAGGGCAGTTCTAATGATAATAAACTCCTTCAGAGTTTTTTTTGGAGGGGAGTGTGGGGAAGTCTTCATTTCACCTCCTTTGAAGACATACACCACGGTTTTGGTGTATATAGATTTCTTGGTTCACAAGTTGCCCTTGGCCTCAGCACTTTGATTATATCAATACACTGCCTATGGCCTGCAAAGTTTCTGATGAGAAATTGGATGATAATCCCATTGGGGGTCCCTTGTATGGGACCAATTCCTTCTTCCTTGTTGCTTTCAAGATTTTATCTTCAGCTTTGGCTTTCAACAGTGTGATTATAATATGTCTTGTTATTGATATGTTTTGGTTTATACTACTTGAGTTTGTTGAGTTTATTGAATTTGTACATTCATGTATTGCGTCAAAGTTGGGAAGCTTTCAGACATTATTTCTTCCGATATTCTAGTTTCCTTCTTTTCTCTCTTTCCTTCTGAGTAGAATAATGTGTATGTTCATCCACTTGATGATGTTCCACAGCTCCCCGAAGTTGTTTTCTTTTAACCCTTTTTTTGGTTGTTTCTCAGACTTGATCATTTCGACTGACCTGTGTACAAGTTCGCTGATTCTTTTTTCTGCTTGCTTGCTTTTGGTTCTGAACCACTACAATGCATTTTTTCATGTTAGTTACTATACATTTCCCCTTTAACAATGCTTAATGGGGTTAACTTTTATCATTTCTATTTCTGTACCCATAGTCTTACTTTGTTCATACAATTTTGCTGTTTGGTGCACATCTTCCTTCAGCTTTTCGAGCTGCTTTAGTTGGTAGAGGTTAGAAAAATGGTGGCCAACTTCCAAGACTCTGTGTTCAGAGCAGCAATTGACGATCAGAGCACAGAAACGCAGTATTTGGAGGGTAAGTTCCTTATGGCCTACCCTGGCTCCAGGAAACAGCTTCAGGCGTTCAGGTTGGTGTCCACAGCTGCCTACGCTGAGCTGGCCAGTGGGAGCTGGGAAGCCACCGGCGGGCGGATGGCTGTATTCCACCGAAATAAACTGCAAATGTGCCATCCAAGCTCTCCTCTGGAAGTTGCAAGTGTTCAAATAAACTCCAGAGCTCCAAAACAGTCACTTCAGACAGTTTCTCCCAGAACAACTGTTGTCTAGATGAAGAGCTGAATTTCTGGTGCTGCCTACCCCACCACCTTCTCTTTACTGTAAAACCTCTAACATATTGTATGTGAATTAATATTTCAGATTTATTAAGAGATGGCTTTGGAGACCGTCCCCTTTTCTACTGCCTGATCGCAGAAGTATTCGGTAAACAAACACCATCAGGTAAAATAAACCCTCCTCCAATTTAATCTGGCATACATTTTGTCTGTCCTGGAAACAAAATACAGTTTGGTAGAATATAGTTACCATTAAGCGGAGGAGACAAAGCATGTAAATACATAAACTCAAGGTTTTTTAAAAAAGAAAGTGTGTGGTGTGTACTCATATGTTTGTGTATTCCTAGAAAAATTTTGGAAGAACATATTCCACACTGTTAAAAGATGGCTAATCTCTTCAAGTTTGTACTCTAAGGGATTTAAACCTTCTACATGATGCAATCCTGTATTATTTGGAATTTTGTCCAGTGAACTTGTATTGCTTTAATAGTTTAAAGACACACACACAAATAGTCTCTTTTGGAGGAAAGAACATTCTAAGTCCAAAGCATTAACTTCTTTGTACCCGCGCTTCCCTCTTCCTAGGCCAAGCGACTGCTGGATTTGCTATGTACTACTTTACATACGATGGCTGGACTGGCAAGTTACTTTACATAGAGGACTTCTTCGTCACCGTACCTTTCCGAGGTCAAGCTACACTTAATATTTTATGAATTAAAATGGTGTCTTTTAATTTAAGGGGTAAAGATGGGGCTTTAGTATAAGTAGGGTGTTTAAGTTAGTGTATGGAACTTGCTTCTATTTTGTGAGCCTGATCGCTCTCTTAGTTCCCCTTGAATAAGGTAAAGACTCAATCAGATTAGAAGATTATTTTATTAGTTCCCATGCAGATTTTAATAAGCCAAGTTTTAACAGCTTTACTTTTTACCTTTACTAAATGCTTTCACATTTGGAGTTGGTTTCTCTAGAAAAGAATAAAAAATATACTCCGTGATTAGATGTTAGTGACAGGACTCATTTCCTCTTCATTGATCATTAAGATAAATTCAAACTCCTTTTTATTACCTTTGGAACTAAATTTCTATTAGGAAAAAGAGATATGAAGAACATTCAGGAGTTGAGTTTCAACATAAGTTATTAAGAATATACAGCTGGATACTGGGGTTTCACATTTTATGGCTTTTAAACTGAAGCAATAACATGTTAAATGGAATTTTCTCATTTTACATTATATCTTTAAAAGGCCTAGGTATTGGAACTGCAATGCTGAAGAGCCTTAGTCAGGTATGTATTAAAATGAATATTCATATTTTGTATGTTATCTTTACTTTATCAAGTATTTTCATTTAACAGGGCCAAATTAGGTAATTTATCTCATCATTTCAATGTAACCTGAAAATACCCTTAAATCTTGTATTGTGTTAAACTGAATTTTCATCCCTAGCTGGTGTGGCTTAGTGGACTGAGTGCCAGCCTGCGAACCAAAGGGTCGCTGGTTCGATTCCCAGTCAGGGCACATGCCTGGGTTGCAGTAGAGGGTGCGTAAGGGGCAACCACACACTGATGTTTCTCTCCCTCTCTTTCTCCCTCCCTTCCCCTCTCTCTAAAAATAAATAAATAAAATCTTTTTAAAAAGTGAGTTTTCAACTCAGATACTCATAGAGTATATTTGAGTTATATTTAATTAAACATTGATTTCTGTATAAACCACAACCACATTATACAGCTTTTTTTGGCCATAAAGAGGAAATAAGCAAAAGGGAGATTAGAAGGTGATTTTATCCATAAAATAGGTCCACCATATGAATATAAGAATAGTATAAAAACAACATCCTTTTGTACTTTGAAAATATACTTTTAGGTAAACTTTTCCTACAGAAGAAAGAAAGAAATACAGTGCAATTGTATTTATGGCAGAACCAATGAGAGGACCTTGCAAATCCACTTCGGACTTTGAAAGGGTGTTTTAAAGCCGAACAGTAGGACTTTGTACAGAACTTCAGTAAGATAAATGTGTTAACGAAGACTATGCTTTCAAGTAAGAGTAATCTCTGTTTTCCAACAGATAGCCCTGAGGAGCGAGTGTAACGGCATGCGCTTCTATGCCGTCCTCTGGAACGGGGCTTCTACTGACTGTGCCACTCCTCAGGGGGCCACGGGCCTTTTCTCCAGGGAGGGCCGCTACCTGTTGAGGATCAACAAAGAAAAACTCCTGTACCTGGCAGGGGAACAGTGAAAGAGCCCTCCTCATTGAGCTTGTGCCAACATCTCAATGTCTCCTGACTCTAAGAGCAGGTTGACTTTGAGTGTTGTTCAATAAAGCAAGGGATTAAACTCCGGTTGGTGTGGACCTTTTACTTTGAAGCAGGTTTTGCAGATAGAGTCACCTCTCCGTTATCCAAACGGACGCACTGATGGCACAGCTGCTGATCCAAAAGAGCACATCATTCACAAATCACTTACACTTGGCTTTAGGATATTGATTTGTTTACCTACCATAATCTCACTGAATGTCAGAGGCCTGTATTTTCACATTTTAACCTATCTGAAATTGGGATATTTCTAACAACTGACAGCATGTTTTTCTTAGAGGTAAATAATGTGTCTTAGATTTCATGTATATGAATGTGCTTGATTATAAATCAATGTGAGGGACAAAAATAATTTAAAATCATGTTGCTAAATTTTAAAGAGCTCCCTTAGGAAAAGGTGCTAAGTGAACCGCTTCCCCACTTTGAGATGATCAGGTAGCACCGAGTCTGTGATATCACATTCACAGCAAAACTGCATTTCATCTTTGAGCTCTATAGCGCTTTGCTTATACTTAGGGCAGATAATACATAAACTGCTGTATTTGTATATGTTTCCATCCTTTCTAGAATATAAGCCCTTTGACAGAATTCTGATTATTTTTGCATCCTGTCTTATGACCAGCATGATAGACTACGTGAGTTTGTACGATGTACCAGGGTATGTTATGGGCATAAAAGCTACACAAAGATGATTCAGTCATACCCATTAGTAGGTACCAAGTGGAGCCCTGTGTGTAAAAAAAATACTAGTTTTAGTTTTCTAATAAATTGTATGGACTATCACAGCTATAAGTCCCAAGTGTCTGAGAATGTAGAAGAGACAGCATCTGAATCCTACCTTCCAGAACAGTGACACTGGAATTGGGATTGAAGGAAAAGGAAGTTAGAATATGGGACAGGTTGAGACAGAAAAATATTCTAAGAAAACATCCCGGCATAGGCAGCGATGGGAATAGGAGAGCAAAGCATGTTCAAGAAGCAAGTGGTGTGTTAAAGATAAAATATAACGTATATTGGCAGTAGGGTACTGGAGAGAAGAAAGATAGGATTAAAGTCTAGCTGGTATCATACATGAAGGACCTTGTCTGCATGCTAAGGAGTCCTTGGTTCTGTAGGCAATGGTGAATGACTGAAGACTTCAGAAAGAAAATTTGTTTAGAGACAACTATGTCACAATAATATGGCACATGGGTTATAACAGGTGGCAAACACAAGGCCCGCGGGCCGAATCCGGCCCTCCACCTTGTTTTATCCGGCCCAGCACCACGTTTCTACCCAGCGGCAGTGCCGAGCTCTCTCTTAACTGTTAGGGAGTAGTTACATGTATCCAGTCTTAAAACTACATTCTGCCCTTTGAAAGCAACTGCGAGGCCGATGTGGCCCCCGGTGAAAATGAGTTTGACACCCCTGGGTTAGAAGAACAGGGTAGCAGACACTGTATGTTAGCTCAAATTCAATAGCCATTCGAAACCCCTTACCAATTGCCTTCCTTATCGTAGAAAACATGATTTGCCAATCTTCCTTGAGCTACCTGTGGCTATATAAGCTCTAGTCAAGATATACACAGATAACCAGAGAAGGGCTCTAAAAAAGCACTTAGTTTTCTAATAAATGGGGGTTGGAAGCATCTGGTAGACATTTTGTGCTAACTCTTCTTACTTTGAGTGTCTATGTGTTTTCCAGAAGTGCAGTAGCCATTCTGTGAATACAGGGTGACAAATCAACATGCTAAAGACTAGAGTGAAGCCCTGGCTGGTGTGGCTCAGTGAATTGAGCACCAGCCTGTGAACCAAAGGGTTGCCGGTTCGATTCCCAGTCAGGGCACATGCCTGGGTTGTGGGCCAGGTCCCCAGTAGGGGGCACACAAGAGGCAGCCACACACTGATGTTTCTCTCCCTGTCTTTCTTGCTCCCTTCTTGTCTCTCTAAAAATAAATAAATAAGATCTGTAAATAAATAAAAAATAAATAAATAAAATCTTTAAAGAAGACAAAAAGACTAGAGTGGAGGGAAGAAATGTCTTGGGGCTTCCTGGCACCAATGAGATTCCGTCCCAACACTGCACTGCCCAACTGCAGACTTGAAAGAGGCTCTTATTTACTTAAGCTGCTGCTAACGGGCTTCCTGTTACTTGCAAGAAGACATTCGGAAGTGACGGAGAGCAAGATTTAGGGCAAGCAGATTAACCGGAAGGTTGCCGTAGTAATCATTCAGGAAAGTGATGAAGACTTGAATGAGGGCAAGAAGAGAAGGTAGAACAGATATGAGGAACTGAAATAAGGAGAGAGAGGTAGAGACAACCTAGTTTTAGGCATATTGACACTGGGGCTATCTATGGCATGTATGATGGATACAACTGTTGCGCGTGGGTCACCGGCCAGCAGTGACCACGGAACGCTGTGGATGGCTCGACGATAAAGACGTGAGAAAAAACGACACATGCACAGAGACAGACTAGTTTCTGTGGGGAAGTAGGGACGAAATGGCCACCCCCCCTAGTGGGGAGCGTGCTGATTTACCGTCCATACCTGCTTTTATTGGGCTCATTTTGCATAATAATTCAGGTAAAGCACAGTACTCATTAGGAGGAAGTAAGGAACTATAGAAAACAAAGAACTCTGCCGGTCTATTGAGTTGGGGGTCAAAGAGCTGTAAGACTGAGGAACAAACTAACTTCCTCCTAAGACCCTTCTCATTCAACTGAGAGCATTCTAAACAAAGAAGGTTTCACAGTAATTTATATGTTCTTTCTTAGGCCTGATCACCCCGGGATCCGCACTTCCCAGTACCGAGCTGTACTACCCTGTCATTGTTTCAGGCTTAGGTGGAGCAAGGGAACTAAGGCCACCGAGAGATAAGGAGATTTTCTTCCGGACACTGAGAACTCAGACTTTGTCAAAGCCGAGGAGTGAGGGTCCATCACCCCCTTTTGCTGCAGCCCCCCAAGTCCTTCTTTTGGGAGGCCTCCCAAAGTGATCGTGCCTGGCTTAGGTCGTTCCCCCCGTGGGGAATCTTACCTGTCTTTGGCTAACCAACCAAGCTTTTTGGGGTTCAGCAGCAGAAGCAGCATTCCTGCCAGGGAGATAAGCTTTTGTCTCCTTGCTGGCTCACGGTTCCAAGGGCGTTCCCTTAGCTTTAGCCTAGGCAGGGGTTTCAGCCTCTGATACCAGTCAGGGCGGTTCCCAACATACGACTAATAAATACCCAGAAAGGAAGCTCTGCAGCTCTGGAGAAATATGGCAGCTGGACATACAAGTAATGAGAACACAGAAATGGTGCCTGCAGCCAGGGAACTATGTTGAAGGGAAACGAAAGGGCATACTGAACGAGGAGAAAAGACTAGGAAATAGAACCTGAATAGCCTAGGCGTGAAAGGCTTCAGAGCAGGAGAAGCAGAAATAACAGAGCAAAGGAGGAGTGCATTTCGAGGAGGGAGCAGCCAAGAGTGAGTCACTGCAGGAAATTCAAGTACACGTATAAAAGCCAGGGTGTCACAAGTCAGGAATTGCAAGTGAGGAAGAAAGTGGCATTCATTGCTTTTGTATGCGGCATGACAATTATAGCGTACAGAAAAGGTAGCTCGAGAGGAAGAGGCAGGCTTAGGGAAAGGTTTTTGTTATTGCTGTTTTTAGAGAAAGATCAGAAGCTATTCAGACGCTGAGGAAAGGAAATGAGTGAAAGAAACACCAAGGATTGAAGGTACGGTACTGGACAATATGGAAGGAGAGCAAGCTGGAAACCAACCAGAAGCACTGGCCTTAGAAAAGGGGCCAGTAAAGACGCAAGTCTTAAAGGCACATGTGCAGAAGTTGTGAGTGATTACAACTAATAGCTGATGTTTTTTCTCTAAGTAACGGGAGACGCAACCATCTCTGGCAGGTATAGGAGGCCTGGGACTGAAAGGAAACCCCCCAGGAACCAGTCTAAGGCCTGCTCAGCAGCACTGGAGGCCCCATGGAGCATATGGTCCCCTGAAATGGTTACAGGCGTTTCTGGACCTTTAAGACGAGTCAACATTAATAAAACAAAGAGACAAAGTCACCCCCGAGTGTCATAAAATATGTATAGTTTATTCCAGCTCTGGGAAATGAAAAAATAGGATAGGGAAGATATCCTTCCACACACCATTGTAATTTAGCCGCCATTAATTAGAAAAAGCTAAAGCAAATATATATGTGTATATGGATTTATATATACACATACATATTCTTTTCAGGTTTCAGTATCATCAGTACTCACATAGTCACTCTATTTTTTTATAAATACCCCTAAAATTCATCAAATGCATCCTAATAGTACTACTTCTGCCTCTTCACCAATCATTGAATATTGTTTGGATTGCATTTCCTGTTTGTGTGTAATCGTTTACGTGATTGGTCAACCTATACATTAGAAAGTGTAAAGAATACATTTGCTTCAAAGTAATGCTTTATGCGTCAATTACCCACGACATGATTTTTTGCATCATTATTTGGAACGTCACACATCTGTAGCTCTCTGTGCAGACTGCTTCAGCTTCTAGTGCTGTACATATCTGCGTCTTCTGGGTGGGACTGCCCGTGATCCATGAGCTTGGGGTCAGGCACAGAGTGTGTAGCACCTGATAAAGTATTGAAACGAAAAAAAAAAAAATCAGTCACTCGTTTAACAAATTGATTGCACGTCCTAGGAATACAGCAGTGAAAAACATCAAAAATCTCTGCTAACGTGGACATAACATTCAAGTCGGGTGAGACGGAAAATAAAAGAAATAATGTATCAGATAGTGGTAAGTGCAGTGCAGAAAAATAAAACTGGGAGGGGCATGTGCAGTGCTGGGGTGACTTGCGATGTGACATGGGGGGCCGGGGAAAGCCTTCTAGAAAAGTGACGATTGAAGCGCATGAGGATGTCAGCCCTGTAGGTGTCTCAGCAAAATGCCTTCAAGGAGAGAGCAAATGTAACAGACCTCAGGCATGTTTTCCAAAGGAGGGGATTTCCAAAATAGATTGGAGATGTTTTCTGAGAGAGATTTTTAAACGTGAGAAACTACAAGAATGGAGTTGATGTTTACTGAGACAGGGAAAAATGTGAGAGAAGCAAATTTGGGGGAAGGCTAATGAAGTGTTAGGTTTTAAACTTAAGTGTTAAGAAATAGGCATCTGGCCCTGGCTGGCGTAGCTCAGTGGATTGAGCGTGGGCTGCGAACCCAAGTGTCACAGGTTCGATTCCCAGTCAGGGTACATGCCTGGGTTGCAGGCCACGGCCCCCAGCAACCGCACATTGATGTTTCTCTCTCTTTCTCTCCCTCCCTTCCCTCTCTAAAAATAAATAAATAAAATCTTTTTTTAAAAAAAGAAAAGAAATAGGCATCTGAGTACAAATGTTATTTGTACTCAGCTAACAATGTGAATCTGCAGACTTCAGGAGAGACCTGGGCTGGTTTATACATTTTAGTCTTAACCTATACATGGCATTTAAAACTATGGGGACTACATGAGATCATCTAGGGCCTCAGAGAAGAGGTGTAAAGACTGAACCTGTTGGACACTCCAACTGTTTGAAATTAAGATGAGGAGACTGTAGCAGACAAGACTGAAAATGAAGAGCTAGTTTGTGAAGTAAGTGAACCAAGAGCGAGTAGTGTCCCAATGGCCAGGTGAAGAGACTGTTGCAAGGAGGAGGGAGTAATCACCTGTGTTTAAAGCTACGGATGGACCGCATGAGGCGGACATTGACAATGGATCCCTGCATTTAGCAACGTGTGTGTCACGGGTAATCTTCATAAACTGGCTGTGTGCCAGGCAAGATGCTATGTTATTTTCATGCATTATCTCAGAATACCACCCTGAGATAGATGATGCTCTTATATTATCCTTGTTTTATAGATAGGAACATTTTAAATTAGAGAGGATTAGAAACGGCCAATGTCACTCAGCTGATAAGTGGTAGAGCCAGGAATGAATCCTGGTTTACCTGGTCCCCAACACAATAACCCCCCCAGCTTTTCAGTAAAATGGGGGCTAGAGTGGTAACAATGCCATATAATTATGTTTAGTATTCGGTATAATAATGTGCACAAAGTTCTGCATATCATACCTTGTGCATGGCAAGTAGGCAAAAACAACTATTTTTACACTTCCTTTGTGACATCAGAAACAAATATTTTTCAGAAATTTATTTTTATTTTCATTATGTTTTTCAAAATTGGACTCTTTTTAGATGATTTTGTTACTTTTAGGAAACACACCTTTTTCTATAGAAAAGTTTAATTTCCAGTTTTATGAAGAAAACAAAGAGGAGAAACAGATTAATATATAATGATTTATTCAACACCTATCATTTCACAAACATTTTGTATTTTATAAAGTGTGATGAACCTATATGCAACTTAACCAGCAAATATATTGCAAACAACCAGATCATTAGTACTCACTACCCATGGAACTAATACAGCTTTCCACAGGATACAGATGTTTAGTTTTAGGGGGTCTGCAGATAGAATTCATGTGATTTATGAAATTGCATGGGAGAAATTGTCTTTATTTTCATTAACGTCTGGCTAAAAATAGATCTTTCCTTCAATAATGACTGTAGGAAACAAATCACAATAGTATTAACAGCACTGCAGATTTTATCATTAATAGAGATCACAGGTATTTTCATATTACACTGCTGTTGCAGTTATCTTGAAATATTTACACTGACCACTACTTTAAAACTATGGCCTAAATTAGATCTTTTGTTAGATATTGTTGTTTAAAACATTGAAGGAAGCTCACATATTACTATGTATTTTATTTTATGCATTTAAGAACATTGTTGTCCCCCTGGCTGGTGTGGGTCAGTGGATTCACTGCCAGCCTGTGAACCGAAGGGTCAGCAGTTCGATTCCCAGTCAGGGCACATGCCTGGGTTGCAGGCCAGGTCCCCAGTAGGGGGCACGCAAGAGGCAACCACACATGGATGTTTCTCTCCTTCTCCTTCTCCCTCCCTTCCCCTCTCTAAAAATCAATAAGTTAACTCTTTAAAAAATAAATAAAAGCACTGTTCTGAGAAGGGGTCCATAGCAGACAAAAAAGGTTAAGTGATTCTGTTTGCTCCTTTCGCAAATGTATCTTTACTGCCACCTTGTGACAGCCTTTGGTCAGTGCAAGTAAGAAGTGTACTGAGAAATGCATGTCATTTTCTTTTTTATCAGACACACTATAAACACTTTTAACATATAGATCACCTGTGGGTCTGCTGTTATTATTTTTAACATCTTGACTGTCAGACACATCTTCCTGCCTCTTTACATGACTGGTATTTTGTTTGTTGGCACGGCGGATGCTGTATAAAAGAATTGCAGAAGCTGCACGTGATAATCTACCTGTCAGGGAACCCTTTCCCTATTTGAGGAAGGGTGAAGGGATTATCGTCTCAATCCGATCAGGCATTGAACTGAGTTGCAGTTCCAGTAACTCAGCCAACTGATTCCTCTCTATTCCTCAGGGATGGCACTTGCAAGCTGTATCACAGCCCGAGAAATTTCCATCTCGCTCGCACTAAAAATAGGTAGGAAATTTGATTTTTGCCCTTCAGAGGTTTCGACATTGCTATTTAGTCTCTTGATCAATACAAAAGTGGGCAATATCATAAGGAGGGAGATGAGTCATGTATTGTTGGCACAGGTCACCCCTCTAAATCAGGAATCAGCCAACGTTTTCTACAAAGGACCGACCAGAGTCGCCGTTTCCAACTTCGTAAACCAGAGGGTGCCCGCCGAACCACTCAAGTCTGCCTCCGCAGTGCGAAAGCGGCCAGATAACACATAAACGGGCAAGTGTGGCTGTGTTCCAATACAATTTTATTCGTGTACACTGAGGTCTGAATGTCATAGAATTTTCACTTGTCAAGAAGTATTTTTCTTTTCATTTTTTCAACTACTTAAATCATGTTAAAATGACCTTCTTCCGAAGGATATTAACCCTGGGAGACTATGACAGATCTCACCTTGCTTTCATCGGGTTTTGAAGAGGTCCGTGTGACCAATTTTCCAAAATAACATCATTTTCACCATAAGTGTATGTGGGTGATAGAAAAGAAGCAAACTCATATCCGGAGCTGTGAAATACACAGAGAGCGCTCACCCAATCTATCCTGTAAGCTGGCAGGTGGTGGCCGTGGCTACGTTCCCCAGCTAAGTACCACGCTCCCAAAGTGTGCTCGATGAGAATAAACGTGTTTATTGGCAAATGGCTATTACTCTAATCAAACGACAATGATACCTTCTACCACTCGTGGAGAGATTAAAACGTCCTCGATAGTGCAGTTTGTGCTTTACATGTAATACTGCATTTAATCCTCCAAACAACTATGTGATCAAAACACTGTATAGTGGACCCTATTTGATGGACGAAGAGACTGAGGCCTGAGGATTTCTGATCTGTGTATTATTCTAAAATCTGTGCTCAGAAGCACTCCTGTTCCTCAGGTTGTGCACCTTTAGGACTCCATGTGAAAAGCAGGAAGGTAGAGATGGCCGACCCCAAAGGTCTACTGTATAATCCACTCTGAATGGTATGAAACAAGGGTGAATGGGAGTGGCATGTCTTTTTCCTCTACAGGTCTCCTTACAATGCTTTCCAGATACCACATGACCCACGACAGGCAGGCCAAGGGCTCCAGAATGTCGATATATTCTTAAAAGCAGCAGTCATCTGCTACAGACGCTTTGGTCCCACTGCTCAACTGTCACACATTTTATCTCCACAGAGATGACTCTGGAATCGACAAGCATTTAGAACAGTGAGTGGATGTGTTATATACTTTTCAGAATATGGTCAACTGTGCATTACTCAGGGAGAGTGTAAAAACTGTATAATTTACATTGATTAAGAAGGAGAAGTGACGAGGTATAGAGGAAAAGAGTAAAACTCAAATTGGGTTTGTTACTCTCTGACAGCTTTTATGAAGATTACAGTATACAGATGCTGCACTCTACCATGGTACCCCTGAAACCTGTATAATTTTATTAACCAATGTCACCCCAATGAACTCAATAAAAAATAAATGTAAAAATACCAATGAGAGAGGAGGTGGCTGAAATTGGGGACTAAAACTCTGGTTTTAAGTTAGCTACTTTGTACAGAAAGGAAAGGGCTTGGACTTTGGTATCAGGAACATGTAGGCTGGAAACACACCTCTGCCGCTCACAGGCTGTATGGTTTTGGGCAACTTACTTAGGTTCCCCGAGTCTCGGTCTCTTCATCATAAAGTTATTATAATTATATATACATCAGAGTTTTGTTTTTTTTTTTAGGGTGAGGAGGGGCTCAATAAAGGGCATCTGAATAATGAGATATTATCATTATTTCCTCATTCTTTTTTGTAAAGATTTTATTTATTTATTTTTAGAGAGAGAAGGGAGTGAGAGACGGAGAGAAACATCCATGTGTGGTTGCCTCTCGTGCGCCCCCTACTGGGGACCTGGGCTGCAACCCAGGCGTGTGCCCTGACTGGGAATTGAACTGGCGACCCTTTGGTTCGCAGGTCGGCACTCAATCCACTGAGCCACACCAGCCAGGGCTGTTTCCTAATTCTTTAACTCTGAGTTGGTCCTGTTTACTTTGCAGCAAGACAACTTAATGGCAGTATCATTAACACTGTACAGATAGACAGACCTATGTAAGGCAGTGACGGGGAATTTTATGTGAATACATACTGAAATGGCATTAAACACTGTGTCACCTTCTTAGTGATCACAGTGAAACCATTGCAGTATTTGTCTACCAGGCATGATTATCATCCATTGCTCCCCAAAAGTACTCATTGCCATGACCTTACAAGAGCAAAGTTCTTCGTATTCTAATTGTTGTTATTTTTACTATTTGATGTTGAAACTTCTCCCAGCATCTAAACTAAACAAAACTGATGGTGGAAGCCAAAACTGACAGGGGTTAAAAGCATGAGAAACAGAAGCTGATATTTCTTCCATGTAGATGTGACTCATATTTACAGCCTATAAATTGACAGAATGCAGAAAAGCACACTTTCCTCACATTTATAAAGTGATATTAAGCCCTTCATTCACCCAACTAGCCAGTGCGACTCTACACTCCCCCGTGAAAAGATCTCCATTATGAACAATGTCGCAATTAGAGAAGTCCCAGGTACCGGAATACCTCAAAACCTAAACATATATACAAACCACAGATATGAGAAAGAAAAAATCATGAAAACAACACACAAGTAAGTTCAAGCTAATAATATCATGAACTTTTTAAGGGAAGGATGAAAACGAAATTGAAGGATCCAAACAAACCTGAGACGGATTCTGATTTGGCCTTCGTTTTAGATAGTTCTGTTGGCGGAGCCAACGAGTGCTTCAGGTCGCCAGCTGTCTTTGCAGGCATTTCTATTTCAGCAGGGCTTCCGAGCTGTTTACCAAAAAAGATTTTTTCCTTCATAAATAGATGATTTTACCACAAGAATAAAATACCTTATAAAATTATCGCATGCACATGGCTGGCATAGCTCAGTGGATTGAGCGTGGGCTGCGAACCAAAGTGTCGCAGGTTCGATTCCCAGTCAGGGCACATGCCTGGGTTGCAGGCCACGGCCCCCAGCCACCGCACATTGATGTTTCTCTCTCTCTTTCTCCCTCCCTTCCCTCTCTAAAAATAAATAAATAAAATCTTTTAAAAAATTATAGCATGCAAAGTTATTTTGTCTCTTTATCTTTTTCTCATTCTGTTCTTGTAAATCCCATTACAAACCACCCAAACAAAATGTTCACTCTTTCGGTCCATTGAAACTCAACCTTAGTTTTTTCTTTAGGTTCAGGAAGTGACTCTTTTTTGTTTTCTTTCGTCCACAATGATTTAACCGCTTCATAAATTTGCTGGCTTGTTGCGTATGCCTTTTTTCCAGTTACCTGATTAAAACAAAAAGTGAGACAAATAACCTATTTTTAAGAGTTAAAAGATCAAATGTTCAAAACTTATGTTAGGTGTTTGATGTTAACATCCAAGTCAGAATCAACAGTAAAGAAGTGAATTTCTCGATGACGTAACACAAAGCCCCATTTTCTAAATCTTATTTGAAATATGAATAGCCTCGCATAAAAGGCTAAAAAAGGTATAGTTGGTACAACACCAAGAATACACCCTAATGCAAACCGTGAACTCGGGGTGCTAATGACATGTCAGTGTAGGTTCATCAATTGTAACAACTGTTGTGAACCAAAAACTGCTCTAAATTAAAAAAGTCTTAAAATTGTATAATTAGCATTCACGCCGTGACTTCAAAGCTACGTCATTTAAGAGGAGTTCGAGAAAGACAGTTGACAGCGAAAAGAAGACTAAGATGCTTTAAAGTGAATGCTTCTGCTTCAAGTTTTATGTTGCTTTCCCCGGTCATAATGAAAAAGAAAATCAACGTATCTCTACAGGAAGTAATACTCTCTTTTTTGTAGAAAAAAGAAAAAGGAACTACAAGCGCTAGAGCAGAGGCTAGGTTGCTGAATTCCTGCAGCCACTGTTAAACCTGCATTCCTATCTCTTCCTGTTTGAAAATCTTCTGATTCCCTGCTTCTATTCTTCTCTCTCCTTCTGTGCAGCTTGAAAACGGGGGCCATTCTCCCCAGCAGAGTCCTCCCTTCACACGGCCAAATCTTGGTCTGCGTGGGCCTGACAAACTCTGCTGGCTTCACTGACAAGCCCCCCTGAGACCCTACCCCACCACAGAGGTCTGCGGGCACCAGGTGGGTGGTAGCAGGAGTTGGGGTACCTTGGGACTTCTGCTGAGTGGCGTCAGCCCAGGCACTGGCACAGATTTTGAACCTGTTATCAATCTGGTGAACACTACTCGCCCCTACCTAGTGACTCAGCTTGGTGTTTCCAATGAACATCCGGGCCCAGCAGAGGCAGCTAAAAACAGTGGACCACTCTGTAGCTCCAAAGAGGTTGCTCAGGGCCAGACACAGACAGCATCTGACATTGGCTCGCACCAGACCCCTCCCACGAGGCCCCCCAAACCAACACACCCAGTGGCAAACTTCAGACAACATCAGAGCAGGATGCAATTAGCCTCGCGAGTGGCATATCCAAAGGGAGGTCTCGGCAGGCGCCAAATCCTGCTGAAGTTGATTCTGCCTCATGTGGTCAGCACCTGCGCAGCAGCTCATACAGGGTGGTCAAGGTCCGCCCTCACAGCCAGCCAGCCTGACAGTCTATCCCACACAGGACTGAGCCAACAGCAATCAAGACTCAATCATAACAGGAGGGCTAGCATAACCCACACAAGGGACACTGTTTGATCACCCAGCTGACACAGTCAGGACAAGGTGCTCACATGGGAATCAAACCGGTGACCCTCTGGTTCACAGGCCAGCACTCAATCCACTGAGCCACACCAGCCAGGGCTAAGATATTTGGTTTTAAATATTCTCTTTTGTTCTATTGGTCTATTTCGTTGTCTGTGCTGTAGCTGGGTATGGTTACCAAAACACAGCAGATAGACAAAAAATTCTGGTTGAAGGAATTTCATATTCACTCCAAATGCAGAAATGTTTTAAGAACTGTATTAAATTTAAAAATGTAGGAACATGTGTCATATTCTAACATTGAGGCATTTCCTCCAGAAACAAGACATACTTCTAAATGTATTCAAGTTAAAAATATGGCCTTCAGTAAAGTTTGATAGTTTTTAAAAACAGGTCTTAAAACATTATTTAAGTTTATTCCTAAGTGCTTCACAGTTTTAAGAAACACATTATATATTACTCATTAGATGAAAATGAAAATATTGTGAGGAAAAATATAAAAAGCAAAGAGTAATCCCATCTTGAAGTGTATTTCTACATAGTGAATACGTGGAGTGTTACTTTTATTTCTCAAAGGACTTCCTATATATTGTTTTGTACCGTTTTCAACATCATAGATCCCTCGGAGAATGTCTTGAAAGGTAAGGGACCTTTCCTTCAGAAAAATACACATACAGTAGAAGGGGGTCCTCTCACCTGTCTTTCTTGTAAAACACTTATCTCATTAAAGATGTCTTAAGAATTTATAATAAATGATGTTTCACAGAGTGCTGAATATTCATTGCTGTTGGATATTCTGCAATATGCCCAAGTACTGTCTTTCACAAGTGATAGACCTAAGTTTTGTTTCCAAGTGTCTACATCAGTTTTACTGTAATTAAACAATTTAAATGTAAGAAGAGAGGATGAAATACGAGTGTGCAAGAACTGTTGCTGTGTATAGGAAAATTAAGCTAAATACTTTGTAAAGAGTCATACGGTGTATTCCTTTCCATTGTATAACCCACATGAGTGAATTCCTATGGTTCTTGACTTTTTCTATCTGACTTCTTTTGCTTAGCACAATATTCTCAAGGTCCATCCACGTTGTCACAAATGGCAGTACTTAATCGTTTCTTATGGCCGAGTAGTATTCATTGTGTATATATATATACAACTTCTTCTTTCTCCAATCATCTAACAAAGGACACTCGGGTTGTTCTCATGTCATGGCCAAAGTAATTAATACTGCAATAAACATCGGGGTACATGTTTTTTCACAAATGAATGTTTAAAAATTTCTCAGATAGATACCCAGAAGAGAATTTTCTGAGTCATATGGTTAACTCTACTGTTAATTTTTAGAGTAACCTGCATCCTGTTTTCCATGGTGGCCGAACCATTTTCCATTCTCACCATCAGCCAATGAGCGTTCCTTTTCCTCCACAACCTTTTCAACACTTGTTAATGTTATTACTTGTCTTCCAGATAACGGCCATTCTAACAGATGTGAGGTAGTGTCTCATTGCAGTTTTGATTTGCATTTCCCTAACAGAGAGTGAAGTTGAGCATCTTTTCAAATATCTGTTGGCCATTTGTATGTCTTCTTGGGATACGTGTCTATGAGGTCCTCTGTCCATTTTTAATTGGATCATTTGTTGTATTTGTTATTACATTGTATGAGTTTTTTATATATTTTGGATGTTTTTGGAGACACTGTTTACAAATATCTTTTCCCGTTTGGTTGGTTGCGTTGTTGTTTTCTTGACAGTTTCTTTTGCAGTGTGGAAGCTTTGGAGTTTGATATAGTCCCATTCATTTATTTTTGCTTTTGCTTCCCTTGCTTTAGAGGTCAAATACATGGAATATAAAACTGAAAGCAAAAAATGAGCAAAGACAAACAAACAAATAAACAAACAAACACTCAGAGACAGAGAACAGTGTGGCATTTATCAGAGGAAAAGAGAGTTAGGGGTTATTAAAAGGATAAAGAAGGTCAAACGTCATGGAAGGAGAACTGACTGTGGGTGGTAAACATACAAGATGTATTATAGAATTATACACTTGAAACCTATATAATTTTACTAAGCAATGTCACCTAATAAATCTAATTTAAATTTTTTTAAAACTGAAATAACTACTATCAAATTAGAGACAATAAACAAGACAACTGTAAAATTCTAGGGGAAATAATACAAATCTAGGAGGAGCCTACCCTTATATTATTTACTTATGTACTCATTCTATTGATTAAAAATCTAAACTGAAAATAGTAGAAGACATAGATATGGCTAACTATAAGAAAGATGCTATGGGCCCCGGCTGGTGTGGCTCAGTGGATTGAGTGCTGGCCTGTGAACCAAAGGGTTGCCAGTTCGATTCCCAGTCAGGGCACATGCCTGGGTTGTGGGCCAGGTCCCCAGTGGGGGGCGCACAAGAGGCAACCACCCATTGATGTTTCTCTCCTCTTTCTCTGTCCCTTCCTTTCTGTAGAAGTAATTTAAAACAATCTTTAAAAGAAAAAAAAGATGCTATGGATCTTCAGCCAGGAGACCCATGCTCATAGAATAGTCCTATTTCAAAAGAGAAAAATGAACACACAGTTATGTTTTAAATTGATAAACATATTCAGGATTTAAAAAAAATTTGATTTCTACTTTCATACTACTGTGGTTGTAAATGATGCTTGATATTGCTTTAGTATTCTTAAAATTTTTAAGATTTGTTTTGTGGCCTAATACATGATCTGTCCTAGTGAATGTTCCATGTGCACTTGAAAGGAACATGTATTCTGTTGCTTTATCATGGAATGTTCTGTGTATCTTAGTTAACACCGTCTTGCCATCTCATTTAATATGTGGTTTAAAGCCTATGTTTTCTTACTGATATTCTGTCTGGACAATCTATCCATTGAATAAGTGAGGTATTAAAGTCTATTGTTATTTAAATAAATAAATAAATAAATAAATAAATAAATAAATAAATAAATAAATAAATAAAAAATGCCCTCTTGTAACATTTTTGATTAATTGCTGACTACTGATTTACTGATTCTGATAACATCAAATTAGAATGTATGTACTTTATACATACATTTTTTCATTTGGTTTTGGGTAGGCAAGTCACATTGTCATATGTAGCATTGGGTGTATTCTAATATCGGAAATAGTCATGGCTAATATACAGGGTCCGGCAGAAGTAACACCTGCTTGAGTAATGGTAGGGTCATAATATGGGCGTAATCATTTATAGTTTTAATTTGAACATTTCACCTAAAGTGTCATATGGTGTGCTTGAGTGTGATAGTGTTATGTTACAGAATCACGTGCCTATGATTTTGTGATAAAACAGAGGCATTATTTGTGCTAGACCCGACCCTGTATAATAATTTGTGCATAATGTTAGACTCCACCGAATGGTACATATGGCACTGTGACAATGGTATATGATGTTAAAGGAAAAGCAAGGGTCCCAACTCTAGAAATTTAAGTAACAATTATTATTGAACCACAGAAGAACTTTTAGGAACTCATACCTATAACAATTTTACCATAGTAATTTTAATTTAAATATCAGCAATTGTTTTTATTTCTTTCTGTCAGAGTAACATTTAATACTTTAAAAAATTAAGAAAATAATTAAAATTGAATTTTAATGCTTTTAATACTTTTTAATTAAAAATAAGATGTCTAACATGCATGTATGATCCTGTTCTTATGAAACTGTATCTGCCTAGTCTGCCACCTATTTTTCTATCTGTATGTAGGCATGAAGAAATGAGTAGAATAACATTCTATCAAATGTTAACACTGGTATTTTTCTCAGTGGAAGAATTTCAGTGGCTTAGGTTTTTTTTTCTATGCATTTTTTTGGCAATGCTTAAATTATTTAAGGATGAGTGGGTGTCAGTTTTACAAAAAAAAATATGAGGTCATTGCTGTAAACTAACCAAAAGAATCAGGGGCCGTTATCATGGCCAGGGGAGAGAAAAAAGAGCCCGAGCCGAGTCAGTCACTGTGAACCTTCTGTGGGCCACAGTTTCTTTGCTGGTAAATGAGAAAATGAGAAAGTTGAATGTAATGAGCTCAAAGGTTTCTTGCAGCACTAATATTAAATGATTTTAAGTGGCTAACTCCTGCATACATTTTGGAAAACATTTAAAAATAAAAGTCTCGTTTCATCAACCATCTCAAGTATAACCAGATTGCATGAATAATATTCTTTTCATTTGGTATAAGCTTTCACAATTTGATTGTATTACAAATTGCACACGGCCCCATGACCTTGACATTCTCAAAACACTGAACAGGCAGCTTCATCTACATCAGCATTGGAAGGGATGCCATAATGTTAATAAAAAGACAGAAAGTCCTTTTGGTAACATCACACACTGCTTCCAGTGTGAGGGGAAATGCTAAATGTCGGTAATTAAGGGAAAAGGGAAAGGAAGCAAAAACTGTATATCCCAAAGCTCTCCTTCTCACTACCGAATATGCATTAAAAATAAAATAAAATACTGACAGGAGCTGTTCAAATCCCTAGGAAAATATCTGGATTGGTAGGTAAGCTCACAAGAAAATGACAAAACAACTATCATATGGATTTTCATGGATAGTGTTACTTAATTCCAGATGGTTTCAAAACCTAGTTTGTATATGCATCTGTATTTTTTTCCACTTTCCATAGCCTCCGTTATCTTGTCTGCGTACCTACCAAGTGGCTGGTCCTTACATTATGTTAATTTGCTGAACTGAGAGCTACCAGCAGCTGGAATTTTCTGTTAATGAAAAATGTAATTTTACATGGCTCTAGGATACAGCGGTATTTATCCCCATAAATTGTAATTCAGTCTCTCGGAACTTAATGCTCAAACCAGCATTTATAATGTTGAATTATATTGAAACAAAGTCATCCTATTTATTGGTGATCATCATATGTCACGAGTGGCACAACCATGCTGAGATGCTAATGGAATTTTGCCAATATAAGAGTTGATAAGTATATGTCTCTGGAAATTAAATGTTACAGATACCATATGATATTTAAATGTTGCCACAAACCAAGAGTTTAAACAAATACTAAAATGCAGCTTTCACTTAGAAAGAACTTACCTTTGCAATTATTACGGACTGAACTGGGTAACAAACAGTTGCTCCTAAAGTGGCCAGTCCCAGTGGATACGCAATTTTCTTAAATCTAGAACCTAAGAAATTGAAACAAACTGTTAAATTCTTAACACATGCTACCAGAAACTTGATGCCTCTATAATTTTAATATTCTCTTTGCTCCCATTAAAGCCATCATCTTGTTAAATTACTCTTTCGGTAATAATACCAATCGAGATGCCAGCTACATGTCATTAAGGATCACAATTGAATTAATACCCGTAGCTGTCATATCCAATTTAGGAGAAATATTCTCAGTCTAACACGATAATTACCTGCACAAAGGGCACTGATGATTTTTTCCTTTTTTAAAACTAGGTATTATTTCATCTCTTCAACCATGTTAAAACTTAAATGGACCTTTTTTGATTAAGTGTTTCAGAAGGTGAAAGATCCAACTAGCTAATCAGCAGAGGGCTGTGAAAAGTACAGAGGTCCTTCATGTCACTGATGTAGAATACTGAAGCAATAATTTCGTAATTGCAAGTGACGTTGAGATGATCGTTTGATTTCTAAGTGTCTCAGCTAAGCATCTGAGGGTCATTTTCAAACTTTTTTGGATGGCACGATCCTTTTCAAAATAAGTCTGAAGCACAGAATGTCATCAGGAACATCATTTGTACAACTATTATACCTTGACACCACTCTGGTTAGCCTGGTGCTGAATCCTCCGTGCACAGCTTGTCCCTGTCCCTTGTACCACTCCCACGGGACCCCGGGTTCTGTGCAATAGTGTGGCACCCAGCACTCCAAGCCATAGCTTAGTTCCAACAGAGTGTTGGTGCAAAACAAAATCTATCTCTAAATGCTTGGACTCTGGTTATCTTGGACTCTGCAAATATGATCTAAGCAATCACAGGACAGAATTTCTAACTGAGGGTCAGTACTTTTATTCTCTGGTACAACTCTTACAGTCCGTAACTGAAAAATGAAACAAGCTACCTGGTATATGAGTAAAGACTAAGGTGGAAAATACTTGGCAACGTTTCAACGTTTGCAGGCTACTCTACAGGTTAGGGAGAGCAAAAACCAAGGGGTATTCCCCTGTCTGGCTTCCACGTGAGTGGGGGGCCTGTCTACAGTCTTGTCTACAGTAGACTGAGCTCAGAGGAAGCGTGTAGGCGCACCGCTTCTACCTCCAGTACAGCTTTTCTTTAGAGAGAGACAGGGTTTTGTGGTATTGAATAAAAGGGTCTAGGTGTATTACAATAGGTCCTAAGTTGCTCCATTACTGTAGTCTTGCTCACTAGTATTCTAGGACCTACAGTTTGCTTCTGATTGCGCTGACCCGACGTCTCCTAATGCAGCTTTCCCTGGCGCAGCCAGGCTGCCGTAATGCACTGCTCCTAAACTGGGACAGTCACAGTTTTACCTGATGTGTCACTGTAGGTATTAAAAAGACTTGCATTCATCCTCTCTTTACTTGATATGGAAGGCCAGTCTACAGTAAAATAAACTTCATTTTGGGTTCAACAGCTCTAAATACATAAGCAAGAAATAACTCTAGATATAGCCGCTAACTAGCTATTTATTATTTATCTGGGACTGTGGCGGGATTCCCTTCCCCTGGACTTCCATGTGTAATCTGTAGCATAGCAGGGTTGGACTAAACCAACAGCTTTCAAACTTTTTTAACCATGACTCATATTAAAGAAAAAAATGTACATTGACCTACGACCCATCTCACATGCGCGCACACACACACACACACACATACACACATACACATTCATTCTCATTCTCTCTGTTCCCCCTCCACTATTTACCCATAATAAGTACTAAACAGTCTGATGTTTGCAATTCTCTTCTATTTTATTTTTAACAAATGCTTCATGAGATGAACATGTTGACTTCACTACCTAGTAAGTTAAGGTCTGCACTTTGAAAAACACTGGTTCTATTATTCTGGCTTTGACACTGGTTGGGAGATATTGTGAACACCCTAAGGAACACGGTACCTTACAAGTAGGTTATCAGTTCCTCAATGAAAACTGAGTACTGTGTTTTGACAAATTTCCTTCAAAATTTAATTTTTTGAGTCCTATTGTTACATATGGTAATCTGAGTTTCAATTTTTGCCCTAATAAATACTTTATAATATATATCCAATTAGAAGCTGTTCATAGAATTAGAATAAAAGTAGGGTATAATATTAATATTAATTATAAGGAGAGCGTAAGGTCTATTAGGATACAATATATATATCCTAGAGTTAGAATGTTGTAATATTCTTGTCATTCACATAGGTTTTGTATCTGAGTACATGTAACTAAACTGATACCTGATTCCAGATTGGTTCCGAGTTGTGACGTCCCACCCCATGTAATTTAGTTGCGGGATAGCATCTGGCATCTGAGTTGGGGACAGAGGGTGAACGCAAGATGACCAAAGTGGCTCCTCGTCAGAGAACTGCATCGGCTTAGTAAGGGCCTGACTGAGGAGAGGAAGCAGGAATGCGTGGGGGGATGTGAGAGGGTTTCTAGAACCCGAGGCGGAAGGTGGGCAAACACAAAAGGTCTGACTCCTTCCATTCGGACTCAACAAAATTGTTGCACGTATCAAGGGTTCCTTCCTTTTGCTGCCCGAGCGGTATACCTTTGTACGGATGTGCCACACTTTAGTTTGTTGTCGAAAGACACTGAGGTTGTTTCCAACTTTTGGAGATCATGGACAGAGTTGCTCTTAACATTTGTGTCCAGCTTTTTCATTTTTCTAGGATAAATCCCCAGCACTGGGATTACTGGATCTCATGTAAGTGTATGTTTAACTTCATGACAAGCTTTTTGTTAAACTATTTTC
Organism: Phyllostomus hastatus; assembly: GCF_019186645.2. NCBI lineage: Eukaryota > Metazoa > Chordata > Mammalia > Chiroptera > Phyllostomidae > Phyllostomus > Phyllostomus hastatus. Next base: position 8,553,540 of record NW_025333909.1, on the reverse strand, counting down.
CAGAGTGACTGCACCGTTTTGTTTTCCCCAGCAGTGTAAGAGAGTTTTATTGCTCTACATTCTCAAATATACTTGCCACGGTCACCCTTTTTAATTTTAGACATTCTAATAGGTCTGTAGTGCTAGCTCATTGTGTTTTCCATTTGCATTTCTAGTAACGAATGATGTTGCACATCTTCTGAAGTAGCTATATTCTTGAAAACAAAAAAAAATAAAAGTAACCATGCTGTACTATAGAACCTAAATATTTTAAGGTAGCCTATCCTAATAATATTCAGTAAAGGAGAAGAGGTTTTCCTGTGACAGTAAAAACCAGAAATTAATATAATAGATTTGGAAAAGAGAATATTTATATGTTTAACCCCTACCTTTTCTTGCTGACAGCAAGCCTGCCAATCCAGAAACAGTAATCACTCCCATTTTGGGCAGAAAATCTCGAGGTGGATTCTTCAGGTAAACATATGCATCTCAAGAAATCAGTTAAAAATGAATATAAGTCACTTATTGCAACGGGGACGATACACAAACGTTAGAGAGAGGTAAGAGCAGATGGTTTAAATACTCTTCAAAAGAGCAACACCAAATAATGACTCTGAGTACCAACGTACAGAGCTAGTTACAACAGTTCCTTGTTACAGAATTAAATCTTCCTTCCACAGCTGATATTTCGTGAGATTTGTTCTCTGAATAATACAGGTTGTTACTACCCTTGAATGAAATGTGACGCTAGAGTCCAGGCCTTAATATGGATTACTCTGAAGCGAATTCCTGATTGTCTAAGTATTATACACCTATAAGAGAAATGCCTCTGGCCTTATTCGCTCAAACACTGGTACGACCCAGTCACCTTAGAGCCACTGTTGCTCTTGGTTAAGACCAAGACGGTCAGGACGAGAAGTGGCCTAAACAAAAAGCAGATGGGAAGTGGGCAGAAGTCCGGATTTCCTGTTTTTTTACATATTTAAATTGTATGGGTTCTATATAGTTCAAAACTGCGCTCTCCTATCGTAGGCTCATTACTGGGCTGGCCAAAAAGATTGTTCAGTTTTTTTCCGTAATATAAAAGACTCATTTTTCATTTTTACCAATAACTTTATTGATTTGGATATTCTGAGTATGCCGGCTCTCTCTCACTATTGGCTTTGAGTGGGTAGACCCAGGGCTGCTGCTGAACATCTTCTAATGCATAAGACAGCCCCACAGCAAGGAATCGTTTGGCCAAAATGTCAATAGTAAGAAAAACTTCACAAACCGGTTTTGACACATTCGAACAATCACAGCGCCTTCTCCATACTCTGCACAAACCTGATTTTCCCCTTGCAGTTGTGTTTTTACCTTTCTCGAAATAATAATTATAATACACCAACATTTTTGTGTATGATCTTCCATATTCAACATTAAAGTGGCTGCACAAAACCTCACCAATTTTGATCACTTTTTAAAAAAATGCATGCTGATATGACAGCTATCACAACACAATATAACAAAATTGTTGCAAATGGAGTTAAAGACAACTAGAGCCACTGCACAGAAAAAAGCTAAATGAACTTTTTGGCCAACCTAATATTTAATGGCAATCAGTAATTTAATTAGATTCCTCAAGACTGGTGAGGAATATAATTTGGAATTAATTCCCACATACATTAAATAATGAAAATACATATACAGGTTATCAATCTGCACAGACTTAAAATTTTGGTTGCTCTTTGGGTGCTGTATACATTCATTTTGACAACTGGCTTACACCAAAACTATTGGGAAGCTATATCTGCAGCCAAACACCACTATCAAACTAAAGACTCAAATACAACTGCTTTCCAACATTAACTCGAATATCCTACGATGACTGATTGGTACAGGGCTTCCTAACAATCAAGAGCAAAATACTATATATTTTAACAACAAACAGCACTTATTTAAAATGAGTGATGACAATGGAGATATGTTTCTAATTTCTGCTTTATGAGTATATAATTTAAAACAGACCTCAGTTTGAGTACAGGCGGAGCCACTTACTAGCTATGTGGTCTTGGTAATCTATTTAATCTTTCTAAAGCACAGTTTCCTCATCTGTAAAAGGGGAATAATCATGATACCAACAGTCACAAAATTGCTACCAAAAGCAAATCAGATAAATTATGTAAAACGCTTATCATAGTGACTTAGCACATAATAATAGCCAAATAAATTACAAATACAATTGCTCTGTTACCGTTATCATAAACTGCCATGCACAGTATCTTTACAGTTGCTAAAACATGATAAGAGATAATACACCATGTTTATTTTTCTCACTTTTAAACCTTGCAAGTTAAAAAGACAACAGAACATTCCTAATTACAAATTCACTCACATACCTTTTCCAAATTGTACTGTATCCATTATCCCATTTTTCACAAAGACATAAACACCCTAGGCAAAAAGGGATAAAAAAGATATCTGCATTACTAAAAATGTTGATAATTAAATAACATTTCTGAGATTTTATCAAAATGTTGATTCAGCATTGCACCCAAATCTAAATCTAACTTTCTTATTTATTCACTATGAGGCTATTTGTTGAACTTAGCTTCTCTTTATTTCTTACTTTTCATTCTATTTAACATGCATAATATTTGTGCACTATTTTTCCCAAATAAACAAGTACAGTACTGCCTATGAAATCATCAGAGCAGTGCATATTAAACTTACGGCAAAAATACAAAGATTTATCATCTGATTTTATAATGGCCTAGAAAACTGAATGGAATTCAATAAAGCATAAAGAGAAACATATTTCAGCTTGGAAGCAACATCTGATTAATAAAGATGCGGCAGCAACAGCATAATGATTTGTGGAGAAAACAACAACAAAAAGCCTAAAGAAAAGTTCACCTTCTGTCTTTTTTAAGCGTGCACTGGAGTGAGGAAAAAACCTAACCATGACATTTATCTCAGGATAGAAATCATGCTACAGAAGCTAGTGTCCATACTGTTTTTAAGTAGCAACATAAATTCTCTACGAATCAAGATTAATTAACCCATGGAGGGATTAAAGCTTTCAATCAAATGTTTCCTTTTACCTGTTTCCAACTAATTCATTTTTATGCAAGAAATATTGTTACACACATTTATTAAGTGATAAGTGCTATTTCAATTACATGAGAAGAAAAATGAAGGCATGAGCCCTGGCCGGTGTGGCTCAGTGGATTGAGCACAGGCCTGTGAACCAAAAGGTCACTGGTTCGATTCCCAGTCAGGGCACATGCCTGGGTTGTGGGCCAGGTCCCCAGTAGGGGGCGCCCAAGAGGCAACCACACAATGCCGTTTCTCTCCCTCTCTTTCTCCCCCCTTCCCCTCTCTCTACAAATAAATCCTTTTAAAAAATGGAGGCATGCAATGATTTACCCCTATTAATTGCCCATGGTCATGCTGTATTCCATTTTGAAGGAACCAGAAACCACAATCTAAGTATATGGTCTTCTTCTCTAAAATAGCTGCGCTCAAGCCATGGGAATAAAATCAAAAACGAGATTTTCCCTGGCTGGCGTAGCTCAGTGGATTGAACGCGGGCTGCGAACCAAGGTGTCGCAGGTTCAATTCCCAGTCAGGGTATATGCCTGGGTTGCAGGCCATGACCCCTAGCAACTGCAAATTGATGTTTCTCTCTCTCTCTCTCTCTCTCTCTCTCTCTCTCTCTCTCTCTCTCTCTCTCTCTCTCTCTCTCTCTCCCTCCCTCCCTCCCTCCCTCCCTCCCTCTCTCTCTCTCTCCCTCCCTTCCCTCTCAAAAAATAAATAAATAAAACCTTTAAAAAAATCAAAAACGAGATTTTCAAAGCAAAGAAAATAGATAGAAATGAGTATATTAGATGTGAAAGGAATGAGTTACTGCTGTTGACGTATCTTGGTATTACTAACTTTGTCTCACATATTTCCATGGTGTTCAGAGATGCGTAGGTTCATTCTGTTCATCATGTTCAGGCTGTACAAACACAAACTGGACAAAGTCCCCACTGAACTACTTCTCTTTAGGGACTGTGTCGTGAGAAAATGTTCATCTTCATGTCATACCTATTGACTAATTGATTGAGAGATCATACTGTCAAAGAAACAAACTAGTCACTTCTCTGGGAAAATTTTCCTTAGCTGAGTTTAGGAATTCGCTTTTTACCACTGGGGGTCACTGCTACCTCAATTTCAAAACATCAAGGAGTAGGAGTAGAAATTGAATTTTCCCTGAATGACTCTAAGTGTAATGCAGAATATAATTTGAGTCAGAAATAATTTTTTAAGAATATATTACATCTTTAGAGAAAAATTAGAGAGCAAACACTGTTTACATTGAAGATGAAACGCATTAAAAGTGCCCTTCTTCAACCTAATTGTTTCAGGATATTAAAGATTATAAAGGTCTTTCAGTCTTTTTGTTTTAATTGGGTGATAGTTATAATAGCAATTTAAGTATCTCTCAGGGACAATTTGCCTCACTGAAAATAACTTTGACAACACTATAGAAAATTAGGTCTCAGGAGACTAAAGTGTGAATCATCCAGCTGCTGAAATGATTCACATCTTAATTAGTTAAGATATTTCCCTCTGAGATTAAACTATTAAGAGTATGTCGTATAACTAGTATTATCAGAATTATCTAACAGGCAAAAATTTTTAGAAATAACACCATATATTCATCAGATGTCTTAAATATACTTTGGAATGACCAGAGTTCACAGATTTCAATCAGATCATTAGAATTTTCGGTCTTTTTAAAAAATTTTTAAAAAGATGTTATTTATTTATTTTTATAGAGGGGAAGGGAGGGAGAAAGACAGGGAGAGAAACATCAATGTGTGGTTGCTACTCACACGCCCCCTACTGGGGATTTGGCCCACAGCCCAGGCATATGCCCTGACTGGGAATCGAACCAGTGACCCTTTGGTTCACAAACTGGTGCTCAATCCACTGAGCCACACCAACCAGGGCTAGAATTTTCTTTCTAAAAAGAATGGATTAGAAATAAAAAGCACAAGGGGTTGCAATTGGATAGGCTAGATTTGAAGTAAATCTGTACAGCTAATGGCTCAGTATGATGAAAACAATGGTACCAACATTATCCCGATGACACTGACATTGGACATGTTGATGCTAATACAACTATGTTGACGTGATGATAATGAAACATCAATACTGTCCACTGCTGGGAATGCTGATCAAAGGCTAAGTATTAAAATCAGGTGAATTCTGTTTTGGCCAATAACTGACTATAGTCAAAATGGTCTTATGAGCTAAACAAAACAAATGAAAATGTTGCTTAGTCAAATAAGAAAACATTCCGAAGTAATCTCAGAACTTCATGTAACAGGCCAAACATGTTTCATACATGCTAGGTAACATAAATGCTTGCTAAACTACTTTAATCTATGAAGTAGTGGCACAGTGAATTAAATACAGCCACAAATTATTTGCTGTTACTTGTATTGAGGAGTGGCATCCCCCCCGCCCACCGGCCCTGCTTTAAAACCGGATTTGCCTTAGTGACTTAACAATAGCAACCTTTAGAAGTGACTTTCTTGGACATCTGAGGACAGGTAAGAAACCTGGTGACTTCTGCCTAGGGCCTCTTGTAACATTTTCTATAGCAGCTCTGAACTGCCCATGTAAGGTATCTGGCCTCCTGGCCTGAGAGGCCATGTCTCGGTGCTTTGGTCAACATCCCCAGCTGAGCCCAGCCCTCTAGCACCTGTGACAAGTTGTTCGCGATGAGAATGAAGCTGTCTTGGGCCCTCTGGATCAGCCTGTTCACCTCATGAATACCTCTGTGAATGACCTTTGTGAACAGCGCATACAACAAAAGAATCACCTGTCTGAACTCTGATCAAATTCCTGACTTGCCGAATTATGAAATATCATACAATGGTAGTTGTTTTAAACCACTACTTTGAGGGTAGTTTGCTACAGATCGATGGGGAACTGGAACGACTGGTACGTAATACAAAGCAGAAACCTGCAATATTGAACGATTAGAATAGACTTACCTTGCACCAGCCAATGTAACGACCAGTGGTGGTACGGATGGAGGCAAAGCCCATTTGTAAATGACCAGGCTGTTCTTCAACATATTTAGACTGGAGAGGTGGTGAAGTGTATATGGGCAGCTGGAGGCAAAAAACAAAAGCCCAAAACACTTCATTTCAAACATCTAAAGTAGCTGCAATTACTTTTCCAATAATATGGCAGAATAGGAATCCTCATCAATATTCCTGCTAAAAACAACTAAAAATACTGATTATATGAGGTCTGTTCAGAAGGTATCCAGTCATGTAGTATGTAAAATGGAGATATTTGTTGAAAATACAAGAAACACTGTCCATAGGACAAGGATGCCTCAGTCCCCTCCAACGTAGGCACCTTGGGCCCTCACACAGTTCTCCCAGTCGCCATCAGCTGCCCCGTCGTATTTTCCTGAATCTCATCAATGGTCTGAAATCTCTTCCCTCTCAAAGGTGATTTTCGCTTTGGGAAAAGCCAGAAGTCATAGGGGCCAAATCTGGGCTGTAAGTGGGCTAAGTTCCCTTGGTGATTTGATGTTTTGCCAAAAACCTCTGCATGAGACATGATGCCTAAGTGGGCATACTGTCGTGATGAAGCTGTCAATCACCAGTGGTCCATAGTTGTGGCCTTCTGAATCATCTGAACAGCTTCCACAGAGGAATGTTCAAGCTTTATGCAAAATTGGACGCAGATTCGTTGTTCTACTCACTTAGTCATTGTGAATGCGACAGCCACACAGTACACACGGTCACTCAATGGCATGCACCGCCCCCACTGACTAGTACAGTGAAGTTGTCATTGTTCACGCATGTGCATTCCAGTCCACTCTCCTTGGCTGCCAGGTTACATGATGTTGAACAAACCGTTCTCATTATATTAACAATGGTTGGACTTTTTCGGGGCAGACCTAATATATATCTATATATATAAAATCAATTTATTGAGGTGACATTGGTTAATAAAATTATATAGGTTTCAGGTGCACAGTTCTATGACACATCGCCTGTATAGTGTGCTGTGTGTTCACCACCCCAAGTCGAGTCTCCTTCCGTCACCATGGATCCCCCATACCCTCTCCTACCTCCCCCACCCCATTTCCCTCTGGTAGTCACCATACCGATTATCTGTCTCTATGAGTTTTGGGTTTTTTGTTTTTTGTTTTTTTTTTGCAATCCCGCTCTACTTTTTCACAAATTCCTGCAACTCCTCTCCCTCTGACAGCTGTCAGTCTCTTTTCTACCTATGAGTCTGTTTCCATTTTGTTTGTTAGAAAGTAGGATTCAATTCAGTAAACTGTAAAACCACATTTAAATTAAAGTGAATGAGAGTAAATATAACTCCCAAATCAGTATTTTCCTGTGTTATTTTTTTGTGGTGAAAATAAGCCAACAACAAGAAAATGAGTCAAACTCACATCATAGCAATATTATAAAAAGAAAAATCCAGTGATAGCTGACCACGTATACACACAGCCCACTGCCAGCCATTGTACAGGTCAGAGTCCTTCAAATTTCATCATTTCAAAAAAAAAAACAATCACCTCATGGCTCTCCAGAGTTTTCTAATAAAGAGATATTCAGTTATATTTACCAGATGGTATTTAATAAGGCAGGGGCATATTAATATTTTTAAATGTTTAACAAGAAGAATTGAACTAAAAAAAAAAAAAAAAGACATTCGGGTTAGCCCCAAGTTTACCAGCAGATTCAATTAAGCAGAACACCTCATTTATACAGTGTTTTACTTACGAGAGGCTTTATTGTAAATGGATGTAAACAGACTCATAATTCATTTCACACGATAAAAGTACCTCAGAAATTCACATCTTAAAATTCAGAAATATGCAAATTTAGCTGCTAGGGACAAATGCAAGTTACTAATCTTCCTACCTATATTTTGAGCTTTCCAAAGATGAGAGTGTCAAGGTGGGCTTAAAAACATCATCCCTCTAAGACTAAAAGAGGAGAAAGAATACTGAGAGACAGCAAGTTAGCAGGGAAGTGAACCTATCCTGGACTGTTCATAAAAATGATTAAAACTTTACATTATTATTATTATAATACAGTGCTTGGAACAGTGCCTGACATGCATGCAATGGGAGCTCTGGAAATAATTTTTGTTAAATGTTATGCATGTCAGTTTGACAATGTTTTGATACTTTTCATGTATTCTGACCTATAATTCCATTCTGAGAAATTTATTCTACAGAAATAGTTATAGATGTACATACAGACTTACGTGGAAAGTGCCTTGATAAAGCACTATTACAGTGAACAAATTACTGGACATATGCTACGCTTTCTGAAGTTATACAAGTTGTACATCTGATAATGGTAAATGCATACAAAAGAATATTTGAGCCACCAGTAAAAATTATTTCCAGTGTCATCCAAACAGTCAGTGGTGGCGTCAAGATTCTGATTCAAACCTGTGTGACTCAAGTGTACATTTCTAAGTATGCAGATAAATCTTAGTGTGACCTAAGGCTGGAAAAGAAAAACACAGAAACAACTGAATCAGTAATCACAGTTAGATAACAACAGGCTTGCATGATAAATTAGATCACCAAGATGAAAGTTAAACAGGCATATATGTACTTGCAATTGAATCCAAAACGTCTGTATGCATAAATACATATTGAGAAAAGACAGAGCTTACCAGTAGCCCACAGTAAAATGTTTAATACATTTTAAGAACTGCAAGTTCACTATGTCATGCTCGAAGGTCATAAGCAAGACTCATTGTGAGGACACAAAACAAAAATACATATAAAAGTGAACATGGTCCTAGGCAGTTTCAATACAAATATATTATGTAAAGAGGAGAAGTCAGAGCCTGACTCTATCGAGCAGTGGTCAAAATACTTACAACTGAAGAAAATACTAATCATCCTGAATACTTTGGCAGAGAATGATGATGATAATGATGGAACTCAAAGCTACGGACACATGAAGAATGGCTAAAGCTACTAATGTACTTATTCGGGAAGCAAAAGTTCTTAAAGTATAACTCACATCTGAAGAGTTGTTTGGTGGAAGAGGGAATTTTTCTGGAAGGTACCAATGCAAGAGGTACAAGGTAAATGCTCAGATCTTATTATGACACAGATTTGTCTGACCTAAGGAAGGACCTTAAATTCAATGAGAGCTGTCAGCAGATGGGATGGGCTGCCTATCAAAACTGTGGGTTCCTCTATCCATAGCTTTAATCATGTAGAAGAGAAATGGCCATTTAGTGTACCTATGGTAGAGGGCATCACAGTAACATACAGACGGCTGAAGTAGAGAACATCTAAAGTCACTTTCAAAAATGAGATCTTAATGAATTTTTTAAACTAAAGCTTCCAAATATCAGGTGTCCCTGCATAAACTTTCAAGAAAGAAAAATCTGACTGCTTAACAGTTCTACAGTTATAATTCATTATTCATTTAGAAAAAGCACTAATTGTTTTTCCTTAGAGGGAGGGCGTTAGAGATCTGGGTGAAATATAATACACTGCTTATTTTAAGATACCTTGAAACTATTTCTCTCAAATTACAAAATTTGCCTAACAAATATTTTAAAGACATTCTTGATGAATAGACCTCACAACAGCATAATAAAAACTCATTTTATCATACCTAATTATTAAAATATTCGCAAACATTTGTAGGCAAATTACCTGCTCTGGTTTCACGAGCTGCTTTTTGGATTCCTCTTCTTTGGCTGCATGCACACGTATAGACGCAAACGTCAGACCTGCAGGTGTGGTTGTGAGCTTTGCCATCTGAGAAAGATATATCAAAAATATTTTAAAATAAAAAGTTCCCCATCTTCCACTTCCCAATAAATGTTTGGGGCATCTGAGGAACTCTACGGCTTTCACTTAAACTTATTAAAAGCCCAAGTCACTTCTTCAGGGGTGGGGGCTGGGTGGAGTTGGGCAAAGCGGGGGGAACATCTGTAATAGCGTCAACAAGAAACACATGTTCACCCAAAATAAAAAAAAACACAATTTTATAATATAAACCTAAACTTCTCTTCTCATGCTAAATGATAGAGTCTTTTTTTTTTTGAGGCACATAGCTTCATTATTATTCTTTTTTTTTAGTTAACTACCTACTTCACATGGAATACAGCAATATAACCATTCCCAGGAAGAAGTGAATATAAGATTTGGAGGATGAGGCAGGATTGACTGATCCTGGTACTCACTGAGTCCACAAACACTGACTGAGCAATTACTGTATCCCAGACCCTGCTCTCAGGGCTTAGGATATGTCACAGAATAAAACAATGATTCTTGCCCTCGTGGAGGTGACATTCTAGTGGAGCTGACAGGGACAATAAACACAATGAATAAATGATATGGTATAGTGCAAAATTGATCAATACTACAAAAAAACTAAAGGGTGATTTTGAAGTACTGAGTGAATGAGGTTAAATCTGGAAATACAAATGTACACTATTTATTTATTATTTATTTACAATGATTTTATTTATTCATTTTCAGAGAGAGGGGAAGGGAAGGAGAAAGAGAGAGAGGGAGAGCAACATCAATGTGTGGTTGCCTCTCACATGCCCCCGACTGGGGACCTGGCCTGCAACCCATGCATGTGCCCTGACTGGGAATCGAACTACCACCCCTTGGTTCACAGGCCCATGCTGAATCCACTGAGCCATACCAGCCAGGGCTCCAATGTACACTGTTTATAAAAATAATTTCCTACACTACAAATTCTTTGCTCCTAACTTTCCCAATGCATTTCCTTTTTCCCTGTTTCATGCTTAGTGTAAAGCCAAAGTGGCCTGTATTTTGGGTATATCTTGATTTGAATTAAAAAGCAGGAAAATTACTGTCTCTAAGAAGTATTTCAATGTTTATTCGCGTACCAACGTAATCCCCAAAGATTATCTATTCAACAGACCAAATGAAATGCTTTCCAGGGAATATATATTGTAAGAGCCTGATTCCCTAGAGGGGAAAGGAGATAAATAAATAAAATCTTTTAAAAAATATGCAGGGTAAAATGAAAACTCAATACTAATCAGAGGATGTGTTTCCTAGTTTTCCCTTCTCAAGCCTCTCTCTAGTACAGATTAGCATCAGAGAATGATTTCTCTGGGCATGACCTCCCCAAATACGCTACTTTTGATTTCTTATACACAGTAGGTATCCACTAATGAAATAACAAGATTTCCGCTCCATACCTATGTCAGGGGTCAATAAAAAACACATTAAAACGATGCCAGCAAGAATGCTCCCCCATGTTCCTGAGATACTCTGATACTAAAGCTCTGAAGTGATTATATGAAGGATGCCAATTCTTACAACATTTAAAAGCTATTTATAAAACCCCTTATTTGATCTTACTCCTAGATATAAAATACTTTTCAAGTATATTAATGCCTGAAAACTTTTCTCTTTTTTTATTCTTTTTTTTAAGATTTTATTTATTTATTTTTAGAGAGGGAAGGGAGGGAGAAAGAGAGAGAGAAACATCCATGTGCGGTTGCTGGGGGTCATGGCCTGCAACCCAAGCATGTACCCTGACTGGGAATCGAACCTGCGATGCTTTGGTTCGCAGCCCACGCTCAATCCACTGAGCTACGCCAGCCAGGGATGAAAACTTTTCAATACCCCAAAGTTCTCAACATAATCATCTTACTTTGATTAATAAAATAAGTAATAAATGTAGACTACAAAATAAATTCATAGATACTGCTTGAGTCTTGGCTGACTAAATAAACTGGAGCCTAAAACAATAACATAGCTTAAAAAACTCAGTAGCACAGGGTGCATTCACTTTGATGGTTTTTTTTTCTGATACATTTGTTTTTACCTTAAATGTATTGGGGTGACACTGGTTACTAAAATTATAGAGGTTTGATGTGTACGTTTCTGTAACACATGATCTGTATATTGCACTGTGTGCTCACCACCCACAGTCAAATCTGTCACCACGTATTTGATCTTTATCCTTTAGTACCCGCTTCTCTCCTCTCTGCTAACAGCATGTTGTTGTCTGAGTCCATGAATTTTTATTTTTTTGTTACTTTCAATTATCCCACATGAGTGAAATAATACGGTTACTGACTTTTTCTGCCTTGAACTATTTTGCTTAGCGTAATATTCTCAAGGTCTATGCATGTTGTTGCAAATGGCAGTATTTTGTGTTTTCCTACGGCTGAGGAGTGTTTCATTGTATACAACATGTATCACATCTACTGTATCCAATCCGCTATCAAAGGGCACTTCCGTTGCTCATACAACCTTCCTAGACTGAATCACAAAGAACTGCAAAGTCTGAGTAGACAGATCAACAGTGAGGAAACTGAAACTAGCACCAACCCCCGCACCCCCCAAAAAAAGTAAAAGCGCAGGAACAGATGGCTTCACTAGTGCATTCTACTGAACATTCAAAGATGATTTGATACCTGTCCTTCTCAAAGTCTTCCAAACAATTGAAGAGGCAATACTTCCTAACACATGGGATGGGACCAACGAGACCAGCATAACACTGATACCAAAACCTGGCAAGGATAACACACAAAAAAGAAAACTGCAGACCGATGTCTCTGATAAATACAGATGCAAAAACCCTAAACTAAATACTAGCAAATCAAATACAACCACACACTAAATTAATACATAACAATCAAGTGGGGTTCATTCCAGGGGCAACATACGCAAAGAGAACAACGTAATAGACCACATTAACAAAAAAAGAATAAACACCATATGATCTTATCAATATGCAGAAAAGATAAAAGATACAATATCCATTTATGATTAAAACAGTCAATAAGCCCTTCCTTGTTCATGGACTGAAAGAATCAAATGTAGTTAAAATGGCCATATTAATTACCCAAAGCAATATACAGACTTAATGCAATCCTTATTAAAATGCCAATGACGTTTTTTAAAGAAATAGTATAAAAACTTATGAGATACGTGTTATGCTCTCTTACATTTCCCTCAATCCCTCCCTTTGGCAATGACCACACTGCTGTCCATGTCCATGACATTTTTCTCTTTTTTTGCTTTTTGCTCAATCCTTCCACCCACGCCTACCCAACAACCCCCCACCCTGTCCGGGACAGACAGCTGTCATCCTGCTCCGTATCTACGAGTCTGTCTCTATTGTGGTTGTTAGTTCAGTTTGTTCATTAGATTCCACACATGAGTGAGATCATGTGCTATTTGTCTGTCACTAGCTGACTTCATGTAGCATAATGCTCCCCGGGGCCATCCATACTGCCACAAAGGGGAATGGTTCCTTCTTTTGGATGGCCAAGTAGTACTCCATTGTGTAAACGCCCCATAGTTGTTTTTATCCACTCAGCTACTCCTGGATACTTGGGCTGCTTCCATATCTTGGCGACTGTAGAGAACGCTGCAATGAACACAGGGGTACTTATGTTCTTTCAAATTAGGGTTTTGGCTTCCTTTGGAAATATTCCCAGAAGTGGGATTGCTGGGTTGAAAGGCAGACCCATTTATGATTTCTTGAGGTATCTCTACACTGCTTTGCACAGTGGCTGCCCCAGTCTGCATTCCCACCAACAGTGCACAAGGGTTCCCCTTTCTCCACAGCCTCACCAGCACTGGTTGTTTGTTGATTTATTGATCATAGTGATTCTGACCAGTATGTGACATCTCATTGTGGCTGTACTTTGCATTTCTCTGATGCTTTTTCATATGTCTATTAGCCCTCTGCATATCCTCGTTGGAGAAGTGTCTATTCAGGTCCTTTGCCCACTTTTTAAGGGGATTATTTTTTGGTGTTGACTTGTGTTAAGTTCTTTATACACTTTTGATATCAATCCCTTATAAGATACATTGTTGGCAAATATAAGTGGGTTGTCTTTCCATTTTGTTGATTTTTTTCCTTTACTGGGAAAAAACATTTTAGTTTAATGTTGTCCCATTTATATATTTTTTCTTTTCTTTCCCTTACCTGAGGAGATAAATCAGAAAAAATACTGCTATAAGAAATGTCTGAGATTTTACTACCTATGTTTCCTCCTATGACTTTCATGAGTTTGAGTTCAACATTTAAGTATTTAATCCACTCTGAATTTATTTTTGTGTATGATGTAAGAAGGTGATGCTCACCATCGCTAGCAATCAGAGAGATGCAAATTAAAACCACAATGAGATACCACTTCACACTACTCAGAATGGCCATCATAAACAAATCAACAAACAACAAGTGTTGGAGAGGATGTGGGGAAAAGAGAACCCTAGAGCACTGTTGGTGGGAATGCAGACTGGGGCAGCCACTATGGAAAACAGCATGGAATTTCCTCAGAAAACTGTAAATGGGACTACCTTTTGACCCAGCAATTCCACTGCTGGGACTATACCCCAAGAATCCTGAAACACCAATCCAAAAGAACCTATGCACCCCAATGTTCATAGCAGCACAATTTACAATAGGCAAGAGCTGGAAGCAACCTAAGTGCCCATCAGTAAATGAATGGATCAAAAAACTGCAGTACATTTACACAATGGAATACTACACAGCAGAGAGAAAGGAGCTCCTACCCTTTGCAACAGCATGGATGGAACTGGAGAGCTTTATGCTAAGCGAAATAAGCCAGGAGATGAGGGACAAATACCATATGAACTCACCTTTAACTGGAACATAATCAACACAAGGAAAAAGCAAACAAAATATAACCAGAGACACTGAAATTAAGAACAATCTAACAACAGCCAGAGGGGAGGGGGGAGGGGCCAGTGGGGGAAGGGCTCTCAGGAACTACTACAAAGGACACGTGGACAAAACCAAGGGGGAGGGTGGAAGCAAGGGAGGGAGGTGGGTTTGGCTGGGGTGGAGGGGAGTGGTGGGGGGAAATGCAGACAACTGTAATTGAGCAACAATAAAGTAATTGAAAAAAGAAAAATTTGCTTTAAATTAAAAAACGAGATTTCTGTGGTTATTTGGCATCTTCTGTGGTTCCATATCAATTTTTGGAATATTTGTTCTAGTCCTGGGAAACATGCTATTGGTATCTCGATAGGAAGCGTGATGAATATATAGATTACTTTGTGTATTATGGACATTTTAATGATGTTAATTCTTATCCATTAACACAGTATAGGCTTCCATTTATTTGTACCTTCCTCAATTTCTTATAATTTTCCAAGTACAGGTTTTACATCCTTTGTTAAGTTTATTGCTAGGTATTTCAATGTTTTTGAAGCATATGTGAATGGGATTGTTTCCTTAATTTCCCTTCCTGATAGATTATTATTGGTATATAAAAATGCAACTGATTTCTGGATATTTATTTTATATCCTGCTCGTTTATTTAATTCACTTATCAGTTCTTGTCGTTTTTTGGTGGAATCTCTAGGGTTCTCTATAGAGAATATAATGTCACCTGCAAATAATGACAGTTTTACTTCTTCTTTGTCAATTTGGATGCCTTTTATTTCTTCTTCTTGTCTGATTGCTGTGGCTACAACACCAGTACTACATTAAGTAAGAGAGGTAAAACTGGACATTGTTGTCTTGTTCCCAATCTTAAGGGAAACACTTGTAGTTTTTGCCTATTGAGTAAGTTGTTGGCTGTGGGGTTGTTATATATGGCTTTTATTATGTTGACATATGTTCCCTATTGCCTGGTTGCTCAGACTTTTTATCAAAAATTGTTGATGGATTTTATCAAATACTTTTTCTGTATCTATTGATATGATCATGTGATTTTTATCCTTCATTATGTTTATGTGGCGTATCACATTTACTGATTTGTGGATATTGTGCCAACCTAGTATCCCTAGACTAAATCCTACTTGATCATGGTGTATGATCTTTTTAGTGGATCTGGTTTTCTAATATTTTGTTGAGGATTTTAGCATCTAATTTCATCAGGAATACTGGCCTATAATTTTGTTTGTTTGTAGTGCTTCTTTTGGTTTACATTACAGATAATGGTGGCCTCATAAAATGAGCTTGGGAATCTTCCCTACTCTTGAATTTTCTGGAATAGTTTGAGAAAGGTAAGTGTTAGGTCTTTGAATGTTTGGTAAAATTCACCTGTGAACCCATTCAGTCCAGGACGTTTATTTGTTGCAAGTTTTTTGATTACTGTTTCAATTTCACTAGCTGTAATATGTCTATTCAGATTCTCTGATTCTTCGTGATTTAGTTTTGGAAGATTATACGTTTCTAAGAATTTAATCATTTTATCCAGGTTGTCCAGCACAGATCATCAGATTTCTATGAAACCACAAAAGACCCTGAATAGCCAAAACAATCCTGAGAAAAAATGAAGCTGGAGGCATCACACTGTCTTGACTTCAAATTATATTGCAAAGTGATGACAACCACAGCAGCATGGTGTTCACAGAAAAACAGACACACAGACCAATGGAACCAAATTGTTAGCCCAGAAGTAAACCGACGTTTATGGGCAAATCATTTTAGACAAAGGAGCCAAAAACATACAATGGAGAAAAGAAAGCCTCTTTAGCAAATGGTGCTATGAAAATTGGAAAGCCACGTGCAAAAGAATGAAACTAGATTACAGATTGTCCCCATGTCCAAAAATTAAATCTAAATGGATCAAAGACTGATATATAAGACGTGAAACATTATATTACATAGAGGAAAACATAGGTACTAAGTTTGTGGACCCTGTCCTTAGAGAGGATTTTATGAATGACTCCAAATGCAAGGGAAGTAAAGACAAAAATAAATGAGTGGGACTACATCAAACCAAAAGTCTCCTACACAGTGAAAGAAACTCCTGACAAACAAAAGGCAACCAACCAAATAGGAGATAATATTTGCAAACAATAGCTCTGGTAAGGGATAATCTCCAAAACGTATAAAGAATCCACAGAACTCAACACCAAACAAATAAACAGTAAAATTAAAAATGGGCAGAGGACCTGAACAGACATTTCTCCCAAGAAGAGATAAAAGTGGCCAAGAGATACATGAAATGATTAGCAAACTATGGCTCAGTGCTAAATCTAGGCCGGACTCTGGGCTAAAAAATTGTTTTTAATATTTACATACTTGTAAAAACAAAAATAAACAAGTAAAAAAGAACATGTGACCTTATGTGCCCTGCAAAGTCCAAAATATTTACTATCTGGTCCTATGGAAAAAAAGTGCCAACTCTTGATTTAGAAAATCAAATCAGATATTTGACAAGTATCAGACTGAGAGTATTAAAAAAGCTCAAGTCTCCTAAGTCTGATAAGTTAAATAGCATTAAATTTTACCCGAGATGATTGTAGGTTTACAAAGTAAAACCTCAAATTAAAACTACCGGTATTTGTAACTTCAAAATAATGACTTGTCAATTCAAAATTAGAAATGACTTATTTAAAATCACTGGCACATGAAAACTGGCTTCAGACTCACTGATATACAGAACAGAGTGAAGGTTGCCAGAGGGGAGGGGGTTGGATGCTGGGTAAAAAGGTAAAGGGATTACGTACAAATTGGCAGTTACAAAATAGTCTTGGGGGATGTAAAGTACAGCTTTGGAAATACAGTCTATAATGTTGTAATAACTGTGTTTGGTGCCAGGTAGGCACTGGAAATATCTGGGGGAACACTTTGTAAAATACGATTGTCTAACAATTATGCTACACACCTGAAATACAAAATAAAATTGAATGTATACTGTAAAAAAAAATTGCCTTCCTCCAAAATATAACAGGTTCTAGAATAGAATTCTATCATACAGAGATTTACAAATAACAAGATTGAAGTTCAGCCACCAACCTAGACCAGGCCCTCACTATCTGTTTGGTAAAGTAGTGGAAAGAGGACAGGATTCGGAGTTTGACCTACATACAAATTCTAGCTGCATTACTTACTAGTGGTATGGCTTTGGACAAATGATTAGATTTGGTATTAATCTCCACATATGTAATATTACCTGTCTCACAGGGACAAGCACAGAAAAAGGGCTCACATCATTAACTATCATCATCATCATTACCATCATCATCATCATCATCATCATCAACCTCCCAGCCAATGGCCACCACTCTAATCCCATCTGATTCCAACCAACTCTAATTACCATTGTCAAAGCAAAATAATAATTCTGTTGTCAGTCAGATTACTGCCCTGCAAGTAAATACATTGCCCTGGCTTTCCTAGCACACTATTTAAACCCCCTTCCCTTTGGTCACCACCATACTGTTGTCCGTGTCTATGAGTTTCAGTTTTATATCCCACATATGGGTGGAATCATATGGTTCTTACTTTGTTTCTGAGTGACTCATTTTGCTTAGCATAACATTCTCCAGGTCCATCCATACTGTCGCAAATGGCAGTATTACGTCTTTTCTTACGACTGAGTACTACTCTATTGTATATATGTACCACATCTTCTCTATCCAATCATCTGTCGAGGGTTATTTTCATTGTTTCCGTGCCTTGGTAACCGTGAATAATGTTGCAATGAACATAGGGGTGCATATCTCTTTGCAAATATACTTTTTCAAACTTGGGGGGTAGTTAACCAGAAGAGGGGTTGCTGGGTCACTTGGCAATCAATTCTTAATTTTTGGAGGAACCTCCAGACTGTCTTCCATAGTGGCTGCACCGGTTTACACTCCCATCAGCAGTTTGTGATGGTTCCCATCTCTCCACAGCCTCCCTGACACTTGTTAGCTTTTGTCTCAACAGGTGTGAGGTGTGACCTAGCAATCCCTCTTCTGTGAATCTACCCCACTCCCCTCAATATTTTTCCTAACATATTAATGATTATTTTTTATTTTTCAATTACAGCCGACATTCAATATTATATCAGTTGCACGTGTATAGTACAGTGGTTAGACATTTATATAACTTACAAAATGGTCCCCATGATATTTCTAGTACCTACCTGGAACCATACACAATCATTAAAATATTAGTCACTATATTCCCTAAGCTGTACTGTACATCACCGTGACTACTTGGTAGCTAGCAATCTGTACTTCTTAATCTCTTTGCCTACTCTAAAAATTTTAAAACACACATGTATAATGGAATACTACTCAGCCATAAAAAGATAAAATCTTGTTATTTGTGACAGCATAGGTAACTCTTGAGAGTATTATCCTAAGTAAAATAAGCCAGACAAAAAGAGTAAGAACAGTTACAAACTCTTTCACTCATACGCAGGATATAAATCACAAAGCAACAGATGAACGAAGAAAACAAATATAAAAATGAGAAAACAAACTGATAGACACAGACAACGGAATGGTGGTTCCTAGAGGGCAGGAGGTTCGGGATGGACAAAGAGAAAAAAGGGCGTCAAATACACAGTGACGGAAGGAGTCTAGGTGGCGAGCACACAATAAAGATGTCACAATACAAAGCTGTACATGTGAAATTGATATAGTGTTATTAACCAGTGTTACTTATTAAATTCCGTAAAAGAAAATTCTAGTGTAATCTGATAAGACAATAAAAAAGCCAGCAGAAGAGATCAGTGAGGAACACCCTTGTTCCTTAAGGGTGATTGTGTATCAGTGTTCTGCCATCCTATCTGTTCAACAAGCTCTTGTATGTCAAGCTGTATGTGAGTTTTTTGCAGAGTTAACTAGCAGCCTTCAGGAAGCATCTCTACCTTACTCTTTGCATTGAACTCTGGGGCTTCGAAGGTAACACAGACCATGCTTTGGGTACCTCAGCTCACAGATGCTTCCTCAAGCCTAAGTCCCATGATCTGGACTCAGATCACTCAATTTCGGACGCAGGTCTACTGCACAGTACTGTGTGGGCAAGTTACTCAAGCTTTGTAAAAGCTCCGTTTCCGTACGTGTGAGATGTTGATAATCATGGAACCTGCTCACAGGGCCACTGTGAAACGTAAATGAGAAACTTCACATAAAATGTTTAACAAAATGCTCAGCTCAGTAAACATTCAATAACATAATAGCTGTGATTAGTCTTACTATTTTTTCTGTATGCTAGTTCCTGGTACATTTCCCCTTATGTGCAAATACGCTTCAGTCTCCTTCTTCCCCCAGTTTAATTGAGACATAACGGACATACAGTATCTTGACTTTTTTAAACGAAAAATTTACTACCCCTTCCTAAGATTTTTTTCTTTTCTTTCACCACATTACTTCTGTAAAGACTAATGTACACCATTCTTTCAGAAGGAGGTAATATTAGTGGAGAGATCATGGATTTTGGAGACAAGTATATGTGTGTTGGAACCTGCTTGTTTCACTTATGATGTAAAGCAATGACGTAAAGCAAGGCTATTTTCTAAGCCTAAGTTTTTCCATATGTAAAATGAGGACACTATCCATTTCTTAGGGTCACCAAGAGCATTAAACTGAAGATACGTAAAGCAGCTGCCCGAAGTAGGTGATAAATCAATGCCAGTTTTCCACCCCTAATTGTTTTCTGAACCCCGTACAATCTAGGCTGTCCGTGTACCATTTCACTTCGATCTGTTCATCTCACTGCAGCTCCTGTTAGCATTATAAGTTGAGACAATTTCCTTACATTTTGTAAACCTTCATTTTTCATTTGTAGACTGATCATATACCAGAACATGAAGTTGTCTTGAGAATTAAGTAAAATAATGGATGGGAAGAACTTGAACATAGTGTCTGGCTTTGTGGTAAGCACATGACAAATGGTTGCTGATAGTGACTTATTAGTGGCCAAATCAAAGGAGTGTTCAACTCTCTCCTTTTCTAAGCTTCAGTGACAAGATAGTGTTCTGGTTTGCTCCTGAGGCAAGCCTCTTACCTTGCTGCAAATGACAGTTGTTTGCGTTACATGTTGCATCTTCACTGTTTAATTTAATGTCTTTTATCCTCATTGTCTGGTAGTTATTTATGTGGAACTTATTGAGTACCTGATACAAGTCATACTTGTGTTATGTACTAAGGATGGAAACAATGTTATAATTAGTGTCCTCAAGTAGCTTATAGTCTAGAATGGTTGAACAGACAAGGAAATCATCTATGACTTGTAACGTGGTAAGTTGTATGGTAAGAGTATGTCCAGGGTCTTCTTGGAGCACAAAGTAAAGTTATTTAAATTAGATTGAAGAGGTTCAGGACACTATGTTGTTTTTTTTTATTGTATGTATCAATTTCATAGCGGGGGGGGGGGAGATAGACAGACAGACAGACACTGACTTGTTGTTCCACTTATGTATGCATTCACTGCTTACTTCTTGTATGTGCCCTGATCAGGGAACCGAACCTGCAACCTTGTTGCATTTGAGGACGATGCTCTAACCAACTGAGCTACCTGGCCAGGACCTAGGGTACTACGTTGAAAAAGGCATGTTGTGGTTAGTATATGTATAGGCAAGACAACTTTATCTGTTAAATGAACTGTGAACAGGAACTCTGTAGATGAGAAAGGAAAATAGCACTTCAGGGCCAGAGAAAGTGAGGGGGAGAGGGCCTGGAGTATAGATGTTATGAGTGTTTCTCAGAAACAGGACATGGAATTGTAAAGCCGGGGCAGGGTGTTGTAGACACAGGAGTCTGATGTGACACCAGATGGCAGATAATGAAGTGCTAATAACAGTTTTTATACAGGGGAGGGGCATAATCAGATGTGTGTATTAAGTACCAGCGTGGCACTGCACGGGAAAATAGACTGTTTGAGATTCAAGCTGCAGACAGTGACTCCAGTTAAAAAGGTGTCGTTATAAGCCAGGTAAATTGTTACAGCAGGAATTGCAGAAATGGAGTGAGAATGGCGAATCAAGGCGGATACGGAGGCGATTTAAAACCTGAATGAACGGAATTACTCATATTTGTATCTCCTGAAAGCAGTGTATGTAACAACTAAAATCCCGCGTTACATATAGATATTTCATGACTACTGTTATTGAAATCTACTTAGGCAAGTGCAGCTAGCAGCCAGCGTAGTCGCTTCCAGTATGCAAACTGCTCAGGAGTCACTCAAAACCAAAAGGCTTGTTATTCCATCGCAGATGAATGACAGAATGCAAACCCCGCGACCTGCACAGACATTGTGAGACGTGTCTATCTTGGTGTATTTCAACGGAAATAAAGTTTGAACGAAGTCCTTCAAAGGGTCATGAGGCCGGGCCCTGCACACCCAGGCAGATGCTCAGCACACTCTCCTCTTGCAGTTCAGCACCCAGACGCCCGCTGCCGCTGGTCGCCCACTCTGCAGTGTGTCGCTGTGCAAACAGCCAGTCGTGGGCAATGCAAGACAGACTACACTCCCAGGCTGAGAAAACTCGCCACGGGAGCGGCGGGTGTGCTCAGGTTTCCAACACTCAGGATCCCCTGGCCCTGCTAGCTCGGTTGCAAGCTCACACCCACCCCGCCGACTGCTGTGGGTGCCTTTCCGGCAGCTCTGGGGCTCCCTTCCATAGATACTACAATGCTATCCGCCCCCTGGAAAAGTAAGCAAGCTTTTTCCCACCAACTTACCCTTACGGCCGCCATGTCTGTGACCCTCTCCGCCAAAGTTTTCGTACGGAGAGCACAGGCGGACAAAAGAGTCCGGCGTAGCTCCGCTCGCTGCAGCTCCGCCTGGTTACGCCCCCTGTTTGCCGGTTCCCGCCCTTCCTCCGCCCTCCCACGGCTTCCCCGGGAAGCTGCTACAATGTGCATCAGCTGGCTTTTAGAGGAAGGGCTCATCCTTCTGCTTGGCTGTCTCGATTCCCTATAAAGCCTTTGAAAATATTCCCCATAGTCCAGGTGAAAGTTACTTTGGTCGGTGCAGAATATTTCATTGTTTTCGTTGTGTCAGGCACATGCGATTGGGCTAAAGATTTCACACTAAAGTCCGACCGCCTTAATAAATAACTAGATCGTCACAAAGCAAACGTTACTTCTGAGATAAACGGACAAGGTCACGCATTCTAAAACTATGTAACTAACCACCTACTATATGCTAAGCACCTGTCAAAGTTACAGAACGAAACATACTACCTACACCAATGGATCGTATGTTTCCAAGAGGAAAACAGACACAAATAAATGTTACAAAGTACTAGATACTATGAAGGAAAAACAACGTGGGTTTACACAGGTTAAGAAAAGTCTTTCTAGTAAGCTAACATTTCCGAAAAGTCCAGAAGGAACTTAGGGAACAGGGTTCCAAGCAGAAGGAAGAGCAGTGACATTACATTTGATTCTGAATGACAAATCAAAGAATGGTTTTCAGCAAAAAATGTGGCATGACCTACGCTAGACTTTATAAGGATCATCTCGGTACTGCAAGGAAAATATATTGTGCATAGATGCAATATTCCTAACATAAGCAACATCCACACTACGCCTCCAGTGAATGATTCTAAGGAAAGATGCTCATAATCTGCCCACCGACATATCCAACATCAACTCACTTACTCATTCAACAAATATTTAACTACAAACTATATATATATATATATATATATATATATATAGTTTGTATATCAGGCATCATTGACACAGCCAGCATATTTGACAGCTGAAGCAGATAATTTCCATTATATTTTATTGTTTACACTATTACAGTTATCCCTACTTGTTTCCCCATTGCACACCTCCATCCAGCACCCGCAGACAAGTCCTACACTAGTCATTTTTTAACAGCCTCCTCCTCTATATGACATAATTATTTTAAGAAATAATGGTGAAGTTAAACAATTAATGAAGGCCACAAAAGAAACAGAGTGATCTTTTATTTTATGGATCTCTCTCTCCCTCCTATCATGCCAGCATAAAAATAAAATAGAAAATAAATAGTACAGTAAAAAAAGTAATATGCAATGTCCTAACATAAAAAAAAACCAAATTTTGATGTGTTCTACTTTTATTAATGTATTTTTAAAGGAGGAAGAACTCACACCTACATATTGGTCTAATGTGATAATGAATAATACTAGTACAGTTTCTGAGGTGAGCTTTAACATTTGGATATTTGTCAATGACTTCATAAAAATGTAATATTTTTACAGATTTCATAGATGATCTAGGTAACTTTGTGAAGCTTTGCTCATAGTTAATAGCAGAATACTCTTCATCAATTTTAGCATTACTAAATTTTATTTCATATTAAAACAGATATACAAATATGAAAGATCTTAACATTGTGAATAAGTTTGGAAGAGAATCACAAAAATCTGATTTCATAAGTTTCATGAATTACAGTACCTTCCATGTCTGTTTGTCCAGGATTAAATCTGCAGGCATTCACATTTTTCACACTTCAAAATTTCAACTAAAATATCTTTCTTAAAAAGATTTTATTGATTTATTTTTAGAGAGAGGGGAAGGGAAGGAGAGAGGGAAAGAAACAGCAACGTGTGATTGCCTCTCAAGCACCCCCTACTGGGGGTCTGGCCTGCAACGCAAGCATGTACGTTGACCAGGAATCAAACCAGCGATCCTTAAATTCACAGGTCGGCACTCAATCCACTGATCCACACCCTCCAGGGCGATACTAAAATATCTCCACCAGAAAACTTATCATAGATTTCTATAATAGTTGAAAAAACTTCACAAGTTTTTCTTTTTGTGTGTGAAAATGTCTGAATGAAAGGAAACTTTGACATCATTTTATCCATTTCTTTAGAACAGGAGTTCACTGTTTAGTGCAAATTATCAAGGTATTGAGAAACTGCCTTTTGGTTTCTTCTGAAAAGGTCAGACCAGCATTTTCTGTTGTTTCTCTTGCTTTGGGTTTTTTCCCCACATATGAATATTCTGTGTACGTAGGTATTCATTCCCTTACATTGTATTGTTGTTGCTAAGGAAATGTCTTTTCCCACAATTTTGTGACCCAATCTTCAATGAACAATTTAACACTCAGTTTTTTACTTTGCATCACTCAAGATTAATTTGGGCTGGTAGCGCATATTTTTAAGTCTGATTAATAGCCTTGTCTAAAGTTTCACACCAGAGAAATTCAAACTTAGTAAAACATGTCATGTATAAACTGAAAGTTGTATTTTCATAACAAGAAATTACACCTGGAATTTTGCACTGTTTTAGTGTTTGACATTTTAAACACAAATAGAAACATGAAGCAGTCACACAGATGGCAGAATTTAGAGTAACCCAGGTTCTGTTTCTGTCTTTGAGACTCATTGTGCTGTCATTATTCATTTCTAATCTACTTTTTAAGTGCAGTGACACCACAGGGAATGGAGAGAAACTGCACCAAAACTGAGATGCAATCAATTTGTTAACTCTGCAAACTTATTCTCTAAAGAAATATGTGCAGTTCAGTTAACATGTTTTGGGGGACCAACTGTATAAGCATGAAATCTTCAAAATAACTTTCAGGAAGCAAACAAGATTTGTTAAAGAATAAGTTACCAAAACGTACTAGTTTGAAAGATTAAATGTGTATTATGAAAACTCAAGAATACCACAAAATTTGTTTAGAGCTTAGATAAATAAAAAGATACATGCACCCTTATGTTCATTGCAGCATTATTTACAATAGCCAGGGTATGAAAGCAACTGAGGTGTCCATCAATAAATGAATGTGTAACTGGAAAAGACACCAGCGTTCGGGCTGCCTGTCACTACCAAATCCAATAAGCAATGACAGTGATTGAATCTTTTATGGGCGCTTTATTCAGATGGGCTGCGATCTACCCTAACAAACCATCTTGCTCTCTCTTTCCCAGCCAGATCTTTTATAAGGGGGCTGGGGGAGGGCAAACAAGGTGTCAGCGAAAGCCTTTGAAATTCAACAGTTGCCTCCAAGGGGGAAGGGTAGTCGCTTGCTTCTTCCTGGTACAGATGTCTCCAGGAGGTCAGCTGCTTATTCTCAGGCGCCAGGATGGGCCGTATCTGTAGTTGCTGAAACAAAAACTTAACGAACACATTACTTGCTAGATTTAGGACTATTTACCTTAAGCTAAATTTTCCCAAGTCTTAAGCCCCTATCAAATGGATAAATAAAAGGTGACACACAAACTGTATTCTTCATTATAGGAAACATAATATTCCTATATTGTTACATAACAGACCCAGGAGGGATGATATACTATTATCTAATGGACCCACCCTTGGGCTTCAGGCCGCTGCCCCTGCCCATGGTACTAGGTTTGCCTTCCCTGCCGCCGTGAAAAGACGTCTCTCAATGCCAGAGATTGGTGAAAAGGAAGGGGATTATTTATTTAAAGAGTTATACGAACTTAGGAGTAATGACTTAACGTCTTCATTGAGATCCCAAAGTCCTTTAGAATAGCCACAAACACACAGTCCTTCCTTCCCCCTCTGCCCAGTCCAGGCTACGGTATCTCAGGAAAAGAAGTACAAGTCTGTGGTTCTTCTATGCCCAAGCTGCGTGGTTCAAAAATACACTGCATGGCTGCAGCGCCTGGGTTTAAATCCCAGCACCAATCTTCCTCTGCCATACCATTTCCAGCTCCTCCCACTATTGGCCACAGCTGCCAGCATTCCCATAGTTTTCCAGCTTTCCGGGGGTGCCATAGTAACTCTGGGCAGGTGTGGCCCTGTGGTGTGGAGCCAATCATCCCCACACGCTTATGTGGGCTCTGTAACCAGAGGGAGTTGCCTCCCACTTATGTCATGGGTTGAAGTCACTCCCATCTCCCTTGGCTCAAAGCAAGGCCACAGCTGTTTAACAGATCTGTGAAACCAGTTAAAGGTTATAGATGTGTTAAATGACCGTTCTAGAGGTTAGCTGCAAAACTGTTGCTATTCAAAACAACTCTCAATGGCCCTGCTCCATGCATCCCATTCTCCAGCTCAGACTTGTGGGAGTGAGGACATCCTGTATATGTGTATTTTTCTAATATTTCCTGGACACCAAGTTCTAGACCCCATTACAAATCCTTATTTGGGGCTCCCCTTTGGCTACACCCTGTTACAATATTACTCAGCAATAAAAAAAAGAATAAAATCTTGCCATTTGAGACAACTTATGCCAAGTGAGATAAGCAGTGAAAGACAAATACCAAATGGTTTTACTCATATGGGGAATATAAAAACAAAACAAACACATGAGTAAAACAAAACAAAAACAGACTCACAGAAACAGATTAAACTGATGGTTGCCAGATGGGAGAAAGGGGTAGTATTGGTAGAAAAGGTAAAGGGACATATAATCCATGACATTGTGATAAGTTTGCATGGTGACAGATGATTACTAGATTTTGTGTGATCACATTTTAAAATATATAAACATCGAATTACTATATTGTACACGTGAAACTAATATAATGTACACCAAATATACTCTAATTAAAAAAAATGTTATAGCTGGGCATCCACGCACGATAGAATCCTGGCACGTAATAGAAGTTTGTGTTTCTCAGAAACCCCAAGGTTGTTTAATAAGGTTTTATTAATTTTACACACAACTAGGTTGAACAATCAACTACTCAATATTTAAAGTAGTATCATCAAATTTGCCTGACATTTTTTTAAAGGATGGGATTATTTTGTGTGGGGTATGGTTTACATTTTAGAGCAATCAAGTAGTTAACTCTTTTAATCTGCCTTACATTAAAGGTATCTGAATTAAGGGTGCTTGTAACACTATGAAAAGTGTTTCTCTTTTTTTAATTTTATTTTAATCATTGTTCAAGTACAGTTTTCTGTCTTTTACTCCCATGCCAATGTTGCGCGTGGGTCACCGGCCAGCAGTGACCATGGAACGCTGTGGATGGCTCGACAATAAACACTCGAGAAATAACAACATGCACAGAGACAAACTAGTTTCTGTGGGGAAGTAGGGATGAAATGGCCACCCCCCCTAGTGGGGAGCGCGCTGATTTACCGTCCATACCTGCTTTTATTAGGCTCATTTTGCATAATAATTCAGGTAAAGTATAGTACTCATTAGGGGGAAGTAAGGAACCATAGAAAACAAAGAACTCTGCCGGTCTATTGAGTTGGGGTCAAAGAGCTGTAAGACTGAGGAACAAACTAACTTCCTCCTAAGACCCTTCTCATTCAACTGAGAGCATTCTAAACAAAGAAGGTTTCACAGTAATTTACATATTCTTTCTTAGGCCTGATCACCCGGGGAAATCCGCACTTCTCAGTACCGAGCTGCAACACCCTGTCATTGTTTCAGGCTTAGGTGGAGCAAGGGAACTAGGTAACCAAGAGATAAGGAGATTTTCTTCCAGACGCTGAGAACTCAGACTTTGTCAAAGCCGAGGAGCGAGGGTCCATCACCCCCTTTTGCTGCAGCCCCCCCAAGTCCTTCTTTTGGGGGGCCTCCCAAAGTGATCGTGCCTGTCTTAGGTCATTCCCCCCATGGGGAATCTTACCCGTCTTTGGCTAACTGACCAAGCTTTTTGGGGTTCAGTTATGAATAAAGCAGCAGAAGCAGCATTCCTGCCAGAGAGATAAGCTTTTGTCTCCTTGCTGGCTCACGGTTCCAAGGGCGTTCCCTTAGCCTTAGCTAGGCGGGGGTTTCAGCCTCTGATACCAGTCAGGGCGGTTCCCAACATCCCAACCCACCCCCAGCCCTCCCCACCTCCCTCCCATTTCCACCCTCCCCTAGTTTTTGAAAAGTGTTTCTAAAAGAAACAAAAAAGAAAACTCAATATTTGAATGCAGATGACACTATTTATTGGAATCTAAATTTACTAATGAAGTTCATAAAGCAAAACACAGATTTCAATTTAGGAAGAAATATATTCCTTTCACTATTGTGCCAAATATATATCTACTAAGCAAGTTAACGTGTTAGAAATAATTAACATTTTTGCAGTGCACCTTACACATCATTGCAATGTATTTGAAAATATATGCATAATGAGGATAATACAGTTAACCACCAATTAATTTTAGCAGACACAAAATATTAACAAGACAATGTGGCAGAAATATGATAGGAACAATGGCACCAATTACAATCAGTATCACAATTTACTTGAGGAGATAGAAGAGAAAAAAACATAAATCAGCTCATATAACGTAGTGTACAAGTCTCACCATGGTATAAATACAAAACTGAAAATATTTAGGAGAAACAATATTATCCAGGAGTTGAAATTTGGTCTTAAATATATAAGAGGGGAAGGTAATTAATTTCTATTTCTGTAGCACCAAACCTTTCCAGTGTTGTAGTTTATAAAGTTTCTAATCAAGCTTGCATTTGTATAAAGGGTTAACTATCTGAGAAAAGAAAAACTGAACTTTTGATGAGATTTTGCATATAAATTAAGGACATGAAACACATGAAACCAACCAAGATTTTCAATGAATAAGTCTGCAGATGAGACATACTTTTTATTTTTATTCATAGTTGATTAGGATACAAAAGTCAACATTTGAAATATCTCTTCCCCTGCTTGCCAACATAGCAGACCAAAATTAAGAAACACAAGTTTATATTATGAATGCAGATGAAGTGATATAAGAAGTTAAATAATTTGGGGGCAGTTATTCTCTCATAAAATATAAAATAATGCTTTTTAAAGGTGTTAAGAAAAATACATTGTGTTGTCAATACAGTCAATGATTAAACAAAGGACTAATAAAAGTGTATACATTTCTCTCCAAATCTGGTTTCTCTGTGACTCACACATGTGTGTGCATGCACACACACTCACAGAGAAAAATCCAAAAATTGAAAATGTCCGCATCATGGCACTACTCTTGGACACATGAGCATAGAATAAAAGCAGCAGGTGTAGCACTGAGCATGTGCGGAAGTAATTTTGGTTTTGTCTGCTTTTGAAAACAACCGTAATGAATGTTTGGTGAATTTTGCTACAGAAATAAGATTAATTTAGTAACTAAGCTTTTAAATTGTCATAACCCCTCCATAATATTCTTTATTAGAATGTTACCTTAGTAATGTTGTAAGCTTTGCAAGCTTAGGATAATCTCATAGACTCTGCACCAGCAATTCTAGGTACTAGTGCTGTGGTCATTCAACCCCTGAATAAATAAATACATCACATCAATTACACCACACTTTATTTAAAGAGGCAATATAGGTCAAGACGCACATCACGTATACATTAAAATGCCCCTTTGAATGGTACAGGGTTTATACATATTACAGTAGATACTTCATAAATGAGACAGAATTCAACAATGGCCAGCAATTAATGGCAATACACATTTTTAACTGTAATAAAGCATAAGCGTCAAATGGTAAGTGTTTCACACTACCAATGTGCTTTCCTTTGCTTTGAAAACAAAACCAAGTCTGATGCTCCATTTTCAGAAGGTGGAAGTTTTTAATCCATGATGAATATTTAAAGCATAAAAGCTTTGCATCAGCTCTCGCTGATTTTCTTGGAGCAGTTGAGGGCTGTTATCTTTTTCCCCAAGTACAGACAGATTTGTTCTCTAATCACTGGTGACAAATGTAGCAAAGGAGAAATAAGGAATTTCTTGAACATACTGGACATAGTCACAACAAACTGAAACACTTCGTTTGAGAACTTCATGAGTTTAAAGGTTTGAGAAGGTGTAATGTGTAGAGGTGTTATTACCAAATTTTTTACAATAATAGGTGTTTCCAAATCAACAACACGTTTAATTAGTTTTTCTTCTTCATAAACTTTTAAATGCCTCCAAGTACTACACATGTATTAGCAATAACTCTTATTACATAGTACTTAAATGTTAGGTTTAAAGAAAAAGCTTTAGCCATTATAATTCTACAACTTTAAAATTATCCAATTTATGTGTATTTTATTTTTGAATGACTAGATAAACTTCTGAAGAAATTATGAAAGTTTGTGAATATCTTTAAGATTGTTAGGCTTTTGGAATAAATCAATAATAATAACTACTGATATTTCTAACACTGTTTAGTATTGTATTACCTATAGTTTTGCATGTCACTGCATTTTTAAAATGAATTTCTGAAGATAACTTTTTGTTTTATTCTAATATATGTATAAGAATAGGAAATTTGGTTTCTAGATAGATATTGGTTGCATAAAATAATAACATTTATTAGAGGTGAGTCAGCTTAAAAAATAAACTTTTTAAAATATTACTTTTTAATAGCAAAAATACGCTCTAGCTAAATCCATAAAGTGTATATTTTATCTTTTTTCATTGATGTATTTTACAATATAAATTAAGAAATTGGTGATATATTTTGGTTCATTTACTCAAAGAGTCTAAAATGAGTACTTCTTTAGGTGAGAGGTATTGTATAATAGCATATAAAAAATGGAAAAATCTGCAAATCTTTTAAAAGTTATTTAAATTTTTTTTCAAAATAAAGCAAAACAGGTCTTCAAATCACATTTACATGTTTTTTAATAATCTTTGAAAGGCTGGCATAACCCAGTCGATTATCTTTATTAAGTTTCTTTGGGGGCTAAATGGTAATCACTCTCCCATATTTTGATATTATGAATGTTATAATTTTGGATATTTTGATACATTCTTGAAAGATACAACTTTGGAATTTGCTTTTAATAATTAATAAACATGAAATAGATAGCCTTACTTTATTCTCGGTCCTCACATTAGCATTTATTCTACCCTTTTCTCTCAAGGTCAAGATTGAGGGTTTAAAATTAGTGGTGAGGGGTGAAGTTGAAAGGTCAAAGATGGGGTGAGGCTTGAAATGAGTATGGTCAAAGTTTGAGTGAGGGTTAGGATGAGTCTCAAGAATAGGCTCAAGTAAATGGTGGTAATTAGGAATGCATAAGTGGGTAGAGATTAGGGATAGGGTGTGAGTTCAGGATGAGATGGAAAGAGGAAAAAAGTGGGGAATGGAGTGAGGGTAAGAGGTGGAGAAGATACCCAGAATAAAGTAAGGTAGGGTAAAGGCAAGGGAAGGATAGAGTATGAATGAGATATGAATGGTATGGAGAAGAGGTCAAGGATGGGATAGAGGTAGGGGGTTGAAAATAAGGCGAAGGATGGATTCAAGTAAGAGTTGTAATGAAAAACATGCATAAGGGGTGAAAATTAATTAGGAGATCAAGAAGAGTATAAAATTGAGAATAGTAAATGGGAAATTTGAAAAATTTTAAGGCTTATTTATTCATATTAATAAAGAAGAAAATGACAAATGTCAAAAAAAACAACAAAAAAGGAAACAATTTCCTTCAAAATAATATTTTTAAGGAAACATCATTTACTTTAAATGCTACAGTTTTATTTTGGTGTTTGTGTTTCTCTTTTCTTCCTCTCACTTTTCGCTAGATTGTCACTCACATTGTCACTCTCTGCTCTTAAAATATGAACAAGGCACATGTACTTTATACCTTATGACCTATTAAAAGCACTTTGTCATGTTTTGAATTTTCATTTCTAAAACATACTTAAAATATAGTCATTAGATAGAAAAATAACATGCAATTAATGAAACTTTCTTATCAATTAATGGATTTTAGAATCAATATTACATATTGTATATATTTGCTTCATTCTTAAACAGAGATACCATTATACGTTCATCTCCTATTAGACTCGGCATCAAAAAGGATTCCCTTGCCTGGCTTTTCTCTGGCTTAAATATTTTTCTATAGTTGTATGTTTGAATTTCATAATGACTCCTGATACTTGGTTTTCTAGTATAAAAATTTCAATACATGTACTTCTACATTTACTCTTAAATTCTCCATGTTAATTTTTACTTATGGACACTGTAGTTTAAGGTAATTTTTCATTGTTAGTCAAAATTCAGTTTTCTTAGTTCTTAATATAAAACTGATTTTATTTCTCAGTCAGCTCATTTTTGTGCACAAGATGGCCACACTGCTGTGTTAGTTGGAAGCAGTAATTTTCTTATATACTATGTCTCACTTTTAGTAAACTTCAACTTTAAATAATAGAAGGTCAATCAATGTGAAAGTGAATATTTCTACTTTATATGAGCTTCATTATTTTCTTTTTTCTTTTTTAAAGATTTTAGTTATTTATTTTCAGACAGAGGGGAAAGGATGGAGAAAGAGCTGGAGAGAAACATCCATGTGTGGTTGCTTCTGGCATGCCCACTACTGGGGACCTGGCCCACAACCCAGGCAGGTGCCCTGACTGGGAATCCAACTAGCAACCCTTTGGTTTGCAGGCCAGAGCTCAATCCACTGACATACCAGCCAGGGCTAAATTTTCAATGTATTGTGTTTTTTTTTTCAGTAAAAATGAAATTAGTTGTTAAAGTTATTACCACTTTTAACTATAGACAGACCACTTCAAAGATTTTTTTAAGACATATTTTACAAACTATAGAAGTTCCTTTGGTCTAAGGTTCTGGTTCTGGTTCTGGAGGGATGAACTGTCCACTTGGAATCATTCAAAAATACTTTGTTAAAAATGTGACAAATATTTTTCTAGCATGAAACAGTGCAATGGAGGTGACAGTTATATGATTTCAAATATCATATCATTGGTGGTTGTTAGAGGGGTGTTTTTATAATTTTGCCCTTAGTTTCACCCTATTAATTGTTGAAAATATTTTTTTGTTTAGTTAATTTTAAAAAGAGTTTAACAGAGGTGAGTGAAACCTTATTTACTAAGAAAAACTGAAAAAAATCGTTTCAAGTCAGAATCGCTAAGTGATTTGTGAACTAAAAATCATTTGGACTTGTCTGGATACACATTGTGCAATTTAATTTAAAAATAAAAGTCAATTTGGTGTAATTCCATAATTAGGGGATTCAATATAAAAACAATGGGTAAAGTTACAAGAAATTAATCTACTCACACTTTATAGTTTTCCAGAACCTTGAAAGGAAATGATTTGGCCAACCAGGGTTGTTAAATTAATTCTGTGTTATCATTGTTTTCTGATTAACTGTTCTTTCTTGCATAGTACAATATGCAGGAAAATTTTAAAGTTATTTCTCCCACTTTAAGCCACTATTGATTTTAGCTAGTAATTTTCTTATTTTATAGGGAATATATGTTAATATATAGAATTACATGTAGGTAAATTCAATCTTTTATTTGCTAAGAATAAGAGAATTGGAAGTGAGTCACCATTTCATCACTATGCATTTAGATTTGCAATTTCAACTTGTTTAATAAAAACCTTAGATCCAATTTGTGTGAAATTGTGATGAAGTTTTCTTATTCAATACATTCAATGCTCTGCTCATTACTTTCTTTTCTATAGAACTGTGATGATTACTGAGTGGCTTTAGATAATTTACTTGACAAAAATGACCCTAAGACAAGGCACAATCTTTGCAGGTAGATAACTATGTGTCACTGGACTAACACTATTTAGAAGAATAAAAGCAATGTTATAAGTAACTTCCTTTACAAGATTGATAATTATTTTCTGAGACCATCTTCACAGTTGATTTTTTTTTCACCAAACTTAGTTTCATTCAACTTTTCAAAATTTTACAATGAAGAAGTGGCTGGCCATTTTACATATAATTTTCACATTTAAATTTTAAGTCACTAAGCACTATATCAAAAGTTATGTGATTCATAAGCATGAAGAAAAACATTCACAAAGCAGGATTGGGTTGTTTTTTTTATTATTATTCTTAATGATGGTGTTTGGTTTTAGTAACCATCTTTAATTATATGTCAGTGTTATATATAGTTGAGTATAGTTTTGTTTGCTGTCTTTTGTTTCCTTGCTGTGTAGTAAATATTAGTTCTTAGTAAGTCATCTCTCAGTTTCCACCATAATTTACTCTTTTTGCACTCACAAGGTGATCCCCTTGGAAGGGTAGAAATGTTAGTAGTTCTGTTTCACAAAGTCACTGTTTCAGTAGAGTGTATAGTGTAGACTGTCCGTTAAACAAGGTAAGCTGTCAGTTGTTTGTTTCTCATCCAGGGGTTGCAGTAACTGAAGTATGTATGACAGCCTATATTTTTCCACGACCTCTGTGGTTTTGCCACCCCATACAAGATTCAGGTTACTGTAGTCTGAAATGGTGCCCCACCTTCTACCCTGGTAAAAAGCAGGAGAAAGAAATTTCTCTGCATTTCTTTTCTTCTGAGGCTAAGGTCTTGGTTCAGTAACAACTCTGAACCAGAGGAGAGTGAAAGAGGGAGGCTACGTAGCCTCTTTACCTCCTTTCTCATAGGTCAAATAGAACGTGTGAATGGGCAAGTGTTTTCACTCAGACCACAGATGATGACCCCTTGCACTATGTGGTAAGGCACACAATAAGGGGTTAAGTGGTACTCATAATTTAAGTTGCCCTTGATTTTGTAAAAATGGCAGCTACCATATTCAGGAAAGTTGAAAATTTAAATGTACAAATTGATTAGTAGTCCATATGCCCTAAAACTTTGCACATAATTTATATTACATATGAACATAAAATAATGAGATTATTTTGCCATGTAGTTTATAGAGTATATCTCAGTACCTTATAGTCATACCTCATCAATGTTAACAAATTTGTGAAATAATTGTTTTCAACAACCAAATTTTATAGATACCTATGATCTGGGATTTGAATACTTTACTAATCACTTGGGACAATGAAAAGTGGTCTTTTCTCTAATAAAGGCATCCTATTCCATAATTTCGTAAAAAGATTTCAATATTTTCTCCCTTCTATCTTGTATCTTTTCATGCCAAACTATTTTAGAAGTTGGGAAGAATAAACACAATTAATTTCTTAAAGAAAAATATTGTTTAGCATGCAATATTTTAAGTATTCTGTGGTACTGTTTGTTTTTTCCTACCTATATAATTTTTGCATCACAACCACATATGCTATTTACAGTTCTACAGTTGTTGTCTCCTTGTATTTTTAAGGCTTCCAGTAAATATTTATAATTTTGTCAGATATATGTCACAAAAAAATATGTATCTTTTGTTAGTGAGCTTTCTTCAGATGTCCTCTCTGGACATTTCACAGTATTATATTCAGCAATCTTCTGCTAAATCTTTTGGATTCATAACTTAAGTCAATAAATTTCTTGAACACTAAGTTGGACTCTTGCAGTTAAGTTAATGACTATAACATTGCTTTCATTTGTCCACAAATATATCCAAAGAAGCCTGAATGAAGTCTTTGAAACTATGAGATGTACAATATTAGTTGGAAGCTAGTTGTCATTTTGTTTAATGATAAAGATACTGTATCTCTACCAAATACAAATCCAGTGTTGATGAATTAAGCATCTTACTTTCCCACAACTCACCACCCTCCCCTACAAAAGTATCCTACAGAATTAATAGAGAGTTGCCATTCATAGTAAACAAGGAAAGTACACTAAAATTTAGTTTCAAAAATTCTGATAAGACATTCCTAATAAATGTATTTAGATATTCATTTATGATTTTCAATTTAGGTTTTCCACTGACTAATTTGGATTGTAAGATTTTATACAGTTCTGTTTTTATGTTGAGTGTCTTGGTATATTCCTTTAACTATCAGGACTGCTATGTAAGGTGTCAGTTTTTACACTTGGTGTTCACCTATCTTTAGGAGCTCAGCAAGTGGAGAGAAGACAACACGTGTGGAAGTTCCAGCACTGTTACTGAGGCTTTCAACATAACCCGTAGGAATTCTAGTACCATGGCTTCTGGGAACTCCACCAGTGCTTCTAGGAACTTCAAGATTGTGCATGGAGAATGTACCACTGCGAACTCCAAAATTATCCAAAGGTACTGCAGTGTTATCCATGGGCATAGCATCATGTATGGAACCCCCAACATTACCCATGGGAACTCCAACATTAACTGTGGGAATGATAACATTATTTGTGGGAACTCTAACATTGCCCCTGGGATATCTACCATAATCTCCAGGAATTCCAAGTTTACCCCTCATTACAGAAGAATTTTCAAAGCTTGGATTGATAGGAGGACGTTCTCTAGAAGCTGACAAAATGGTCTTCTGCAAAGACTCTTCAATGTTGTTTCTTTCTATTGCATTATCTAAAATACATACATACATAAAAATAAATGAATAGTAGTTCCTTTTAAATTATTGGAGATTGACTTCTGCTTTGAAAAACTCTATAAATTAGAATAACATACATATATGTCTAAATTTGATCCCAATTCAATCACCTTAACAAATTAAACATCACGGTAATTGCATCAAATATATAACCTTTGGTTTAGCAAAATATCTTGATAAGCTGTTTTGGGTGTAAAAGATAAACAGAAAAAAACACACACAAAAATCTGGCTAAATAGCTCCACACAATAGCAGAATTTGAAGCTAGTGGAACATGTAGAAGTGAGAGGAAATTTTAGTGCTGATGGCTGCAGAGTATTCAATGTTATTTCTTTAGCCATTAGAGAAAGTAATGAGATTAAAAATTAAGTGATAACATGAAATCAGAGAGACATTAACCGTAAGAATGGGAGCACCTGAAAACTTTCAGAAATCTCGAGGAAAGGATTAGAGGGGAGATAGGAGTTGAGCCAACTTTATAAAGGCTTAAAGGGATGAAGTCATCTTAGCTGGCTTTGGGTTTTACTTGAATTTCAGTTGCTGATAAATAACTTCTCAATCCACTAAATAAGTGCAGGGAAAGAAACAAACTACAAAATGGCCAGATGATGATTTTCAGACAAAGTGTGAGCTACATTCCAGATATTTATCTCAAATTACCTTCAGTAGTTTGGTAGGGTTACTTGTAAGAAAGATTTCTAATTAATGATATCATTCTCAGTCAGTTATGGGGGCAGGCTATAAACATGAGTTAGAATTAAAAATTACTAATACTATTTGGTATCCATAGTAGCATTTTTATATATGTTTAAAATAAACATGTGAGCAAAATAGAAACAGAAACATGGAAATAAAGAACAAACTGACACTGACCAGAGGGGAGGAAGGAGATAACGGGGGAAAGTAGGGGGAGGGTCAAGTCAAGGAACGTGTATAAAGGACCCATGGACATGGACAATGAGGGTAGGATGGAGGGTGGCAGGAGAACAATGTGGGAAAAAATGGGGACAACTGTAACTGAAAGACAATTACTTTCAAAATCATAGAAAAAGTAATGAATAGGTGTAATGATGAAAACAGAAATGTTGCCTTATAATTAATAGCAAATATCAATCTAGGATTTTAAAGCACATTAGAAGCAAATTATGTAATACATTATAAATAATTCTACTAATATAACTTTTAAGTAGGCATAGGCTATATAGTAATCATTCATTTGTCAAGTAATATTTTTAGCCACTAGAAGAGAATATGCATTTATAGCCTCTGATGTTATAACAAGTCTGTATATTTGAAGGGTTTATATTCACATGGTTATTACTGCATCTAATTGGATTTATACAACTTAAAATCAGACAATAATCACCAAATAAAAGGCTTAAAATTGTAGGACAGCAAGCGATTCTCTTAGAATAAGTTCATTTTTTGAGATAGAGAGAAAGAGATTTGTAGGTGGTCAGTTTGAAAATAAATTTACTGATGAATGCCTATTTGTCTTGAAAATTATATCTAATTTATTAAAGGAATTCTAGCAAGTTCAAAATCTTACCTCGTAGATTTAGTTTTTGGCTTCCGATATCACTGTATTGTGAGAAGCTGTGGCTGTGCTGCCTCTCCAGCTTCAGATGCGGAGGCAACAATGGCAAAGGGCCTTGGAAAGTACGGAGATGCTGACTGCTGCGTGAGGTCGCTGCTCGATTCTCTTCTGGTGGCAGCGGAAGGTCGCCAATCTCTCTCTTTTCTTCAGTAACACTTTTGAGAATGTGGAGACCTTCACGGTTTAGTGTTGCATCTAAGAGCGCTTTCCAGGAACGCCTGGTGGGCCTTTCTCTGAAAGGATACCTGCTTCTTGCTACTTCAAGGTCATCATTTCCTGGGGACTTGGCATGTACTGAAGGTTCAAGCCACAGATCCTTTGGGGTTCGTGGGCGACTGTGTTCTGCAGATGGCAAATATTTATTTATTAAAGCCCCAAAGTGTATAAACCCAGTAATTTTCAAAGTTGGAATTTCTATACATCTAGACCCCATTTGCAGGCATACCAGCAATTAGTATTGTGGTGTTTTTCCCCTTTTCCTCTGGACTGGCAATTCCTGTAACTTCTACGCTGAGATTCTGGGACCCCCAGAAATTTAACTGGCATGTTCTGTAGGTGAAAAACCCCTCACGTTTTGGGACTTATAAGGGGGATTTATAATCCTGAAGGACCTAGAGAACATTATGCTAAATGAAATAAGGCAGTCACCCAAAGACAAATACCATATGATTTCAGTCGTATGTGGGATCTAATGAACAAACTGAACTAACAGGCAAAATAGAGACAGCATCATAGATAGAGAGCGGGCAGACAGCTCTGGGTCTGAGTTAGGGAGTGGAGGGATTCAGCAAAAAAGAAAAAAAAAAAGAGAAAGAATTTATGAACCTGGGCAACAGTGTGGTAATTGCAGGCAGAAGGTGTGGGTGGAGATGGAAGTGGGTTAGGGGGGATAAATGGTGATAGAAAAAAATAAATAAAAGAATAAACAATAATTCCCAAGTTCCTGTGATCAATACCTTCTCGAGTGTGTTGATGAAAGGTCATGGCTGGCTTCTGTTGGTATTGTCTTCTGATCTCTTCCTGAAATTCTGCACTGATAGGACAAAAATAGATGAACTTCTCAGGAACATCTTCCTCATGTTTCTTGTGAAAGCTTGGAATCACAGAAACAATCTGAAAGAAAATTCAAGTTCAAAACATTATATAATATGGTAAAAAGTACACTATTACATTGTTAAATATTGTTGAAAAGCAGACCATAAACGTTTTTACTATCCAAAAATAGATACAGTTCATTGCATTATATCAACTCATTTAATACTCTTGTCTCATTTTTTACACAATTTATCCTAGATCTAGGAGTCTGATGTAATACGAAAACAGATATTATAAACACAATCAGATTCATCCAAATCCAATCCCCCTAATAATTCGTTTTTCTTCAAGGCCTACATTACTCCAATCTAGTATTTCCAAACGTGTATTTCTGAAAACCTTTGTCCTATGAAAGGCTCCAACACACACACATACACATGCACAAGAATTCTTGGCAAATATTTTAGAATAATATAGATTCTGCCTTCATAATGTGCAGGAGATTATTAAAGCTGAGGAGTCTTGTTTATTGGCATGTAATTTACTGTATAAATCATGTCTTCTAGTTTCTGTATTCTGATGCTTTGACATCCAGGGTTTTCCTAACACCAGAGGGAGTGCCACTCCCATGAGTTAACAAATTCCAAGAGATAGTAGATAACTCACCCAAGAGCAAGCTTTTCATATGCAAACCAATCATACAGAGCCCACACCCCAACCACGTCCTTGATCAAGTTCTCATACTTTGGGCCATTGTCTACCTACCTTAAGGCCACAAGGCCAGGTACCAGACAACTAAGGACAGCTCCTAAACTCCAGAGCCCACTGAAATTATACAAAGTAGCTGATTTTAACCTTATTACTCTTCTTTGCCTGTTTCTTCCTTTGCATACCACAGTGAAGTCTCTTTGCCAGTTTTCCCCTCCTCGTCTGCCTCCTGACCTCCTGCCTCCTAGTGATTCCTTATGTGTATTCTCACAGGGAGGAGCATGACCCCTGCTCTAAAGATATGTGAGTACAGTAAACTATCTTCTCAATGGCAACCATCTCTTGATGTGTTTATCATTCCTAAATAATAAAATGTATATTAAAATAATTGATACAGTAATCAGACAAGGGGAGCTAACTACATGGACAGAAGAAGATGCTGTGATATTTCTCTCAGTTCAAACCCCAATCCCTGGTGAGTGGACTGACAAATCTTGAAATGAGAAAAAACTGCCTAAAAGTCATTGAAGTCCTTCTCTCTCCCCTCTTCGTTGGTAACCACCAAGAAGGTCCATACTATGAGTTATAAGCCAGAAACACAAAGTAAAAATTACAGTTTTAGGCAACTAGAAGCACAATAAAAAAAAAAAAAGAAAACCAATGGGAGACTTCCAGCCAAGATGGAGTCATAGGTAGAAATGCTTCATTTCCTCACACAACCAAAAGAAAGATAATAACCAATCTAAAAACAATAAACAACCAGAACTGCCAGAAAATCAAATTGCATGGAACTCTGACAACCAAGGAGTTAAAGAAACATACACACAGGCTGACAGTGCCACAATGCAGCAAGGAGGGTTGCCCTGTCCTGGTAAATACCTAAGATCCCACCCCCTTACAACTTAATAAGTGCCCCAAGACAAAGAAATATGGCCCAAATGAAAGAACAGATCAAAACTCCAGAAAAAGAGCTAAGCAATGAGGAGATAGACAACCTATCTGATGCAGAGTCCAAAACACTGGTGATCAGGATGTTTACAGAACTGATTGAGCTCAGTGGCAAAATGAAGGAAGAAATGAACGCTACCAAAGTGAAATAAAGCAAAATTATACAGGGAACCAACAGTGAAGGAAAGGAAACCAAGACTCAAATCAATGATTTGGAACAAAAGGGAGAAATAAACATCCAACCAGAACAGAATGAAGAAACAAGAATTTTTTTAAAATGAGAGACTTAGGAAACTCTGGGACAACTTTAAATGTTCCAACATCAGAATCATAGGGGAGCCAGAAGGAGAAGAGGAAGAGCAACAAGTGGAAAAGTTATTTGAACAAATAGTAAAGGAGAACTTCCCCAATCTGGCAAAGGAAATAGACTTCCAGGAAGTCCAGGAAGCTCAGAGAGTCCCAAAGAAGTTGGACCCAAGGAGGAACACACCAAGGCACATCATCATTAAGTTATGCAAGATTAAAGATAAGGAGAGAATCCTAAAAGCAGCAAGAGAAAAGGAGACAGTTACCTACAATGGAGTCTCCAGAAGACTAATAGCTGATTTCTCCAAAGAAACCTTGCAGGCAAGAGGGGGCTGGAAAGAAGTATTCCAAGTCGTGAAAGGCAAGGACCTACATCCCAGATTGCTCTATCCAGCAAAGCTTTCATTTAGAATGGAAGGGCAGATAAAGTGCTTCCCAGATAAGGTCAAGTTGAAGGAGCTCCTCATCACCAAACCCTTACCCTATGAAATGTTAAAGGGACTTATCTAAGAAAAAGAAGAAGATAAAAACATGAACCACAGAATGACAACAAAAATCACAACTATCAACAACTGAACCTAAAAAAAAACAAAAACAAAAACTAGGCACACAACTAGAACAGACACAGATACATAGAAATGGACATCGCATTGAGTGTTTTCAGTGGGGGGGGGAGGGAGAGAATAGGGGAGAAGGTACAGGGAATAAGAAGCATAATTGGCAGGCATAAAATAGATGGGGAGAGGTTAGGAATGGTATAGGAAACAGGGAAGTCAAATAACTTATATGTACAACCCATGGACGTGAACTAAGGTTGAGGGGATGCTGGAGGGCTGAGGGGTGCAGGGAAGAGGGGAGATAAAGGGGGAAAAATGGGACAACTGCCATAGCCTAACCAATAAAATGTACTCACAAAAAAGAAAACACAGGAAAGGCAACAAACAAAAACCATCTACCTACAGGTGTAAAAAGAAAAATAAAAGAAAGAAATGAATAAAGTATGAATATATAATAAATTATATTTATCATCTAGCAAGCTAGCTGGCTATCTATTTAACACAAAGTTCCATAGGTTCCAAGGTTCCAAGGTTCCATTTGATCCAATTGGAAAACTAAAATTCACTCAAAGGGCTTATATACAAAATAAAAAGGGCACTAATTGGCTTTTGTATCTCTAAAAGACAGATTCTAAATTAAATATCACATTTGTTAAAATATACCAATTGAGAAACTCTAGTGGACTTTATCATTACTTGATCTTAAATAAGAGCCATATCAGGATCCCACTAAATCTAAACATTACATTTCTTATGATCTTGGCAAAGTTACTAAATATAAAATAGATGGAAAATAAGCATGCCTACATTTAACTGTAGTCCTCTCTGAATTTTCCATGGCCATACTACCCATCACCTTAAAATATCTCATAGTGGACATGAACACTAACCCACTGCGTAATGGATTAAAATTAAATTACGCGTCTGGCATTTACAAGGTGGCTTGGGAAAGTGGTACCCCATAGGTGTCACTTGAAACAGTTAATATGGCCTTATGTAAGTTAAAATAGAGCTTGTAAAAATTAAAGGTAAAACTTATTATATATAACCTAAAGGGATGATTATCTTTACCGGTTCTTCATTTCACAGCCGACCCCTGAAAACC
Source organism: Phyllostomus hastatus (assembly GCF_019186645.2). Classification (NCBI taxonomy): domain Eukaryota; kingdom Metazoa; phylum Chordata; class Mammalia; order Chiroptera; family Phyllostomidae; genus Phyllostomus; species Phyllostomus hastatus. The sequence goes on along the minus strand of NW_025333909.1, from coordinate 8,510,501 downwards.
ATAAATTAGTGCAACTTTAACACCAAGGTCCCATCCACTGGCTTCTCTATGCAAAACACCAAACGTTATTTACTCATCCTAGAATTCCACTTTCTGTTTCTACATGGAAGAAGCTTGGAAGTCACCATTCTGTCCTAACAACAAGTAAAAAGCTGAACAGACTAAAAAATACAACTTTTTGGATTCATAATGGAGAGGATCGACAGGATGGGCGGGGTAGGACAAAGTGGTGGCTGAACTACAAACATGGCGGCTGAACAAAAAGTGGCGTCCGAACAACAAAATGGTGGCTGGAACAAACATGGCGGCTGACCTACAAACATGGCAGTCGAACAACAAAATGGTGGCTGGAACAAACATGGCGGCTGAAGAGAAAATGGCGGCCGGACAACAAAATGGTGGCTGGAGCAAACATGGCAGCTGAACAGAAAATGGCGGCCGAACAACAAAATGGTGGCTGGAACAAACAGGCGTCTGAACTACAACCCGGAAGAGACGGCTGACGTCAAACTTGGGCGCGAGGAGAACCACCAATGATGTGTTGCCGCTTTGTTTAGAGGGGACCAATCCCCAGCCCCCACGAAGAGGGCCAACCAAAATAAAACCCCGCCATATCCGCCATTTGCTCGAGACTTCCCCATCCCCACCGTGGACCAGGAAACCTCACCCGGCGTGCAAACTCCAATAAAGCTCTATACTGCCTAACTTTGTGGCTGATTAGCATGTATTCCTTGGAGGAGCCTAAGAAAACCTTTCAAGGACAATACAGGGTAACTGCTGCTCCCAGGATGGGAGAGACCGCCCTGGCTGGAGCGGCTCAGTGGATGGAGCACCAGCCTGCAAACCAAAGGGTCACTGGTTTTATTCCCAGTGAGAGCACACGCCTGGGTTGTGCGCCAGGTCCCCAGTAGGGGGCGTGCGAGAGGCGACCACACATTGATGTTTCTCTCCCTCTCCCTTCCTCTCTCCAAAAATAAATAAATGCATTCTTTTAAACACGATGGGAGAGATAGACAGGCAAATACAGGGAGCCATGGATTACCCCAACAGGGACTCACAAGCAGAAACCAGCAATGGGACAGGGGACACAGTAGAAAAATCTGAACTGCAATTCTTAAATTGCCGGAAGCCCAGTGGGGGCAACTCAGAGTTAGAAAACTCCAGAGACACCCGTGATGGGGAGATTGCACTGTGATGTTTACATCCAAGAGCTCAACCACATTCTCACAGTAAATTTCAGAGAAAACTCACCTCCTACTCATGTCAAGGGGAGGGGAAAATGAACCCTTTTTAAACATGCCATAGCACCCTGTTCCTAACAAGGTAACACAAAACTTCAGTCGGTTGCAACGTGTCAGGATGGGTGGGGTAGGACAAGTGGGAATCTAGTTACGATTAGCATTTTGGACTACAAATATGGCCGCCACTTGGACTACAAGGAATATGGCGACTGAACTCTGACCCGGAAGAGGTGACTGACGTCAGACCAGGAACCACCAATGATGTCTTGCCTCTTTGTTCACCGAGAACCAATCCTTGGCTCCCGCGTGAAGTCAAGCCATATAAAACTCCCGGCCTTTCCCTTCTCCCACGTGCTCTTTTCTTAGCCCCTTCTCTGTGCGGGCGGAGAAAACGTCACCCGGGAACACTAACTTCCAAAATAAAGCTCATCTGCCTGTTTCCATGGCTAATTGGCTGTTTATTTCCTCTGCGGGCGGGGTCTAAGAAAACCTTACCACTTGCTATGTATCTAACGTTATCTCACTCTATAAATTCCTGTCCACTTAAGGGAAGAGAAAAAAAACTGAAAAACACTTGTGAAGTTTACAATCCAGAGGCAAATGTTCACTAAAACATTGAGATCTAACTATAAAGCTATAGAATGTTCCACCCCCCACCCCACACACACACCTCAGCACCACATTAGTAAAGGTGTATTTACAGCAGTTACTTATACCTGTTGAATCATGTATGGATCAATTAAAAAATTTCAAAGCACACTAAAAGGCAAATGCCTTAACCTCCAACACACAATTTGAAGAGACAGAGCAAACGTCAGAATCAGACTTGGCAAGGATGTTGCAATTATCAGCCTGGGAATTTAAAACAAATGTAATTAACATGCTAAGGATTTTAATAAACTAAGCAGACAGCATGCAAGAACAGATGGCCAACGTAAGCAGACAGATGAAAATCCTAACAAAGAACCAAAAAACAACGTTAAAGATCAAAAACAGTACAATAGAAATGAAGAATGTTTTGATGGGCTTATTAGTCAGGTGGACAAAGCTGAGGAAAGAATCTCTGAGCTAGAAGACATATCAATATAAACCTCCACATCTGAAAAAGCAAAGAGAACAAAGACTGAAAAAACAAGATGAACAGAATATCCAAGGACTGTGGGACAACAATAAAACTATAACATACATGTAATGGGAAAACCAAATAGGAAAGAGAGAAAGACACAGAAGTGCTTGAGGCAATAATGACTAAAAAGTTCCCTAACTTAATGTCAGACACAAAACCACAGATCCAGGAAGTAAGACGCTACCAAGCAGGATAAATTAAAAACAAAAACACTCCATCCATATTGGCATATTATTTTCAAACAACACAAAATTAAAGGCAAAGGAAAAATCCTGAAAGAAGCCCTAGGGTAACATATACCTTACCTATAGAGGAACAAAAATAAGAAGTATCTCCCTGAGTTATCTTCACAAACCATGTGATCAAGAAGAGAAATAAAGTGTTGAGAGAATAAAGCCACCAAACCTAGAATTCTGTACTCTACAAATATAGCCTTTAAAAATGAAGACGAAATAAATCTTTTCTCACAAACAAGCATTAAGCGAATTTGTTACAAGCAGACCTGTTTTACAAGAATGTTAAAAGGAATTCTTCAGCCCTGGCTGGTGTGGCTCACAGGATTGGGTGCTGGCCTGTGAATTGAAAGGTCACCTGTTCAACTCCCAGTCAGGGCACGTGCCTGGGTTGCAGGCCAGGTCCTCACTTGGGGGCATGCGAGAGGCAACTGATTGACATATCTTTTGCACATTGAGGTTTCTCTCCCTTTATCTCCCTCTTTTCCCCTCTCTCTAAAAATAAATAGATAAAATCTTTAAAAAAAAAGAATTTCTTCAGCATGAAGGGGCTATGATACAAATCAAAAACTCAGATATATACAAAGAAAGTGAGGGAGGAGACAGCATAGGAAGAACTCTGAGACTGTGCTGCTGTCACTGGCCAGTGTCTAGCACCCTGGTTGCCAGGAAATGCCTTTTACCACTTAGGTAGAATGAACAGTAAACTGAGGCAGGGAGGAGGAAGGAGATAAGTCTCACATGCTAAACTTCACAGTCCTGAGCCTGGTCTGGTAATATTGCCAAGTGTTCCAACATCACAGGAAACACTATGTTAGCAAGAAAGGAGGTCCTTGAAGTTCTGTGTAGCATTTCCACTCTCTGGGAAAGAAAGCCTTGAAACTGTGCTTTCATCCCAAGGCCTGAATGTGGGAGAGGGTCCCCGGTGCCCGAAGAAAGAGCCCATAAAACAACTTTGGTGAATTGCCTACCTCTGGTCACTATCTGTTTTAGGAGGGAGTCCCTGATGCTTACAGAAAGAGCCCATAAATAACTTTGTGTAATTGCCCCAATTTTAAATAACTGCTTCCTGTCACGTATTTGTTTTACAACAAGATGACCAAATGGGGTCTGGAGCAAGATAAGGGTTTGGGCTAACAGACCCCCACCCATACCGAAGTTTGGGTAGTCACAACCCCCCAGGAAAGCTGGCACCGCATTTACCCATTAATCAATCTGCAACTGTTTTCTCCTCTCCCACAAACTATATAAGTCCTCAGAACAGAAGACTCTCTCTTTTGGGGGGCTTGGGGCGCTCTTGGCTCCTGGGCCACTGGGCCTCTGGCCACCAGGCCTCAGGCCACCCGGGGGCTTGCCACCCCGGTCTTCAGCCGCTCTTACTTTTGCCACCCTGCTTTGCCCTGAAACTTTGCCTTTCACCCCTGACTCTAGCTAGTCCCGTTCTCTTCCATGGGAATGGATCACTAATAAACGAATTGCATGCTAATAGATTTGCTGATCTGTAATTCTTTAAATGTGTCAGCAAGAAGAACCAGGTCTCTCCCATCAACAGATTTGGTGTGGAAACCCGGATCCTGACTTGGACCCTACCCCTTGTCTCCAGCCCTTGGGAACGCAGTGAGTATGGTCTCATCAGCAAGGCTGTCCTGCCTTTCTCTCCTTTGTGATTGAGAAGCTGCGCTGTGGGGGTGGGACATTCCAAAGTGCTAGGTAGAAACAATGAGATCTGAAATGAGTGCTCAGGTTCTGCCCAGGCTCCAAAGACTAAAGAGGCTTTTCCTCCCTCTAGCCTGAATTCTTGGGCATCCCTATGTAAATAGGAGCCTTGTGGAGGTGTCCGGGGTCAATCCCTAAGATGTGCAGGGGCCTCACAGGGAATTCCCATCTCTGTATCCTAACTTTGGCTCATCCAGGGATGTGCAAAATAAGGTCTGGTCACCCAGCACTCTGAGTGCCCCACGGCTATTTTAGTCAGGGGAGAAACTGAGATACATAAGAAAGGTGAGAATGACCAAAGGGGTAACAGCCTTTGGGAGCCCCGCTCATAAACAGCACACTTTGACCCACTACTTGGACTCCTTAGCCTTTTCTGCCTCCAAACCTGGCCAGAAAAAAAGTCAGTTTGAATCTTTGGCCTATGGTGAGCTTGCAAGCATCTCTTTCCACCCCAAGTGACTTCTAGCAACTCAATTTGCATCCAAATACCCCTTGCAGGAACTGCACAAGGGGCAATGTTACTTCTGCTGGGTAAATGTCTTGCTTTATCTCCTTCAAGAAATTGCCACACACCGAGGGCATGGGTGAAGGATTTAAAAGCCACAAGGGCACTCGCTGCAACAAAGACACCCATGAGAGGATGAGCTAGGTCATGGACCGGGACAGAACCTTAGGTTTCCTAACAGCCACAAGCAGAAGAGCACACAACAGGAGGCACACTGTAAAAACATTCATGGTCCCATCTCTGTGGCACACTCCCCACTTAGGTTTAGTCTCTGAGAAGAGAAAGCAAGACTGTAGCCTGTAGTGGAAAGTCCTGGCTTTTCCAGGCCCTGATCTCCTAACCAGGCCTTTTTGTTCAAATTTGCCTCATTCCTGAGTCTTTTTCTCCTTTCCCTGACCACTCCATTTACATCTCTGACCACTCCCATGTCTATCTGCTTTACAAAGTAATTACTGTGTTTGTTTTCCAGCAGAGCAGCCATCTAATGCCCTAAAACCATGCCTTTGATCACTATTGTCCAGCAGGAGCTGAGCCATTCCTTACCTGCCTAACCCTGTAGAACTCAGAAAGAAAAATGAGGAAACAAGTCCTTGGAACACTGTCAACTTCCAGACCTAGGAGCTACTAGGTCCTGATAACAATAGGCTAATTAATTTGTTACTCAAAAACAGCAGGGTCCCTGCCCTCCCCAATGCTGTGGGAAAAAGTGACATTTTTTAACTCAGGCGTTTTTCAGCTGCGCCTGAGGCCTGAGCCTTGAGCCTGAAATCTCTGCTGTTTTTTGTTTGTTTGTTTGTTTGTTTTTTCAGGCTCTGCCCTGAGCAGAGCAGGGGGAGGGGCACCGTGCTAGCACTCCAGCACTCAGGGTTTTTGGGTCCCTGAGAAACCGCAGCTTATGGCGTTTTTTCATTTTCTAGATAGAGCCTTTCTCCAGCCGAGCTGCCACCTGAGGCCTGAACCTGTGATCTCAGCCTACTTCCCAGCCTACTCCCCCAGCCTCTGGTGTTTTTACAGAGGTACACTTGCTTTCCTTCTTAGGCAACTTCTATGTTTTAATCCAATAGATCCTTAGATAGGAGCGACCCAGAGTCATATAGTTGGCAAATATTTTGCCACACTAGGGACTTCTCTTACTGGATTAAACAGGATTGTACCGGCCTTCAGTCCTTGCAGGAAATATACCAAATGACTAGTGCCATCCTCGCTTCTACTCCTCACTGGCGAGGAGCCAAACTTACAAAAGCCTTGAGATGTGCAGAAAGGGTCCAGTTTAATCAAAGCTGCCAACTCCACCATTAGCAAAGAGGATAGAAATAGTCTGTGGCAAGCTTAGCTTGTGGTCTCACGCTGGCCAGCGCATTGTGTTTGTTGTTGCCAGAGACGTCTGGTAGCTACGTTGTGAGAAAAACAGGGAAGGCCCTACATTCCACTAGTAGGCTCCTGGAGCAGCGACAGGGGGCGCCCCTCCAAGCCCAGGAGTTCTAGTCTTTGTTTTCTTTTCCTAGGTGTGCCACGGACCAGAGGGGGAATACATCCTCTCTCCCCTCAGGATCACCATTGGGATGCATCCTTAGAAACTGGGATAAGTTTGATCCTGAGTGTCTCAAAAAGAGAGTGATTTTTCCTCTGTAACACAGCTTGGCCTCAGTATAAGTTAGGAGAGAGGGAGACATGGCCCGAAAATGGGTGTAGCAACTACAACACCCTACTCCAATGACAACTGTTCTGTCCGAGGCTAGGCAAGGGGTCGGAGCTTCCCTTCGTACAAGCTTTTTTTTTTTTTTTTTGTCTTATCTCACACTACCTCTCTTTGTTCCAAGTCAAAGGAAACATCTACCCTGGGGTCTCCCGATGGCATTCTAGATGACCCCCTTTTAAGTTCCACCCTTGTCTCTCAGAAGGAAGCAAGGGAGGCTGTCCCACCTGTCTCCCAGGTGGAAAGAGAGGGGGCTTCCTTACCTGTCTCTCAGGGGGAACCTAGCAGGCCTCAGAGCCCCGACACCTTAGCCCCTGAGTCTACAACTACAACTTCTCTTCCACCCGACTCACCCACACACCCGAAGTGACTGAAGGAGGAGAAACCCAGTTCAGTGGGGTGCACTAGGAGTGGAGCCTCACATTTTCCTGCCCCTCCCGGCCTCTTGCCCCTGAGAGGAGTAGCGGGTGCAAGAAAGCCCTACTCGGGTACACAGCAGTGGAAGAAAACGCTAGGAAACTTTTCTGAGGATCTCTCATGCTCCATTAACAACTTCGTATCTTAACCCTTGCCTTCGATATGGCCTGGAGGGACCTTTATTGAGTTCTAACTACGTGTTGCTCTCCAGAAGAAAAGCAACTAATTTGGGAAGGGGCCCACAAACACACAGATCAATTACCCACTGAAGACCCTGGCAATGCAGGGCCTGCAGCTGAGGCTGTGCCAGATCATGAGCCCGGCCGGGACTCTGATGCACTGGGAGTGGGCAGAAGTAAATCTTCCGTGACACAGTTGCCTACTGGCTGGAATGAGGGCCTATATCAAAAGGCCAGCGAATTAGGACAAAGTTAAGGAGCTAACACAAGGAAGAGAAGAGAGCCCTTCACTCCTTCGCAACAGACAGGTGGAGGCCTTTCAGAGATGCGCTAATGCAGACCTGTCGTCTCCAGAGGGGCAAGTATTAATAGGGCAACACTTTATAACCCAGTCTGCCTCTGATATCCATAAAAAGCTTCAGAAATTACAAATGGGGCCCCAAACCCCTTTGGCACAGCTTATGGATGTTGCCTTCTCAGTCTTTATCAATCGAAACTTAGAGGAGAGACAGGCCAAGCTACTTGCACTAGCTCTTAGTGGCAACAATGGCCATGGACAGACACCTCAAGGTGACCTGGGAAAGCCACAAAGGCATGGGGGGCACAAGGATCAAATGTGCTTTAGGTGCAAATGCCCTGGACACTGGGCAAAAAAATGCACGAAGATACCCCCAGGGCCATGTCCCAAGTGCAAAGGAACAAACCTTGATCCCTGGCACTGGAAGGTAGACTGCCCGCATTCCCAGAATGGAAAGGGGTCATCTCCTATGGCCATGGCGGCACTTGAGGACTGAGGGTGCCCGGGGAGCAGGACGGATGCAGCCTACACCAATATGTCAATCTCTACCGAAGAACCCCATGTGACTCTTGATGTGGCAGGTAACAAAATTAATTTTCTTGTTGATACCGAGGGGACTTACTCTGTCCTCAACTCATCTGCTGGTCCTCTCTCCTCTAACTCAATTAGCACTATGGGGGTTGAAGGAAAATTTAGGATTTGTTTTTACACACCCCATCACTTGTCAGTTTGAAAGCCAAATTTTTAAGCATTCTTTCCTAATTATTCCACAATGCTCCATACCATTGCTAGGACAAGACCTCTTGGCCAAATTAGGAGCTATTCTGAAGTTTTAGGAGGTCACAAATAAGGTCCTTATAATTATGTTAGTTTGTGAAGACAAGAAAGAAAATAACATCCCAGAGCAGATTTTACAAGAAATAGATCCTTTAGTGTGGGACTCTGGGGTTCCTGGCGGGGCCAGCACTGCCCAACCAGTCCAAACCCACCTAAAGCCTGGGGTAGCTTATCCCCACAAGAAACAATATCCCATCGAGCGGGAGGCTTTAGAGGGTCTGCAGCCCATCATAGAGAAGTTGGTTACACACAGGCAGCTGGTACCCTGTCAATCCCCCTGCAATACTCCCATCCTCCCGGTTCTTAAGCCCACAGGGGAGTACCGGTTAGTCCAAGACTTAAGGTTAATTAATGAGGCTGTCGTCCCCTTACATCCCCTTGTGGCCAACGCATGTACTATCCTCACCCAGGTGCTGGACTATACTCAATGGTACAACAGTCTTAGACCTAAAAGATGCATTCTTTTGTATCCCTGTCCACCTAGATTCCCAGTACCTGTTTGCATTTGAGTGGACAGACCCCAAAACAATGGCCCATCAACAGTATACCTGGACGGTGCTACCGCAAGGTTTCAGAGACAGCTCCCATCTATTCGCCAGAGTGTTAGAGAAAAATCTAAGAGATTTACAGCTGCAAGAAGCAGCTGGTCCTTCTTACCGTCTTACAGTATGTAGATGATATCTTAGTCTGTAGCCCCTCGAAGGAAGCCTCAGATCACAGCTCAGTCCTAACTCTGAACTTCCTTGGGGGCCAGGGATATCGAGTTTCTAAGAAAAAGACCCAAATTTGCAAGCAGAGAGTAAACTATTTAGGATATATCTTAACTCCAGGATCTAAGCAGCTATCACCAGAAAGAATAAAAGCAATTGCTGAGCTGACACCACCTGCTGCCAAATGGCAACTCCCCTCTTTCCTGGGAATGGCTGGGTTCTGCAGGATTTGAATCCCAATATTTGGACTAATTGCAAAAACCTCTACTAAGGGGCCAGACATTGAACCCATTATATGGGGAAAGGAACATGATCAAGCTTTTAATAAACTCAAGCAGGCTCTAGTTGAGCCCCCAGACTGAGGTATCCCTGACTTAATAAGCAAACCTTTCTCTTTACACATAGCAGAGAAACAGAGGCAGGGAGGAGGAAGGAGACATGTATCACAAACTAACTCAGCAGTCCTGAGCCTGGTCTGATAATATTGCCAGGTGTTCCAACATCACAAGAAACACTATGTTAGCAAGAAAGAAGGGAAGTCCTTGAAATTCCATATAGCATTTCCACTCTCTGGGAAAGAAAGCCCTGAAACTGTGTTTTCTTCCCAGGGCCTGGAATGTGGGAGAGGGTCCATGGTGCCCAGAGAAGTAGCCTATAAATAACTTTGGAAAGAGCCCCAATTTTAATTAACCGCCTCCTGTCACATATTTGTTTTACAACAAGATGAACATACGGAGTCTGGACCAAGATAAGGATTCAGGCTAACAGAACCACCCCCCATACCTAAGTTTGGGTAGTCACATCCCCCTGGGAAAGCTGGCATCACATTTACCTGTCAATCAATGTGTAACTTTTTTTCTCCTATCCAGACAACTACGGAAGTCCTCAGAACAAAGGACTCTCTCTTGAGGGGCTTGGGGCATTATTGGCACCCTTGGCCTGCTGGCCACTGGGCCTCTGGCCACCTGGGGTTTTGCCACCCTGGTCTTCAGCCTCTCTTACTTTTGCCACCCTGCTTTGCCCTGAAACTTTGTGTTTCAACCCCCCCCCCCACCCAGTCCTGTTCTCTTCCATGGGAATGGATCATTAATAAACTGATTGCATGCTAATAGATTTGCTGATCTGTAATTCTTTACATGAGTTAGCTGGAAGATCCAGGTCTTTCCCATCAACAGGCTGAAGACCATCAAAGAAGGAATTAGTGGAAAACTTCTATTTTTCTTATTTTCAATTTATCTAACCATTAGCCATTTGTTCAAAATAATAATAGCATCAATGTACTCAATTATGGATGCTTAATATGTATCATGTACATATATGTATATATGCTTATATATGGTTAAATAGAAGTAAAATAAATGCCAGCAACAATACAAGAGATAGGAGGCAGGAATTAGGGTACTCACAACTACTCATGAAGTGGTAGAGTGTTATTTGAAAATGGAGGTGGATTACTTGTGAATGTATAGACTCATGCTATTTAACAGTGGGGATATGGTCTAAAAATGTATCATTAGGCAATTTCATTGTTCTTGAACCATCATAAAATATACTTACATAAACTTAGATGGTATAGCCTAGGATACACCTAGGCTATATGGTCCAGTCTTGTTGCTCCTAGGCTACAAGCCTGTACAATATTTTTACTGTATGGAATATTGTAGGTAATTATACAGTGTAAGTATTTGTGTATCCAAACATACCAACACATAGAAAAGTAGGACTTCTGGCCAAAGTGGAGGTGTAGGTAGATACACTTTGCCTCCTTTTATAACCAAAAGAAGGAGAACAACAAATTTAAAAACAAAAAACAACCAGAACTGCCAGAAAATCAAATACATATAGTTCCAATCGAACTGTGTGGAAGTCTGACAACCAAGGAATTAAAGAAAAAATATTCATTCAGACTGGTAGGATGGGTGGAAACAGGCAGCCAGGGCAAAGAGGAATCATGGCAGGGCAGTGAATGGAGGACCAGGTGAGCCAAGGTTGCAGCTAGCAGACCAGGTGGTCCCACATTAGCGTATGGATAAACTGGGAGGAACTACTGGGGAGCGAGACAAACCATGAAGCTTAGGTTTCCAGTGCAGGGAAATAAAGCCTCGAAACCTCTGGCAGTAAAAACCTGTAGGGGTTGTGGTGGTGGGAGAAACTCCCAGCCTCACAGGAGAGTTCACTGGAGAGACCCACAGAGTCCTAGAATGTGCACAAACCCACCTACCTGGGAACCAGCACCAGAATGGCACAATTTGCTTGTAGGAAGTGAGGGAAGTGACTGAAAGTAGGTGAGAGCTGTGTCAGTGGCCTTTTTCCCTTTTGGACACCTCCCCTATATACAGTTCCACAATGCAGCAACATGGGTTGCCCCTCTCTGGCCAATACCTAAGGCTCCACCACTTACTATGCAACAGGTGCCCTGAGATAAAAAAAAATGGCCAAATGAAGGAGCATATCAAATCTCCAAAAATACAACAAATGATGAAGAGGTAGCCAACCTATCAGATGCAGAATTCAAAACACTGGTAATCAGGATGCCCACAGAAGTGGTTGAGTATGGTCACAACATGGAGGAAAAACTAAAGGCTATGAAAAGTGATATAAAGAAATATATAGAGGGAACCAACAGTGAAGGGAAGGAAATTGGGACTCAAATCAACAATTTGGAGCAAAAGGAAGAAGTAAACATTCAACCAGAACAGAATGAAGAAACAAGAATTCAAAACAATGAGGAGAGGCTTAGGAACCTCTAGAACAACTTTAAACATTCCAACATCTCAATCATAGGGGTTTCAGAAGGAGAAGAGGAAGAGCAAGAAATTGAAAACTTATTTCCACAAATAATGAGGGAGAACTTCCCCAATCCGGCAAAGGAAATAGACTTATGGGAAGTCCAGGAAGCTCAGAGAGTCCCAAAGAAGTTGGACCCAAGGAAGCACACACCAAGGCACATCATAATTACATTAGCCAAGATTAAAAATAAGGGGAGAATCTTAAAAGCAGCAAGAGAAAAGGAGACAGTTACCTACAAAGAAGCCTCCAGAAGACTAATAGCTGATTTCTCCAAAGAAACCTTTCAGGCAAGAAGGGGCTGGAAAGAAGTATTCCAAGTCATGAAAGGCAAGGACCTACATCCAAGATGACTCTATCCAGCAAAGCTTTCATTTAGAATGGAAGGGCAGATAAAGTGCTTCCCAGATAAGGTCAATTTCAAGGAGTTCATCATCACCAAGCCCTTACCCTGTGAAATGTTAAAGACACTTATCTAAGAAAAATAAGAAGACCAAAAATATGAACAGTAAAATGACAACAGACTCACAATTGTCAACAACTGAACCTAAAACAGAAAAACAAACTAAGCAAACAAGTAGAACAGGAACAGAATCAGAGAAATGGAGATCACAGGGATGGTTCTCAGTGGGGAGGAGGAGTGAGGAGAATGGGGGAAAAGGTACAGGGAATAGAAGCATAAATGGTAGGCAGAAAATAAACAGGGAGAGGTTAAGAATAGTATAAAAATATAGAAGCCAAAGAACTTACATGTACAACCCATGGACATGAGCTAAAATTAATGAGGGGATAATGTGGGTAGGAGGGGGTGTGCAGGGCAGAGGGTAATAAAGGGGGGAAATGGGACAACTGTAATAGCATAATCAATTAAATATATTTTTAAAAAGAACATAAACAATAAATACAGTATATTGAAAGCACCCCCCCCCATTAGAAATGGTAGAAAAAAAGGTACAGAAAAGGTATGGTAAAATATTTTTAAAATGGTACATCTGTATACAGCATTTACCATGAATGGAGTTTGCAGGACTGGAAGTTGCTCTGGCTGAGTCAGTGAGTGGTGAGTGCATGTGAAGGCCTAGGGCATCACTCTACACTATGATAGGCCTTATAAACACTACATTTGGGTTATACTATATTTACAAAGCCACGTAAAATTAAATCAAGCACAAGAGAAAATGATACAATAAGTGATATGATAAATATGAAATGTATGAGGTTACTGCCAGCATAAGATGGAATACAGTTTTACAATACATTTTTCATATACATAGAAAAAGTAAGTCTAATATAATGATAAAAAGTACAATATAGCAAATTCTTAAACTATTGATACAGTAATTTATTATCATTATCAAGTATTATGTACTATATATAGTGGTAAGTGCCATAATTTTATATGACTGGCAATGCAGTAGATTTGTTTACATATTTACATCACAACAAACACATGAATAATACATTGCACTCTAACATTATGATGACTATGCTGTTACTAGGCAATAAGAATTTTTCAGCTCTATTACAACTTTATGGGGCCACTGTCATATATGTGGTCTATCATTGACTGAAACATCATTATGTGGTACATGACTATATTGCAAACTCTAGGGCAACTAATAAAAAAAGTTTTAAATGTAAGTATAACTGACATGATAAGAAAAGAGAGAAAATACAATCATAAAATATTCCATTAACACACACAAAAAGAAATATTCATCCAACTACATCAATAATCACTTTGAGTGATAATGGTCTAAATGCACCAATTAAAAGACAGGGATTGTTAGAGCAAATGAAAAAACAAGATGCAAATACATCTTGTTCACAAATAATTCACTGTAATTTAAAGACATATAGCATCCAGCAGTAGTAAGGCCTGCTTGAATGTGGCTGGTAGGGTAATAATACAGGTATAATAATTCATAGTTTTAATTTGAACATTTCACCTAAATTGTCATATGATGTGATTGTCATATTGTTAAGTTACAGAATTACATGCTTATGATTTTGTAATAAAAATTCTGTAACAAAGGGGTGTTTCTGTGCCTGACCCTATATTAAATTTAAATGGATGGGAAAAAAATACCATGCTGACACTTATAAAAGAAATCATAAGTAGCTATGTTAATTTCAGGCAGAACATATTTCTAATAAAGGAAACTTATTGGAGACAAATAAGAAATAAGGGCTCTCTATAATGATAAAGGGTCAATTATTGCAAGAAGACATCACAATCCTTAACAAGTAGGCACTTACCAACAGAACGTCATCCTGCATAAGGTGAAAACTAATAGAAGTGCAAGGAAAATAAATGAATCTACTGTTAGATTGGAGATTTCTAAACCCTTCAGTCAAAACTGGACAGATCCAGCCCTGAAGGGTGTGATTCCATTGGTTGGGCATTGTACTGAAAAGTGAAATGTTGCAGGTTTGATTCCCCTTCAAGGCATATGCCTAGGTTGTGGGTTCTGTCTCCACTCAGGGTGCATGCGAGAGGCAACCAATCAATGTTTCTCATATCGATATTTCTCTGCCTCTCTTTCTCTCTCTCTTCTCCTCTCTCAAAAATAAAGAAAATAAAATAAGTGGACAGATACAGCAGGTAGGCAATTAGTAGGAATATGGTTGAACTCAACAACACCGTCAATCAATTGGATATAATGGACATGCATAGACTACTTCATACAACAACAGCAGAATAGCCCGTCTTTTGAAACTCACATGAAATGGTCACCAAGAGAGATCATATTCTGGGTCATAAAATGTACCTTAACAAATTTAAAATGATAGAAATCAGGCAATATATGTTCTCAGATCCCAATGGAATTAAAGTAGAAATCAATAACAGAAAGATGCCTGAAAAAAATCCTAAAATACTTGTACATTAAACAACACATAGGTCAAAGAAGAAATGCCAAGATAAAATTTTAAATATTTTGAACTAAACTGAAATGAAAACACAACTCATCAAAATTTTTGAAATACAGTGAAAACTGTGGTTAGTGTAATGTTTATATCATTGAATCATATATTACAAATAAAGATGTAAACTAAGTCATTTAAGTTTTCAGTTTAGGAAACTAGACAAAGAAAAGCAACCCTAATGCAGAAGAAAAGAAATAATAAAATGTAGAGCAGAAATCAATGAAGAAAACAGGAAATCAATAGATAAAATAAAAAAATCAAAAGTTGGTTCTTTAAAAAGATAAATAAAATCAATGAGCCTCTAGCTAGACTAAGAAAAAAAGAAAAAGAACACACAGTATTAGTATCACAAATAAGAGGGGGCATCACTACAGATCTTATGGACATTAATAGGATAATACAGTAACATTATGAAGAACTCTATGCCCACAAATTTGGTAACCTAAATAATATTGACCACTTAATTGAAAGACAATTTGCTAAAACACACATACAAAAAAATAGATAATGTACATAAGCCTATATCTAAGAAACTAAATCTATAATAAGTAACTTTCCAAAAACTAAAAGCAGCAGACATAGATGGGTTTACTGAATTATACCAAACATTTAAGAAAATAATTATACTAATTCTCTACAATTGCCTTTAGAGAATAGAAGCAGAAGGAATAGTTCCTAACTTATTTTAGAAGGCCAACATTACCTTAATATCAAATCGAGGCAAAGATGTTACAAGAGAAGAAATTTACAGGCCAATGTCTTTCATGAAATAGATGCAAAAATCTTCAAGAAAATATTAGCAAATCAAATCAACAGTGTATATAATATTTACATACAACAACCAAGTATGACAGGCTGATTCAACATTCAAAAATCAATAAATGTAACCCATAACATTAACAGGCTAAAAAAGAAAAATCACATGATTATGCCAGTTGATGCAGATAAAGCATTTGACAAAATGCAATACCCATTTATGATTTAAGAAAACTTCTCAACAAACTAGAAGTAGAGGGGAACTTCTTCAACTTAATAAAGAATATCTCCAAAAAGCCTACAGCTGACATCATACTTAATAGCGATAAACTTGTAGTTTTTAAGACCACATACAATATTAGGTACAAAATCAAGTACAAGGCTTTTTATTGGTGTGAAACTCAAAACCCAAAGCTTTTAAAGACAAGATATAAGGGAACGCTATCCTTTCTCACCACCTATTATCAACATCATACTAGACAATAAGACATGTATGAAGATTGGGAAGACAGAGATAAAACTGTTTTTGTTCATAGATGACATGATTGTCTACGTAGAAAATCTGAAAGAATTGACAATAAACTTTTGGAACCAATAAGCAATTATGGTAAGGTTGCAGAACACAAGGTTAATACACAAAAGTCAATCTAATTCTTATATGCCAAAAATGAACAAATTATTATTTATATTAGTGCCCAACAAAAAAAAGACATATTTAGGTATAAACCTTGCAAAATATGTACAGGATTTATATGAGGAAAACTATAGAACTCTGATGAATGATATCATATAAGTAGAGAACGATTCCATATTTATGGGTAAAAAGACTAAATATTGCCAAGATTTCATTTATGCCCAAGTTGATATACAGGGTTCAATGCAAGCCTACCCTCCCTCCCCAAATCCCAGCAAGTTATTTTTTGTGTATCAACAAACTGGTTGTGAAGTTCATATAGAGACAAAAGACCCAGTGCAAGACAATATAAATATAGCCAATACAATATAAAAAGAGAACAAAATTGGAGGACAGACACTACCTGATTTTAAAACAGTCTATAAGGGTACAGTAATCATGAAAATGTGGTACTGGCAAAAGAAAAGACAAATAGATCATTATAACAGAATAGAGAGCTTAGAAATACATCCACATACATATAGTCAACTGATCTTTGACTAAATACCAAAGGCACACAATGGGGAAGGGGTATTCTTTTTTCTATTGTTTTTTAAGTACAGTTGTCTCCATTTTCATTTCACCACTCCCCCTGCCCTATCCATCTGGGGAAAGGGGATTCTTTTTAAGAAATGGTGTTGGGGCAAGTGGACATATGTCCACATGCAAAAAAAGATGAATCTAGAAACAGACCTTACATGCTTCACCAATACTAATTCAAAATGTGAAATACAAAACTATTCACCAAAGTTATTTCAAATGTGAAATGTAAAACTATTATACTCCTAGAACACAATACAGGAGAAAATCGAAATGACCTTAGGTATCATGATGACTTTTTGTATATAACACCAAAAGCACGATTTATGAAATAAATAATTAATAAGCTGGACTTCATAAAAATTAAAAGCTTCTGCTCTGCAAAAGAAAATGTTAAGAGAATTAGAAGACAAGCCACAGACTGGGAGAAAACATTTCCTTTATCAGACACATCTGATAAAGGATTGTTATCTAAAAGATATAAAGAAGTCTTAAAACTCAACAATAAGAAAATGAACAACCTGATTTACTTTGACAGTCCACCCAAATAAGTATGCAAATAGCAAATGAACATGAAAATATGCTCCATATCATAGGTCATCACACAAAGTCAAATTAAAATAAGGAGGTACCACTATACGCTTATTAGAATGGCCAAAATCCAAAACACTGACACCACCAAATGCTGGTTAGGGTGTGAAGAATCCAATATTGTCATTTATTGCTGGTGGGAATGCAAAATAATAGCCACTTTGGAAGAGAGCTCAGCCGTTTCCTGTAAAAAGAAACATAATCTTAGCACACAATCCAATAATTGTGCTCCTTGGTATTTCCTCAAAGGATTTGAAAAAAAACTTATGTTGACACAAAAACCTGCACACAAAAGTTTATAGCAGCTTTTTTCATAATTTCCAAAACAACTAAGATGATCTACAGCAGGTGAATGTATAAATAAGCTATGGTACATCCAGACAATTAAATATTATTTAGCACTTAAAATAAATGACAGTGACATCAGAAGGATGACAGCATGAGAGATCCCCTTGGTCTCTCCCCTTCAAGTTTCAACAATTTGAACAGTTATAACAACAAAGGATTACCCGCTTAATGTTGAAGCACACCTGAGAGATATGTGCATTGAAACACCTGAAGTTGGGCAGGTGGGAATGAACTGGGAAGGTGAGAAGGGAGAAAATCTGAGAAGAGCCAGAGATGCAGCCCTATAGCTAGGAACTCATGGAGGGGCTCAGCAGGAAGAGGGGAGGAACCAGGCTCTGGCTGACACTCCCTTCAGTGAGAAAGAGCAAAGGGATTTGGTGGGCATTCCTGGAGGAGTGGGCAGGATGACCTGGAGCTGATATTACTCAAAGCAATATACAGATTTAATGCAATCCCCATCAAAATTCCAATGCTATTTTTAAAAGAAACAGAAAAAAATCATCAGATTCCTTTGGAGTTGCATAAGACCCTGAATAACCAAAGCAATCCTGAGAAAAAAAGAATGAAGCCAGAGGTATCACATTATCTGACTTCAAATTATACTACAGAGCCACAATTACCAAAACAGCATGGTATTGGCGGAAAAATGGACACACAGATCAATGGAACAAAATTGAGAGCCCAGAAATAAACCCATATGTATATGGGAAAATCATTTTTTGAAAAAGGAGACAAAAATACAATTAAGAAAAGAAATCCTTTTTAGTAAATGGTCCTGAAAAACTGGGAAGTGAAACACATTACCGTATCTGTATAATAATGAGTTATATTAAGACATTCACATAGTATAATCACCCTTTAAACTGTAAAATTCAGTGTTTTTAGTATATTTAGAGTTGCACAACCACCTCCATAAACTATTTTCAGAAGATTTTCATCACCCCGAAAGAAACCCTAGGATACCAGCAAAATATGGTAGAGTAAGAACCTATGAACATTTTCTTCCCCATAAAAGCAATGAGAAAAATGGTGGAAAATATCAGAATCAACTTTTTCAGAATTCTAGAAATTGACTAAAGTTTTACAGCAATTTGGGTATTATTTATTCAAGAAAAGCAGCTGAATTTCAGAAAGAGCAGCTAGTTTGATTGCACTTTAGTTTGTCCTATTCCCATATCCCTCTTCTCCAGATCCACAGTAGCCTGGAACACCAATAGCCTGGAATCATGGTGAAATTCCAAGGGCTGACAGTTACTGGAAAAGGCAGAGCAGGGAAGGAGCTCCTCCAAAGAGCTTATTCCCAGAGAATTGACAGGTCATTGATTGACAGTGTTTGGCAACTATTATTTTTTGTTTTTAAAATTTATTTATTTGTTTGTTTGTTTATTTATAGAGAGAGAAGAGGGGAGGGACAAAGGGAAGGAGAGAAACGTCAATGTGTGGTTGCCTCTCACACCACTCCTAACGGGGACGTGGCCCATAACCCAGGCATATTGCCTGACTGGGGATTGAATGGGTAACCCTTTGATTCACAGGCTGGCACTCAAACCACCGAGTCACATCAGCTAGGGCTCTAAGAAGTCTTTTAAAATTGTGCTTAACTTCATTTTTTCATAACCATAGTTAATATGTAACATTTAAATAACCACTTGTTAACATTTGATGGGATCATTGTGTAAGAAGGTCTGTTCTAATCAATTAGGCAAGGACCTCCTCCTATTGTCACCCAAAATAGAATAAAAATAGAAAATTACTGAATTCACAGACTTTTTCCTCCTAAAATAATCTAATTATAAAAAAAAATTAGAAAAGGATTTTGTGATGATCTAATCTTATCTTCCAGCTGATAATGCAACAGAAATGGATAATTATTGGCCTGGAGTTTTCACTGTGATGCTGTTGCTTTAGGCACTCTTCCTTTGGTTCTGGTTACATAAGGATTATAACAGGGCCTTGGCTGGTGTGGCTCAATGGATTGAGTGCCAGCCTGTGAACTAAAGGGTCACTGGTTTGATTCCCAGTCAGGGCACATGCCTGGGTTGCAGGCCAGGTCCCCAGTAGGGGGCATGCCAGAGGCAACCACACATTGCTGTTTCTCTCCCTCTCTTTCTCCTTCTCTTTTCCTCTCCAAAAAAAAAAAGTCTTGAAAAAAAGGACTATATTGTGAAAGATAGAGCACAAGTATTAAAATAGTACTGTTTAGAATAATTTTTAATTATTTTATTTTATTTTATTTTATTTTATTTTATTTTATTTTATTTTATTTTATTTTATTTTATTTTTACTTTTAGACAGAGGGGGAGGGAGAAAGAAAGAAAGAGAGAAAAACATCAATATGTGGTTGCCTCTTGAGCACCCCCTACTGGGTACCTGGCCTGCAACTCAGGCATGTGCCCTGACTGGGAATCCAACTAGTCACCCCTTCATTTGCAGGCCTGCACTCAATCCACTGGGCCACACCAGCCAGGGCCTGTTTAGAGTCAAATGGTAATGATATTTAGTGTATATTTTGAATTTTTATACAGCTTTTTCTGAACTCTGTGTTTTCTGCCCTTTACAAATCTGAAGGAGATAAGCAAACACCTACCTGAAGCTTTAAATAAGATTCTGAGATGATTTTACAAGTTAATTTAACGCATATGAATGAGACTTTTATTTTTTGAAGTTATTTATTCAGTCCAATTTATGCTGATACCATCCATTCAATGTTCAAGGGAAGAAAAAATCTGCGTGTGTTAAATGTCCCCCTAACATGACAGTCTTGATTTTGCCAGCTAGTTTAACAAAATAAAGGGAGAGTGAAATTATTGTCCTCATTCTTTTTTTTTTTTTTTTCCCTCATGGATTCTTTCATTCTATTTATGAAAATGATACTCATTTTCCACACCGAGTGGTTTTGGACAGAAACTGCTATGTGACATGAATATATTTTTATACATTGAATATGTCAGTTTTCTATATTTGGCCATAACTGACCAACATTGAAATGACAGTTTGTACTTAACAATAATCGGATGGTGGCAAATGTTATATTGAAACACAGGAAACTCTCTTGTCAGGGCCAATATGCAGTTTGCATAAATGGTAGCACATATATGTCTGTATTCTGTAAGAAAAGATAGGGCTTTGGGTTTAAAGAGTCTATCAAAGGATAACTTGCAGGTTAGCAAGCTTTGTGACAATTTTAAATATATGCTATAGCTTGAATATAGTTAAGAAGACAAAGAGAAAACCTCTTAGCCCTTCCTTCCCTTCTAGCACATAACAGCCTATTCAGTGATGATAGTGGCCATGGCCACTATCCTCAGTTAGTCTAGAAATTTAGGTTACATGGCTAGTGCTATTGTTGCATCCAGGATTTTGCCAAACAACTACAGACAGATATTATGCATTCTGAGGCATCCAATTAATTACCAGTCCTAAAAATACTGAAACTGCCCTGGCTGGTATGGCTCAGTGGATTGACTGCCGGCCTGTGAACCAAAGGGTCAGTGGTTTGATTCCTAGTCAGGGCACATGCCTGGGTTTCGAACTAGGTCCCCAGGAGGGGGCACTGGAGAGGTAACCACACATTATTGTTTCTCTCTCCCTTCCCTTCTGTCTAAAAATAAATAAATAAAATCTAAAAAAAAAAAAGAAAACTGAAACTGAGCAGACTGCACTTAGCCACTGTGCATTATCGTGAATATGTATGCTCTCTGTTGGTGGAACATTTCAGTAAATATGTAGCTATTGGGAATAGCTCCTTTTAAGTAATTTTCTTAGTTATTTTATCTATTCATACCCAGAATTGTACTCCAACTCTGCAATAAAGTTGCATTCATCTCTTTTTCAGTAAAGATTGTAATTCAGTATCCCACTTCTACTTGCTTTCTGATGTATATACAAGTAAATTTTTATAAATAATATTTCTCTATAAGCCTTTTTGCTATATTATCTTTTTAAAAATTTCAATATTAGGTTACATTCAAGATTTTTAAATTATTGGTAATAATGATGAGTATTTGATAATGTTTTATATAATAAGAACTTGTGTTTCCTTGGCATCAAAATCTCTTGATAAATTATCCTTCTATCAGTGGAAGTGATCAACAAATTTATTGTCTTTTTAAGGAGGTACTGAGTAACCTTGGGATTATAAAAATTAGGTTAATCTAATCCTTTTACCCTTCAGAAATTTTTCATCCAGGAGAATAAAAGTAATATCTGCAGAATTACAAAACAGCATATAGATATATGATCCAGTACCTTTAGGAGTGTAGTCTAAGATGACTAGGGCAAAAATTTGTCTGTGCTTTTAATTATGAACTAATTCAATAAGCAAGTGATTAGCATATAAAAGGGTACTGTACCCATAAAATACTTGTTTCCTAATTTAACAAACTAATGATGTCTCCAAAAGATTACATAATATATAGCTTATATCTTAGTTTCAGCTCACATTTATAAATTAAATTATTTAGGCATAATTCATTAGTTTTTGAATATATATTCAAAGAGGAATCCTTTTATGTTTTCTGAAAACATTATAGTAAAATTTCTGATATTCTTTAGAGGATAACATATATGAAAAGATGTGTTAATGTTGAAACTATATCAAAATCATGTTTCTGTATTTTTTAAAACTGCACAAAACTTTTAGACCAGAGAGACTTTAAAGACCTTACCTTCATTAGCAGCTGCATCTCCAAAGGAGGAGCCATATCCTAACTATAACATTTGTCCAACCAAACTGGAAAACATAGCAAGGAGAAAAAAAGCAATAGTTATTACCAAGCAATCATCATTGACTGATTGATATGCAAGGTACTTTGTCATTTAAAACTCACATGAAGAGGTAGGAACTACTGTTATTCCCATTTAACAGATGAGAAAAATAAGATTCAGAAAGATTAAAGAATATGTTCACGTTCTCACAGCTAGTAAGTGGTGGTAAACTTAATCCAGGCATTCTGGCTCCAGAACCCACAATCTTCACCACTACACCATATGGCTTCCAGCTGTCATAAGATATTTAGAAATATCTTAAAATTTGATTTTGAAAATATAGCCTGACACCAAAAGACAAAGAGATGTGGTGAAGTGGCAGAATGACAAAAGGAAGAATTTCTGCCATTCTTTAGTAACAAAAATTAATTAGTAATAGACTAATAAAGCCAGCTAAAGTTAAAACAAATGAAGATAGGGATTTCAGGCCCATATATATTTTTTGTAAGAACTTTCTGTAACCATGCGATCAAAGAAAGCTGCATCATCGATGGTTTGATAATTTCAAAGCAAAATAATAGAGAATAATTAGTAACTGAATTGGCATATTACAAGGAAAATCATAATAACATGAGATCATTTTAATCTAAAGCTTCTGGCTATCATTATTAAATATATATATATATATATAATCTTTACAAAACATTCTATATATAATAGAATCTTTACAAAACAAATTTGTTAGCTTCTTGGGAATAGACTATAATACTGAACCTCTTCAGTAGAATTCATTAAGTGACAATGTTTCAACCCTCTACAAATATTAAATGGAATCTTAGCATAGATCTTTTTTAAATTAATGATCTTTAGTGATATGAACATAAATTCTATTCATTTTTTAGTCACATACCATAATGTAAATATTTTGTAAAGACTTTTTTGGTGACATAAAAAACAACTAAAAAAAGATGAAAATGTATTTGGTTTGGCAAACCATGCAATAAACAAAGCCTGAATATTCTTTTAGCCTGAACTAGGAAAAACAGGATTCTCCCTCTCAATTCCAAATGGTCAATAGCTATGTGTGGCTAATAGCTACTGTATTGTACAGTGTAGTTATAGATTATTTTTAGTATTGCAAAAAGTTCTGTTAGACAGCCTTAGTATAAGGGAAACATATATTTTTTGTTAAAAGGGTTAGTATCTTTGACACAGAGATCAAAGATTTTCATATATTTACCTGATCATTTATTTCCCTTTTAAAATCGAATTTATTGCCATGGCATCGGTTAATAAGGTCACACAGGTTTCAAGTGTACGTGTCTATGCTACATGATCTGTATATTGCATTGTGTGCTCACCACCCAAAGTCAAATCATCTTCCCTCACCACAGATTTGATTCTAATTATCCATTACTACAACCCTATTTCCTTTCTCTCTGGTAACCATGACACTGTTGTCTGTGTCTATGAGTTTTTGTTTTCTTATTTGTTCATTTGCTGCTTTCAGTTTTATATCCCACATAGGAGTGAAACCATATGGTTCTTAACATTTTCTGACTTATTTGACTTAGCATGATATTCTGAAGATGCATCATGCATAACTATTTTAATCAGCACATAAAATCCTAAGCAATTAATACTGTCATACCTTTAAAAATACAACCCCTCTATGTTTTCCTTAAAAGAGTATATTATAGGTAAGACAATAAAATTAACTGTTAATTTTCCAAAAGAAAGTTAAAAACAGAAGTCTAACTTAGAAATTAAGAATTTTCTCAAGTCAAATTAGAAATTAATGTGATTTATAAGTTACTGCATTTAAGTAGAAATATTTTTTTTGTTTTTCCTTCAGTGTTCCAGGGATGTGAAAATCTGACATTTATGAAAATGTAATGTCAATAGCATTGTCAGCATTTAAAAAATTATTTTTAAATGTACATAGAATCAATAAGAAACAGCATACATTTTCCCTGCTAAGCAGTGACTAATGTTCTTTTCCTGAAATGTTAAGAAATGGACTTTCTTGTTTAAAAAAAAAATGACCATTCTTGGCCTTACTGGCATTAGATAATGTAATAGATTACATTATAAAATTCATTTTATTTAAATATAGATGATATACAATATTATATTAATTTGGATGTATAATATACTGATTAGAGAATTATATGTCTTACAATGTGATCACTACACTAAGTCTAGTAGTCATCTGTTACTGTAAACCTCTCTAAAATATAGGTTAGAAACATTATGAAATACAAGATATTATACACAATAAAAACAAAATCAATATCATGAGAATACGTTGTGTTCTTTTGCATTTCATATACCCTCAATGACAATTCAAAGCCACTTTAACTTTTATCTGAAATAATGTAATGCTTCTCAGAGAGTTTAGTTGTAAGAGCATATTGCTTTCTTCAGATACAGTTACTATTACAATTACACTTTCATTATAGATAATTAACTGACAAAACTGTAGGAGTAAAAATGACACAAATATATTTTCAATTGAGTATCCTGTTGAAACACATAATTCTGCAAAGAGGCAGTCTTATTTCATTGCCCAAAGCATATGCTGTCAAGGCAAACCTGGATCCACACTGTCTTCCTTGAAATTAATACTAATCAAAGTTCATTCAGAACTGTAGCATACAGCTTAAAAATGTGTGGTATGACATAGTTAATATCTGTCATCTGTTCTTCATTTTACATCACTCTGGCTAGTATTCTATTTAGTTATCTAAGAAAAATCACAGTTCAGGAAGTAATTCTTTAATTTCCTGAGGCTGACTCCTGTCTTCCTCCTTGTAAGCAGTTGACAAAATTGTAGCGCTTTTTTTTTTTTTTACTTTCATCATAAGAGTCATAAGGACCAGTTTAATGAGGTTGTTTCGTCTAAAGCAGTAGTTCTAAAACTTGAGCTTCCATCAGGTTCATTGGGAGGAACTATGAAAACGAAGATTGCCAGGACTGTTTTGCAGAGTATTTGATTCAGTGTCTGGGATGGGAACCCAGAATTTATATTTGTAACAAGTTACAGGTAGTGCTGATGCTGCTGGCCAATGCAGCACTCTTCAACAGTAATTGGTCTAAGGTAAAGGATACAATTGGCAGCATATGCCAGAATTCTTGCTTTCAGGCACATAATATGTCCTATATGTCCCTTCTGCACTCTTAAATTTTATTCATTTTTTTCTTTATACATCTCTAACATAATGATATCAAAATACCTGTCTTCAAGTTCTCTGATTCTTTCTAATGCCTTATCAAGTCTGATGTGGATGTCTCTAATAAATTTTCTTTCAGGTCAATTATTGTATGTTTTAATTCCAGGTTTTCTGGTTTGTTTTATTTTTATAGTTTCTATCTTTTATTGATAATATACTTTTGTTCAAACATCATTTTCCTTATTTTATTTAATTGTCATGTGTGTTGCATTTAATTCATTGAACATCTCAGTGCAAGTTATTATAAATTCTCTATTAGGCACCCCACAGATCTACATTTCTTTAAGGTTTGTTTCTTAAGTATGCTTTGGTCTTTTGGGTGTACCATGTTTCCCTGTTTCTTTCTCTGCCTTGTGAGTATTTGTTGAGGCTTGGGCATTTAATAAAACAACCACCTCCTCCAGTCTTTACCCACTGGCTACATGCAATGGAAGACCTCTGTCAATCAGGCCAGCTAGAGTTTCTAGGACTTCTCAGACTTTTCCTAAGGATGTCTTTTCATTAGGCTTATGTGTGTGCTTCTAGTCATCTCAAATTTCCACATTCACTTGCCCTTGCTTCTTCTCAGTGGCCTATATTCTCTTGATCCCCTAGAAGATTGTCTGTCAAACTGAAGCTCTAATGTGCCATAATTGTGTTTTCAGCAGTGACAAAACAAGTTTGTTAATCCTGTCAGTGCTCTGAGGCAAATGGGACAGATACCAGTCCCTCAGGGAGCCCTCAGTCTAGTCAGAACTTTGGATGCATTGGTCATCCTTTCTGTCCTTAGGGTGCATTCCCTGTCTGGGAAGTTTCCTTTAATCCTTTCTGGTGGTTCTTTCTCCGCCTTTGAGGTGTTTCCTCACAGGCATGAGCTGAAGAGTATTCTGCTGAATACTACAGGGGATACCTATGCAGATCTACAGAACTCTCTATTTTTGAAGCTATTTCCTCTCTGCCACTCTTCCCTACATATTCTAGCTTTCTCGGTCTCCCCACACTCTTAACTCTGTCTGCCCAACTCAGGGACTCTGTCATATTTTCTTTGGGTTTCTCTTCCTTGTCCTTTAGCCTGGAAGCACTCTCAAAGCAGAAACTATGGTTAAAGTTCATTGTTTCCAGTGTCTCTGGCATTGCTGTAATTTACTGCCTAATTTTCCATGTACTAAATATCTTTTTCCACATAGTTTGTCCAATTTTTTAGTTATGACAGACAGGAGGGTAAGTATTATACTTATTATTCTATCTTACTGGATGTGAAACTTACCCCATCCATAATTTTATATAACAGTCAATCAAATATGCCTTTGAAATTGTTAATCATATTGTCTTAGTTATAGATAATCATATTTTTGGATACAGAGAAAATAACAATGATATTGAAACAAGTTAAAGTTAAACAATTTCTATATAGGTATAAGAACTTGAATTTGAAACCAAGGAGAAAGGTAAGTTATTTTTTAAAGATTTTATTTATTTATTTTTAGAGAGGGAAGGGAGGGAGATAGAGAGAGAGAAACATCCATGTGTGGTTGCTGGGGGTCATGGCCTGCAACCCAGGCATGTACCCTGACTGGGAATGGAACCTGCGACACTTTGGTTCGCAGCCTGCGCTCAATCCACTGAGCTATGCCAGGCAGGGTGGAGAAAGGTAAGTTTTTGATGTTCCTAAATGAGACCATTGATTAAAATCTACTTAAGAAAAATAGAGAGATAAATGTAAAGTTGTTTAGCACATGCACATGACCTTTGTTTTCTATCAATACTTAATATTTTTTTAAAGATTTTATTTATTTATTTTTAGAGAGGGGAGGGAGGGAGAGAGAGAGAAAGAGAAACATCAATGTGCGGTTGCTGGGGGTTATGGCCTGCAACCCAGGAATGTACCCTGGCTGGGAATCGAACCTGGGACACTTTGGTTCCCAGCCCACGCTCAATCCACTGAGCTACGCCAGCCAGAGCTTCAATACTTAATATTAAGAATACTTTTTGTACTTGATGCCATAACTAAGATAACATGTGGTATGAAGCAGAGTATTTCCTGGAACAGTTATAAACTTCCTTACAGAGAGGTAGGTACACAAGGAATTGAATAAACTTAATATGTCAATGTAAAAAAACTGCTAGATAAGGACAAATAACCAAAGTTATGTCTACAGGTGCCAATAATTCTTCCACTTTGAATTGATTGTTCAGGTAAGGTAACATCTAGTATATCTAAGTGATTTTTCATTTAGTTCACCAATTGCTAAACAACTTAGGGTTGATCTATCTATTTTGATGTTTATATAAAATGAATAATATATTGGTAAAAATCAACATTAATATTTTGATTTTATGAGTGACATACTGAGTATATAACAAGTTTCACTTATTTTGAAATAGGAATTCTAGTGACTGTACCTTTATAATTTTTTTAATACTTGTAATATTTTTCTGTGATCTTGTATTTTTATTTTTTCTATTTTTAAATTTTATTTTAATCATTGTTCAAGTACAGTTTTCTGTCCTTTACTCTCATCCCACCCCACCCACCTACCCCTCCTCACCTCCCTCCCATTTCCACCCCCCTAGTTTTTGTCCATGTGTCCTTTATACTTGCTCTTGTATACCCTTCCCCTATATTTTTATATACTCTTTCTATTTCCATTTGGCATTCTGTTTTATATTTTAGTTAATAAGTTAAAGAGCATTTTATTATTTTTAAAAAATTTTTAAAGATTTTATTTATTATTTATTTTTAAACAGAGGGGAAGGGAGGGAGAAAGAGAGGAGCGAAACATCCATGTGTGGTTGCCTCTCGTGCAGCCCCTACTGGGGACCTGGCCCACAACCCAGGTATGTGCCCTGACTGGGAATCCAACTGGCGACCCTTTGGTTCTCAGGCCAGCGCTTAATCCATTGAGCCACACCAGACAGGGCCATTTTAATATTTTATTTCTTGTTTCATTATATCCTCTTTTTCTGATTATTTATTTGTAAATAATCAAAAATAAAGGGAGATTTATTTAATTTGTGCTCTAATTTTTATAAGTATATAAGAATTTTCTAAGTTGTTTTTGTCTATACCACTAACATAATAAGCTTTACTCAAAGGTGAAAGTATCTTGTAGATTTAGCTTTCAGTCTGTCTATTTTCTGTTTTATTGAGAAGAAAATGATGATACACTTTCTAAACAGAAAAAAAATGGTATGCAGATTTTCTCAAATGACCTCATTTATCCCAATTCATCAAATCTTAAGAGAAAATGCACTTGCTAAGGTTTCTGAGTCTTTAAATGTAATGCTGCTTACAGGATTAAGCATGTGCTCTGATGTGATTATTCACCATGATTGTGTTGATCACTTTTCATGTAATATCCACTCATATTTGTGAATAACAGATGAACTTGCGCAGACGTCCTGACCATTGGCAGCTGAACATTACAATCCATGTTTTTTTATTGTTGTTCAATAACAATTGTCCCCATTTTCCCCCTATTACTCCCCTGCCCTCCCACTCCCCTTCCACATTCAGTCCTGCCCCCTGCATTGTTTTGTTCATGGGTCCTTTATACATGTTCCTTGATGAACCTTCCCCTTCTTTATCCTGTTACCCACCTCCCCTCTCTCCTCTGGTCACTGTCAGTTTGTTCTTTATTTCTGTGTCTCTGATTCTATTTTGCTTGTTCATTTGTTTTATTAATTAGGTTCCATTTATGGGTGAGATCATATGGTATTAATCCATGTTTTTTTTAAATGTGTGTGAATGTTCTCTTTCTATGTGGATAGTAATGGGATTAACAAACAAAGTAATAACCTTGTGTCTTCTATGCAGAGCACTGCTTCTTTAATTCTAAGATTAAATTAGTCCTGTATAAATATATTCATAATACTGATAATTTTGTATGATAGAATATTTAAAGTAAACATACCATATTTTACATAAAATTTAAATATTGTATTACTTTATAAAAGAAAAGCTTACACACACTGAGTAGAGAATTAGGGATATACAAGGTCTCAAGTATAATTAAAGTTTAATTTGATCAGTGTCTCAGATTTCACATCTATGAAAATGAAGAGAAGCATAATCTGAAATTTGTTTCAATACATATTAAATTTGCTTTAAGTGAAAATCATATTGGCAATAGATGACATTTTAGTCATGAACTTTTAAACTCAGTGTACTTTTTAAAATATATTTTTTATTGTTGTGCAATTACTGTTGCCCCACTTCTTCCCCATCGCTCCGCCTGTCAATCCCCACCCCATTGCCTGTTCCCCTGAATCCTCCATTCGTGTTCCTTGACTTGCCCTTTCCCCTAAATTCAGTATAGTTTTTTTTCTAAATTCCTTATTTATTTTAAACTTTATTTCTATTGTTGACATTATTACAGATGTCCCCGATCCTCCCCTTTGCCAGCCTCCACCCAGCCCCTGCCCCCAGTTCCCTCTGGCTGTCCCCATGCTGCGGTCTGTGTCTGTGAGTCATGCATACATGTTCTCTGGCTGATCCCTCCCCCTTCTTTCATCCAGTCCTCCCTGCCTCCTCCCCTCTGACAGCTGTCAGTCTGTTCCAAACTCAGTGTAGTTTTTATTCATCAATCATTACTAAATTTTCAAATTATGCAGTTTCCTTCACTTTTAAAAGAAACATGTAACAAATCATTCTATTGTCAATGATTTAATTTTCATTTTCAGTTGTATATTTAAAATCAACTATTATATTTTTATGTAGCCATGGAAAATTTAATTAAAACTATTCTATATTTCTCTTCTTTCACTTTTGCAATGAAATTAATCACCACAAATGCAGCTTTTTAATCAGAAAAAGTGATAGAATATAACTATTATTTTAAACTAAATATCTCATACATTTTTAAATTACATAAAATTTCTGGAAGAGCATTAAAAATGTATGTATCTAGATTCCTGTTTTATAGTCAATATGTTAAGTTCAGTGAACAAAGTTTATTGTAGACTTTTTCTAGCCTTTCTCTAACCAAAAGAGAAAATAAATTTGATGTAGAGAAGAAAACAGATATTAAGATCCTTTGTCTGTCACAGTTTTACTATTGGTTTAATGGTTTTGCAATACATTCACTTAGGCTGTGCTTGCACTTTGGAAGTTAAGAACTAGGCACCTGTAATAACCGCCCAGGGTAAGAACTGCTTTTACCTGGAAATATTTCATTGCTCTGAAAATGTTTATTATGGTTATTCACATGTTTTAGGCTGAGTATATTATTCACTTTGTGTGTAATGACACATTTAAACTTTTCTATGTATCACTTAAAATATCTTTAATGGATTTAACTTTTTTAGAGCACAGCAGGAAACCAACAGGCATGAAAAGCTTTTAATCCTACACTTTCTGCACACTTGTCTGCATCCCTATCAGTCCTCAGCTCTTTTACTCCTTTTTAAAATGTCATTCCTCACATAGGTCCTTGATGTAATCCTCTTTTGCCTCTTCACTGCATCAGTGATTTCCTTTAACATTATATTTTTAATCTTCCTTTTTATTGGTTCATTCCTTTAAACCTCTAAACATATTCATATCTTTTCCTTTTTAAAGAACAGCAACACTCTGCCTTTAATCCTTGTCTCTCAGGAGCCAAACAATCTTCTACTTCACTTTTTGCCATGAGAACAAACACATTATTGCTTTCATATTTGCATATTTTTCAATGTCTTTCCAGGGGGCTTATAGCTTCACTCATCTCTCTGCTCTTTTCTGGAAACATTCACATAGCCTTTCTGATACTGTAAGAATTTTACTTTGGTTTTATAACAATTTACTACTTAAGTGCTATCAATATGAACATTACTTTTTTTTGTCTCAAGACAATAAGATTTTTGTTGTGCTTTGGTCTCAGAGACATAAATAATAGACCAGCAGTATGACAGGATTAAATCCAACATAGTTAAAATTGATAGTGGGCTATAGACACTCACTAACAGAAGAACAATCTTTATTTCTGGCATGATGGGTATAAATATAAGCAATTTTCCTTTACACTACAGGTAATTTAATTCCCTTTTAATCTAAATTTTTAAAAAGATTTCATGTATTTATTTTTACAGAGGGGGAAGGGAGGGAGAAAGAGAAGGAGAGAAACATCAATGTGTGGTTGCCTCTCATGCGCCCTCCACTGGGGAGGTGGCCTGCAACTGAGGCATGTCCCCTGACTGGGAATCAAACCAGTGACTCTTTGGTTCACAGGCCTGTGCTGAATCCACTGAGCCACACCAGCCAGGGCCCTTTTAATCTAAATTTAACATGAACATAAGAATCTTTCATAGTCAAAGATTCATTGATGACATTAGTCAACACACTTTAAATCAGTAGGAAGTAATTTAAAAATATCAATGATATGCTGCTTTCCTTAATTAGAATTAATGTCTTATAGTTTATCTTTTATTCATATGGAAATTTTTTCTTACAAAAGTAAAACTACATTGATCAACTTTCATTGGGATTATGCTTGATACAGAAACAGATAAAAAATGATTTCTTTGAAAAATGATGAGGTTTAAACTAATGTGCTGCAGAGCTCTAATCAGCTCATAAATAGCAGAATAGTTGAGATAATCATACTCATAAAGTAACTTTTCAATTTTATTGCTCATTCTTTTAAAATTCAAGTTAATGTGTGTAAATCTAATCAAGGAAGACATATTCATTTTTTGTCAAAGAATTTTTAGCCTGCAAAAAGCAGCTCAACATCCACTTCGACTAAGCCAATTAATTTCAACCATTCCCCAAGGCTTTTCTACAACACGGGACTCTGGTATTAGAACACATTCTTGTTCACAGTATAGTCTTAAAGATCAGTCAAAGTGTAGTGGTTATTGATGAATGCTAATGAAACACAGTGTGTCAGCTAACCAAATTTATCCTGGTTTGTACTTTTATGTTGATAAGCACAATAAAATGCATATTAAACAACCATAATTGAAAGTGGTCCTTAAAATAAAGC
Source organism: Phyllostomus hastatus (assembly GCF_019186645.2). Taxonomy (NCBI): domain Eukaryota; kingdom Metazoa; phylum Chordata; class Mammalia; order Chiroptera; family Phyllostomidae; genus Phyllostomus; species Phyllostomus hastatus. The sequence goes on along the minus strand of NW_025333909.1, from coordinate 8,478,036 downwards.
ACATTTTAAAACAGAAAATTTTAAGTTATGGTATATGGGCACATGTTTATATCTATAGATATTTACATATGTTTTGACCTCTGGGCCCAATGTCTTATATGCTAAATAAATTATAGGTGTAAAGAAATTATGAAATTCAAGGGAAAATCCTGAATTTTCCTTCCTTAGGGAAAAATTATTACATGCTGGCTGTGGAGCACATAAAATAATTGTGCTACGCTGTCATTACAATTTTTCCTACCTTTCTGGATTCTATTTCTGTAGGGTCTACTCATCTACTTGACACTGGAATTCTTTAGGTTTCTCTTATCTCTCTTTTTACTCTTATTCCCCTGCCCTTGGTCAGTGGTTCTGAATCCTGGAACCACCAGTGTCAGTATCATTGAGAATGTTTGTTAGATCTGTGAATTCTCAGCTCCCATACTAAAGCTAGTGAATCAGAAACTCTGGGGTAGCCCCAGAACTGTATTATAACAAGTCCCCCAGTTGATTCTGATATACACAAAAACTTGCAAACCATTGTCCTGGCTCCTCTCACCTGTGCCTATGGATTAAAATACTATTTCAGCACAGATAACTTGCAAATTAGAAATCTAGTTCAGCCCTATCCTCTGAGCACCAGATTCAGAGGCACTGCCTATTTGGAACTCCGTAGGGTGTCTTAAAGACACTTCAAACTCTACATGTCCAAACATGGAACTGACAATCTTATCTCTAAAATATGGTCCTCTTCCAGTGTTCCCTATTTTATTAATAATTATAAATACATTCACTTTGTTATACAAGCCTGAAACCTAGTAGTCATCCCTGACATTTCCCTTTCTCTAAAACTGTATGCCAAATTTGTCGATTATACTTCCTAAAGGTATCTTTTTATTTTTAAAAATATTTATTTATTTATTTATATTTATTTTTATTGTTGTTCAAGTACAGTTGTCTCCATTTTCACTCCACTATGCATCCCCCCGCGCCGGCTGGCCCCATCTCTGCCTCCCACCCTCAAACCAAACCCCTTTGGCTTTGTCCATGTTTCCTCTTTACATGTTCAATATTATATTAGTTTCAAGTATAAAGTATAGTGCTTAGACAGTATATAATTTATGAAGTGATCTCCCTGATAAGTCTGATACCCACCTGGCACCATACATAGTTATGACAACATTATGGATTATATCCCCCAGGTTGTATTTACATCCTTGTGACTATTCTGTAACTGTCAATTTGTACCTCTTAATGCTTTCATATTTTTAACCTACGTCTCCAATCCCCCTAAATATATTTTGAATATATCCACTTGTTCTCATTTTCACTCCCTCCAGTCTACCACAAGAAAGCCTTTTTACTTGTCTCTTCACATATACTTTGGTCCCTCTTGCGATCTCTTCGCCATCTTCTCTGGTTACCTATTTCTAAAAAGCTTTTAGGTGTTTATCTTGGCCCTTGAAATAGACTAACATCCTTAATATGATGGTTTATAAGGCCTTCAGTGTGTGCTTGATACTTGCTCCTGTAGCCTCAGCTTATATCATGCTACTCCTTCCTCTCCACAGCATAGCACCCTGGCCTTCTTTTAATTAGTATAGGTCTCCTCAATTACACTAAGCTCTATTAAGATTGAAAGAATCATTGTATTCTTTTACACTTCTTTGTTGAAATACCTCACATGTACAATTTTTTATTGTTATTCTATTACTGCTGTCCCAACATTTCCCCCTTTGCCTTCCTCTGACCATCCCACCTCCCACTCCCACAGTCAGTCCTCACACTATTGTCCATGTCCGTGGGTCATTCACACATGTTCTGGAACTAGTCCTTTCACCTTATTTCCACCATTTTAGCTGTATTGTTTCATTCTAAAAAAGCATGCCATTGTATTTACTGGATCTAGTATGACAACTGACATATAATCGAAGCTCAATAAATATAGGCTGAATCAATGAATAAGTAGAAATTACTTACTAATTCATCTCATCTGAACACTCAGCAGCAAAATAGAAACTCTTGAGTTTTGCGTGGGAGGCTTGGAAAGCACTAGAGGAAAAAGTCAGAAAGCAGATAATTCAGTTTTCTTTCCAACAATCATTTAAACATTTAGTATTTTGACCAGAAAAGGGTCACAGCAACCATGTAACACTATCCCCCTTTTGTATACAAGTAAATAAAAGTCCAGAGATTAAATGACTAGCTAAAGGTAATATGGTAGTGACCAACACTTAATTAAAACACTGATTTTTAGTACAGTGCTCTGAGAATGTTCTGTGTTTCTTAGACAATTAACAGCTTTTTTGTATCACAGTCATCATTTGTTCACTCCATTCACCCACTTCCAATAAGCATTATTGAAATTTCCAAATAACAATAATCAGTGTCCTCCTAGAAGGGTATACAGTAGAGAGGAAAAGGGGCAGACACTTTTTACCCACTTTTTAAATTTAATTCTGGCTGATGCTTTCAGGTTCTTTTTTTTTAGCATTCTATCATTTCTGGTACAGTGACATTTTGCTTATATCTCTAACCTCGTAACTCTAGTTTTATTTTGATATGTCTGGATGATCTATTCACTGACCTTTTTAAAAAAAGTATTTACCTTTAGAGAAGGAAAGGGAGAGAGAAAGAGAGGGAGAGAAACATCAAGGTGTAGTTGCCTCTTGTGTGCCCCCTACTGGAGACCTGGCTCAGAACCCAGGTGCCCTGACTGGGAATTGAATTCCTGACCCTTTGGTTCACAGACCCAGCTCAATCCACTGAGCTACACCGGCCAGGTCTATTCAGTGTCTTTTGAGGACTGAGAACAATCCCATTAACCCTAACTTTCTTAGTGGTAAGCACAATGGTTTACACACAGAAAGTGATTCATAATTGTTTTGGTCCACCTCACTGTGAAATCCTTTGATTAGTCCATGAGGCGCATTGAGTGGGAGCAAATTGCATGCCTCCTTCTTCCTCTTCATTGGCCTGGGCCTGAGCATGCACAAAGTCCCTTCAGGACAGTTTAGTTCCCCTATTGAATTAAGTCTCTCTGGGTGCTGCTACCTCTCTAAGCCCCTGCTGCTTCCCTTTGGTCAGTCCCTGAGGTACCCTGAGTGGGAGCAAATCAAGCCCCCCTCCTCTCTCTTTGCTGGCCCAGCTGCTCTGCGTGGGCAGTGCTTGCAACAGCAGCTGAGAGCTTTTTTTGAGCCCATTCCCCTTGTTTGCAGGCAGGCCATTCCTAACAAGTGCCTGGCTTTCCACACAGACCAACTCTCTGACCAGTCCAGAGACTATATGGGTCATAGTTAGTCACAGTCCATCTCTTCTCCCATCTACAAGTGTAACCCAGCTTCCCAACTTCTCTGGTACTGTCCCAGCCAGCGATCATAGTCTCAGCCAGGGTACGCTGCCAGCCGTGTATCTTTTATGATGTTTTTATTCCCCTAGCAACTTTAAGCATCCAGACTCTCTCCTGGTGCAGGTCTGTGAACTCGACACTCTGGGAGGGAAGGGAGCCACCAAGTCACAATCACTGACCTGGCTCTCCTTCAGAACTGCTACAGCCTCCACAGTCTCCAACACAGGGCCCAGGGATTCTCCTGCCAGCCTGCAAAATCTCCTTACCATCTGTTTTTAAATGTCCTCTGCAACCTTTCGCTTCCAAACTTCATATCGACTGGATGGTTGTCTGTTCACTCTGTTCCTTGGAAGATAAGCTAGGTGATCCAGCTGGGTGCACAAGCAAGTGGTTTCAGCTCCCACCTACCTCGCCACCATCTTCCTATTCCATAGTCTATATATATATTTTTAAAGTTTTCTGTAGCATGTAGAGGGAAGAGCTCAGGCTTTGGAATCAACCAGACTTCAATCAAATCCAGACTCCGCCAATTACTAGGTGAGTTACTATGTAAAGTTAATTTAACCTCTCAGTTTTTACATATGTAAAATTAGGATAATACCCCACAGGGTCATTGTGAGTATTAAAGGAAACAGTGTACTGGAAGTGCTTACTATATAGTACCTGGTAAAAAGTATGTGCTGAAAAGGTAGTAAGTGGCAACAATTGGGCTTTTTAAAAGTCAGGATTTTTCAAGTACTTTTTAAGGAAACATTCTATAAACACTGCAATGTTCAAAAGGATCTAAGCACATGTGACTGCAAGAATTGACACTCTGGCTTAAAATATTTTTACTTCTAAGTCCTTTGCCCTTATTAAATTGGATTGTTCGTCACAAATAGTAAGGTTTAATTTTTCATGACCTAATAATATTCCACTGTATATATGTACCACATCTTCTTTATCCAACCATCCATTGATGGGCACTTATGTTTCTTGCATATCTTGGCTATTGTGAATAATGCTCATTCTGTGTGCATTGGAAAAGAATGTATATTCTCCTGTTTTGTGGTGAAATGCTCTAAAATATCAATTAACTCCATCTGATCTAATGTGTTATTTAAGATATTTTAAAACTGCACTTGAACAATGATTAAAAATTAAAAAAAATTAAAAAAGAAACTTTTAGTTAGTACACACAAAATTCGAGAGATGTGATCCATATGATTGTATTGTTGTTATCATTTAGTGAATTAGTTCTAGTGGTAAGTGACTTGCACTTTGAGTAGCTTAACTGTCTTTGAAAATAAACCAATTTTCTGTCCTCATCCCTGTTGCTGTTAGATAAATCATTCCTCTATATTGCAGGTCAGGTGTGGAAAAATTATGCTGTCTTCCACAGTAATGCTTGATACACAGTTAAATACTATTTAGACAAACTCTCAAGTTCACAATAGAAAATTATGCAGCCTTGTAGCTGGAAAGCTACTTAAGAGAACAATTTCTTTGTACTTCTTACTTCAGGCTTGAGTATTTAAAGGCTCTGAGAAAGCTTAATATATTAAAAGGTGAAAACTGTATCATTTTCCTCAATAGCCAATTCTGATCATATGTTCCACCTTATAGATAAGTCAAGCTCTCCCGCTTCAATGTAAACACATTTCTTTGCAATTTTCTTTTCAATTCTTCAACTGTCATGCCATATACTTTTCAAAAATTTTACATTATATATCATATCACTTTTTCTACCACTGAACCACAGTAATTTCTTTAAGGTTTCTTCATGGAATCTATTTTTATATCCCTTTGATTGGATTTATTTGTATTCCCTGAGTCTTCTCAAGTTTCATCATATCTGTTCTGAAATGTGATAAAAAAAGATGAGCAATAATAAGAGTCTGACTAATACCATAGAGGAAGCATAACATTCAGTAACTTATATGTATGCATCCTTTCAATATATCCTAGTTTTATACTGGAATTCCCCTAACATCTTAATTTTATAGCTCTGATATAACAGCATACATGGAAAACTTTGACTCCTAGATGGTTTTCCACTATTTTATTGGTGGTGGATTTGCCTTTAAGTTCTCAAATAGACTGAATTTTTTCAAAATTCGGTAGACATTTTTAACCATTAACTGAATTATCAACTGTCTTCTAAGATATTAGCCACAGCAGATGCAAGAGTCACTGTTTCTTTTTGATCCTTTGCTTGATTCCCTATAAGCCCATGGTCGATAGAACTAAGCCCATGTATGTGACTTTATTAAACCATAATAAATAAACAAAAGGAAAGATAACAACCTCATGCTGATTGAATCACTTCCTCCTAAGCTTGCTAATGATATGTATATATTTTTGATTATAGAAATCATGCTACAGGAATGACAATGTATCATTTGAAGAACATTGCAAAATACTAGGGATTGTAATACAGTAAATTAAAGAGAGAAAGACTCAATAAAAAGATTGTATATGATTCTTTCTACAAAGGAGGGTAACAGATATTTTGGATATTTTGCAAATAAAGTGAAGGAAAGTGAAAAATGGGCTAAAGTAGTGTGCCAATTTAAAAGTGATAGAATTAATGTGTTAATCTTATGGAATCCGTTAACTATAAATTCTAATTATAAAATAACTCTGGAATACCAATATTCCAAAGCACCAGGAATATGGCTACTAAAAAGCTTAAAATTATATATGTGGATCACATTATATTTCTGTTGTATACAGTGCTGATCTGGACCTTGGACTTATGAATCTACTTCTACTTACTTGTTTTTTCTGCAATCTGCAGCCAAGTTAATTCTGAACTCAGGTAGATATATAAAACCATCAGCTTTGGTATCCTACAAAAAATAGGAGAAGGAAAGAATAAGTGAATGTAAGGAAAAGACTTAACAGATAATGTTAAACCTTGAAATGAAGAGCCAAGAAGCAGGTCACCTAGGTAGTAATGACCACATTTTTCTAGACAGCTTACTCAAGAATGCAGTTTGCTTAGCATGCACTTAAATAACTCTGTGCAAAGCAAATGGGCTGTGCATTCATTAAACCAGTGATAGTAATAACAAACTCTTCTGTTAATGATTATACAGAGTTACTTCAAAATATGCAAATAGCTTTCAACTTAATAGGACATTCAAGGCAGACAAACAGTATTTCAACAAAGACCAGCAAACACAGTAGTTACAGCAACATTTAACACATTTCTAAACCTCAAGTTGCCTAACAGAGAACAATCACACATACCTATCATTTTTGTTGCCAAAGCTCTTTAAAAATATCTAATAATGAAATTGCTCAGCATTAAATTGTTTAGTGTATGGGCATCAGAGACCAATATCTGGAATATGGCTATTACTCCTGTGTCTTTCTTATCTTATTTTTCTCTCCTGATCTCTGATATTACAGACAACCTATTAGCTTTCTAAGACATTGTCATAAAATAACACAAAGGTCAGTAACATTGTCTAACTAATTTATAGAGCTTAGTAAGGTCTAGTGATTGTAATTCTACCAATGTCTATCAAGTCACTTATTCTTTCTGAGTCACAATTTCTTCAAGGATAAGGAAGAGGAACAGAGTGTTGTTATATTGGAATGTTTATATCATGCATTGAAGTTCCTAAGGAAGGGTTCTATAAAAGTATTTAAGTTATATGAAAATATAAAGTCAGCAATCACAGAATTCAAAAAGCAAAATCTCATACATTTAATAACAACCTGACAAAGGACCACCTGAGAAAAATACTCACAAAAGTGGGTCCATTAAAAAAGGCACTGGAACTTTGATTCAGCTTGTATTACTCTAATTAATTGTGAGAGTATTCTGCCAATGAAATGGAAACATGGTAGCTAGAATTTACTAATCTTTAATGTTTAATTTGGATAGGGATAAGGTAAATGATATTCATCATGTAGGGCTATGAAAACAACATGAAATGATTTGACATTTCAAAATTGCACTTAAAGTGTTTTATACTTGAAATAGAATATTCTGAACATTGGTTGGGGATGAGAAAATTAAAAATATGATGGAAAGTAATGTTTATTGAGGGCCTATTATGGATAGGCATTGTGCAATTGTACTTTATATACATTCATTCATTTAATCATCACAACTGTTTCAACTAATATCTATTGAACACATACATTATGCCACATGCTGAATACTTTGTTGATCCATTTGGGATGAATTTGAGAGAGAGAAAGAGAGAGAGTGTGTGTTTGGGAAATATTATTCATGGGGATACATCCATTAATACAATAATTACAAATAAAAATGTAAACTTACAAGTATAATAAATGGTATGAAGGAGAAGTACATGATGCTATGAGAGCTAACAAGAATTGATCAAGCTAGGGTGAGATTAGCAAGGCTTTCCTAATGTAGTGATGTATTGAAGTAAAATCTGAAGGGAGATCAGGAGTTAATTAGGTGAGGGAGTCAAAAAGAAGTAATAGCATATGCAGAGGTCCTGTGAGTAGATGGAGCATAGCACATTAAAGGAAGTGAAAGAAGGGCAGTGTGACTAGAGTGTAAAAATTACAAAGGTGCATGGTACAAGATGTGATCTGAGAGGTATAAGATCTATATGAGTCATGGTACTCCATATTAACCATATTAAATAATTTTTTCTAAGATTAATAGGAAGTTATTGATGGTTTTAAATAAGTGTTACAGATGAGAGGGTTGGGTGAAGTTTGTTAGTGGTGACATGATCAAATTTTCATTTAAAAATCCATCAGAGTAGAGTGGTAGACAGATTAGAGGGAGGCAAAATAGATGTGGAGTGACAGGTTAAAAGGCTATTGAAATTGTTCAGGTAAAAGATGATGATAGGTTTTACATGGTGAAGGCAGTGACAATGGAGAGAAATTGATGGATTTGAAAGATATTTAGGAGATAATATTGGCCAGACTTATTATGAATATCCATAGGAGTTGAAAGAGTGGAGGATTTGAGGGTGACTCCTTAGAGGGAAATCATTGGAAGAGAACATAGTTTGAGAATGGCAAGATCATAATTTTTGTTTTGTACACATTGAATAATAGGTGTTCTTGAGATATCCCAGTGGAGAGATAAAGTGAACTTATGAGACTTCAAATTCAGAATAGCATTTGAGGGTATAGATATAAGCATGTGGTGTATATGCATGTATTAAATGAAGTCATAGAAACAGGCTAAATGATCTAGAATGAGCGTAGGATGGAATGAAATGCTAGAACTGATCCCTGAAGAACTCCAACCTTTAATAGTCTGGGAGAGTAGGGAAAGCCTGCAAAAGTGACAGATGAAGAGTGGTAGCAGTGGCAGAAGATGTAGGAGGAAAACCAGGATAAGTTAAGATAAGGTTTGAAAAGTCTGCTAGATTTAGCCACATGGAGGCTCATGGTAACCTTATTAACATTTTCCAATGGAGTAATGGGGGTGGAAGAAAGATTGGAGAGCACTGAGGAGAGAGATAAGAGAGACAGCAAGTGTGAAGATCACTATACTGAAATAGAGAGCAGGCTGACAGTGACCAGAGGGGAGAGGGGAGGCAATTTCAGGGGAAGAGGGGAAGGGTTTGCAGGAACAACTATAAAGGACACATGGACAATAACAATGTGGGGGGGGGGAGGAAATGGGAGGGAGGTGGGGAGGGCTGAGGGGGTGGGGAGGGGTGGCGGGGAAAGGCAGAAAACTGTATTTGAACAACAATGAAAATAAAAAAATAAAGAAAAAAATAATTTTGGCTGTGAAAGACAGAGTTAGGTTCAAAGCTTGGTATTTATTTCAGTTCCAGACTTGCTTCTTCCACTGGGATGTATTAAGAACACCTAACACTCAACATGTCCAACAAAAAAGTCATGATCTTGTCCATTCTCCACAAAAACAAACAAGCAAGCAAAAAATAGAACCAGAAACATTGAAATAAAGAACAAACTGATAGTAACCAGAGGTGATGGGGGAAAGGGATAATGCGGAAAAACAGAGGAAGGTCCATCAAGGAACATGTATAAAGGACACATGAACAAAGCCAAAGGGGGGTAGGCTTGAGGGTGGATGGTGGGGATGGCTGGGGCAGGGGCTGTGGAGGAGTAAAAATGGAGACAAAGGTACTTGAACAACAACAAAACACAAACAAACAAAAACAAAAAACAACCTGGTCTTAGAGTGCTTTCGAAATCAACAAAATGTGTCGCATTTATCTGCTTTCTAAACAAAAACGACTGCAGCATGTTTAAAAGTGTATGAGATGAATCAGGTTGAGGGGGAGAAGATCAATATATATGAGAGGGATAAAAATAGTAGACAAATATTACTTGCCTTGAGAAAAATGAAGAAAATGAGTCTCAGAGAAGTTAAGTAACATGACCAATCTCTTGAATCTAAGTAAAAGAACCTGGACAACAAACCAGGTATTTTTGGTTTCAAGGCCATTAATTACAATGCCTTTCCTGTAAATTAGTTTCTAGCAAGAAGTAACATCAGTGGTCTATTTCCTAACATCAGGTATTATGAGCATCCTTCTATTTGTCAGACATTCACTTCCCTGATACTAATTCAAAGATTAAGAACTATTCTAACTCAGTGGTAATAGATGGACTTTCTTCCTTCTTGGTGCACTTACATTCAGGTGGGATAACCAGTAGAGTTGGCTGTTTCACAACAAACCAGTATCTCTTCCAACTAAAAAAGGAGATTCCTCTAGACTTCTGTTTTTTTTCCAAAGCCATCCCTTGCCATTCCCCATGGCCCAATTCAGTACAGGCCATTGCATAAAATCAAGTTCTAGACCAAAAATATTGGTCTTCCTTAGAAAAAAAATGAGGGTAAGACCCTTCTAAACAAAGACACTGCAAAAACAAATTGGAATAAAGTTAATTTGTAAACCATCACGATGTTATTATAACATTTTCATAAGTTTACAATAATACAACAGCCCATCAATATTAGACAAAATGTTCCTTCTAACTGCAAATGGCAATATCTTTATATTTTATTTATTGTGGCCATATGTAGTTCATATTTTAACCATCTTCTAGCCATTTACTTCTTATTGGTCTGTGACTCTTTATCTCACTGATATATTAAGGATATTAACCTTTTGTCTGTCATGTATATAGCAAATATGTTCCCCAAAATATCTTGTCGTTTACTTTTCTTATGGCATTTTATATGTACATAAATTTTAGTTATTTGGTTACATGTATTAATATTTTGTTTTGTTTTAGCATCATATTTAGAATTAATTATTTTTTACATTTAAGTCAATAATTCTGGAATTATATTTTGTATATGATATAATATAGTGATCTAGGTGTAGTTCTCTTTTGTGTTTTTTTTTCAATCCTCACCCAAGAACATTTTTTTCATTGCTTTTAGAGAGAGAAGAAGGGTTACAGAGAAATATCAATGTTAGAAGGAAACATGGATCAATTGCCTGCTGTACGTGTTCAGACTGAGGATCACACTTGCAAACTAGATATTTGCCTTGACTGGAATCAAACTTGCAACCTTAGGTTATGGGATAAAGCCCCAACCAACAGAGCCATACCAGCCCAGGCCTCTTTTCCAATATTTTGACAGTTGCCCCAAACTATCTATTGAATAATCTATCTTGTCCTCATAAATTTGAAATATAATTATATATTTAAAATATTTTATACTAGTCTGTTTCTGGGTTTTATAATTTGTTTTATTTAAATTTCTATATGGTTTTATTTTGCCAGTACAATAGAATACTAATTATACATTTAGATTGCATTGTGGGATTTATTAGGGTAGAGTTCCTCCTAATTAGTCTTAGAATTTTTTTCATGCATGTTTCTGATGTTTTTTTTTTTCCTTCCAGATAAACCTTTAGAGTTAAGGTCAACTTCCAAACAAATTTCATTAAACTTTTAATGAAAATTTCATTAAACTTTTAATGAAAATAGGTATATTTATAATTAATTTGAGAAAATTTATCATATTACAAGATTGAGAACTCTAAGGCAGGATACATCACCACATAACATTTTTTCAAGGCTTCCTTTGTTCCTCTCTGAATACGTTTGTATTTTCTTCCAGGTATGACTTACACATGTCACATTAAGTTTATTCTTATATATTTTATAGTTGTTGGTATTTTGTAACATTTTTTTCTATTTCCTGGCTATCACTTTATTCGTATTATGTAATAGATGCAATGGATGGTTTTAACCCAAATACTTTGGGTTATTCCCTGTATATGTAAATAGCCTGAAACCACAAAGATCTACCTAACATTTAAGTAAATTATGGTTTAAGTGAAAATAATAGCTATTGAACACAAATCAACCTTTATCTGTGTTAAGTAAACAGGAGTAGGAACATGATTAAGAGCAGAATAGGGCTCTTTTTTCATCCATTCAAAACATCTCAATATAATAAACAGTTAAATTTTGTCTCCTAAATGGTAATGGAAAAAATATAATAAAGATTACAAAAATTAAAAAATAAATGTGTTAAACATTATGAACTAAAACTTTTTTTTGTCTCAAAGTACTTATATGTACTGAGTTCCTCCCCAATGCATATATTTCTTTTCCTTAAAATTCCAAAGCAAATTTATTTATAATATTAAGCCTTTTCCTTTAAAAATTCAGTTTACACTACACTAATTATAATTGCCTTACAACTGTATAAAATTTAAATTTATAGTTGGATTTATAAAAACTCTTCACTCCAGGGTACAGCTTGTAACTAATAGTTATACTTATTACCCAATTACTGCTGCTTTACCCTAGTCAGTTTTATAATATTTTATATTCTCACAAGGTTCTACAGATATAAGTTCTCCAGCAGGTTTCAGTTGGCTAGCCCCTCAAATTAAGTTATTTTTATTTGAAGAGTTTATGCCCAAAATACAGACCTTTTCACAAAGCCAAATCTAGCTTTATATTTTTTTCTAAGCTACCTCTTCAGAGCATATTACTAAAAAGAACATTTTATCTTAGAATTTTAAATTCTAATGTTTTAATGTTCTTTAGTAGTACCACTTCTTTCCTTGTGTGTTTTCATACAAATATAGGTATTTACAAAACTACTACATTAGATTATGACCACTACTATTTCCTTCTACTGTGGAATGAAGATGTTTCCAGATAAACCCTTTTCTAGTACATTAGAACTGCAGAATTTTTAAGGTACAAGAGGCTTTAGAAATCATTTAGCTTAATTCTTTGCTTTATTTGTAGAAAAGCAAACACAACAGAAGTCTAGTGGTACGTGCAATGTCATTACTAGCTGGTGATAAAGCTTGACAGAGAATTTAGATCTCCTATTATATTAGCTGCCTATCCACAATGAAATTGCTTAGGGTTTTCTTTAAGAGTCTGCACTGCTTTCAGATTAAGGATGAATGTCCTTATGGTTTATTAAAATGCCACCTTTACAATGCAGGTCTTGCTCACTCAGGGCATATTGCTCAAAATTATCATGACAGCAAAAATATGTTCAGATATTAGGATTTACCAGAAGGTAGGCTTCTTATAAGAATGGTCTCATCACAATGTTATAAAAAAAAACTGTCTGAAAGACAGGTCTGTCTTTAATGGAATGAGAAAAAACACTGGGTTTTCTGTGTGTGAATGATTACTCTGTGTTTTCTGGAAGATGAAAAGTAAAGGATTATGAAAAAAACACATAGGCATCTAACATGTAGTCCTGTTAGATCTTTTATTTCCCCTCCTACTTGGTTTTAAAAACTTAATTATCAATCACATTATTTTATTTTACCTGCCTTTATTTATTTTTTAAAATAATTTTATTTTAATTATTGTTCAAGTACAGTTTTCTGTCTTTTACTCCCATACCAGCCCACCCACCCAGCCCTCCCCACCTCCCTCCCATTTCCACCCCCGCTAGTTTTTGTCCATGTGCCCTTTATACTTGTTCCTGCAAACCCTTCCCCCTTTCCCCTGAAATTCCCCCCTCCCCTCTGGTCAGCCTGTCCTCTACTTCAGTGTCTTTGGTTATATTTTGCTTGTTTGTTTGTTTTGTTGATTAGGTTCCTGTTAAAGGTGAGACCTGCCTTTATTAAACCTAATTTATTGGCCCACATAATTTACCCAAATTTATAATCTAATTGGCTGGTGCACATGAACCAGTTAGGCCAAATCATTTATCTGATGCTATCACTATAGATGATTAAGCCCAGGCAGAACACATAATAGCAGGTTTGGATAAATGGATAATTGTAGTGGATAGTAATTTCTTAAACAGGTTTAAATTGTTCAACCTTAATTCCACTAAAATTACATTGGGAAACTGGGGTAGTTTGAAAAATGACTGACAAAAGGAAAATATATGCAGTAAAGTTGGGGTCATGTCCAGTTTTTAGACCCTACATGTGTTTTCTTTCAATTAACCATTACTAACAGGATATTTTGATGTAACATCACATGTAAAAATAAACATCTGTTAATGCAATCATTTAAAAATGCTATAACATCTTTGAGACCGAGAATCAAATGTCAAAATTATGCTTTGCTCCCCAATATAAGCAGCAGTTGAGAAAATCGTATTTTCAAGAAACAGAAGGGAACAAAGCCAACAAACAGAAACTTACAAATGAACCAGTTTTGGGCTTTTTCCTTCATAAAAAATGTATAAACACCTACAAAGAAAAGGATAACATTAATCTATCCGGTTGAGTGTATTCATAGTGATTATGGTGCTATCTCTCACAGAGTAGACAATAACATTTTAATTTTAAAACTGTAGAAGTAAAGTATAACAATAGCTGAAAAATACAAAAGAATTTTTATTTAAATCAGGACTTATTTGGTTTTTTAAAGATTTTATTTACTTACCTTTAGAGAGAGAGGACAAAGGAGGGAGAATGAGAAGGAGAGAAACATCAATGTGTGGTTGCCTCTCACCATCCCCCCTGACTGGGAATCCAGCCGGAGAGTCTTTGGTTCGCAGGCTGGCACTCAATCCACTGAGCCACACCAGCCAGGGTAAATCAGGAATTATTATTAAATGTGTCAAATTTTCTGTATCTAAATTGTTCATATATATGAATTTTCTTCTTTTACCTTAATGTGATGAATTAGATTTTTAATTTAATTTTTGAATTTCTGCACTAAACCTTTGGCATGCTGTCATTGTTCTTTTACTAAACTGCTTGAATCAATTTGCCTATATATACTTCACAATTTTACATTTATGTTCATAACTGACCATGCTGGTAATTTCTTTCTTGTTTTGTTTTTGGTAAGCAGGGTAATGCTAGTTCAAAAAAGTTTATACAACATTAGAATGATATATTAAAATTTGAGGAAATATTGTTCGTAAAAACTTTTGAGCTGACCTTCTTAATAGGAGGCATTTTGAAATATTTTTCCATTTCTTCTATGGTAATTGTTGTGCTAATAATTCCTGATTTTTCTTTTGTCATTTTTTCCAATGGAAGCTTTCCATTTTATTGTATTTGAATTTTTATTAACAATAATAAGAATAATAAACATATCCACATAAAATCTAAAATTCTCCCACATCATCCCTATTACCAATGGTCACATTACATAAAAAATATTATTGACAGTTTCTACTTTTAACTCTTTTTGTGGTTGTCTTCACACTCTAATATGCTTTTCCTTTAGCCTTTATCACTCAGCTTCATATAAGATGTATTTATTTTTAATTTTGAAATAAAAGAGAAGGAACATAACTGACATACATTACTTTCTCTCCATTGTTTCCCCTACATTTTTATAATTTTTATTGTTGTTCAAGTGCAGTTGTCTTCATTTCCCCCTCACCACTCCCGTGGTTGACTTCTTTCTTTCTTTTTTTTTTTTTTTTGCATGTGGTTGTCCATATATCCCAACACCATTTGTTGAAGAGGCTATTTTCACTCCATTTTATCCTTCTGCTCTCTTTGTTGAATATTAATTGACCATAGAAACCTGGGTTTATTTCTGGGGTCTCTATTCTGTTGTATTGGTCTATGTGTCTGTTCTTATGCCAGTACCAGACTGTTTTGATTACCGTGGCCTTGCAATATAGTTCGATGTCAGGTATTGTGATCCCTCCTACTTTGTTCTACCAACTTATACCATACACAAAAACAAACTTACAATGGATAAAACCCTTAAATATAAGTCATGACACCATAAAAGTCCTAGAGGAGAACATAGGCAGGAAAATCTCAGATATTCCACACAGCAATATTTTCACCGATATGTCCCCTAGAACAAGGGACATAGAGGAAAGAATAAACAAATGAGACTTCATCAACATAAGACGCTTCTGCATGACTAAAGAAAACACGCCTGAATTTTTACAGAGTTTGCATTGCCTCCTAAATACATTGTCTTTAGACAGTCATCTATTCTGATTTTG
Source organism: Phyllostomus hastatus (assembly GCF_019186645.2). Classification (NCBI taxonomy): domain Eukaryota; kingdom Metazoa; phylum Chordata; class Mammalia; order Chiroptera; family Phyllostomidae; genus Phyllostomus; species Phyllostomus hastatus. Next base: position 8,462,362 of record NW_025333909.1, on the reverse strand, counting down.
AAGTTTTGTAAAGTTTTGGTATATTCAGGCTCCACATTGAACTAGCAATTTTAGGTAAATGATAAAAATGATTCACCACTAATGTTAAAATAATAAAAAACAAAACTATAGTTTAAAATTCACCATTATCATCCTTATCATTAATGACAGTATATTTATCTTGCAACACCACCAAAATATTCATATGTGACATAATAACTCATAACCTGAGCTACATATCAAGGTAGACATTTAGCTTACTGGATAAAATGAAAAATTTTGTTTATGTATACGAAGTTAAATTTACCTATATTTAATAAAAAGGAGGATATTTAGCTACACAGCACTTAATATTACATGAAGTTTTGGTGGCTAAATCTAAAATTTCATATTTGAAATTAAGGTTTTATCATTTTTAAAGAAATAATAGGAAGCATACTTTTTAAAGATGAAACAGAGACAAATACATTATGATATCTACTTTCCTTTTTTAGATGTTTCTGCATATATATGTTAGCAAGGCCAATTTCTTTTTTATTTTTGGAAGAATAAAACTTATTGATATAAAATTTTTAAATATCAACTATTAAATACTTGTAAAGTTTTCATAGTGTGTCATACATTATACTCTCATATTTATTGTCTAAGCTGATCATTCCCAAAGCCTACAAAGTAGGTATAACATATAATCATTCCCACTTTACAGGTAAAGAAATAATTTCAGAATAATATAGAGATTTGTCCAAGATAACAGTTTGTGGCAAAGCAGAGAGAGAACTATGTCTCTTGGATCAATATTTTTTCATCCATAACCCAAGGATCTGTACATATTAATACATTATAGCAAATTATAGTCATATATTGTATTCACCTAGTATTATGCCTGGCACAGAGTTGGTGCTCAATAAACAATAGCAGTTATTATTTTTCAAAACTATAGCAATTAATAACAAACTGAAATCAAAACAGAAATATATCAAGATTAAAGCTCAAAGATAGAATTGATATTTTTAAAATGATTATCAAGTCTTTAAGCAACATGAATGTATACATTTCATGATACCACTATTCAGATATTTTGAGAGCTCTCAGACTAAGCTTCAGCTCCTCATGCCTCCTGGAATGTCTAAATCAGGATATCTGTGCCACGGAACTCTTCAGAGTCTGTTCAGATTTGTGAACTCATTTTCAGAATAATATCTTTAAATGCATAAAATAAAATACACATTATTACAAAGGAAATCAGCTATGTTGAAATACAGTTCTCAAAATTTATGATTAGGTAAAAAAGAAGCAGTTAATAATTACTGTAAGTTTGAAGTAGTTATGAGTAGAAACTATTTGCATTCAATGTGGTAAGAATTTCACAAGGAAGAAGTAGAAAACCTCATTTAGGCCTCCAGTCATAAGTAGTACTCCAGCACAGTTTACCAGTTGGAATAAAGGTACAAAGTTGGAGATAATACTAGAGACTTGCCCATTATTAATAAAATAATGCTTTTTCCCCACTTGAGATTTCTTTCTTGTACACCAAGCTCCTTTAATCCAGTCGTTCTCAGTGAGGATGATTGTTTTTCTTTGGGGGCATTTTGCAATATCCAGAGACATGTTTGGTCATCACAACTTGATTGGCATCTAGGAAGAGGCGAAGGATGCTGCTAAAACACTTCACTATGTGCAGGACAGCTCCTCACAACAAGGCTGTGAAATTTTGCTTTAGTTGAGGACTATACAAGGCAGGACACAGTGGTAGAATTGCTCAAACACATTCAAATTCTTAGTAATAGACACTTTGCATTTTATACTTAGCTTAAAATGACACATCTACTTCTGCTCCCTATCCTGTGAGAAGTCCAGCAATAAATTTTTAGTATGGTAGACTGCACACAATTATTTCTATGAAAGATTTAAAAATATCATGGATGTTTTTCTTCCCAAATTGTACAGCCTGTTTAAGAGAAAACAAAGCAAATAGTTGATTAAATTTTTCATTATTTCCCTTCTGGCCAAGATGGAGGCAGAGGTAGATACACTTTGCCTCCTTACACAACCATAGGAAGAATGACAACAAATTTAAAAACAAAAAATAAACAGAACTGTCAGAAAATTGAACTATATAGAAGTACAACAACCATGGAGTTAAGGAATAAATATTCATCCAGACTGGTAGGAGGGGTGGAGACTGTCAGTTTGAGTGGAGGTCATGCAGCAAGGCGGTGGCAAGGCAGTAGCTGGTGGATTGAGTGGGAGAGGTGGCGGCCGATGAACCGGAAGATCCCACATTTGCCTGCAGAAAACGGGGAGGAACAACTGGGGAGCAAGACAGACCGTGCAATCCAAGTTTCTGACACAAAGAAATAAAGCTTCAAAATCTCTGGCAGTAAAAACCTGTGGGGGGTTGTGGCAAAGGGAGAAACTCCCAGCATTACAGGAAAGTTTATTTGAGAGACGCACAGGGTCCTAGTATGTTCACAAACCCACCCACCTGGGAATCAGCACCAGAAGGGCTCAATTTGCTTGTGGTTAGTAGAGGAAGTGACTGAAAGTCGGCAGAGAGCTGAGCAGGTGGCATTGTTTCTCTCTGACCCCTCCCCCACATACAACACCACAGTGCAGTTGCCCTTCTCTGGCAAATATATAAGGCTCCATCCCTTACAACGTAACAGGTATGCCCAAACAAAACAAAAAAATGGCCCAAAAGAAAGAACAGATCAAAGCTCAGAAAAAAATACAACTAAGTGATGAAGAGATAGCCAACTTATCAGATGCACAGTTCAAAACACTGGTAACCAGGGTGTTCACAGAAATAGTTTAGTATGGTCACAAAGTGGAGGGAAAAGTGAAATAAAGAAAAATAGAGAGGGAACAAACAGTGAAATGAAGGAAACCGGGACTCACACCAGCAGTTTGGAACAGGAGGAAGAAATACGCATTCAACCAGAACCGAATGAATAAACAAGAACTCAGAAAAGTGTGGAGAGGCATAGGAACCTCCAGGATAACTTTAAGTGATCCAATATCCAAATCGTAGGGGTGCCAGAAGGAGAAGAGGAAGAATAGGAAATTGAAAACTTATTTGAAAAAATAATGGAGAATTTCTCCAATCCAGCAAAGGAAATAGACTTCCAGGAAGTCTAGGAAGCCCAGAGAATCTCAAGGAAGTCGGATTCAAGGAAGAACACACCAAAGCATATCAAAATTACATTCCCCAAGATTAAAGAGAAGGAGAGAATCTTAAAAGCAGCAAGAGAAAAGGAGACAGTTATCTATAAAGGAGTTCCCATAAGATATCAACTGATTTCTTAAAAGAAACCTTGCAGGCAAGAAGCGGCTGGAAAGAAGTATTCCAAGTCATGAAAGACAAGGACCTACACCCAAGATTGCTCTAACCAGCAAAGCTTTCATTTAGCATGGAAGGGCAGATCAAGTGCTTCCCAGATAAGGTCAAGTTAAAGGAGTTCGTCATCACCAAGCCCTTATTCTATGAAACTTTAAAGGGACTTATCTAAGAAAAAGAAGATGGTAAAAATATGACCAGTAAAATGACAACAAACTTACAACTATTGACAACTAAGCCTAAAAGCAAAAACAAAAACAAACTAAGCAAATGACTATAACAGGAACAGAATCACAGAAACGGAGATCACATGGAGGGTTATCGGTGGGGAGGGGGAGAGGAAGAATGGGGGAGAAGGTGCAGTGAATAAAAAGCACAATCAGTAGGTACAAAACAGACAGGGGCAGGTTAAGAACAGTACAGGAAAGGTAGAAGCCAAAGAACTTACATGTACGACCCAGGGACATGAACTAACATGGGGGAGTGCTGGTGGGAGGGGGTGTGCAGGGTGGAGGGGATAAATGGGGAGGAAAATGGGACAACTGTAATAGTGTAATCAATAAAATATAGTTATTAAAAACAAACAAACAAACAAGCAAAATATAACTAGAGACATTGAAATTAAGAACAAACTGAGAGTAACCAGAGGGGAAGTGGGAGAGGATGATGGAGGGAAAGGTTTTCAGGAACATGTACAAAGGACACATGGACAAAATCAAAGGGGTATTGGATTAAAGGTGGGAAGTGGGGATGGCTGGGGGGAATTGGAGGGGGGAAATGGAGACAATTGTACTTGAACAACAATAAAAAATGTGAAAAAAACAAATAAAATAAAATAAGTGAATTTCATTTGGAGATTTAAGTCACTTATTTTATCACAACATATAATTTATTTTAAAATAATTTCTCTGGAAGTCATCTAGTGTCGTTTAATTTGCATTAAAAATTAAAATGGTGGTTATGTTATTAGAATTGTCTCTGTATTGCTTCAAATTTGTTGACTGTGTTATTGCTGTATATATTTTTGTATACAAGTTGTATATTAATTGTAAATGTTTGATCATCTCAAACATTATGATGTTACCAAAACTGTTTTTAAATGTGATAAAATATTTTAACCAGGTTAAAAATTAAAATGGAAATCATTGACTTTTTAGAAACTACTGTATTTTTCTGTGTATATTGTGCACCCACATTTTTGGCCCAAATTTTCAGGAAAAAAATATTTTGTTTTAATTTTTAATTATTTATATTTAGACACTTATTTTTTGTATTATAAATGAAATTTATATCTAATAAATTTTATCTAATAAATAATTACAAAACACAAGAACAGATACAAGTTATTTCATGTATTGCCCATGTATATTGTGCATCCTTATTTTTCCCTCAAAAACCTGGGCCAAAAGTATGCATTATACATGGTAAAATGCAGTAAGTCTATTAATCTATTACAGGTTTCAATGAAAACATAATTTAGTAAATGACTTTAGGAGTTAGATTTACAATTTCTCTTTAATTTTCAAAACTGACTTGCTACATTATACCAAATACTGAAGTACTAATGTACTACATATTTTTACTGTACCATATTTTTATTTTTTATTTTTTAAAGATTTTATTTATTTATTTTTAGAGAGGGAAGGGAGGGAGAAAGAGAGAAACATCAATGTTTGGTTGCTGGGGGCCATGGCCTGCAGCCCAGGCATGTACCCTGACTGGGAATTGAACCTGCGATGCTTTGGTTCGCAGCCCGTGCTCAGTCCACTGAGCTATGCCATCCAGGGCTTGTACCATATTTTTAAATGAAGAAATACAGTGTTTCATATAAATTTTCACTTCTGATATTGATCTTTTATTAGATGTAATATATTTTTGGAACATTTCAATTAGGATTAAAAAATAAGTGATTAAAGGAAGATTTATAAGTTCTGCGACTAAAAAGCATCAAAATTACAAGAGGTCAGGCTTTAGAGTAGTTAGAACTTTCCTTTTGAATGTTGCTAATGTGGTAACAGTGGGAACATCAGTTTGGCACAGTCTTTCACCAGGAATTAGAAGACCCTGGTTTTAGTACTAGCACTATTTCTAACTTGCTGGGTGAGCTTCTACATAGCTCATAACTTTCTTGATCTCTGTTCAAGTTGCTCCTTTTTGTAAGGAGTTTTATTTATTGTGTTATCAAGAATATATAATAACATCCAGTTTGTTGAAGCCATGTTGTAGAATAATTCCTAAAACGGGGCAGAAAAACAGTACCTTTATTTACTTCTTGGGTTAGCCCCAGATAATAGTGTAAAATAGCTTTCCCATTCTTTGCCTTCCTTCATCCCCAAACACCTTTCTCTCCATCTGAAGTGCTCATGGCTCTACTTCTGTATTTTCTTTCTCCTCTTCAAAGCACAACAGGTCTACTGTGTCACTGTGCCTTTGCAAAATGTTTTTTTTTCTCATAGGTCAATGCTATTTCATGGTGTTTTTCAAAAAATGATCATGACTCAAGTCTGTACTGGAAATCATCTCTTTTCTTTACTTGAATCTTGACTTGGGAGTAGGGCTGGGGGCATTTTTTGAAAACTCCAATTTGTCAAGCTTATGATACCTCTAACTGCTCGTGGCAGCATTTTGAGAACAGGGCATACTGACTTCTTGGCACCTCATCAAGTGGACTATGTAAACAAATTCCTGCTTTGAGAATATTTTTTTTCTCTTACTTCATAAACTTGATGCAAATGGAATTAAGCAGATTTGAAAGTGCTTTGAAAAATTAAATGCTATAATATCCCAATATTTGTGTCATGCCCATGTTTCTGAGCCTGTCATATTTAGGCTTCTGTAATCTAGCCCTTCTCTAGCAAGGTTAGTTACCTTATTGTCACTTCATCCACTAACACTATTGTGGCATGCTCATTTTTACCCCTCTGACTACCAATACCCCTGATTATAAGAGAGTGCCATAGAGCCACTGCCCCTCAGTCCAACCCCTATCAGTTAAAGGGGTTTTTTTTTTTTGGCTTTTTTTTCAGTCTTAGGCTCATGTTCAAATGCTTCCTTTGACCCCTGTAGGCTTGTTTGGATTTTTCGTTTGTTTTGATTTGTTTTGTTTTTTTCTTTTTATTGAATTTATTGGGGTAACATTGGTTAATAATATTATACAGTTAGGATTCCTGAAAGCTCTTTTTCTTTTTGTTATACCAATAAGTGCATGAGACTAGTAGGCTATCACTCTGTTACCCAAATAGAGAGTTTATTAGGTGTAGCTTACATGTAAATATAGATTGGCATGTCTTTAAAGTGTTTTTTTTTTTCATCCTCACCTGAACACGTTTATTCATTTTAGAGAGAGGAAGTGGAGGGAGAGAGTGGGGGACAGAAACATTGATGTGGGAGGAAAACATGAGTGGGTTGCCTCTTTTATGAGCTCTGAGTGGGGACTGAACCTACAGTCTAGGAATGTGCCCTGACCAGAAATTGAATCTGCAACCTTTTGGTTTTCAGGATGATGCTCCAACCAACTGAGCCACACTGGCCAAGGCTAAAGTGTTTTGTTTTTTTTTTAAAACAATATCCATTCTAGTTTCTCATTAATGGCTATACCATGAAGAGTTTAATAGCATTTTTCTCAATGCTTAGTACATAGCAGTACTAAATGTTTCTTGCATTGAATTTATTTCTCATGAGGAGATTCATATATTAATAAAAGAGGAGTAGCTACAGAATTTTCATCCTCTTGGGTTATAAAACATAGGTATTATCAATTTCTCAGTCTGAGAAATTTCAATTGATGTTAATCAGTATTTATTGAATGTAGCGGTTATAAAGACAATAAGGTGGAGTCCCTGCATTCATAATGCTTATAAAATATCTCACCAATATCTATACTGAGATTCATCAAATATGAGATCTATTCAGAAGTCTGAGAAAATTTAGTCCCACCACCTCACTGTAGAGACAAAGGCTCAAATAAGTTAATTTGTCCAAGCTAAAATACCTTATTAGTAAAAAACAAAATAAAATAAAACAAAACAAAAAACCTCTAGAAACCGTGTTCCCCAAATCCAAATGACTACATGCTACTGCCTGATGTACGGCTTAAATATAACAAAAGCAAAATATATATTTCTGGAACACTTTCCCTGGATGTTTTGAGGCTTGGCTAGAGACTTATCTTGAGGTTAATTATCAAGTTAAGATTTGATACCCTACTTGGACTAAAATGTGTATAAGGAGGGTTTAATCAGGATAAAGGGGAGGTTGTATAAAAGGTGTGGATGTGTGTTAACCCATCTGCAATGGAAAATATATCTCAACAAGAAGATGCTTTCTAAGTTTAATCATTTAAAACAAAAGTTTGTTTAAAAATACCTAAATAGCAACTTCACCTGACAGCATGTTATGCAGAAGAAAACATACAAAGTCACCCTGTTTTCATCTCTTTTGTACATTTTCTTCAAAGATACATTTACAAACCTAATGAGAAGCACTATGTTTAATGATTTTGGATAGAGCATAGTGCAAATTTCATTAGGAATATTATCAGTAAAATCACATGTTAACTACTTACCCAAGAGAGTAACATTTAAAATACAGGAAGAACAAGTACTGAATTCATTTAATACTAAACAAATTTTTATCAGTATACTTGAGGGAATCTAAATGGGGCCTCAATTAAAGCATCAAATTATATCTTTTATATAGCACAAAACCAAAGTGTGAGGCAGTTTTTGGACAGGCAGAGTGAGTTTTATTAAATAGAACAAGACTTATTAAGTATCCTAAATGTGATCTGGGCTCAACATGGTTATTTGGATTGGCTTTAGATATTGTTCATTCCACTTGTGTGGTTGTGAATTTGTAGAAAAATTTGGAATCATGGCTTACTTAAATTTCATTGTTTATAATTATATTATTGTATTTTACACATGTAACATTAGATTAATTTTATACCATGTAAGTCCCTAGCATCTTTAATTTATGAATTATTATTAATATAACTAAATCTGTTATTTGCCCCTTTTTTGGGGTTTACATCTAGGAAAATAATTTTTGTGTTCATGTTTTATAAATATAGTTCCTGAATATTTGGTAACTTAGGTTAATAATTACTTTTTTTATTGTTGTTCAAGTAACAGTTGTTTCCATTTCCCCCCACTCACCACTCTCTCCCACCCCACCCTCAATCCCATCCCCTTTGGCTCTGTACATGGATCCTTTATAAATGTTCCTTGATGACTCTTACCTTTCTCCCGTTATCCTCCTCCCTCCTCCCCTTTGGTTACTATCAGTTTGTTATTTTTTTTAATTTTTCTTTTCTAAGATTTTATTTTATTTATTTTTAGAGGGGAAGAGAGGGAGAGAACCATCAATGTGTGGTTGCCTCTTGCGCACCCCCTACTGGGGACCTGGAACGCTACCCAGGCATGTGCCCTGACTGGGAATCAAATCAGTGATCCCTTGCTTTGCAGGCCAGCACTCAATCCCCTGAACCACACCAGCCAGGAATGTCAGTTTGTTCTTTATTAGATGAATTATTGTTCTTTTTAAGGTCTCATACTCTCCTCTTCCCTACTAATCTACAATAATCATTACACCTATAGGTGGAGATGCTTAAAGACTGAAGGCACTGGCTTCATTAACATGAAAGAGAGATCTAAAAATGTTTTAAAAGCACATGCAAAAAGTTACATTATGTTCAAAGGGTGTCAGAACCATAATTTGACATAATTAATTAATTCAAGAAATATTTTTTGATGCTTAAATGTGCCAGCCCCAATTCTAGGTGTTGGAGACACAGTGGCAAACAAAACAATCCTCTGTTTTCATGCCTTCAAGTTTAAATTTTGAAGGAAGGAAAAAGACAATAAACAAGTAAATAAATATATGATATGATTTCAGGTAGTGGTAAATGCTAGTTTTTAAATTTCTGTCCTTTTTCCTAAATTATACACTCGTGCTAAGATTCTTCAAATGGAACTTCTATTTGAGTACTTCAAATAGAAACAAATAATGTCATTAAACTATTCAGGATTCCTTCACCTCATTCATAACACTCTAATGAGGTTCCATCAGAAAAATCATGTCCAATTTCAGTGTCATTGGTTATGTTTTGCTTGCTTATTTGTTTTGTTGATTATATTCCAGTTAAAGGTGAGATAATATGGTATTTTTCCCTCACTGCCTGGCTTATTTCACTGAGCATAATGCTCTTCAGTTCCATCCATGCTGTCTCAAAGGGTAGGAGCTCCTTTCTTTCTGCTGCATAGAATTCCATTGTGCAAATGTACTACAGTTTTTTGATCCACTCATTGACTGATGGGAATCTAGGTTGCTTTCAGCATTTGGCTATTGTAAATTGTGCTGCTAGGAATCAATGGAATAGAAAATGAAAAACACTACAGAAAATTAATGAAACTGAAGGCTGGCTTTTGAAAAAAAATTTGATAGACTGCTAGATACATTGATCATTGAAAAAGGAAAATAGAAGCACAAATTGTCAATATAATAAAAGAAAGAAGAAATACTACTAAATATTGTAATGTGAAGGATTGAGCAAAAAAGGAAATAACTCGTGGATACGGACAACAGTGTAGTGATTGCTGTGAGGGGTGGAGGTGGTGAGGGAGGTGCAGAGGGGTATGGGGGTGGGTGCTGATGGATGGAGACTTGGCTTGGGGTGTGAACATATAATACAGTGTACAGATGATGTATTGTAGAAGTGTGCACCCGAAATCTTTATAATTTTGTTAACAAGTGTTACTCTAATAAACTCAATTAAAAATGGAAAAAAGAGAATCATGTCCAGTCGGTGCCCCAAATTCTGCTCTCACATTTGCCTACTAAAGAGAATATGATCAGACTTCCAGCCAAGATGGAGGCATAGGGAGACACACTGTGCCTCCTTGCACAACCAAAAGAAGGACGACAACAACAATTTAAAAACAAAAACAACCAGAACTGACAGAAAATTGAACTGTATGAAAGTTTGACAACCAAGGAGTTAAAGAAGACATTCTTCCAGACCAGTAGGAGGGGCGGAGTGGGGCAGCTCACAGCAAAGTGGCTTCTGGTGGACTAGGGAGCGCAGGGCAGGTGCCTGGTGGACCCCTGGAGGTGGTGGATTGTGGAAGGGGGTGCTGCATGCAAGGCTGCAGCTGGCCAGCAAGGCAGCAGCTGGCAGACTGGGCTGTCCCACATTCATGCACAGATAAACCAGGTGAAACTGGGGAGTGGGATGGACTGCATGACCCAGGGCCCCAGTGTGGGGAAATAAAGCCTCAAACCACTGATTAAAAATACCTGTGGGGGTTGAGGTGGCAACAGGAGAAACTCCCAGCCTCACAGGAGAGTTCCTTGGAGAGACCCACAGGATCCTAGAACATACACAAACCCACCCACCTGGGAATCAGCACCAGAAGGGCCCAATTTGCTTGTGGGAAGTGGGGGAAGTGACGTAAATCCAGCAGAGAGCAGAGCAAGTGGCACTGTTCCCTCTCAGACCCCTCCCCCACATAGAGCATCACAACCCAGCAACATGGGTTACCCTGACCTGGTGAATACCTAAGGTTCCACCCCTCACTAAGTAACAGGCACATCAAAACAAAACAAAACAAAAAGGCCCAAATGAAAGAACAGATCAAAGCTCCAGAAAAAATACAACTAAGCAATGAAGAGGTAGCCAACTTATCAGATGCACAGTCCAAAACACTGGTAATCAGGATGTTCACAGAAATGGTTGAATTTGGTCACAAATTAGATGAAAAATGAAGGCTATGCTAAGCGAAATAAAGGGAAATGTACAGGGAACCAATAGTGATGGGAAGGAAACTGGGACTCAAATCAATGGTGTGGATCAGGAGGAAGAAAGAAACATCCAATCATAAAAGAATGAAGAAACAAGTATTCAAAAAGTGAGGAGAGGCTTAGGAACCTCCAGGATATCTTTAAACATTCTAACATCTGAATTATAGGGGTACCAGAAGAAGAAGAGGAAGAGTAACAAGTGGAAAAGTTATTTGAACAAATAATAAAGGAGAACTTCCCCAAGCTGGCAAAGGAAATAGATTTACAGGAAGTCCAGGAAGCTCAGAGAGTCCCAAAAAAGTTGGACCCAAGGAGGAACACACCAAGACACATCATAATTACATTAGCCAAGATTAAAGATAAGGAGAGAATCCTAGAAGCAGCAAGAGAAAAGCAGGCAGTTACCTACAAAGGGATTCTCATAAGACTGTGTCAGCTGATTTCTCAAAAGAGACCTTACAGGCAAGAAGGGGCTGGAAAGAAGTGTTCCAAGTCATGAAAGGCAAGGACCTACATCTAAGATTGCTCTATCCAGCAAAGCTTTCATTTAGAATGGAAGGGCAGATAAAGTGCTTCCCAGATAAAAGCAAGTTAAAGGAGTTCATCATCACCAAACCCTTATTATATGAAATGTTAAAGGGATTTATCTAAGAAAAAGAAGATAAAAAACATGTACAGTAAAATGACAGCAAACTTACAAATATTAACAACCACACCTAAAACAAAAGCAAACCAAGCAAACGACTAGAACAGGAACAGAACCACAGAAATGGAGATCACATGGAGGGTTAGCAACAGGGGAGTGGGAGGAGGAGAGAGGGGGAAAAGGTATGGAGAATAAGTATCATAGATGGTAGGTAGAAAATAGACAGGGGGTGGGTAAAAATAGTATGGGAAATGTGGAAGCCAAAGAACTTATATGTATGACCCATGGACATGAACTAAAGGGGGGGAATGTGGGTAGGAGAGGGTGTGCAAGGTGGAGGGGAGAGAACAGGGGAAAATGGGTCAACTGTAGTAGCATAGTCAATAAAATATACTTTAAAAAATAAAAAATAAAATATTTTATTTTTGCATATACCTTATTTTTAACACTGAAAATTTTTTATTTTTATTAAATTTGTTGTGATTACATTGGTTAATAAGGTTATATAGGTTTCAGGTATATAATTCTATAGCATATCATTTATATGCTCTATTTTGTGTTCACCACTTAAAGTCTAATCTCCTTCTGTCATCATTTATCCTCCTGTACCCTCTTCTATCTTTCCTCAACCTCCTTTCCCTCTGGTAATCATGGTACTGATGTCTGTGCCTATAAGGTTTTTTCTGAATCCTTTCACGTATTTCACCCAGCCCCAAACCCCCTACTCCTGCAATGGCTGTTATTCTGTTCTATGTAACTATGGGTTTGTACACTATTTTGTTCATATATTTCATCCAAGGGATTCTACATATAAGTAAAATCACATGATATTGTCTTTTTCTGACTTATTTCACTTAGCATAATACCCTCCAGTTCTATCCAAGCTATGACAAATGGTGAGGCTTTCTTTAATGGATGAGTAGTATTCCATTGTGTAAATTTACCACAGCTCTTTTATGTACTCATCTACTGGTCTAGGACATTTATCTTAGCAATTTTTTATGATATATCTTCTCGCACAGGAGAAACAAGAGCAGAATAAACAAATGGTACTATATCAAACTAAAAAGCTTTTGCACGACAAAGGAAACCATCTACAAAATAAAGACAACCCATGAATGGGAGAACATATTCACTAATAATACATTTAATAATGAGCTACTATCCCAAACTGATAAAGAGCTCAAAGAACTAAACACCAAACTTCCCCCCAAAAATCCATTTTAAAAATGAGCAAAGAACCTGAATAGATGCTTCTCTAAAGAAGATATATAGATGGCCAATAGACAAATGAAAAAAATGCTCACTGTCACTAATTATCAGAGAGATGCAAATTAAAACCACAATGAAATATGACCTCACACCTGTCAGAATGGCTGTCACCAATAAATCAACAAACAACAAGTGCTGGAGAGGATGTGGAGAAAGGGAACCCTAGGGCACTGTTGGTGGGAATGCAGACTGGTGCAGCCACTGTGGAAAACAGCATGGAACTTCCTCAGAAAACTAAAAATAGAAGTGCCTTATGACACAGCAATTCCATGTCTGGGAATATTTCTGAACACTCAGAATCTTTTTTTTTTCAATAGAAAAATGAATGTTTTAATAAGGATAGAATTGGGTTAGATGTTCCTGAAGTGAGCTGTGCTTATAAACCTCACCTACTCTAATTCCTACCATCTGTTACCATTAATATTATTTTTAGCTCAGTGAAAACAAGTAATGAGTGGGTATATATATTTAGTTTAATTATAGTAAATTAGAAATATTGCTCTGTGCCAAGATATAACCAAAGGGAAGTCGCAGTTCTTCATAGGAAAAAAGAAAACAGAAATTCTCATAAGATGATAACAAAGAATGTGGTGAAAATGAAGTATTTTCTCCACACTCTGATAAAGAGTCTAACATTTCTGAATGTCCTGGTGATGGAACTATTTTTTTTCTCTCATTTAACAAACATGATTTGCTGCCTATAACTTGCCAGACTCTAGTCCCACATTTCCTTGTTTAAGCACATTCAAGTTATTCATGATTTCATGCAGTTAAGAAGCATTCCCCAGACTCTTTTATGCTAGTAAGACTCCAAGAGATGGTTCAGATGAAGAAGGTAAAGCCAACCATCAATCTTTATTTAGCTATGCTTTGTGAATAGAACATTTATTTAAAGCATCATTTTTTAGAAAAAATAGTAAAAGAATATAGTCATTGTATCTTATTATTAGACTTTGTAAAACACATGCAAAGGTAGCCAACTGATATTTCAGCTTGCTCAACATATTTGTATTTACAGGCTACCTTTATTTTATTTTATCATACATCATAATAATAACACTGACTCATGGTAAAACACTTAAACAAAGATATTTAAACAAAATAGAAATATAAGCAGTAAATTGTGAATATTTTTCTTCTCCCATATAATCAATACTTTAGTGTGTATCCTTCTAAATATCTTTCAATATATATTCCTAATTATATTCATTTATAATTTTATATAAATACTCTGCAGCAGCTAGATAGAATAAAGTAAATCTATGCAACTGATATGGAAAGATAACTTCAAAGCCTTAAAGAATGAAAAAAGTGACTCACAGGATAGTACAGATAATAATTGTGTAGATTTTACCTTTGAAATTGGGAGTCTCATTCTATTTTGATTTCCATCAGTAGTAGACCTAGGAAAAATATAAAGACATTTTTAATTTAGGAAAAGTAATTCAAAAAGTACTGTATCAACAAATTAAAAAAATAGATACCTCTCCAAAGTAGATACACAGATGGCCAATAGACATATAAAAATGCTCAAAATGTCTAATCATCATAGAAATTTATATTAAAACCTGTCAGAATGGCTACCATCAATTCATTAACAAACAAAAAGTACTCTAGAAGATGTAGAGAAAAGGGAACCCTCGTGCACTCCTGGTGGGAATACAGATTCATGTGGTCACTGTGGAAAACAGTATGGAGATACTTCAAAAAATTAAAAATAGAACTGCTTTATGACCCAGAAATTACAATTCTGGGAATATGTCCAAAGAAGCCCTAAACATGAATTTGAAAGAATATATGCACCCCTATGTTTATTGCAGCATTATTTAAAATAGCCAAGTATAGCCCATCACTATAGGAATGTATAAAAATCTGTGGTACATTGATACAGTGGAATTCTATATGGTTGTCAATAAGGAAAGCATCTCACATTTTTTGACAGCATGGGTGGACCTGGATAATATTATTTTAAGTGGAATAGCCCAGTCAGAAAATGACAAATACCATGTGACTTCAGTTACATGAAGAATTTAATGAACAAAATAACTCAATAAACAGAATAGAAATAGGCTCACAGATAGAGTTCAGGCTGAGAGTTTTTAAGGGTGAGGGGGCTAGGTACAAAGGTGGAGGGATTATGAAGACAAAAAGAGCAACACATAGCTAAGGAAAACATTATGGTGATAGCCAGAGGAAAAGTGGGTTGGGAGTAGGTAGAAGAGAGTAATAGAGGGATAAATGGTGATGGAAGAAGACTTGACTTTAAGTGTAAACACACAAAACAGTATACAGATGATGCATTATAGAATTGTACACTTGAAACCTATATGGTTTTATTAACCAAAGTCACCATAATAAATTCAATAAAAAAACAGGGGAAGAAAGCAAATAAGGGAGAGTAAAGCAAAGAAATAAAATATAGAATAAAAATGTGTAAAGAATCAAGAGTTGGTTATTCTAAAACAGAACCAAAAAACTTTTGGTTAGATTGAATAACAAAAATAAAGAGATGATTAAAATAACTAAAATCAGAAATGAAAATGAGGATATTAGTACTGACTTTATTGAACACAAACATTGAAAATTACTAGAAACACACAAGATAACAACACTGAATCGTGAAGAAACAGGAAACCTGAATAAGACCTATGACTTGTAAGATTATTGAATCAGTAATCAAAAATCTCCCCAAAAAGATGCCCAGGACTAGGTGGTTTCACAGTCAAATTCCCTGAAATATTTACAAAGCAATTAATATTGATCATTCTAAAACTAAAAACAAAGGAAGAGGATGACACACTTCCAAACTCATTCTGTGAAGCCAGAATTGCTTCAGTACCAAAGCTGTGAAAAGACTGTACAAGAAATGAAAACTATATTCTAATATCCTTTAGAAACATTGGTTCAAAATTTCTCAACAAAATACTAGTAAATGGAATTCAAGAACACATTAAAAGAATTATACACCATGATCATGTCAGATTTATTTCTTGAATGCAAAGATACTTCAACATATGGAAATAAATGTAGCATACTATATTAATAGAACAAAGGATAAAAACACAGGATAATTTCAATTGATATATAAAAGATATTTGACCAAAAATTTAATACCCTTTCATGCT
Organism: Phyllostomus hastatus; assembly: GCF_019186645.2. Lineage (NCBI taxonomy): Eukaryota > Metazoa > Chordata > Mammalia > Chiroptera > Phyllostomidae > Phyllostomus > Phyllostomus hastatus. The sequence goes on along the minus strand of NW_025333909.1, from coordinate 8,446,203 downwards.
AAAGATATTGACAAAGAATATACAGAAATTCCCTCAGTGTAAAAAAGGCCCATTGTGAAAAGCTCACAACTAACATTAATATTCAATAATGTTAGTGAAAGAGTGAAAGTTTTCTATTCAAAATCATAAACTAGACAAGGATGTCCACTTTCATCACTCCTTATCAACATAGTATTTAAATTTGTTACCCTCTGTTTGCTAATTATGCAAGAAAAAGAACTAAAAACAATCCCAATTTGAAAGACACAAATAAAATCAACTCTGTTTACAGATGGCATGATACATATAAAATTCTATAAATTGCACACAAAGCTGTTAGAACTAATAACTAGGAAAGATGGGGGAAAGGTAGGTAGGAGTTTAACCCACTTGCTTGTGCATCCCCCTTGGAAAACTAGCTGATCTTCTGAAGAACAGTGAACAGCCAATGGAATCCCAGCTGATATGAAGTTTAGAAGCCAAAGATTGCAGAGGACATTGAAAAACAGACGATTGTATATTTCTTTTCATATTATTGTTGCTCCTATTCCCACATAGCACCCTTCCCTAGTCTTAGTCCATTTTACTATCTTCTTGAGCTTTATTACTGTGGTGGTTACTTCATTTTCTTGCACACTATGCCAAGTTTCTAACACTTACTCTCATTATATCTCACCATCTAACCTAGTATAAGCACTCTGCTTTCTGGAGTCAGCTCACATTCTTTTTCCCCTCTAATAAGAGTCTTTTCTCTTTTCCACCTTTTATAAAAAGTGGCTAGTTGGGTGAAATATCATAGTCATTGCTATACTTCAAAGGACCTCCTATCTGTTTTCCACTTGTTGGTACTTTAAATTCCATAGAATAATCCCCCACTGTTATAATCCACTCTGCCTTCACCCTGCCCGGGATGACACACAAGATACAGTGGGAGTTGTGAATACCAGTAAACCCACTGGAGGAGAGAACCCACCAACGAAGGAGCCATTACCAGGTAAAACCCAAAAGAGCCCACACAAACGGAAGAAAGGGCAACCCTAGAGCATCCAGAGAAGCAGGTTAAAGAGATCACACCACTTGGTCCCACAGAACTCCTACCACAGAAGTTCACCCCACAAAGACAGCTAGCAAAGCAGAGCATTGGTAATCCCAGAAACAAACAAAAAGAGTCACCTAAAATGAGGAGACAGAGAAAGAATCCACAATCAAAAGGAACAGGAGACTCCCCACTAAAAGAGCTAAATGAAACAGAGGCAAGCAAACTACCAGATATAGAATTCAAAAGGATGGTTATAAGGATGCTCAAGGAAATCACAGACAACTCAAAGGAAATGAGTGAGAACTACAAGAGTGTGAAAAAGAAAATATAAACTATAAACAAGAACCAGGAAGAAATGAAAAATACAATTTCTGAAATAAAAAAAAAACACACTAGAAGGAATTACAAGCAGACTGGGTGAAGCAAAGGACCAAATTAATGAGCTGGAAGATAAAGTAGAAAGAAATACTGAGGTAGAGTAGCTACCCAAGAAAAGACTGAAAAAAAAAATATGAAGATAGCTTAAGGGAACTGCAAGACAACATGAGATGCAACAACATTTGAATCATAGGAATACCAGAAGGAGAAGAAAAGGAGCATGAGACAGAAACCCTGTTTGAAAACATAATGACAGAAATCTTTCCAAACTTGGAGATGGGAAAAACCACACGAGTTCAGGAAGTACAGAAGGTCCCAATCAAGAAGAACTGAAAGAGGCCTACTCCAAGACATATCATAATTAAAATGCCAAGGTTTAAAGACAAAGAGAAAATCTTAAAAGCCGCAAGGGAGAAACAAGAAGTAACATAGAAAGGGGCTCTGATAAGGCTAGCAGCTGATTTCTCAACAGAAACACTCCAATCCAGGAGAGAATGGAAAGAGATATTCCAAGTCATGAAGAGCAAAGGCCTGCAACAAAGACTACTCTATCCAGTGTGGCTCTCAATTAAAATGTTAGGCAAAATAACATTTTTATGTTTCCCAGACAAAAGAAGGCTGAAAGAATACACTCCCCCAAAACAGCACAGCAAGATATGCTAAAGGGACTGATATAAGAAGAGGAAGGAAAACAGTGAGAGAGAGAGGAACACAGGTACAAAGGAGAAAGAATGAATAAATACATATCAATAGTAACCATAAAAGTAAAAGGGTTAATTTCTCCAATTAAAAAACATAGGGTAGCAGAATGGATAAGAAAACATGACCCACACATATGCTGCCTACAAGAGACCCACCTCAAGAAAAAAGACCTACACAGACTGAAAGTGAAGGGTTGTAAAAAAATATTCCAAGCAAATAAACAGGAAAAAAAAGCTGGGGTAGCAATACTTTTACCAGACAAAATAGACTTCATACCCAAGTCCATAAAGAGCAACCCAGAAGGAAACTTCATAATACTCAAGGGAAAAATCCATCAAGAAGACATAAACATTGTCAACATATATGCACCCAACATAGGAGCACCCAAATATATAAGGAAAATCTTGGAGGACTTCAAGAAACATATAGATAGCAATATACTTATACTGAGGGTTTTTAACACCCCACTGTCGAGAATGGGTAAATCTTCCAAACAAAATATCAACAAAGATATTGTGACATTGAACAATGCTCTAGATCAAATGGACTTAACTGGTAGATATATATATCATCACAAAGCCAGGAAGTGAAAGACAAATACCATATGATCTCACCTATAATTTGAACCTAATCAACAAAACAAACAAGCAAGCAAAACATAACCAGAAACATTGAAATAAAGAACAAACTGACAGTGACCAGAGGGGAGGTGGGAGGACAATAATGGGGGAAAATAGGGGAAGGGTTGTTAAAGAACATGTATAAAGGACACATGGACAAAGCCAAAGTGGGTAGAATCCAGGGTGGCAGGTGGGGATGGGTGGGGTGTTGAGCCATGGTGGGGTGAAAATGGAGACAACTGTACTTGAACAACAATAAAAAAATAAAAAAATTAAAAATTGAGAACATAAATAGTTGGAAAGACAGTCCATATTCATGGACTGGCAGACAATATTTTTAAGACTTCAGTGCTATCAAAAGCAATTTGCAGCTTATTACCTCACTTCTTATTTTACTTAGAAAGCCAGAACAATCAGACGAGCCTCGCAACCTCCTCCTACCATGTCTGTACCCCTATTAATACCCATTTCTGTCATTACTACTTTACTTCATTATTATAGATAAACTACCAGTGATTCCAAACTAAAGCAAGTCCATCTACTTGTGCAAAAATTCTCAAAGTCTCTTGCCTCCTCATGGACATTGCTCCAATTCTCTTCTCTTTCTCCCACATTTTTAATATTTCTTTCTTTTCTGTATCATTCCCATCAGCATAGAAATAATATGCTATTTTTTCAGTCTGGGAAAATACTCTCCTATTATCCCATTCCACTCCCAGGTACTTATCTATTTATTTGATACTCCTTTGCAGTAAAAGCCCTCAAGATAGATGTATATAGTCAGTAAGTACAGAGGCCTCACTTTCCTTGAAATAAGATTTGAGGGGGAAGAGTGGGATTTCATTTTTAGACATGTTGACTTTGGGATGTGTATTAGAAATACAAATTAATACACCAAGTTAATGGAGATTTTACGTAAATGATAGAAGTCACTATGAGTAAGAAGGTAATACTCCTTGGTCTCTAGAAGGTATCAAGCAGCAGATCTTAGGTGCAAACTTAGATTTTCTGACTTCCAAGAGTATATTCTCAAACATTATAACTTACTTACTTCTCAGTTTAACTTTTGAGATCTTATTTGTTCAACAAATACTTATTCAGCACATAAATATTCACCCCCATGTTCTTATTCAGTAGTTACAAAGGTATGGGAGTGTAAGATATGATTTTTGTTAAAAGATTATTATTTAGTTTTACCTTCATTGAGAATACATAAAATAGTTTAAAATATGATTAATCAGCATTTCCTCATTTCAGTCAAAATTTTAATAGCTAGAGCAACTTTTAGAATGTGAGCTATTTTAAAAAGCATATTTTATTTGAATAAAATTTTACTTAGCTATGCATAGTATTATAAAACGTCCTCTTTTGGATGATAGATAAGGAAATATTTGTTGAGCTATTTTGGTAGTGTTTTTATGAAATAAGAGACTGAAAAAGCAAGTTTGCACCTCCATTAAATATAACTACAGAAATCATGGTTGTTCAGACTAGGTGGCCAGTATGAAGCCACTGTCACTCATTAGTCACATGTTCTAATCATAGAAAGGGACTTAAAAAGAAGTACGTTCTGTTATCAGAGTTTTCAAACATTCTTTTTTTTAATTACTTTATTGTTGCTCAATTACAGTTGTCTGTATTTTCTCCCCACCTCTCCCCCAATCCCCTCCAAACCCACCTCCCTCCCTTGCTTCCGCTCTCCCCCTTGGTTTTGTCCACGTGTCCTTTGTAGTAGTTCCTGAAAGCCTTTCCTCCCAATGTCATCTCCCACCTCCCCTCTGGCTACTGTTAGATTGTTCTTAATTTCAATGTCTCTGGATATATTTGTTTGCTTTTTTCTTTTGTTGATTAGGTTCCTGTTAAAGGTGAGATCATATGGTATTTGTCCCTCACTGCCTGGCTTATTTCGCTTAGCATAATGCTCTCAAACATTCTTTAGAAGAAATAAGTAGCACCATATTGATATCTGGACTTCCATAGAAAGGAAAGAAGTTCTGTTATTGTACTAATGAAGGCAATAGTCAGTTTTAGTTTTGATATATTTTCCAATTTTCCAAGAAGAGGTTTTTTAGAGAGGGCTTAATGGCAAATTTCATTCTCTAAATTGGTAATTTTTCTCTATAGCATGGGAGATTTCAAAATGCCAATAATCAAAGAGTTTGAACAAAATAAATATTTTCAACACATTTCTTAGTGTTAGGTTATGTTTTAGGCACTGCCCCGAGATGTGGTACATAAGTAGTGCTATGGTACTTTAGGCACTTGATACTAAGTATTTTTTTCTCTTAATAAAGCTATGAATGAAATAAAGATTTAAAAGTTGTAAAGCAAATATTATATTGTATGATTTAGTGAAATACTATATATGGAATATGAGTAGATGTAGGAAAATAATGAAAAATGTTTAAAAACCTGATATTTTGGGTGAAACCTGAAACTTTATTAATATTACCAGAGTAGAAAGTGGTTCAGAATATAACTCAACATTGCTACTTAAATTGTTTATACAGTCTTTTTCTCCTACAATTTTATTATTTTTCTATGAACTTTGTTGCCTCTTAAATATTAAAAATGATGATAAAAGTGTTTCCTTATGCACATGGACAAAATCAAAGAGGGGTAGGATCAAGGGTGGGAAGTGGGGATGGCTGGGGTGGGGGTGAGGGTGGGAGGGAAATGGAGACAACTGTACTTGAACATTAATAAAAATATGGAAAAAATTAAAAACGTGTTTTCTTATTTTGGGGAGATATTTTGAAATCATGACTATCTTTCAGGCTTTGTCATTTTTAAAAAGTTAGGTGAGTTTACAGATATATCTAACATAATGCTTTCTTGTTTTCATTTTACCCCAAATTGAGGAATGACGGAGATACATGCAAAGTACTTTTTCTTTAAACTATTCTTTTTTACAAAAAGAAGATTTTAAAAAATTTTATTGTTGTTCAGTTACAGTTGTTCCCATTCTCGCCCCTCAAAGATTGTTAAAAAGTCACAAGATATGTTTGAATTCTTTAATATGATGCTTAAATGATGTCCTTTGATTCACACTTGGTGACAAGTGTGTGCGTATGAAAATACAATCTTATTTTAAAGAAGTACATATTGTACTTGTTATATGGAATGGTATGTGAAAAAAAAACTTACCTGTTAAATAGCTTTGCAGATCTCTTAGAAGATTTTCCAGTATATCCTTCCGCAGGTTTCACAGTAAGTTCTAGTGCAGACCCTAGAATAAGTTCCTCTGCAGATCTCATTGCAGATTTTATTGTAGGACTCACTGTAATTTCCCTTGCTTGTCCCACAGCAAGTCCATGTGCAGGACTCACCATATAGCAGCTGGTATGACTCAAAGCATGTTGCTTTGTTTGTCTCTCAGCATATCCTCTTGGAACACTCACAGCACATGTTGTTGAGATGTCAGGATGTGCACTAGCAGGTCTTCTGGTATGTCTTCTTCCAGGATCCACAACATAGCCTCTTCCAGGATTGACAGCAAGTCCCCAGGTAGGACTCTCAGCATATCCCCTAGCATGTGTCACAGCATGCCCTCTTGCGGAAGCCATAAAATGGCCATTTGCAGGACTCACAACAAGTCTCTTAGTAGGATTTATGGCATGAACCCTAGTGTATCTCTCAAAATACCCTTTTCCAGGACTCACAGCATAGCTTCTGGCAGCACTGAAAGCATGTCTCCTTGTAGGATTCACAGTAGGTCGCACTTCAGGTCTCACAGTAAATCCCCTTGCATGACTTACAGAACAGCCTCTGGAAAGACTCATAGTATGTCCCTCTACAGATATCATAGAAAGTCCTCCTTTAAATTCCCTAGCAGTTCCCTTAGGAGATTCCTGAGAAGGTCCCTCTGCTGGTCCCCAGGCATATCCCTCAGAAGATATTTTAGTTGTTTCCAGCATGAGTCCTCTCAAAGATCCCCCTTCAGCTCTCGAAATACCACAGTAGTTGTCAAGTGACTGTAGAAAACAAAGAAACAATAACAAAGGATTAGCTATTAGAATATTTAAAACTCTGAAATGTGGAACATATATATTAAGATCCATAATAGAATCTCTAAGTAAAGAGAAAAGTTGCATTTTAACTTATTTAAGTACATTTGGAGATTATTTTCATTTGTTTATATTTCAAATAAGTTGGTGATCAAAGGAAAAATAACATATTTGTATTCATACCTTGGTCCTTACAGTGAAAAAAACATACATTTTTTAACTGAAAGTAACTGGTAGGCATTTGGTAACTGCTCCACCACAAATGAAAATCTGTTTTGTTACAATCTATTTATAATAGCATTTAAAAAATGCAGTTTCTTAAGAATGTGTTTGTATATATGCTTATATTAGCAAAAAAGTAAAGAAAGCAAAATGAGAAGTTGAATGAGAATGGATACATCTATTAGATGAATGGTAATGGAGTAGAGGTGATGGTGATAAAAGTGAGACTTCTCTGAGTAAAGCTTTTTTATATAATTTTGATTTTTTCACCAAACATATACCTATATCTTTAAAAATAAAGTTAAAAAGATTGAAAAAGTCCTAAAACTGAATATAAATGGAAAAATTAACCTTTTGTCTATCAAATTAATAATATCACACAGAAAAAATATTTGAAGTAAATTTGATTACTTCACTCTGACTATGCACCCCTATTTAGATGTATAGTCTTTAAAAAAACACCTGCAACAGCAATTGATTTTTTCAATTGTTTTATTGTTTGTACTAGTATTAGTATAGTGATCCTGAAATGATATTTTTGTGTGTTTTAAGCTACATGATTCTGTGTGTATTATGTGAGTAAATATGTTGCTAGTCTTTGGAAACAGGTGTCTCTTGGTTGGTAAATATAAAATGTAACAAATATGGAATGGGGAAAATGGGAAATGACTATGTGATACTAAATTTGAAATAGTATTACCAGTATGTACCTATGACTAAATACACACACACACACACACACACACACACACACACACCTACCTTTCTAGCTTCATTTGCCGAAAGAAGCTTACAAGTAATAACACTTCAGTAGCAATGAGCACACTACTGATTGTATTTTGGTTTCTAAATATCATTGCCCAATAAAAGGGGCCAAGGTTCTTTGGACCAATGGCTGGTTCTAAGTCTGGTACAGAAAAAGGACAAGGTGATTCTGGAACATCTTATTGTAGCAAAAAACAAGGCAGTGCTTAAAGACTATTAGGGCATATCAAAAGAACATAGGAACTAGCTTTAAGAGGCACTGATTAGTCAAATTTGGAATAAATGGAAAATGAAAAACAATAATGGTTGTGGAATTTAACACATTTAATTAAGTGTAAGTCCAGGAGTCTTCATGGATTCCTAGTTAAAAACAGGAGGAGGAAAAGGGAAATCTCTTCCTTACAGGAGAATGCTAGCTAATAATTTTTTAAATTAGAAAATCACTATCTTATAATTTCCCATATAATATTGGTTCAGGCAAAGATTATCACTGGATGCTTAAACAATTGGATAAATGATAGTTATAGAGTCAGATATTTATGTGCACATGAAGTATTACTCCACAGATTACTTATTAATTCAAGCAAAAATGGAGACAACTGTACTTGAACAACAATATTTTTTTAAATGTGCCTGTGAGCCCTGGCTGGTGTAGCTCATTGGATTCAGCATGGGCTATGAACCAAAGGGTCACTAGTTCAATTCCAGTCAGGACACATGCCTGGGTTGTAGGCCAGGTCCCCAGTGGGGGCCACGTGAGAGGCAACCACACGTTGATGTTCCTTTCCCTCTCTTTCTCCCTCCCATCTCCTCTCTCTAAAAATGAATACAATCCTCAAAAACAAACAACATATAGTTATAAATATGTGCCTTTGAAAGGGAAAGCTATGATAGACATCTTTTAAACAAACTAATTGACAGAATTGACACGATGTGCTTCTTAATGTGATGCAATGGGGAATACAAAGCACCGCCTACACAAATGTCTTGCTAAAAATGCTTAGTCAGAACCCAATCACGAGGAAATAAATAAATAATTCCAGGCTGTGAGACAGCTTACAAGATAAATAGCATGGATTACTTGAAAAGGCAGTCAGATTTTTTCATATTAAAAGAGACAAAAAAGATATGACAACCAAAGTTTCCATGATTGGATCTTGGTTTTGAACAAAAAAAAAATCTGGAGAATAATTTTGAGAAAATGTAAACATTTGAATATAAACTATACATTTGAAAATCTTGTTTGGGGGTAATAATAGTATTGTGATTAAGTAGAAAGATGTCCTAAACATTACAAGATATATATAATGTTTAGGTGTGATATCTGATATCTAATTTTAAAGGATACAGAAAGTAAAGGAATGTGTAAAACAAGGAAGAGAGGGAGAGAGAAGGAAGAAGAAGAAGAAGAAGAAGAAGAAGAAGGAGGAGGAGGAGGAGGAGGAGATCAAAAACAAGAAGAAGAAGAACAAGAAGAAGAAGGAGGAGGGGAGGAGGAGGAGGAAGGAGAAGAAGAAGGAGAAGAAGAGGAAAAAGAAGAAGGAGGAGGAGGAGGAAGAGAAAAAGGAAGAGGAAGAAGGAGGAGGGAGGTGGAGCAAGAGGAAGGGGAGGAGCAGGGAGAGGGAGGGGAGGAAGACAAGAGGAGGAGGAGAAACAGGAGGAGGAAGAAGAGGAAGGAGAAGAGAAAGGAGAGCAAGAAGGGAAGAAGAGGAATGGAAGGGAGACGTAAAAGAACAGAAGAGAATGATATAAAAACCAAACAAATTACAGTTATAGTTTCACTTCATATTACCTCTAACTAAAGAGTGAAGAATTTTTGCACAACAAAATTATTTGTGTTAGATAAAAAATAGTTAAGGCCTATTTGGAGCATTTAGATACTAGACTGAAATTAAACAGCACCTCACTGATTTCTACAATCTAATCCATTTTATATTTATATACATTTATATTTGAATTCAGAAAAAGTAGTGATTTTGTAATTTTTTGACAATATCCATCACCTATGTAAAAATAATAGGAAACAGAAACAGCCTGACAGGGAATTTTTGAGACTTTGTCTTTCTGCTTCTTTTTCTTTTCCTTGTAACAGTTGGAGAAAAGGATCCATAGCTTTAAAATATAGCAAGTAAGTATACTGACAGGGAAAAAAACCTATTACTTTTTAAAGAGATTAATTTGTTAAATATGAATTTATTTATTTTTATTAAATTTATTGGGTTGATGTTAATAAGACCATATAGGTTTCATTTAGTGCACATTTAGTGTACACTCATATAGTATACATTTCTGTAATACATGATCTTTATGTCTCATTTTGTGCCCATCATCCACAGTCAAACTATCTTTTGTCACCATGTATTTGGCCCACTTATCCTTTATTATCCCCAACTCCCTTCCCTCTGGTAACCACTATAGTCTTGTCTGTGTCTGAGTTTCAGCTTTATATCCTACCTATGAGTGAAATCACATGGTTTTTCAGCTTTTATGATTGACTTATTTCATTTAGCATAATATTCTCAAGTTCCATCCATCTTTTCACAAATTGAAGTATTTCATCTTTTCTTATAAGAGAGTAGTACTCCATTGTATATACGTACATCTTCTCTGCCCAATCCTCTACTGAAGGTTGTTATGGTTGTCTCCAAGTCTTGGCCACCGTGAGTAATATTGCAATCAACATAGCGGTGCATATATCTTTGTGAATAAATCTTATCGATTTTTGAGTGGATACCCAGGAAATGGATTGTTGGGTTATACCATAATTCTATTCTTAATTTTTTGAGGAACCATCATATTGTTTTCCATAGTGGCTGTACCAGTTTACATTATCACCAGAAATGAATGAGGATTTCCTTTTCTCCACAACCTCTCCAACACTTGTTATTACCTGTGCTGTTCATATTAGTCATTCTAACAGGTTTGAGGTGGTGTCTAATTCTAGTTTTGATTTGCATTTCCCTAATAGCTAATGAAGTTGAGCATCTTTTTATATGTCTGTTGGCCATTTTTATGTCTTCTTGGAAGAGGTGTCTGTTCAGGTCCTCTACCCATTTTTTAATTGGATTGTTTGGTGTTGAATTGTATGAGTTCTTTATATGTTTTGGATATTAACGCCCTGTCAGAGCTGTTGTGTGCAAATACCATCTACCATTTGTTTGGCTGCCTTATGTTTTATTATTGGTTTCTTTTGCTGTGCACAAGCTTTGTAATTTAATATAGTTTCATTTCTTTACTTTTGCCCTTACTTCCCTTGCCTTTCAGGTCAAATTCATAAAATGTTCTTTAAGACTAAGGTCCATAAGATTAGCATTATGTGTTTTTTCTATGTAATTTATTGTTTCAGATCTTATATTTAGGCCTTTGATCTATTTTGAATTAAATAAATTTTTGTACATGGGGACAAACTATAATCTAGTTTCATTCTTTTGCATGTTGCTCACCAATTTTGAGGAGGTTTTCTTTTCTTCACTATGTGTTTTTGGCCCCTTTGTCAAAAATTGTTTGCCCACATACCTGTGGTTTTACTTCTGGGCTCTCAATTCTGTTCTATTGGTCTGTCTGCTTGTTTTTCTGCCAGTATCATGGTGTTTTGATTACCATAGCTCTGTAGTATAATTTTAAGTCAGGCAGTGTGATACCTCCAGCTTTGTTCTTTTTTTCCTTAGGATTGCTTCAGCTATTCAGGGTCTTTTGCGGTTCCATACAAATGTGACAATTTTTTGTTCTATTTCTTTAAACAATGACATTGGGGTTTTCATGGAGATTACATTAAATCTGTATTGCTTTGGGTAATGTGGTCATTTTAAATATGTTGATTCTTCCAACCCATGAACATAGAATACCATTCCATCTTATTATGTCTTTTTCAATCTTAAAATAATACTTTCTAGTTTTCAGTAAATAGGTGCTTCACAACCTTTGTTAAGTTTATTCCTAGGTATTTTATTCTTTTGGTTACAGTTGCAAAAGGAATTAATTTTTCATTTCTTTTTCTGAAGTTCCACTGTTAGCTTATAGAAAAGCAGGATTTTTATACACTGGTTTTGTATCCTGCAAGTTTATTTATTTATTGTTTCTAGGAATTTTTTGGTGGAGATTTTAGGGTTTTCTATACATAGAATCATGTCATCTGCAGAAAGTGACACTTTCACTTCTTCCCTCCCAATTTGGATGCCTTTTATTTCTTATTTTTTTAAAGATTTATTTATTTTTAAACAGAGGTGAAAGGAGGGAGAAAAAGAGGGAGAGAAGCATCAATATGTGGTTGCCTCTTGCGCACCCCCTACTGGGGACTTGGCCCACCACCCACCATGTGCCCTGATTGGGAATTGAACCTGTGACCCTTTTGTTCGCAGGCTGATGCTCAAGCCACTAAGCCACACCAGCCAGGGCATTTCTTCTTTTTATCTGATTGCTGTGTCCAGGATTTTCAGAACTATGTTGAATAAGAGTGGTGAGAGTAGGCATCCTTGTTTTGTTCTTTATCTTAGAGGAAGAGCTTTCAGTTTTTCATCATTGAGTATGATATTGGGTGTGGGTTTGTCATACATGGCCTTTATTATGTTGAGGTACTTTCTTTTCATACCTATTTTATTGAGTGTTTTAATCAGAAATGAATGTTGTATTTTATGACCTGGTTTATCTGCACATATTGATAAGATCATATGATAGTTATGCTTTCTTTTGCTAATGTGGTGTTTTATGTTTATTGATTTGCATATCTTGAACCATCTTTGTGCTCCTGGAATGGATCCTGCTTGGTCATGATGTATTTATTATTTTTTAATGCATTGCTATCTTGAATTTGCTAGTATTTTGCTCAGGATTTTTTTGTATCTCTATTTATCAGAGATATTGGTCTATAGTTTTCTTTTTTGTGTGTTTTTTCCTTGCCAGGTTTTGGTATCAGGGTTGTATTGGTCTCAAAAAATGTGTTAGGGAGTATTGTCTCTGTTATTTTGGGAGGGGAAGAGATTGAGAAGGATAGGAGTCAAATCTTTTTTCAATGTTTGGTAGAATTAACTAATGAAGCCATCTGTTCCTGGACTTTTACTTTTGAAGAGGTTTTTGATGTTTTTTTCAATTTATTCACTGTTTATATGTCTATTTAGATTTTCCAATTCTTCATAATTCAGTCTAGGAAGGTTATATGTTTCTAGGAATTTATCCACTTCTAGGTTATTGAATTTCATGGCATATAGTCTTTCATAGTATTCTACTTTGATCCTTTGTATTTCTGTGATGTCTGTGGTAACTTCTCTTTTAGATTTGATTTTGTGTAGATGAGTCTTTTCTCTTTGTTCCTTAGTGCATCTAGCCAGGGGGTTGCCAATTTTACTGTTTCCAAAGAACCTGCTCTTTTTTGTATGAATATTTTGTATAATTTTTTGTTCTCTATTTTATTCAGTTTTGCTTTGATTTTAATGATTTCTTTTCCTCTGCTGACTTTGGTTTGCTTTTGTTTTTCTTTTCCTAGTTCTTTAAGATACAACATTAAGCTATTTACCTGGGATTTTCCTTGTTTCTTGAGATACGGCAGTAATGATATAAACTTCTCTCTTATTACTACTTTTGCTACTTCCCAGAAGTTTTGTAAATCCCCATGCAAGGACATCACACTTGGTAAAAAATTTGAAATACATTACTTGAACAGTAGGCATTTATGTAGTATACTTATCTGCAGAGGTGTTATTAGCCTTTTAAGCAATGGGGCATTTAAATGAGTATTCTTATACTTATAACTGGCTGATTTGAAAAAGTTACCACTGTTACTTAGTCACACAGTAATTAACAGAATACCTGCAGAACTATGAAGATAATAGATTTTTTACATGTTTTCATATACTTGAGATCATTACCAATCATGGACTTATGATTTTTGTTGTACCATCATCAGATGGCCCTTATGGGAAAAAAAGGCAGAGGAGGATTCTTTAATGAGTCCAATACAACAGACGCATAAAGTTGTTATTTTCCTAAGATGTTAGGCCATATTTGATTAATGGTAGCCAGCAAAACCCCATTACAGTAGCTCACCAACCTCTATTCCATGCATTCAATTTCCATGGTTTGAGTTACCTGTGGTTAATCATAGTCTGAAAACATTAAATAGAAAATTCCAGAAGTAAACAATTCACATGCATAAATTGTGCCCCATTTTGAGTAACGTGATGAAATCTCAAGCTACTCCATCCTGCATGGGATGTGAACCATCTTTTTGTCCAGCATACCCACAACTGTCAGCACTTGCTGGCCCATTAGTCACATCTTAGCCATGATGGTTATCAGATCAACTGTTGTGGTACCCCAGTGCTTGTGTTAAAGTCACCCTTATTTTACTTAATAATAGCCCCCAAACACAAGACTAGTGTTGGCAATTTATACATGCCAAAAAGAAGCTGTAAAGTTTTTAATTTAAGTAAAAGGTGAGTACAGTAAAATAAGACATTTTGAGAGAGCATATTCACTAAACTGTTATTACAGTATATTATTATAATTGTTCTCTTATTATTAGTTATAATTGTTAATTTCTTACTGTGCATAATTTATAAATTAAATTTTATCATAGGTACCCATTTATAAGAAAAACATACTATATATAAGGTTGAGTGCTATCCACTTTCTGGCATCCACTGGGGGATATTGTAATTTATCCTCTCAGATAAGGGGGACTACTATAAAACCTTAGCATGGATTTGATTTTAAAAAAGCAAGATTATGAGAGTATGTGGCATGTGATAATTTCAACAGAATACATGAAAAATGTCACATTAATGGAGAGAGTAAATGGTGATGTGGTGTGCCATGTGAGGAACCTGAGCAGAGAGAGAACAGCAAAATGGTTTGAATGGAGTATTTAAGCAAGACAAATGTGTATGAAGTTTGAACACTAGGAGACATAAAGGAAAACATAGCACCATCATAAAGTTTATTTCACCTCCATTTCTGAAGGACATTTTATTAGATATTGAATTCTAAGTTAACAGTATTCTTTTTCTTTTGATATTTTAAAGATGTCAATCTAGTATTTTCTGGTTCCCCTGGTTTCTGATAAGAAATAAGTGATAATTCTACAAGATTAGGAAACAATCCAAGTTTCCATCAGTAGATGAGTGGATCAAAAAACTGTGGTACATTTACACAATGGAATTCTATGCAGCAGAAAGAAAGAGGGAGCTTCACAACAGCATGGATGGACCTGGAGGGCATTATGTTAAGTGAAAGAAACCAGTCAGTCAAAGACAAATACCACATGATCTCACTTGTATGTAGAATCTAATAAACAAAATAAACTGAGGAACAAAATAAAACCAGAGGCGTGGACACATGGAACAGACTGAAAGATCTCAGAGGGGAGGGAACTAGGAGGACTGGAAGAGATTAGCTAAAGAATGTATATGCATATATACATGGACCATGGACATAGACAACAATGTGGTAAAGGCCCGGGGAGGAGAAATGGGGGCTGGGTGGAGGAGGGCAAAGAGGGAGAAAATGGCGAACACCTGTAATAGTGTCAATAATAAGGAAAAAAGAAATAAGTGATAATTCTTATACTAATATTCCTCTATATCAGTGGTCAGCAAACTATGATCCATGCCACTTTTATGTGGTCCATGGTATAAAAACGTTTTTATAGTTTTACATATTTTTAAAACTAAGGAATATGTCACAAAGATCATGTGTGACCCATAACCTAAATATTTACCAATTTCAGTTGAATGTAATGCATTTCATCTGATGGTTTTCAGACTTTTCTCTTTGTCTTTGATGTTAATCAGTTTGACTATATGTCTAATGTTGGTTTCTTTACATTCATCTTGCTTGAAGTTTATTTAGCTTCTTGGATTTTGTTACTTGGCATTTTTCATCAAATTTGTGATGTTTTTTCAAGTTTTTCCAGCCCCAGAATCACTCTTTTCTAAGTATTCATACTTTATATCTTTTTATATTGAGCCAGAGGTCACTAAAACCCTGTTAATTTCTTCGGTTCATGTTCCTCAATTCTTCTTATTCAATTTTTCTCTTTTTATGTTTACCAAGTATTCTGTCATCTCCAGCTTGTTTTTAAGCCCTCCTTCAATGAATCTTTTATGCTAGTTATTGTAATTTCCAATACTAGTATCCCCTTAGTTTTCAAAAATAGTTTAAATCTCTTTGCTGATATTTATTATCTATTCACATATATTCCTTTAACTCTTGTAGCTTATTTATAACACCTATAATAAAGTCCTTGTCTGCTGAGTCTGGCAAGCCTCAGGTGGTCTCACTCTGCACATGTATGTCCCAGCCCATGGCCATAAACTCAGGTGAGGCCCCACAAACAAAGTCTGGGGTACACTTTCTGCACAATTCCCTTCTTGTTTTAATATTACTCCCCACAACTCTGACACACTTGAGCTGTCTCAAACTCTGATCTTTGCCATCTGAGCTCATTTTGACCATTGTGTATTATGTGACCTCTAGCTCTCTGTGCTTCTGTTAGAACATTGTCCCCAGACAGAGAGCTGGTTTAACACAGGTTCATCCTGTGAGTTTTCCTTCCTTCAGGAATCACAGTTATGCATTGCTTATTGCCCACTAATTGAAAACAATTGTTCCAAATGTGTTATCCAGTTTTATAATTGTTTACTGTGGGGGAGGTAATCTAGTACAAATTACTTCACCATGGTATCAATTATATCATCATAGTACCAATTACATCATCATGTTTGGAAGCAGAAATTCCTCAAGGTAATCATTGAATTCATATTTTGTCTAAGATCAATCTTGCATAATACAATAAGTATAAGTAAGGTAGGTATATTTTCCTCTCAGTTTCCTTGGAATTGAAAATAAAGAAAAATAGAGAATAAAAAGTAGATAATATATAGTGTGTATTTAGCAGTTCCTATGACCTGTCACTATTCAAAGTGACAGGTCATAGGAACTTTACACAGGTTAACTAATTAAATTTTCATGGTACACCTATGAATTAGATATTATTACCTTCTTGTTACATAAAGAAAATAAGGGCAGAATATTGATGCTGTTAAGTGATTGAACTAAGATTCAAATTTAACCACTGATTCCAGAGTTCATATTTTTATCCATTACTCTAGATTGGTTTAGCATAACAATAAGTGAATATAGTCACTCCAGGTCAGGCTTCATATCCCATTCTGACTTGTATTAAAAAGTAACTCACCGCAGTTCTGGCCAAGATGGAGGCATAGGTGGATACACTTTGCCTCCTCACACAACCAAAAGAAGGACAACAACAAATTTAAAAATAAATACCAACCAGAACTGCCAAAAAATCAAACTGTAAGGAAGTCTGACAATCAAGGAGTTAAGGAACAAACATTCATCCAGACCAGTAGGAGGGGTGGAGATGGGCAGTCAGGGTGCAGAGGACTCACAGCAAGGCAGTGGCTGGTGGACCAGAAGAGGCAGCAGCTGGTGGAGCAGGCAGTCCCACATTTGCGTATGGATAAACCAGGAGGACTGGGGACCAAGGCAGACCAAGCAACACAGGGTTCCACTATGGGGAAATAAAGCCTCAAAACCTCTGACTGAAAAAAAAATTGTGGGGGTTGAGGTGGCAGGAGAAATGGTCAGCCTCACAGAAGAGCTCACTGGAGAGATCCACAGGGTCCTAGAACACACACAAAAACACCCACCTGGGAATCATCACCAGAAGGACCAAATTTGCTTGTGAGTAGCAGAGGAAGTGACTGAAAGCCTACTTAGAGCTGACCAAGGTACATTGTTCCGACTCAGACCCATCCCCCACATACCATGCCACAACATAGCAATGTGGGTTGCTTGGCCCTGGCAAATACCTAAGGCTCCACCCCTTACTATTAACAGTGCACCGAGACAAAAAAAAAATGGCCCAAATGAAAGAAGAGATCAAAGTTCCAGAAAAAATACAACTAACTGATGAAGAGATAGCCAACCTATCAGATGCACAGTTCAAAACACTGGTGATCAGAATGCTCACAGGATTGGTTTAGTATGGTTACAAAATAGAGGAAAAAGTGAAGGCTATGAAATATGAAATAAAGGAAAATGTACAGGGAACCAACAGTGATGGGAAGGAAACCGGGTCTCAAATCAATGGTTTGGAGTGAAAGAAAGAAACATTCAACCAGAACAGAATGAAGAAATAAGAATTCAAACAAATGAAGAGAGGCTTAGGAACTTCCTTGACTTTAAACATTCCAACATCCAAATCATAGGGGTACCAGAAGGAGAAGAGGAAGAGCAAGAAATTGAAACTTATTTCAACAAATAATGAAGAAAAATGTCCCCAGTCTACCAAAGGAAATAGACTTCCAGGAAGTCCAGGAAGCTCAGAGAGTCCCAAAGAAGTGGGACCCAAGGAAGCACATACCAAGGTACATCATAATTACATTACCCAATAATAAAGGTAAGGAGAGAACCTTAAAAGCAGCAAGACAAAAGGAGACAGCGACCTACAAAGGAGTTCCCATAAGACTATCAGCTGATTTCTCAAAAGAACCCTTATAGGCAAGAAGGGGCTGGAAAGAAGTATTCAAAATCATGAAAAGCAAGGACCTACATCCAAGATTACTCTGTCTAGCAAAGCTATCATTTAGAATGGCAGGGAAGATCAAGTGCTTCCCAGATAAGGTCAAGTTAAAGGAGTTCATCATCACCAAGCCCTTATTATATGAAATGGTAAAGATGCTTATCTAAGAAAAAGATAAAACTATGAACAATAAAATGACAACAAACTCACAATTGTTAACAACTGAACCTAAAACACAAAAACAAACTAAGCAAACAATTAGAACAGGAAGAGAATCACAGAAATGGAGATCACAGGGATGGTACTCAGTGGGGAGGAGGAGCGGGAGAATGGGGGAAAAGGTGCAGGGAATAGAAGCACAAACGGTAGGCAGAAAATAGACAGGGAGAGGTTAAGAACAGTATAAAAATATAGAAGCCAAAGAACTTACATGTACAACCCATGGACATGAACTAATGGGGGGTGGATAATGTGGGTGGGAGGGCGTGTGCAGGGCAGAGGGGAATAAAGGGGGGAATGGAACAACTGTAATAGCATAATCAATACAACGTATTTTTTAAAATTGGGGAAAAATAAAAAGTAATGCATTGTGGTTAAGATGACTTTAAGACTGGTGGTTTTGGAGGTGATTTTTATCTACAAAGTTTTTTTTGTATACAATATTGCTGTGAATTTGTAGGATCTACCTTTATTCCTACAAATTCCTGGGAAATAAATGCTGGAACCTAATCAACAAAAGAAACAAACAAGCAAAATACAATCAGAGACATTGAAGTCATGAACATACTGACAGCAGAGAAGGGGGGGAGAGGGATAATAGGGGAAGAGCCATCAAGAAACATGTATAAAGGACACATGTTCCAAAAGGAGAGCCAAAAGGGGTAGGTTTGAGGGTGGGAGTCAGGGATGGATGGGGTGGGGCAGCATGGTAGGTTGAAAATTGAGACAACTGTATTTGAACAATTTAAAAATTTAAGAAAAAAATTAAAAATAAAAAAGTAATATTTCTACATCTGTATGCATATTTAACCACTTTACCTATTCCTATCAAGACTAATTAAATATTTAACACACTTTTCTACAATCACCAGACAGAAAAATGTTAAGATTAGCATGCTCCTGGAATACAATCACTTAGTCTGAATATTACAGTTGCAGTCAGCACTCCTAAGTGCTTATCAGTTGTAAATGAATCATATTTTACTTGCTTTATCCACAAGTACTCGCCAATGGATCTCAATTAGTAATATTACTCTTATGATTTACTGCTAGAATTTTAATCCAATAATACAATATATCATATCTTAAAATGGAATGATGCACAAAATGTAGTGAAAATGACTAAGCCAAAATCGTGAAATTGCCCATTTTCAGAATATAAGACCAAAATTACCACAAATATAGCAATATAATCAATCACTCTCACTAAAACATGAATAAGGAAAACAATTCAGGAAGTTTGCATAACTCTTCATAATGGTTAAATTCTACTTTTAATGCAAGTTCCCATTCCTGAAGTCACATTTCATAGTGGAATCTACTAAGCTCTGCTGATTTTGAATTAGGCTATTGGGACTGGGGACTGAGAGTTGTTACACTAAATACAACAGGGCAAAATTATTATCACAATGAAATTTTTCATGAACTATTTCCTATTACTTTTTTTACTATTTATTTATTTATATTTTTTATTGTTGTTCAAGTACAGTTGTCTCCATTTCCCCCCCACAACTCCCCTGCTCCACCCACCCTGCCTCCCATCCTTGATCCTACCCCTTTTGGCTTTGTCCATGGGTCCTTTATACATGTTCCTTGTACTTGAGTTAGATTACAGTGATCTTAAAGCTGTCCTGTTATCATTACGCACTAACATTCATAGTGTTTTATATTTTAATGTGCTCTATTTTGTCAGTTCCATTATAAGTTGAACTGATACTCTCATTAAGCAAAGAGAGTATAATAGCAATTTTCTTGCAGAATAGTGGAAAATGGTCATGTAAAACCATAAAAGTTATTTATTACTTTGAGATGATCACATTACTAATTGTCATGTTAAGGAATAAGACAGCCCTGAAAATATGGAACATGACTATCAGGAAGCATCAGCAATAGCTGATAAATTAAATAACGTTATTATGAATTTCAAAACCTTCTCGACATGATTATTGTACTCTAATCACTTCATGATAATTATAGGAAATTCCGATGAATTAGTGAAAAGTCCAAATTTTTTTAAAGTATAGGTGACATACAATGTTATATTAGTTTTAGGTATGTAACAACATAGTCATTCAACATTTACAAGCTTTACAAAGTGTTTCCCACAATAAATCTCGTAATCATCTGTCTTCATACTAAGTTATTATAATAGTATTTACTATGTTTCCTATGCTGTACTTATATCTCTGTGACTTATTTTATAACTGAAAGTTTTAAGTTTGTCAATAAATTTACCTTTACTACACTTGCTGGATTTATTAAAAGTTAATGCTGGAACAGACCTTGAAAACTTACATTCTTTTAAAAAATATTTTATTTATCTTACTTTTAGAGAGAGGAAAAGGGTAGCAGAAAGAGAGGGACAGAAACAACAATGTGTGGTTGCCTCTCACATAACCCCTACTGGGGGCCTGGCTCGAAACTCATGCATGAGCTCTGATTTGGAATTGAACCAGTGACCCTTCTGTTTGCAGGCCAGAGCTCAATCCACTAAGCCATACTAGCCATGGCAAAAAGTCACATTCTTACAAACCCATCACTGTACACATGAAGAAAAATAAGAAACACTGAAGTAAATTCACTTGTCCAAGATCACATAGCTACTTGCTGACAATGCCAGTACTAAAACTAAATTCTATTAACTCAGTCCAGTGCCCATTCCACTATAACTCTCTGTAACTTGCATGCATATATATATGTATATATATATATATGCATATATATATATATATATATATCAGTGTAATTTACAAGACTTTTGGGGACTACTCTGCTTTAGAAAAAGGGATTTTAGAGACTTCCAGCAAGACGGAGTCATAGGTGGACGCACCGTACCTCCACACACAACCAAGATTGGAACAACAACAATTTTGAGGCAGAATAGCACCCAGAACTGATAAAAAATTTATCTGAATGGAAGTCGGACAGCCAAGAAGTTGAAATAGACCCGTTTATCCAGACCGGTAGGAGGGGCGGAGACAAGCAAGACAAGCAGCTGGGCTCGGGGTTGCGGCGCCGAGAACAGGGAGAATTGGGTGCAAAAGGCAACCGGGAGCGCGTAAGGCATCTGGGGCAGACAAGATCACAGCGGGTGGACCCTGAGTACGCAAGCGGCAGCTGGCAGACCCAGTGAGGCAGCGATTGTGGAACAGGGCAGAGTGCACAACCTAGGATCCCAGGGAAGGGACTGAGGTCTCACGGAGAACGGAGCTACCGCCATTGCCATTGTTCCCTCTCGACCCCACCCCCACATACGACGTCACAATCTAGCGACTGGGGTGCCCAGCCCAGGAGAATACCTAAGGCTCCGCCCCTCACTGTAACAGGAGCGACCAGAACAGAGAGAGAGAGAGAGAGAGAGAGAGAGAGAGAGAGAGAGAGAGATGGCTCAAACAGGAGCACAAATCAGTACCCCAGAGCTCATCCTTTTGAGCGAGCAAGAGATAGCTAACCTATCAGATGACAGTTCAAAACACTGGTGATCAGGAAACTCACAGAATTGGTTGATTTTGGTTGCAAATTACATGAAAAAATGCAGGTTACCATAAAAGAAATGAAGGAAAATGCACAGGGAACCAACAGTGATGGGAAGGAAACTGGGACTCAACATAATAGAGTGGACCAGAAGGAAGAAAGAAACAACCAAACAGGAAAGAATGGAGAAATAAGAATTCAAAAAAATGAGGAGAAGCTTAGGAACCTCCAGGACATCTTTAAACAATCCAACATCCGAATTATAGGGGTACCAGAAGGGGAAGAGGTAGAGCAACAAACTGAAAACGTATTTGAACAAATACTAAAGGAGAACTTCCCCATTTTGGCAAAGGAAATGGACTTCCAGGAAGTGCAGGAAGCTCAGAGAGTCCCAAAGAAGTTGGACCCAAGGAGGAACACACCAAGGCACATCATAATTACATTAGCCAAGGTAAAAATGAAGGAGAGAATCCTAGAAGCAGCAAGAGATAAGGAGACAGTCACCTACAAAGGAGTTCCCATCAGACTGTCAGCTGATTTCTCAAAAGAGGCCTTACAGGCAAGAAGGGGCTGGAAAGAAGTATTCCAAGTCATGAAAGACAAGGACCTATATCCCAGATTACTCTATCCAGCAAAGCTTTCACTTAGAATGGAAGGGCAGATAAAGTGCTTCTCAGATAAGGTCAAGTTAAAGGAGTTCATCATCACCAAGCCCTTTTTTTATGAAATGTTAAAGGGACTTATCTAAGAAAAGAAGATTAAAAAAAAAACATGTATAGTGAAAGGACAGCAAACTCACAATTTTTAACAACCACACCTAAAGCAAAACCAAAAGAAACTAAGCAAACAACTAGAACAGGAACAGAACCACAGAAATGGAGATCACATGGAGGGTTACCACCAGGGGAGGGGGAGGAGGAGAGAGGGGGAAAAGGTACAGAGAATAAGTAGCATAGATTGTAGGTTGAAAATAGACAGGGGGAGGGTAAGAATAGTATGAGAAATGTAGAAGCTGAAGAACTTATAAGTATGACACATGGACATGAACTAAAGGGGGGGAAGTGGGTGGGAGAGGGTGTACAGGGTGGAGGGGAGTGAAGGGGGAAATGGGACAACTGTAATAGCATAATCAATAAAATATATTTTTCAAAAAGGGATTTTAATTAGACTTTAAAATCAGATTGTTTGTAAAGGACAGTTTCAAACTTGGAAGGTTTTCTTTCAAATAAGTTATTTCCCTTGCAGTATTTTTCACTAGGAATTTACTTAAAAGACCCATCCTTTTTTTCATTTTAAAAATTATAGTTGACATAAAATATTTGTTTCAGGTGTACGTCTCTATATACCTTATGAAGTGATCACCACAAATAGCCTAGTAATCTTCTTTCACCATAAAAATGTATTAAAATATTATTGACTTTTTTCCATATGGTACATTACATCCCCTGGATTATTTATGTTATAGCCGAAAATTTTTGCACCTTAACCCTTTTACTTTACCTTTATTTGTCACCCACCCCAACCCTAGCAACCACCAGTTTGTACCCCTTATCTATGAATCTTTTCCTTTTTGCTGCTTGTTTGTTTTGTATTTCAGGTTCCACATATAAGTGAAATAATAAAATATTTGTCTTTCACTGTCTGACTTATTATACTTAGCAAGTACTCTCTAAGTCCATCCATATTGTTGTAATGGTAATATTTCATTTTTATGGCTGAGTAATATTCCATTTTTGTAAATGTACCACAGCTTTTTTATCCACTCATCTGTCAATGGACACCCAGGTTGCTTTCATATTTTGGCTATTGTAAGTAATGCTGCATTAAATATAGGGGTGTATATATCTTTTCAAATTTGTGTTTTTTATTTCTTTGAATAAATACCCAGGAGTAAAATTGCTGGCTTATGCTAGTTCAATTTTAACTTTTTAAAGAACTTTCATACTGTTTTCCATAGTGACTGCACCAATTTAAAAATCCCACCAACTGTTCCAAAGGATTTCTTTTTCTCCACATTCTTGCTAAACCATTTTATTGCTGTCTTTTTGATAATAGCCATTCTGATAAATGTGAAGTGATATCTCATTGTGATTTTCACTTGCATTTCCCTGATGATTGATGATGATATTTAAGTCATGATAAAGTGATGAAAATATAATCTTAGTGGTCATGTATTTTTATCAATTTATTTTAAATTGAAGTTCATGCAAATTTTAGAACTGCACATGATGCAAACCATCATAAAACTCAAAAACACAATATGTACATTGTTAAAGCAAACAACTTTTTAATTGGAAATTA
This sequence comes from Phyllostomus hastatus, assembly GCF_019186645.2. NCBI lineage: Eukaryota > Metazoa > Chordata > Mammalia > Chiroptera > Phyllostomidae > Phyllostomus > Phyllostomus hastatus. The sequence goes on along the minus strand of NW_025333909.1, from coordinate 8,421,957 downwards.
TATATATAATGGTCTTTCTATATGAATACATGTAACAATATGTTTCTTATACTCTGGCACTACCTTGATCAGTAAGTTTCCAAGCTGACAGTATATCTTGGTATGGTATGAAAATTTTCCATGTTAAATTTTTACACAAAATGATTTGCTTTTCTGCTGGGTGCACAAATAATCATTCTTCTTAACTATTTCTGATTTCATGTTAGTAACAGTTTTCAATGGTAAAAGAAACAATGAACTCCTTAGCCACTAAAAGAGAAAGTATTATTTATCTTTCGCTGACTGACATTTCACTGAGCATAGTACTTCACTTGTTGATTTTTTAAAATATTTTATTTATTTATTTTTAGAGAGGGAAGGGAGGGAGATGAGAGAGAGAGAGAGAGAGATCCATGTGCAGTTGCTGGGGGTTATGGCCTGCAACCCAGGCATGTACCCTGGCTGGGAATCGAACCTGCGACACTTTGGTTCGCAGCCCGCGCTCAATCCACTGAGCTACGCCCGCCAGGACTTGTTGATTTATTGATGGTAGACATTCTGACAGCTGTGAGCTGAAACTTCATTGTGGTTTTAATTTGCATCTCCCTGATAATTAGTAATGCTGAACATCTTCTCATATCTCTATTGGCCATATGTATGTCCTCTTTGTAGAAGTGTCAATTCATATTCTCTGCCCATATTTTAATTGAATCGGTTTTTTTTTGGTGTTGAGTAGAATGAATTCTTTATAAATTTTGGATAACTCCTTATCAGATGTGTAACGAAAATATGTTCTCCCATTTAGGAGGTTGTTTCTTTGTTTTTTTGATGGTTTCATTTCCTGTGCAAAAACTTTTTACTTTGATGTAGTCGCATTTATTTTTTCTTTTGTTTCCTTTGTCTGAGGAGATATATCAGAAAAAATACCCTTAAGAGAAATAGAGATTTACTGTCTACGTTTTCTTCCAATATCTTTATGTTTTTGAGTCTTACATTTGTCTTTAATTCATTTTAAGTTTATTCTTGTGTATGCTATAAGGTGTTGGTCACTTTCATTTTTTGCATGTATCTGTCCAATTCTCTCAACACCATTCATTGAATAGACTGCCTTTGACCAATATGTTTTTTGCTCCTTTGTCAAATATTAATTGACCAAATAAACATGGATTTATTTCTGAGCTCTCTATTTTGTTCCATTAATCTATATTTCTTTTAATGCCAGTAACATGCTGTTTGATTACTATGGTTTTATAGTACAGTTTGATATCACATAGTGTGATTCCTCCAACTTCATTATTCTTTTCAAGATTTCTGTTGTTATTCAGGGTCATCTGTAGTTCTATATAAATTTTTGGAATATTCTTTCTAATTCTGTGAAATAGGTCATTGGTATCTTGATAAGAATTGCACTGAATCTATAGATTGTTTTGAGTGGTTAGGATATTTTAATTATGTTAATTCTTCCTATAAATGAACTTGGTATATGCTCCTATTTATTTGTATCTTTGGTTTTTTTCTTCAGTGCCTTATAATTTTCAGAGTACAGATCTTCTACCTCCTTTGTTAAATTTATTCTTAGGGTTTTATGGTGCTATTGTAAATGGGATTGTTTTCTTAGTTTGCCTTTCTGATAGTTCATTATTGGTATTTAAAATGGAAACAGGAAGTAGAAGATGGTGGAGAGGTAGGTGGGAGCAGAGCCCACTTGTCCCTGCACCAAGCTTGAACAGCTAGCCGACCTTCTGAGGAACAGAGTGAGCCGGCAATGGAATTCCAGCTTATATGAAGTTTGGAGGCCAAAACTCTAGAGGATGTTGAAAAACAGATGGTAAGGAGATTGCATTGGGTTGGCAAGCTCCCTGGGACCGGTGCAGGGACCAAGGCTGCTGTGGTCTCCAGCCTGGCACCAGGGTTGGAGGCTACTGGAGGGGCTCTGGAGGAAAACCAGGTCAGCTATTGTGACTCCGCGGCTTCCTCTCCTACCAGAGCAGGGAAGAGAGCGGGGCACCAGGAGAGACCTGTATGCTTGAAGTCACTAGGGGGAATAAAGATGAAGTGGGAAATACACAGAGATGATGTTCACCCACTGGGACTGTGCTCACCAGCTAGGTCATTACCAGAGAAATTGGGGAGCCAGGTGACACCTGGAGAAGGGAGAAGACTTATGCCATGTTGGACCCTGACCCTGATAGTCTCCGGTCTGATCAGAGAATTGGGCTGTGTGAAAAGCCAGGCACTTGTCAAGAACAGCAGGCTTAAATGAAAGGGTTTTACTCAAGAAAAGTTTAAGGGACGCTCGCACAGTGGCTGGGCTAGTGAAGAGGGAGGAGGCACGTAGCATGTACCATTCAGAGGAGAGCAGCAGGGCTCAGGGAGTTAGAAGTCCCCAGAGAGACTTAATTTAGAGGGGGAGCTAAACTGTTCTCAAGGGACTATGAGAGTGCATAGCAGCAGGCCAGCAAAGAGGGAGGAGGTGGCCTGTGAGTTGCTCCTAATCAGTGCACAACTGGTGGGGGTCTGGCAGAACACAGAGGGTCTAGGTTGGAGGCTAGGGAACTGTGAATATTGCAGCCCAGACCTGGCCCCAATCCTCACAAAACCACAGGAAAATAAAAAAGCAAAGCCCAGCCCCCACTCTGCCTTCAGCATCCAGGAAAACCAGCAGAACTTGCTTGGCTCTTGGCAGGTTTAAAGTCAGCAGGAGGCTTTTTTCCCCCAAGTGTGAGAAATAAGACCTGGAGCTGTGTGAGGATCAGAGACAGATCCAGAGACAGATCCAGAGGGATCACAAGGCTAATGCCAGTAACTGAAAAACTGAGACAAATTTTACTTTGCTATCCAATAGAACTTGTATTTTTTTGTTTACTTTTATTATTATTTTTCATTATTTTTACTTCATTTTATTAGTATTTTTTATTTCTCTTCTTTCTGTTTAATTTTTTAAATTGCATTGTTCGATTTAATTGCACTGGTCGTCTTTGTTCTCTTGTTTACATCGCATTTTAATTTTCTTCTTTCACTTCACTTGTGTTCCAACAGCTATTCCTGGTCATGTACTTTCTAACTTTCTATTCTTTTCATTCAGGTCATATATTTCTTGTCATATCATTGTTTTCCAGTATTATTGCAAATAACTGTTGTTCCATGTTGTTGTAAATACTACACAGCACCCTGTCCTGGTTTTAGTCCATTTCACTATCTTCCTGAGCATTATTACTGTAGTGGTTAACTCTATTCTCTCTCACACTATGCCTACTTTCTATCATTTACTCTCACTATATCTCACCATCTAACTTCACGCAAGTGCTGTTTTCTGGACTCAGCTCACATTCCTTCCCACCTCTAATAAGAGTCTTATCTCTTCTTCAGTTTATAGAAAAAGTGGCTAGTTGGGTGAAATATCACAGTTTACACTGTACATCTACAAAGGATCTCCTATATGTTCTCTACTTGTTGGTACTTTAAGTTCCGTAGAATACTCTCCTGCTGTCTTAATCCATTTTGCCTCCCCCCTGCCACTGATCACATACAAAATTAGGTGGGAGTTATGAACACCAGTACCTGCTGGAGGATAGAGCCCACCAACAAAGGAACCAAGAACAGGTAAAAACTCAAGTGCAACAAGAGAGCCCATACAAACAGAAGAAAGGGCAAACTCAGAGCATCAAGACAAGGAGATAAAAGAGACCACATCACTGAATTGCAAAGAGCTCCTACCATAGAAGTTAACTCTACAAAGACAGCTAGCAAAGTGGAACATCAGGAAGTGCAGAAACAAATGAAGAGTCACCTAAAATGGGGAGACAAAAAAGAACATGCAATCAAAAGGAATAGAAGACTCCCCACTAAAAGAGCTAAATGAAATGGAGGCAAGCAAACTATCAGATATAGAATTCAAAAGAATGGTTATAGTGATGCTCAAGGAACTCACAGAAAACTACAAGGAACTGAGTGGAAAGTACAAGAGTATGAAAAAAGGAAATATAAACTATAAAAAAACAGAAGAAATGAAAAATATAATTTCTGAAATAAAAAACACACTAGAAGGAATTACAAGCAGGCTGGATGAAGCAGAGGTCTGAATTAGTGAGCTGGAAAACAAGGTGGAAAGAAACACCCAGGTAGAGCAGCTGCATGAAAAAAGACTCCAAAAATATGAAAATAGCTTAAGGGAACTCCAAGATAACATGAAATGCAACAACATTCAAATCACAGGAATCACATTCAAATCTCCAGGAGAAGAAAAGGAACAAGGAATAGAAACCCTGTTTGAGAAAATAGTGACAGAAAACTTTCTCAGCTTGGAGAGGGAAAAAAATCATCCAAGGTCAGGCACAGAGGGTCCCAACCAAGATGAACCCAAAGAGGCTTACTCCAAGATACATCATAATAATAATGGCAAGTTTTAAAGACAAAGAGAGCACATCCAGCCAAGATGGAAGCATAGGTAGATGCAGTGTGCCTCCTCACACAACCAAAACAAGGACAACAACAAATTAAAAAATAAATACCAACCAGAACTGCCAGAAAATCAAACTGTATGGAAGTCTGACAACCAAGGAGTTAAAGAAGAAACATTCATAGAGACTGGTAGGTGGGGTGGAGATGGGCAGTCAGGGTACAGAGGACTCACAGCAAGGTGGCGGCTGGCAGAGTGGGCAGTCCCATATTTGTGTATGGATAAACCAGAAGGAACATCTGGGGAGTGAGAGAGACCAAGGAACAAAGGGTTCCAGTGTGGGGAAATAAAGCCTCAAAACCTCTGAGTGAAAAAATTTGTGGGGGTTGCAGCAGCAGGAGAAACTGCCAGCCTCACAGGAGAGTTCATTGGAGAGACAGGGTCCTAGAACACACACAAAACCACCCACCTGGGAATCAGCACCAGAAGGGCCCAATTTGCTTGTGGGTAGTGGAGGAAGTAACTGAAAGTTGGCAGAAAGCTGAACCACCAGCACTGTTCCTTCTTGGACCCCTCCCCCACAAACAGCACCACACTGCAGCAAGGTGGGTCGCCCTGCCCTGGTGAATATCTAAAGCTCCACCCCTTACAATGTAACAAGACAGCCAAGACCAAAAAAAAAAAAAAGCACAAATTGGATATTATAGGAAATCATGGTGATGTAAAGTACAGTATAGGAAATATAGTCAATGATATTTTAATTACTGTTTATGGTGTCAAATGAGTATGAGATTTATTGGGATGATCACTTAGTAAGTTATATAACGTTATAATCACTGGACTACACACCTAAAACTAATATAATATTGTATGTCAACTATAATTGAAAGTAAAGAATAATTTAAAAGGAAAATAAAATAAAATAGGAATCTCTGTTACAAGCACTATCTCTGAGCCATGAGTTGCTTTCTAGGATCCGTCACAGCCATACAATTGTTTTAGTTCAAAATTTTCTTCACTTATTATATCTGAAGTTTTGAACAGCATATTTTATCTTTGAGCCTATGTTTTCTTATTTTTTTTATGAAGAAAAAGCCTATAACAAGGCTACTACTACATGCAATGCAGACTTTAAAGAGTAATTGTTAAGATCAAACACTGTGACAATGCTTTGAGCAAATATAAGGAATTTTTTACACTGTGCATTTTCTTCTACATCTTGGGTATACTAAAGCTCAGGGTTTATCTTAGATGAATTTTGGGCATCATCACCTAAAAGTTACTTATGAATCTTCATGTTAATTTTTCACAAACTTATGTCATCCCCACTCCCTCTTTTCCTTCTTTATTTCCCAAGTTGATTAATGACACCACCATCTCTTCACATCAGAGAGCTGAGAGTAATATTAAACTTTCTTTCCTCTTACATGAAATAATTCAATAATTCCAGCAATTTTGCTTTAATAACTTTCAAATCTACCCGCTTTTCTCCATTATTATTACTTAGTGATTAATGTCAAACCCTTTTACATCAAAGTTTGGACTACCTCATCTGTGCACTTCTGAATTAGAGTCTGGACTACCACAGCTATATCCTAACAGATATCCTTCTGCTACTTTTCCTCTATACCTTCTTTTTCAATTAATACTCTACACCACCATCCAGAGTTATTTCTCTAAAGTGGAATCTTATCACATTGCTACACAAGCTTATAAACCTTTAAAGGCTACCCATTACCTCTAGGATGATGTCTAAATTTCCTACTATGTCAGACAAAGCTCCTGCTTACTTTTCCAATCTTACTTCCCATTAGCCCCTAGTCATATGTACTATTTGCATGCCAACCTATGGGTGGTTGCCCAAATGTGCTATGATTGTTCTCACCTAACCCTAAGAATAGAAATTTGGGAATGGAAGAATCAATAATATTCATAGAAATCTGAAGATTCAGTGGTCATGTCAGCCTTGAGTTAAGGGAAGGTACAAAAATAGAATATGGTGCCTGTATACAAAAACAAGACAATGTAGAGAAAAAGTGAGGAGACTCACCTAGCTGGATGAGACGGTTGGATTAAGTATTAGAAAATAAGGCACATAGGAAGAGAGTGTTGACACATTGTGGGGATCTTATAAAAGGTTGGGTAGGTCAACTTGGTTTGATTACCTATGAGTCCTCTAGTCCTTAAAATGTATCTGATAATTATGGATCACAAAGAAGTGTTTGTTTTAAAGTACATCTGGCAGCCTAGCACCTGTTTCTAACTGCAAATAAAATAAATGCAATTTTATTTTAGTCATTTCACTATATTTCTTCAGCTCTCTTGCCATGAACAAGAGCTCCAGAGATAGCTTCATTACATACCAATCATTCATCTCTAAAACTTTTTGATAAAGAACATATGCTATCATTTTCCCTGAGTTATCAAAGTCTAATGAGATAAATACCAAGTTAAGCAAACACTACACAATACTGATGAGTCTTAACCATTTTAATTGTTTGCCACACTCATAAAACAATAAAAATAATAAATGACACTAATGATAAAATAATTTATTGTGGGTGATATTAAACCTACAGTGGCCATAATAATATTAAAAGCATTGGTCATAAGATTTGTCAAAATTAAGACCTTCTTCTTCTGGAATAGAGACTTACAAAAACTATGGAAAGAATTTGTGGTTGAAAAATCTGATTGGATATTTGACTCTTTAGCAACACAAAATAATTTTTATATGTTTTCTAGAAAGGGCCACAGTGAGTCCTTTTCTTTTTTTTTCTTTTTTTAAAGATTTTGTTTATTTATTTTCAGAGAGGAAAGGGAGGGAGATAGAGAGAGAGAGAAACATCAATGTGTGGTTGCTGGGGGTCATGGCCTGCAACCCAGGCATGTACCCTGACTGGGAATCGAACCTGCGACACTTTGGTTCGCAGCCCGCGCTCAATCCACTGAGCTATGCCAGCCAGGGCTGAGTCCTTTTCTTAATTTCAGATTCTGGCAGAAGTAAATAATATGAATGGGGCAATTTTCTTGTGGCAAACATTGTAGGTCCCAATAAATAATAAAGGCATGGTCACATAACGGGGAGGGGATATGACAACAAACATAAAATAAACATTGCTCAGAGATGTTTATTAAACATCACTTCAGAGATCTCTGAAAATTTTCGAAGATTTTTGTTCACATCCTCAAAACCTTCTTGGCTGTGCCTTTGTATTTTCCATCTCAAGGTATTCTTTTCATTAATCAATGGCCAAGATTTTGTCTGCTACCTGTCTGGAGGTTGAGCTGCAACAATAGGATAAAAAAAAAAAAAACAAACAAAAAACTTGGGAGTTAAAGGTGGTAATGAAGAAATATATTCTTACTTAAATTATTTTAAATAGATTATTTAATATAAAATATTGGATATTATAACACTCAAAAAGCTTCATACCCATTCCCAATAACTTCTATGATCACCTTGCAATTGTGGGTATAATACTGACTCTTCTAAAACTACTGAGATGGAACCATAGTAATGCTCACTTTGTAAATTAGGTGTCTGCTAATATTAGATTAAAACAATGTTTACTATACTTGACATCTTTAACACATGTTATTTTCTCTAAATTTTTAATTATAGGTTCTGATTCTTTTTTTCACTTGGTAGCTGTGTGAAAAGGCTACTTGATTACCTGGTACCTCAATTTTACCATTTGAAAAATAGGAATAATAGAGAAAATTATGTAACTTAATAGAATTGTTGAGAGTTAAATAAACTAATATATGTAAAACCCAAGAATGCATGTCAGATAGTAATGCTACTAAATGTTGGTTATTAAATGGCTGCATAAAGATTTACCTTGAATTTTATGTATTTTCGAATTCAATATTGATGTCTCCCTAATTTTGATGTTACATCATCTATTTAAAAACTACACTCAAGAGTAGTAAGAAGCCATGAAAATAATCACATTCTGAATTGAATTTTTTTGACCTTTTCCTTGAAACTCTCACATTAGCCATGTCATTTTTATCTGTTTCAGAGCATTTTGCAACTATCAATAAATGGTCTTTTTAGGGCTAGGACAAAACCTTGCTTGTTTCATTATCTATCATTACACAGTCACATTGGATGACCTGTACTTTTTGACTGTTACCAGTGTCCATTGGTGGTATAGGCTGTATAAAATGGAATAAAATATTGCTGATGCTTTTTTCCTGTTTCCACTGCACTTACCACTTGACTAGAAATCTTTTTATTCATGAAATATCAAGATAGGAAGTGTGAACGAACACATCCTTCCCAACTTATAATAAAAAAGCTGTGTTACAGAAATTCATTTATAATATAGTTGTAATAAAATAATTTGCTTATTAAAATCACCATAAAAGCTCGGTGGTGGCTGTGGTCACCAAAGTACCCCCAAAGCAGAGGAAGTTATCTATGGGGTGTGTGTGTGTTTGTAGAGGCTCTCCATGAAAGGAGAAAAGGGAAGCAGTGGGGAATATATTAGGAAGTTAAGGTTCCAGAGTCAGCAACTAGGTAGTACAGTTGGCTCAGAACAACTTCACAGCTTGATTACTTTCTGAATGAAGCAAGATTAGGGAGATGGAGTACCTCAGAATGTGAAAAACAGAAACTGGTAGTAAAAAAGTGAGGGTTTGGTAACATAGGGTACTTAACATTTTTCATGATTGCAACGTGTGTGTGTGTGTGTGTGTGTGTGTGTGTGTGTGTGTGTATGCACGTAGCAAGAGAGGGGTAGGCCAGGAACTAGTAAGGATGATGTAGAAGAAAAATATTTCTTATACAAATGGGCTTAAACTAGCCAGAATTCAGATTGAATGATATGATTTTTAAAAATAAAGATTATTGAAATCCTGTTTATTATTACACAATAATCTCTTTTTCTCCATATAACATTATTTCCTTTGCCTTCACTTCCAATATATCCCTTTCATACTGCTACCTTCTTATCATTAGTCTTCATTTTATTGAAGAACTTTACTACACTGGATTAATACTCTCTATTTCATAAACATTTTGCTGAATGAACCTAGGTATATTTAGAAGGCGATTGGTTGACATGACTCATGAGAGACAAAACTGAAATTTCATACTTTGCTCATTTAATCATTTTATTTATATTTTCTTTGACTCTCAATATGTCCAAACTCAGATATAAAAACTGTCAAAATGTAGTCTATTACTTGGCCCTCTATGTAGAAGATGAAATAAATTGAGACACAGCTGCCTCAGTTTTTTTTCAAACTGGGAAAACATGACAGATTACACAGATGCTGCAGCTGTTGAATGCACCACATCTACACTTATGTCATTGAGGCAAACATTTCTGGAATTTAAAATTCTGGTAAAATGTTTGAGAATAAAATGCCTCTTTAGTCAATTATTAAAGATTTATAATGCTGAGTGGAAGGTAGTCTTAAAGTTCTCCTAATTTAGTCTTTACCACTCTTGGACTCAAGTTGATTTGGCCTGTTTTTCTCCATCTGCCTCAAGATGATGCATCATTGACCCTGTTGCTACATTTGAGGGGACTGGGGAAAACAACCTTCAGCTATCACAGAAAATATTTGATTCTAAAATTCCTACAGAATGAAGGTTATCAGCACACTTTTTGTTACTGCAATAGGGGCAATAACAAAGTGCTCTTTGCTTTGAACTTGGGGCAACTGGTTCTCCTTTAGACCTATTGCAGGTTTGTGGTGGCTCATAAAACTACACATAGTGTACATGAAAGGAGAATACTCAATTCAATCTGAGACTGTGATCTTTTATTAGATTAACGATTGTTTCTCCTAAATTATTGAGAGCACAATGGACAGATCACATTGTTAGCAGAAGGAAGTTTTAGATTTGTTTAATATTATTTATTGAGTAACATTCAATTTGAGATCTTTTACTAATTCATCCCAAAAGGAGATTACAACTCCATTCACTCTATGTTAATTGGACACTTTCAGGACCCTGTTTTATCTAACAAGGAGTCAAGCAATAGGACACCATGGAAGCACTTTTAGTATTATGAAGAAATTTTATCAAATTGCTATATAAATGGCTGACTTTATGGAAAAGTTTGGTGCACAGATGGCCTCAGTACTTTAACAATTAACAGACCTTGAGCAAGTAGCCAGTATTTTTGCATGGGAGATGGTTTTGTTGCATCTTAGACTGAAAATCCACAGAAAACATCTTCCACTGTAACAAAACACAGCATACTCCTAAAAAGCTAGCAATGGAAGAAACTGCTTCTCTGTATTTTAATATATTTAACTAAGAAACTATTAGGTGAGACATTGCTTTGATTACATGGATTAAATACCATATTTTGCCATGTATAATGTGTACCCACATTTTTGGCCAAAACTTTCAGGAAAAAGTCTTTCATTTTAAAGTTTTCATTCAATTATTTATTTATACTTAGATACTTGTTTGTTTTTTTGTATTACAAAGGTACTTTAGCATTTATTTTTAACATATTATAGTACAAGAAATTTTAAGTAACAAATAATTACAAACCACAAGAAAAGACACAAGGTCTAAGAAATTATATGTACCACTAACTACCCATATATAATGAGCCATCCTTATTTATCCCTCAAAAACTTGGGCAAAAAGTGAGCATTATACACAGCAAAATAATACATTTGCCTGCCTAAAGATTAGGCTTAAGATTTATTTCAATGAATATTAAGCAGACTAATGAAACCTATCTATGCATCCTCATGGCTACATGAACAGGAAAGAAATGAAAAACTGGGTGGACCATTTTAAAATGAAAGTATGAAAACTTTTGGCTACTTCAGCCAATCTTCCTTTAGAAGATATACTGCAAATTTAGCCTTTTTTGAACCAAGACTTATCTGTTGGCTTCCTGAAATGTTCAAAACACTTAAAAAAATATTTTTGTTGCTTAACTTTTGAGGCCATTACCAGAGGTACTAATTTAAGAAGACTTTGATGCAAAAAGCATAACACATTTGATTAGTATATTCAAGCATCTGTCCCTAGAAATACCTATGTAACTTCACATTTTCAAAACTCTGGCTACAATCGATTGTGCTATCTGAAAAATTTTATCCAGTGTCTCTGTTAAATCATATTTGTTTTTGTTTTTTTTTAATCTACCATAAATCAAAAACAGCCAACTATTTAAATGACCTTAATGCAATTCTTCTCAAGTACAGCAGAATCTATCAAGGACTTAAACTAATTAAATTATTGAGTAAACCTTATTTACATGTAAAAGCTATTTTCACAGCTTAAGTTTAAGATACACTTATTAGTTTTATATTTTATATGAAATTGTAGTTTGTACAGAATTATAAATAACTTTTAGATAACTTATTAAATGACATAAGGCTCTTAGTAATATTGTTCTAATACCACTATCCATGAAAGTCAACATTGAACTTCACCAAAAAAAAAAAAAGATATTTCAGGAGTTACAAGCTTGCATAGTCATTTCTGAAACATGCAACACAGAACAATAACCACACACACATATTCCAACCATTTTAATGCGTTTGTGTCCTGTTGTGATGTTAACATTCAAAATGTTTCTAACTGTTCTGGAAAGTCACTATGATGCCCTTTATTTGTCTTGATACAGCTTTTATCCTCAAACAGCCACTTCTTTTCCCACTAAGATAAGTAGGCTGTGAACACTTCAGAGGGCACTAACTGTGTTTTTAACTTGGTCTGCATAGTTTTGAGCCTTCTACACTGTTTAATTATTCAATACCTATTGAAAGAATGAATGAACATGAAGAATGAATGACCATGGTACAAATGGCTTGACTGTTTGCATGTTGAGTTGGTTTGTTTCACTTATGTTTGGTTGAAAAGTTTTATTTTTTTAAAAGTGAGCTTCTTTCACATTATAAATTGTTTGAATGGGGAAAACACCTCTGTTCTCCCTATAATAGTTGTTTGTGATGAAAATATGGGCAAAGACATAATAAACCAGAAAAATGTGGAGATGCCAAAACTATAAGGGAAGGCAAAAATTCTTCCAGAAACATGCTTTGTAGTGAAGGCATGCAAAATACACAGTTTTGTAAGCTATTTAATGAATGTGTTGTGAAGACTGCCTATCTTCCATGAAAATAAAGTGGTTGCATATATTGCCATTATCTAGTCATGGTCAAAATGTTAGAATGTATGTTCCCAAAGCACAGTATTTATATGACTAGATATTTTATTAGGAGGCATTTTATAGTTATGTTTTTGAGGACTAAACACTCTACATTTGAAAATTTTGATGTTTTGATGGAAGGGAAAGTATCCTACTTTGCAGGTAGTGACACCTAAAATCAACATAATGTGTTTTACATACCGCAAATTATGAAAGAGAGCTATTAGTATGATGTGAACTACAAAGTGTCACCTATACTCTTTAACACGTAGGCTAAAATTCACCACCATACTTTCAGTCAGCCAGAAACACCAAATCTATAAAATAAAATATTTAAATGCTTTCATGCTACTGTAAAAGGTCATTGGTAAAAACAACTGAAGAAAATACCTATTTTTTTATAACGTTAAGACTTTTATGTTAGCAATATCATTTTTCTTATTTATAATTGTCCACTATTACCTTTAAGTTTATATAGGGAGATGCTATAAAATCATACTATGTAATTAGAACTGTTTCCATGGAAGGTATGTTCTCTTGAGAAAAATCACAAAATTGTTCTCTATTAAAATAAAAGTACTAAAGAGATACCAATTTTCTACTTTCATTTTGGTTATAAGAATATATACCTTATTGTAAATGCACAATTACATTCAATTATACATTCAAGTAGAAAATTATTTCAAGTTGCACACTTACACACACAGACACTATCATCCAAATTAAATGTATTTGTTTATCATCCTAATGAGCTTTAACAAGACTAAAATTCAACTTGTATTAACTTAGTTTTGTCTCAAGACATGTTCACAAAGTTTCATCAAAAGGAATATTACTTGCTGCTCTCCAAAATAGTTTTTCAAACATTTAGCAATCTTAGTTTGTGCATGCAATTCATAGTGCTAGGAGAAACATTTGATAAAAACTCATTAAAATGTAATTTTACTTCTCTTCAGGAAAAAATAAGAAAAAGCAAATTTTAAGTCAAAAGTAGCATAGTTTGATGTTCTTTGTTCCCTGGTATCATGTCACCAAAGTAATTCTACTTATTTAAATGAGACATTAGAAAATCATGGCTATTTCTGACAGATTCCTATACAAAATCAGATTTTTGAGAGAGAGTTGTTTTAAAATATCTCAATGCATGTTACAGATCATTGCGCTTTACTCTCTCTCTCTCTGTACATAGAGGGAAAGAGCCAATACCAGGTCATGTATGGGTTAGAAGAGGTAGGTCAAATGATGTTGTTTGTGATTAGGCTTACATGTATGGGCTATGCAACCCTTAACATAGTAATAAACAAGTTAGCCACAGTGCAATTAAAACTATTTGCTATTTGTCAGTTGTATAGCAGATAGATCTTTCAAGTGAAAAACAAACTTGCTGTCTATAGGGGTCATGGGAGAAATAATACTGCACACCTTGTCTACTCTCTTTCATGGCTAGCAAATCTACATAAATAATTGTTTGACCCTGTTCAATTTAGCTAACACTCTGAATTATAGAAAATGTACAACAAATTTAAAATCTGCATGTTTATAAACTTACCTTAACAAATAGATTCACGGCACCTGATGATACTGCAAACTTCACAACATCTGGTTGTTCAGCTTCTATTATATCAAAACTCAGGAGCAGAATGTTTGTATCGTAGTGAAAGTTTAAACTGGAATGATCCTTGATACCAAGGGGATTCTGGACACTAGAGAAATATTTTGAAAGGCCAGATTCTTTGGCATCAAGGACATATTTGGACTCAGTGGCATGCATAAAGATAGAGTCCATAGAGCCATCATTGGCTTTGGGGTAGACACCAAATTTGTGGTAGTCAGTACTTGTATAATTTCCACCAAACTTATATACAGCAAAAGATGTGAAGGTGGTCAAATTTTCAGGAGTGAAAGTATAATTAGTGCCAGCACCAAAAGTGGGGGTTCTATCATAAACAATACTAGGAATAGAGAAACTGGAACCAATTTCCAATTTAGGCTCAGAGAAAGTAATATTGGTGGTACTAGTAGAATTATGAACATTAATAGTATTTATGGCATCACAATTGGGGGTGGTGACAAAGATGGAGCCAGTAACATGAATAAACCTAGTCTCATGGATAGTGTCTGAGGCATAGCTTGTAAAAGCAATATAGCTAGGACTAATAGCACCCCCACAACTAGTGCTGTTGCCGCCATCAGAGACATTGCCATCGCCATTGTCATTGGTAGAGCTGGGTCTTACAGCATATCTGCTTTTGGTGATATTATTGGGATTGACTACAAAACTAGAACCTACTATGTCAATAAATCTTGAGACATAGTCAGGATCTGAGTAATAGTTTGGTACAGCTGAATAACTGTGATCAAAATCATTGGTAGATTTTGTATCACAGTTGGAATCAACATCTTTGCTAGAACTAAAAGGACTATCGTGGCTAGCATGGTAAGGTCTGGCATTGTTATTATTAAAATCAGGGTCATTTTCAAGGACAGAGATATCATCATTGGGACCTGGGCTGTTGTTGTTGAGAATAGGGTTGGTGTTGAGTCCATTGCCATTGTTATTGAAGCCAGGGAGGCTGGGACACTGTCTGTTATTTTGGAGTCCAGGGCCATTGTTTTGGAGGACCGATTCATTGAAATTAGGGTCAGATCTATTGTTGTTGGGGCCAGCTTCTTTGGTGGTGCCAGTACCATTGTAGAGGTAAATGCCATTGCCTGACCTAGTGGCACTGCTGAGGCCAGCATCATCATTGGAATTAGAAGTGCAGTCCATGCCAGTTCCATTTTGGACCTTACAGGTGTGGTTTGGATTAGTGCCGTTGTTGAAGCCAGCAGTACGGTGCTGATCATTATTTAGACCAGAGGCATTTTCTAAATTGTTGGTGTATTTTTCCTCCTCAGAATCAGTGCTGTGTTTGGAGTTGGCATCATTGTTAGTGCCTTTATCAACGTTTGAGTCAGGTCTGTCATTGTGGTCAGTCCCATTGTTAGAGTTACCATCACCATTGGAATCAGATCCACTTGTACGGTCAGCATTACCACTGGAATCAGATCCATTGTTTGTATCTGCATCTTTTCCAGAATTGCTGCCTTTGGGATCATTATCATCACGGTCAGACTTATCTTTAGGATCTTTCTTATCTTTGGTGTTGTCTTTATTTTCAGCATCTTCCTCATCTTCAGATTCTGTCTCATCTTCGGAGTCTGACTTATCTTCATGGTCTCTCTCTTCTTTGAGAAGAGGCTTGTCTTTCACAATGGCCACAATTTTGAGATTGCCACCACTGACCAGTTCAGTCTTGTTATCAGAATTGGCTTCATTTTCAAGTTGGGTAGTAAGGTTAAATTGGACCTCACTTTCAAGGCCAATAACATTGCTGACATTGATAATATTGTCTGGCTCAGAGGTACTATGATGACTTGTAGTATTTTCACGATTCATGGGAAAAGTATCAGTAACAGTAGAGTGTATGAGATTTTGGAGAGCCAAGCAATTTTCACAATGTAAATAAGTTGAACCTGCAGAATATTTAGAATCCCTTCCGTGCTTAGGACAGCGAATGCCCACCATATGTTCCAGATCCAGGGCTTGAGATAAAAGGCTCTTCTGTGAAGTTTTACCTTGTCTAACAGGTCTGGGACTCAGACAATATTTAGAACAAAAGGAACTTTGGAGATGTAAAGAGTAGTCAGAGTCTGAATCATTATTAGAATCCCCAAGGCATTTATGAAAAGAAGAATTATTGATTTTCATGAAACATTTGGAACATATTGTTGCTCCAGTGTCCATGGTATCACTATGAGATTTGGGGCTCATGGATGTAGGGTGGCAGTCAGTTGCTGAAACTTCAGATTTGTTATCCTCAGCATTTAGGATATTAATTTGAGATCCAGAACTCTGAAAACTCTGTAGCTGTCTATATTCTTTGGAACGACTCTTACAGGAAGAAATTTTGTGGCTAGCATTTATTTGACCCTTGTTACCCACTAATGTATTTGGGTCTGGAGAAACGTTGTGGCTGTGTTTTTCCTTTAATTTTTGTTGTGAGGCTTGCTTGTCACTGACAGTTGGAGATATCTCTTTGCATCTTACAATCTTTTCATCACTCAGGTGTCCTTCATGTTGAATTCCAGAAACTCCTGGAGACAGAAGAATAAAATATGAGTGAGAATAATAAAAAAAATAATGAAGTTCAACTTTGACACTCACATCACAACACAAATCTGTGCAAAGGGAAAAAATGTCATTATCTTTAATTCGTTATTGCTATTTGATATTTCAAAAGAGACCCATGATCCTAAGTTTTCTGCTTAAGCAGGTGTCATCTTGAGCTTACTAAGACAGAAAAAAATGAGATATGAGCATTAATCTCAGATTTTACACTCTTCAGATTTGAGAGCTTATTTTTTAGAAAATAACTCATTGTAAAGAAAATGATTGGCATGCTAGGGCCAAAATAAACCTTGTTTTACACAGCTTGGTTCCTAGAGAGCTACTCTTTTTTTTTGTTTTACTTCTAGAAAAACAAATAATTTATTCATTATTAGAATAAAATCTCTATAAGGTATACAATCTTCATGTTTGGGGACAAAATTTCCTTAGTCTTGATATGTCAAAATTACAGATTTTATGATATTAAATTTATTATGTAGCATCAATTTTTATAACCATCAAGAACTCACTGGCACATGATTCTGGAAATTTAGACATATATCAATAGCTTAGCTTTAAAATTGAACTAAAACATTGAACAAATGTCACAATGGAATAGTCTTTTTTTTCTGGGTAAGTAGGCAGAAATAAAATAAAAATAAATGACTTAATTTTAAAATCAGAAGCCCTCCTCCATTATTATCTCAATGTCCTAAGACCATTTTTCCTTTGTTTTGGCTATAAGCACAAAAGTCATACTTGGGAAAGTATCCAGGAATGCTGGGTGATAGTTTCCACTTAGAAATTCATAGCAACTTTTACAAAAAAGGAAATATGTCTTCTCATCAAATTTCCCTTAAGGTCACATAGAATCCATTATAAAGTTATAATTGCACACTCATAATCTTTAGGCATTTATAAGAGAGATAACTTTGCTATATATGGCTTTGCCTACAATTAATCTTTTTTATTGTATATCCTTCATGGATATATTTCTAAGAAAATAAGCTCATATTTTTATAAATAATGAAGGCAGTATGTTGCCCCTGGTATCATGATAGCTTTCAATGGTACTTGCATAATGTAAAAGAAATAAGATCTTGGTAGTCTATATTTTTATGCTTTATAATAAATATTAGAAGCACAACTTTAAAATTTCTATCCCAAGTCAAATGTCAACAAATATTAATATTATACAGGTTCTGGCACAAATAATACTCCCTTTTATTACAAAATCTTTTATTATAAATTCATAAGCATGTAATTCTGAAATATAATAATATCACACTCAAGCACACCATATGACATTTTAGGCAAAATGTTCAAATTAAAACTATAAATTATTACACCCATATTATTACCCTACCAACCACACTCAAGCAGGCATTACTTCTGATGGACCTTGGATTTAAGGGCTCCAGTCTTCAATAGCATGTATTACATATTTTATTCATATAGTCCTATTTTAAATTAGTAACAAAGACCTATAACCCAACAGAAACGAAGAGTGATATAATTTGGCTATTTCTTTAACTCCTTCACATTCAAAATAATAGTGGAGTATACTAAAACAGTTATAAACAGTCTGACTGGAAAGCAAACTGAAAGTATATAGGTATTAAAGGTGCATAGTGTTTTTAAACTCAGTGAAAAATGCTGTTTGAGCCCTTGCTGGTGTGACTCAATGGATTGAGCATGGGCCTGCAAACCAAAGGGTCTCCAGTTCGATTACCAGTCAGGGCACATGCCTGGGTTGCAGGCCAGGTCCCTAGTAGGGGGTGTGCAAGGGGCAACCACACATTGATGTTTCTTTTTCTCCCTCTCTCCTCCTTCCCTTCCCCTCTCTTTAAAAATAAATACATAAAATCTTAAAAAGGAAAAATGCTGTTTGAAAAAGGATATGTCAAATATAAGAGTTTGTGTTGCTAAATTTGTTAATATCTTATATTGTGATCAAGAGTGAGGCACCATACTAAGAATGAGATGAAAATGAGACAACAGTACTTGTTCTACTTGTCTGTCCCTCACCAAAAAGGACTTGAGAACAGTTTAAGTTTTCACCCCTGGATCACCTTCATGTCCTGTATGAACAGACAGTGGAGGCAAAGGGAGAGTTGACACTAATTAAGGATCTAGAAATATTTATTGAATGTATATTGTTTAGTTACCTTCTCATTTAGCAGTATATTGTGAATGCCTCTCTATTTCAACACTATTTCTAGATTAGAGTTTTATGAATATACAATATTACATTGTGTGGATAGACCATAGTTTATTTGTCTAATTCACTTTGGATTTAATTTTGATCACCTCAAATAAATATTAAGCATATTATATTAAATGTGTATCAAATAAATCTAAGACACTAAAAGCCAAAGGAATGCTGAAATAAATTGAAATTCTAATAGCATGAGTGATCTTTTTTCAGGGAAAACATTTACTTTTGAACTTTTCTAAACTCCTGAAGTTAGTGTTACATCAAATTACTAATGTAAAAAAATCAAAGTATAGATTTTGCTAAATTTTCATTCAGCTCTAATTTCCCACAATATTTATGTCAACTTAGGAAGCCTTCCCACCTAAATATCAGATGTCTATGTTTAAGAATGTTGGGCGATTAAGATATGTAACAGGTAAGGTGATGTCCTGAATTTATTTGGATGGAGGTTTTAATTTTATTTCACTTAATGCAAGAAATTTACTTCAAAATTCATTCTTGATTTTCTTCATAAATGCCTTTATAACTACATCAATAAAATATGTATATCTACTATTTGTACATGAGGTAGATAGTGAGTGGGGAGAGAGAGACAGAAAGAGAGAGAGATATATAAGAAGAAGGGGGGAGGAGAAGGAAAAGAAAGAGTATGGGATGAGAGATATGATTGTGGAGCTTATATTAGAAGGAAATATGAGCCATTTGAGTTTTGGGAGAGATGAGACCAGAGACATTCTAGTCTCCTCTCTCTCTCTCTCCTTTTTTTTTTGGTTTGCTGGGATTATATCCTAAGAATCTGGAAACATCAATTCAAAAGAACCTATGCACCCCAATGTTCATAGCAACCCAATTTACAATAGCTAAGTGCTGGAAGCAACCTACATGACCATAAATAAATGAATGGATCAAAAAAAACTGGTACATTTACACAAAGGAATACTACCCAGCAGAAAGAAAGAAGGAGCTCCTACTCTTTGTAACAGCATGGATAGAACTAGAGGGCATTATGCTAGGTGAAATAAGCCAGGCAGTGAAAGACAAATACCATATGATCTCACCTTTAACAGAAACCTAATCAACAAAACAAACAAACAAGTAAAATATAACCTAAGACACTGAAACAGAGAACAGGCTGACAGTGACCAGAGGGGAGAGGGGAGGGGATTTCAGGGGAAAAGGGGAAAGGTATATAGGAACAAGTGTAAAGGACACATGGACAAAATCTAGGGCGGTGGAAATGGGAGGGAGGTGGGGAAGGATGGGTGGGTGGGCTGGGATGGGAGTAAAGGACAGAAAACTGTACTTGAACAATGATTAAAATAAAATTTTAAAAAATTGTGTATTTATTCTTATATGTTGAGACTTCAGTCCCCTTCAAAGTACTCTCCATTTGATGCAATATACCTATCAATATGTTTTTTTTCCACTGCTCAGAACTGTTTTTTGAACTTATTGATTTTGATGCCTTTTAGTGCTTCTGACGTTTTTTGTTTCACCTCTTCTATATCGGTAAAACATTTCCCTTTGAGGACTTTTTTCATCCAGGGAAACAAAAATAAGTCACATAGGGCAAGATTGAGTGAGCAGGGAGTGTGGGGCATGGAGGTCATGTCATTTTTGGTCAAAAACTGCTCAACACTAAGTGCAGTATGGGCAGGTGCACTCATAAATCATCCATAATGAAATGGGCAAACATGTTGAAAGAGTCTTCAAAAAAATTTCATTGAAGCCAAATGGAGCCTCTCACAACAATGGCAGCTGATGCACTGATACAGATGGGCTCCTAGAACACTCACCTAGTACGGGGAAGCCCGTACTGCAAGGGACCTGCCCTCCAGAAGATAATTCTGTTTTTTTTTTGGCCCCCCTTGTATATTAACACAGTATAGAACATATATACAATGAAACATATTTTCGGTTATAAAAACAATAAAGTACTGATACATGCTACCATATCGATTAACATTGAAAACATTATACTACTCGAATTAATACAGTCACAAAAGGCCGTTTATTGTATTATTCCATTCATATTAAATGTCCAATAGAGGAAAATCTTTAGAGACAGAAAGTAAATTAGTGGTTTCTTAGGGTTAGGGGGAATAGGAAGCATAGGCAGGTTATAACTACAGAGTATAGGGTTAACTTTCATGGTGATGAAAGTGTTCCCAAGCTGACTATAGTGATGGTTACACGTATCTGTGAAGGTACCTAAAACCATTGAATTGTCTAATTTAATGGTGAACTATAACTTAATGAAGCTGTTTTAAAACACACTGGCACTGAGAATCGAATGAGGTTCCTTGGCAGACAACACATCTTACATGTTGTTACAACTTGGTAAATGAATGAAACATCTTTTCTGATTCTAGGGGGTGAGGATTTTGGAAGCTTGCACCTAGTTTCCACTAGACTTCACTCAATGTGCCTTTTTCCTTTACCTATTTTATTTTATTTTGTATCTTTTTGCTATACTAAATCATAGTCATGATAACTACTGTATGCTGATTCCAGTAAATCCTTCTAGAGAATTATTGTACCTGGATATTGCCTAGAGCATCCCTTATACCACAAGTCCTGGCTTAAATAAGTCAGACAGAGAAAGGCAAATGCCAGTGATTTCACTTACATGTGGAATCTAGAAAACAAATAAACAAATAAACAGAACAGAAACAGATTCATAGATACAAAGAACATTTGACAGTTGACAATGAGCGGGGGTTTGGAGGGATGGGTGAAAAGGGGGAAGGGATTGAGAAATACAGATTGTTAGTTACAGAATAGTCATAAAGATGTTAAGTATGGCATAGGAAATATAGTCAATAATACTGTAATGACTATGTATAGTGTCAGATGGATACTAGACTTATGAGGGGGATCACTTTGTAAGTTGTGTAAAAGTCTAATCACTTGGATTGTATACCAAAAACTAACATAATAATGTACATCAACTGTAACTTAAAAATAAAAATATTTACAAATAAATAATTTTTTCTAGATATTGACAGAGAATATATGACATTTTTGGACATTTTTTATTCAATATACTCACCTTTGTTACCAGTTTGTTGTACAGAATATTTTTCCTCAGTTTTCTTTGCTTGGCCAGATGAGGGCAACAGGAAGAGAGGCCTCCAAAAACCTATAAACATATTAAATAGGCTCAATTATTTCCAGTTCCTAATAAAATGTGTAGAAAGGAAAATTTATGTTATATGATTCTGCAGTAGAAAAATATTTCTGATACATTTTTCTTCAAATATATCTGTCAGTAATGGTGATTCTCTCCCAAATTTTCATGAAGTTTATTAAAGCAATATGGAAAACTAAGTTAAAAATATTCTACCATATACTGGGAATACATGTTTCCCATATAGGAATTCAGCAGATTTTCATTCAACTCCTTCTAAAAACATTGCAGCCACTTCTTGTCCTAATAAATTAAATACTTGGTATAAAGTTATCTAACAAATACCCATTAGTGTGACTGCTCTCAAAAACATAAAAAATAAGCTTTGGTAAGATGTGAGAACATTGAAACCTTTGTCCACCGTTGGTAGGAATGTCAAATGATACAGCCATTATAAATATCAGGATGGTGGCTTCTCAAAAAGTGTTAAAATAAAATTCCCATATGATCCAACAATTCAACTTCTGAAAATTCTACTTTGAAAAGAATTTAAAACAGAATTTCAACAAAATATTTGTACACTCAAATACTGTATATGAGGTACTTGTATGAGATATTTAGAGTAGTCTAAATCATACAAAGAGAAAGTAGAATGGTGGTTGACAAGGACTTGGGGAAAGGAAAAGGGGGAGTCATTGTCTAATACTTTTAGACTTTTATTTGTGTGATGGAAGAAGTTCTGGAGAGTGGTTGCACAACAATGTGAATGTACTTAGGTGGAGTGTGGGGCTAAGGGGATATAAATATGTGTGTATGTCAGTCAAAATGGACATTGTGATTCAAGGATACCAAAAAGCTAGTGCAATATGTGATGTAAAAATTTAAAGTGCAACATAAATTATAAAAACATCATTATGACTTATAAAGATAGAAACTAAGAAAATGAGTTAATGTCAGTGAGCTCTGGACTATTCTCAGGAAAAGGATTTTGTAAAAAGTATAAAATAAAAATTAACAACTGTTCATTTACTCAAGAGAAAAACTATTACTATTTAGAATCCACAGTCTCAGAGCAAAGAGACTTAATTTCTTCCTGGAAGATGCAGCAAAGCTGCTTCTCCTCATATCTCTTTAATGTAACATGACATAAAGAAGCTACAGACATTGTGCAAGCTGACTTTAAGAGGAGTGTATTGCTCATTTGGGAGTGAACATGAGATAAATAGCACAAAGAGCAGTTTTTCATACCCACAGCCTTCAGTTTTATTTCTAGGATTTTACAAATCACATTTAGCCTATTGGTTTATAGTTTCAATATACAACAGCTAAAGATGGGTGAAAGCAGCTAGCAGAACTTTGGTTTTATGCTTGTAAGGGCATCCACCTGTGGCTTGCCATATATCAATGAATGTTTTATATGAATAATAATCCACAAATTAGATAATTACAGCCTGATTGCAAATATTTAAAATATGTCAAAACCTTTGATAAAAATAATGAGACGCAGAGAAAGTATAGTTAATTGACTAGTTTCATTGCAATAGTATTGTAGTCTCAGTTAGATTATAACTTCATGAAGTCACAGATGCAGCTGGCTAAATGTTTCTATGTTTTAGCTTTGCCAATAATTATGTATGTGGCATTTAGTGAAGCAATCTGCTTGAGCCTCAGTTTTCTCATTTTTACAGTAGGTACAATAATGCTATAGTATAGTAGTTCTTTCTAAATTAGAAGATCATGAAGTTAAACAAGAGTTGAAATATAGGTAACATAATTAAACTTGATTAGGAACACAGGCTCTGGAGTCAAATAATCCTAGGGTCAAATTCCAGGACAAGTCACTTGAACATTTTAGTCTCATCATCCTCACTGTAAAACTGAACTAAGTTATAACTTTTAGTACATAACTCTTATAGCTGAATGATAGTATGTCTTCATGCTTAACAGCACAGATTTTGGAACACAGGTTTACATCCTGAATCTCCTTGATTGTGTTACCTTGGTTAATTATATAACTTCTTTGTGCCTCAGTTTATTCATTGATAAAATAGAGATGATAATAGTACCTACCTCCTACGTTTGTTGTGAGGTTTTAATGATTTCATCACACATGCAAAACTAGTAAATTTATATTAATTGATTACTACTGCTGAATTGGCACTAACAATTAGTATATGTAAAATGTTTAAAATGGTTCCTGCCAGTGCTATATAAAATTTAGCTATTATCAGTATGGGAGAATAACAATAGTGTAAAAGCTAGAAATAATAATGCATGTAATTAGTGTAGCATAGTGCTTGGCAATATCAGATGCTGTTATTATTTTTACATTAATTGACTTTAAAAGGTGCTATATATATTTAAGGTATCATACTTTTACATATTTATTATAATATATGCTGAGCATACAGTACACATTTAATTGACAAAATTTTACAAAGCACATCAATAACAATGCAGTTGAGTTCTTGAGAAGTTAATTATGCTATATCACTGGACATGTATCAGATGGTGTTTAAAGATATTAAAAACAATAAAAATTTTAAAAAAGAAAATATTAAAAACTGATTCTAGATGAGAATGTGAATCTCTATGCTGATTAATGCAACTGTTACAGGATCATGAATATTGTTACAATAGAACAATACTGAGTTGAGGAAAAATTAACTTTGTGTTACTAAGTTCAAATGCAGTAAAAAAAAAACCATTGTTTTAAGTTTGTTTCCCTCTTTATATAAGGTAGCATAACTTTCCCACCACTCCACCAATATGCT
Organism: Phyllostomus hastatus; assembly: GCF_019186645.2. Classification (NCBI taxonomy): domain Eukaryota; kingdom Metazoa; phylum Chordata; class Mammalia; order Chiroptera; family Phyllostomidae; genus Phyllostomus; species Phyllostomus hastatus. The sequence continues at coordinate 8,397,163 of NW_025333909.1, read as the reverse complement.
GCTTTATAAGAGGATCTCAGAAGTTAATTTCTTTCATTACTTAATGCTTTCTAATAGATAGTTTTTTCTCAGGGAATATATAAAATCAGATAAATATTTTATACTGACTTTTCAAAGAAAATATCAGTTATTCCAAGTGAATTCATAGTGGCTAGAGGATAAAACTTTATGTTAGTAAATGCAAAAAATATATAGTATGTTTTATTTTATTAATTTTGATAGTCCACTCTACTTAAAAACATGACAAGGAAGAGTTGATATATACAACAAATATCAAGATTTGTACAGAAACAGTATATTAAAATAGAAAACTGATAACACATTAAATATGTATTATTTCAAGTACTCTGTTTTTGAAAACTCACTGGAATTTATTGAGGCATAGAACTTCTTGTTATAATTTCAAAGGGAAGGTTTTTTAACTAATGTTTGGGGGAGAGGTTCTTAGTTTTATATTTTGTGCTTTGAGTTTTGTTTAAAATGCTCTGTGAGAAATGACTAATATGAAGAAAAACACCATCTGAAATGATTAGTTCTTTTAAGATAAGAAGAGAAATCAGATAACTAAAGAGAGATGATTTACCTAATTTTAAAAAATGAATTGGAAGTAGGAATAAGATGCTTTTTCTCTAAATTTCTGATAAAATAATATCAAGCCCAAATCTATTAACACTATTGCCATTTTAGAAGTGTTACCACATTTACTAATTAAACTTGTAAACAAGCTGTTTTCAAAATACCATATGGTTTCATCTATAACTGGAACCTAATCAACAAAACAAACAAGCAAGCAAAATAGAGCCAGAGACATGCAAATAAAGAACAAACTGACAGTAACCAGAAGGGAGGGGGAAGAGGGACAATGAGGGAAAATAAGGGAAAGTCCATCAATGAATATGTATAAAGGACCCGTGGACAAAGCCAAAGGGGGCTAGGAATGAGGGTGGGTGACGGGGGTGGGTGGGGGAGAGTGGTGGCAGAAAAAGGGAGACAACTATATTTGAACAACAATAAAAAAATAGATGCTGGAAAAAAACCCCACACACATTTAAGCTTACCTGGTGGACGATTACCCTTTTTGCGAGCACCAAGCCGTTGTGCTTCATTTTCTGCGTCAAGGTCGTGTCTTTCATTGCCAGACGCAATCCAATGCTCTTTTCCACTGTCAGGATGTAGGTCATATTTTTCCTGCTCTTTTTCCATTTGAAGTTTCTCATTTTCCAATTGTATCAAACACTGTTCCCTCTCCATCTTCATCATGTGTCTTTCACTTTCAAACTCATTTTGATACTTTTCATTTTTAGAATTTGCTCGTTTTTTAGAATCAGAGTCTAGTTGATGGCTTTCAAAGTTATCCTGATGTGTTTGTAAGTCAACCTGACATCTTTCAGAACTACTCTGAAATCTTGCAGACATATATTCATAACTTGTAGAGCCATCCCAGTATGCATCATAGTCAAGGTCAAACTGTTGTCTTTCAGAATCAGTACTGGATTTTTCACATTTGGACCTGAGGTCCACCTGGAATGCTTCAAATGCAAATTCACTTTGGGAACTTTTGGCTTTCTTCATGTGTTTCACAGAATCAGAAACCTTCCCTAGGCTTTCAGAATCTAAATCCATTGTACGCCTTTCAGAGGCAGAATCTATCCAGCACCCTTCAGTGTCGGTGCTCAGCTGGCATGTTTTAGTGCCCAGGAGACATTCCGCAGCTGCTGTAGCTAGTGCATGTCGTTCTGAGTTTGAGTCCTTCCCACATGGTTCAGAGTCAGAGTCCATTGTATAGCTCTTCAAGCTAGTCTTTGCCTGGTGTTTTCCTTTCCCTGTTAGTTGTACCCCAGAGGGAGAAGCTGAGTCCATCACACACTTCTCAGAAGCAGGAACCATCATACTCTCTATGAATCTCTGAGATTGTATTAGGCGTTTTATAGAATCTGAAGCCATTTGGCCTTTGTCTGCCTTCACGTGTTTTGCAGATGCAGAAGCTATGGGGCATTTTTCTGAGTCTGAGTCCATATCAGGTTTTTCAGTGTCAGAGTCTGACAAATATATTTCTGAATCTGACTCCATCCAGTATTTCAGAATGTCATAGTCCAGCTGGAATTGTTCAGCTCCCCCTAGGTGTTGCTCCGACTCTATCATGTCTTTCACAGAACCTGAAGCTATATGGTATTCTCCTTTCAGCAGTTGTTTCACAGAGTCTGAGTCTATGGGGCATGTTTCTGAGTCTGAGTCTATATCCCATATTGGTGAGTAAGAGTCTTTTGATTGGTCTTCTGAATCATCATCAAAATCAATGCCTCTATCAGAGTCAGAACCAATCATACCTTTTTCAGACTCAGAATCAGGCAAGAAAAAGCCACATTTAATTATTGGCATTTCTTGAAGATTTTCATAGTCCCAAAAGCCAGCTAAAGTTTCGAAATCTTTTGTATCAGAAAATTCTGTTTTAGATTTTTTTCCTTTGTCAGGTGGCATCATAACTGCTCCTTCACTGTTTAAATAAAGGGTAAACATGAATATTTTAAAAATATTCATCAAATGTCAGAAAATATCTTATTTCTATGTTAAAAACCCTGTGTAATACCATATTATAGATTATATATTTCTATCTATCTAACTAGAAAACAAGAGACACTGCTAGGTTTATTGTAAAAAATTGGAAGAATACCAGTGTAGGCATGTTTACACTCACTTGCATTTACCCTCATATTAACTGTTTTCCAACACACTTGAAAGTAACTGCCTGGCTGAGCAACTTCCTTGCAATGTATTATTTTCTTGTCCCTCTCCAATCAATAAAGCATTCTTTTTGGAATTAATAGTATCTTAAAATGTAATGAAAAATAAAAGTAAACTATTTCTAGATGCTACACTAAGTTATGATTTTATGTATGTAGATCTGATTTTCCGTGAGGCTTACCTTGGACTGTTCAGTATTTCTGGAGAAAAACACTCAGATCTGTAAGATACCATTTCACTTTGAAGGGACATATCTTGAAGGAGAAGTGCATGTTCACTCGATGAACTTCTTATAGCTATTGGCTGCAAAGCAAAACAAATCATAAAGTTATAATTTCTCAGTTACACGTAACATGAAGCACAGCACACTTTGGCATTTTGACTGATGTGGGGAGGGTGTTGCTTCATTAGCTGCATCTGTGCTTAAGGGAAAGCCATAATGAGTACCTCTTTCAAAATAAAATTTCAGAATATATATTTATCTATAAGGGCACACATGACGGACACACTGTGAGGTGTCTTCTGAGCCTCTACTTTTTTATAAACAAATGCTGCTTTGGTTTACTTAGTACTTTGGTTTTAGGCAACCGGCATTTGATCTAAATCGGGACAATTAGATTCTCTTTCCTGGGAATTTAGAATTAGAATTCAGAGGAGGTTATTTTTTTCTGTTTCTCATTTGAAATGAGGATAGGCTATCTCTGACACTATGAAAACTCAAAGTCTGTCATTTACCTAGAGAAGTAGAAAAAAGCCAGTGTTCAGAGAGTATGAAGAATTTAGAGGAGTATGAAGATTAGAAAGAAATGGCATAAAACTATATGCAGCCTAGAAAAAATAAATGAAACACAGTAGCTATATTTTGCATAATGTCTATGGAGTAGCACTATTCTTTATAGAGGGGCTTGGAGATGAGAATACTTTGTCTTACTTGACACGGTGAGATAACTTTTTCATTCCTATAATGAAGAAATTTCAGCTAGAAATGTTCAGCCAGAATGTATACCAAAATATTTGGTAAGGCCTAACTTAGACTTTGCCACCCAATTTGGCACTAAAGTCAAAGCACTGAATGAAGTCAAACTAATGTAGTAACCATCTGCTTGGAGCATATTAAGGAATTGATTTCTTAATTCAGAGTCAGAGTTCTTGGTGGGAAAGTATATAGTGTTCTAACACTTTCTACTGATTTGTGTTTCTGACTCCATCTTTGACATCTAACTTTATTTACTATATGTGATGTTGCTATGTGTTTTGGAAATTATTTCTCTGGGTTGTACCTTAATTACAATGAAATGAGCCATATCGAATCACCCAGAAGATCTAGAGACTTCCTGAGAGAAAATTAAGTTAGTTCTGGAGATGTAAGAGCTATGGAGCAATTCTGTTCCATTTGCTTTCAATTCTCATATCATACATTATTAGCTCAAAGGTTTGATAAAGAGAAGGTGAAATTTTTCATGCAAAGAAATGTAAATATTTTTGTCTCTGATGTGAGACACAAATTGCTCTTTGATTCTGAAAAACACAATATATATTTCTCAAGGTAGGAAAAAGTGTGTAAATTTAACCCCAAGATGAAGGAATATTGGCAGATAGAGGTGCCTTACTTATTGGATCCAGAAGAGTGACTAACCTGATCCTTTCTAGAAGGAAAATTCAACTCTCACAAGAAGGAAATTATGCTAGAATTCCTCTCTTCAAAGAAACAGTTACAATTATTTAAAATGTGAACAAAGCCAAAGCGGGATAGGATTGAGGGTAGGAGGTGGGTGTGGGTGGGGCAGGGGAGAGTGTGAGGGGAAAATGGTGACAACTGTACTTGAACAACGATAAAAAAAAATTTAAAATAAAATAAATAAATTCGAAAAGTAAAAAAATAAAATGTATTTAGATATAAAGAAATTTTAGATAGTTTTTCATTGTTCTGGTCCAAACTATTGAGCTATTTGAAAACTGTATCTGAAACATACTTTACTCATTCCCATATCATTCAATAAAATTTAATGAGTTGTTTTCCCCCATATTTTCAAGGATCTGAAGTTCAGGAATATGAAGTTAAGTAGAGTTATGAGATATTCTAAACAACTGCTGTATAAAAATGAACCTTTTAGCCTTGACGATTTTACAACACAAAACATATCAAATTTAAAATATGAACAGATACAACTCAATATTATACTTTTTATATATTCAATCTTTTCATATATTTATTTCTCCTTGTATTCATAGGGTTCTGTGTTATATATGCATATTTAAAGATGTCCAATAGGTCCCAAGGTCTCTGGGTAGCTCAGTGAAATATTGACAGCCAACTTTTAAATATTTATGGATTTTTCACAGGAAATCTCTATAAATAATTTATCAAACTTCTCAACGGGGGAAATGCCTCAATATATTCAAATTTATTTTTAAAATCTGAATGACTAAAAAGTGGTAGGTGAGAAACTCAAATGAAGCTAGACAGTTAAAAATGACACAAGAAAGGTTATATCACAAGGGGATTAAGAATCTAGGAGTCATACCTGCTTTCTCTGACTCCATTATTGCCCTATCTATTATTTTTATTCTACATCATAACCCAAATGACATTTCTAGGGTGAAAACCAGACATTTCCTGGATTAAAATCCTTCAGTGATATCCTACTCTTTTAAAAATCAAGACCAATCTTCTTAAAACATGAAATATGAAGCTTTTGATCATCTAGCACCTTCCTGACTACTTTCATGTCAGTTCTTTCTACCTATATCCACTGTCCCCATTCAATACCACCTCAAACCAATAATTGCCTGGATAACTCATACTTAACCTTCAAATATCTTCTTAAAGATCACTTCCTCAAGATTTTTGCCTCTGACCCCCTCAGACTAGATCAAATTCCCCTTTTATACTTTCTAATATGATCCTGTGTTTTCCCTTCAGAACTCTTGCTTATATTGCAATTGTTTATTGTCTGTCACACCAACTGAGAATGAGTATTCCATGGGGCTAAGGATTTTTTACTCACTAAATTACCCTAAGTATCTAACTTAGTGCCTGGAACTAATAGGTGTTCAATATATATTGGGCAAATGAATGAATGAAACTTATACTCCAGTCATATTGAAGTACTTAGCTTCTCAAAGGACCCCCACACACATACCCCTTGTCCTCTCCTTTTACTCATGCTGTCTGGCTTACACTTTCTTATACTTCTAGACCAATATCTGGATGTCATCTTTCTTGGGAAACAATTTCTGATCCTCTAGTTACAGTAAAAAAAAAAAAAAAGGTTCGCATTCCAACTTCAATGTTTTTCTTAATAACTATAAAAAGCAAAAGGCTGGATGGTTACTTAAACCTTTCAACCTGAAAACTACATTAGCTACTACATAGAAATAAGAAAATAAAATGAACCAATAATAATAGTAGCTATAATTTCTTTTATACTTACTATCTTATAAGTCAAAGCTTTATATTTTCCAGCACAATGTAATGAATGGCTAAGAATAACATATTTTTTAATCTGACTGCCTTAATACCTGTAAGCAGCTGTGTGAATTTAGACCACTCATTTAATTTCTCTGTGCTTTGCTTCCTCATCTGTAAAACTGGGATAACTAATAACATTTATCTCTTAAAGCTATTATGAAGATTGTCAAGTAAATATTTGTAAAGTGTGTAGAATACTGTCTAGCACATAGTAAATACAATATAAGTATTTATTGCATAAATTATCAACCTTTCATGGACAAAAAAACCCCTCAGACAATTAAAAGCTGTAAAGAAACACTAAAGACTGTACACTAGCCAAAGTATGCTTTCTAAAACTGGTGAAATGTTATCAAAAACTAGGAAAAGTAATTCAAGTTTTTAGCAAGGAACTGAAGAAGCTCAAGTTGTTAGCAAATATGAATCCATCAGATACCACAAATTATTTGGGGGGAATGTTAAAATTCTAGAAACAGAAAATTATCAGATAATAGACCAGTCTTTTCTTATTAAAAAAAAAACAACAAAAATTATTTCAATCTTAATCCTGGAAAAATCAAAATGACTCTTTAAACAACTATAAGTAAAAATGCACCTAGAGAGGTATCTTCAGGATACAGACTTTTTCTTTAATTTTTCTTTTTTGAATTAATATACTTCACAGCACTGATAAATGCTGCATATTCTATTATTTATGATAGCTATCTGTCAATTAAGAATGCCAAATGAATATTCCACAAATTGATCCATGTTTATTTCACGGGTATCTTTTTTCTTTTTAGTTTTTTTATTGTTGTTCAATTACAGTTGTCTGCATTTTCCCCTCACACTCTCCCCCGCCCCAGCCAAACCTACCTTCCTCCCTTGCCTCCACCCTCCCCCTTGGTTTTATCCATGTATCCTTTACAGTAGCTCCTGAAAACCATTCCCCCCACTGTCCCCACCCCTTTCCCATCTGGCTATCATTAGATTGTTCTTTATTTCAAAGTCTCTGGTTATATTTTGTTTGCTTTTTTCTTTTGTTGATTATGTTCCAGTTGAAGGTGAGATCATATGGTATTTGTCCCTCACCGCCTGGCTTATTTCACTTAGCATAATGCTCTCCAGTTCCATCCACGCTGTCACAAAGGGTAGGAGCTCCTTCTTTCTCTCTGCTGCATAGTATTCTATTGTGTAAATATACCACAGTTTTTTGATCCACTTGTTTACTGATGGGCACTTGGGTTGCTTCTAGCACTTGGCTATTGTAAATTGTGCTGCTGGCCTAAGAACAGACACATTGACCAATGGAACAGAACAGAGAGACCAGAAATAAACCCAAGTATCTATGGTCAATTAATATTGGACAAAGGGGGAAGAAGCATAAAATGGAGTGAAAATAACCTCTTCAACAAATGGTGTTGGGGCAGTTGGACAACTACATGCAAAAAAATGAAACTCGATCATCAACTTACATCATACACAAAAATAAATTCAAGGTGGATAAAAGACTTAAATATAAGTCATGATATCATAAAAGTCCTAGAGGAAAACATTGGCAGGAAAATCTCAGACAGTCCATTCAGGAACAACTTCACTGATATGTCCCCTAAAGCAAGAGACATTAAGGAAATAAGAAACAAATGGGACCTCATCAAATTAAAAAGCTTCTGCATGGCTAAAGAAAATAGCATTAAAATGAAAAGAGAACCAACTATATGGGAAAACGTATTTGCCAGTGATACCTCAGACAAGGGTTTGATCTCCAAAATATATAAAGAACTCACATGACTCAACTCCAGGAAGACAAACAATGCAATTTCAAAATGAGCAAAAGACTTCAACAGACACTTTTCCAAGGAGGACATAAAGAAGGCCCACTAACATATGAAAAGATGCTCAGCATCACTAGCCAGCAGAGAGATGCAAATTAAAACCACAATGAGATACTACCTTCATACCAGGTCAGAATGGCCATCATAAACAAATCAACAAATAAGTGTTGGAGACAATGTGGAGAGAAGGGAACCATAGTGCACTGTGGGTGGGAATGCAGACTGATACAACCACTGTGGAACAGTATGGAATTTCCTTACTAAAAATGGAACTGCCTTTTGACCCAGCAATTCCACTGCTAGGATAATATCCTAAGAGCCCTGAAACACTAATTCAAAAGAACCTTTGCATCCCAATATTCATGCTGGAAACAGCCTAAGTGCCCATCAGTAAATGAGTGGATCAAAAAACTGTGGTACATTTACACAGTGGAACACTACGCAGCAGAAAGAAAGAAGGAGCTCCTGCCCTTTGCAACAGCATGGATGGAACTGGAAAGCATTATGCTAAATAAAATAAGCCAGGTGGTGAAAAGACAAATACAGTACGATCTCACCTATAAGTGGAAACTAAACAAACAAATAAGCGAAATAGAACCAGAGACTTGGAAATAAAGAACAAAGTGACAGTGACCAGATTGGAGAAGGTGCGGGATAGGGGGAAAGAAAGGGAAGGGGCAAGCAAAGGAACATGAATAGAGGACTCATGGGCACAGACAATGAGGGGCATTGACTGGGAGTAGGGGGCATGGGGTAGGGGTGAGCAATGGAGAAAAAGGTGGGACAACTGTAACTGAACAACAATAAATAAATAAAGGGAACTTGACTCTTTAGAAAAATCTATGACTAATATTCAAAATACTATCCCCAGTTAGAATAGTCTACTTTTAGCATTCATCTTTCATCCTATTGCTTTATTCACTTATGCTGTATTAGTGATGAACACTGAATTGCTTTTAAGTAAATATCATAAACTTCATAGATATGTATTGATGATTCTTACTAAATATATGCCCTGGCTGGTGTAGCTCAGTGGATTGACTATGAGCTGTGAACCAAAGGGCTGCTGGTACAATTCTCACTCAGGGCACATGCTTAGGTTGCAGGCCAGGTCCTCAGTGGGGGGGCACACAAGAGGAAACCACATATTGGTATTTCTCTCCCTTTCTTTTTCCTTCCCTTCCACTCTCTCTAAAAAGAAATAAATAAAAATTAAAAATATATATTTTAAGGCAGTATTTTCAGTAAATGGTTGGAGGATTGCAAATATGAAAGCCTGTATGTGAGTAGGAAGAAATGTTTTAATATTAAAACTGGAGTGCTTAGGACTCTGTGTGCAGTTGTGTACTGATAAGCTCAAAATTTTATGGTAGTTATCTGGCTACATTTTGAGTTGAATATACACACCTATACAGTAGCAACATTGGCCATTCACTCAGTAACTGTTTCTTGATCATTGATTATATATTTTGTACTGTTCTAAGCATTAAAATTATAATAGTATATAGAAATAGGCATGGCCCATGCTCTTGAGCCGATTATAGTTAGTTTAATGGGAGAGAAAGGTATTAATTTAAAAAACAAGTAAATGTAAAGATAACTATCAGTTTCCTGTCAATATTCCTTCCATAGTCTCTCTGTCTAATGATCTGATGACATTAAGGGAATCTTATTCTGATGATCCTTTTCCTATTATCCTTAGAGACCAATGACCAAGTTCATGAAAATGGCATTTTTCTTAACACATGTAACTATTTTTATATTGTTTCCTTGAAGTTCTGTTTCTAAATTTGTGAGAATGCTTATACTGATATGACCCCCCCTTGGTTTAATATAGTGACTTTCACATAATTAAAATACTCAATCCTTGAAGAGGCTAAAAATAAATGAAAATCCTAAGCATTAGGGCAATCTGTTGAGGGAGGTTGGAGAGACTCAGGTGATGTCTCACATAAATAACTTCTACTACCTAAGAGGTATTGTGTAGTGAGAAGAATGTGAACTGTGGAACTACTGAGATCTGAGTTACCATTTAACTTAAGCCACTTATATATAAGCTATCCGATCTTAGCTAAATAATAATACATGTTTGAACTTCAATTTCTTTATCTGTAAACTGTTAATAATATTTCCATTTCACAAGATTCAAATAAGAATAGTGTCTTGTTCTTATTAGGCACTTAATAAATGTTAGTATTTTTTTTACCCACTTGTTTAGGTTGGCTCTAACTATAGATTTAGATTATTTAGGGCAAACAAATGAAGTATTCAAACTCTGGTAATAATAGTGTATTACCAACATGTATCTGTTCCTTGTTACATTTGTCCTGCCCCTGACAATGCAAATTTCTTTCAAAGTGGTGTTTCTTACTGATAAAAATTCAATTAACTAAAAAGTTGAATCACATTACACAATTTCTAATTTTATTTTAAGCTTTAGCTTTGGAATTTATTATAATATGCATTTGGACAAATCATGCTCAATAATTTGACAACTTATTTTAGTAACCTATTAAAATTGATTAAACTAGGGTTTTACTTCATATAAGGATATAAAGGCAAAATATGTGGAGGGCATTGTGACTTCATCTTAAAGATAACTATCCATATTACTTGCCTAAATTTAAAAATGTTTTCATTAGGAAGTTAATTTCAGATCAAAGCATCTAATCCAAATTATTTTTCTAAAATGTTAAATTTAACTTCAACTAAGATAATATAAATTGCTATATAATGAAAGCAATTCTTGTCAGCAATTGGATATAACTTGAGGGACAGAGTTTTGAATATCGTCTATAACAACAAGTTTTTGGGTTTCAATTTGTACTGAGGGTATTATTTTCATAAATTACAAAGAAGACAATTCTTTTTTAAATTTCATATATTAAGGCAAGGGACAAGATGGAAAGAGTTCCACCTGCCTGTAAGGCTTACTCCATTCTCTCCAATGAAATCTTTTAAATTCAAATTAAATATCACTACATGAAGAACTGTTTTTTTTTTTTGCCTGTACACTTTTTGAAGCTGATTATTTATTGCCTTATATTAATAGCTTATCAGTTCAATCTGATTCTAAAATTTGTTATATTAAGCTGGTACAATCTTTTAAAAATATTTGAATTTAAATTCAGTTAGGCATATCTATGCTTCCTGGTCAATATCTTTCCAAACTACTTCTGATTTTTAAATATCTGGCCTGCTCCAATCATTTAAGATACCTTCCAGGATCCTGAAGTTTTCTGATTATAACCCCTGAGTTCAAGTTTTGATTTCTATCCATAAGGTAAGTAAGTAACTACGAAGGAAAAACCCATAATTTTAACTCTCAATTTTTAAAATCAATGCCTTCAAATAATAGCCAAAACTAAGTAGGAGGATCTGCATATAGTTACTGGGAATGAGTGAATTAATCTATTACAGCAAAGATAAGGAAATAATAATAATTATATCTCTATTACTTTTGTTTCACATTATTGATTTGCTGACAAATTCCCAAGTCATTGATGTAATTCAGAGGAATGAGAAAAAATGATTTCTATAGATCAATTAATGAATCAACCTTTTAATTATTAGTTTATAAAACTTATAGTGCAATACTTCATTGCAGCCTTGGTGACTATTGATTATATAAGAAATTGCTGATCTGCAACAAGCACATTATTTTTCTTTGCTAATGAAAATGTTAGCAATTATAAGGATCAGATTGATTTATGGCAATTCAAAAACTCTGGCAGCAGTACTAGAGAAATATATGTGACTTATGAATGTAGGAAAGTCCTAGATAATAGGTCAGTTCTTCATTTTTATCTTTTTTTACTAATCATAATTAAACTTCCAGTTACAGCATTAAAGATGTATTTGTGCAAAGTAGGTAAGAACAAGCTATCATTCGTTATTTAAAAATAAGAATAGGTCGAATTTCATTTTTTGGCATGTAGCTGTCCAGATCTCCCAACACCATTTGTTGAAGAGGCTATTTTTACTCCATTTTGTTCCTGCCCCCATTGTCAATATTAATTGACCATAGAGACATGGGTTTGTTTCTCGGCTCTCTATTCTGTTTCATTGGTCGATGGGGTCTGCTCCTATGCCAATATCAGACTGCTTTGATTACTGTGGGAAAAAGTATGGAATTTCCTAAAAAACTAAAAATGGAACTTCCTTTTGACCTGACAATTCCATTGCAGGGATTATACTAAGAATCCTGAAACACCAATTCAAAAGAACCTATGCACCCCAATGTTCATAGAAGTGCAATTTACAATAGCCACAATAGCCATGTGCTGGAAGCACCTAAGTGCCCACCAGTAAATGAGTGGATCAAAAAACTATGGTACATTTACACAATGGAACACTACACAGCAGAGATAAGGAGTTCCCATCTTTTGCAGCAGCATGGATGGAACTGGAGAGCATTATGCTAAGTGAAATAAGCCAGGCAGTGAAAGACAAATACCACATGATCTCACTTATAAGTGAAACCTAATCAACAACACAAACAAGCAAGCAAAATACAACCAGAAGCATAGAAATCAAGAACAAAGTGATAGTGACCAGAGGGGAAGAGGGAGGGCAATAATGGGGGAAAGAAGGGAAAGGGTCAAGTCAAGGAACATATATAAAGGATCCATGGACAAAGACAATGGCAGGGGGAGGTTTGGATGTGGAAAGTGGGGGTGGGTAGGGCAGGGGAGAGTAATGGGGAAAATTGGGACAACTGTAATTGAACAATAAAAAATTAAAAGGTAAGAATAGGTATCAAAAAATTTAAAAATAGGAATGAATTTAAGGAGGTGAAAGATCTGTACACTAAAATCTAATAAAACATAGATAAAATAAGGATATTCCATGCTCATTGATTGAAAGAACATTGTTAAAATGTCTATAAAACCCAAAATTATTTACATGTACAATGCAATTTTTATCAAAATTCCAATGGCATTTTCATTGAAAAAGAAAACCTGAAATTCACATGGAACCACAAAATACCCTCAATAGCTAAAGCAATCTGGAATAAGAACAAAGCTGAAGGTGTCATGCTTACTGACTTCAAACTATACTAAAAGTTATAGTAATCACAACAGTATAGGACTGGCATAAAGGCAGATGCATAGACCAATGGAATGGCATTGCAAACTCAGAAATAAACCCATGCATATATGTAGAACTATTTTTGACAAAGGCACCAAGAATAAAATAAATGGGGAAAAGATAGTCTTTTCAACAATGGTACTAAGACAACTGGATAGACACATAAAAAAAGTATGAAATTTAACCACTATACTGTATACAAACATCGACTCAAAATGGATTAAAGATTTTAGTGTAAGACTTGAAGCCATAAAACACCTAGAAGAAAAATAGAGAAAAGTTTCTTGACATTAGATTTTCACTGTTATTTTGAATATGACATGAAAAGCATGGGTAACGAAAGCAAAAATAAAACAGCAAGATTATACCAAACTGAAACATTTCTGCACAGGAAAAGAACAATCAACAAAATGAAAAGGGAACATATGGAATGGCAGAAAATATTTGCAAACCATATATCTGATAAGGGCTAAATATCAAAGAATAAAGTAATTCATATAATGCAATAGTAAAAAACCCAACTAATCTGTGGAAGAGAGGATTGAGGGGTGATTTATTTGTTTCCAGATTGTAAAGGACAGTGTAATGTAGCAAAAACCAGTATAGCTTCTGGAATGATTTATTCATTAATCAAATAAGTATGCTGAGAATAACTTGTCTTAAAATGGTAGCTTTCAAACATCTATCTTTTAGCTTCTATATCTGTAAATAGAGGTATTACTATGCACCATTTAGTGTTACTATGTGGATTACAGGAGACAGGATATGTACAGTGGCCACCACAGTACTGTCCCAAGTAGTCCATTGCCACAAATGCTACAGGGCCCAAGGGAATAACTTATATAATAAAAGAGAGAATAGTAGGGACTGTGGCAAACTAAAGAATTTATGCTCCATTCTTAAAGGGGCAGGCAATATTTAAAAAGATTGCTACCATGCATAAATGAGAGACTAGTGTTTCCAAGTGTTGATTTTCAAAGGCATTTTAAACCCAGAATTTAATAAAAATTTTCATCATGAAAAATGTTGACAACTAGAGTTCTAGCCAAGATGAAGGTATAGGTACAAATGCTTCACTTCCTCACACAACTAAAAGAAGGATAACAACCAATTAAAAAAATAAACAACCAGAACTTCCAGAATACAAACTACACGGAACTCCAACAATCAAGGAGTTAAAGAAACATTCATCCAGACTGGTAGGAGGGGCACAGATGGACAGCTGGGCAGGTGGAGAAGACCTGCAGCAAGGCAGCAGACCACATGGGTGAGGAGGGGCTGGTGGAATGGGAAACTAAAGACTCAAAACCTATAGCTGTAAAATACGATATGGGTTATGAAGGCAGGAGAAACTCCCAGCATCACATGTGAGTTCATTGGAAAGTGCGGCTAGAGCCCAGGTAGCAAGCAGCATTGTTCCCTCTCTGAACCCTCCCCCACAGACAGTGCCACAATGCAGCAACATGGGTTGCACCACCCTGGTGAATACCTAAGGCTCTGCCCCTTACTATGTAACAGGTGTGTCAAGACAAAGAAGTCTGGCCTAAGCGAAAGAACAGGTCAAAACTCCAGAAAAAGAACTAAGTGACAAGGAGATAGACAACCTATCAGATGCAGAGTTCAAAACACTGATAATCAGGATGATCACAGAAGTGATTGGGCTTGGTTGCAAAATGAAGGAAGAAATGAAGGCTACCCAAAGTGTAATAAAGCAAAATATACAGGGAACCAACAGTGAAGGGAAGGAAACTGGGACTCAAATCAACAATTTGGAACAAAAGGAAGAAATAAACATCCAACTGGAACAGAATGAAGAAACAAGAACTCAAAAAATGAGGAGAGGCTTAGGAACCTCTTGGACAACTTTAAACATCCCAACATCTGAATCATAGGGTTGCCAGAGAAGAAGAAGAAGAGCAAGAATTTAAAACTTATTTGAAAAGATAATGAAGGAAAACTTTCCCCAATCTGGTGAAGGAAATAGACTTCCAGGAAGTCCAGGAAGCTCATAGAGTCCCAAAGAAATTGGATGCAAGGAAGCACACACCAAGGCACACAATAATTTCATTACCCAAGATTAAAGATAATGAGAGAAACTTAAAAGCAGCAAGAGAAAGGAAGACAGTTACCTACAAAGAAGTTCCCATAAGACTATCAGCTGATTTCTCAAAACAATCCTTACAGGCAAGAAGGGGCTGGAAAGAAGTATTTCAAGTCACGAAAGCCAAGGACCTCATCCAAGATGACTCTATCTAGCAAAGCTATCATTTAGAATGGAAGGGCAGATCAAGTGCTTCCCGGATAAGGTCAAGTTAAAGGAGTTCATCACCAAGCCCTTATATGAAATGGTAAAGGGACTTATCTAAGAAAAAGTAGAAGATCAAAACTATGAACAGTAAAATGACAACAAACCCACAACTGAACCTCAGAAACTAAGCAAACAACTAGAACACAACAGAATAACAGAAATGGAGATCATATGCAGGGTTATCAGTGGGGAGGGGAAGGGGGAGAATGGGGAAGAAAAGGTGCAGGGAATAAGAAGCATAATTGGTAGGCATAAAATAGACAGGTGGAGGTTAAGAATAGTACAGGAAATGGAGCAGCCAAAGAACTTATATATACAACCCATAGACATGAACTAAGGGGAGGGGGTAGCTGGAGGGTGGGAGGTGCAGGGTGGAGAGGGTATAAAGGGGAGAAAAAAATTGAGACAACTGTAATAGCATAATCAATAAAATATACTTAAAAAAGAAAAAAATGTTGACAACTGATACAAATGGAAAAATTACAATGAGTGTGGCCAGTAGCTTGTTAAACTATACTCCAATTTTTAATCCTCACCCAAGGATATGTTTATTGATGAGAGAGAGAGAGAGAGGGAGGGAGAGAGGGAGAGAGGGAGGGGGGAGAGGGGGAGAGAGGGGGGAGAGAGAGAGAGGAGAAGAGAAGAGAAGAGAAGAGGAGAGGAGAGGAGAGGAGAGGAGAGGAGAGGAGAGGAGAGGAGAGGAGAGGAGAGGAGAGGAGAGGAGAGGAGAGGAGAGGAGAGGAGAGGAGAAGAGAAGAGAAGAGAAGAGAAGAGAAGAGAAGAGAAGAGAAGAGAAGAGAAGAGAAGAGAAGAGAAGAGAAGAGAGAAGAGAGAAATCCCAATCAGGGAACAAACCCACAACCTAGGTATATACCCTGACCAGGGATTAAACATGCGAACTTTTGGTGCATGGGATGACACTGCAACCAACTAAACCACCCAGCCAGGGCCAAATTACACATTCTGATATAGGCATTCAACACAGATTCACTGAGACTGGTCAAACTATTCTAAACCCATTCGAAAACAGGCTTGGGTCAACAGCTTTGACCTGTTTCATGTTTTATTAAGGCTTGATTCATACATAAATTTTTATAAATGAAGACCCCCACCTAATACAATTGACTCCTTCTTTTCTTTCTTTGATAAACACCTCAAGTACGTATGACTGCCAGATAATCACATCATTTGCTTTTCACATTATGGTGTGTTCCACACTGAAAACAGACAAATTCAAGAATGGTTTGGGCTTCAAAGCAATATAAAGGAATTGTAAAATAATTATGTCTAATTCAGATAGTATGTAGCTAAAGTGAGTGTCTATGTAGTGATGCATTCACTAAGAGTAACATCTATGATAGCTGAACTATTACCAAGATTTTTGCAATATTTATTTGTTAAATATGATATACTCTGTGTTCTTTCTATACATAATTTCACTACATCTCTCTTATCTTTTAATCGGATACCCATTATTTGGTTTACTATAGACTTCAGAACATAATTCATTTGCAAAAAAAGTGGAAAACAAAATACTGATATTCTGATTGCATTGTAGGGAAATTCTCTTAATACAGATTCTGCCATGCCCTGCCCTTATGCCATTACTAATTCCTGTGGACTCAGCTCACTCAAGACTTTAATTCTCAACTTACAGTAAAATTAATTATGTTATGGAGATAAAATGTTATAGATCTCTCTATATGAAATATGGTATATGATTATGCTTTTCTTGCTTTCTGGTTACTAGTAGATAAGAAAAAGCCTTGTATTGAGATTTTCCAAAATCCCATATTTCTTCTTCAGTATTGCTGCTTTGAGAAAATTTCTGTTTGTTATAAAGGATTGTTAAGTGTTCTTATTTACATCAGCTACATTTTGATTAGTACCACAGAGGCCACTAACAATACAGCCTAATGAAAAAATAATGAAAATTCTGTGTTCATCAGGAAGAAGCACAAAATATAAAAGTAGAATTTTAAAGGTCATTCTTTTTCCCCCAGTGAAGAGATTACACAATCTTTCTCAATACAAATGGTCTCTTAAAAGGAGGTATTTAATATTTTACAACTACACTTTGGCCATTCAGAAACTGAGCTAACTCTAACATCACTAACAATCTCATGGTCCTGCCTTGATTTAAGATAGGTCAATCTCTAAAGCCTTTTGGGCAGAAGAGTAAGAAAACCAAACAAAACTTTGTCTTGGAGTGTGGTCATTGTAGCAATTATGTAGTAACATGATAGGCGATGTAGAAACAGTATAGCATATTGAAAAAGGGCATGAGCTCTGGAGTCAGATTGCCTGTCATTTAATAGTTAATTGATGTTAGGCATGCTATTTAGATTATGTGGTTCAGTTTCTTCAACTGTAAAATGGGGAAAATAGTAATATTTAATTCAATAGGTTGGTAAAAAAAAACTAAACAAATCATTACTTACAAAGTGATTATCATAATCTTTAGTACATAGTAAATACTCCATGAATGATAGCTATTATTACTATTTGGACCTATACTTGATTGTTTCTGATGTCTTTCCATGTAACTACACTGAAAAAGCATGTGGAAAACAGATTTTAAGTGTTTCTTGAAAGTAAAAAAAATTGCTTCCATTGTTCTAGTGATAGGCTTAGTGATTACATCAATTATTCTTATTCATATACCCTTAAGTTTACATCTCTTATAAAGAGACTATAAAAAGACAGACAACTGAATCATCATTATTACAATGTGTATGGACTTTTACTTTCATACTCATTTAGACACATATAACATCAGTCTCCAAGCAAAAAGCACTGGTACAATGTGTGGAACACTGAAGATGACTTGGCATAAACAAAATGATGATAATACTTTCTGAATTAGATGTTAATTAGCACCCCTTTCAGTCTTCATAATTTAGCTTTTGAAGATTAATAAACTAAATGAGAACTACTTTATCCATATTTTCCCCTTCAAGGTGGCTGCTTGGCACTCCATAACCCCACTTTCCAAGAAGAATTTAGGATTAATTTCTACCTTTTAAATATTTTATAATAACACGTATAAGATATGGGTCTTATGCAAATATAATTAACTATGCATTTTACTTTGTAAATCAATATTATAGATTATATAATGAGAAACTTGCCAATATGTGTTTATGTGACTCTTAATTAAAGATTGAGTTTGTTAGAATCATTTGTTATTGTTAAATATGTTATATTTCAATTCAGGTTTCATGAGAGTGAAAGTGAATAATTTATGAATATCACCTGTGTGGCTACTTCTTTTTTTATTTTAATTGTTGTTCAAGTACAGTTTTCTGCCCTTTACCCAGCCCACCCCCACAGTGTAGTTACTTCTATTAAAGTAGCTAAATAATTTTATTTTTACTGTACTTATATATTATGCAGTAAACATGTTTCCAAAGTGCATTTGTACCCTGGAAAAGTAAATGGTACCATAATATTAGGACTAGGTTTTAAGGTTTCCTATCCTTGGGCAGAAGGAATGAATATAGCTGACTAAAAACAACAGAACTCACTGTGTTTGTCAGAATTTGCTTGAACTTTTGTTTTCCTATTCTCTGAACCTATTGGATGAAATAATATCTTTGGTTTACTTACACTTGTTCATGGTTTTCTGACCTGGCTTTACTATGGAATCATGACCATTTAACCATCCATCCATCCATCCACCAATTCACCCATTCTTAAATACATTTAATCATACATTCATTCATTCAAACAAATATTAAATTCATTCTATGTTCAAGGTACTGTATTTCTTGCAATAACAAAAATCAGTTTAAAAAACATGGCACAGACTGACTAAAAGAGAGTGTGATGTCTTGTTTGTCAGTATTATTGTAAAGTGACATATGGTCACAAAGCATAAATTGATTAATTCTACCTGAGGGTATTAGGCAAGATACCACAAGAGAAATAATGTTTGACCTGAATGTTGAAGAATAAATAAGAATTACTCAGGAAGAGAAGGAAGAGAAAGGAAATATGAGCACTGAGAAAAATATAAGCAAAAGGGTCCAAGAGTGGCAAAACATGGAGTATTTGCAGATGTAGTAGTCTAGTATGGCTAGTAGAATCCAGGATAGGGAGCTGTACCATTCTAAGGAATAAAAGCTGATAAAAAGCAATTGAGAATTAGAGAAATTAGGAAAAAATAAGAAGGGTACAAAAAATAATTGTTATATGAAGTTCCACAGAAGGATAAGTCAACCATAGTCAAATGTGGAGTATTAGCCAATGTTTCTTTGGAAGTGAAGAGCCTGAATAGTTACCAATAGCATTTAAGCTGCTTGTTCAATAAATTATTGAATGAATGAATGAATGAATGAATGAATGAACAAATCTTTATTTTTATAAGATCACTGAAAGGGAATGTTAGTTCAAATCTATGGTAGCATGATAATATTTGAGTCCAAATAGTACTTCAATGAAACAAATTCTACCTAGGTCCCTAAACTCAAGATACATGTGGGATGTCATTGAAGTGGTGAAGTGTACGCATCTTCCCTCAACAGTTACCTTCTAAATGATCACAAAAGAAAATTCAGAACTTCTGGTCAAGATGGAGGCATAGGTAGACACACTGTGCCTCCTTGCACAATCAAGATAAGGACAACAACAATTTAGAAATAGAATAACGAGAACTGACAGAAAATTGAACTGTATGGAAGTCGGACAACCAAGAAGTTAAAATAGACCCGTTTATCCAGACTGGTAGGAGGGGTGGAGTCGGGCAGCTGGGCACCGGTCGCAGTGCAGAGAGCAGAGAGCATTGGGATCTGGCACATAAGGCATCCGGGGACCCGCAAGACCACAGGGGGTGGACCCTGAGTGTGCAAGCGGCAGACCCAGTGAGGTGATGATTGTGAAGCAAGGCACTGCACACAACCCAGGATCACAGCACTGGGAAATAGAACTTCAGGACATTGATTGAAAACACCTGTGGGAGTTGAGTTGCAGGGAGAAGACTCCCAGCCTCACAGGAGAGGTCCTTGGAAAGTTCCACGGGGTGCACAGCCCACCAACACGGGAATTGGCACCAGAGGGGCCCAGTTTGCTCAGGGGAAGTGGCAGAAGGGACTGAGGTCCGACAGAGAGCAGAACAAGTGCCATTGCTCCCTCTCGGGCCCCGCCCCCACATCACAATCCAGCAACTGGGGTGCCCCGTCCTGGTGAACATCTAAGGCTCCACTCCTCATACATAACAGGCATGACCAGACCAAACAAACAAACAAAAAAAGAACATGGCTCAAACAGAATTGAAAGCCCCACAATAAGTACTTTTAAGCGACTGAGAGATAGCCAACCTATCAGATGCACAGTTCAAAGCACTGGTGATCAGGATGCTCATAGAATTGGTTGATTTTGGTCACAAATTAGATGAACAAATGAAGGCTACAATAAGTGAAATGAAGAAAAATGCACAGGGAGCCAATAGTGATGGAATAAAAGCTGGGTCTCATATCAATGGAGTGGACCAGAAGGAAGAAAAAAACATACAATCAGAAAAGCATGAAGAAATAAGAATTCAAAAAAAGTGAGGAGAGGCTTAGAAACCTCCAGGACATCTTTAAACAATCCAACATCCAAATTATAGGGGTACCGGAAGGAGAAGAGGAAGAGCAACAGATGGAAAACTTATTTGAACAAATAATAAAGGAGAACTTCCTTATTCTGGCAAAGGAAATAGACTTCCAGGAAGTCCAGGAAGCTCAGAGAGTCCCAAAGAGGTTGGACCCAAGGAGGAACACACCAAGGCACATCATAATTACATTGGCCAAGGTAAAAATGAAGGAGAGAATCCTAGAAGCAGCAAGAGATAAGGAGACAGTCACCTACAAAGGAGTTCCCATCAGACTGTCAGCTGATTTCTCAAAAGAGGCCTTACAGGCAAGAAGGGGCTGGAAAGAAGTGTTCCAAGTCATGAAAGGCAAGGACCTACATTCCAGATTGCTCTATCCAGCAAAGCTTTCATTTAGAATGGAAGGGCAGATAAAGTGTTTCTCAGATAAGGTCAAGTTAAAGGAGTTCATCATCACCAAGCCCTTATTATATGAAATGTTAAAGGGACTTATCTAAGAAAAAGAAGATAAAAATCATGTATAGTAAAATGACAGCAAACTCATAATTATTAACAACCACACCTAAAACAAAAAGAAAAGCAAACTAAGCAAACAACTAGAACAGGAACAGAACCACAGAAATGGAGATCACATGGAGGGTTAGCAACAGGGGAGTGGGAGGAGGAGAGAGGGGAAAAAGGTACAGAAAATAAGTAGCATAGATGGTAGGTAGAAAATAGACAGGGGGAGGGCAAGAATAGTATGGGAAATGTAGAAGCTAAAGAACTTATGACACATGGACATGAACTAAAAGGGGGGGAATGTGGGTGGGAGAGGGTGTGCAGGGTGGAGGGGAATGAAGGGGGGTAATGGGTCAAATGTAATAGCATAATCAATAAAATATATTAAAAAATAAAGGTATCACATATAAATAAGATCATTAAAAAAAAGAAAATTCAGCCTACTCACCAATGATGAATTTCCAGTTGGAAGCACAGAGCCAGGTCCATGTTCTACTGAGAAACTCATTAATTCAGGGTCAGTGGCAATTGGCTAAAAGCAAAAGTAAAAAGTCCATTAAATATCAAGCCTAATGTGCTATAAAAAGGAAACCGTGGCTATTTACAAAAGGGTCACACATCCTAATTAGCCTGTTAATATTTTTAGGAAAAAAGCATCAGATCATAAACCATGCACATGTACAGTGGGAGTATATAAACAGTTTACAGCTATTGAGTGCTTCCTATATGTCTGTCATTATTCCATGTTAACTTTTAATTCTCACAACAACCTTATGAGTTAAGTACTATTTAACAGATGAAAAAATGAAGGGCTGGAAAATCCAATTGAGTTGGCCAAAGTCACACAGTCAGTAATTAATGGAATTGGGATGTGAACTCAAGTAGTCCAGCGCTGTAGCTAACACTTTTAATCATTAAGCCAGCCTAATAAATATGGAAGCTTAAATTTATATTATAATGATATAAATATATTTACTTAACAATCCTTAAATAGCACTTATATGTGGCAGGCTGTGTTTTTAGTGCTTTATAAATATTAACTCATATTTTATGGCTTACTGCCCTATTGATATTGCCTCAATATGGACATTTGGAGAAATATAATATGTATTAATACATTGGATCATCTGAAATTCTCTTCTATTCCTGGAAAAAATAAAATATTAGTACACTTTAATAAATAGATATAAATGGAAAGAAAATGTCAAAAATGGGCCATTCATGTGTATGAAAATTCAACTAGAGGGTACAGAGTTAGATTAGATTATTTCTACTATCATTTTAAAGCTGACTTTACATTATTAGAATCTAAGATTATATGAAAAGTATTCAACTTAGCATGGTCTAAGTCAGTCAGCACATGTCAAAATTAACAGCACTAAAACTATTCAATGATGATATTATTAAGTAGGTAATATTTCTCTCAGGTAGTTTCAGGTTACTTTTTCTATTTACTTTCTCTAAATGTGAGTGTACTGATTATGTAAATGAATACATCCTGGATATTAGAGAAGGAACTTTGATTCATGAACCTACTTCACTTACAAATACGGTCAGAGAGCAACAGTTGCTTTATGTTACATTTTATAACCAATTATTTTACTATAACAGCAGTTAAGTATAAAGATTAGCAGTATAGTATTTGGACCCAGTAGTTTTGAATCCTGATTCTGACATTTATTAGCTGTATACCTTTGGCAAGTTAAGCTCTTTAAGTCTGTTTTTTTTTTTCATTTGTAAAATAAGGATACTATTAATACCTTCCTGACATGGTTCTTCTTTAAATAGAGTAAAATAATGAATAAAGTGCTTTTCACATGGGACCACGAGCTAATACTTATTAGTATTTGTCTTCAGAATATGAAAATTAGCAGCAAATTAATGAATCTATACATTACTTATGAAGGATAGTCATTCATTAGTAACCAGAGGGGAGGTGTGAGGGGATAATAGGGGTGTGGGGGGAAGGGGGAAGGGTTTTCAGGAACAACTATAAAGGACACATGGACAAAACCAATGGGGGGTGGAATCAGGGAAGGGAAGTGGGGATGGCTCAGGTAGGGGAGAGTGGTGGTGGGGGGTAAATGCAGACAACTCTACTTGAACAACAATAAAATAAAATAAAGAAAAGACCTTAAAAATTGTGACATGTCATATCATAAAAATGTTTGTGGGTTGTCTACTGTGACAACTGGGGGGTAAAATTCAAAGATACTTTTGGGAATTCAAGTCCATTTTCCCTGATGAGTGAGTACTCATGCCATTCATTAAAGTATTTCAATTAACACTAACATAAATATAACATATGTGTAAAAAATAATTCACAGATGTGTTGATTCTTTCCTGCTTTCGGCATTAGCTAGTATTGTGCTGTTTTTCAACTCAGTTGTTGAAACTATCCTCACTCATTTAGCATACTGACAGTTAAATTCAATCATACTTGTTGACTTTGATATTTACAGTGATTAGTGATATCATATTTTATGTTTTTAGCAGAGTCTCCCAAAAGAAATCCCAAGTGTTGACTAATTAGAGATACTTTGATAGATAAAAATACCCTTTAATCAGAAATGAAATTTAAGTTGATGGGTTATAGCTTTGACAAAGAAATCTCAGAAGAGGGTATTTCAACCACTATTTTATCATTTTTGTTAAAACTGAAGCCATGTACTGATAACTCACTAAAATATGGTGTGAGAATTGAAAATAGCAACTCAAGGTCTTTACTACTCTAGGGCTGAGCACTGAAAACAATACAGGTGAATGCAAGAAAGGAGTAACACTCTTCAGTGTTAGAGTGGGCTACATTTTATCCTATTTCAGCTTTATACAATGGAGTCTTTCTGCTCTTTCATTCTTTGTCTAATTTACCCCATGTTTAAATAATTGGTATGGTTTGAAATAAAATGTTATGTCTATGAATGAATTGGAAAAAGTCGGTAAGAATATGTATTAAATGGTTAACAGTGACAAACTCTGAAGGAGGAACTTTCACTTTTTACTTTACTCAATTTAAAAATGTGGTGGTAAACCAACATAGTCAATAAATCTTTTGAAAAAAAAAACTCTGAAGTTTAATTTTATTTGGTAAAAAATAATTCATTTTCAGGCTAGAAATAAAGTGTTGTGAATCATGTTTAGCACACCACATATATAAATGTATACTCATATATATATTATGATATAGAATATTGTATGTTGTACATTAACCCCATATTTTATAATATAGTTTCATATTATATATTTATAATATATACTATATCATATAATATACACAATAGATTGAATAGCCATATGTTTTCCCTTATATTAGCAACATGATTTCATTAGTGACAAAAGCTTCCATGACCAATTTTTCCTTTTAAAATTACATAAGAAATTAAAAGAAATACATTTTCCCTATTTGCTTTAAATATGTTAACTAATAAATACACTATGCTACATAAGAAGAAAACAATTTTTTCTTAAAAGTTTGCTACAAGGTTAGTTTCTTAATCTTAACAGGCATGTAATAAAATCAGTTACCAAAGACACACTTAAAAGAGACAGTTAGAAATTAATTTGCATCTGATGATATTTGTCATAAGTGAAAAGATACAGAAAACATTTTTAAAAGAACAAGCTATTTTCTGAGACTAGGCATTAGCCAAGTTTTCACAAATCAACCACTAATTAGATTGCCAGCATCTCAAGGGCAGAAACTACATCATATTTATTTTTGATTCTTATTTCTAGCACATAGTAGGGTCTCAATAAATGTTTGTTGAACTAAACTGAATAATAAAGTCAAAGAACTGAAGATGCACTGATATAAAAGAAATGCATCATAAGATTCAGGAATACTGTAAGAAATTTGTCATGGAAGCATAAGAAGAAATAACCTTTCAATGAAGTTTGGAACAGGACTCTAATGCCATGTGGGCCCCCCAAAAGTGCCAAATGTTAATGTACGTGAGTATGAGTATGAGATCCAAATAAAATTTAAGAGCTGAAGAACCTGGAGATAACAACCTACATTTTTCTCTTTGCAGATAAGAACATTAAGACACAGAGATTGTAAACAAATCACTCAAGATAACACAGCAAATGAAATTACAGAGATCAGAACCTTAATTACTACATTTTATGAACCAAATATACATGCTTTGACCAGGAATAAATGAGTACTACAGATAAGGCATAATGTGGGAAGTACACACATACGTACTAATAAAGCGTTATAGGTGTCAAATAAAAAACAAGTTCTTTTCAGAGTAGAAATATAGTTTAGTAATTAAGAATAAAGAACCTAGCCCTGGCTGGTGTGGCTCAATGGATTGAGCACCAGCCTGCAAACCAAAGCATCACTGGTTTGATTCCCTGTCAGGCCACATGCCTGGGTTGCATAAGAGGTCCCCAGTAGGGGGCACATGAGAGGCAACCACACACTGTTGTTTTTCTCCTTTACTTTCTCTCTTCCTTCCCCTCTCTAAAAATAAATAAATAAAACCTAAAAAAAGAACAATTTCAATAAAAATAAAACAGGGGTAATAATAGAAGATATTGATGTGAATTAAATCAGTTAATATAGGTAGAGGATATAGAACAGTTCTTGGTCTATGGTAAATATAGCCTGTTCTGCTACAAGGTTTATTTCTTTACTGAAAATTAGCTCAGATGAAATTGGTAAAAATATATTTGAAGTGGTAATGCAGTCTAAGAGATTTCTAATTTTATATAATTCTTTTACCAGCCTGGATATGTAATTAGATTCCATTGCTAGAAAAAATTAGAAGTAAATTTCATCAAAGCCAAAAATGACTATCGTCTTTGTTTTGTTATAAAATACTTGGGAAAAAAATCAGTATTTACCAAAGAGTACACAACTATCAAATAGCTTCATTTATCCCTTACTTAAATCTTGGGGAAGGAATATAAATTAAGCAAACTAAGTTTCAAAAACCCATAGAATAAATTAGTTGACAAAAAATGGCATGAAACTTGAATTTCAATATTTTTTAAATTACTTTTACATTAAACATCAAGTGATTTGAAGTATTAAATGATGGACTAATTTGTGTGTTCAAGTCTACCTGAAACTTGCATATTTTAAATTTGAGGTGGTGTATTATCAGGGCAAAGTACAAAATTTAAAAATCCCCATCTCTGATGAAATATTGCCACTTGCAACAACATAGATGGATCTTGAGATATCATGCTAAGTGAAATAAGTCAGATGGAACAGGACAAAAAACATATGATTCACTCATAAATGGTATATAAAACAGGAAGCAACAAACAAAATAAACAAACTCACAGACAATGGTGGTTACCAGAGAGGAAGGGGGCACTTGTTTAAATATTTTCAGTAGTAGCATTCCTGTTATTAGCAAGACTCATTTCAATGAAATATTTTTAGAACTCAGTCTTTGAAATTTAAGTGCAACGGTGTAAAATATTATATCACATTAAATACTCATCATACATAAAACTTATTAGAAAGGTTTCTGTAGATGAAAGCAGTAAATAGATGCATTTGAAAACCCATCTCACAGATTTGGTATTATGATGTAGACACTTATTGGGTTTAAATCCTGACTTGGCCACTTATTGTCTCCTTGACTTAGGGAATTAACTTAATGTACTTAATCTCTAAAATGGAAGTGATAACAATTCCCTTATAAAATTAGTTAATGATTTAATTGACTTATACAATCTGACTCAGAGTGGGCACTGACATATTTTTGAAAATAAGTTTCAATTGCTCAATACAGACTTTCATATGTGGACTCTGCTTAAAATAGGTTTAACTGGAAAGAAACGAGGCTACATTTTCAGTATAGATAAGTCATTTAGACAAGATAAGCTTTCAGATTCATTTATAAAATGTAAGCATTAAAGTAAATTATTTCCCAGGGCACTAATTTATTATTCTAAGTAGTTTCCATAAGAAATTCTCAATTTAACTGATATTAAGATTCTGTAGCCAATAAATTACCCTAAAGTTAGCTAAGAAATGTTTAAAGGCTGTGGCTGTCAACCCTGACTGTATATTAGAACTGAGTGACTTAAAAAATTACAATGGTGAGAGGGAAGAGGTGTTGTGGAGCTGGGTGAAAAGGTGAAGTAATTAAGCAAAATAAATAATCAATCAAACAAACAAAAATTCATAGATACAGGCAACAGCATGGTAATGACCAGAGGGGAAAGGGGGTTGGGGAGGTAGAAGACGTTCAAGGGCAGTAAATGATGATGGAAAATGACTAGACTTGGGGTGGTGAATACACAATACAATACACAGATGATATATTGTAGAATTTTGTACACTCAAAACCTGTATAATTTTGTTAACCAATACCATCCCAATAAATTCAGTAAAATTAAAAAAATAAAAATACTAAAACCCCAAAATTAAATTAGAATCTTTGTAAAGTATGGTCTGAGCATCAATGTTTCCTTAAAGCTGCAGTATCATTCAGATTGTAGTCAGGGTTGTGAATGGCCACCTTAAAGGAAAGTTAGAAGTAATTTCAGTGTAAAGGAAGTTAAGAGCAGATTCAGTATGAGTCCCATTTCATTTCCCAGGCTAAGGATTTTCTGATACAGGAATACCTCTCAAAATTCTTCATCCAATTTTTTAAAGATTTTATTTTTTAGAGAGAGAGGAAGGGAGGGAGGGACAGAGAGAGGGAGAGAAACATCAATGTGTGGTTGCCCCTCACAGGCCCCCAATTGGGCACCTGGCCTGCAACCCAGGCATGTGCCCTGACTGGAATCCAAACAACTGACTTTTTGGTTCACAGGCCCGTGCTCAATCCACTGAGCTACACCAGCCAGAGCCCATCTTCTTTACTCAAAATCTATTCTCTTATTTCCATTAGTCTGGGTATCACATGACCTTTTTACACTCTGTTAAATATTGAATTAATTTATATTCATCAATACCTGCACTTAAGCATGACTTTCATAATTTTGTTAAGGAAACGTCCAATTTCTCAAAATGAAAATCACAGTATAAAATTTATTATTTTTATTTTCTTCCATGTCCATGAGCCCTTTTCTTTTTTTTAACTCAATCCCTGCATCCCCCAAGCCACCAGAGCTGTCAGACTTTCTCTTTTATTACACAATATCTGCACATTCCCTTTCTTTCTCCCCCTCTCATTATCTTTGGAATCACTGTCATTTTCAGTAAACACTGATAAGTACTTAAGTTAAATCTTTTTCACTGACAGATTCCTGAAAATTTCAAGTTTACTCAGCAGAAGTGAAGCTCAAAATAATATAACCATAAAGTATGTTGTAACAATAAATCTTGTGATTTATTATTTCTGATAATTCCCTATAAAAACCTGGCACACTCTATTAGCATCTTCCATATTATTATATTATGGAGGATACTTAGTAGCATATTATATTATTATTTTTCCAAAATCTTTGATAGCTGAAAAACTGGAGATATGTAGGTTGCCTCAAAAATTATGAGTACTTAACATGTTGGTAAATTATAAGAGAAATATTTTAAAGGAAATGCATGTTGGCTGGCTTGATGGGCTGTAGAACAAGATGGTGTACTGAGATTGTATAATAAAGATTGTAAATCTAAATATTAAAGTCAAAATGAAAAGTTCATTTACTTTAAATTCCATCTGAAGTGTCTGGTAATTATAGCCTGTAAAAAACTTCTTGATGTGTTACTCACATTTTAATCCCTTTTCATTTGAGGGGGGCGGAAATTAGCAGTACATGGTATTTTTAAAGAAATATTCTATTGGATTTCTACATATGCAGAAATAGTAAAAATGCGAAAAACACTCAATCTTTGTTTTATATCTATGAAGAAAAGAAAATTACACATACTTATGTATGTTTTGTTTGTTTTTCTAAAATGTAAAAAACAATAAAAGTGTCCACTGTTAGTTTCAAAATATGTAAAACCAACTTTCTCTCTTGCACCAGGAAGAAAGGTCCTGCTCACAACCCCCACTTTAAAATGGCTCAGAATCGATGTTGTCTATAGGTTTTTCATATATGGCCTTTATTATGTTGAGGTATGCTCCCTCTATTCCCACTTTGCTGAGCATTTTTATCATAAATGGGTGCTGTACCTTATCAAATGCTTTTCCCACATCTATTGATATGATCATGTGATTTTGTTTTTTGTTTATGCAATGTATTACATGTATTGATTTATAATACCCAAGTGCTGGAAGCAGCCTTGATGCCCATCAGTAAATGAGTGGGTCAAAAAACTGTGGTACATTTACACAATGGAATTCTATGCAGCAGAAAGGAAGAAGGAGCTCCTACCCTATGTGACAACATGGATGATACTGGACAGCATTATGCTAACTGAAGTAAGCCAGGTGGTGAAAGACAAATACCATATGATATCCTCTATAATTGGAACCTAATAAACAAAACAAACAAGCAAGCAGAATAGAACCAGAGACACTGAAATTAAGAACAAACTGACAGTAACCAGAGAGGAGGGAGGAGGGAAATCACGTGGGAAAGAAAGGAAAGGGCCATAAATGAACAAGTATAAAGGACTTATGGGCAAAGCCAAAGGAGGGTAGGATTGAGGGGGGGAGGTGGGGGTGGGTAGGGTGGGGGAAAGTGGTGGTGGGAAAATGGAAACTGTATTCAAACATTAATAAAAATACATTTTAAAAAAGGCTCAGAATTGTAAAGGCATTTGTTAATTTTATTTAAAATTAAATTATCTGCTCTGGCTGCTGTGGCTCAGTGGATTGAGCACAGGCCTATGAACCAAAGGATCACCAGTTTGATTGCCAGTCAGAGCACATGCTTGGATTGCCACCTAAACCCCCAGTAAGGGGCGTGTGAGAGGCAACCACACATTGATGTTCCTCTCCCTCTCTTGCTCCCTCCCTTCCCCTCTGTCTAAAAATAAATAAAATTATCAGACAAAAGTAACTGCTTTGGAATTAAGTATTTCTAGTTAGAACTAGAAGCACTTTTGAAAAAGTTATCTTAGAGTATAGGAACATAACTTCATTACTGAGATTTACTGAAACCTTTTGGTTGTTTTTGGTAAACATTTATTAATGCTGGACAAACAGTGGAGCTACCATGACATCATATCATAAATCAGATAAACTATCATAACCACATGAAATGTTATCTTGTACAAACTACTAATAATTTTGCATTTTGAGATGAATTATTGGGCACTGATTTGGTTCATTCAGCCTCAAAAGAATGCTTTCATTTTCTGTTATGATTTTTACCATTCAAAAGAAATTTTTGAGGGATTCATTTAGAATGGCCACGTGATCAAGGCATTAGAAGCTGATTTTTTTGCCTGTTAAAATAACAACTCTTTTTGTTCACAATCCTTTGTTAGACTGTGAACTATGAGAGATGGGGTACATTCTCATTACCAAGCAGAATGCCTGGCATATAATTACAAAACAGGATTACTGAATGAATCATTGAATAAGTGAATGAGTAAAAAGGTTTCTCTACTCCTACTCTGGTGTACATTAATTTGAGGCAAAATATTACTTCCTTTGAAATTTCATCTCACATTTTTTTTACTTCTGCAAAAGCTCATCATGCTTGTTTATCAAATCTAACTATTTATAGATTTACAGAAAATTTCTATTTCAAAGGCAGTCAAATCACACTAAATGACATTTTCCTACAAAGAATAATTATGCCTCTAGAATATTTGCACATTTAAAAACCAACTTTTAAAATTGACACTTGTGTAATTTCATTTGTATTTCTACTTTTAAGGAGGAAGTAAGCCAGTATGTAATTTGTTGAAATGCACTATAAACAACAGCCTTTTAACAGATGAAACATTAGAATATTGACTAGGATTCTTTTTGTAATAACAGTGCCTCTCTCATTCTCATTGAGCACTTCCTACATGTTAAATATATTCCAATTTATCTTCACAGTAACCTTATTGGGCATGATTAACTCCTTTATACATCTGAGAAAACTAAGAACAGTTAAATAACTTCTCTAATATTACATGGCTTAAAGATGAACTATTATAATCCTTTTATTTTTACAAATTAGGATTTGAAGTTGTGTGGAGTTCAGTTAATTGAAAGGTCACATAATTAGTAAATAATAGAACCAAGACTTAAAACTGTTTCCTGACTCCTAGTTCAGTATTCTGCAGTTTGAATAATCACATTTCATATTAAGCTATTGTAGAGCACATTTTAGCTAAATCCCTCCTCTGCCTTCTTTCTCTACACAAAGGATTTAATCATAGTTAAGTTTTGACTTGGGGGAGAAGTCTTGGTGAAATATAGATTAGAAGTTTATCAGCATATAAGTAATAGTTTAAAAAAACATGGGACTTTCTTTAGGTAAAAGGAAAAAGTGCTTCTCCAACATTGGCCTGCATTAGAATTACTGAGAGTTTGTAAAAAAAAAATTACACATTCTTGAACCCTATCCCTACAGATTCTGATTCAGAAGGTGTGGGAGTACAGTTTACAATTTGCATTTTTAACAAGTGCCTCTAAGTAATTCTCATTTATGGGATTAAAAGATTGAGAAACACTGAGTCAGAGGGACCTAAGAAACAAAACCCTCAGGATAAATTAAGGAAAAATTGCAACATTTATGGAATAAAAAGTCAGAATCCAATCAAGAAGACTGAGAAAAATGGCCAGACAGTTGGGAGAAGAATTTAGAGAGCAAGGTGTCTCAAAAGCCAGTGGAAGAAAGAGGTTCAAATAAGTAGTGATCAACTCAGTTAAAAGTTGCAGATAAGTAATATTAAATGAGGACTGAAGTTTCAGTAGAGTAATGAGTGCAGAAGCATGGTTTCTGTTGATGAAGCAGTGGATGTGAGATAAGGGATTGATAGCATAGATTGTCTTTTAAGGAAAATTTGCTTAGCAGAAAAGGAAAAGTCAATGAAATATTTAAAGGATGAAATAATAAAGAATTATTTTATTTTGGGGGATGGGAGAGATTTGGGTATGAATATAGATAGAATGAAAGTAGCGGGTGAGAAGAAAAGTTAAACGGTCAATGAAAATGAAAAGAAATAAGGTGCTGAAATAAATGAGAAGACCATACTTAGAAAGAAGAAATATGTTCTCCTCTGCACCTGGAGGAGTGGAAATAAGGTTGCCTGTGAATAAGAATCACTTTGAAGGTGGGAGTGCAGGAAGATGAAGAGGTTCACATTTTTGCCTTAATTATTTTGAGATTATAGTAAAATTATATGTATACAAATTTAAAATTGTTTTACTTTTCTGATGAAACTAACCTTTTAACTTATGAAACATCCACCTTTAGCTTCAGTAATGTTTTCCACCTTAAAATCTACTTAGTTTGATATGTGAAATTTCTTTTGATAATTGTATGGTGTATCTTTTTCCATCATTTTACTCTCAAATATTCCATTTTTTACATTGCAGGCATGTCTTTTGTAAGCAGCTTAGAGATGAGATTTTTCTACCTAATGTAACATTCTTTTTTCTTTTACGTTGAGCACTTAGTTTGTTTGCAACAAATATTATTGCTGATGCATTTGAGTTTAAATCTACCACCTTGCCACCTGATACATACTTTTTATGCCCATTTTCCTCTTATTTTTGTTTCTCTTATTTTCTTTTGGACTTCCATTTTCAATCTTTTCTTATATTGCTTGTTAGTTGTACATTAATTTATTATTTTTTTAGTGGCTACTATGAGCACCCATGGATTATCAAAGTATGGTACTTTTTCACTTCTTGAATAGTGCAAGGATCTTAGCATACTTTGTTTACCCTCCTCCCACCTTATCTGCTACCATTGGAATGATTTTCAATTCTATGTATTTAAAACCCCATATTATCATTGCTATTATTACCATTTTACCCAGTCAACAATCACTCATATTTATGTATATATTTACCATTTTGTTGCTCTTCATTCTTTCCTTGAGTTTCCATCTGGGATCATCTTTCTTCTTCTGAAGAGCACCTTTTAGTTGGGTGTGCTGGTAACACATTCTCAGCTCACTTTGTCAAAAAGTTTTGATTTCACTCTCATTTTTGAAGGATATTGTTATGGGTAATTGAAGTCTAAATTGGTGGTTATTTTCTTTCAGCTTTTTCAGTTCACTTTAGAAATGGCATTCCATTTTCTTCTGGCTTGCATTGCATTTCCTTCTTCTCCCAGATCTTGGCCCCATATCTTTCACTGACTGTTTTTCTTTATAATGATTTTAAAATTTGTCAAGCTTTTCTGATTGTTTTCAGCCAGGAAGTTAAAATAACCAAGTCCACACAAAATACCAAGTCCACCATTACTGGAGGTATTTCCAGGATGTTCATGACTGATTGGCCCAGGATTTTTGCTGAAGGGGGTGGTGAGGCCAAAGCTGAGATTCAAAGGAAGCTGGAGTTGGATAGGGGGCCTTTTTTGGAGTGAGAATATTTTGGATTTGCTTCTGAGAAAAGACAGCTGATCACAGATGATTAAATAAGTAAGTGATATTGACAATCCAGCTGAACTTGATAGCAGTGACAAGCAGGCGTAGCGAGTGGTACCACGTATTTGAGCCTCCATTTGTTAGTTTTAAAAATGAGTATGAAAATAGGTCCTATCCTGTCTATCACAGTCTTTTTGAGGACCAAATGAGGTGATGGTATTAAAAAAAAGTGGATATACAAGTAAACTGTGAAGTGGCATAAATACTGGCTATTTATAAACATGCAGATTTTGCCCTGGATGGGTAGTTCATTTGGTTAGAGTGTTGTCCCAATAGACCAAGATTGTGAGTTCAATCCCTGGTCAGGGCACATACAAGAATCAACCAACAAACGGATGCATGAATGAGTGGAACAGAAACAATGAACCCCCCTCTCTCTCCCCCTCTCTTTCTCTCTCTCTCCTCCATTCCTTTCTTTAAAAATCAATAAATAAAATTTTAAAAACATACAAATTAAAAAATTGAAATGGTGCTTTCTTATTCAAAAGGATGAGGTATGTAGAATTGTGTCTTCCAGGGCTTCTTTTTAGCATCATGGACATCACTTGAATTTTCATTCATAGAATTGATATTTACTGACACTACCACTAGGGGATATATACTCATGGAAGAAGGCTGTGAGTGAGTAAGTGAGTGATCATATCATGCGTAGAGCAAGTGAGAAAGAGGACAAAAGTTAAGAAGTGAGATGGAATGGGAGAAAGAAGGAGATCAAATAGACTGGCAGGAACTTTGTGAGTTTCCAATCTATACTTAATTTTTTTATCTCCCTGATGAGGACAATTTAGTAGAGCTATCTCACCCAGACTAGCTACTGCTACTGAGAAGCCTATCAAGGTTATTGGTCAAAGGGTTACTACAGAAAGGTCCATCAAGTATACACGGCCTGCCTAGTGTCTGATTGCTGGCTCCTGGTTTTATCTCCTGAGTCCTGATACTTGAATGGAAACAAGAGACCAGTCAAGTGGTTCTAGGCTTCTCCTGAGCAGAGATGAGCCATTTAAGTTGAGCAATTTTGTAACATTGTTCATTACTTGCCATGGTCACATGTGAATACATGGAATCTGAAACTTTGTTTCTATAAGTAGAAGGACAGAGACACTTTTTTGAAGTAAATGATAGATTTTTCAGAATGTACGCTAATGACACATTTTGGAAACACAGAACACTCCTTTTAGACATGCATCTTTACAATGAAAATACCTTGTAGCCATGCAATATTTTAACACACAGACATGTAGTTTTAATGTTGTCATAACTTTTCTCACACTTAGAAATAATTCTACTATTGATTTATTTTAAAACAGAAAGCCCATAAAGTAGCCTGTTAGATTTTTCAATGTTGACAAAAATCCTAGATAAAATTTCCATTTATTTAGATAAATTCCTTTACTTCTTAGCTTTATTCTTTTGTAGAGCATTAAGGTTGATTTTTCCTGCCATCTGATCATTCTGGGTAGATTTCTTCTACTGATAATCAGTTTTCTCAGCAAGGCATATGGTTTTATATCCATATTTATTAATTAGAATATTGTATATTTAAAAATAAAATTACATTTTGTGTCTTTCATTTTGGTTTTCGATTGCAGATGTTGATAACCAAGACTTGCCATAGATGTCACAATTTCCTGAAACATGATAGATCTCAAAATTAAGTGTGGTATCATTGACTACAGAGAGCCTTGCAATGTTGCAAAGACTGTATTTCAGGTGATTGCAAAAAAAAAAAGCAGAGGAAACTGTGAATGAAAAATCATAGCATAAAATACAAATATTAGATTATAAAGAATGTATGGACTATTTCAATGAAAACATATTGGGTCTTCACAATCATTGATCAGATCAATGATTATAACTATCCACAAACCAAGTGAATGGAAAGCATACGGAGCCAGGCATATTAGATGAAAGATGAGTGTGACAAGATGTTGGTAGAGATGATGACAATGGGCCAGTACCCTTCCCTAGATATGAAATAATGGTCCCAGCCAGAAAACTTATTAGTTATTCTTATTGTGGTTGGTATAGGCTCATATTTGTGGGTAGGTTTCTTTAGCCATCTGAGTGAAAGCATTTCATAAACTTTTCACTGCTCCCCCAAAAGGTTGCAACTTTGTGGCTAGTGTTTAATATAATATAGCAAGAATAATTCAGGCAGCGCTCATAGAGGGAAAGATACTGCTTCATATATTTCTGGCTGACACAAAAGTTGTATCTATATATTTCCTGTTTGGCCTCCAATGTAGTTTTCTTCTTTCATGTTACTTGTGTCCATGGAATTAGAAGGACTGTTAAAGATAAGGAGTGGCCACAGAGACGTACGCAAAGGAAAAAACATGCCTAATTCCAGACATGAATTTACCATGAAGCCAATGAAGCTTACGTTTTAGGGCCTCACATTTGTATAAGCCCCTTCCAAAGGCCCCAAGAATATTTTATGTTTGTAATATTTGTCATATTTTTAAAATTTAGAATTCATTGTGATTTTTCTCATTCCATATTTCAATTTGTATATATTTCCTCAGCAATTGTAGGTTGGGAGAATTTTATTTCCTGTCCAAACTCTTAACAACCTCTCCTTCTCTCAATACATCAAAATCTGTAGCTATAAAACTAACATTTTGAGGGAAATCAATAATAATCAATTTTTGTGTTAGGGATTAATTAATTACTAGGGAGAATATAAGCAGTAGTTAATCATTTCTTTGAGAGAACACTGTGGGAAGGAATAAAATAGTGGACCAGGGAAACCACATTAGATTCACAGAGCTATAAGTGACCACAGTTGTAATTCACTCAGACCTTGCATTTTACATAGGAGAAACTGAGGTTCAAAGAGGAAATATGACTTGTTCAAGTTCACATGTAGCTTTATTAGTGGTAAAGTCAGATTTCAAGGAAACTAAAACCTAAATTCTAATATTGCTCCAATTAATTTGCTCCTTCATTTATAAAATTTCCTATCACATTTTAGATTTCTGTATTTTACCTAATAAAGTTAATATTCTATCTTACTCTACAACTGAGAACCAAATTATTCTTAAATATTTTAAATAATTTGTGCATGTAATCATTAGTATAAAATGTCACATTCTTTTTGCATGCAGTTTATAGTTTAATGACATCCCATCCTTAATACAATTGAACAATAAGATAATAGCCTATTTATTTTTTAGGTCATTAACTATTTCAACCCAAACAATTCTATATTAAATGTCTCTGCCACCTTTCTCTCATTAAATCAGTATGCTAAGATTAGGTTTTCCATATGGGCAACTGTAAAAACTATTTTGTTATGTTTTCATAGAAACATTAAACTAAGATTTGACAATAGATTAAAATGATTTTAAAAATACAAGTGTGACATCTGAATGGTTACTTAAATAAGAACTTTAAATATTTTTCATATTAAATAATATCTTGTGTTTGAGCAAGTGTGGTTTATTTTCCCTCTGTTTAAAGAGAAGTAAATCATAACTACATTCCTTTTTAAAAGTTCTAGAAACTCACATATATACTAAGATAAATATAATCCTATCATGGTTGAGTTAAAATAATGCACTTAAACTATGTAACTGACTTCACTGGTAATTAATTTCCTGGCTTAATTCTGAATTAAAAATTCCTTATCTGAAAGCACTGCGAAAATCTTTACAATAAATTTGGAACATATACAGATGAGTAATATAAAATACATATAAATCATCACTAAGACTCCAGTAGTTAAATGGACAAACATTATGAGCAGGCAATTCAGGCAAAAATAAAATAAAAATGGCTTGTAAATATAATGGAAAACTTCAATCTCATTAATTGTAAGAGAAATAAAACATGACAAGGTTGTGATTATGACTACTTTTCACCTAGATAATTAAATAGTAAATGTATAATGAAATGGTTATGCACATATGCTGCTGATGTAGTATCTTTAGCGTAAACTGATATAACCCTTTATGAAAGAAATTTTTCAGTTATATTAAAAATCTTAAACATGTTCATAGCCCTTGAACTAGTAATTCCATGTCTAAGCAACTAAGTCTGAGAAAAATTAATGTATGAAGATGTACAATTATATATATCAAAGTATTATGTATAATGGTAATAGCAAGAACTTGAAATAATTTGAATGCCAATAAAAGATATCAAATGAATTATGTTTATATGATCAAATTATACATGTATTTATGAATAAAATGAATATATATACTTATATATAAGTATATAAAATGAATACATATACTTATATATGTAATACATATGTCACAATAATTTAAGTAAAATATGAAGAGAAGAAACACTGGAAGAAAATATATAAATATTGTTAATGGGTGAAACAATTCAAATGCTTTTCTGTATTGTCCACATTTTACATAAGTTATTACTTTTAAATGAGAAAAAAATAGTTTTAATAATAAAGATAAAGAAATGGAGAAAAGTGTAGAAACATATATAATATAAGAACAATGTCCAAGCAATTAAATACAACCTAAAACACAAATAAGTTTTGATTTTATAATTATAGCAGGAATAAGAAAAACAGATAAAACCTAATACTGATGAAAATGAAGGTTTAATTTGGTAGAATTCTTCTGGAAGATAATTTGATAATCTTAAAATAATTGTACACTCTGTCACTATAATCATCAGAATCATAGGAATATATTCAAGGAAATTAATTCAATGGTTAAAGATAAATATACCTAGAAAGATAACTATATCAGCTTTACTTTTATTACCTGAAAACTGGTGGCAATCAAAATAATCCAACAATAATTAAATAATGAAATTAATTATGGGTTATAAATTAAATTGTACATAATGTAGTCACTCAAAATTAATATAATGACTATATAAAAAAGCAAGATATGATTACATCATCTTATATACTGAATATATGGAGCAACATTGAAAGGAACCCCCTCAAAACCCCTAAATGATTATGTGTTAAATTAGGATTTGATTGACATTTAAAATTTATATAATGTATTATATTAATGAAAAATATTTTTTAAAATTTGCTTACCACTTGCATCCTAGGTGATATCTCTTCTGGTCCAGTGACTTCAGGTGGCAGATCCATTATGTAATTACACATTTTAGTCACACCCTTGCACTAGAAAAGAACAGAGAAAAGATTCATGAAACTTACCTTACATCAATGTCATTTCTAATAGGTAATTTTCATAACTTTTTTTGAAAAATTGAATATATGTACTTATATTCATATTTATATTCAGGAAAACACACTAGACATACATAACTCATCAACAGGAAGAAATATATATATTTATTTGCAAAGTGAGTCAAGTGTTTAATATCAAGGTACAAAATTGTAAAGTATGTAATTTTTTAGGCAGTCTCAATTGTTGTGTAGGCAACATGCAGATGAGTGAAAAGAAGTAAAAAATTTTTGAATATATATACACACACACACATATACACAAACATAAATTCACATATATATATATATATATACATATATACACATACATACACATATGGCATGAAACTCTCAGAAGAGGCAGAAGAGCCTAAGAACTTAAGTATTATCCAGAATCCCATCCACAGAGAAAGAGGGTAAATATTAAAATTACCCATCATAAACTGCATAAGTATCTATTTACTGCATTTTTGGTGGGAATATTTGTATATCCCTGTATATATGCACTCAGGGAACATATTGTCATTGCCTTTAAATGAACCAAACTCTCTAAAGGAAATTTGACCTGTTGATTTTAATATTTTGATACCACAGAATTTGATTCTAACATGTCAGTAACAGTTTAGGAAGGGAAATTAAAACATTAAACAAAAGGAAAGAGTTATAAATAATAGCCCAGTGAACCACCTACTTAGCAATCAGTAAATCTCATATGGGGGGAGTTATAGCTTATACATAATTCTAAATCCCTACCACATCGTTCAATTTCAAATATACAATAGAACTACATAAATATGTATTGTTGGTGAGTATGAGGGAATAAAAACAATTCTTAAACATTTCCAAGACATATGTAAAATGATTAACATTGACTTTGAGTAAAGGGATCATGGGAAAACACAGATTTAAATGGTTAAAGAAAAACCACTATGTTGTATACCTGAAACCAATACAAAACAATATTGAAAGCAAAATGTAAATTTTTAAAAGGTAAGTTGTCCCATTATATTTAGAAAATTTGTATGGACTACTAATAAAAACAAATAAAACATTAAAGAACAAAATACTTTATGATCTAAACAATTTGAAAAAAAACACTTTTAGATAAAAATCCATGTTTCTACTGGTACCAAATGCATATATTATCCCTGGTAAATATTTTAATTTGATATGTACATTACAATTTGAGGAAAAAGAACAAATTAGGAGGGATCACAGTACCTGATATCAAACAATATTTCAAGGTCACTATAATCAAAACAGTCTGGTAGTGGTATAAGAACAAAAACATAAACCAGTCGAACGGAATAGAGAATCCAGAAATAAACCTATGTCCCCGTGGTCCATTAATATATGACAAAGGGGGCAGAAAATATAGAATGGAATAAAAAACAAATTGTGTTGGGAGATCTGGACAGCTATATGCAAAAAAAAAAAAATGAAACTCAACTACCAACTTACACCATACACCAAAATAAATTCAAGATGGATAAAAGATTTAAACATAAGTCATAACAACATAAAAGTCCTAGAGGAGAACATAGGGAGAAAAATCTCAGATATTCCATGCAGCAATATTTTCACCAATATGTTCCCTAGAGCAAGGATCATAAAGGAAAGAATAAACAAATGGGACTATATCAAATTAAAAACCTTCTGCAGAGGAACAGAAACCATCATCAGAATAAAAATGAACCCACTGTATGAGAGAACATATTTGCCAATGATATATCAGGCAAGTGTTTGATCTCCAAAATATATAAAGAACTCATACAACTCTACACCAGGAAGACAAACAATCCAATTAAAAAATGGGCAAAAGACGTGAACTTCTCCAAAGTGGACAGACAGAGGGCCCAAATGAAAGGATGCTCAGCATTACTGGCCAGCAGAGAGATGCAAATCAAAACCACAATGAGATACCACTTCATATCAGGTCAGAACAGCCATCATCAACACATCAACAAACAACAAGTGCTGGTAAGGTTGGGGAGAAAAGGGAACCCTAGTACACTGTTGGTGGGAAGGTAGACTGGTGCAGCCACTGTGGAAAATAGTGTGGAATTTCCTCAAAAACCTAAAGATGGAACTGCCTTTTTATCCAGTTAACCCACTGCTGGGATTATACCCTAAGAATCCTAAATCACTGATTCAAAAGAACCTATGCACCCCTATGTTCACAGCAGTGTTATTTACTATAGTCAAGTGCTGGAAACAGCTTAAGTAGCCCATCAGTAAATGAGTGGATCAAAAAACTGTGCTACATTTACACAACAGAATACTACACAGCAGAAAGAAAGAAGGAGCTCCTACCCTTTGCAACAGCATGGATGGAACTGGAGAGCATTATGCTAAGTGAAATAAGCCAGGAAGTGAAAGGCAAATACTATATAATCTCACCTATAAGTGGAACCTTTCAACAAAACAAACAAGTAAGCAAAACAGAACCAGAGACATTGAAATAAACAACAAGCTGGCAGTGACCAGAGAGTTTCAGGGAGGGGGACAATGAGGGAAAGAAGGGGAATGAGTACAAAGGACCCATGGACAAGGACAATGAGGTGGGGATTATCTTTGGGAGCGGGGGTTGGATAGGACAGGGGAGAGCAATGGGGGGGGGATGGGGACAACTGTAACTGAACAATGAAAAATAAATTAAAAATGAATAAATAAATATAAATAAAATGTAAAGTTATAAATATGATGTCTGTCTGGATAAAGTCCCACTATTTTTATTACGCAAATCGTTTGTATGACATCGGTGTAAACTTGAGGCCAGAGAGTGGACTGGAATGTGCATGTGTGAACAATGATGATTTCACTGCATTAGTCAGTGGGGGCAGTAGATGCCTTTGAGTGAGTATGTGTACTGCGTGGCTGTTGCATTCAAAATGACTGAGTAGAGTAATGCATGTGCATCAAACTTTGTGTTAAGCTTGAACATTATTCTGCAAAAACTATTTGGATAATTCAAAAGCAACAGCTATAGGCAACTGGTGATTGGCAGCTTCATCATGACAACATGCCCACTCATGCATCATGTCTCATGCAGAAGTTTTTGGTGAAACATCAAATCACCCAGGTGATTCAGCCCCCTTAAAGTCCAGATTTGGTGCCCTGAAACTTCTGGCTTTTCTCAAAACTAAAATCACCTTTGAAAGGGAAAACATTTCAGACCATCAATGAGGTTCAGGAAAATACAATGGGGCAGTTGATGGCGATTGGGAGAATTGTGTGAGGTCCCAGGGTGCCGACTTTGAAGGGCACTGAGGCATCATTGTCCTACATACAATATTTCTTGCATCTTGTATCTTCTTCAATAAATGTCTCTATTTTTCATATTTCATGGCTTAATACCTTCCTGACAGACCTTGTACTTTGACAATAATTAAAGAGTAGTAAGCTCCTTCCTCATCTACCACACCCTTTGATGCACTTCCAAACAAAGAACCTGGGAAATTATAGAGTCAAGGATGGAAAGGATCTTCCAATTTTGGTAGAAACCTCACCTCATAGTTTTTATTCCACTATATTTTTCTTTTCCAAACTAGGCACTATTTCAAAATAGACTAGAACCCCAGGACTGGCTTCAGGCTACACCTGTCTCCTGCCTACTCCTCTGCTCCATTCTATTTCAAGCCCAAACAAACAAAACAAGAAAAAGTCTTGTCTGAATGGTACTGATATGTCTGCAGGAAATAATATGTTAATGCATCACTGTGCACTGTATAATGAGTTAACATGTATAGTTTCAATTGTGTCCTTCTAAAGATCTGATATTTGAATTCACATGTGTGACTCTAAGGTAGAAATTTATTCACTATCTGACTTCTGGCCTTGATACAAATGTCCAATAATAAAAATAGTGTGGTGTTAGCATAAAAACTGACTAATAGGTAATGAAAAATATACTGTCCATAAACAGACCTTCATTTATATAATCATTAAATTTTTGGCAAAAACACTAAAAGAATCCAATTGAAGAAGCAAACTATTTTCCATAATGGTACCAGAACAATTTAATATCTGTGGGAAATATAATAATCTATAACCTGTATATTAAAGCATACTTTGTAATGGATCATGAATCTAAATATAGGAACTAAAATTATAAAGCATGTAGATGAAAACAGAAAAGAGCCTCTTTACAACTTTAGGTCGACAAAGTTTTTCTAGATAAGACACAAGGAAAAATAACACTTTGGACTTCATTAAAATTAAAAACTATTACTCAACAAGAAGCTCCATTGAGAAAATGAATAGGCGAACCTACACTGGGAGAAAATACTAATAAATTAAATGTCTGACAAAAGACTGGTATCCAGGTTACATGAAAAACCCCAATAACTCAATAATAAAAATGCATACAATGTGCAACACTGAGTCCAGGCCCATAATGTAAACTACAGACTTTGGATGATTAAGATGTGTCAATGCAGGTTCAATTATAATGAATGTACCACTCTGGTGGGGCTTACTGATAATGGGGGAGTTTATATATATGTAGGGTTGCGAAGTATACAGGAAATTGTGTCTTCCTGTAAATTTTGCTGTAAACATAAGACTACTCTAACAATAGTCTCTAAAAATCCTTATATGAAATATAGTCATAGAAACTTTATTCATAATAGCCTTACATTCTAAATAATAGAAACCTCCATCTATATAATAGATAAATTGGGATATATGTATGTGTATGCAATGGAATAGTATATAACAGAAAAATCAACTGATAGTAAAAATTGATATGAAATATGCTGAGTGAGAAAGTCCTTACATTAAACAGCACATAGTATATAATTTCATTTATATAAATTTTCAGAAATGTCAAAACTAATCTGAGGTTTTGAAAAATCAGAAATGTAGTTACCTCCTAGTGAGAGGGTGGGAAAGCAGGTGAGGGGCATCAGGTATGACTCAGAATGAACATGAGGGAAATTCCTGGGGTGACAGTAATGTTCTATATCTTCACCATGGCTTGGGTTAAACAGGTGTGTATGTTTGTAAAAACCCACAAAAGAACACCTTTAAGATTTGTGCATTTTGTTTTTTTGTAAATTTTACCTATAAAATTGAACTGAAAACCAGTATTGAAGTTCCACTGATAATATGCATGCTGAAGTATTTGGGACAAAGTGTACTGATTTCTGCAACTTAACTGGCAGTGCACCATAAAAAAATAAGATGAACTGGTAGGTAGATAGAGGGATAGATAGATGATGAATATTTGATAAAGCAAATACAGAAATGTTATATGTTGAATCTAAGTGGTATGGATATGGGTGTTTATGGTATAATTCTTACAACTTTTCTATATGTTTGAAAATTTAAATAATAAAATATTGAGGGGGAGAAAACCTAAGTCTTTTTAAAGGATTT
Source organism: Phyllostomus hastatus (assembly GCF_019186645.2). Taxonomy (NCBI): domain Eukaryota; kingdom Metazoa; phylum Chordata; class Mammalia; order Chiroptera; family Phyllostomidae; genus Phyllostomus; species Phyllostomus hastatus. The sequence goes on along the minus strand of NW_025333909.1, from coordinate 8,352,645 downwards.
TATTTATTTTTAGAGAGAGAGAAGGGAGGGACAAGAGAAAGAAAGAAACATCAATGTGTGGTTGCCTCTTGCTCGCCCCTTACTAAGGACCCGGCCTGCAACCTAGGCATGTGCCCTGACTGGGAATTGAACTGATGACCCTATGATTCACAAGCTGGCACTGAATCCACTGAGCTACACCAGTCAGGGCAAAACAAAACAAAACAAAACAAAACAAAACAAAACAACAACAAAAAAAAAACCCTTAAGTCTTGACAGTGACCCACTATCTATAAAATCTGTCACTCAACTCATTTGCTCTTAGACCTCAGCTTTGTTTTCTGTACTCCCCATTCCCTCTCCCCTTGACATCTTAATCAAGCCACCTTGGCCTTCTAGTTATTCTTGGAATACATCAGACATGCATCTGCTTCACATGCTTTGGTTTTTATGTCTCCTCTTAGAACACACTTCTTCCAGATAGCCACTGGTTTTAGGGGGGATTCTCCTCTTGTATGGGAGGTTATTCAAATACTAGAGTGGGTGGTTAGACCAAACCTAAAGTGCTTTCCAAGTTTCAAAATACATAGGGTATGTCAGAAGTAACACCTTCTTGAGTGTGGTTGGTAGGATAATAATATGGGTGTAATAATTCATAGTTTTTTTCTTTCTTTTTTATTGTTGTTCAAGTACAATTATCTCTATTTCCAGCCCACCACACCCTCCCTGCCTCCCCATCCCACCTCCCACCCTAGAACCCACTCCCTTTGCCTTTGTTCATATGTCGTTCATACATGTTCCTTGTTGGTCCCCCTTTATTATCCCCTACTTTCCCTCTCCCCCCTCCTCTCTGGTTACTGTCAGATTGTTCTTTATTTCAATGATTCTGGTTGTATTTTGCTTGCTTGTCTGTTTTGTTTATTAGGTTCCACTTATAGATTAGATCATATGGTATTTCTCTTTCACCACCTAGCTCATAATTAATAGTTTTAATTTGAACATTTCACATAAAATGTCATATGGTGTGCTTGAGTGTGATATTGTTGTTACAGAATTACATGCTCATGATTTTGTAATTGCTCATTAAATTTCCAAAAAAGATTTTGTAATGAAAAGGGGTATCATTGTTCCAGACCCTGTATATTTGGATACTATTTATTTTAATTGAGGTATACCAAAACTTGAATCCCTGATCTGACATTGAGCCAATATGTAATTAATCTATGAGATTCTGAGGAGAGTTTAATATTAGTGCCAGGTATTAGGAACTTAGGAAGTCTTTAAACAGATTACTCTAAAGAGAAAGACAATATTTTTTCCTTTTTTTTCTGCATGTCCATACATCACTTTCATATCAATATCATTTCTGATGAAGAAGCATGTCTTAGAAGACATAGCTATAATTGTAAATCCCAAGCACTGTGGACAGAGGCATATAACAATCCTTTAGACTTTAGGTGGTTCTTTAATTAGTTTCTGAAGGTTGAAATACATTAACATCATATACATTCTCAAAGTCTATGACCATTTCCTGAACTTCACCCCAATACTTAATCTTCAGGTCCCATATGGAGCAGTAAGGGGGAAAAAAAGCAAAAGAAAATAGAAAGAGAAAATTTTAAGAATAAAGAGAAATGAAATGGGAGGTAAGGGCAGGGAATGTTTGGAGAAACCAGGGTGAAAAATAAAATATTAAGTAACATATATTATATGCTTATTAAATTATCACTAGGAAAACCCCTTTAAAATGTATCTCTCTATATTTAAAAAAGCAGTATCTATCAGAAATCTTAAAATGCATTCTATTTGCATAACATATAGCCATTGTGACCTTTGAATCTACAAAAGAATAAGAAATGTAAGGAAATAAGTCTTTTCATGATTTCCTAAATAGGATAATCTCAAACAAAAGGTCTCCTCTGAGTTCATGTTATGGTGATTTATGGCAAATGCAGAATGCAGAGCCACTTCATTTTTAACTATATCCTTGGTGGTTTTTCATTTGTTACTGAAGTTAAAATAGGTAGATATTTAACTAAAACAAATGCTTCAAGAGCAAAGTTTCCTATCCCTAGGAAAACTGTGAAGTAGCTTATTTTTCCTCCTATTCCTTACTTCTCCAGTTTTACATCTATGAACTGAATGTCCTCATGTTTTATTTCACCTTGCCCTTATCAAAACCTGTTTTACAAAAGGACCCCAAAACTTTCTTGCACTTAACAACAAAGCATGAACTATATTTACTATATAGTTAAATATATGCTGTACTTTACATCCCATGACTATTTTGTAACTAACAAAGCATGCATCTCAATCCCTTCACCTTTTTCACCCAGTCTGCCAAACTTCCTCCCTTCTGGCAACCATCACTCTGTTCTCTATATTTATGAGTCTGTTTCTGTTTTTTTTTTATTCATTTATATTTTTCTTTAGATTCCACACATAAGTAAAATTATATGGTATTGGTCTTTTTCTGACTGACTTAATTTACTTAACATTATATCCTCTAGATCGATCCATGCCGTCACAAATTATTAGGTTTCATTGTTTTTTATGGGTAAGTAATACTGTAACAACTATGTATGGTGCCAGTTGGCAACTGGAAATATCAGTGGGACCAGTTTGGAAAGTATATACTTGTCTAATCACTATGCGGTACAACTGAAATTAATATAAAATAATATTGAGTGTAAACTATAAATTTAAAAAATTTTTAAAAATAAAAATTATTTTTGGAGATCAAACCTTTCTCTGAGGTATCATTGGTAATTATGTTTTCCAATATAGTTGATGTCCTTTTTATTTTGTTGATGTTTTCTTTAGCCATGTAGAAGCTTTTTAATTTGATGTAGTCCCATATGTTTATTCTTTCCTTTATATTTCTTGTTCTAGGGGATGTGTCAGTGAAAATATCGCTGCATGGGATATCTGAAATTTTCCTGCCTGTGTTCTCCTCTAGGACTTTCATGGTATCATGACTTATATTGAAGTCTTTTATCTTTCTTGAGTTTATTTTGGTGTATGGTGTAAGTTGGTAGTCAAGTTTCATTTTTTTGCATATACTTGTCCAGGCCTCCCAATACCATTTATTGAAGAGATTATTTTTACTCCATTTTATGTTCCTGTCCCCTTTGTCAAATATTAACTGGCCATACTGATGTGAGTTTATTTCTGAACTCTCTATTCTGCTCCATTGGTCTATATGTCTGTTCTTACACCAGTACCAGACTGTTTTGATTACAGTAGCTTTGTAATATAGTTCAATATCAGGTACTGTGATCCCTTCTACTTTGTTGTTCTTTCTCAAAATATATAAAGAACTCATATGACTCCAACCAGGAAGACAAGCAATGCAATTTCAAAATGAGCAAAGGACCTGAACAGACACTCTCCAAGGAGGGTATACAGAGGGCCCAGAGACATATGAAAGGGTGCTCAGCATCACTAGCCAGCAGAGAGGTGCAAATTAAAACCACAATGAGATACCACTTCATATCAGGTCAGAATGGCCATCATTAACACATCAACAAACAAGTGCTGGTAAGGTTGGGGAGAAAAGGGAACCCTAATACACTGTTGGTGGGAATGTAGACTGATGCAGCCATTGTGGAAAACAGTATGGAATTTCCTTACTAAAAATGGAACTGCCTTTTTATCCAGTTAACCCACTGCTGGGATTATACCCTAAGAATCCTGAATCACCAATTCAAAAGAACCTATGCACCCCAATGCTCATAGCAGCATTATTTACAATGGCCAAGTACTGGAAACAGCCTAAGTGTCCATCAGTAAATAAGTGGATCAAAAAACTGTGCTACATTTACACAATGGAATACTATGCTGCAGAAAGAAAGAAGGATTGCCTACCCTTCACAACAGTATGAATGGAACTGGAGAACATTATGCAAAGTGAAATAAACCAGGCAGTAAAAGGCAAATACCTTATGATTTCATCTATAAGTGGAATCTAATTAACAAAGCAAACAAATAAGCAAACTAGAAACAGAGGCATTGAAATAAAGAACAAAATGATGGTGACCAGAGGGGAGGGAGGAAGGAGATAATGGGGAAAGAAGGGGAAGGGGCAAATTAAAGAATATGAAGAGAGAACTCATGGGCATGGAAAATGGGGGGATTGACTGTGGGAATGAGGGAGGATGGGGTAGGGGAGAACTATGGGGGAAAAGGCAGGACATGTGTAAATAAACAACAATAAAAAAAAGAAAAAAGAAACATTTTCTCCAAAAAAGAAATAAAAATATAAAATAAAAATTTAAAAAATGTGAAGCATGAACTAGTTTAACATACTGTATGCCCCACAGGAAAATTTTCATTCTGACAAGGAATAAGTTTTGAAGTCAAAATAATTACATTCAACCATTAGCAAACTGTAAAAAGAAGGCAGTTTCTAAGGCAGAGACATTTTAACTTTTGTTCCAGGTATTATATGAAAAATGGAAGTAGTACTAGATACTTTGTTTTGCCATGGAACAAGTGCTAAAGAATGGTGAAAACAAAACAAACAAACAAAAAAAAACCACAGCTAAATGGCTACCTAAATGATTCATACTTATAGGAGTGTTTGACCCTCTTAAATTTCCTCAAATAAATACTAGGTTGATCTAGAAAGGAAAAATATAATTAATTAATTCTAATTGTTTCAGGCACATCTAAAATACTTCAGGCAAACTGTAATTCTAAAGTACTATCAGATTTTTTTATTGTTATTTAATCAGAAAGAAAGAATGAACAGAGGTCCCCAAGGCAACATGTACAGGTTCAAGAGGGCTTTTTTTGTTGTTGTTGTTGTTGTAAATTATTAAGAAAAATATATTTTCTAAGCAATGGAATTTTATGAAGATAACTTTCTCTACACCAATATCTGATATACATAATTTCAAAATCTTTGTATTAAGGTCTGTTCTCTTGAGTAATTAACTCCAATGTATAGTTACAGTTTCTGACCAAAGAAAGCTGCACACAAGCAGATTATTTCTCAGGGAAAAAAAAGGTACCAAATCAGTAATGCAAATAAAGGAACTATTTGTATTTTTGCTTTAGAATATGCTGAAAGTATATTCCTCATATTTTCTCATTATAAATTATACCTTTTCAATTAATTTATGATTTATTTCTGTCTCACAATTTAGAATATTACCTTCTGTAAGAAACATTAGATTTTTCCTTTTTTAAAAACAATTTCATTTGTGTGACAGAAAACATAAACCACTCTATGCTTTGAACATTTACTATAGATTTATATTTATCTATACTTGTATATAGAGTTCTAAAAGAACTATAATTATTTAGTATTCTAGCATCAAAAATATATAGTATGTGTGAATTATTTTATTTTATAAAACAATATCTTAAAAGGCCACTTACCACATCTATCATATCAGATTCCATTTCATTGTTGAGATCAGGCTACAAGAGAAGAAAATATAATTGTTACTATAGAACTTATAACTTCTTTAGTTAAAGCCCCAGAATAAATATTAAATAATAATACTGGTGTGTTTCAAATAGTCTATTCATTTCAAAGTTGTAGAAAGGAATCCTTCAGAATTGGAGGAAATAGCACCAATCTGAGAGTCTCTGTCTTTTAACAGATGCCTTTCATCTTTTTATATTTATTGCTATTATAATACACGTGTATTCATTCTACCATCTAATTTTGTCTTCTATGTATTATATTTCTTTTGGCTCATTTCCTGTCTTCCCTGCATTACAATAAAACACATTTTCTTCATTCTCTTTGTTTTCCACTCTACTAGTAAAGACATTACACATTCTGTTTATGTATTTTTCTTTTTTTAAAAGATCTTATTTTGTAATTTTTATTTTTTATATTTTATCATTTTTTATTACTGTTCAAATACAGTTGTCTCCATTTTCCCACCACCACTCTCTCCTGTCCCACCCACCCTCATCTCCCACCCTCAATCCTTCCTTGCTTTGGCTTTCTCCATAGGTTCTTTATACATGCTACTTGATGACCCTTCCCCTTCTTTCCCCTATTACCCGCCTCCCACCTGGTTACTGTCAGTTTGTTTTTTATTTCAATGTCTCTGGTTATATTTTGCTTGCTTGTTTGTTTTGTTGATTGGGTTCCACTTATAGGTGAGAAGTACTTTTTAAAGATTTTATTTATTTATTTCTAGACAGAGGGGAAGGGAGTAAGAAAGAGAGGGAAAGAAACATCAATGTGTGGTTGCCTCTTGAGCACCTCCAACTGGGTACCTGGCCCCCAACCCAGGTATATGCCCCGACTGGGAATCGAACCAGCGACCCTTTGGTTGACAGGCCCACATTTAGTCCACTAAGCCACACCAGGCAGGGCACTGTTAATGAATTTTTAACCCAAAAATGTTAACATGTATAGCAGAACTAATCTGTTTAATTAATAGTTACATTCTATTCTGATCAACACAATGACCTTAAAATGCTATACTCTAATTTCTTCTCTTCTACATTTTGTGTTATCATTGTCTACCATCTGAGTTTCATCATTTCCTCAGCTGACAGAAGTAATCGTGTTTAACAGTCAAAGCTTATAAAGACAAATGGCATGTTTAATGATTCTTCTGCCCACCACAGTTTTTTTTAAAGATATTATTTATTCATTTTTAGAGAGAGAGGAAGGGAGGGAGGAAGAGAAGGAGAGAAACATCAATGTGTGGTTGCCTCTCACATGCCCCCCTACTGGGGACCTGGCCTGCAACCCAGGTATGTACCCTGACTGGATATTGAACCAGTGACCCTTTGGTTCACAGCCCATGCTCAATCCACTGAGCTACCTCAGCCAGGGCCACAGTTTTTTTTAAAGAAATTTATTTATTTATATTATAATAAATAAAATACAAGTGCACTAGTCATAAATATATAGCTTGACTACAATATATTTGCATATACTTTTATATGCCTAATAAATAGATGCACATATTTACATATGTATAACAACACAAGTAAGACTATGAAAATTTCCTAGCACCCCATAAAGTTTTCCCATGCTCCTTCACAGTCTATACTCCAAATGGTAACCAATTTTCTGTTTCATAATCAATTATTTTTGTATGCTTTGAACTTCACAGAAATGAAAAAAATATAGTATATACTCTTTTATCTCTGGATTTTTTTTCAGTCATCACATTATCAGTTAAGAGTCACCCAGGTTGTCGAAATACCACTTAGTTTTAGTTTTACATGATATACCTCTTCCTGTCCTTCCAGTTTCAATGTGTCCTTATATATAAAGTGTAACTCTTAGAAAAACCACCTAGATCTACTTAATACAGTATCAAACTCCTTGCCTTTTAAATTGAGTGTTATTTACACTTAAAGTAATTGTTGGTATAGTTGTATCTGTATTATTTTTTACAGATTTAAAAATATATTTATTTATTTTTAGACAGGGGAAGAGAGGGAGAAAAATAGGGAGAGAAACATCAATTTGTGGTTGCCTCTCACATACCCCCTACCAGGGGGACATGGCCCCACAACCCAGGCATGTGGCCTGACTGGGAATCAAATTGGCAACACTTTGGTTTGCAGGCCAGTGCTCAATCTGCTGAGCTACACTAGCCATGGCTGTATCTGTATTATTTCTATAGCATTAGTTTCTTTGTTTAGTCTTTTCTTTATTCAAAATTATTAGGCTATTGTATTAAATATTTGTATTATTAATTAGGTTTCAACTTATGCCTTATTTTACTATGTTTCCATGGTTACTCTAGAGCAGATTTCTAAACATGGTTTGGGAAAATCTGTACTTCCCCAATGATCTTTCAGGGAATTCATTAGGTCAAAATTCATTTCAGAAGGATATTGAGATTATTTACACTTTTTACTCTCATTTTCCACTAGTATAGAGTAAATCAGAGGGCCATGTAACACCTTATCATAATATAGTAAATGTAGGGCAATCTGGATATCCAGAGAACAAACTGATGATTGCCAGATAGGAAGGTTGAGGGGTGAGGTGAAATAGGTGAAAGAGATTAAGAAGTACATACTGCCAGTTATAAAAAAAAATAGCCACAGGCATCTAAAGTACAGCTTAAGAAATATAGTCAATAATGTTGAAACAATTACTTATTGTGTCAGGTGAGTACTAGACTTAATATGTGGATCATCTAGTATACTATAAATGTTTAACCACTATGCTTTATACCTGAAACCAATATTGAAAGTCAGCTGTAATTCAAAAATAGATAAACACACAAATAAATCCATAAAATATATTATAAAAGATACAGACATAGATTTAAAAACAGTTTATACTTTTTGGCAGCATGGATGGCCCTGGGGAGCATTATACTAAGTGAAATACACCAGTCAGAGACAAATACCATATGACAAATACCAAATACCAAAGACAAATACCATATGATTTCACTGAAATACAAAAATTGAATTATCTTCTGGAGGGTGGGTCCCTTGTAGTACAGGCTTCCCCTGCTAGGTGAGTGTTCTAGGAGCCTATCTGCATCATTAATGCACCAGCTGGTATTGTTGTGAGAGGCTGCATTTGGCTTCAGGGAATTTTTTTTGAAGACTCTTCCAGTGCATCTGCCCATTTCATGATGGGTGATTTACAAGCGCACCTGCCCGCACTGCACTGAATATTCGGCAGTTTTAGACCAAAAAAAAGGTATGACCCCCATACCCCACCGTCCCTATTCACTTGATCTCACCCCAAGTGACTTTTTTCTGTTTCCCCAGATGAAAAAGGTCCTTAAAGGGGAACGTTTTGCCGATGTGAAAGAGGTGAAACAAAAAACAGCAGAAGCACTAAAAGGTATCAAAACCAACAAGTTCAAAAACGGTTTTAAGCAGTGGAAAAAATGTTTCAATAGGTGTATTGCATCAAATTGAGAATACTTTGAAGGCGACTGAAGTTTAAACATGTGAGAATAAATACAATTTTTATAAATAAATTTTGTTTTTTTGGCCCCCCTCATGTGTGTATGTGTATAATATTAACTAGTATATAGTTATACTAATAATATATATTAATATTATTATATATTAATATTAATATTAATATTATATATTAATATTAATATATAATCTAATATATATACTAATAATATATATTAGTATAACTAAGATATATATTAGATTGTATGATATATTTTGTTCCATTCCTTTGCTTTCAATATTTCTGTAACCTTGCATTTGTGTTCACTTTACTTTAATCCTTTTGATGCCCTGAAACAGAGGAGTTTATTTTATTGTATCCATATTTTTCAATTTTTTTCTCAGTGGGAGAGTTGGTCTATTAAGAGTCTACAGTGACTTTGTTGACAGTAGCAGTCTAATTTTGAGGCTTTTCATAAGACATAAAATTTCCCATTATTCTTTCTGCCACAGTAAAATAAGAAATAGTAGGGACAGATTTGAGAAGAGGCTCCTTAAACCAAACCCCATTCCAGATTAATGCAGATAATAGTTGAACCACCATGACCCATATACTTTGCTAAAGACATTTCAGCCAGTCAACAGACTTGAATGAAGATTTGAAGATTAAAAACATTATTTATATCTAGCACTTAGAATAGTGACCGACGAGTATTAATTGCTATATAAGTGTTAGCATTATTATTTTTCATTGTTGTTCAGTTACAGTTGTCCCACCTTTTTCCCCATTGCTCTCCCCTGCCCTGCCCCCTCCCACTCTCACAATCACCCCCATTATCCATGCCCACAAGTCCTCTATTCGTGTTCCTTGACTTGTCCCTTCCCCTTCTTCCCCTGCGTCGTCTATTATTATTGCATATTTTCACATAACCAGTCTTTGAACTAATTTCTGAAAAAACAAATACAATTCACATGGACACCATATACTGTTTCACAGTTTTTAATATGTTTTATAATAGATGAGATGTTTATAATAAAATTTGAGACACCATATTTTATTTTTGTAATTGTTCACAATATTACAGATGTTTCCCATTTCCTCCCATTTGCCCACCTCCCCACTGCCCTCACTCCCCTTCCCTTTGGCCATCACCATACTATTATCTGTGTCTTTGGGTTATTGATGTATGTTCTTTGGCTAATACCACCTTCTTTCATCCAGTCTCCCTTTCTTCTGTGGCAGCTGTCAGTCTGTTCCATGTATCCATGCCTCTGGTTCTATTTTGTTGGTCAGTTTTTTTGTTGTTGTTCATTAGATTCCACATGTCAGTAAGAGTATATGGTATTTGTCTTTCATGACTGACTTATTTCGCTTAGAAAAATAGTCTCCAGGTCCATCTTTGCTGTTGCAAAGGGTAAGAGTTCCTTCCCTTAAAATATTTATTTAGACACTCATATGTAGAAAGGGTTATGCTGAATAATCTTAATATAAAATAATGTGAGATAATTCCTGATCTCAAGAGACTTAAAATCTACTTGTTAAGACATGATGTATACATGCTAAAGTTTAAACGTTACTTATTTAAATATATGATTATTCTACTAAATAATTCTCTCCTATTCATTCATGTCTCATCTATGAAGCCTAGATCATATGTCTGCATATAGCCAACCCTCAAATGATCATGGAATTAAAACACACTTATAAAGTATCATGTGCTGAATTTCTGAAAATAATAATTACAGGAGTCAATTTTTTGATTGGTGAATGGATGAATGGAAGTATGAACAAATAAATGAATATATTAACCATTTCTTAAAGGAAGTATGTTAGTTAGACAAAAAGAGAAGTCAAGATAGTACATTCTAGGTGGAGAAAATAGTATGATAAAAATGATAAACATGGAATTGTACATGAAACACTAAGCAGGGGTATCCAAACTTTTGGCATCTCTGGGCCACACTGGAAGAAGAGTTGTCTCATACATTAGAGTCACACATACAGAAGAGTTGGGCCATACATTCAATACAGAAACACTAATGAAAACTGATGGGCAGAAAAAATGTTTTAGGTAAATTTACACTTTTGTGTTAGGCCACATTCATAGCCATCTTGAGCCACATGTGGCCTGCTGGCCATGGTTTAAACGTTCCTGCTAGTAAAGAATGAATGAGTAAAACGTACTAACCATACTACAGGGATAACATAAAACAGAAGAATAATATAACAGATAATTATATACTAAGGAAGGTTGTGAATGGTAAACTTGCTATATACAAGTTTAGACTATTTTTACTGGATAATAATGAACATTTGAAAGTTTCTAATCAGCTTAATATTTATTTAGAACAATGCAGCAATAGTGGAAAATTCTAATTGAATAGTTAATAGATTTAAGTTGACAAATTTGTTATTAGTGACACAAATACTATACTTATATATAACAAAATATGGATCTGTATTTAGTGTTGACACTCAAAATGATAAAGAAGATAGGTAGTTTAGGCATCATTGAAAAGAAATTTACACTTTGGCTGGTGTGGCTCAGTGGATTGAATGTAGACCTGCGAACCAAAGGGATTCCAGTTCGATTCCCAGTCAGAGCTCATGTCTGGGTTGCAGGCCATGTCCCCAGTAGGGGGCATGCAAGAGGCAACCACACATTGATGTTTCTCTCCCTCTCTTTCTCCCTCCCTTCTCCTCTTTCTAAAAATAAATACATATAATCTAAAGAAAATAAAAGAAATTTACAGAACTGATGGGTAAATGGATGTGAAGATGTATGTATGGAGAACAGACAACAAAATGATGTCTTACCTGTTCACAGAAATAGTTCAATAATGAGATATGTTTAATGAGATGAATTTTCAGACTGGAAAATTCTGACATGCAATCAAGTGGAGGCCTGCCAGGGAAGGATTACAAGAAGTTTCATCACTCTCAGTTTCACTGAATACCATAGCTTTATACCTTAGGAAAGTGAAGATTAAATTCACAATAGATAGGTCTTTCTACAATTTTGAAAAAGTACCAAGGGTACCTAATTTCTAGACATTACAAAGTTATATTAAAATACTAGAAAATTTATATGAAAGCTGACCAATGTAATATTCTTATGACCTCAATAAATTGGTAGGATGGTAGATGCACAATTAAAAGTAGTTATTCTTGTTTTCAAAATACCATAAAAAGGTTGAAGGTGCAATAGGTAACTTTTAATTTTTTTTATTTCCTTTACCTTGGCTAAAGGGTAAAGGAAATAAAAATAACAAAAGAAGGAAGAAAATTATCATATACAAATTATGATACCCACAAATAAGTTATATATCCCTTGGAAAATAAAAACAGGTTATATCTGGTAATTTTATTTGCCACAATTGAAAAATTTGTATTTTACTTAGGACACTATGCAGATTGAAAGTCTTGACTTTATTTTTCAATGTAGCATAGCTCTCAGGCTTCTCTAGCTTTAGGGACCTGTAATCATAAGTAGTAATTTGAATGAGGTTATAAAACCTATATAGCTTTGTTGGAAAATGATCACTCAATTCATCTATCCTATTATATTACAGAAATGGAGAGTAATTCTCAGAATGTCACTCGTAGAATAAATTAACAAGCATTACAGTACTGAAGTCATATTTAGTCACACAGGGAGTTAAGTTTTATTTTTAAGAATTAGAAAGGAAAAATAATTATACTCCTCCTAAATTCCTAGGAGATTACAATCCCTGGTGTTTATATGAAAGTGCCATCTTCTGGAGTTATATTTCTAAAGCATATAAGAATATGGGCAGTGATCCAAATTACTTCTGATAATTAAGATTATAACCTTATGTGGCAAGATACATAGGACAATGTCCTATAACTGTGCCCAAGGTATAAAACTTGAGCAAAAATTCCATAAACAGCAGTGTTTCCCTTCACATCTATTTCTAGAGCTACCCCCACCACCCCAAAAAAGAAAAGCAAACAGTCAGGAAAACATTGGGTCAATGTAGAGTCTCACCCCATTATATCCCTTAATTCTCAACATAAAACACAATCAATTTGTGTTTCCTTATAAGTAGAATCTTGGTAGTTATCTTGGATAAGTGGTTTACAGTTACTCTATTACCATCCTCAATGAATTTTGTCATAAATTCTGTCTCCCTCAAATCAGTAAACCACCTAAAATTTTAATGACTAAAATTTTCCTATATCATAATGAGATAAACCCTTGTCAATGGATGCTAAGATTTCCATTTAATGCCATAACTGAGAGCTTTCTAAAACCCCTAACTTTTACAGTAAATCTTCAAATGTTTTCTATTACTCATAAAGCAGCAAAAATGAAGCTTTATATTATAATGTAAGTTTATAGTACTTATAAAGTCAATCTTTCATATACTGCAGTCCAATTGAAAAAACTCCAGATAACCCACTAAAAAGGCTAAACATTTTAGGCAAATATAAAAAAGGGAGAGAGAACTTCCTTGGAAGAGGTCACATAATCACCTTTATCCATGTTCATGACTTGTAGAACTAAACTCCTGAATTAACTTCAATTCTCAAAAATATTTATTACTGCTATTAGTAAAGATGACTCACTATATTTATATCCTTTTTAAAAATAAAACTGAAATGATTTTAGTCCTGAATCATATTTTATTAAACCAAATCAAATAATAGCTTGAACCATAGTTTGAGAAAAATTAATGTTAAAACTAATAATGGAAAATGTATATTTTAATAGCATCTTTCACATGTTTTATTTTAAAAACATAGAAATAAGGTCTATTTCAGGATAAAGTATATAAATAATTTTGCCCAGTAACACAATTATTCAATTTCAGAGAGAAAAGAAGCAATTCCTCCAATGGATACTCTTAACTAGATATTTTCTAAGATAAATTTAATTATCCTATAGGAAATCCAATTAGGCTGAGCCCCAACCATTCTTAAAATCCATGTTACTAGCTGATCAGAATGTACCAGATGAGTCTCTGACACAGTTTTCAAAACATATGGATTTTCCTAGGGGGGCCTTTGGAAAATTGGAAACAATTAAAGCTGAGAAATTTAAAGTACATAAGTGTTTTTATAGCAACTATCTCTGGTGCAAGACATAACACTGTGCTTTTTATATGTTTCATTCATAACACTTTTATGTTTGCAAAGATCATATTTAGAATGCTCAATAAATTTTCAGCTTAGTAAAAAAGTTACTCATTATGAATACCTCTTATTTAGTAATCACTAGTCTTTAACCAAGGACTATGTGTAACTGTAATGTTTTAAAGTAACTTAAAATCTCTACAAAGTTAGAAAAGATGTTAAGATAATCCACAATTTTCCATATTCCAATGTTATTAAAGGATGTCTCTTTGTACAGATTATATCATCTCTGAAGGAGGAATCTGACTGATTGTCTTAAGGACTAAATACTACAAATACTACAAGAGCAATATAACCTCCCCTTTTTCTTATCTGGTTTCACTGATTGAGAGCAAGAAGGCCCTCAAATTGGTGATGTAGTGAAACTGTGTCAAAGAGTGCTTGTTAATATTGAATTGACACCATGATGTGAATTTTGTAATGAGATTACTTTAATAAGATAAAAAAATTGAACACACTGAATTATCAACTATCAGCAAAGGAGGTTATATTTAATTGAGGGGGAGGGTCCTATTTGTTGTCACTACTCAGTCATGTGGCTATCTTTCCTGTCTGCCCATTATCCCTTTTACTATTCTCCTTAAATTGAATTCATTCCAAGGATCCCAATTATTTACTTTGTTCAGCTTATTACCTACCAGATAGATGTGCATAAGGGGCTCAGAAGAGAGAAAGTATGGGACTGGTAAATTTCTTAAATTTCCTTTAACATTCAACTTGAAATTTTTTGAACTAGTGTGTTGGTCATTTCATTCTTTTTTTTTAATGTGAAGAAAATCAAGTATCAATGGCAATGAAGTGAGATAATAAGTAATTAGTAAGAGACCAGGTAATAAAGAGGTAAAAGTATGATTTCTCCCTCTTATACTTCTCTCATTGATCATAAAAGCATGCATTTTTTAAGTAAATAAAAGCATGCTTCCCTCTCTTACTATCTAACCTGTCACTGGGTTATAAGGAATAAATACCCACATAATGCTCCATTTGTGTGTAGCATATAGGGTTGACTATAGAATTTGATAAACACAATTATGAAATTGAAATAGTAAGGTGTTACCTAAAGGCTATTATCAAAAGAAGATCAATATATTACCCAGAGATTGTTACAACCTTTGATTTCTATAGCTTTCTATTAGTAACACTGCTTCAAAAACAAGACTAAGTCTTTTTTACTAAAGATAACTAATGTAATTAATGTATAAAAAAACTACTATTTTGATATTGTAAAGAGTCCCCAGGGGTAATTTAGAACTTTGGTGTACTTCTGCCCATTCCAGAAAGACTAGTAAAACAAGTGCTATTTCTAATGTAGCAGCAAAGTTTGATCTACAAAAAGGGTGCAAAATGAATTCTTTGTAAAATATATGCTACTATTGTAAAATGATTATTTCTATTAAAAAAGTTACATGACCAAATGTTGGTTCATTTAACATATAATTATGTTGTTTACCTTAGGGAGATATTCAGAGCATCAATACAAATATCTAATTGTCTTTGAAAAATACTGGAGAAATAAAATCCAATTCATTCGTAAGTTTTCTGAAGAAGGACAAAGTGGGAAAATGCAACAATCTTAAGGCTTTACAGTTCATATATTTGTAATTACCTTTGCAAAATGTTTAATATCATCTCGACAACATTAATCAGATCAAGAGCAGCTGCAATAATGTTATGAGGTGGTTGCTCACTAGTGTCATGTAGAGTACGCGTCGTTCTTCTTTCCGATATGATGACACGAACTCGATCAGTAGCGAGCTCAAGATGTTCACTTTGCTTTTTGAATCTGGTGGCCATCTTTTTGTCACGCTGAAATTAAAATGGGAGTTTGGCGAAAAAAGTGACGTAGCACTTATCTAACAAACTACAAGTATGAAATGGGTTCAACAGCAATACCACTTAGCCGAAGTAATATAAGAGACTGGCAAAATTACCATCAATCATTTTTTCATTCTTTACATATTGTTTCTGGTAATAACTTATATCATTCATGGTCATAGTTACACAAAGGGCCTGAAAGAATAAGGTTCACCAATCGATATTTTGAGGTACATAATTTTAGAATGTGACAAAAACTACTACTTGGCTACAATTAGGACAAGTTAGTGCTGGTACTGCCTTATAGTACACACCTACCTCATTTCCTTTTTAGAATATAATCTAGTGAGGGGGAACCTACATTAGTTTGAATATTACAGAGGCTTGGGTATAGATCTAAGAGACAGGAAAGGGGCTCCTTACATTTCAATTATCTTAGAGTTCTAGAAACTATGTATAATCCTTTCTGTGAACTGGTAGTTTAAGCATATAGGAGCTGCAAGATTATTAATTGGGTACAGGTATTTAAATGCACCACTTCAAGTGGTTAGACACTTGTCTAATTTACATGTTTTCTCTTAGCATGAATATGTGTGCAAACACTGTCATTAGTCACACTTTGTCCAGGGCCTCATCAAATAGCGGTCAGGAATAATCACAGAGTTCCAATAATGGCCCCATGTAGCCTCCTCTTTGGAAGAAATTAATCTAGTTTTTCACTTTAAAGTTCCCAAATCAATCTAAAAATATGTCATCTTCCAGATTCCTGATGAATAAGTATGTTTTGGTAACATGTACTTTCTGCAAATAAGTGCTTTACATTTGCTGATTGACAAAGTAAGGTATATATGTTTTTATTTCTTCTTTCAAAGAGTTTTATAACAAGAAAGTAATATAAAATGATGTTTTCTACTTTTCTTATTTATAGATATCAAAATTAAATTATAAATGCCATGAGTTTTTGTTAATATAACCTGGGGTTTTAGATATATTATCATTAAGATATTAATAGATAAACATTTTGGGGGTATATACTTTGTATTTAAAGACTTTTTCAAAATTTTGCATTAATTATATAACCATATTAGTGAAATTATCTTGACAAACTATGCTTTACTAGTTCCATTACTCATTGCTGCTTCTTTTATACTACAACTTCTGTATTCTAGAATTATTTATTTTATTCATTCTTTCATCAGCAGGAATTAACTTTCCAGTAATTTTAAGGAGTTAATGGGAAATATATTTTCTGACTTTATAGTTGTAAAAGTATTTTGCAGTTGCCAACTCACATAACTGGTTTCCCCATACCACACAGCAATTAGCAAATTTTAACCCAAACAAAAAAGCCCCCTGGTATCCAGTGCTTTTTTTATCCATTCATCTGCTAATGGACACTTAGTGTTTTATGTGTCTTGACTACTGTGAATGATGCCGCAATGAGACAATGAGTTTGTGGGTGAAGATATCTTTTTCAGAAGAGTAATTAATTGTCTTTGAATATATAAGGCCTGCCCAGAAAGTATCCATCCACGTAATATTGAAAAACAGAGACACTTATTGAAACAAGATACAGGAAACGTTGTACATAGGACAATGACGCCTCAGTTCACTTCAAAGTAGGTACCTCGGGACCTCATACAGTTCTCCCAGCATCTCTTCCACTGTTTAAAACACAGTCTTTAACATCCTTTGTTGGAATCACCATCAGCTTCCCCATTGTATTTTCCTGAATTTTGTGGACACTCTGAAATCTCTTCCTTTTCAAAGGTGATCTTAGTTTTGGGAACAGCCAGAAGTTGCAGGGCACCAAATCTGGGCTATAGGGGGATTGAGTCACCTGGATCATTTGATGTTTCACCAAAAAACTCTGCAGGAGATGTGACACGTGAGTGGGCACATTGTCTGATGAAGCTGCCAATCAGCATCTTCCCATAGCTGCAGCCATTTTCGTCATATTGCATCTCTCAACTGATAAAGAACATTGAGGAAGTGCTCCTTATTAATTGTTTGGCCTGGAGAGGTATACTCATGATGGACAACACCTTCCCAACCAAAAAACACAATTAACATGGTCTTGATCTTGCTGTGACTTTGCCAGCTTTCTTCAGGTGTGGAGATCCAGGCAACTTCCTTTGGGATGACATGGCCTTCATTTCCGAATTATGGCCATACATCCACAATTCATCTCCAGTTATGATCTTCTTGAAGAGATCTGGTTCATTGGTAGCCATTTGAATCAAGTTATTAGCAACTACAGCACGATGTTCCTTCTGCTCTGGTAGCCTAAGCCACATAATGAATTTTGCCATGACGCATTTCATGCCAAGATCCTGCATTAAAATCTTGGACACAGTGGTTTTTTGGAATCCCCAGATCAACTTCTAGTTCTCACACTGTCAGTCACCAATCTTTGCTGATCACAGCCCATACACATTCAATGTTCTCACATGTTCTGTTTGTTGCAGGCCCTCCAGAACATAGATCACTTTCAACAGATTCTCAATCATCTTCAAAATGCTTGTGCTACACTTTAATTTGAGCTGCACTCATTGCATTGTCCCTGAAAGCCTTCTGAATCATTCAGTGCCCACAGAAGAATGTTCAAGCTTAACACAAAATTTGATGCAGATTCGTTGCTCTAGTCACTCAGTCATCCTGAATGTTATGGCCACACAGTACACATGGTCACTCAGTGGCATCTACCACCCCCACTGACTAGTACAGTGAAGTTGTCATTGTTCACACATGTACATTCCAGCCCACTCTCCTTGGCTGCCAGGTTACACCAATGTCATGTAAACTGTTCTTGTTATATTAACAATGGCTGGACTTTTTCTCGACAGACCTCAGTATATCCTGAAGTAGAATTACTGAATCATATGGTAGTTTTTAAATTTTGAGGAACATCCATACTTTTTTTATAGTGGCTGTACCAATTTACATTTCCACCAACACTGCACATCCCTGCCAATGAATGATCTCTTCTCTATTTAAGAGTAGCCATTCCAACATGTTGAAGGGGTATCACATGTGATTTTGATTTGCATTTCCCTGTTCATTATTGATATCAAACACCCTTTCACGAACCTGCTGGCCATTTGTATGTCTTCTTTGGAAATATTCAATTCGGTTCTCTGCCCGATTTTTTAAAATTTTTATTTGTTTTTTACAATGTTAATTTGTTTTAATTTTTTGTTTTTAATTAATTTTTTTTTTGCTCCAGGACAGTTGTCTCCATTTTCCCCCAATGAATCCACCCCACCCCACCCATCCCCCCCTCCCACCCTTGATCCTACCCCCTTTTGGCTTTGTCCATGTGTCCTTTATACATGTTTGTTAATGACCCTTCCCTTTTTCCCACCCATTATACCCTCCCCTCTCCCCTCTGGTTATTGTCAGTTTGTTCCTTATTTCAATGTCTCTGGTTATGTTTTGCTTGTTTGTCTGTTTTGTTGATTATGTTCCACTTATAGGCGAGATCATATGGTATTTGTATCTCACTGCCTGGCTTATTTTACTTAGCATAGTGCACTCCAGATCCATCCATGCTGTCGTGAATGGTAGGAGCTCCTTTTTTCTTTCTGCTGCATAGAATTCCATTGTATATATGTACCATAGTAATCATAGTAATTTATCATCCATGCTCCATTTTTCTGTGTCACATTAAAATTCCATATTACTTAGAGAGAATGATAAAACTAATTACAAAATGTCTGTATTAATTGTACCTCCAAAGATACACCATGAACTTAATAAGAATAGAAGATATAAGGCACTCAACACATCTGATCTATAGGCAACACAGCCTTCACAAATATCATAACTAAATTTGGAATAGCAATCTTGAACTGCCAAGTGTAAGATGATTTTTGATGCAATGAAGCATTTCCATTTCCATAGAAAATAGAAAATAAGAAAGCTACTTATTCATTTAACAGTAATATAGTATGCCATTGAGAAGACATACTGAAAAAGTAATTTCATATTACTGTAGACATGTAGAAAGTAAAATAAAGTTTTTTATCCTCATAGATAATAAGTTACCCCAAGCAATGACTGATGACAAGACCTCCATATTTCCACAATTTTGTCACAACATGCATATAAAGAACAGCAAGTAAGGGGATAACTGTACTGAAAAATTAGCCACAACCAACTGAACTAAGGTAAGAGAACAAACTTCCGCTGTAGAAGTTGAGCCTGGTTATTTTCAATTCTACTGATAGTGGAGAGTTTTGGTAGTTATTGAGGATGAAAGTTTAATACAATCACAAGCTGGTTTCTGGTAACAGCTCAGTGGCAAAATTATGGTATTGTAGCATGAATCCTTTTATTGCAGGGAATTTGTGATGAAAAATGACTTAGACTACTAAGTGATAAGTGTTCATATGCTGGGTTTGGTAGGGCTAAGGGCTAAGGACTATGGACTGCTTACTACCTGTTGTCTTTCTCTTGGAGTCTAATAGATGGAAAAGTAATGTTAGAAGCTCAGTGAATCCAATTATCTACTCTAATGTCTGCTCTCCTGACAGAAAACTCATGGAAAAGGCATGAGGGAGCATTGGCTTAAAAGGTTTTATTTTCCAAATAGCTGCTACCATTCACTATCCAAGCTAGAACTATTAGGAAGGGGATGTTTGCTGTGTAGTTGAAAGGGGAGAGAAAGAGAAAAGAAGGATGTAAAAATCACCAATAGTTGGATGGATTTGGACTTAATAGGAAAAAGTCCAAGAATACTGGATAAAAAAGAACACCCTAAGGAGATTTTGATAGGAAATAGGAAATTTTCTTTGAATGGTGAAAATAGAACTACCATTACATTAAGATACAAATTTTGAAAATTCTTAATGAAATATTTAAAAAGTCTAAGATATAGTAAAGTCCTACTTAAGGAAGACCTGTATCAACTAGAATCCATACAATGTCAGTTGTCAGTACATGGCAGGGAAAATCTTTCAGTTTTTAGTTAGGTAATAAAGATAATCAAATAATTCATGAGTCCAGAAATACAGGGGTTGAATTGGAAATGAATAAACCTAATGTGATCTACTTTTCAAGATGAAGCAACTTTCATAGATTACATCTTTACATTTTGCCTCATATGGAAAAAATCAAAGCCTTTGGTGGAGCTACTAGGGTTTTAGAACAATCTGAAAGTACAGCAATGTAAAACTTAGTTCCTATAAACTCTGACAGACCATGGGGCAAGAGGGAAGTTGCAACCGTATTTATAAAGAGTCACATGCTTTACTCTGTTCTCTAGGATCAGTTAACAACATGTGCTCAGCACCTGCTGAATTGTTAAGGAGCCAGAACATTCAAAAAATATTTTTTTAGGTCCTAGCATTTTTGAAAGAGAGCAGAAGACTAGAATGGGCTAATTATAATCATCATAATATTAACAGTTAACATTGTACTATTTTTGACTCAGGCAATCTTCACTCTTATTACATTAACATATTTAATACTTATTACAATTTGACTGTAGCCAAATTATTATTAACTTTATTTAAAAAATGCAGAAACTGAGGCAAAACACAAGAGAATTAAATAATTCCTTTAAGTTACTTAAGACAGTACCTCATACACGATAAGTAGTCAAGAAATGTTAGGTTAAAATAATTATTATTTTTTATGGTCACACAAATAAATTATTAGAAGTACTACACCTCAGCTAGTCTGATTCTGGAGGCCATGCACTTAAGCATTACATTGTACTCCAGAAAAAGATATTACTTCTAAAGGATCAATTATGCTCCAAAAGTTCACTTTTGTCATTAAAGTACTACTGTCAAAAGATAGCATGTCAGAGGCAGAATGACTTAAAATGCCCTGATCTCTGGGGATGGGTTGCCTAGTAGTGCCTAAATATTTTACAAAGAAATGTTACTATCCTGTGTAGATTTTCAAATATCAGTATCATTAAAGGGGACAATCAGATTGCTTTTAATAAAGCAAAGGGTGTTTTCATAAATCTTTAGAGGATATAACCAAAGATAGAGAGGAATATAGTTTCACATCCTATATATTTGCCTTTCTTATAACTAATCTTGTTTCCTGAATGTCTAGGGCTTGGAAATAGTTTGAAAAAAAAAAAAAAAACAGAAAGAGAGGGATGTGTACAGGCTTTTCCTTTTTCCTAGATCCTGCCAAAAAATTCCAAACACTTAAATGCCTGTTCCTTGCCACTGGACTCATAATCTTTCCAACAACTACCATGTTTAAAATCACTACTGATGATCACTATTTTATAATTCTTCAGCACCCCCATGATTTTCATGACTGCCATCTCTCTTCACTGTGATTCATTAGCTAGCACAGCTACATACTGTTTCTCATTAGTAAGAGTGAATAAGAAGAGATGGATTCAAAGAAACAACAAAGGAAAAA
The DNA here is from genome assembly GCF_019186645.2 of Phyllostomus hastatus. Taxonomy (NCBI): domain Eukaryota; kingdom Metazoa; phylum Chordata; class Mammalia; order Chiroptera; family Phyllostomidae; genus Phyllostomus; species Phyllostomus hastatus. The sequence continues at coordinate 8,330,438 of NW_025333909.1, read as the reverse complement.
TCAGCAGGGTTCGGTAACTAATTGTACATAGAATAATCATGCAGTAAAAACTTTTAAACTCAAAGATGACTTACAGCTTTACACAGCTGAATAGCCAAATATAGCAATGTAAATATCTTTGTTTAAAGAAAACCCTTATTATCTGTTATTGATAACCAATGAAAAGTCTATTAAAAGTTATAAGGATGTATTAATTTATTATTTAAATTATTTTTCATTATTAGATATATTAATTGTGTAACTTAGATCCCTGAATGTTAGAAACCAATACTTTGTGACTTTTTATGGTGAAATATAATGATTTGGCTGTAAATATGCATTGTAATCATGGTACATATTAATGACTTAGGACTAAATGAAAATTACTTCAAATGGAACAGAGCAAATTAACTAATAACTTCTAATAATAACAGGTATTATCTATTGAACTCCAACTGTATGCTGGGCAATGGACTCAGGATTTTTACACTGTTTCTTACCTAGTGAATATGTTATGTGGCAAAGGGAATTAAAATTGTTTAATAGCTGACCTTAAAAAGGTGACGATTACCCTGGATTATTATTGTGGGTACAATGCAATCACATGGGCCCTTAAAAGTAGAAGAATAAGGCAGAAAAGGAAGTCACAGAGATGTAACAAGAAAGGAAGGGGAAGGAGACTCAAAGCATGAGAAAGATTCAATCAGCCATTGCTGGCTTTAAAGGTGAAGAATGGAGGCTATGAGGTAAAAAATGTAGGCAGCTTCTAGAAGCTGGGAATTGCTCTCATTGACATCCAGCAAGGAAACAGGGGCCTCAGCCCTCACAACTGTGAAGAACTAAATTCTGCCAGCAGCCTGAATGAACAAGAAATGGATTTTCCCTTAGAATATCAAGAAAGAAAAGCATGTCTGCATACACCTTGATTTTAGCCCACTGAAACTCATACTGTATTTCTGATTCATAGAACTATAAAATAATAAGTTAGTGTTATTGTAAACCACTAAGTTTGTGGTAATTTATTATGGCAGCAATAGAAATCTAGTACTCCTGGAGTTACATATTTCAGGAGTTACCTATTGAGATGGATGCCTCCTGCTACCATCACCATGACTCAGTCACCTTCACCTCAGACTCCCCATTCTTCTTCATTTGTTTTCCCATCTGGAAGTTTCCTATTCCTATAATATTTGGTGGTGTATTTATTGTTTGCAAATTTATTGAAAGTCCTAATGAAATATGCTATAAAAATACCGCAAATAATCAATACTAAAGATACTATTCAGCCCTGGCTGGTGTGGCTCAGTGGATTGAGCACCAGCCTGTGAAGCAAAGAGTTCCTGGTTTGATTCCCACCCAGGGCCCATGCCTGGCTTGTGGGCCAGTTCCCCAGTAGGGGGTGTGTGAGAGGCAACCAAATATTGATGCTCTCTGCCTCTCTTTCTCCCTCCCTTCCTCTCTCTCTAAAAGTAAATAAATAAAATCTTAAAAAATACTATTCAATATGCAGACCTTTATATTTATGCAGTTTATTGGTGGTAATCATTTTAACAACTGCTACTTTCCTACAGTGAGTTCCTCTGTATGATTAATGATGTTTAGTGAGTCAACATGCTTGATGTGAGTCTAGCTATTTTAGATTTCACACATAAGTGATATCATACAATATTTACCTTTCTCAGTCTGATTTATCTCATTTAGCATAATGCTCTCAGGGTCTATCCATGTTGTTGCAAGTGGCAGGATTTCATTCCTTTTCATGGATATTCATAAAAATATGAATATCCATGAAAAGTTTTATTCATATATATTCATATATGAGATAAACATGTATAATAAATATATAATATGTATCACATGCATATGTTTTCAAAATCCTGTTCTTATTTCCTTTGGATAAAAGCTCAGAAGTAAAACTGTTGGATCATATGGTATTTCTATTTTTAGTTTTTTGAGAAACCTCTATACTGTTTTCTGTAGTGGCTGTACCTATATGCACTCAACTTAAAAATATTCTTCATAACACCCAGGATCACTTACAGACTTTTAATAAATTAATCACACTATTTCCAGTGGTATACTAAAGCTAGCTCTTATTAGCTTGCTAGAGACAATTAGTAAATTATCAGGAATCCTGCAAGCTAGTTATTAAACACAGCCATTATTAAAAATGAATAAATAAACATAATTAAATTATGTTGAAAACAAAGGTAATAAATGCTCAAAACTTACTATATCTTTATTATTTTACTACATTTTACTACTATCTGTTCTCCTGAGTCATTTACATCTATTATATCTATATCGTGGTGTACTACTGTACATGTTTTCCCAACTCCATTATATTGGTAGATTGAACCTAACTGCAGAGGAAATATTTACACAATTGAAAATAATGAGCTTCTGATTCTACAAATCAAATCTTGGTTGTTTTGTTCATTATTTAGATTTACAAAGTGAAGGATAGATGCTAATAATACAGATTAAATTTAGAAGTGTGACTATTGTGTCTACAGGTGTTATATTGTAGATGTCACAAAAGTTGAGTAAATATTTTTCTGAGTTTAAAAAAGGGGCAAGCCAAAGAACACAGATCGATGACTCATGGGCATGGACAATGAGGGGGGTTGACTGTGAGAGTGGGTGGAATGGGGCAAGGGAGAGCAATAGGGAAAAAGCAGGACAACTGTAATTGTACGATAATAAAAATTACATATTTTAAAAAATAAAACTATAATTTGAACAAGAAAGTATCTAATGTTATTTATGAAAATGTAAACTTTTAATATGCATATTAAGAGTTTCACTTTTGTTTATGCATTAACATAAAAAAATCACCTAATATTCAAGGTGATGTTATATTCATTTGTTAATTGTAAACATAGTTAGCTATAATACAAAAATCAAAAATCAGTGAAACCACTCCCTGAAAATCAACTGGCTATGTGGAATTTACAATAAAGAATACTTTGTATTTTATTATTTGTGAATTGTGTTTTATATATCTTTAATAGTAGTGTATATATTATGAATGATCTATATTTATATACTTATCTATATCTATATTTATATATCATGCTTATTTTTCCAGAGAGCTAGTTGTTAAGCATTTATCAGCTTTCTCATTTCATATTTTCATTAGTTTTCACTAGTGCTTTATCATTTCATTACTTTATTAATTTTTATTTATTGTGCCTAAAAAAGTTAGACTTTGATATACAGATACAGAAAAGAGTAAATACAAAGTTTGTGTCATCTAAAAAATGTATGACATCCAAGGGTAATAAAAATCCTCTTGCCCTGGCTGGTGTGGCTCAGTGTATTGAGTGCTGGCCTGCAAACCAAAGGGTCACTAGTTCAACTCCCAGTCAAGGCACATGCCTGGGTTGTGGGCCAGATCCCCAGTAGAGGTGTATGAGAGGCAACCACACATTGATGTTTCTCCCCTTCTTTTTCTCCCTCCCTCACCCTCTCTCTAAAAATAAATAAATAAAATCTTTTTAAAAAAGAATCCTTCTGAGTATTTTTAGATGTGATGTATGAAATGTGGCGATGACAAAATCATGAGGAAAAACGAACCTATAAAATGCCTATACAAAAAGCCAACCGTAGCCTCTTAGGTCTTATTAGTCAAGGGGTTAGGACTCCATATTAGAATTTCACTTCTCCACACCTTTAATTCATAGAAATCCAAAACCAAATCTTCTTTTACATTTCTATAGGAAAGGCTATGATCTTTCATTACCTCCTAAACACATGTTGTGCTTTCCAATCTCCATTCCTTTGCTCGAACTGTTTTTTTTTCTATTTGTGATGACCCCTCCTTACAAACTCCCAGTTGGAGTCTTATCCCCAGAAGACCCCTAAAAACTTGATGAACAATTCTGAACCCACTAATTTGTTTGTTCTAAGAAGTATTACAGTATTCTCTTTTTAAAAAAGAGTCTTCGTGGTCTGTTCTAAAACCCCAAAATGCATATATCAATATTATTTATGTATATTGCTCCCCTCCCAGAGAAATCCTTGCTCCTTGTCTGAGTGAGGAAAAATATCAGTTGGGAAAAAATGCATAAAGCATTTTATAAGCCTAAAAGTGTGTATGTGTATACTCATATATATAATTATACATAGTTATATCTATGTACATATGAGTGTTCTGCAGATGGTAAAACTTACAAATGCCATCTGTTAATATTATTCCTTTTTGTGTTATCATAACTTATCAAGATGGCTGGCCTCATTTCTTTTTTATTCTTATTACCTGTTCTTTTGGCCAGTAACAGAAAGAGGATTTAATTGCCTGAAATAAACTAAGGAATTCAGGAATGCTGAAGATGAATTAAAAAGCTAGTATTATAGATAAGCATTAAATTCATGAGGAGACTTTAATGGCAGTCTGATTTTAATATTTAGGTTTTTGTACAAGGGAGTGTTTGAGGATAATGTCAAGGCAAAATTGCTGTAGCTGAATTATGTACAGTGGATTGGAGAGAAAGCCCGGGGACCATGGGCTAAAACTCTTTAATAATAATAATAACAACAACAACAACAACAACAACAACAATTGAGTAACTTAGGAATGGAAGGAAGAGAAGGAGAAAAAGAGAAAAAGAGGAAGAAATAGCAACTGTGGCTAGTATTTATTAAGCACTATATACAAAAATGTTGCCCTGGCTGATGTGGCTCAGTGGATTGAGTGCTGACCTGCACACCAAATGGCCACTGGTTCGATTCCTAGTTGGGGAACATGCCTGGGTTGTGGGCTAGGTCCCCAGTAGGGGCCCTCAAGAAGCAATCACACATTCATGTTTCTCTCCCTCTCTTTCTGCCACCATTCCCCTCTCTAAAAATAAATAAATACAATCTTTTTAAAAAGTAAAGGTAACTATCTCAGGTAATATTTACAAAAAATTTAACACTATCATTAGAATCATATTGCAGATAAAGCAATCAAAACTTTGAGTCATTGAGTAACATGAGCAAGGCCACAGTTAATACATTTTATCTGGAATGTAAACCCAAGCAGACTGACTTTAGAGCTTGAATTCAAAACCACTCTGCTGAATGATTTAGAGATGTGATTTCATTAAGGCTGTCATATATATCCAAGTATAGGAATATATTTCCCATAATGGCCTTAGGTTAAAAACAAATAAAGCAACAATCTACAACAACCAGAAGTATCTGTGGATAAATTAAAGTAATAGCCCAAAGTAAACTTAATTCAAATAGCATTTTTGTGGACATATATGAGTGTTCTTTCACTTTTTAAATTTTTATTGGTGAGACTGTTACAGCTGTCCCCATTCCATCCCTCTGCCCACCTCCACACAGCCCCTACTCCCCTTCCCTCTGGCCATCACCACACTGTTGTCCATGTCTATGGGTCATACATATACGTTCGTTTGCTGATCCCTTCACCTTCTTTCATCCAGTCCCACCCCCCCCACTCAACAGCTGTCAGTCTGTTCTATGTGTCCATGCCTCTGTTTCTATTTTGTTCATCAGTTTATTTTATTCATTAGGTTCCACATATAAGTGAGATCATATGGTATTTGTCTTTTTATGTCCAGTTTACTTTACTTGGCATAATAATCTCCAGGTCCATCCATGCTGTCACAAAAAGTAAGATGTCTTTCTTTTCTAAGGCCAAGTAGTATTCCATTGTGTAATCGTACCACAGCTTTTTCATTTACTCATCTACTGATGGGCACTTGGACTGATTCCAGATCTTGGTTATTATAAATAATGCTGCTATGGACATAAGGTGTCCATATAACTTTCAAATTGGTATTTCAGGATTTTTAGGATATATCCCCAGAAGTGGGTTCGTTGGGTTTTGACAAAAAAAAAAAAATTACCTGAGAACTCTCAATTTGACAACAATCAGTTTACAATTATAAATATATTTGTCTTATCCTATTGGAGACCACTATAGACAGTAAAAAAAATATGCTGTAACATTAGATTGAAAGTGATTAAACCCCAAAAATAAGTGAATTCCCAAGAACTTCAGAATTCAAGACAGAATCCATATCAATCCTCACAACCAGTTAGACAGAAAATCTCTTTACAATCTGGGCTAGGTCCAAAATATCAATCTTATTCACTGTTAACAAAAGACCATCAGATTTTCTAATTAATTTTTTTCATATCCAATTTAATCCCACCAAGAATGACAATGATGTTTTTGAATCTATAAATTATGAACTTATAAATAGTCTATATTAAGTTGACTGCTTACAAAAGAAATTTACAAATAAATCTCTAAGGGTCCTTTCCATACCTACTGTGTCTTAACCATATACAGTGTCCAGTAGAAGTAAGGCCTGCTTGAGAGTGGTTGGTAGGGTAATAATATGGGTGTAATAATTTATAGTTTTAATTTGAACATTTCACCTAAATGTCAGATGGTGTGCTTGAGTGTGATATTGTTATGTTACAGAACTACATGCTTATGATTCTGTGATAAAACAGAGGCATTATTTGTGCTGGACCCTGTATAATAATTTTTTCAGGTAATTTCTGTTACCAAAAATGGATAAATCATTGTATCTTTGATGAAATATATCCATGCTTTACTAGTTCCTCTGTGTATTCACTTGCAAACACTTCTTACTTGCACATTTTTAGTACACTGGTAAATTAATTATGACATTCTCTGGAGAAGAGATATACACCCTACAAAGAAATGGGAAAAACAGAAAAATTCCCACTACTTAGAAACTCTGACACAGTAGTAAAAACACTAACTTATAATTGTCTAGCAATAACTTGAACAACAGTACACACCATATCTCACACACACACACAACTGAAATAGTAGAGAAAAGAAGGGAAATGACAAGGTATTCAACTACTGTGATATCCAAAATCCCAGAACCAGAAAAGATCAGGTACTAGTTCTTTTACAGAAACAGAATTAAAATAGTCCCTGTGCAAAGTGAAATGATCCGTCATCCACGTGTTTCCAGCTAGATATTTGGCATGCCAAACAGAAAAGATCCCATTTGACTCACTTTTTTTCCCACATTACAGGCAGCTTTTAATAGTAGCAATTCCAAAGCAATGCAGTAATTATATTTTGAACCATAAAATTAAGTAAGTAAAATACATTGGTGTCATCACACTTAGGTCCTTAATATTATAACAAATTACTTTGTACTTAATTATCTTCTATAGATTTATTTTTGCTGTTGTTTTTTACTACTGTTTTCTTACCTGACATTCTGGTTGCATAATTTGCTCTTCCATTTTGGTCTAAGGGAAAAAAAAACCAAAATAACTTATGAAGAAAAAACAGCCAATAAAGAGGAAATTGGATTTTAAAGAAATTAAGCTGTTAAAAAAAGATAAGACGAACTATGTGAGTAATTTTTACACAATGCATTTCAATTATATTTTTGTGGGAATGAAGCTTAAATGCATTAAATAATATTATTTCAGTGAAGTTATTTAGTCATCTACAAGTCGATCTGACTGTATCTATAACCAGCATTTCTACATCTTACAAAATATTTACATTTGGAGAAACTTTGGAAAACATCTCTTTAAGATAAAAAATTTATCTCTTAAGCTTCTGGCATCTCCTCATTAAAATTACTGATCCTCCTTCTGAAATAATATGCATATGTATTTAGTTCCCACTGTCATACCCTGAGATAAAATTCACCTGAGTCTGGAGACTTGCACTCTTGGCAATTTCATTTCTCAGAAAAGAAAACCATGATAAGAACAGTTTTTCTGGTCCAAATTCTGACTAAGAAAGAAATCATAGAAGCCCCGGGAAAGGGAGACCATGTCATCTTATAGTTAGTAAGTAGTAACGAAGGAAGGGAATGGTAGGCATAGTCAGACACATGTTTTGCTATTAATAGAATGACATTTCCAGCAGCTGTCCAAATAGTTTAAGTCCCCCATCACAACTATAACTTACCTCAGTGTCAATATAAAAATCAACTAGCTACCAATTCTGGAATTTTAATAACTATGAATGAACTTGAGGAACTTCCTGATCTCTAGGCTGTGTAAGTAATAAATCACTTAGTGAGATAGTAGCATAATTTTCTTAACTTCTGGACTATCATGCAGTCTGCCATTGTTGAGCCAGATATCTACTCAAACAGTTGGCAAGGCATTAATTTTTGTATTACACATTTTTATTCCTTATATTTAACTTTAATTTCTATTAATAGGACTAGAAAGATGAGATTGCAGAAGAAACACCAAAAAGATAGGGTTATTTAGATGGCATAGCTTTATAATTATTTAAGGAGTTTTTTCTTGGAATGCCAAAAAATAGAAAGACAGGCAGAGGGATTTTATTTGCAAACATATTCTGATGGTAAGGCATAACAGGAGTTCTAAAAGTTAACACATGAAAATGAGTTGTATAGGCACTCTTCACAAGACAAAGCCACCCATTTAGCGCTGGATAAAAAGGCTTAAGTGTTTGAGCACTGAGTTTAGAGCAATTTCAATATAATTATAGCAAAGAATGAAATGAAGATAAAAAAGGTGATAATGTTTTAGAACATACAATTAAGTTATCCATAACTATGGTATCACAGAAAGCAGAATAAGACTATGTCCAATTTACATTCATAAGCAGTCCAAAACTATAAAACTTGTCTTTCCCACTACTATGATACAACACATTGATTTAGATATCTATTTCTTTTTCCCAGTACACTTAAAGATCTTTCTTTATAATTGAAGTTCCTCAAATTTGCAACCCATTAACACGTTGCTCTGATGTCCTCAGTAAATGAATTAACTGAGTGTTTTTTTCTGTTTAACCAGTGGAAAGCTATTAAAATCTAACTTCACTGTACTAAGAAGAGGAATAAAGAGCATCTTAATGAAAAATCTGCACATACCAGAAAGGTTTGTGTTTTTTGGATGGGAGATAAAGATTTTAAAATTTTGTTCATAGATAATCTCCAAAGACGTTCTTTGCAGGTAAATTATCTTGAATGAGTTAAGTTTTGAAGCCAAGAAAACAGTTACCAATCTTTTCTTCCAACTGCTGAACAACAAACTATCTGCTTTGTCATCATGTAAATCACATTCCATTCTTCTAACATGGTTACAACTTAAAACCATGTGCTATAGCAATGCGGGACAAAGAGGCAACTGGATGTATTTTTAAAGGAGCTGTACAGTAATCTCTCTATTTCACAGAGTACAGGGAGGGAACAATAGCTTCAGTATCTGAAAACACTGCTTGTGAGTCTGATTTCACAGGAATTTTTTAGTGTAGTTTAATAATTAGTTCCACCATGGAAGTGAAGGTAGGCCCTTTTACATCCATTTACTTAAAATTTCAAGAGGAGTCACATAGGAAAGTGAACTTCCATAATGTCTAGTGTTCTTTGCCAAACTTAAAGTATATGAGATTTGACACAAAACTGAGTGATAGTGGCATAAGGAAAACAATAGACTGGTTTTCTCTTATCTTTTTCTGAATTTTTCATGTACAAGAAAAACAGCCATGAAATAAAATATTAACCCATACTTGATGGTATTTTTTTGTACTGAAAAGCTGAAACAGAAAGTCACAACTTAAGTTTCTTATTATGGAATGATAGATTCTATCCCAGATTTACCCATGAGCTAGTTTTGAGGACAAATTTAGAAAATAACACAGAAATAAATTAATTTTCCATATAAGGAAAAACTTATTTGAATTACAATATGGGCTTTTAAAAATATGATTATCTCCATTTTATTTTTTCTACTTTTTGCAAAAATTATATCCTACTGATTATTCCCCATTATTTTTACTAGAATAAATGATGAATTGTAAATCCTTGAAAAGACTCTCCAAACTCCCTAAATGGCAGTAGTAGTAGTTATGGTGATCTGTGATACTAAAAGAACACATTGGAGAGTTGTAGTTTAATGAATTCAAATTATTTCATTCCAGAAAAGGAAACTTCCCTACTCTTCTGAGAGCTGAATTTCTACTTATATTACTTTATCATGCTTGTCAGTAATTATTTTCACACAACTTCCACTTTAATTATATATAACATTCAATTCTGCTGACAGTGTCCTTCACAGACATATATCTTCCCTCACTTGTAGTGATTTCTTGGCTCTTCTGATAGCCTATAGACCCTTCTCATTCATTTTCTCCTTCACCCTTCATCCTTCTTTGCTTCCTGCTTTGATTGATTGTAAGGATACTGAGCAAGAAAACCTCCATTCTAGACCCAACATCATTCTTTATTCATCAAGCAATCATGGATTAAGGCAATTTAAACTCGATAGTACTCAGTTCCTTCATTTATAAAATGGTCATGGTAGCATCTATCCCTGATGTTCTTTTTTTGTGTTTTTTTGTTTGTTTTTGCTGCATCATTTTTTAATTTGTAATTGAGTATTTTAGAATGCTTGATGTTCTTTTCTTAACTTTGAAGATGTTAAATCAGACTACAATATGAGATAGTACTTTATAAATGATTCCTTGCTACATAAAGTCAACTAGTATTATTACAATTATTACCTCAAAATCTATAACTTGTGCTTTCTGATATTCTCCAAAAATACATTCCAGAGTTTCCATTATGGTGTTAGCCTTCAAAATGATATTTTTAACCCTGATATTCTACCTTCTCTCATATATAAACCATATTTGAGTTCTAAAAAATTAGCCCTGGCTGGTGTAACTCAAAGGATTGAGTGCCAGCCTATGAACTAAAGAGTCACCGGTTAGCTTCCCAGTCAGGACACATACTAGAGACCAGGTCCCCAGTAGGGGGTGCATAAGAGGCAACCATACAGTGATGTTTCTCTCCCTGTCTCCCTCCCTTCCCCTTTCTAAAAATAAGTAAATAAATAATCTCTTAAAAAATAAATGAAATAAAATATTTTTGAAAACCCTAAAAATTGTAATACAGCATGTGCTGAAAAACTGTCTTGTATCATTATTTATTATGTACATTTTAATTGTATCTTATGATATATTTGAAATCTGTAGGTATGTGGGGTCCATATATCTACTTTCCAATTGACAATAAAGAAATTATGATAAATTTATATTAATTATATGGCAAGGAGAATAGCTATATTCCATGATTTCTAAGGCCTCCTCTCATTTTTCAAGATTCATCCCTCCATGAAAACACAAAAATTAAAAAAAATATTCTCCTTTTCCCTAAGAAATCATGTTATTCAGAGCCTGTATCCTGACTACATTTCTGTTTGATTATTTTCAGCTCACATTCTCTTGTGCATTTTTCTTCAAATGGAGTTATTATTATTGAATCCTGGAAGCTCCAGGTGTCCAGTTAAGATATGATATATGATATGATACTTGGCTAATTTTCAGAATTTTGAGGCAGAAATAGCCAATCAAAGGTAACTACTCAACCAGTTTTATAAAAACTCATCTCTCACATGTCATCCAAATAAGTTCAATAAAAAATAAATAACTAAAAATAAATAAAATAAAAATTAAAAAATAACATCTCTCCACGACCTCTAAGAACATGTACACTTTTTCAGTTTAATTTTTCAAAGTACTGTCTCAACTCAGATCTTAGAAACCATATAGACTTATATAATACCATATTTTATTGATTGAAAGAAGCAGGTATTTTTATTTTTAAAATCTCTAAAATCAGGATGTAATTGTTTATCCATGTGTGAAGAGAGCATTGGACTAGCTTAAATTGGTAGGATTTTTTTCTTTCATAGTGCTAAATGAAATAATAGCACACCTCAACAATAGAATCTTATATTCAATAAAATATGCTTTATAGCTTAGCTACCCAGACAACATATCTTTAATCAGGCATACCAGGCAAAGTAAAAATGCTCATAAAACAGTTAGAGGCTATAGGTTTCTAAGGTCTTTTGTTCATATATAACTCAATGAACTTGACAGAAGCACTAATTTATATATTACAAATACTTTTCTTCTTTTCATTAAAGGAAGCTCCTTTGAAACATCCTGCTAAGGATGAGTAACATGGTAGCATAGTCACAAAATTAATTTACGAGGTTATCTAAGAACAAGAAAAAATTAGTTTTAATGCCAAGATATCCTAGCAAATGGATGGATACTTGAGAAAAATTGATACTGTTAGAGTTTCTCTCCCATCATATAGTTTAAAATGGTATTCTATTACATGGGGAACAACTACTTAAACTTTGACATAAATAATAGTCTCCATCATAAGTGTTCCACACATAAATGAACTGGTGATTAAATAGTCTATGTGACTGTTGTTAAAACTGAGGCCTTTTATGACCAACACACCCAGTTTATTCAGGTAGTGTGTAAGGACTGTCATGGTGTTTGCTAGTTAATAGTCTCAGCGGAATATCTAACTTACTGCAACACAAAGTGTAATGAAATATACATATTGTCCTACTCTTGTAAAGTCTAACTGGAATATGAAGAAAAATATACAGAACTTTATTTTTCAAAGGAGTATTTAGTGTGCTTATAAACAGAGAAGGATAAAATTCATCCAAGGGATATGACATATTAGAATATTTTAAAATCTACTAGAAATTAAAGTGTTTTTAAGACCTTCAAATGAAAACATGGGAAATGAAACTCATTAGATACAATTATGCATATGACATTGCTTGAATCACTGAAGTTAATAAAGGTCCTCAGTAAATAATTTTTGAGTGGACGAATGGGTTTTAACATGATCATAGCCCTGAAATAATGAAAACCTCCAAATTCCCTGGGTTAAATAGTTCTAGGTTAGACTTTTGCATTTATTATTGAGTTTTGGGTAGACTTGGCTATCACATAAAATGGCAACTGTATTTCCAGGTTCAGAGACAGCTGTCTGGTATATTGTATCTGGCCTTGATAATGCCCTCACCATTTTTTATTGATTTACTGATATTTTAATATAAACCAGTAACATAGGCATGTATTATTATCATCAAGTATTATATGCTATACATAATTGTATGCAATACAACTGGCAGCACAGTAAGTTTATGTACACCACCACAAACATGTAATGTGTTGCTCTATGAACTTAAGATGGCTATAGTACAATAGGAATATTTCAGTTTTATCATAATCTTATGGGACCAGTGTCATACATCATGCCCATCATTGACTGAAATGCCATTATGTGGCACATGACTGTAATGTCATTTTTCAGTCAAATTATTTATCATTTTAAATTGCTTCACCATATGATTAGGAAGAAGATAACTTACAGTATAGTATAGTATCTATTTTTGTAGTGTAAACTAGCTTTGGACTTGGGATATTTTCATCTATATTCAGATCAATAATCAAGATATCATAATATAGATTTAGTTCTCTTCTCTTACATTTGACTGTTAGAGTAGAAAAGTAGCACACACACTTTAAGGACAGTTTTTTTTTGTTTGCTTGTCTTGTTTTTATTTTGTGGAGTAACATGGTATTTTGTGGATGTGTGGGTGATTTTTTTTTCTTTAAGCTATGTAGAGGAAATATAAAAGAATGGGAAATAGATATACATATACAAACATAAAAAGCCCATGGTCAATAGATAATATTATATAGCCTAATTATGTTCCTTACTTCAGAATTAGAAGACTCCTGAGGGAACTATAGAAATTCTTTTTAATACTTTCTGTGGAAGCAAAACTTAACAGAAATCCTAGAAATGTAAGGTACCTTAATGCTTATCTAAGTCCAACATCTCATCAACAGCACAAATTAATCCAAAGCCAACTCCAACAACTCATCTGATTCTAGAAACAATAAGCTTACTATCTATCAAGGAAATTTATTACTATCAGAAATTTATTTCTTTTTTTTAAGAATTTGTTTATTTATTTTTAGACAGAGGGGGAGAGAGAGAGAAAGAGCAGAAGAGAAACATCAATGTGTGGTTGCCTCTTGCATGCTGGCTACAACCCAGGTATGTGCCCTGACTGGGAATCGAACCAGTAACCCTAAGTTTCGCAGACTGATGCTCAATCCACCAAGCCACAGCAGCCAGGGCAGAATTTTATTTCTTAAATTGAGCAAAATGTGCTTCCTCACAACCTGCCATCATTTCTATTTTGCTTCTTTTATCTCATTTAAAAATCATTTTTATTTTTCAATTAGAGCAGACATGCATTATTATATTTGTTTCGGTACATCCCAGTAATTAGACATTACATAATTTACAAAGTGATCATCCTGATAAATCTTGCACTCATCTGACATCATACATAGTTATTAGAATATTGTTGCCTATGTTCCTTATGCTATACTCTACATCCCCATGACTATTCTACAACAACCAATCTGTACTCCTTAATACCTTGATTGATTTTGAACCTCAGTAGATATACCAGTCCTTTCAATACTTTGATCTAATAATAATTTGTGAACTAATTCTCTAGAACCTCTATCTCTGACTTGCACTTCTGATAGGAAATAAGTTTAGGCAGAATATACTATACTTTTCCTAAGAATAATGGGACACATATCCTCAAGGAAGAGAAAGAAATAGCAGCCATTTCAGAGAGCTCCAGCATTCGAATGTAAAAATGAGAAGCATCCATAGAATTCTTGAGCAGAATAATTAAAGACCATATCAGTCATAATTACCTTTGAACTGCAAAGGTGAAAAATTGCAATTTACTCTAAGCCATGTAATCAACAAAAACACATTTCTTGCTTTTAACTCATTTTTGTTAACTAGAAAGAGGCAATACAGAACAGTACTGTACTTACCTTTTTATTAATATTAGAAACTGCTTTTAATATGATATCCTGGTGATCAGTCCGGATTATGCCAAGTTCTATAAGATTTTGCCGAGTGATGTTAAATAGCTTCTCCCCATTGATTCCTGCTCTTTCAAAGTTCTCTCCATAGAGGAGAAAACTATAATCCAACTCTGAAAAAGGCATAAAAGAGGCAGAGCAAATGTCATGAAAAATAGAAACTGTATATCTCCTTGTAAAGATAACTATACAATTCGACTGGCACGGAATTGCTTGTAGCTCTTTTGTCATTATTAATAAGTCATTCATACTTTTAATTCCAGCACTCCATCTTAAATTCAGAATCTTTGGTTAGAAAGGCTTAGGAGGGACAAATTTTTGTAGGTCCTTACAGAAATGCTTAAGTACAAAATTTAACAAAAGTGACTCAAATATGCAGGCACAGTCAGAGATTACAACTAAGAGCATATTTATAATATGTTATAATAATATCAAAGATGGACTTCTGAACTGACATAAAATGTGGTTTTTGGCCTTGCATGGTGTGGCTCAGTGGATTAAACACCAGCCCGTGAACCAAAGGGTTGCTGATTCAATTCCCAGTCTAGGGCACATGCCTGGGTTGTGGGCCAGGTCCCTAGTGGGGGGCACAAGAGAGGCAAGCACACATTGATGTTTCTCTCTTTCTCCCTCTCTTCCCCTGGGTCTAAAAATAAATAAAACCTTTTTAAATTAAAAAAATATATATAAAATCGTTTTAAAAATGTTTAAAAATTTTTATTTACTTTTTGACAGAGGGGAAGGGAAGGAGAAAGAGAGGGAGAGAAACATCAATGTGTGGTTGCTTCTCATGTGCCTCCTACTAGGGACCTGGCTCACAACCCAGGCATATGCCTTGACTGGGAATCAAATCAGTGACCCTTTGGTTCGCAGGCTGGAGTTCAATGCACTGAGCCATACCAGCCAGAGTTAAATAAAATCTTTTTAAAAATAAAATAAAATGTGGGTTTTGACTTTTAACTGTTTTATATTCAGAATACTAATCAATAAAACAAACAAGTGAGCAAAACAGAACCAGAGAGATATGGAAATAATGAACAAACTGACAGTGAGTGATCAGAGGGGAAGGGGAGTAGAATAATGGGGCAAAGAAGGGGAGGAGTCATCAAGGAACATGTATAAAGGACCCATGGACAAAGACAATGGGGGTGGGGGAAGGATTGAATGGGGGAGGTGGGGGGTGGGGAAGAATAATGGGGGAATACCTGGACAACTGTAATTGCACAACAATAAAACAAAGAAAAACTGATTAAAGGCAGAAAGCTCACTTTCAATATCAGCAGCACTATCTTTCAGATTTTAAACCATCTACATTTTTATATCCTTTCTTACAGACACAGCAATGATGTTTCAATTACTACCAATGATGAATTTTATGATTTAATACTAAGCTATCAACTTGGACATCTGTAACATTCAAGCTGATTTGTATAATATAAATACATGCACTTACCCAGAATTTCCATTTTCACCCTATGACACTCTGTCCCATCAAAGCTTGCTATTAATAGTATTATCTTAAATATTTAGGTCACAGTATTATTCTTAAACATTTTATGTGTGTGAATATGTACATGCAAAAATTTTAATGTATTTTCCCAAGTGTATGAATAATTTATATAGTCATTTCCCTATTTATATTTATGGAGACCAAAATAAGCCATCAAGATTAGTCTATGTGTTTTGCTGATAAATAAAAATAATTGGAATTTTTTTAGTTTAAGAAGTCGTGAGAATTACTGTTATAAAATAAGTAATGTTTGCCACTGTTCTAAGTACTTTTCATACATATTTTTAATTCTCACAACTCCATGACATAGTAAATACTATTATCCTCACTTTATAGATGTAAAAACTGACTCAAGGAGAGGTAAGTCACTTAAGAACACACAAGCTAGTCAGGGGCTGAGTCAAGATTTAAATCCAGGAAGTCTAACTCCAGATTTCTGACTCTTAACCACTATGCCATATTACTTTTCATAGTAATTGAGATGGCTTAAGATTGAAAATAGTCCTTTTGTCCTTTATAATTGTTCCTGTAAACCCTTTGCGGACAAAAAGGGGGGGTGGAAATAAGGGAGGGAGGTGGGAAAGGCTGGGGTGGTGGGGAGGGATGGGGGAAAAGGCAGAAAACTGTACTTGAACAACAATAAAAAAATTTAAAGATTGAAAATGGCTTCTATCATATCCACAAAATATCTTCTAGATGAGATAGCTGCACTTCCGGCCAAGATGGAGGCAAAGGTAGACACACTGTGCCTCCTCGCACAACGAAGACAGAAACAACAACAATTTAGAAATAGAATAACCAGAACTGATAGAAAATTGAACTATATGGAAGTTGGACAACCAAGAAATTAAAATAGACCTGTTCAACCAGACCGGTAGGAGGGGCAGAGTCGAGCAGAATGGAGCAGAGTCGGCACCCGGGCGCGGTTGCAGCAAGAAGAGCAGGGAGTGTTGGGACTGGGCACGTAAGGCATCCGGACACGCAAGACCGCAGGGGGTGGACCTTGAGCACGCAAGCGGCAGCTGGATGACCCTGACCAAGGGGTGGCAAATGGCAGACCCAGTGAGAGGCGGGAATTCTGACGCAAGGCACTGGGTGCAACCCAGGATCACAGCGCTGGGAAATAGAGCCTTGGGGCACTGATTGAAAACCTGTGGGGGTTCAGGTGCAGGGAGATACTCCCAGCCTCACAGGAGAGGTCCTTGGAAAGTCCCACAGGGTGCACAAGCCCACCCACATGGGAACTGGTACCAGAGGGACCCAGTTTGCTCAGGGGAAGCGGCGGAAGGGTCTGAGGTGTGACAGAGGGCTGAGCAAGCGCCATTGTTCCCTCTCAGGCCCCGCCCCCACATACGCGTCACAACCCAGCAACTGGGGTGCCCCGCCCTGGTGAACACCTAAGGTTCCGCCCCTCATATGTAACAGGCGTGGCGCAGCGCAACGCGACCAAAGGGGCGGGGGCGGGGGGCGGGACGGATGGCTCAAACAGAAGTGAAAGCCCCACAACAAGTACTTTTAAGCAACCAAGATAGCCAACTTGTCCGAGGCAGAGTTCAAAGCACTGGTGATCAAGATGCTCACAGAATTGGTTGATTTTGGTCACAAATTACATGAACAAATGCAGGCTACCATAAAAGAGATGAAGGAAAATGCACAGGGAACCAATAGTGATGGGAAGGAAACTGGGACTCAAAACAATAGAGTGGACCAGAAGGAAGAAAGAAACAACCAAACAGAAAAGAATGGAGAAATAAGAATTCAAAAAAAATGAGGAGAAGCTTAGGAACCTCCAGGACATCTTTAAACGATCCAACATCCAAATTATAGGGGTACCAGAAGGAGGAGAGGAAGAACAACAAGTGGAAAAGTTATTTGAACAAATAATAAAGGAGAACTTTCCCAATCTGGCAAAGGAAATAGACTTCCAGGAAGTCCAGGAAGCTCAGAGAGTCCCAAAGAAGTTGGACCCAAGGAGGAACACACCAAGGCACATCATAATTACATTAGCCAAGGTAAAAATGAAGGAGAGAATCCTAGAAGCAGCAAGAGATAAGGAGACAGTCACCTACAAAGGAGTTCCCATCAGACTGTCAGCTGATTTCTCAAAAGAGGCCTTACAGGCAAGAAAGGGCTGGAAAGAAGTATTCCAAGTCATGAAAGGCAAGGACCTACATCCAAGATTGCTCTATCCAGCAAAGCTTTCATTTAGAATGGAAGGGCAGATAAAGTGTTTCTCAGATAAGGTCAAGTTAAAGGAGTTCATCATCACTAAGCCATTATTATATGAAATGTTAAAGGGAATTATTTAAGAAAAGATGAAAAAAAAAACCATGTATAGTAAAGTGACAGCAAACTCACAATTATTAACAACGTTACCTAAAACAAAAAGAAAAGCAAACTAAGCAAACAACTAGAACAGGAACAGAACCACAGAAGTGGAGAAACATGGAGGGTTAGCACCAGGGGAGGGGGAGGAGGAGAGAGGGGGAAAAGGTACAGAGAATAAGTAGCATAGATGGTAGGTAGAAAATAGACAGGGGGAGGGTAAGAAGAGTATGGGAAATGTAGAAGCTAAAGAATTTATGACTCATGGACATGAACTAAAGTGGGTAATGGTGGGAGAGGGTGTGCAGGGTGGAGGAGAATGAAGTGGGGGTAATGGGAAAACTGTAATAGCATAATAAAATATATTAAAAATTAAAAATGATATGAGACAGCTGAACACAATGTCAGAGTAATCTAAGTGCAGCCAGCTATCCATGTCTGTTAATTTTGGGAAAGATCATAACCTATCTGTATAACTCACCATATTTTAAATTCATTCATTCATTTGTGCAAGAAAGATTTAATGACTACTTTCTATGTGAACAGAAATTGATATAAATTGTAGGGATTGGATGAAACCAACACAATACTTGCATTTAAAGAGCTTACAATGTGATTTTGGCCAAATAAACAAAAATGTACACAAAATATTAATAAAATGTATGTTGCACCAAAGAAATACTCCTTGACAGAGTGGGTGGAGGGTGGTGGGCATGGCAGGGGAGAGCAACAGGGGAAAAATTTGGATAACTGTAATTGAACAACAATAAAAAAGAAAACTTAAAAATACTTTTTCAGAATTAATACTTACATATTATTCAATGAGCTACTTAATTAAATTAGACCACTACAAAAAAGAAAAAGGAAATACTCCCAAGAGTTAAGTGAATGAGAAATATTATAGACTTTAGTTAATTAGAGAGATGAGAAATCAGAAAGAATTTGAGTGACTGGTCAATGTTTTCATACACATTTCCTACACAAGGAAATTGTAACCCCATATTTCCTACTATAAGCAGCCTGTAATACAGCTTCAATATTCAATTCTGTAGGTCAACAATCTATCAAACTGTATGTAGACTAATAAAATATTATTTTGAAGCTAATTTTCATTCTCATTTTTATGTGCTATGACTTTAACTAGAAGAAAACAGGAAAAGTATTGGAAAGAATTCAGGGAAAAAAATTAATATATTGCTGAGTTG
The DNA here is from genome assembly GCF_019186645.2 of Phyllostomus hastatus. NCBI lineage: Eukaryota > Metazoa > Chordata > Mammalia > Chiroptera > Phyllostomidae > Phyllostomus > Phyllostomus hastatus. The sequence continues at coordinate 8,310,667 of NW_025333909.1, read as the reverse complement.
TAATAGTCACAAATTGGCTAATTCAGTTATGTAAACCAATACCAGCACTGAAAATTAAATAGATGTATCTATAACCAAAAGCATTTTGAATTTTGTAAAACTCAACAACTAAGAAAATTCCACCTATATATATTTATATGGAATTGACACATACTTAAAATAATAAAAAAGGCCAAAAGTGACATCAAATATATTTCAAAGCTCTCCATTTACTGAATTTCAAGCAACAGGTGCTTGTTAGCATTTTATCTGAAAGCTTCTTCGAATTAGCAATTCATAAAAACCAAATGTTTTTGAACCTATACATACTTCTATGAGCAAAATGCAAAATTAGAATTCAGAGATAGCCAGAAATTTCAAATGTACAAAACAAACCTAGGACCAACAGAAAACTTTAACCTCAATTTGATATTACAAAACATCAATCATACATAAGAATGATGGTAAATAAAGGTCAATTAATATTTGACAAAGGAGGCAAAAACATACATACAATGGGGTAAAATAGTCTATTCAATAGATGGTATTGGCTCCCTTTTCATTTTAATACTGTTTTCTTTAGCCATGCAGAAAATGGAGACAACTGTGCTTGAAAAACAATTAAAAATTGTTAAAAAAAATAGATGGCATTAGGAAAAGTGGACAGATAAGAGTGCAAAAAAAAAAAAACCAAAAAACTTGACCACCTTCTTACACCATACACAAGAATAAACTCAAAATATATTAAAGACTAAATATTTGAGTGGGAACTATAAAAATCATAGAATAAAACTTAGGCAAGAAAATCTCAGACATTTCTCACAGCAATAGTTTTTCTGATATAGGGAAACAGAAAAAATGGACTACATCCAATAAAACTTATTTTAAAATATAGGAAAGATATTGTAGAAATAAACTAGCTTGAAAAAAACATATGGTATGAAATTTCAAAATTAAATGAGTGATCTATGACAAAATTCTACCTAAATATTGACAATTTAAAAATGGTATTTGAAATTACAAAGTCTACCGGCAGTATTATCTTCTTTAATGAGACTATGAATATGGATAATCCAAAGTAAATACATAATATACATTTTATACATATATATTTGAAATTCCAAGGGGGTATACCAATTTGTGTATGTATATATGTGCATTTTGCAGCAGACATGCTTCCTAATTTTTGAAAAGCATGTGGTGCTATTTATCTATTTACTTTTTGGTATGACCTTTTTTTATTGTTGAAACTATTAGAGATGTCCCTCATCACCCACTTTTTGCCCACCTCCACCAGGCATCTCCCCATCCCGGCCTTCATCACATTATTGTCTGTGTCCATGGGTCATTCATATATGTTTTTTGACTAGTCCCTTCACTTTCTTTTATCCAATCCTCCCCACCCTCTTCCCCTCTGAGGTCAGTCAGTCTCTTCCATGTATCCATGCTTCTGGTTCTAGTGGATATTTTGTTTGTCACTTTATTTTGTTCATTAGATTCCACATATAAGTGAAATTATATCTTGCTATGTCTTGCTATTGATATTATCAAGTATTTTATACTTAAATACTACTTTGGAAAGAGTGTAATATCAGTGAATGGTAGTTACACATTCCACAATGCATGTAGTGAACTATTTAAGAAAACTTGTAATAAAGATGTATCTAAGACCACTACTTATTTACTATGCATATATTGGTGTTATATCAGTCAATGGAAATTATATAAATTCTGCAGTGCATGTATAGTGGTGTTTAAGAACATTTGTAATAAAGATATTTAGAAGAATTTCCTTGCATACTTAGAGAAGAGTATACTATCAGCGAATGGTAGTTATACACATTCTGCAATATATGTAGTGAAGTGGGTAAGAACACTTATAGTAAAGATGTTTCTAAGAATGTTAAAAATAAATAATCAATGTCAGATGATAAGGTGGGAGGTTTATTTATAACATGTACATAAGTGAGTCACAAAGTGGATAAGGAACCAAAATATTAAAACATAAAAAATGGCACAGATGAAATAACATTTGTTGATAGCCAATTTTGTTGCTGTCTAGAGTATAATCCTTTGCCTCAACATGAGTAATTTTCAAAACAGACCCTAGATAAAATTTTAAATTAAAAAAAAAAAGCTGGTCTTGAGGCCTTTGTACTTGCTTTCTTCATCCAGTGCTGTCAGCTGTGGAATTACACACTACCACCCAATACTTTAACTCACATCTATTCACAGACATACTGCTTCAATTTTTAACAAATGAAGCATTACATAACATATTTGAAATTATATTTTATTGAAAAATAATGTATAGACAAATGTTTTAATAAACATATCTAATACTTTTCTACTTAACCCTCCCCCCCAAAAACAATAAAAATTTACCCCAGCCAAATAAATGTAGAAGTTCAAAAACAGGGAAAAATATGTACACACATTCTGAAAATTCAGGTGTTAAAGTTCTAAATAAGAGTCAAAAAAATAAAAATAACATTTTTTCTTAGATTGATATTTGTGACAATTGTGTGAAGATGCAATATCTATATTAACTAAGATAATTGTACAAAATGAATGCATCTCTGGGGAGAAATTCACTCTCACTTGTTCAGAGGTATTTAGAGTGAAGCTCATTCATGGCCCTTAGCTTGCTGGTTGCCTAAAATCAGACCATTTTAATTGTACCTAGCTACAGATCCTTAGTAAGTTTTTTTGAAACAACTGAATATTAAATTAAAAAGTACAAAGTCGCTTTTAACTTTTTAATTATTGCAAAAAGAAAAATAAACAAAAAGCAAAACAAAGCCAAAAACACCCCAAGGGTAAAACTAAAATTGTGTCCAGAATTAAAATATTTATATCATTATCTCAAAACCAATTCTTTCAATTATTTTTCCACAGAACTCCAATTGACATGAAAGAAAATTGTGCTTCCTGAATATACATGGGAAATTGCTACAAACTAGGACAGCAGTCAAATCCACTTTGTACTTTATTGTTTGAAATATTCAATAGATTATGTGTGGGTTTTATTTTTAAAGCATATCCAATAAAGTGCAAGTAATTTAAAAATTGAAAATGAGATTTAAACTTACAGAAAGATACAGACAAAAGCTCTAGACATATCATAATCCATTCATTTGTACATATGCACATATGTTTATATGCATAATCCATATAATGTATATTACAAGTGGCATATGCAATAGCTACAAGTTAGAATACTTAAACTGCCATAGTTGAAATCTAGGCTCTGACATTTACTAGTTGGAAAATGTCAGGGAAATCACTTCATTTTCCTAAACCCAACTTCCTAATGTTTAAAATAAGATAATGGAAATAAAGTAGTCTCAACACAGTGTATAACATATAATAAACAGGAAATGAACTAGTAGTATGATTGCTGATGATAAGATGGATGACAAAGAGATGTACCCTGCCTAAAGTAATCTATTAATAACTCAAGAGTACCCCTTAAAAATAAGCCTGGCCCTGGCTGTGTGGCTCAGCGGATTGAGCGCCAGCCTGTGAGCCAAAGGGTCGAAGTTCAATTCCCAGTCAGGGCACATGCCTGGGTTGAGGGTCAGGTCCCCAGTAGGGGGTGCTCAAGGGGAATCACACAGTGATATTTCTCTCCCTCTCTTTCTCCCTCCCTCTCCCTCACTCTAAAAATAAATAAAGAAATAAATAAATCTTTAAAAAATAAAAATATCTTAAAAAATAAGTCTGGAATTAAATCTAGTTTATTGATCTCCAGCTTAATTTATACTTCTTCCCAGATTCCTTTGAGTGAAGTTTGGCTGAGAAGTTACATGGCAATGATGCTAATGGATTGGGAAATAAGAAGGTAAGAAAAATATCATAGTCAAAGAATCCATAGACGATTCCCCAGCTAAATTTTCCTGATCTCTCTCCCCTGCTCCTGTCCCATTCCAGCAAAAAGTAAAACAAAACAAACTGCCCTTATCCTCCACTCAATTACCCCTTCAACCTCATAAACATGTATAAACCTGAGGAGTCAGAAATGGTTGCACAGATTTTAACTTTGAATTTTATCTTCCTTTTGAGGAGGGGATAAGAAGTTGCAGCTTTTAGAGTGTATGACTCACAACACTTCAGAATCCAATGCCATCAAAAATCCATTCAACAAGCCAGAAAACAAAACATAAATGAAGTAAGTCTCAGATCAATTACGGATATAAGTCTTTAAATAAAGCAAATTAACTTGAACCAGGTTTTACCATTACCAAGCAGTTCAATAAATCAGCAATGTAGTCACCTGTGTTTACAAATGTATACCTTTCTTTTATCAGGCTCTGAAATCCCTGATAATTCATAATTCCTATATAAGCTGTGCTCTTTTACTCTGGAAAATGCCACTTGATAATGAATGTTAATCCATATATGCAGATATTACTAAAAATATTTAAAACCAGTATGTATTTTCATACTGAGCATGAAAAAAGTCTGTATAACACTGTCTAGGGACTTTGTTACTCATCTGAAGGGCCTCTCACTGTTCTCTAATAGCTGCCTTCTGGACTCTTTAGTCTAAAACCTTCGCTGTGTAGTAGAGATGGCATTACATGGCATTTGTCATTCTGTTACTCAGCTCTGTTCCCGTGTGAGATATAATTAATTGATCATCACATTCTTCTTAAGCTAGGATTCAACCATATAATCTTATTTGACATACTGCTTTAGACACCCAGTACCACTAACTAATCGATGGATACTAACATGTGAAAATTGTTTGCTTTATTTTTGTTAAAGAAAGCTCTTTTCCTTATTTTTGCAAACCAAATCTAGTTGGCCATTGGCAGGCTTTTCAGCTGCCTATGCAGAAAAGAATTCATTTTCATTCTTTCTGACTGTACCACATGAACTTACTGTCTTTACATATTTAGCTTATGATTGTATTAAGTAACATTTCACTAGTAACTGCTAGGTATTAGGTGAATGCAAGTTAAAACTACAAAAAATACCACTTCACACTTATTAAAATGGCTATTATCAGCAAGACAGGTAATAACAAGTGTTGGAGAGGTTGTGGAGAGAAGGAACCCTCGTTCACTGCTGGTGGGAATGTCAACTGGTACAGCCACTATGAAAAACAGTATGGAGGTTCCTCCAAAAATTAAGAATAGAATTGCCATATGACCCAGCAACCCCTCTTCTGGGTCTCTACCTGAAAATTTTCAAACATTTATTTGCAATGATATGTGCACCCCTATGTTCATTGCAGCATTATGCCCTGTGGCCAAGACATGAGGACAACCAAAGTATCCATCAGTAGAGGACCGGATAAAGAAGATGTGGTATATACATACAATGGAGTACTACTCAGCCATAGAAAAGATTAAATGCTGCCAGTTGTGACAACATGGATGGACATTGAGAATATTTGGGTAAGAGAAACAAATCAGAAAAAAAATGAAGAACCATATGATTTCATTCAAATGAAAGCAACAAATAAACAAAAACTTATAAACACAGAAAGCAGTATGGTGGTTATCAGAGGAAAGGGAGATGAGGGCTTAGTAAAGGTTAAAGGAGGTGAAATATATGGTGATAGAAGATTTGACTTTGGGTGGTGGGCACGCAATGCAATATACAGATGATGTATTATAGAATTGTACACTTGAAACATACAATTTTATTAACCAAAGTCGCCCCAACAAATTTAATGAAAAAATTAAAATAATTGTCTCAGTGTTCTGATTTCCTTTCCTTGATTGAAAGCCTTCAATGGCCCTTCACTCTACAAAGTGCACATAAAACTTTAATTGGACCTCAAGGCCTTTCATAACCTGGCTCCATTTCAAATTGGAAATGGAGCTCCACAAAAACCCTCTAGTCATATAAACCATACTATTTACATTCCTGCAAACATCAAAATTTTGCCATGTCTTTGTTTTTGATATGCTATGCCTCACACCCCAAATCTTCCAAATCACCACTTACTTAAAATCCTATATCTCCTTCAAATACATATTAATCTCAGTTTTTTTGTGTGTTTCTCTCACTCTTTTCACATGTACCTTCCATATGTTGTACTTATTTGCTGACATATGTTGTTTCTCTACTATCCTGAAAGGTAATGGAAATTATGAAGCATGCATAAATTTATCTTTGTACCCTTCTTTCCTCCTAGAATGGGTTATAGAACACAGTAGATATTCTCATAAATGGAAGTCAGGTGCAAATTAATGCTACCCACTGACTCAGTGGATATCAACAAAAGGTGCTCCACAATTCCTCTGTTGTAGTACAGAAATGTATAGGAGTATCTTTCGTTATAAGAATAACTGAAGAGCACTATTGATATGTATTGAGAAGGAGTCAGGAATACTAAATATTCTGCATTGCTGGGGACAGTCCCTTACAAGGAATAATTATACCCCTATCTATACCCACATCTCTCCCAAAATATCAATATCATCCTTCCTGAGACACATTGGCTATGTTTTTGGGAATTTAGATGGTAATTTTGTCCTAAAAAGTAAAGTCCCATAGAAATAAAAGTTTAACACCCATAGTAAACTTCAATATATATGCAACATTATTGGTAGTACTAGGAACTATCCAACCTAAAATAAACTGAAGTCATGAGCCTGTCTGAACTAGATGCTACACATTTGCTTTCAGTGTGTATTACTGTATTGATGATCCAAGCAGCATACATGGACTCAGCACCTACTACATTGTGTTAAGTACTGTATTAACTGCTGAGGAATCATGCAAGGACCAGCAAAAATTTACCCCCAGGGGATAGAGAACTATTTCAATAAAGCTAGCATGTACACTGAAAGTCTAACAATAAGAGCAATGTACCAGCAGATATCAATTCCTAGATCAAACTAAATATTTGTAAATAATAGATCTGTCTAATGTTGTATATTATTGAGATATTTGCACCATAAACTTAGGGAGATTCTTATGACCCCATTGAAGATCAGGATATATACATTTTCATACATATCTTGCTGATTTTTTCCAGAAAAAATTCTCCAGCTGTTTTGAAAAACACCAGACAAAATCAGTCAGCATACAGGTAGCAATGTCCCACCTTATGAAGGTGAATTACAATGGTTCTTTTTAGAATGTTAGAGCAATTAAATAACACTTTGTGTCTCAAACCAGGTGAGTTTCGCTACTCTCAAGCTGACAGTATGAAATTGCCACTACACATTAGCTCAGCTATGAATGACTTACACCAACAGTTTCTATTTCAGCTGTCACTGTAGAATCTAGGAGTTCTGCAAGAAAATTGCCCACTATATTTGCCCGAAGTACAGTAGAAAGAATTGAGATGTCTATCAAGATATTCTCGATACAGTCTGACAGGCTCTCAATGTAGTCTCACTGGCCCACAAAGCACCATACCTAGAAAGGAAATTCATTATCCAGGCTTCAATGTCACAAATGTTAATAATTTACCCTCAATTTATCTTCTGTGAGGTTTATATATCCCCATACAGGAGATGAGTTCATAGATTTTCACAGCCAAAATTCATTCCAATGTTAACATTTTATATACTTAAAACATATGCCTCTAAACACATACAAGAAAAAATAGGAAAACCACTCTTTTAAAAGTAGCCTGAATTCAGACACCATACCAAAATTCCTTAATTTCTAACAAATAAGCAGATTTGATTTACTCTTAACTCTGATATGTAAGTATAGATAACACTCTGATCCTATTTTGGCCTACAGTTTCTATTAATTTACTAATCAAGAAACCAAGTAATAATTTGACCTTTTTTCTTTGTTTCAATTTTTTTACTTTTCCATTAATACTTATATAAAAATGATAAGTAAATAAGAAATAAAGTAAACAATATTATAGATTATTCTGAACTATGTTTGCCACTACAACAGCTCAGCAGAATTACAAGGTTACAGTTTATGGTTTTGGATTTGTGCAAAGTTGACCTTGTTTAAGCAGCAAAGGGAGACTAAAATTCAGCAGCACTCTGCCTTTAAAGCTATGGTGTCTGATGTGAAGCTGAATATTTCCTTCACTAGTCAGTTTTCTAAGCTGTGCTCTGAAGGGGTTATATCTGCTAAGAGGAAGAGCTCTTATTTCTAATTTGCTGCCCGGAGTGGGTAACTTATAATTCACACAGAGGTTCCCTATAAGCTAGCAGTGATCTGAAGAGAATAGTCTTTGTCCAATATTGAGCTGTTGATATTGTAAATAACACACATCATATACATTCTTTAGCTGTAAGCTGGTAGTTTAATTTTCATCTCGTCATGTTTTATCTACCCAGCTCATATGCATTGTGACTGGGGTTGTGATTCATGTACTTCATGGTATTCCTCCAAAGCACCAAGCATTGTACACAATGAATACTTAATAAATATCTGTTTATTGATTGAAAACACTAAATTTAAATGTATGCCACAGATCAGAATAGGGGCATAGGAAGGGGGAGCTCAATTATCATATCATGAGTAACTACAAATCTATCAAAAGTTTTACTTTTAATTTCTTGTGTTTTTAATGTGGTTTTAACTTTTGTGAGATAATGCTAGATACATTTCCTTCTAAACTGAATGAGGTTCAAATCTCATCTATTTAGGAAGGTCTATTAGGAATCAAGCACTGCAAAAGGCTTCCATTTCTCTGAATGGGGTAAATTGTGTTCCCAATAATTCACTTATGCTAGTAGTATGTAGATAATTCTATTTCAACAGTAAATCTTAACAAAGAACACTGCAAAGTAGAAGTACACATGATTTTTAAAGTGAAATGTTTAAATTAGAAAAGAAAACACAGAAGTTCTGTTTCAAGATGGTAATATAGGAGGAACCTGAACCCACCCCCTACCATGGACACACTAAATCTACAGTAGACACATGAAACAATTTCATCTTAAAAAAAAACTTGCTGAGTTAGTCCTACACACTGGGTAAATGAGAAAATTCACATCAAAGCAGGTATGAGAGGCTGAGACACAATCTTGATATAAATCCTAACCCCAGTGTGACAATCCAGAATCAGGAGGGAACTCACAACTCCAAGCTTCTCCCTGAAGAGTGAAAGGTTTAAATCCCACATCAGCACCCAATTTTTAGACTTACAATTGACAGTTGAGCCCCTAAAACATCTAGTGTTTGTTTTTTTTTTTTGAGTTGGGCTTTCTTTTTGTATTGGAATTCTTTTTTGCTGTTGTTCAAGTACACTTGTCTGCATTTTCCCCCAACCACTCCCCTTCCCTGACCCCAACCATCCCCACCTCCATCCCCTGATTCCACTCCCCCTTGATTTTGTCCACACATCCTTTATAGTTGTTCCTGAAAACTCTTCCTCCCTCCCCACCCCATTATCTCCTCCCACCTCCCCTCTGGTTACTGTCAGATTGTTCTTAAAACATCTAGCTTTGAAAGTCAATGGAGCTTGCATCCAGGAGATCCACAATGCTATAGCAAACTAAGAAACAGTCTTAAAAGGCTTACAGGGACTCATCCACCTCAAAGCCTAGAACAGAGGCATCCAATTTCAAAGTGACCAGAATATCTGTGAAAGAGGGTTGTTGTACATCTTAAAGCATTGGTCTTAAGGGTAGGCATTTAATTCAATACTCATCCACAAAGATGCAGGCTGATGAGTACTATTTCTGTTCTCTCCCTCTGCCTCAATCTAAGTCACTGGTATCACCCAGAAAGGATCTTGTACACTCATCTAACACTTCAATATTTTCGGCTGCCACCCAGGGGAAATGGGTCTCACATGTTCATGGGTGCCATAAGACTACAAAAAATGGAGAAATTGTTCTTAACTGGCAATTTCCCCATGACACAATAGAGAGGTGACAGACTGAGACAGCCTTTCTGTGAAAAAGGTGTATTACCTTATCTTAATACAGGCTTCTAATTAAACACACATCTATGGGCACACTGTAATCCATTCCGGACTCCTCAGAAGGTGGATGCTATCTTTGCATTCTCCCACAGCCACACACCAGATCATACATATCTCCTGGAGGGGAGATTACACACATGTCTGGTGCTCTGGTTTTTATGTCTGGTTGTCCCAGTTTTTGTGGCTGTCACTCAGGGGATGACCCAGCTCTGGTGGCCAGCAAGCCTGTGTTCATGAGTTCTGTGGAACTGTTAAAAATGAATAAACAGTTCTTAACTGGCTATACATCATACCACAGCACAACACAGAGACAGCAGACTCAAACATATTCCTAGACATTCTGTGGAAGTGGTCTGTTTGTTTATATTTATACCTGTGGCCTGAGAACAGGCTTCTAATTAAACACACAAGACTCTTCAAAGACTCTTCAGATACCAGGGCAGATGGTAGATACAATCTTTGTGTTCTCCCTCTGACTCACCCCAGGTTTTGATATCTCTGAGAAAGGACCTTGTGTACATGTCTGGTACCCCGGCTCTTCTGTCTGCCACCCAGAGGACACATACATTGATAATTTATCTCAGGTAAATAGCAAGGCTTATCTTCACAAGTTTGACAGGACCATAGTGAAGAAAGAAACCGTTCTTAACTAGCTGTTATACCAAGACTCAGATCAGAGGCAGCAGACATAAGATGCTCATCTACTACTGTTCCTTTGAAAGAGGTATACTTGTGTATTTTAAAAGAAGTTGCTTGAGGGTCTGGTTTTCAATCAGCCTCAGTCTAGCTGCTAGCAGATATTCACTTTGTAGACACTGACAGGTGTTAGCACATCCTCAAATAATGGATATCAAAAAAAATAGAACTAGTTCTTGAACAATCACAAAGAATTGAGAAACAACCAAAAACAAGAGCAGAATTGAATGATAAGGTTAATTTCCTACACCCATAGAAACAAACAAAGAGAGTCAAAGAAAGTGAAGAAACAAAGGAACCTATTCCAAAAAAAAAGCAAGATTGAATGTCAAAAAAAGTCCTTAATAAAATGGAAATAAGTAATTTACCTGATAAAAATATCAAAATAACACTGCTCATGAAGATACTCATTGAGCTCAGGAGAACATTAATTGAACAAATAGAGAGTATTGACAAAGACATAGAAAATATAAGAAAATAATGCCCGACCTGGTATGGCTCAGTGGACTGAGCACCAGCCTGTGAACCAAAGGGTTGCCAATTTGATTCCCAGTCAGGGCACATGCCTGGGTTGTGGGTCATGTCCCCCAGCAGGGGGCACTTGAGAGGCAACCACACATTGCTGCTTCTCTCCCTCTCTCCCTCCTTTCCCCTCTCTCTAAAAACAAATAAATAAAATCTTAAAAAATAAAATAAAGGAAAATATCAAATAGAAGTCATAGAGCTAAGGAAAAAAAATAACTGAAGGAAAAATACAAATAGAAAGGTTCAAGAGCAGATTAGATGAAGCAAAAAATTTTTAAAATGAATGAATTTGAAGACAGGACATTAGAACCCACCCAATCAAAGAAGCATAAAGATAAAAAGGAGGGACTTATGGGATAACATCAACCAGGTCAACCTTTTCATTATATGGGTCTCAAAAGGAGAAATGTATGATGCCAGGTGAGTACTGGAGGAACACATTTTAAAGCATATCATTGTTTAACCACTATGCTGTATACCTGATACCACTAAAAAATAATATTGAATGTAAACTGTAAATGGAAAAAAATAATTTTAAAAAATGACTTTGTAGTGTGCACAGCTAAAGAAAACATCAGAGAAATGAAAAGTGAACCAAACATATGGGAAAATATATTTGCTAATGATACTTTGGACAAGGGTTTGATCTCCAAGATATATAAGGAACTCACATGACTCCACACCGGGAAGATAAAGAACCCAGTTAAAAAATGGGCAAAGGACCTGAATAGACACTATGGTACATTTACACAATGGAATACTATGCAGTAAAAAAAAAAAAGAAGGAACTTTTACATTTCAAGAAAGTATAGATGGAACTGGAGAGCATTATGCTAAGTGAACTAAGCCAGGTGGTGCAAGACAAATACCATATAGTCTCACCCATAAGTGGAAACTAATGAACAAAATAAACAGTGAGAAAAATAGAACCAGAGACATGGAAATAAGGAACAAACTGACAATGACCAGAGGGGTGGAGGAGAGCGATAACAAGGGAAAGAAGGGGCAGGGTCTAGTGAAGGAACATATATAAAGGAGCCATGGCAATGGACAACAGGGTGGGGACTGACTGAGGGAATGAGGGGTGGGTAGGGCACAGGAGAGTAATGGGGAATAATTGGGAAAACTGTAATTGAACAACAATAAAAAAATTACCAGTTCTTTCATCTGGTCCCAGTACTGAATCTATATCTGTAGTTTCCAAATAAGACCTTTCTTTTCCCTATCGCATATTACTATGATTTGCCATTTTTCCCACTCCTAAGTTTTCCAGGTTCTGTAACAACTAAGAAATGCAGACATACAAATTAACACTTGCCAACTCCTATGTGTAATATTTTTCACAGTTTGCAAACAAAATTCCATTTGTTGACAAATTTGGTTAATGACTGCTTTAGAGTATTTAGAGTTCTTAGTGATAGAAAAGGCATAATGCTGCATGATGTCATTTTAACACAGCTGGCAGATATTTTCTTTTTTCCCCCTCCTTTCTTACATTTGTATAAAATTGCCAAGATATCATTTTTAATTTCACTTATAGCCAATATGTGTTCCATTAGAATATAAATAAAAATTTATTTGCGAAAGTAGTGTATTTTACTTTTGTCTATACAGCCTCATTTAAACAGTAGAATGGAAAAAAAATAGTAAATCTGGGTTTTGATCTCTACCTCTGTTGTTTTCCCATGACAACACAGTTAATATTCTCAGTCTCAGTTTCCTCTCTACTAAGCAAGACTGATCACTAAGCAGGGGAAATGGCAGGAAAAAGTGAAATGACTAAGGTACACTACAAGTAAGTTAGTACCAAATCTTTATGATTTAAACTGACTTATGGTACAAAAAGTATATATCATATATTTAAGGTGTAGCTATAATAATTGTTTAGTTAATGGGATAAATCAGATGCAAAGGTCAGAATTGTGAGTGCATTTCCTCCTTCCAAAATTAAATCCCCATTGGTAGGTAAGTAGCTAGCTAACTAGATGATGGATAGATAGATAGATAGATAGATACATGATAGATAGATAGACAGCTATAGATAAGTGACAGAGATATATAGATTCAGATAAAGATATAGATATCATGTTCTATAAGTGATGTCTCATTTCATCTTTACAAAAACTCTAAGAGAACAGTATTAGCCCCATTTTATAAGTGGTGAAATAAACTCAGTAGAATAAGTGACTAGTCCAAGACAACATAATTTCTATGTGACATAATTAGAAGCCTTTTCCATTAGGCCTTATTATGTCAAAAACTTATAATAATTATTTTCAAAGTCTTATAAGGATAAGATTTTAAATCAGCGTGGCAATAAAAACAATTAAAAACTAAAGTGATCTTGGTCCAAAAATGCCTACGGTTGAATGGTAGCTGTGCCCACTTGCTCCTGCTCCCAAACTGCATTTACAGCTGAACTTCCTAACAATCAAATTGCGCCATCAACTGAAACCTAGCTGATATGCAACATTGTGACTGAGGTGTACAGAAGATGCTACCTAGAGACCAGAGGAGGGGTTGAGACAAGGAGGGGGAAGCCCCTTCACAGAGCTGCAGCAGCAGCTGCTGGGAGAGCAGACAGATTTGCGGCTGCAGAGCTCTTTCCCGCAAGAAACAAGGGGATCCCCAACTCACAGAACACAGAAGGGAAGAAGAGACTATGTATGTCTGTGGGTGGGAATCAGTGGGGACCCACCGGGCCTGCGAAACGCAGAGTGCACCCTCGCAGGGCAGAGCACTGCTGTTGCTGCAGCCCCAGCCTGGAGAGCTCCCAGTGCGGCTGTGACGGCCTGAAAGGCCTGCAGCACTCCCACACTCAGGTCCCGCGGAGGGGTCTGCTGGCTGAGGCCCACACTGACTTTATGGGCCGTATTTTTCTGGGAGGCTTTGGGCACAGAGCCAGACAGTGAGTTCATTGAGTGGCCTGTGGAAAGGGCTGGTCTCCCCCATCCCTGGTGCACAGGCAGCGCTTTGCCCTTTCTACCTGTGGGGCCGCTCCTGATAAGGGTTTAATCTCCAAAATATACAAAGAATTTATACAAGTCAACACCAGGAAGACAAACAATGCAATTAAAAAATGGACAAAGAATCTGAACAGACACTTCTCCGAACTTCTTCGGAGACGCACAGATGGTCCATAGACATATGAAAAGATACTCAACGTTACTAATCATCAAAGAGATGCAAATTAAAGCCATAATGAGATATCACCTCACACCTGTCAGAATGGCTACCTTCAATAAATCAACAAACAACAGGTGCAGGAGAAGTTGTGGAGAAAGGGGAACCCTCGTGCACTATTGGTGGGAATGCAGACTGGTGCAGCTACTGTGAAAAACAGGATGGAATTTCCTCAGAAAACTAAACATGGAACTGCCTTTTGACCTACCAATTCCATTGCTAGGATTATATCCTAAGAACCCTGAAACACCAATTCAAAAGAACCTATGCACCCCAATGTTCATAGCAGCACAGTTTATAATAACCAAGTGCTTGAAGCAACCTAAGTGCCCATCAGTAAATGAGTGGATCAAAAAACTGTGATACATTTACACAGCAGAATACTACACAGCAGAAAGGAAGAAGGAACTCCTACACTTTGCGACAGCATCAATGGAACTGGAGAACATTATGCTAAGGGAAATAAGCCAAGTGGTGAAAGACAAATACCATATGATCTCACCTATAAGTGCAGCCTAATCAACAAAGCAAACAAGCAAGCAAAAATATAACCAGAGACATTGAAATAAAGAACAAACTGACAGTAACCAGAAGGGAGGAGGAAGAGGGAGATAATGGGAGAAAACAGGGCAAGGTCCATCAAGGAACATGTATAAAGGGCACATGCACAAAGCCAAAGAGGGTACATTTGAAGGCGGGGATGGGTGAGGCAGGGGGCCATGGTGGGGTGAAAATGGAGACAATTATAGTTGAACAACAATAAAAAAGAAACAGGATGAGTCAGTCCCCTTTGGAGTTCAAACTTGTTCAGAATTCATTAACTGTGTATTGCCTTACATTCCAAAAGGAAAGCCTAGAGCCAATTATTGTCTATATCACATTTCTTAGATTTTCTAGATAGTCCCCTGATAGTGTATGTAAATATTTATGCTGTCAATCATACTGTATTGCTTTCTCACCTGAATCGAACTTGGGCAATTCTTCACACTTATTCAAACCTTTCAGTACCTCCTAGAAAAGCAGTGCTATGATTCCTCCGTTGTAATCATTTGACTATTTTTGCTTGACTATGAAAAGAGTAGCATTTTCAATTAAAATAACTAAGAAATCAATTTTTCTGCCCCTGAAATACTGCATTTTTCACTGTTGCTATTTCCTCTAGCACCAAACTTTTTCTCCAACCTTCCTCCTTTACTAGAAACTTTCATGGTATTTAAACATTGCCTGTAGCCTTGCAAGTGGAAGACAAGAAGGGCAAAATCCATAAAAATCTTTACCCTATAGTATTTTAAAATGCTTAATGCTGCCTCCTGCCCATTACGCTATCTTCATTTGTTTTTCAATTCTCACAGAAGTAGACCTAAACCAGAAACAGATTTATTCAAGTATATGCATATAATAAATTTATATCTACCCAGGAGTCCCTGAAGTAGACAGTTCTACTGACACTACTACATGCAAAACACATTACATGTACATATATGTAGTAGGCTGAATAATTGCTTCCCCAAATATCCACACCCTAATCCCTGAAACCTGTAAATGAATGGCCTAAGGGCCTTTGTGAACACGATTAAGTATTATATCTTGAGATGGGGGGATTCTGAATTATCTGGTCAGGACTTAAAGGTAACCACAAGTGTCTTTATCAGTTGGGGGAAGAAGGAATATTAACTACAGAAGAGTAGCAGGAGATGTGACAATGAGAGCAAAAGGTTGAAGTGATTTCGGCCAAGAAATTTAGGAGGCTTCCAGAAGCTCCCTGTAAAAAGTACAGGGAAACAGATTCTTCCCTAGAGCCTCCAGAAATAGCCAACCTTGTGACCACCTTGATTATAGTCCAGTGAACCTGAATTTGGACTACTGACCTCCAGAGCTGCAAAATAATAAACTTGTTGTTTAAGTTTATGAAGTTTGTGGTAATTTATTACAGTAGCCATAGGAAACAAGTTCAATATACTTTTAAGAACTATAATTATGAGAAGTAGTCATTATGTGGGAAGTATAGAGAAATGCAAAGTCATGATTCAAAAAAGGGATGTCAGTCAGAGAGCAAACTAAGAAGCCCTGGGTCCTCCTTCTCCCCATGATTCAACAACAATTCACAGACAGATTCCCTTTGTGAGAAACCCATTAACTAAACAAATCTTCTGCACTACATGCAAAACCAGCCACACCTAGGCCAGGAGGGAAATTCCAGATACCCCCTTGTCATAATCCTTACCATTAGCACAATTCCATATGATTGAAATAAAATCACCTGGCTTCCAGATTTCCTCTGGGTAGGGAAAGAGATGTGCCAAATATCCAATGGCCCAACTTTTATAGAGGCTATCCTTTATCAGAGCACTGAAGGGTCATGGCATAGTCTAGTCACCCTGAGCTACTGAGAACAGACGTCTGAGTT
This sequence comes from Phyllostomus hastatus, assembly GCF_019186645.2. Lineage (NCBI taxonomy): Eukaryota > Metazoa > Chordata > Mammalia > Chiroptera > Phyllostomidae > Phyllostomus > Phyllostomus hastatus. The sequence goes on along the minus strand of NW_025333909.1, from coordinate 8,294,006 downwards.
GGCAGTCACCATAATCACTCCTCTTAGATCAGCAAAGAGCAACAATTGAAAAGCCTCAGCTCTCAGCTTCTCTCCAGAGAAGAAAAGAGGTAAACTGTACTTCCAATGCCCCAACTACCAAGGTGTGTAGCTACCTCTGGAAGCTACCAAAGAGACTAACAGCCGACATAGCTAGCTTCTATCTTCCCAATGGATAAAGAAATAGGTGTGCCAAGTGCCAAAAATCACAACTTTCACAGAGATTCATTCTGGATAGCCTAGTTTGTAGTGCTGATAAGAACTGGCATATTCTAGACACTGAGGCCACTGGAAAACTAAAATGGCAGTTCAGGATGTCATTGTCCATAGGCACACCCAAGGCTCAGCAGAATGATCAGATAAACAACCCCAAGTCTCAACTTCTACCAAGGGAGAGAAAGAGGTGCACTACACATCCAACGATCCAATTATCTGGAGGCTTCCTGAGGAATTGACTTCTTCCTCAGTCTTGCTTCTCTGAGATTGCTTATGAGACCTGGCATATTCCAGACACCTGGAGGTTGCTAAAAAAAATGAAAGCAGGTTGGAACAGCATAAGGGTTTGGGATCTCCCAAAAACTCTATCTAGGCAGATTGCTGAGGGGTTCTCTGTTACAAAATCAGTGTGTGGAGACTAAGGCTGTTGGATAATTTGTCTAATGTGCAGCCACCGACACGGAGAGTTAAGGAAAATGAAAAAAAAACCCACAGAAATATTTTCCAAACAGGATAATAATCCAAAATCTGAACCCAGTGAAACAGATATAAAAGACCCTGATTGAATACACAAATAATACAAAAAAGATGCTTACCAAGTTCAGGAGAACAATGAATAAACAAATTGAGAATGAAGCACATACCATGTTCATGGACTGGAAGAATTAATATAACCAAAATGTCCATACTACCCAAAGCAATTTATAGATTCAATGCAATCCCTATTAAAACACTAATGACATATTTCACAATGAGATATAAAATCAACACTTCAAAAATTTATATGGAACCATAAATGACCCCAAAGAGACTCAGCAATTTTGAGAAAGAAGGGTAGGGGGATCACAATACCTGATATCAAACTATATTACAAATCCACTGTAATCAAAACAGTCTGGTACTAGCATATGAACAGAAACATAGAGCAATGGAACAGAATAGAGAACCCAGAGATAAGCCCATGTCTCTATGGTTAATTAATATTCAACAAAGGGGGCAGAAGCATAAAATGGAGTAATAATAGCCTCTTCAATAAGTGGTTTTGGGAGATCTGCACAGCTACATGCAAAAAAATGAAACTGGATCACCAACTTACACTATACACCGAAATAAACTTTCGAGATGGATAAAAAAGACTTAAATATAAGTTGTAACACCATGGAAGTCCTAGAAAAGAACATATGCAGGAAAATATCAGATATTCAATGCAGCAATATTTTCATCAATATGTCCCTTAGAGCAAGGGATATAAAGGAAAGAATAAACAAATGGGACTACATCAAATTAAAAAACTTCTGCATGGCTAAGGAAACCATCATCAAAATGAAAAGGGAACCAACTGTATGGAAAAATATATTTGCTAATGATACCTCAGACAAGGGTTTAATGTCCAAAACGTATAAAGAACTCACACAACTCCACTCCAGGAAGACAAACAACCCAATTAAAAATTGGGCAAAGGACCTGAACAGACACTTCTCCAAGGAGGACATACAGAGGGTCCAGAGACACATGAAAGGATGCTCAACATCACTAGCCATCAGAGAAATGCAAATTAAAACCACAGTGAGATACTATTTCACACCAGGTCAGAATGGCCATTATAAACAAATTAATAAACAACAAGTATTGGTGAGGTTGTGGAGAAAAGGAACCCCTAGTACACTGTGGGTGGGAATGCAGACTGGTGTAGCCACTGTGGAAAACCATATGGAGTTTCCTCAGAAAACTAAACATGGAACTGCCTTTTGACCTGGCAATTCCACTGCTGGGATTATACCCCAAGGATCCTGAAACACCAATGCAAAAGAACCTATGTACCTCCATGTTCGTACCAGCACAATTTACAATAGCCAAGTGCTGGAAACAGCCTAAGTGCCTATCAATAAATGAGTGAATCAAAAAACTGTGCTACATTTACACAATAAAATACTACGCAGCAGAAAGAAAGAAGGAATTCCTACCCTTCGAGACAGCATGTGTGGAACTGGAGAGCATTATGCTAAGGGAAATAAGCCAGGTGGTGAAAGACAAGTACAATATGGTCTCACATATAAATGGAACCCAATCAACAAAATAAACAAATTAGTAAAATAGAACCAGAGACATGGAAGTAAAAAACAAACTGACAGTGACCAGAGGGGAGGCATGAGTGGGATAATGGAAGAAAGAAGTGGAAGGGTCAAGTCAAAGAACAAGTATAAAAAACCAATGGACAAAGACAACAGGGAGGGGGGATTGGATGTGGGGGATGGGGGGTGGAAAGGGCAGGGGGGAGTAATGGGGGAAAATGGGGACAACTGTAATTGAACAACAATTTTAAAAGGTTAAAAATAAAAACAAAATAAATTAAAAAATGAAACAACTAGAAAACTTTAGAGAGTACCAAACACAAATGTTGAAACTTAAGAATACTATAACTGACCTGATTAATTCACTAGAGGAGTTCACTAGCAAGCTAGATCAAGTAGAAGAGTCAGCAAACAAAAAACGGGTAGTGGAAATCATTCAATCATTATATTAAATCAAAAAAGCTTCTGGACAGCACAGGAAACCAACAACAAATGAAAAGGAAACCTACTAAAATATTTGTAAATCATATATCTGATAGGTAATTAATATCCAAAGTATATTAATAAAAACCTCATACAGCCCTGGCCAGGTGGCTCAGTTGCTTGGAGCATCATCCTGTACACCAAAAGGTTGCAGGTTTGATCTCTGGTCAGGGTGTGTATGGGAGGCAACTGATCAATGTTTCTCTCTCTCCCACCCTCCCTCTAAAAATCAATAAACATATCCTCAGGTGAGGATAAAAAAAAATCTCATGCAACTCAATAGCAAAAGTAAAAAATCTAGTTAAAGCCCTGGCTGGTGTAGCTCAGTGGATTGAGCGCGGGCAGCAAACCAAAGTTGTCGCAGGTTCGATTCTCAGTCAGGCCACATACTTGGGTTGCAGGCCACGGCCCCCAGCAACCGCACATTGATGTTTCTCTCTCTCTTTCTCCCTCCCTTCCCTCTCTACAAATAAATAAATAAAATCTTTTAAAAAATCTAGTCAAAATGCATCAAAACCACAATAAGATATCAAGGAAAAAGACAAGAAATAAGTATTGACAAGGGCATGGAGAAAAGGGAACCCTTGAGCACTGTAGGTGGAAATGCAAATTGGTGCAGCTATTGTGAAAAACAGCATGAAGTTTCCTCAAAAAGTAAAAATAGAACTACCATAAACTCCAAAAATTTCATTTTCTTTTTCAAAGAAAACAAAGGCAATAATTCAAAAATATGCATACATATGTTTTTCATGTTCATTGCTGTATTATTTACAATGGCATAATATAAAAACACATAAACATATATTGATAGCTGAATGAATAAATGGATAAAGAAAATGTGATAAAAATCACACAAACATACACACAAAATATTACTCAGCCATAAAAAAGAATGAAATTTTGCCATTTGTGACAACATGGATAGACATCAAGGGCATTATGTGTTAAGTGAAATAAGTCAAAGAAAGACAAATATCATGTGATCACATTTATATGTGGAATATGAAAAAGAAATAAACAAGAAACAAGCTCATAGATACAGAAAACATATTCATGGTTACCAAAGACTGGGACTGGGATTGGGCAAAATGAGCAAAGGGAGTCAAAAGGTACAGACTTGCAGTTATAAAATAAATGCTATGCTGTAATGCACAGCATGGTAGCTGCAGTTGATAATATTGTATGGCATATATGGAAGCTGCTGAGAGTAAATGGTAATAGTGCTCATCATAAGTAAAAAATTCTGTAACTATTTTGGTAATGCATATTAACTGGACTTATCATGGTGATCATTTCACAGTATATACAAATATCAAATAAAAATCAGTACTTTATTAAAAGTTTATTAAATATGGGTTTTATATTAATTACTTTCATAATAAATTTATAATAAAATTTACAATGTTCAGGTATGAGAGTTATTGGTTAATATGTTCAGATTTGGCAAAGAGTTAATATCAAATAACTTTTGTTTGAACTCTGGTAATTCTAAAAAGTCTAAGACTATTTTTCAATCTTAGAATGTACAGTGTAATTACTCTAATGAACATCTGACAACAAAAGCACTCTAGTATTTTCAGGGAATTGTTCTGAAAATCAAAGCACCAAATAAGGCTGTAGATGCCCATGGTATTAGAGATTGAACTACCTGTGTACCTAATGACTTTGAGATAAACCCTGAGGTTGCTTTTATTCAATATTTATTTTATGTTCATATATATTCTTATGATATTTATATTGCAGATAAAAAATTTATTAGTCCAAAGTAAAGGCTACTAATTACAGCATCTAGTTAATTAAGATTTTATGATAATAAATATTGTAACTCATGTTGCCCTAGAAAAAAACATAGAGTGGGTGGCTTAAACAACAGAAATTTATTTTCTCACAGATTTGGAACTTAGAAGTCTGAGAATAAGGTGTCAGCATGGTCAGGTTCTGTGAGTTTTCTAGTCTCTCTTCCTCTTCATATAAATACAATAATTCTATTGAATTATTCCCCCACCCTTATGACCTCACTTAACCTTAATTTCCTCCTAAAGACTCTATCTCCAAATACAGTCTCAATGTGGATTAGGCCTTCAACACACATATTATGGTGAGACACAATTCTGTCCATAGCAATAAACATCAATCTCTCTTATACCCACAGCTTTGTTCCCTTTTTTTACCATAATTAAAAAAATGAATTGTTGTAGGAGGCAAGGGAAAACCTATAAAAGATAGTAAATACAATGGAAAACTTCTTCAATTACATGAAAAGAATATGATATACCTCATTTTCATAAAAAGAGACTGCCAAAATATAGGGTCCAGCACAAATATCTCCCCTTTTTTATTACAAATTCTTTTACTACAAAATCATAATCATGGGATTCTGTAACATAACAATATTACACTCAAACATACCATATGACATTTTAGGTGAAATGTTCAAATTAAAGCTATAAATTATTACACCTATATTATTACCCTACCAACATCACTGAAGCAGTCCTTACTTCTGCCAGTCCCTGTATACTCGGCATTCTGTAAGATCACTAACACCTCTGATATATGCTGTCAATGACTACTTTTTTGTATGAGAAATATGTATGTCTATAAAATTAAGATTGTTTCACCAAGGTGGAGCATTCTGTCTATATGAATCTAAACAGCCCAGTAACAAGTACCCATTATTTTCTTGTGTTTATCAGCAAGTAACAGAATTTTCTAGTCTCTGCCTATTGTGTATATTATTTGAATGACAAGTAAAAAATAAAAAGAGAACCAAAAATGTACTGTAGCTTCAGCCCCTTCCACAAGAACTAATTAATTTATTTCCTTGAAAATGTTACTGAGCATAAAATACAGAAAACACTTTTTGAATTTTTAAAATGCTACAAAATATTTTGCATTAAAAAGAGTTTTATAGCTCCTACCCTTTGCGACAGCATGGATGGAACTGAAGAGCATTATGCTAAATGAAATAAGCCAGGCAGTAAAAGACAAGTATCATATGATCTCACCTATAAGTGGAACCTAATCAACAAAACAAAGCAAGCATAATATAACCAGAGATATTGAAATAAAGAACAAACTGACAGTGACCAGAGGGGAGGGGTGAGGGGGATAACAGGGGAAAGAAGGGGAAGGGTCAAGTCAAGGAACATGAATAAAGGACCCATGGACAAAGGCGATGGAGGGGGATTGAATGTGGAAGGTGGGGGGTAGGTAGGGCAGGGGAGAATAATGGGGGGGGAATGAGGACAATTGTAATTGAACAACAATTAAAAAAACATGGATTGTAATGTTCAGTTGTCAGTGGTTAGGATGTCTAAGCAAATTCATCTCTTATTCACAAATTTAAGTGGATGTTATGTAAAAAGTGATAAACAGAATCATGCTGAGTAATCAAATGAGAACAATAAAAATTTATAAAAGAGGTTTATAGCTTTTTATTTTTCTGCCTATCAGGTGATCTTTCAGGCATCAGCAACTGTTTTATTCCAGAGTTTTTCTTATGGTTTAAATCTAGATGGTGTTTATTTGCTTGGGAAAACCAGAAGTTGGCATGAATAGTCAGGGATTCTCTTTGGAAATCTACAATGAGTCCATTGAGATAAGCTAAATGACACCATAAGGTTCTCAAGACAAATTAACTGGTAAAGGATTGGTCAAGAGTTGAATCTTGTGGTTCCTTGTCTTCTGTCAAACATTCAAGGCCCATGGCATCAGTGTGAATGTATTTATTGAGTTTAAGAGGTGCTGCTATCCTCATATAATACAAATATCCCTGGATGTCTTTAGCTGTGACTCCATGTCAGGTCAGATTAAAGTAATAGAACTCATGGCTGAGCAAAATAAATAAATAAATAAATAAATAATAAAAAAAACAAATAAAAAACAAGTAATGACAATATAATGGAACAACTGAAAATAAATGAGAATTGTCCCTTCTCTCTGAAGACACAGGTGATAGGTGTTACAGGGAGAGCTCCAGTATTATGCAGGAAATTGCCAGGTCCATAGGTCCTGGCTCTCCAGAAAAAAATCTGTTCATGTGAGATACAAAAGGTGGTCTTGGAACCAGGAATTAATTCTCAGTGCGAAAAATCTAGGCAAGACCTCCTCCCAGAAATTTGCATCTGATGCAAAAGAGAAGGATAGAACAAATCTTAGACTTGCTAATCAACTTGTACAGGCAACAGAAAATGACCATGGTACAGTAGTCATTCTCTTTTGAAAATGTATCTGTGGACTCCACCCAGAGAAATAGCAATTTCTGGGCCCCTATCAGAAGGACCAATACAAAGGTGTTATGTTGGAAAACTAGTTATAGAACTACATGTAATCTTCACATTGGATATAAAAGAATGGCAATGATTTAGAAGATGGAGAAACTGTAAGTTAAGACTTCTCAGTCCTTCACTAAATGAACTTCCAAAGAATGAATTTCAGGAAAAAAATAGAATGATAGCAGAAAGACGGTTTGAAGCGAAACAAGGAATGCTGAAAACAAGAAGGAAATGTGTGTTTGGGTAAATATTTTCAATATAAAACAAATATATCTCTGTTTAAAATTACAATGTCAAATTTGGGGAATTGTCAAGCATTATGCTAAGCGAAATAAGCCAGGTGGTGAAAGACAAATACCATATGATCTCACCTTTAACAGGAACCTAATCAACAAAACAAACAAACAAACAAGCAAAATACAACCAAAGACACTGAAATAGAGAGCGAGCTGACAGTGACCAGAGGGGAGAGGGAAGGGAATTTCAGGGGAAAGGGGGAAGAGTTTTCAGGAACAAGTATAAAAGACACATACATGGACAAAAACTAGGGGGGTGGTGGAAATGGGAGGGAGGTGGGGAGGGCTGGGGGTGGGCTGGGATGGGAGTAAAAGGCCGAAAACTGTACTTGAACAACAATTAAAGTTTTAAAAAATGGAAAAAAATGAAAGAGGAGATATCATTACAGATCCCACTGCCATTCAAAGGACAATAAAGCAATGCTTTCAACAAATTTCATAGCCATATATTTGGTAAGTTAGATGAAATGGACCAAATCCTTGAAAGGCACAATCAACTGAAACACACATGGCAAAAATAGACAATCTGAAAAGAACCATATTTATTAAATGTATTGAATCAATAATTAATATCCTTCTGAAACAGAAAGCAGCAGGTCAAAATAAGTTCACTGGTGAATTATGCCAAATATTAAAAAAAATTATACCAAATCTCTATCATCTTTTCCAGAATGTAAAAGTAGAGTGAATACTTCAAGCTTATACTACAAGATCAGTGTTACCTCATAAAAAAGCCTAACAAAGCATCACAAGAAAACTACAGATCAGTACATCTCATGAACATAGATACAAAAAGTCTTCAGCAAAATGTTAACATATTGAATCTACCAATGCACAAAAATATTGTACACAACCACCAAAGGGATTCACCCCAGGTACACAAGGCTAATACAACATTCAAAAATCAATGAATGTTATCCATCACATCAACAAGCTAGAGAAGAAAAAATCACATGATCAAACAAATGATGCAGAAAAAGCATTAGACAAAATATAACACTGATCCATCATAAAAATCTCAGCCAACTCTAGAGAGGATCTTTGTCAACTTGATAAAAAATAGCAACAGAAAAGAAAACCTACAGCTAATAACATACTTAATGGTAAGAAACTCGAAGCTTTTCCTCTAAGATTAGGAACATACAAGGATGTCTCTTCTTACCACTGCTTTTCAATATCATACTGGAAGTCCTAGATAATGCAATAAGAGAAAAAGGAAATTAAAAGTATAAGATTGGGAAAAAGAAATAAAACTGTCTTTGTTCACAGATGACATCATGATACAAGGTTAATATACACAAGTCAATCACTTTCCTATATACCAGAAGTGAACAAGTTGAATTTGAAATTAAAGACAAAAGAGCACTTATATTAAGGACTCCAAAAAACAAATAGGCATAAATCAATCAAAATTTGTAAAAGAAAACTCTGGGAACTAACAAATGATTATTATAAGGTTGAAGGATACAAGTTTGATATACAAAAGTCAAAATCTTTCTAATACAGCAGCAATGAACAAGTGGAGTTTAAAATTAAAAAAAACATAATACCATTTATATTAGTACCCACCAAAATAAAATACTTAGGTATAATTCTAACAATGTAGGTGTAAGATCTATATGAGGAAAACTATAAAACTTTGATGAACAAAATCAAAGAAGTACTAAATATATGATGAGGTATTCCATGTTCAGGGACAGGAAGGTTCAATATTGTCAAGATGTCAATTATTCTCAAATTGATATATAGATTTGATGCAATTATAATAAAAATTCCAGCAACTTATTTTGTGGATAACAACAAATTGATTATAAAATTTATATGTAGAGCTAGAAGACCCAGAATAGCCAAAGCAATATCAAAGGAGAAGAACAAAGATGGAAGACTGATGCTACCTGACTTCAAGTCTTACTATAAATCTACAGTAATCAAGATAAAGGGGTATTGGTGAAAGAACAACAACAACAACAAAAAGCAGGACCAATGGAATAGAATAGTGATCCCAGAAGTAGACACACAAATATAGTTTACTGGTCAAAGGAGAAAAAGTAAAACATTGTAGAAAGGTTAGTCTTAAAAAAATTAGGGAATTGTAAATTGAAACAATGAGAGCCCTGGCTGGTGTGGCTCAGTGGATTGAGCACCAGCCTGCAAACCAACATGTTGCTAGTTCAATTGCCAGCCAGGGCACATCCTTGGGTTGCAGATCAGGTCCCCAGTAGCGGGTGTATGAGAGGCAACCACACACTTATATTTCTCCCTCTCTTTCTTCTCACCTTCTCCTCTGTCTAAAAATAAATAAATTACATCTTTTTAAAAATGAAAAAAGAAACAATGAGATACCACCACACACCTATAAGAATGGTTCAACTGTAATAGAATAACAATAAAAATGATTTAATAAAAAATGATTCAAATCAAAACTCCTGATAACAAGAAATGCTGTGATGATATGGAGCAAAAGGACTCTCATCATCTCTGATTAGAATAAAAAATGGTAGAGCTACTTTAAAAGACAGCTTGGCAGTTTTTTACAAAAGCAAACATACTTACCATATGCTCGAGTAATCACACGCCTTGGTATTTATTTACTAAAGGAGCTGAAAACATATGTCCACACAAGCACCTGCACTCAGATGTTAGAGCAGCTTTATTTACAATTGCTAATGCTTGGAAGCAACCAAGATTCCATTCAGTAGTTGCATGGAGAAATAAGCTAGGACATCCAGACAGTAAAATAGTCCGTGGTAAATAGAAATAAGCTACGAAAGTGTGAAAAGACATGGAACAACCTTAAAAGCATATAGCTAAGTGAAAGAAGCCAATCTGAAAATGGCTACATATTATAAAATACCAACTACGATATTTTGGAAAAAGAAAATCTTTAGAGACAATAAAAAGATTAGTGGTTGCCATGCACTATGGTGGAAGGGTGAATAAGCAGAGCACAGATTTTTAGAGCAGTGAAACTATTTTATATGACAATAAAATGGTAGGTACATATCATATATATTTGTCAAAACTCATAGTATCTATAACACCAATAGTGAAAACTAATACAAACTATGGACTTTGGGTGTTAATGATCTGCCAATGTAGGTTGATCGATTGTAACAAATGCATCACTTTGGTTTGGAATGTTGAAGGTGGTGGAGACTACATGTGTAGGGGCAGGGGTTACATAGGAACTCTCTACATTTTGTGCTTTATTTTAATGTGAACTTAAAACTCCCTAAAATATAAAGTATATTAGAAAAAACCCTCAAACCTCTGGTTTCTTTTGTCTCGGGGGAAAACTGGGTTCTGCAAATAAGCATGATTCCTTTTATTAGTGGTTCACTATTCAATTTATATACCTGATATTAAGATATTTTCTGTCTTCTACACAGACCATTACCAAAAATAAATGAGGATCTTTTAGTTTTGTTTAAAAGCTTAGCTCGTGGGCCCTGGCTGGCGTAGCTCAGTGGATTGAGCACGGGCTGCGAACCAAAGTGTCGCAGGTTTGATTCCCAGCCAGGGTACATGCCTGGGTTGCAGGCCATAACCCCCAGCAACCCCACATTGATGTTTCTCTCTCTCTCTATCTCCCTCCCTTCCCTCTCTAAAAATAAGTAAATAAAATCTGTTAAAAAAGGCCTTTAAAAATAAAATGAAAATAAAAGCTCAGCTTGTGATTGCTGGGGACATGATGAGGATTGGGGAAAGCACAGAAGGTTCATAATACCAAGCTTTGGCTAAATAACTGCAGTCTTAGATAGACCTAGACCTAAGATCTGTTTTGAAAGAAAACTGTAAAAAAGATAAGGTGGATTTACTGTAAATATGACCACTTTTCCAACAACCTTTTAGGGCAAAAGCAATAAGCCCAGAAACAGGCAAATTAAATTGATGAACACAATATGAATACTTGGATAAATTACTTTAAACCATTATAAGAATATTGGAGATAAATAACTGTATAGGTAGTGCTTAACCCCCAGTAACTCTGAAAACCAATAGAGGAAATGGCCATTCTTCATGGTGGGAATCTGTTCCCAGTCTTTATGCTTCCAAGTTTCTTCCACTCTATGCATACTATGCAACTATAACACAAGACTATTAAATGAAACAATTGCATTGGTATACCCAATGATGACATCTAGAATTCTGAAAACTAAGGCCGTTTCCCAAGTGCCCAATTTACAATCTGAAAGTAAATAACTTACTTTGGTAATTCTGCCTCAGCCTGTCTGCAAATAGCAGTTGTAGTCACCCCAACCTGGTGTTAATTATCACAGTCAAATCCTCATCTCCAGAGTTTGAATAAGTATACAGACTAGGAAAGGTGGCATCTTTTCTAATTTTTTTTTCAGAAGTGTCATCCTGGTACTCTATGTTAGCCTTAGTTGTGAGATAAAGACACCACAGCTAGTCGTCAGTGAAATGTAGTTTAAGAGGCATTTGAGTCTTATACACAAATATTTTTGCTCTTATGCATCATACTTTGTGAATGGTGACTTATACCAAATTTCTTCCAAAATGTGTGTATTTTTACTGTTTCAGGAAATAGGCTGTAATGATTACTTGGTCTCTTTCCTGATATTTTGATTCCTACCATCCTTTACTGATTTTTAATTTGAAGATCTTCTGCTCATTCGCAGGTCTCTTGCACAATGATAAAGTCAATATTGACATAATCACTATAACAGAATGATTTCTCTGTCAAATACATCCTGCATAGCCAATGAATTTGACAATATGAATACATGTCAGCAGTGAAAAGAGAGGTCCTTAAGTGCCCATCATTATGTTCTTTCCTAATTTTCAAACTCCCAAATTTAATTCATTATGTCCCCACAAAGTTCAAAAACTTTGTAAGGTACACTGGACTTCATGTTATTAAAACCCATATATAGATAGAGCTAACAGTCTTCTAAACTTGTCAGATCCAAGAAAGTACATAAATAATAATATGTTGGTACTGCTGACAGTGCAGCCACTAACATAATAATAACAATAACCTAACTGATAGATAAAAATAAGTAGAATAAAATACATCTCACATTTATATTATACTTTAACCTTTACAATGTATTTGTTGTTATTTTTATTTTTCATTGCATTTCACCTCTCAGACATACATATCTGTATTGCCAATTTGAAAAATAAAAAAAGAGAAATAAAGAAAGCCAATTTAAAAAAATAAATAAAACTTTAAAAATCCTAAAGGTCGAGTGGCTTGTCTAAGATCACAATGGAGTTTGGTAGTATAATCAAGCCTAAAAGTCAGGTCTCCAAATTCTCACTCTATGTTCTTTCAATGGATTCAAGATGCTTCACCTGTTAAATTTAAATTACACTTTCTATTTTGTATTAAAGCATAGAAAATTCATGTATTTAAAAAAATATAACAACCAATAATATAATGTTATATTTCAATTATATCTCAATAAAAAAAAAGTTTTAAAAAACCCTGTAGTTAAATCCATAGCAATTGAGTTTTGGTTAAAATCTTCACTGACTCTAGGGAGAACATGACTGTATTTGAAAGGCCTGGAATCTGTACTGTGCTAGAAATGCAACTTGGATCCTACAGTCTCCTCCTTCTACATTACTTAAAAAATTAAAATTAAAGATCAATAATGTTTCTTCTAAACACTGGCATTTTCTATACCATAGTATTCCTCTAAAGTTCATTCTGAGTCTCCAACTGCACGCTAACTTCAATAGACAGTGTTACATGAGTAATACTCCCAGAGTAACCTGTTTATGCATAATAATATCTTGGATATGCTAACGTAACAGCTACCTTTTAAAGAAGATTTTTAAATTTATTTTTAAAGAGAGAGAGAGAAACATCAATGTGTGGTTGCCTCTCACACACCCCTTATCTGGGGACTTGGCCTGCAATGCAGGCATGTTCCCTGTCTGGGAATCGAACCAGCGACCCTTTGGTTCGCAGTCTGGCACTCAATCCACTGAACCACAACAGCCAGGGCAATAACAGCTACCTTTAAAAAAACTGACATTCTCAGTTTCAATAGTGCTAGCCTGCTCTAGTTCTTTCTTCTAAATTAACTGAGTAAAGAGTTGCCAGGAAGTTGAACTGGTATAATAATGTTTGGTTTTCTGTTGAGATAACAGAAAACTTTTATCTTTCTAATAATGTTGTAACTTACCATGTAAGTTACAATTGTAACTTACAATTTAGTCTTGCCAAAGACTAAATTGAAGCTAGGATACCAGTAAAAAAAAAAAAGGTCTTCAATCTTATACTTGATCAGAAAATTAAAAGCATTGAGGTCAAATGCCTATAGTTCATGACCTGTTTATTTGAATTCTCTTATAATTATTGTTATAAGAATATCCCAACATCACCGAAGAAAAGTTAACTAAAAGTGGCAACCTGAAAGTTTCTGGTGATAAAGACAATTTTATAGAATGGGAATATTAAAGTCATTATTTTGTCAATTAAAAAATATTTTCTAAGTAACTATGCTTTGCAAGGTATTGTGCTGAGTGTTATCAGTGATACAAAGACAAATAAAACATTATCCCTAACCTTCAAACTACTTGCAATTTGATAGGGAAAACATAAAGCACACACAGACACACATGTGAAAAAATAAAACATTAGCCAGAAAGTGTTTCAAGAAGCAAAAGAAATGTTGTGGGAGCACAAGGGAGGAAGACATTTTTTCTTCTGTGAGCACTATTATTGGATGTTTGTATATGCAAGTCTGAAAACTGGAAGGAATTACTCAGAAAAAAAAACAGCAATAGCAGTTGAAAAAACTTGGAATTTCCTTCCAAAAGCGGGAACTAAGATTTTCTTCCCTAAGCTATTGAACAAGAGTGACTATACCATGTTTAAGTTTTATGATGTTAAAAATTATAAAAGTTAGCCCTGGCTCATGTGGCTAAGTGGACTCAGCACCAGCCTGTGAACCAAAGGGTCACTGGTTTGATTCCCAGTCAGGGCACATGCCTGGGTTGCAGGCCAGGTCCCCAGTGGAGGGAGCACATGAGAGGCAGTAACATATTGATGTTTCTCTCCCTCACTTCCTCCTTCTCTCTCTTCTCCTTTCTCTAAAAATAAATAAAGCTTTTAAAAATTATAAAATTTAGAATTAAAATAGGAACTGAAAAAACTTGGAATTTATTCATCATTGAAATGCCTCCACGTAAAAATAATTTTATTAACATAATTTAAATTACCTTTATAATAAATGTTTACATATGTTGTTCTAGATAACTTTATGCTTTCAACCTAATATGAGGGAAATCTTAATATGAATCTATTTTATGGATGGGGAATTAAAACTTAAGGAAGCTAGTATAATTTTCTGGTTATAATGTATTACTTCCATCTATGTACTACCTGATCCATTTTACTTAGCACAACAAAATATGCTAAACCATCTTTACTAATCATTACCTAAAGAAAACACTGCATTCAAGCAAAGCTTCATAGTAATTAGTCATCTTTAATTATCATAATCTATAATTCTAAAATGTTAACCATTGCCAATGTTTTCTAAAATGATTTTTGGTATAATGCCAATAAAGACACCTGTTAAAAGAAGACTTCGAATCTTTTCCTCAGTCCTAAATCAGCAAACATTGTTTTTTAGTATCTATTAATTTGAACAGCAAATGATGGAGGTAGGCCTATCCTTTGCTCTCAAAGGTTAACTATATATTAAATGTAATAAATTATAATTAATAATACACCTAATTAAATTAATTGCATTTAAGACAATTTTTACTGCATTTCTCTATACAATCCATTCCCTCAGTCAGCATTGGTTCCTTCCAAGAGAAGAATATAAGTCTTATTTGTTAAGTAGTATACTTTACTGTTCATCTACTGTCATTATTTTGGAATGTTCATTTGCTTCCAATAATATTAATTTTATTAGTTGAAAAATCACAAAATAATATATTAATTAAAAAGTAACGAATACATTAATTTCAATATTTATACAATAAAAACACTAATCAGCCCTGACTGGTGTAGCTCAGTAGATTGAGGGCCAGCCTGCAAACCGAAGGGTCGTCAGTTGGATTCCCAGTCAGGGCACATGCCTGTGTTGTGGGCCAGGTCACCAGTAGAGGGCAACCACACACCAATGTTTCTCTCCCTCTTTTTCTCCCTCCCTTCCCCTCTCTAAAGACAAATGAATAAAATCTAAAAAAAAATAATGAAATCAAGGAAATTATTCCTAGAATGTTTATAAAACATGTTATGATATTATAGTTATAGATTGCAAAGTCAACTGTTTAATATTGTATTATCTTTTATAGAGAAAGTGCAAAATAATGTGTTTGTATATATTAATATTGTGTGAAATCTGGGCAGCTAAGCCTGAAAAGATGAAATGTGATGTGTAGAGCCAAAATGTTTCAAAACATCTTACCTTCTATCCACAGACGAATTTCAGTGGGAGAAGATGTCACTGTAGGTTCTCGCTGGAAAAGACAAAATGATTGCACCATGTCTCAGAATGGATAAATAGAGATAATCTTTTGGTGGTTAATATTTAAGGCTTAGATACTCTGAGTGTCTAAGAATGAAATAACAATGTAATCAGGCTCAGATCTTATCTATTAATAGAGACTGCATAAATTAACATATGCTGTCAGGTGTGAGAGTTTGAGTTAAAATAGTCTACTGTTAATTAGCTAATATTTATTGAGTGTCTTTTATTAAAATACCAAAAATCAACTACAAATATGAATGAAATACTGATACATGCTATACTGTAGATAAACTTTTAAAACATTATGGTAAGTGAAAGAAGCCAGGCACATAAGGTTACACAGTGTATGATTTCATTTAGTTGAAATATCCACTATAGGTAAATCCATAGGCACAGAAAGGTTAGTGGTTGCCTGGGGCTGTGGGAAGGTGGGGAGGAGGGACTGTTTAATGGGCCCAAGGTTCCCTTTGGGGGTGATGAAAATGTTTTGGAAGTAGATATAAGTGATAGTTGCACAACATAGTGAATATACTAAAAATCTCTGAATTGCATACTTTAAAATGGTTAGTTTTATGTTATGTGAATGTAACCTCCATAAAATTAAAAAGGCAAATAAAAGAAATATAAATTTCTTCATGCTTAACTATAAGGAAAAGAGACAGCTTCATGCAGCAGGTGACATCTGTGTCAAGCCAAAGAAGACTTAACACAAAGGAACCTTGTGAAAAAAAAGTAATATTTGTCTGACACACATCAGGAGTGTTTTGTGAGATCCATGGAGAGAAAAAAAATCAGAAAGATAATACTTTCTAAAGTGTAAAACATTCATTACAGAAAAGTGAATTGTTCCTAGTGCTGGTAGTTTTTGAAGCTTGCAGTGTTCCTACCTGTATTACCAAGCTCTTAAAACCCCTGGGAGGGAAGATACAACATATATGTTAATGACAATTTTAAAAGATTGTGATAACAGAGATGCTTTTAGAATCATGCATTTTCCCTTTGCATTACCCTGTTCTGTGTACATTTTATAACCATATATCAGAAGTGTTTTACAAATATAAATCACTAATGTTCATGTTGAACAAATGGTCTAAAATCATAGCCAAAGACTTTCCTGAGGGGAAAAAAACTTGAATATAGACCTGACTTTCCCAATGTAAATGTTACCAAATTAGATGAGTGATGTTTCCCTCTTCACTCAGCCATTCAACTGAAGCCCTGACTGCACAGATACTTCTTGAATTACTACAGCATATTTTTACTTACCTTTATTTTGCCCCTTAAGAATACTGGGTTTGTTTCTGAATATGTTTTACACTAAAGAAATGGGAAGGAGGTAACAGGGTTTGTATACCAGGACCATCCAACAGAAGTTCCTATAATGTTGGAATACTCTCTATGTGCACTATTTGATTCAGTAGCTACTGGTCACATATGGCTATTAAGCACATAAAAAGTGGCTACTGACTGGGAACAGAATTTTTCATTTTGTTTAATTTTAAATGATTGAAATTTAATAGTTACATGTAGGTGGTGGTTACAAATGAAATAAGACACTTTTGGAACCTCTCATCAAATATTAGTGTTACATACTTCAGGGACAGATTCAGACTAAAAACAAATACTGCTAGGGAAACAAAGATCCGAAAGAATCCTGATGCTTACTGTCATATTAAGTGAAGTCTTAGAATTCATGATGAAAGTGGTTAAGAATCTGCCACCATCAGCAAGTTCCTCGTCCTTCTCTGATTTCGTCTCTACTTGATATGTGAAGGTAGGAGAGATTGTACAGGGTTAGGTGTGTGGATAAACAAGGGCAGGTCTGGATAGGTTCCAGTGGCAAACTGAACCTGCAAAAGGTTTCAGTTACTCTGAAAAAAAAATAAATAAAATTAGTAACACAGAAACACTTAGTAAAAAGTTCTGGCATTTAGCAGAGTTCTTAAAAAGAATTTTTATTGAAGCACATTTCAGAAGTTGGTAATATGTGGTTACTATATGCAAAGGACAGGGAATTTCATTGATAAACATATATGGTTAACCTTTCTGTGATTGTATAACTTCACCCAATATCCTCTAATTTTAACAATGAGGGCTTTGGTGTGCAGTGGTTTTCCTCCTTTTTTTTTTTTTTTTGCTATGTAATATTTATATCAGCTCTTGAATCTACCCAAGTGAGGTTTTTTTGTTATTTTTTGTCTTTCTTTGTTGTTTGTGTTGTTTGTTGTGGTGTTTCCAGCTGTTAATATTTTCTAACTTTACACATGAGAGGAATATTGCCTGTTTTTGCCTTTTGTAAATCCATATGGCTATCTATGGATAATATTCACCAAGTTTTTTCATGTTAGCTTTAAAAGTGCCCTCTACCTCCAAAAAAGGAAAGGAGGGTAAATGGAAAAAAAAAATACAATAATTAAAAAATAAATGAGTGCTGAAAGGTAATGGTAAATTCCCCTCTTCAAGACTTCAGTCTATTGTTATGAATGTTGAATAGCTTTGCAATTTGTTTTCTTTCTAAGTACATTTGTTTACATTAAAAGGGGGTAGGTGTATAGCCTGTGGAGGGGGATAAACTGAAAGCTGAAAGGCCTGTAATGGTTCGCATTTTACTTAAGCTTTAATCCATTTTAAACGCAGAACCATAGGAATCCTATTATCCATATCTTAGACAGTGTGTTAAAATTTACAAGAAATGAGAAACTACAAATCATATCATTTGCTGATTTGAGCATGGCAATTCTTTTCCTGTAAGGTCGTAATATAAATAATGATAACAGATGACTATATTGTTATCATAAAGGGAAAAGCATTAGCAGAGACGACTAAAAAAATAGAAGTGTTCTCTAATGAGAGGTTACCCTGGTCGCCATGGAAATGACGCAGATGGAAAAGAATCGTACGGTGGGCAACTCCTAAACTTCTGGGGGGGATCTCCCTGGGGTTGAGCTAAAGTCACAGCTCCGAAAAGTGTCTCGGAGTCCGTGAGGGTTTTCACCTAAGAGCCACCGAATCTATGGAGTCTTCCCGCCAATTTGTCAGTTGGGCAGAATAACGGTCACTGCACTCCCTTTTCTGTGTCCTGGGCCCCTTGTGGGACGGTTCCCTCGTCCTATCTTCAGCCAAAGGTCCCCCACTAGGCTTTTGGGGGTGTACATGGACAATGTGGGGCTCAGAGGTGAGGTACAAGGCTGAAGGAACCAGACGACCACGCGCCAGAACCCGACTGAGGACCACCGGCTCAGCCTCCCATTTCCCCCCCGCCCCTCCGCCTCCTTCCTTCCCAAAGTACTCGCTTTGTGCTCAGACAGCGTCGCGGGTGACCGGGCTACTGATTTCAAACCAATTCTCCTCAGAACTCCTAATTCCTCCCCCCACAACCGCAGCCGTGGGTGGTTTGGGGAAACATCACTCCCGGCTGCCTCTCGCCCCTCAACTGCGTCACCTCATGCCCCCACAGCCCCGCGCGTGCAGAGGAGCTGCTCACTGAGAGTGACGTAGCTCCCGCCCGAACCCAAGCCCCGAGGGTGGGGGCGGGGCGTGCAGCGGAGGAGCTGCTCTACATCATTGACACGCACTTAATAGCTGTTGAAAAAGTTTCTATTCCTTGTGATACTTGCCAAATATTCGCAGACCCACTTTAAGAATTCTCACCAAATTGAACATGCACCGACAAACACACACAAAATGAGAGTGAGACTGCATTCCAAGGAAGACCAAAAAAATAAATGAAATAAATAAACCCAACTCCGTTCTAGCTCGGTGTGGCTGAATTACTTGAATCATCATCCTGTACACAGAAAGATCCCGAGCTCCATTCCTCTGCCAGGACTCTTGTCTACGTTGCCTGTCCTGCTGCGGGTTAGATTCCCTGTTGCAGACCGTATGGGAGGGAAGCGATGGATATTTCTCTCCTGCCCTTCCCCTCTCTCCAAAGTCAGCTAGCATGTCCCCTGGTGAGAATTACCAAAACTAGCCTGGAAGCAACAGGTGATCACACATTTCTCAATAAAAGAGAGGTTGCTATAATGTTGATCCTGAAGTGAAAATGCATCCTTCCCTAGTGTTTATAGGAAATCCACCTCTTCTTCCCTTTCTTAATTTCATTTTATAGACCATAAAACTGAGACCCACACTTCACAGAGGAAGGGTGGGAGGGGAATACTAGAGCTAGGTTCTTTAGTACTCTTACATTCCACTAATTAGTTCAGGTTGCTCTGATTTTAAACTGCTGTGGATTTACATAATACCTTTATTTTTTTCTTATTTTTTTATTTAATTCTTCAAGTACAGTCTTCTGTCTTTTAAAGTAGATCTGCACTACTGATTGGTGTTCAAAATGAAACTTAGAAGACTATTTTCTTCCACTTATCACCAGATCACTGAATCCCTTGACCATCTGAATTTGTGAACCCTGTTTCAAAGCTGAAATTATTCTCACATACTATCAGAGTCCCCCTCAATATGATATCTCACTATGCAGTTTCCTACATCAAGCATTGCTGAAGCTTGTGCCCACATATGGTACCATAATAGGTGAACACATTCATGTTTCAGGTCCCTTATCAAAGCAAACGTCTAAAATCTGTAATAAACTAAACCAAAATTCCTACTAAAATCCCTACAAAGCATTTCCCTACACATACCATATAATCCAACAAGGACATCTGCCCCACCAGATAAAACTATTTAATGCTGAATATAACCACAATAAACCTGAAAAATAATTTTTTTTCATACTCCCCTCATCCACACCTCAGGAAACTGAAGCCTAGATAGAGGAGACTTGTTCCAAGTCACAAAATTTAGTTGAAGTACTACAAACAGACCCCACACATCTGAACCCTACTTCAGTTGTCCTTCCACCAAACACCACGTACTCTAGAATTAAATGACATGACAAGCAAATTGAAAAACTTTTGGTAAGAAATCACACATACAGTTTCTCTTCCCCAGGATCTGAGCACAAGACCTACTGTGGAAATAACAACCCCAAAACATCCAAAACCTAATAATGAGAAAAGAAAGCAGGGGATAGTGGTTACTGGGAAGAGTTACAAGCAATATAGTGAATGACTGTTTTCATATATGAACATATATGAATTACTTCTGACCAAATGACTTATTAAAATCAGCAAGCAGACTAAAGCATTCTGGCCCACAAACACTTTTACAAAGACATGTTTGCCACCTTAATCAGTTATCTCAAAGCAGTTTCTCTCCTGTTTGCTCAACCTCTGAATCTTAGATATGTCAGCTATAAAATTTAAATTATTATTGTTATTTATATAACTTTTGAACTTACACAGGCAAAACTATCTTTTTGATAGTTGAATGTGTCATTAAAAGCCTGTGTATTTACATAAACTACATTAGAACTTGCACATTCAAATACTGAATATTTTATTTTTTCTTATTTAATTAATGGCATATATCTCTTTGGTGCTGGAGCATAACACTTCATTTGTTGTTATTCCCCAGGGTTTCAGCTTCATGCAAGTTAATCCGATAAACTAATCTGTGCTAAATTGTTCATAATTGTTGCCAACCTCCCTTGTAAAGTTGTAATTTAGCAGTAGCTTTCTGTTCTGAATGATAATCAGGAAAACCTGCCAAGGTTTAATTACTCCTCAATCCCCTTTCTGTTTGTCATAAATATAATCTATATATTAACATTTAAATATATATGTAATAAGACAACAGAATGAAAAACACTGTAGTACAACTTATAAATATCATGTCACAGATTTTAAAAGACTTTCATTCACTCTTATTTCCTACAACCAGTGATTTACCATTTGCCAGAAAACCAAACTGAATTCTTATGAGTACATACCCACTGCTACACTTTGTTAACAGCCAATTAAATCTATAACTTGATAAAAACTATTTAACCAAAACTTAATAAAAACCAGTAACTTATTTTGATATATGCTATAACTACTTTGTATTTGGTAGATGTCATATTTCTACTGGGGAGCATTTGCAAACAATCACTGGCACAATTTCCAGAATAATAATTATACCATACATTAGTATAGAAATTACAGCTTCCCAAGCTTTTCAGAGATCTTATGGATTTTTCATTTTTAATATATCATCTCATAAACATAGTATCTGGCTTTTTTCCTGTCTCTTCTGCTTCACCTGCAAAATTCTACCACATAGCAGGATTGGGGTAAAACTGCTAGGAGCACATTTCCCTATTTTATTAAGATATAAGTGACATCATGAATTAAATTTAACCTTGTAATCAGTCACATTTGATTTATAGTTCCCATTGCCTTTTTTTGTAAGGCTTAAGTATCTCAGACAACATATACCTCTGATTTGTTACAAGCAGGAAACATTAAATTAAAAATATAACATTTTTAAAGTCCCATCTGCCAAATATTTAAGCCTGAAAGTTAGCATTCACAATAAAATGCAATTCTCCAAATTACAAACTCACAAATATCCTTCTGAGAATCTAAACAGAACACATCGTTAGTTGATCCTTTAACTCTTGAAATATGTTCTTCATCTTTACAAAATTAGCTAATAAAAACAGTAGCAACAAAATCACCTCTAATGTTTTTCTTTCTTATTTCTTCACTGAAACCCCACACAAATCAGGCACAATTGATTACCGGGATTTGACTGTAAATTTGTAGGAAAGAGTGACTCACCTATGAATAAGCAGCAGGTTGTCACATTCAGGATGGAATTGAAACAACACTGACTCAAAAGCAACAGAGCTCACCACCAGGTCTGTATTCTGGAAAATGCTTCCCAAATACAACCTATTCCACTAAGCTACAGGCTTCATCCATCTACTGGTCATCGCTCTTCTTGACATCATTTGCTGTACTGTACTAGATCCAATCACATGGCAGGTGCATGGGAGGGGAGATGTAACAAGTACCTTACAAATCATCTCCCGCATCTGTGTGATGCCATGTGAGCTGCAAAGCATCTCTACATATATTATCTTATTTGAGCCACACAGCAAAGTTTTAAAAATTATTGATAGGAGAGACTATTATATTCATCAAAAGATGAGAAAACTGAAGCTCGGGGATTTAAATTATTTACCCAGAGCAGCCATACTAACTAAGTAGGAGAGCTGATACTTGAACTCAAATTATCTAATTTCTGTCTTAGTGTTCTCTCTACCACATTTCAAATAGGAATATCAGTGATTTTTGCACCTTTTTGTTGCAATGATTTCAATTTTATCTACATAGATTAAGGAATTGGATATCATAAGCACAATTTTGACTACTGGAAAATACAGAACTGTGGTTCAAATCCTACCTTTTCAAAAATACCTTTTCTGTCCCTTCACTGCTATTCCTCCTCTTACTCTGACAAATATAAACTTTTTAGATACCTCCATAATGATATTCTTTATTTCTGGAATTAAACTATTGCTTAATGTAGCTGAACTCCAAATTCCACATTGCATGCATATCCATCTCCAAACCTGTTGTTATCAACTCAACAGGTCAAAACTAACCTCTCTGATGAACTTTTTGACAATGGCTCTGCAGTTCTTCTTACAAAGATAGATAAACTCTCTCTGTCTCTCTCTCTCTGTCTCTGTCTCTCTCTCTCTCTCTCTCTCTATATATATATATATACATATTTATATTTATATTTATATTTATAGAAAGTTCTGTATATATGTATGTGTGAATTCACAGAGCTTTCCATGATTAAAAGGAAATCTATTAACAAAAGCCTGCCTGATTTAATTGGTATTTGAAAGGGATAGTCCAGCTATATTGAGGAAGCCAACAGAAGAAAAGATTCAAAGGAAAGTGCTTATTCTTCAAATAAGAAAAGGTATAGGATATATTGATTAGAGTTCACTGATGAAATTGCAGTGGTATAAGTGGTATCCAAATTGCAATTACTAGAAAATAAAATAACAATAGCCACAATTATTGAGTTTTTATTCTATGGCAGAAACTGTGTTATCATTTAATTTTTTTAATATAATGTAAATCATACATACTAAAATGGCACAAGTTATAAGTGTACAGCTCAATGAATTTTTCCAAAATGAGCACTTCTATTTAACTGCACCAAAATCAAGAAGCAGAATGTCACCTGCACAAAGCACTCAAGACATAGTATTTCATTCTTATAACAATTAAGTGAAGTAGTTGTCTTATTTCTATTTTTACACCAAAAAAAATGGCTTGGAGATGTTAACATATTCAACACTACCCAACCTGTAAATATTAGAGAGGAGTTGTAATATTTTTTCTCTACCTTCACAATTTATGCCACACACCTGCCTTTAAAAAGCTTAATAGGACCAAAATTTAAGTAACTGATAGAACTGAGGGGATATTTGAGGAAAGGAAATGATCCTTGAGGATAGTTGCAGGCTGGGAGAAGGAGCTAGTGGAGAAGGGAAGAACAAAAATGTAAGAAAAATACTTGCTAACAGGAGGGGAGATAAGGGATTAATCAAGAAACACAGGAACACATTCTTTTAGAACAGAGGGAAAAGTGGATGAACATAGGAGATAATACTAAGGTGGAGTGGCAGTTGTAGAGACAAGCAAGTCCACCTACACTGAGAATGAGAAGCACAGGAGAAAGATAAAATTCTAAGTATTATTTCAGGTAAAATTGTGCTTTTATTAAGATGATGGAAGAAAGATGCCATTCAGCCAATATTTATTAAACACTTAAATTATTCCTGGCAATATTCTAAGTGATTTATATATTTTGGCTCATGTAGTCCAATAAACCACCCTGTAACATATGAACTAATGGTTTCCCACTTTACAGAACAATAAATTCAGGTAAATTACCCAGCTTAAGTTCACATAAATAAGTTAATAGGTGGTGGATTCAGAATTTGAACCCAAGCTATCTGGTTCTACATTTTTTTATACATGGACAGATATGGACCGTTTGTTCAAAGAGAATGGGAATGTCAAAACACACAATAGGCGAGCTACCAAAGAGGTGGACAGGTAAGGCAGGAGGAGGAGAATAGGAATAAACGGAAATGAATTCAATGGGATCCAAACATGGAAGAGAGAGAGCAAGGAGAGAGGATCACACCTTGTGTGGAATTTCTGATGTTGGAAAAAACAGCTTTGGACTCAGAGACCTGAATTGCAGTCTCAGTATAGCCCTTATCAAATGTGTACTACTAAGCATAGGGAATGTGTAAATTATCCCAGTGAGAACTATTCTCCAGGAAGTCTATATGCTACTAATTTTATAAATCATTTCAATATGGCTAAGTGTAGAATATTTCATATTTTGAAATCAGTAGTATTAAATTAAACTACATCTTCCATTTCCCCTCTTACTGCAATAACATTCTTATTTTTTAAATCCTTTGCCAGAATTTGCAGTGGGAATCTATGTACATATAGTTATATGAGGGACATGGAAAGCACACACTATACCTGAAATTCATTAGCTAGTAGCCTGACACAGTGGGTAACATTTTAACCCCCTTCTTTGGTTAATGCCCAAATCTGAAGGTCCAGAGGATGGCAGATTAAACCTTATTTGTGTTCATGAACAAACTACTGGCAGTTTATAAATTCCCTAGCCAAGGGACTGAGGCAGAGGACATTAAAGTTTAAATATGATAAAGAGAAAATATATCAGGGAAAGATACGTGGACAGAAAGGTGGGAAGTTGAACTAAGTAAAAAAACTTGCTTTGTTTAACAGTTTGGCCAAAGGGCCATTCCTATGGTTTGGCTTTCACTTTTATCAGTTTTTCCTCTCTCAAATCTCAGCACAATTACCTCAGAAGAAAAACTTGGTATTTTCTCCCATCTCTTTCCTAAGTAAATCTGTTCTACTATCTAACTAATCAAATATATTTTCTCTTTAAAGAATGCACTGCAAAAAATTAAAGGGAGATGAGCTAATGTCAAAATAGCAAATACTACCCTGACTGGTGTGGCTCAGTGGGTTGAGCACCAGCCTGAAAACCAAAGGGTCACTGGTTTGACTCCCAATCAGGGCACATGCCTGGGTTGTGGGCCAGGTCCCCAGTAGGGGGCACGTGAGAGGCAGCCACACAGTGATGTTTCTCTCCCTCTCTCCTTCTCTTCCCCTCTCTCTAAAAACAAATAAATAAAATATTTTTAAAATAGCAAATATTAAAAACATGTGGAAGGTGATTTTATATATATATATATATACACACACACACATATATATATGAAGATATATATATATACTTACTGCACACTCACTGTACTTTGCCAATCTAAGTCCTGCAAAAAATATTCCCCCATCTATTTGTAAAGAAAGTTCTCAGGTTTCTTAGTGACTCAATGTCATAGGAAAATAGTATAGTTGCCATAGCAAAAGAAGTTACACATACTTTCTCAATATTTCTCCTTCACCAAGGAAGTGTCTTGGTATTTATGATAACTTCAGAAACCATAAGTGTCTGTGCATGGGGACAGTGTATCCCCTTTAGGATTTTAATAATAGTAATTTTACCTAATCTAAAGGCCAAGTTATTCCTTACTAGGAATGTCTTTACACTGTTTTTTTTTTTTTGCCTATTCGAAAGTTATTTGTCTCTTCAAATTAGACACTTCCAAGGCACTAACATGGTGCACTGATTCTGAACAGATTTAAAATCCTTACTTGCACTAGTATTTTTCCTAGGTGGGTTGTAAATGAAGATTTCACTGTGCTGATTTAGACTACATCTAAAATTCCTCCATTATCCTGGGGAAAAATATTAGGGCCTTATACCCACCACCTCTGATGCTGAAAAATGAATCTTCTCAAGCCACATGTGATCTAAATTATTTCTCTGTCTTGAGTTTCTTAGTTTTTTTCCTTTACCTAGAAATCCAACAGTCTCATTCATGCTATTTTGCTTAATTGCCTTGAGCAAGTTATTAAATATTTATAAGCCTCAATTGCTGCATCTGAAAAATGGGGCCAATCACACCACAAAATGCTGCTTGAGGATCATATGAGATAATTTATGACAAAGTGTTTTGTACAGTAAATGGAAGGCAAACCATTATATCATAGAAATAGTATTCATGTAAATGATACAGTTTTCTTTGTTCTTTTAAGCTAGTTCATTCTTCCTTGACAATATTAGAGCAAGGATAAAGGAAAACTTTGTTTTTCATGTCACAGAGTAAGGCAGAATGGCCTCTAATATTTTTTCCATCTTTCTACAATGAGGCAGCAGAACAGGCACATTTAGAAAAGAGAACTCAACACTAAATCTTCTCTCTCATGTGCAAGCCCCTAATGAGCCTATTAGAGTGAAGAGACAAACACACAGATAAGAGCAGATTGCTCATCACAGTCTGGTTTTCATACTGACCACCTGCTCTATGGTTTTTATAATAATTTAACATTTTCCAGTAGCAATACTTGACAGAAAAATACTCGCCTTCCTAAAGGGCCTGACAATTTAACTGGTTACGGTGGTGCAATAGGACTGCCTAAGATTACAATGCCATTTCAATTTTCTGTTGAAAAAAGGATATAGTGTAGGTAGGGGCAGAAAAGCTAGAAATGAGCATAGTGGCTGAGAATTCACTTCATCTGTTTAATCATGACTGTCCTATTGGTAAAAGGTCCTCAGAAGTATCATGCCTGATTTCATGCCAGGGGCACAGCTGACATGAAGGATAGGACTCTAACATATGTTCTCAAGCATTCCAGTCCTATTTTGGACTGGAGCAATAAATACCTCATTTTGTTTCTCTATTTGCAAAGTAAGAAAATATGGTGAAGATCTAAACAAAAGTACCTATGCCTGAAATTGTGCTGTTGATTCTTTCCTTCTCTTTCTCTATCTTGTTATAGATATTAAGTTACTCCTGAGACTCATTTTGCTACTGAGTCAAATCTACATTTTTGGCCTAACTTAAAACAGTCAGATATACTACCATTTGCCAGTTTTTAGGATTCTAGAATTTTATTACCTACTGTGGAGGATCAAACAGAGAGAGGTTTTGGAAGAAGAGCACTGAGACCTTCTGAGCTATGCACATATCATATTATCTATATTTATCATTGTGCCCACAATTTAAATCACTGTTTAAAAATATTATACAAGCTCAAGAGTTCAACATACTATAAGAACCCAAAGCAAATAGCTGATTAAATGAAAAGGAAAAAATTGAAAGGGAGTCACAAGAGTCCTGTGTGATTGGAATGCTAAGATCCACTAACATCACCAATATCTCTGTTTCTTCTTGAATCCTTTCTCATTTATGAGCCAGTTTGAAATCAGGGAATTACATTTTAAGAAAAAACAATTTATCCAAACTTAATTCATCTGAACAAGGATCATTGCAGCCCAGTTATTCAGTTTAGCAACTGAATTAATATATTTTATTTGAATGTCTGTCTCTGGATCACCTGTTAGTAATAAAGAGATCAAGGTATAATACCAGTGAAAAATAAGTTGCATTTTTAATTTTGCATTTAGGAAGTGTTTATATGTAAATAGTAAAATTGGAACGTGCCTTTTCACTCATATGCTCTGTAGATAATCTCTGAGCTCACTCAGCACCAACTTGGAATAACTGGCTTTACATGAAGTTATTATCAGACAAGGCACAGTTTAAGCACAGTACATTTTATTTTTTAACCTCCAATTTGATAACTGTGTTTCATATATTAGTACTATCCATTTCATAATTAAAATTATTTTGATCTCCAATCATAACATCCTATTATCATCCATTAAATGTACTTTATAACACAAAGCAGCATTGCTAGAAGTCTTAGAAATTTGTTGAGATAATATTTTAATAATTATGTAATTGTTTTCCTGTATTCTATCTCTATCTTCCAATTAATTTATGGGTAGAGAGCAAATTTAAAGAATGTGTGGCTATATTTCAGAAATCCTGAGTTCAAAATCCAAGTTCACATGTAACTGAGTAATCTTGAGTAAGTCACTTAACCTCTCTATGCCAGTCTCTGTAAAATAAGGGGTTTAGATTAGATGCTTTCTCCTGTGTAATATTCTATTTTTGTTTAATTTTAAGTCCAAATCAAGTCAACAAAGAAGCCATTTAAAATAATTTATACATTAGTGTCTCAGCACAACCAATAGGGGAAAATGGTCATACTCTTGTACTGTTTCTTAAAAATGATAGAATAAGTATGGAACCTACATAGCTAGAAAATCTCCTTCTGGTACTTTTCCTCCCCTTGTCCCTTGATTTGTTTTGGCATATAACACTATGACACTGAGAGGACCCTAAAACCCATCATTACAATATTATCTCAGAGAGTGCCTCTGCTTCTAGATCAGCTTCTCTCATTAGGCCCTTCTGTTGTCAGTGCTGACCCTCACCATTGCTACTGTAAGAACAACAACAACAACAACAACATTATCAACAATAATAACTTAAATTGTGTCAACACTGGAGTACTCACTCCGTGTCAGGCACTGACTTAAAGATTTCAAATGCTTTATATCATTTAATTCTCACAAAATCTCTACAAGACAGGTATGACTAAATAGTCACCTCTATTTCACAAATGATGAAACTGAGACTTAGAGAAGTTACTTGCAAAATGTAATCTTTGGCAGAGCCTGGATTCAAACTGAGAAAGTTCAGTTTCGGAGTCATAACAATTAGGCACTCTGTCATATTGAACACCTACTCTTATACCTAGCACTCTTCTAGGTACTAGGAGAGTGGAGGGCAGATAAATATTTAAAGAAGCTAAGGCC
The DNA here is from genome assembly GCF_019186645.2 of Phyllostomus hastatus. Taxonomy (NCBI): domain Eukaryota; kingdom Metazoa; phylum Chordata; class Mammalia; order Chiroptera; family Phyllostomidae; genus Phyllostomus; species Phyllostomus hastatus. Next base: position 8,264,475 of record NW_025333909.1, on the reverse strand, counting down.
CCTGTGATCAAAAAGCATGGAATGTGTATACATTGAACTATGGTATAATTTTGGAATGCACACGTTTGTTCACAATTTTCAGGGAAGAATATTATTGTGCTAGCTTTGTAGAGGAAAACAACTTTTTCAGAATCATGGAGTCACAACACAATGGAAAAAAGGAGTATTCAATAAATTCTAACAAACAATTATTTTAGCTAATTGGAAAAAACTAACAAAGCTGTATCATTACTCACACCTGATATGAAAATTCATTCAAAATAGACCAAATAATTCAATACAAAAACACTTAGTGAAGAAATAAGGTTATATATTTGTTGGATCTAAGATTGGTAAGGACTTTCTAAGCATAAGGACCACTGAAAAAGTCTGTGATGAAAAAATTTTGAAAACTTTTCTATATATCAAAATGCTATAAATAGTCCCATTCATTTATTTTTGCCTTTATTTCCCTTGCCTTCAGAGTCAAATTCATAAAATTTTCTCTAAGACTAAGATTCAAGGTTTACTACCTATACTTTCATCATGTAATTTATTGTTTCAGGTTTAAAAGCTTCTGCAGAGCAAAAGAAACCACCAATAGAACAAAAGGAAACCAACCGAATGAGAAGATATTTCCAAACAACAGCTATGACAAGGGGTTAATATTCAAAATATAAAAAGAACAATACAACTTAACACCAAACAAACAAAAACCCCAATTTAAAAATGAGCAGAAAAACCAGAACAGACACTTCTCCCAAGAAGATATACAAATGGCCAACAAATATATGAAATGGTGCTCAACTTCACTAGCTGTTAGAGAAATGCAAATCAAAACTACAATGAGATATTAATTTTGTATCCTGCTACTTTACCAAATTCACTTACTAAATCTAGTAGTTTTTTGGTGGAGTCTTCAGGGTTCTATATATAAAGTATTATATCATTTGTAAATAGTGAAAGTTTTACTTCCTCACTTCAATTTGCATGCCATTTATAACACCTTTTTCACTGACCACTATGCCTAGAAATTTCAGTGCTGTGTTGAATAAAAGTGGTGAAAGAGAACATCTCTGTCTTGTTCCTGATCTTAAGGGAAACAATTTTACTTTTGCCTAGTGAGTATGATGTTGGCTGTAGGTTTTCCATACATGGCCTTTATTATGTTGAGGTATGATCCCTCTATTATCATTTTGCTGAGAGCTTTTATCATAAACAGGTGCTGGATTATATCAAATGCTTTTTCTGTGTCTATTGATATGATCTATGATTTTTATCTTTCATTTTCTTTATGTGATATATCACATTTATTGATTTGCAACTATTGTACCAAACTTGCATCTCTGGAATGAATTCCACTTGGTCAGGGTGTATATTTTTAATGTATTGCTGGATCCAATTTGCTAAGATTTTGTTGAGGATCTTAGCAAAAGAAAAAAAAACCTACAATGAGATACCACCTCACACCTATTATAATGGTTATTATCAACAAAACAGGTGAGAATGAGTTTTGGAGAGCTTGTGGAGAAAAGGGAACCCTAAGGAACTGCTGGTGGGAATGTAAACTGATACAACCACTATAGAAAAAAAATATGGAAGCTTCTCAAAAAAATAAGAATAAAGTTACTATATGACCCAGCAAGCTGACGTATGAAATTATACCGAAAATTTTTGAAAAAATGTGTTTGTAAAGATAGACAAGATCTGCCCAAAAGGTATCAAGCCATGTAATATGAAAAATAGAGACATTTATTGAAGAAGATACAAGATACAAGCTGAACACAAACTTGTTGTAGATTTGTTGCTCCACTTGCTCCTTTTGAATGTGACAGCCACACAGTACACACGCTCACTGAAGAGCGTCTCCCACCCCCACTGACTGGTACAGTGAAGTCGTTGTTATTCACACATGCACATTCCAGTCCACTCTCCTTGGCTGCCAGGTTACATCGATGATGCACAAACTGTTCGTATATTAACAATGGCTGGACTTTTTCCAAACAGACCATAGAAAACAGTGTAGTGATAGCCAGAGAGAAAGAGGGGTAGGAGGTTAGGGGAAGGTGGTCAAAAGGGGGATAAAAGGGGAAAGAAAGAGACTTTGCTTTTGGGGGATGGGTGAAGCTTGAACATTCCTCCACAGAAACTATTGGGATGATTCAGAAGGCCACAGCTATGGGCAACTGGTAATTGGCAGCTTCATCATAACAATGCAACCAACCACTCATGCATCATGTCTCATGCAGACTTTTTGGCAAAACATCAAATCTCCCAGGTGACTCAGCCCCGCTACAGCCCAAATTGGTGCCCTGCGACTTCTGGCTTTTCCCAAAACTAGAATCAATCACCTTTGAAGGGGAAGAGATTTCAGACTATCGATGAGATTCAGGAAAATATGACAGGGCAGCTGACAGCAATTGGGAGAACTGTGTGAGGTTCCAAGGTGCCTACTTTTAAGGGGACTAAGGCATCATTGTCCTATGGACAGTGTTTCTTGTGTCTAGTATCTTCTTCAATAAATGTGTCTATTTTTCATATTTCATGGCTGGATATTTTTTGGACAGAGTTTATATACATTTTTTCCCTCAATCCCTTCACCTTTATTCATCCACTTCCCCCAAGTCCCCTCTCCTCTGACCACTGTATGTCTGTTCCATGTGTTCATGTTTCTGTTTCTATTTTGTACATTAGATCCCACATATAAGTGAGATCACATGGCATTTTTCTTCTGAGTGGATTCTTTCATTTAGCATAATAATCTCCAGGTTCACCCACGCTGTCACAAAAGGTAAGATTTTGTTGTGTTTGTGTGTGTTTTTTAATTACAGCCTGGTAGCATTGCATTGTGTAAATGTATCACAGCTTTTTTATCCATCAGTAGATACCGATGGGTGCGTGGGCTGTTTCTAGATATTGGCAATTGTAAATAATGCTGCAATGAACATAGGGGTGCATATATTCTTTTCAATTAGTGTTTAAGTTTTCTTTTGATATATTCCCAGAGGTGAGATCACTGGGTCAAAAGGCAGGTCCATTTTTATTTTTTTTGAGTTATCTCCATACTTTTTTCCACAGTGGCCACACCAGTCTGCATTTTCACCAACAGGGCAAAAGGGCACTTTCTCCACTTCCTTGCCAGTGCTTGCTGTTAGTTGATTTATTAATAGTAGCCATTAAGAAAGGCATGAGGTGGTATCTCATTGTGGTTTTAATTTGCATGTCTCTGCTGTTTAGAGACCTTGAGCATCTTTTCACATGTCTATGAACTATCTGTATGTCCTTTTGGAAGATGGTTCTATTCAGGGCCTTTTCCCATCTCTTTTTCTTTTTTTATCCTTACCCAAGAATACTTTTTCACTGCTTTTAGAGAAAAGAAGGAGAGAGACAAACATCGATATGAGAGAGAAATATTTATTGGTTTCCTCCCATAGGTGCCTAGAGTGGGGTTCATACAGACCTGGACTGGAGACTGAACCCACAACCTAGGCATGTGCCCTGACCATAATCCAACCCTCAACCTTTCACTTATAGGACAATGCTCCAACCAACTGAGCCAAACTAGCCAGGGATGACCATTTCTTTTTCTTTTTTGAGAGTATTTACATGTTTATTTTTTTATAATTTAGTAATTTTTGTTTATTTATTTATTTATTTATTTATTTATTTATTTATTTATTTAAATTTAATTGTTGAATTGAGTTCTTTGTTGTTGTGGTGTTGAGATGTATAAATTCTTTATATATTTTGGAAATTAGCTCCTTATTAGATGTATCACTGGTGAATACGCTGTCTCATTCATTACATTGTCTTTTCGTTTTGTTGATGGTTTCTTTTGCTGTCAAAAGCTTTTCAGTTTGTTGTACTCCCATTTGTTTAAATGTTTTTGTTTTCCTTTCCTGAGGAGATATAATCCAGCAATATGTTGCTATGAGAAATGTCTGAAATTTGACTGCCTATGTTTTTCTTCTAGGATTTGTATGGTTTTGTGATTTACATTTAAAACTTATCCATGTTGACTTTATTCTTGTGTGTGGTGTAAGTTGGTGGTCTAGTTTCATTTTTTGCATGCATCTGTCCATTTTTCCCAACACTGTTTATTGAGTAGACTGTCTTTACTCCATTGTATGTTCTTGCCATTTTAAAAATATGTCTTCTGATATTTTCTAGTTAAACAATGTCAAAAATAATGGTATTATGCAAAATTCTCTAATTAGCTCAGGTCTTAGAATCAACTGTGAAACAAGAAAGGTCAGGTTGTTTGTATCCACAGTACTTAAAAGAAATCATGAGGATAAGTACAGCACAGGGAAATTAGTCAATAATATCTTAATAACTATGTACATTGACAGGTGACTACTAGAACTATTATGGGGGTCGCTTTATAAAGTTTACAAATTTTGAATGAATATTCTGTACACCTAAAACTAATATAAATTTGCATGTCAACTATAATTTTAAAAAATAACAAGGAAGGGGGGTTTTTTGTTTGTTTAAACAGCAGCTGGACACTTGAAATATTTTCTATGTCTGCCCTCAAAATTATAAAGGACATTTAGAATTCCTTTTCACAATTATGAACCATCTAAGAGCAAACAGAAACTTCATAATAACAGAAAGTAATTATTAATATAAAGGGATAAAATCATATTACCAGAGACCTTTGAAAATCCATTACTAACATCATATAGCAATGAAACATTAACAGAGGCATTTAATTTGGATGTCATTTTTAAAGAATATAATTATTCTGTTAATTCTTCATTTTGTTGTTACACACCAAGCAACATTTCCACATCATCAGTAAAAATAAACCTTCTCCCTTCATATTTGTCATTAAAAAATGAAACATTAACTCTAAACTATTACATTATTAAAATATTTAATAAACAATTTTAGAAGACTCCTTGTGCATCCTTTAGGAACATCTGTAAATTTTCCTTCTCTCTTTTTTCTCTTTTAACTATTTCTCTGAGATACTCAATAGTTGTACTTACATCTAAATCAAGAATATGGATTCAAAAAATCTGCACTTCCATTAACATATAGTCACCAAGTAAGTTTACAGTCTTGGAATTCAATGTTTTTATTTGTCACAAAATGGACTTCCTCCTGTAGCAGAGAGCAACCGGGCCATTATTGTTTTATTATGTGTGTATTAATTAGTTAGGAAAGTTTTTCATTAATTACTGGTGCAACTGTTCCTGTTGGAGTTGCAGAGATTGAACAGTAAAAGTACCTAAACATAAAATAATCAATAACAACAAATAAATAGAATGATAGAAATAGAATGATGGCTCCAGACAGAGTTAGCAAGTGAGTTTTTAGAAAAGCCAAACATAAAGAGAGGTGACACAAAGACAGTGAAATCCTTACTTGCATTAACCAGACACAATCTCTGACTCTAATAAGGCAGATGTTTTACTCAAAATAGAGTCAAAATAATTAGGTTCATCCATGGTGTCCAAAATGTACTTGGAGTATAAGTCACATAGTTAACTACCTTCATGAAATGAGAGAAATTGTATCTGACTTCATCGCTCTGCCTCTATCACTCCCACACACATACTGCCCCCACACTTCTCCCAACGTAAGGACTATAGAATTTCCATGGCTAACATGAAATCTGGCAAATTAACCCTGAATTCTGTAACTGTAATGCATATTGATATATGCATAAAAACCTTATACACTTAGAAAGCTAGGTCATTTATGTTATTTCATTGTATTAAAATTACACCCTCTGTGGACTTCTGCAGAAGCTACAAATATGAAAGAAAAAGAGCTTTTTCAGTGATGATTTGCCAGAATATCAAACATAGCATCAAAATAAAGAGCTAAAGTCTCTATTAACCAAGTATGGATTACCCATAGCAGTTTTTTGTCCCAGTCTTGCTTTCCCCTGCCCTTTATCATCTTTCCCTTACCTTTGTAAGCTTAATATAACATGTAATTAGAAAGTTAAAATCAACATTCCCCACTCCAAAAAGTCTTATAATGTATTATGTAACATATAACAAATTTGGTTAATTATACACAATTTATAAATATCTGTACCACTGTAAACCTTTTTCATGTAATAATCAAGAACTGCTAATATATTATCCCTATTGATGGTGTTTCCCATCATATGACTGCTATATTCCTGCTATTTACTTTCATGTTTCTCATTTTTCACATTTTCTTACCTTCTGCAGTTTATTTTTCAGTAATGACAATATTTAAGGATCTGAGATTAGATTTTTTAACTTTTGATATCTCCATATAGGATAATGAAAGGGAGGGGGATCCAAACCCACCTTCTTGTGGCAGTTCCACATTATCTTACACATAACCAAAACTGCTTTACAGTTTATCAGGGTAGACAAATAACCTCTTTACTGGATGTACTAGAAACTCTCTCTTAAGTGGTAATGTCTGTTTTATTTGTGTTCTACTTACATTCCCAGATGTAAATTATTCTTCAATAGCCCTCTGCATTTTGAATTTTTTTGTTAGTTGTAAAACTCAGTCGGGGCTTTATATGGTAGCAAAATTCTCCATGCTACTGCTTTTCTTTTTTGCTTCTGCATTGAGGAAAAGTCTAGTCACTTTTAAATTAGAATAAAAATATTGATGCCTTCTTTTATGTGACTGGTATGCTTAGTTATAGTTTGATATTACAGTCAACTCCTACTTAACCATGATACCAATGTATAAAGAGCATAGATAATTGAAATCAATTCACAGATCATCTTGAATCTCTTATTTCAACTTCTTCTTCCATTAAATCTTTTCCCACAGAGACTAATAAATAGGAAAATGAAATGTATAAAGTGTTGCCTGTACAGATTTCAAGGAGTGGAAAAACGAACAAAAGACAGGAGAATGATTTGTATAATTCACAAACTGTAAAATCAATTCAAAACCCCAAGTTGATTTTTGTTAACATTTTTTAAACCCTGTAACTGATTATTAAATGCATTCCCTTTTATAATGGGTACATTATAATCAGTGTGTAAAAATTGCTTGACCACACATAGCCAATGCTTAAGTGCACCAGCTTCTAAATAGGCTCAGCATTTAGCTGCAGCCTTTACCTAACCAATTAATTAAAATTGAACATAATATAACACATGCAACTTTATTCTACCTTTCATACATGTACCTGACACATAAAAAATTTAATAAATACTTGGTGATTTGTTGAGTTGTTGCTGTGAATGAGCAGTAGAACATGGTGCAGTCTGCTAACACCTTTTTGATCAGTCTTTCCTAATAAAGGATGAAGCATTCACCACTTTAGCTCATATTTCCATAATCATTACACAGAGATACATGTATTTGAGACTCTTATCAAATATTATTAAATATGTCTATATCAAAATTATCATTTTATTCATAGAAAATAAAGAACAGAAACCTCAGTACCATCAGTGCCAGGACAACCTAATTATAATAATCAAATAACTGACTAAATGCCATAGTTTATCAGCTTTAAATCTATAATTGCATTTCTGTTATATATCTTTGATATTCTGGAAATGGCACACTTTTCACAGTCACATTATAGACCTTAAATAAATATAATTAACACAAAAGAACTGCCAGAATACACCAGGAAGTGAAAGATGATTTCTGATCAATCTTTGGCATTGCAATATATTTGAAAGGTAGGTTCCAGCCAGTGAATGAGTCTGAGGCAACTCTATAGAAACAGTAGATATGACTTGAATACCAGTAATACTCTAAAGTTTATCTTGATTAGTAATGAAATAGCCATCTGCCAAATGCAGGTAGTAAAGTGGCAATAATCAGAAAAATGACAGAAAAGTTACTTCTTAACTAATTGTCCTTCTTGTAAGTGAAAAACTAAAGCAGCATGGTACTGCTTAAGCCTTTAAATGGCATTTTTACCCAATGAAAATTCACACTAAAGGCTTACTGGCATGAAATATAAACACTTTAAAGCACAGTTCTCCGTGTGGAGGGCTATTTAGCCTAGGGTTTCCAAATTGAATCAGCATTGCCTAAAGAGACGTTTCAAATGACTGCGTCCTAGAATTGTGTTCCTGTATGTGCTCAGTCGGTGCGATGGGAGTGAAGGCTGGAAATATGTATTTTACGAACCTCTGTATTGAAGTGCCTGGTATATTGTCTAAATGCTCAATAAATCTCTAGTGAATACATGAACAAATAAAAAAATAAAGCACAGTTCTCTGACATTTTTTTCTGAGTTTGAAAATATATCCTAGGCTACATGTAGAGCCAGTAACTCCAAGATAGTTATAAATCTCAAAAATAGGCATATAAATTGAGTAACAAAATATTGTCACTTTATATATGCTTTCATTCATATCTACAAACCTACAAGGTTCTACAGTAAGATGATCTCAAATTGTCTTATTTAATAAGTGACTTGTAGAGGACATGTTAGAACATTGGAAAACTAAACTGGTGAGTGCTTTTCCCATTATTTGAATTAATGAAATCTTAAGAAAAATAAGATGAAAAATCTAATTAGCTACTAAGAAATACAACTTATTATGTGGAGATGGCAAACTAAATACTCACAGAGAAATGCCTATATATTCTAAGTTGTTATTAACAAGCAAATACATTAACCAAAATTTAATTAAATTTGCTACAAAGGTGTCAGTGCAGGTTTGAAAGTAGCAACAAGTGTTATGTAATTTGTCAGTGAGATTTTTATCATTCTAAGCTTTGTCTTACTCTATATTGTCATCATAAATTCTCTTTTTTGCTCATCTACCTTTACAGTTGTGAAAATAACTTGTATTGACAACTTTTTTGGTACTTGACACATCTCATCTTTTTACAGAGGGCTTGTTTTTCTCTCTGTGCACATACACAAGTATCTATCAGTTATCTAGTCACACCAGAAATCGGCATGAATAAAACACTTAGGATAAATAACATTTCCACTAGTCTGAATTGACAGTCACTGTACTCTGGAAACAAACTCTTAACAAACTGGCCATTGATATTAGGGATATCTGGGCTTTGTAAAGGAAAGTGTTAATAAGTAAAACCAATCTATGTCTGCACTTATATTTAATCAAAGAACAAAATTAACATAAAATGACTAATTTTGTCAAGTGTCATGAATTCTGACAAGGTACAATCCTTCAGTAAAATAGGAATTATTTTCTTCCACAGAGTACAAATGTCTTTGAAAATATTACCAGTGTAACAGGTAGGTAAACAGACTATTTGTGTATTGTTCCAAAAAGCAAACAATTTGACTCTCAACAGTGTAACTAATAGATATGCACTTAACTACATTAGAATAGTGTAAAATTGTGCATAAGAAAATAAATCCTTCTCCAATGCCTCTTTTTTACTCTAATTTTTAAACACTGGCTTCATTCATGTACAGTAGCAGACTGTAATCATTTTTACCCATCTTAAAAACTCTGCATCTAGCACACTTATTTATAAAAAGAAATATTTTCTATCTTTCTACCTACATATTATTAACTATAGATATATAGCCAGATAAAGATTTCTAAGTATTCCTAAGGAGTTTCTCTAGTGACTTTGTACTCACAGGAAAGGCAGTCTCTGTCATTTTCTATCAGTTTCTACACTGAGTAGACAGTACCTTCTACTATACTAGTGATCGTACTACAGCATAAGCATTTTCAAAACAAATACACACTAAACAAGGAAGAAGCTGGACTATTAACTGGGTTCAGTGACATTAGCATAATCTTTTATTCTAGACCTCATCGGCATTCCCGTGAACCTGCCTGAAAACTCTCCACAAGTGCTGCATACGTGCATGATTTCTGCCTACACAATATCTTGTAATTTTAAAGAAAAAAAAGCATCTAAACCGAGAAATTGAAAGCCAAGCAAATATAAAACCAATATATCAGGCAGCACATAAAGAAGTATATAGACTCGCCTGTGTTTCTCTAGTGAAGCATTCTATTTCAACTGCACTTCTTGCTAAGCAGATTCCGGCAGCGTGCTTATTGTGAAGCTCAGTCAGCTTCATTTAATCAGGCTTAAGAGAAACTACTGTATGACAGAGCATATGAATACATTCAGAGTGAACTCACAAGTGACTAAATCCAACAGGATTCACCATCCCCACCTCAAAACCAGATGAAAAAAAATTACATTAGAAGCAGAACATGTATGCCAAATGTGTAGAAAACATTACCTTCTGTCCAAGATATGCTGAGGTATCTTCCTTGCCTAACAGTTTTGATTATAATACTTTCCCATTGCTACTACAGAATTAGAGAGGAGGGGACAGAAAAGGAGAGAAAAATAGAAGAGAAAAAAGGAGAGAGAGGGGAGGGGAGAAATGTTTCCCTCTCAGGGCATTGCAGAGAAAGAATGTGCTACCAGTTTACAATGTAGCCCCAAAATAAGTTATGGTCTGGGTGGTGTGTGCATGTGTGAATTATTTTTGCACCAAACCAATAATAATCACAATTAGCCATGTGGGTTACCTATTATACTTTGTTTGCTGCATAACATCCTCAATGAACTTAGAGCAGCAATATATTGAGTCAGAAACTAATCTAGTTTATATGCCCTTACAATGAGCTTCAATACCAAGATCTATGTGTTAGACTCCCAGAAGTATAAAACTAAAGGTCCCTTGGAACAAATCAGGCTTATGGGTCTTTAGGCTCAAAATTGTCTGAAGCCTTCTCATCTCAGTCAATTCAAGAATGTGTCTCTTTAGCATGGGAGAAAATGGCTCAACTGATTGTCTTATCTTTGTTAGAAATAGGCTGCTATTCAAATTTAAAGAAACACGTAAATATAATCATTTACTTCGCATCAGCAATAAAGTTGCAGAGCTAAACCTTATAATTCAGAAAAGATACATGAATCTTAGGATATATGACCCTATTTTGAATTTTAGAATATTATTTTCAGAATTTGGAAACACAGAATAAAACACAATAAAGAATCATAATCTTGTCAGTGTTGAATAAATGCCCTTCTTCCTCCCAAATTCTGCATTGTATATTGGCTCAGCATGGAAGTTTTCATTTAGCTCCCAAAGGTAATTATTAAGTATACCATTTTAAAAAATACTAAGTATATAGCCTTCTTGTACTCATCCTCATATTATTTGCCACAGGTGGATAAGAGTCACCACCCAAAATAACAGGAAGATGGATTAAAGCATCCAATTCCCAGCTCCATTTTCATAGGGTTTTCAATAGCTTTTGTAATATATTAGGGCATACATTTTTGGAAAGAGACTACATATTATAAAGACAACCCCCCCCTTTCTATATCTACAAGGTACGCATACAGTTAAGGCAGGGAAAATTGATTCTAGGAATATAGGTCTACTGTCTTTGGCATCTTTATGGTGATTATAAGCATTCTCTTTTTGCTCAAAGGGATTTGCAGCCACTTCAGGATTTAGTATCTCTTTGCCCAAAGTGCTCTGTGACTTTACCATGCCCAGAAAGGAACTAATTGAGGGTCAACTTAGCATATTCCAGTGTAGACAGTTTTCTGTCTGTGATGGCCGAGTTAGGGAAAAAATCACTCATGCTGACTAATTTGTTATAAAACTTCAGTAAACCAACTATGAAGAACCTTCTGTAATGAGTCATTCCAATCAGCACAGTATTCAGGATAGCTAATGTTTATTTCTTAACCACTCTCCTTCAGAATAAAACAATCTCATCTTTATCTTCATTTTGATTGAAGCTGATATATACTAAAGTAAAAAGAAGTAAAAAGTAAAAAGAAATAAAAATTAAAACAAAACCTAATTAATAGGTATATTCATGTATTTCCGTGTTTCAAACAAATTAAAGTTTGGCACTTGAAAACATTGCTGCTCCTTAGAATTTTTTCCTGTTTCTGTAAGTAGAGAAAAAAATCATTAAAGTATAATGGGCATACAATAGTATATTTTTTGCCAGAGGAGAGAGGGATGGGGAGTAGTCAAAAAAAATCTATGTACTTTTTTAACCTTTTCTTTTTGGCTAGTGTTTTAATGAATTGGGGACATAATTTGGAAACTGAATAGTATATTGTTATTATGCAATGATGCACTAAAGGTCTGATTCCTCTCTTGTTAAATAAATCTAGATTGATGTTCTTTGTGAGTTCATTTTCTGGGCTTTATTGCTTTTCTGTCTCTTCCTCATCTTTTGTCAGACTGTCAGCTGTCAGTTTGGCTGTCAGTGTGCCTGCCTTTTGTAGCTCCTCTTCTCACTTTAATACACAGAGGATTTAGAAACCAGATAACTAGCCTCTTCAGAAGTATAGAGATAAAGATTCAAAGGGGTTCTTCTTTGAATAGCATGCATTGGTTTTAACAATCATTTTAATTGCCCAGATAATATTTTTATTTCTTTATTGGTTCTCAGTGTTACTCTAAAAAGGTGAGGTTGCCGAATTTCTAAGTCTAGTTAAATAGAGTTATTGTAGATAATTCTGGATACACATGTCTAGGGGACACATCCATTTAAAGATCTTCATCTACTTCTTAGCCAACTTGCATAAATTTTGTGAGGGGGGAAATAACTTCACAACATGTGTATTATGAAATAACAGTCCCTGAGAAAGTTACTCAGGTCTTGAAAACCTGTTGTCTGTTATAATGGTTACCAGACAATGTTTATTGGTATGTGTTGTGTATAGGAGGTTTTGTACACAGGAATAAATAACTGAAGAAAGTGACAGCTCTATCCTCTTAAAAATAATCAAGACAAATCACCTTAAAAATAATAAAGTTACAGGTGATACAATTTTTTAAATGGGGTTTCTTTCAGCACACAGCCATATTAGAGTAATTCATCTTTCTGTGTAGTTACACAGCATAAGGAGTCAGAAGAAGTGGGGTCTTCTCCTGATTTTGACACTAATATGCTGTATGACCATAGGCAAGTCATTTAACCTCTATATGCTATGTTCAAGTTTCTTGGCCCTATGGATATTACAAGATAATTGTGAGGATAATGTCAGATTATCTTTGTAGAATCCCTGTCATAAAAAAGATAAAATATCTCTGTAAATGTGACATATTATCACTGTCAGATAAACTGAACAGGAAAAAATCCAAACCACATAGAATCATAAACATTAAATTACAAATTATACCAGGGACTCCTACATTTCATAACTGGAGAAACTGAGACCTAGAAATTACAAGTGACTTACCTAGAGTAATCTAATACCAAAACAAACAGAAACGAAGCAAGCTGCTAATTCTGTGATGGGTTTTGTGTCTCCTCTATAAAGTCAGTGGACACCAAGACACAACTGTGAGCAGCTAAGAAGTGTGTTGTAAAAACCCAAATTTAAGGAATGAGTGAGAAACTGTTATATAGGCTCATTTATACCAAGTCCTGAGGCATGTTTGTTTCATACAGAGGAGAAACCACACAGACGACTGACCAGCTCAGACGTTTTGTCTTTCATCACTAACTCACAACATGTGATGGAGCCCAGATCTACAAAGAATAAACATTTTAATTGGCCTCCAGTTCAGCAGAGATCTGTGAAAACACCATTGGAAAACTAATATCTTTTGGGAGGCTTTGTGGGGTCATAGAACAGACACCAACTGAGAACTGGACAGAAGGTAAAAGGAAATGTGGAGAATAAGCTATTGTCAAGCTTTCTAAGCTGATCTGCCCCAGATCTGCACTTGAGCACATGGGCTGTAAGGATAAATAGGAAAGTAGGTGCAGGGAAGGAAGTTAGGGGAGAGTATGTGGAAGAGGTCCAGCAATATGCCAGGCAATTTACATGCACCATATGATGTACTTACTATATCCATTTAAGAAATATAGTGATAATATAACTTACTAATGTGCCAAACATAGTAAATGTACTTCCAGTACATTTAGTCCTTAAAATTGCTTTAGAGTTGTATTATCAATTTCATTATTACCTCTTATTATTTTATATTGCTACAGCATTATCTTATATGATATAATTATTTCCATTTTACAGATGAAGATGCAAGGCTAGAGACATTAAACCAAATAAAAAGTAATATGTCATACAGATGACAATAGACATATCCAAAGATGCTCAATGTAACTAATTATCACAGAGATGCAAATTAAAGCCACAATGTAATATCACCTCACACCTGCCAGAATGGCTATCATCAATAAATCAACAAACAAGTGTTGTTAGGATATGGAGAAAAGGAACCCTTTTGCACCATTGGTGGGAATGCACATTGAAGCAGCCACTGTGGAAAGCAGTATGAAATTTCCTCAAAAAATTAAAAATGGAACTGCCTTATGACCCAGCAATTCCACTTCTTGGAATATATCTTAAGAAACCCAAAACACCAATTCAAAAGAACATAAGCACCCTTATGTTCATAGCAGCATTATTTACAAAAGCCAAGATGTAGAAACAGCCTAAATGCCCATGGGTAGATGAGTGGATAAATTAGCTGCAGTACATTTAAACAGTGGAATAGTACCTAGACATAAAAAAGAAAATCTTACCTTTTGCAACAGCATGAATGGACCTGGAGATAATTATACTATGTGAAATAAGCCTGTCAAAGACCAATACCATATGATCTTACTCATATGTGAAATCTAATGAACAAAATAAACGGAAGAACAAAATATGAACAGAGGCAAGGATACAGAGAAAAGGCTGACAGCTGTCACAGTGGAGGGGCTAGGGAGGCTGGATGAAAAAGGTGAAGGGATGAAGCAAAGAAAAAAAAACTCAGACAACAGTATGGTGATTGCCAGAGGGAAAGTCAGGTATGGGGAGTTAGGAGGTGGTAAAGGAGGGTAAATGGTAGTAGGAGGGAACTTGACTTGGGGTGGTAGAAACACAATACAATATACAGATGATGTGTTATAGAATTGTACCCCTAAAACCTATATAATTTTATAAACCAATGTCACTCCAATAACTTCAATAAAAAACCTTTAAAAATAACATGTCAAAGCCCACACAGCTAGAAAGTAGCCTGGATTCAAACCCAGGTCTGATTCCAAATTCCAATACTTAAACATTGTACTACAGTAAATGTTGAGCTAATTTTAAAATAAAATATAATAGAAGACTGTATCTGGAGTTTAGCCGGATCTTTGACAGAATCTCTCATGAGATCTATATGAATCAGATGCAGAAATATAAGGCAAATAACAATGCAATCAAGTGAATTAAATCTGATAAGGCAGTTAGTTCAATATAAGTCAATAATATGTGTTCTCCTAAATGCCAGTGAACTTAGACTGTTAATAAAAATATAATACCCTGAATAAGGAAAATACATAAATATTTAATGAATGATACAGTGAATGAAGGACTAAATAACATTGACAGTCATTTATTCAGTTAGTGAGATCAATGGAGTGCCTACTATGTATTGTACCAAGCTCTGTGTGCAAAGACTCTTAGTTTGAACCCCAATTTCACCACTTAATTGCTGGATAAACTTGAAGTAGCTACTTAGTAAGCTTCTGTGAAAACTCCTGTACAAAACATAGAGGCTTATATTGTAGTACTAGAGGCAAGCTCATATCCTGATCCAGAAACAACAATAATGAGATCTGGAGCAGAAACATACATTGGATGCTATTCTAAACACCAGATTTTAAGAAACACCTTCTCTAGATTAGAGCATGAGAATAGCAGTTAACCTTTTTTGAGCACCTGTGAAGTGCCAGCCACTATTCCAAGTGCAATATATGTATTTTCTGCTTTAATCTTCACTACAACCCTCTAAGTTAAGTATTATCTTTGTTTTATGCTATGAAGAAACTGAAGATCATAGAGTAAGGACTGAGTAAATATTAGTTATTTGTAGAAAGAGCATTGGGTAAAAAAATCAAGATATCTAGATTTAAGCCTTAAGTACACCAACTACTTGAAAAGTTTAGCTAATGTTTTACTATTTAGCCTTGTATTGATCAAAAAAAATAAAAATTGCCTGGCTAGACTCTCTCTCTCTTCCTCCTCTTACTCTCTCAATAAAATCAATTAAAAGACATATCCTTGGGTGAGCATTAAAAACATAGGAAAGTAGCACTCTAAAACCAGCTGAGAACAGTACCTTGTCCCTCTTCAGCGCTACTTTCACATGCACTTAACTAAGGGGTAAGTTGACCCAGACTCATGTTCCGACCTGCTAGACGGAGCTTTAAACTCATTTAAAGGAAAGTATTTTGTATACTTTGTGCACTGGTCATTATTGGCTTGTTTCCAAGGCAACTACTAGCCAGAGTGATAGGTTTTATTTGTTCCCCATTCTGAACGTCAATTTTCTTTCCCATTCCCCATACCCCACCCTACCATCAGCACCTTCCTGGAACACAGCGGGCTACTACTTAATGGATACACTCACTAAAGACCAACTTAATGTTCTTGATGAAGTTACCACTGTTGTTTTGATGTTCTGAGGATGGAAGCTGTAAGTACTGGAACATGTAGCTATAATTTTATGGCAGCTTACAACATTCCAATTGTGGATCAATAACTGCAGGCAAGAACATAGAGAAAGGAACTGTTAGTGGGAATGCAGATTGGTGCAACCACTGTGGAAAGCATTATGGAGATACCTCAAAAAATAAAAAATGGATCTACCTTTCAAACCAGCAATCCCACTTCTAGGAATATATCTGAAGGAGCCCAAAACACTAATTCAAAGGCACATAAGCACCCCTATGTTCACTTCAGCATTATTTACAATCACCAAAATATGGAAGCACAAGTGTCCATCAGTAGGCAAGTGAGTAGAACAACTATGGGACATTTATACAATGAAATACTACTGGGACATAAAAAGAAGAAAATTTTACCCTCTGCAACAGTATGGATGGACCTAGAGAACATTATGCTAAGTGAAATAAGCCAGTCAGAGAAAGACAAATACCACATGATTTCATTCATGTGTGGTATCTAATGAACAAACTGAACTAACAAGGAAAATGTGGACAGATCATAGAGAGCAGGATGACAGATGGGGAAAAGGTTAGCAAGAGGAGAGATTGAGCAAAAAGGAAAAAGGACTGATGGACGCAGAAAGCAGTGTGGTAACTGCAGTGAGGGAAAAGGGTAAAAGGGGACTAAATGGTAATGGAAAAATACAATAAAGATTATATAAAGGAGGATACGCATGAACATATTAGTTAATGAAGATCACATCAACACCATTCATCTATAATTCTTGTTTATTGCACACAGATTCCCTTCTAAAGATTCCACAATGATTCAGAAAAGTTATCTTGTGTTTTTCTAAAGTGTACATGGGTGTCATAGTAAGTAGAAAAGACTTTCATTAGTAATGATGATAACTAACATCTATTGAGTGCTTATTATGCACCAGACACTCTTTTAATCACCTGTTCACTAATAATGAGGATCCAGTGTTACGCCCATTTTGTAAAAAGTCAACCATGGCACAATGAGATTTGCAGCTTGGGTAAGGTCAAACAGTTAAGGAAGGCGAGAGCTAAGATTGCAGATTTAGGCATTCTGACTAAAAGCCCTCATCACTATTTCTCAATTTTAGACAGTAGTTTCAAGTTTGAAGAAAGCTGAATTCTAATCATGGCTTTGCTATTCCTTAGTCAAGTAATTATAACTCACTGTACTCTAGTTTCTTCATATGTAAAATAATAAGGTTGAGTTAAATGTTCTCAAATGCCTTTTTTAGCTTTAGCTGTTTATGGTTATGTGCACACACATGTACACACAAAGGTATTTCTGTAGAGCAGTCCTTCATTTGCATAGTAATTATCATATTTACAAAGATAAATACTGGCTTTGCTTTCTCATAATTAAATTATATATGAGATCCTATATATCATTCTACCCTTTTCATATGCATAATTCATTATAAAGAAACAAATAAACAAGAAGAGCTTATAGTCTACTGTGTCCTATTTCTATTTGTATTATTTTAAGAACCCTTCTGATAGAAATAATCAGGGTTCAATCATTGCTCTTATTGTGGGCCATTCACAATATTGCCTCTTTCCTACACTATTATTTTCAAAGACACAACTATTTGTTCTTCCTTCAATAGGGTAGAAGATAATTGCATGACCTCTTGTAATAATGACCTAGTCATATTACCATAATGACCTTCCTTCAGTTTTAATGCTTAGTCCCAACTATTTCCGGCAATCTGCTGTTCCTTTCCATAGGCAAATGGGTAGGTAAGAATAAGTGGACAGAAAACCATCATGGTACCCTTGTTTCCAGCTGGGGAAATTATTAGTGACCAGATGGATGAAGTTTTGTCTGCATCTAGTCAAGCCAGTCAGTGTTCTCTAATTTCATTTTAGGAAATAAACAGTTGAGGTTTGTGTTTGACAAATGTATTGAACTGTTAATACTTTAAGAATAATCTGTATATGTGCACATGTGTGTGAGTGTGTGATTTAGTTAATTTCAAGCAAAGCAGTCCCCAGGGTAAATCTGTTTTGCTGAACCCAAGTTCAGTGGGATGTTTACAAAATCAAAAAACCATTTACTTGCAAAGAGAAGGAATAGATTAAAAGCACTTTTGAGAACAAAGCTTAAAGTCAAAACAACCATTCTTTTAAAATAAAACATATTCATTAAGAGTGATTGTCTGAAGGTTAAGAGTCTGTTGAATTTGTTAAGCTTTCATTAGGATTGTAAATGCTATTTATCAAAATATTAACTTCTGAGTGGGCTGGCATTTTGCCATACAAAGAAGTCTGAGGTTTTTCATATTATGACATTTTCATTGGTCAAGGGATGTTGTGTGTAGTTTTCTATTATTTTCAATGCACTTCATCTTTAAGATTTTTATGGGCAGCAGGAGAGGTTTGGGGAGAGGTGAAGGAGGGTATAGGTGGGGATAAATGATGATGGACAGACACTTGACTTGAGGTAGTGAATACAGAATAAGGTATACAGGCAATGTTTTATGGAATTGTGCACCTGAAACCTATATACTTTTGTCAACCAGCATCACCCCAATAAATTCAATAAAAAAGAAAAAAGAGTGATTTTTCAGTTCATCACTGGAGTTTTAAAAGCCAAAGATGGTATTTTGATGTTTCTGTTCCTTTTCCTACCTAGTGCATGGAGAAGACAACTAAGGTAACTCAGAAATTAAACATAGAAAATTGATGAGGTAGAAAAAAACTAGAAGACATAAATAGTATATCTAAGAATACATAATATTCATAATACTGCCATTTATTATCTGTGTGAATTTAAGAAAGTACCTTTACCTTTCCAGGTCTCAATTCCCATTTTCAAAATGCTAGATGTTTTTTCATAGGAATAACCAAAAACAGCTGAAATAACACATAATCCAACAACTCAAATGTGAAGACATTTTTGTGAGACAGAACATAAGAAAAGCTGATTTAATCATGTCATATTTATATAAGTGCTTCATATAAGTGTGCATATATTTTTGAATGACCAGGGAATTCTGTAGGACTGCTAGTGATGATAGATAAATAGATATATACATACATGCATGCATGCATGCATACATACATACATGTACTATATACTATTTTATCTACACAACAATCCTACAAGGTAGGTATTAGCATTATCATTTTACAACTGACTAGACCAAAGTTTAAAGAGATTAAACAGTTTACTCTCAGGTCACACAATTTATCAGTTGTAAAGCCTGGATTAGGAACCAGATGTATTGTAGCTAATACCAAAGTCCATGTTCTCTCAACCATACCACAATGATTTAAAATTTTATATATATATAAATATATATATGTGTGTGTGTGTGTGTGTGTGTGTGTGTGTATATACATACACACACACATATACATGTGTTTAATGTTTTGGTGAGAGAATCATATTTACAAAAATTTTAATGGAAATTTTCAAATATATAGAAAACTAGAGATAATAGTATAGTTAATTCCAATGCATCCATTACCCATTTACAACAATTTTTAACATTTTACCAATTTTATCTCATATATTCACTTCACTCCTTTCCACATTTATCTTTTTTCCCATGAGTATTCTAAAACAAATCTAAGATATGTCATTTATATCAAAACATGTATGTATGCAGCTTTTATTGATAAAGACTTTGTTTTCTTTTTTTAAGATTTTATTAATTTATTTTTAGACAGAGGGGAATAGAGGGAGAGAAACATCAATGTGTGGCTATGTCCCACATGCCCCCCACTGGGGACCCAGCCCCCGGCTGGGAATCAAACCGGTGACCCCTTGGTTCACAGGCCAGTGCTCCATCCACTGTGCTACACCAGGCAGGGCAAGACTTTGCTTTCTTTTTTAACATATTGTTCTCATACTATTATTACAACTAACAAAATTAACAATGATTCCTTAATACATCCTAATACACAGTTGAGAGTAGGAGTCAGCGATGTGAGCTGGCCAAATAACTCTTCTAAAATATCTTTAGACACTGTCTTACTTATAAAATAACCATCCTTGAAATAATACCAAAAGTCTATGTAGTTACATCATTTGATAGAAGGGCAGTGCAGACATAAACAAGAGGAAAACCTGAAGAAGTCTCAGGAATTAGTGATTATTTTAAAAGAAACCTGTATATGCAAGTAGTCAGTATCATTCTGGGCCAGTAGAGAGTGTCTGACCACAGTATATCAGAGCAGAACTTGATTCAAGGGAAGAACAAGGCAAAATTAATGGAAGGAGGAGTTTAGAGCAAGAACCCAATTCCCACAGCATTTTGTATCACAATAGAAAGTTGGAGCAGAAAGACTTATTTGGTATTAAACTTATGTGCTACTGATTTAGGCTCCACAAGTTCTTCCTCATTGAGAACAAGGTTGATCCAGAGCTTGAGCTAGACCTGAATCAGTAGTTAGGGACTATTTTCTCCCTCTCTGGTATTCCTGAGCTAGCAGGAGTAGCAATAGGATTTAGGGGTGGAATGGAAGACTGGATATCATGTAGGGAAAGGAATATCATCATATCTAAGGACAAGAGTATTGGCATGTGTGCCCCCACTTTCTGAGAGATAGAGGGAGAGAGAACAAGCACATAAAACTAGGGGGTTCTAGCTATGATTTTTAAGGGGGAAAAAACTCTTTAAATATGATCTCACCTTTAATAGGAACCTAAACAACAAAACAAACAAACAAGCAAAATATAACCTAAGACACTGAAATAGAGAACAGGCTGACAGTAACCAGAGGGGAGAGGGGAGGGAATTTCAGGGGAATTTCAGGGGAGAATGGGAAGGGTTTACAGGAACAAATATAAAGGACACATAGACAAAAACTAAGGGGGGTGGAAATGGGAGGGGGAGGATAGGGGGTGGGCTGGGATGGGAGTAAAAGACAGAAAACTGTACTTGAACAATTAAAATAAAATTTTCAAGAAGTTGATGTTTCTTTAACCCCTATGTATTACAGATAAAGTGATAGAATAACAATTATATGTACCCCCTTTTTATGGACCTTTGTGGTAAAATGAGATGAATACTAGGTCAAGGAAAGGACACCCTTTTTTCCTGTACCCCTGCTTCTTCCAAGTCAGTTTATAAGTGATTGCTTTCTGGTAGGGAATTTTACTAAGTGCTGAGACCCTTCTGGAGTTTTCTCTTTTCCAGCTCTGGATTGAAGAAATTGGAATGGTTTCAAATGATCTAATACAGCAAATAGGTTTCTAGAGGCCTTCCCTGAAGCCACTAAGGACATCCTTCCAAAACAGGATTACTGCAAGGTAGGAGTTAGTAACTACAAAGCGGCTTGAGATTTATCTGATAAAAACCAAAGTCAGTAAAAACTGAATGGTGAGATTAGCATTCCAAGAAATGTAAACCTGGGGAAATAATGCTCCATGTGTCTCTCAGTCTTGTCCTCCTGAATAGTTACTATGTTAGCCAGACATAATATCCTGGCTATGTTTTAGAGTACTAAAAACTGTACTCTAGGATACAATAAACAGTTTATTACCTTTAACAAAATGAAATATCCCTGAAAACTATTTTATGATTTCTTTTTCTCTCGGTAACTCTATCTCAACAAGCAACTTCCTGATTCTGATTTGGTGTCCCTCACTACTAGAAAAAAAATTTTACGTTTTGGATAGAGGACAAAAGAAGCTTTAAAGTGATTAATAAATTTGATGTTGGTATCAGATCTAACACCGGTAAATAAACATGTTTGTTATATTATTTTTTCATTAGATTCCACATATAAGTGAGATGAGATAATATAGAATTCATCTTTCACTGGCTGGCTTATTTCATTTAGCTTAATAATCTCCAGGTTAATTAATAAAGTCTCAAAATATAAGATTTTCTTTTTATGGCTGAATAGTATTCCATTGTGTAAATGTACTACAGCTCTTTCATTCACTCATCTATGGGTACTTGGGTTGTTTCCCAAGCTTGGCTATTGTAAATCATGATGTTATGAACATAGTGGTGAACAATTGCACAATATGTGAATAAATCTCACATTTTCTTTCAAATTAGTATTTCAGGATTCTTAGGATATAGTCCCAGGAATAGTATCACTGGGTCGTAAGGCAGTTCCACTTTAATTTTTTGAGATAACTCCACACTGCTTTCCACAGTGGCTACACCAGTCTGCATTCCCAGCAACAGTGCACTAGTGTTCCCTTTTCTCCACAACCTTGCCGGCACTTGTTTGTTGATTTGCTTATGGTGGCCATTCTGACCTTTGTGAGGTGGTATGTCATTGTCGTTTTAATTTGCATCTCTCTGCTGGCTAGTGATGCTGAGCATCCTTCACATGTCTATGAGCCCTCTGTCTGTCCTCCTTGGAGAAGTGTCTGTTCAGGTCCTTGTCCATTTTTTTTTATTGGATTGTTTGTGTTCTTGGTGTTGAGCTGTATGAGTTCTTTATATATTTTGGAAATTAAACCCTTATCAGATGTATCATTGGCAAATATGTTCTCTCTTACAGTGGGTTCCCTTTTCATTTTGTTGATGGTTTCTTTTGCTGTGCACAAACTTTTTAGTTTGATGCAGTCCCATTTGTTTATTTTTTTCCCTTGTTTTCCTTGCCTGAGGAAATTTATCAGCCAAGTATTCTTATGGGAGATATCTGAAATTTTTCTGCCTATGTTTTCTTCTAGGATTTTTATGGTTTTGTACCTTACATTTTCTTTTATTCATTTTGACTTTATTATTTTCTATAGTGTAAATTAGTGGTCTAGTTTCATTTTTTTACATGTACCTGTCCAATTTTGTCAACAGTATTTATTGAAGAGAGTGTCTTTACTCTAGTGTATGTGAATACACACACACACACACACATATATCACACAGAGACATGACAACAGTATGTTGATTGCTAGATGAAAAGGGGTTGGGGTAAGTGAAAGAGGGTAAAGGGGGAATAAATGGGGACAGAAAGAGACTTTACTTCAGGTATTGAGCACATGATGCAGTGTGCAGATTATGGGTTTTTTTAGTTTACACTTGAAACTTGTTTGGTTTTATTAACCAGTGTCTCCCCAATAAACACAATTAAATAAAAAATAATAAAAAGACAATGTAGCATTCATTAGCAATATTTCTTTAAATAAAAAAATCAACAGAACAGCAGAAAATAGAAAAAAAATAAACTGTGAAGGCCAGAGTTTCTAGGGGAATTGGAGATCTTTTTGTCCCAGTTTTTGTGTACTCAATAAATGTTTTATTTTTTTACTTGAAAAAGCATTACTTACATTATCAATCAGGATAGCAAGAGGTTCACTTTTCAAAACGTGGAATTGGAGTTTAGATTATATTTTATAGTTTTTCCATGATGCTCTACCTCATTCACTGGGCTACAATTTCTCACAATAATAAATGGCACACTTTGGATGCCAATCTTTTTTGTTGGTGATAATGATTGTTCTCTTTTTATTAGATTTCAGTCATATGTACAAATGCCAATAGTTCACTTGTTTCCTGATACTGGGTCCAGTTTCCCTAGGAATGTTGTATATTATGTGACTTTCTAATTAAAAATGGCACTGTGTTTTAATAAAAGACCACAATTTTAATGATTCATATAACGAAGTGATATAAGCAAGTCACTAACTTCTATGGGTCTCAGTTGCCTCAACTATAAAAGAAAGAATAGGTAGTATCTTACATTTTAAAGGACAAGATTATTTAAAACAATCATTCTCTACTTTTTTATTTGTATGAGATGGCAGGATAAAGGGAATTTTATTGTATCTTTTACTTTAACACCCACCAATATCAACAATAAGAATGGAAAATGAGGAAAATAAACTCTAGCTTTGATAAAAGAAGTAAATGGCTGCAATTCCAAATCACTAACCAGGAAGCCTAACTTCTAGGTCCCATAAAATTAAGATTAGACTGAAGGACATATCTGGACATTTAAACTGGCCACCATAGTCCTTGGGTAGATTTCCACAAAAGCAATCTGATAGGTTTTCTGAAGTCTGTCATTCTCCATTTTAACCCCCCCTCCCTTTTAAATCATGCTTTCCCCTTCTTGAACATTTTATCCGTCCCTCTTAAGGGGAATTGACATTGTCTATGGTTTATTTGAGGAACTAGAAAACTATTTATCTTTGATGTCTTAAATATTTCCCTGGGATATATATCTGGAACTGTATGTTTTCCTTTTGATGTATACTTATTTTCTTTTACTCCTTGTATTTTGCAATATCTAGGTGCTTGTTTAATGCAGGTTCTTTTTCAATGATTCCTCATATTACATGGTAACGGTGTTTTTGGTGAATAGTAAGATGAGGAAAGGCGGGGAGAACCAAGGGTACCTGCAACTTGAGAGTTCTAATTTAGGAGCACCCTTCACCAGTTCTGTTATTTTAGTTTTCTTTAAGTATGTTAAGCTTTGATTTTCTATCTTTTAGAGATAGATGGGACTCACATCACAACCCCTTAATTCACAAGCTTTATATAGGGTTTCAGTGCTATGATATGGCAATTGCTCTTTTCCTCTCCCTTCTTTACCCCACTCCTTCTCTGGAAATCTTCTTTGGCTAAAAAGTTAGTGGCAAACCATAAAATGAAAATGCCATTGCCATGGTTTTGACTTCAGCACCATTTTCCTTACAATCTTAAAAATATTTTTATTATGGAAATTTTCAAACATACAAAAATATATGGATAATAGTACATATTTAATACCATTATCACATCCAACAAAACTTAAAAGTAATACCTTACTGTTTTCAAACAACTAGTCTATGTCCCATTTTCCCACACTGTCTTGAGTGTTTTCTTTCCACAGTTGTTTTGTTTGAATAAGGATTTAAATCAGAACTGCCTGGTGGGTTTAGTTGATATGTCTCTTAAATATCTTTAAATCTTTAGATCACTCTCACTTTTTTCCATATAATTTCCTGGCTGAATAAACTGAGTCATTTGCCATGTAGAATTTCCCACACTCCAGATTTGGCTGATTGATCCTTAGGTGCCTTTAATGTTTATCTTTACCTTTAATTCCTTCTATAGTGATAATTAGATCAATAGACTTGACTAGGTTTGGTGTTCAAATATTTTCTCTGCAATTCTAAGGTATCCCACTTGGTCTTTCCAAGGTAATTCCATATTCTTCATGTGTTCTATCCATACTCTGGATCTCATAACTTTTTCCAAACAGCAAAGTATAAGGGAAAGGTTAAAAAGGTAAAGTTGACAGAATGTCCCTAAACATAGAAAATAAATCAAAGACATGACAAATATAGGGAAAAAGATAATAAAATTTGACAATTACCCTAGGATGTCCAACACTTAATTAATAGGTATTCCAGAAACAGGAAGAGAGAAAGATTAAGAAGAAATTATCAAGGAAGTAATTCAGTATATTGAATGATACAAATTCACACAACAATGGCTTATTATAGTGAAATTATACACACAAAATGCCTATTAACAAAAGACCACCAGCACACACCTATAATTGAAAATTTGAGTTTATTATTCATTGCAGCAACTGAAAACAGACACCATAGGGAACTGTGCAAGTATTATCTTTAGAAAAACAGCATCCTAATTTTTCCCATTTATTTTTTCTTAATCAGCATTATCTCTGACAATTAATGATAACTTCTTTAAATTTCTCCAAGGCTTTTTCTTTGGTACATTATTTATGTCACAATTTGTAGTAAATTGTTTATTAATCTATACTTATATATACAGTATGTGTAATTAAGCATACACAGAAGTGAAAGTATACAAAAAGTAATAATATAAGATGTTTAACTATAGCTTTAAAATAAAATTAACTTATAACAATATTAAATGAAACAATATGACATAATAAATTGACCAGTCTATTTATCTGATCTAGATATTCTTACAGTGTGCACATAACAACTGAGTTATTTTTGGTCAGTTAATCTTTGAAGTTTCTCAAGAGAAGAGAAAAAAATAGGAAGTAAAACAGAAAAAAAATGAGAGGGTACTAGCTTGAAGCAAATAGCTAATTATTTCCTCTCTGCAAATAGAAAGAAGAAGGTTTCAATATAGAAAAAAATGTTGATACATGCACACACAGGAGAGAGTTCACACAGCTAATTTGATACAACATGGGACCTTAGCAATTTTCTCAAGATGAACATGCAACAACTCAGCACTTATTAATTCCTGAAAAGCAGAAACAAATAAGCTGATGTTTCCCACATCAAACAAAATTATGTCTCTTCTAGACAAAGGAGAAAAATAATTATCTAATGAGGCATTTTCTTGTTGGGGGTATCAAAGTGCTTTTTATACTTTATTTTTATTCTTGACATTATTATAGATGTCCCCCCCCTAATTTGCCCATCTCCACCCATCCTTGGATCCCCTTCCTGATGGACATCACCACACTGCTCTGTCTATGAGTTATGCATCTATGTTCTTTGGCTAATCCCTTCCCCTTCTTTCCTCCAGTCCCTGAATCTACCTCCCCTCTGACAGCTGTCAGTCTGTTGCATGTGTCCATGCCTCTGTTTCTAATTTGCTCATTAGTTTATTTTGTGCATTGGATTTCACATATAACAGAGATCATATATGGTATTTGTCTTTCTCTGACTGACTTATTTCACTTAGTATAAAAATCTCCAAGTCCCTCTATACTGCCACAAAAGGTAAGATTTTCTTTTTCTTTATTTTTTTTTATAACCAAATAGTATTCCATTGTGTAAATGAACTGCAGCTTTTTTCCTCAACTCATCTACTGATGGGCACTTGGGCTGTTTCAAAATTTTGGCTATTGTAAATGATGCTGCAATAAACATAGGGGTGCATATATTCTTTCAAATTTGTGTGTCAGGATTATTAGGATAAATTCCCAAAAGTGGAATCACTGTGTCATAAAGCAGTTCCATTTTTAGTTTTCTGAGGAAGTTCCACACTGCTTTCCACAGTGGTTGCACCAGTCTGCGTTCCCACCAACAGGGCACTAGGGTTCCCTTTCTCCACATCCTCACCAGCACTTGTTGTTTGTGGATTTATTGATGGTGGCAATTCTGGCAGGTGTGAGGCAATATCTCACTGTGGTTTTAATTTGCATCTCTCTGATGGCTAGTGACATTGAGCATCTTTTCATATGTCTATTAGCCATCTGTACATCCTCTTTGGAAAAGTGTCTATTTAGGTCCTTTGCCCATTTTTTAATTGGATTGTTTGTCTTACTGGTGTTGAGTTCTGTAAATTCTTTATATATTTTGGAAATCAACCTCTTGTCAGATGTGTCATTGGAAAATGTGTTCTCCTATACAGTGGGGTTCCTTTTTCATTATGTTGATGGTTTCTTTTGCTGTGAAGAAGCTTCTCAGTTTGATTTAGCCCAATTAGTTTATTTTTTCCTTTAACTTGACTAAGGAGAAATATTGGCAAAAATATTCCTACAAGATATGTCTGAGATTTTACTGCCTGTATTTTCCTTTTTTATTAAATACATCAGGGTGACATAGGTTAAATCATCATATATGTTTCAAGTGTATATTACTGTGATGCATGATCTGTATATTGCATTGTGTGCTCACCAACTATAGTCAAATCATTTTCTCTCACCTTATGTTTGCTCCCCTTTAATATCAACCACTCTCCAATCCCTTCCCTCTGGTAACCACCATAATGTTGTCTGGTTCTATGAGTTTCAGTTTTACATACCACATATGAGTAAAATCATATTGTTCTTAGCTTTTTCTGACTGACTTATTTCACCTAGCATAATATTCTCAAGGTCCATCCATGTTGTTGCAAATGGCACTAGTATGACTTTCTTATAGCTCAGTAGTACTGCATACTGCATATGTTCTATATCTTCTCTATCCACTCCTCTATCCAAGGACACTTTTGTTGCTTCCATGTCTTGGCCACCATGAATAATGCTGCAATGAAGATAGGAGTACATATATCTTTGTGAATAAATATTTTTGAGTTTTTAGTATAGGTAACCAGACAACAGGATGTTTGGTCATGTGGTAACTCTATTCTTAATTTTTTGAGGAACCTCCATACTGTTTTTCATAGTGGTTGTACCACTTTACATTCTCACCATCAGTGAATGAGGTTTCCTTTCCTCCACAAGTTCTCCAACATTTGTTATTACCTGTTTGTTGATAATAGCCATTCTACCAGGTGTAAGGTGGTATCCCATTGTAGGTTTTTTTGTTGGTAAAGAAATATTTATTCATGGCTTGCTTGTACCAAGACTGTGAAAATGCTACAGATATCCTTTTTAATTTTTTTCTTTTTTCTTTTTCTTTTGTTTTTTTTTTAATTTTTAAATTTTTTATTGTTGCTAAAGTACAGTTGTCTACATTTTCCCCCACCACTACACTCACAGCCATCCCCCCTTTCTACCCTTGACCCTACCCTCCTTTGGTTTGTCCATGTGTCCTTTATGGATATGCCTGAAAACCCTTCCCACTTTCCCCTCCATGATCCCCTCCCAACTCCCCTTTGGTTACTGTCAGTTTGTTCTTAATTTCAATGTCTCATTGTAGTTTTGATTTGCATTTTTCTAATAGCTAATGAAGTTGAACATCTTTTCATATATCTAATAGTCATTTGTATGTCTTCCTCAGAGTAGTATCTGTTCAGGTCCTCTGTCCATTTTTTACATTGGATTGTTTGTTTGGTGTTGAATTGTATAAGTTCTTTATAAAATTTGGATATTATCCCCTTGTCTGTGCTATTGTTTGAAAATACGTTTCCTCATTCAGTTAGTTGCCTTATTGCTTTGTTAACAGTTTCTTTTGTTGT
Organism: Phyllostomus hastatus; assembly: GCF_019186645.2. NCBI lineage: Eukaryota > Metazoa > Chordata > Mammalia > Chiroptera > Phyllostomidae > Phyllostomus > Phyllostomus hastatus. The sequence continues at coordinate 8,235,341 of NW_025333909.1, read as the reverse complement.
GCAGAAGCTTTTTAGTTACATATAGTCTGTTTATTTATTTTTGCTTTTATTTCCCTTGCCTTTGGGGTTAAATTCATACTGCTCTGCCATAAGAAAACATGAAATGCTGCCATTTGAAATATCATGGATAAATTTTCTCTCCTTTTTTATTGTTGTTCAAGTAAAATTTTCTCCATTTCCCCCCTCTACTCTCCCCTACCCCACCCACGCCCACATTCTACCCTCAGTTCTACCCCCTTTGGCTTTGTCCAGGGGTCCTTTATACACACGTTCCTTGTTGACCTTTCCTCCCCCAGCACCGTTATCCCTTCCCACTTCCCCTCTGGCTATTGTCAGTTTGTTATTTCCATGTCTCTGGTTCTATTTTTCTTGCTTGTTTTGTTGATTAGGTTCCACTTAGATGTGATATTATATGGTATTTGTCTTTTACTGCCTGGCTTATCATGGATAAATGTTGAGGATATCATGTTAAGCAATATAAGCCAGACTGAGCAAGTCAAGCACCATATGATTTCACTCCTATATGGGATATAAATCTGAAAGTAAATGGATAAGACAAACAAACAAAAACAGACACAAACAGTATGGTTGTTATTATAAGAAGGGGTTAGAGTAGTAAAAGATAAAGGCAGTCAAATATATGGTGACAGACGGATATTTGAATTTTGGTCGTGGGCACACAGTGCAATACATAGACGATGCATCATAGAATGGTGTACTCTTGAAACCTATATAATTTTATTAACTGATGTAACCCCAATAAATTTAATTTAAAAAGGAAAAAACACAAAGAAGAAAAATAGAATTGAATAGTTGGATTATATGTTTATATAATTCTATCAGATGGTCAGACTGTCTCTCCATTCCTCCATCCATCTACATGTGATAGATTGAATTAATGGCCCCAATTATTCATTTCCCTATAAATAGTTATATAGATATACCTTTGCCTTGGTCTCACGGTAAATAAAGAATCCTTCTCTGATTCTTGATTTTGGATTTAGCTATATGTATGATGTGCTTTGGCCACTGATGTTAGTTGACAAGCTAAAAGAAGAGGTTTGAAATGTGTTGGCCTAGTTTGGCTAGGTTCTTTTGTACTTTGCCATCATTATTATAGAAACATAACCTTGTAGCATGAAGAGAATATGGAGCAAAGTCAACTGATGAACCTGCAGGCTGTAGAAAAACTTCCCCAACCAACTTGCAGAAGTGTGAATGAGAAATAAATACTTATTTTTGAATACCACTGATATTTTGTCATTATGCTATACAAAAATATGTTATGTCATTACCCATGTTATACAAAAATAATTGACTGGTAAAATGTTTCTGTAGCCATCCTCTCATCCATTCTTTTATCAGTATATGCACCAAGTGAGATGTTTAAAGTGATGTCTATCTAATGTCAACAATGATTACTTCTGAGTAGTATGAATTAATTTTTAAAAATGTATTCCTTGGGTTGATCCAAGATGGTGGCAGAGTAGATGAAAGATACACTAACTTCCTCCCAGGACCAAACTGGAATTACAACCAAGTTATAGAAAAATCATGCTGAGTAACCAACTGAATACTAGCTGGAGAGAAGTCTTATTACCAAGGATTTACAGAAAAATCCATTTCACCACAATGAGACTAGTAGGAAGTGTGGAGGCACAAGAGGGCTGGCTGGGTTCCCATGGGCAGCAGCTGAAATTCCAGAGGGATATTTCTGCTGCAGGGATGGTTCCTCCTGAAAACTATGTGGTCTAAACCACAAGGTGGGCTTGCCAACTTACAGCATCAGAACCAGGGAAGGAACCCAAATAACATCCAGCTGTGAAAAGTAGTGGGGTTTCTATCCACCAGGGAGAGATGGCTAGAGGTGCAGAGAGCTTCTTAGTGGGCCAACACAAAATGTCAATTGCAGCCACTTACCCTGGGCTCCAGCAGAGGAAGGGAAGACTAGAACCACATGAGGGGAGTCTGGGTTTGGTGGCTTTGGGGAGAGAGCTGAAGGGTCAGGCCCCAGGATCCCTGTGCTGAGTCATTATCCATACTGCTTGAGCCACCTTTCTCAGAGCACCCCTCTACAAGTGACATCAGCCTGAGTGGAAGCAAGAGCCCCACCTGTAGGAATTACTCTGCCCCACCCTGTGATGTTTTAATCCTTGCAGCTGAGGAGAAGAGCTAGAGGCTATTTCAGTGATTAAGCCTAACAGAAAGCCTGTGGGCAAAGGCAGATCTCTGGAAGCTCTGAGACTTGAACTGACCCTTCCCCAGACCTGGCGCTGATAAAAGCTGGCCTTGGTGTACAGCTTTGTTCTTTCTTCAAACACTCAGGCTCAGCAGAGGAAGCCGCGTGCTGTGGATCACTGATAGCTCCAAACACATTGCTTAGGGCCTGTCACAAGCAGTATCTGACAAAGGACTACACTAGATTCTTTAAATATATACCTAATACAAAGAAACAAACACACAAAAAATGGAAAGACAAAGAAACAGGCCTCAAATAAAAAAAGAGAGAACTTTTCAGATGAGGAACTAAGTGAAATGGACTCAAGCAATTTACAAGATATAGAGTTTAAGAGTAATGATTATAAGGATGCTCAACAGCATGAAAAAAACCCATAGAAACCATAAAAATGGCCTGTCAGAAATAAATAATGCATTATCTGAAGTAAATAAAACACTGGAAAGAATAAACTGTAGTTTAGATGAAGCAGAGGATCAAATCAACAATTTGGAAGGCAAGGTAGAAAAAAACACCCAAGCAAAGCAACAAAAAGAAAATTGAATTTTTAAAAAATGAGGAGAGATTAAGGAACATTTGGTACAATATGAAGTATAACACCACCAGCATTCTGGGAATAACAAGGAGAAGAGAGTGAGTAAGGGATTGAGAACATATTTGAAGAAATAATGACCAAAATTTTCCCTAACCAGGTGAAAGAAAAAGATGCACAAGTCTAGGATGCACAGAGTCCCTAACACAATGGACCCAAAGAGGCCCACACCAAGACAGAACATAATTAAAATGGCAAAGCTTAAGGACAAGAAGAGAACCTTAAAAGCCACAAGAAAAAGGCAGTTAGGTACCTACAACGGGCTTCCACAACACTGTCAGCTTACTTCTGAACAGAAATATTTTAGGCCAGAAGGGAATGGCATGAAATAATCAGGGTGATGAAAAGCAGGGACCCACAACTAAGGCTACATTATGCAGCACAGCTATCATTTAAAATTGAAGGAGAAATAAAGAGCTTTCCAAAAAAGAAACCTAAAGGAGTTTGCTACCATCAAAACAGTATTGCAACTAATGTTAAAGGACTTGCTTTAAGAAGAAAAAGAAAAAAAATCAGAGGAAAATAGTTAAAAAATAAATGAAAATAAATATGTATCTATCAATAATCGCTTTAAATGTAAATGGTTTAAATATTCCAATCAAAATGTATAGGGTTGCTGACTGCATAAGAAAGCAAGACCCATACATGAGGTCTCCAAGAAACATACTTCAGAAAAAAAAAGATACACACAGACTAAAAGTAAAGGATGGAAAAATATTTCATGCAAATGAAAAGGGGGGGTTGGGGTAGCAATACATATATCTAACAGAATAGACTTTAAAACTAAGGCTATTTTAAAAAGCAAAGAAGGACATTACATAATGATAAAATTAACAATCCAACAAGATGATATAACCCAGGTAAAGATTTATGCACCCAACATAGGAGCACCTAAATATGTAATGCAAATCTTGATGGACATAAAAGTAGAGATCGACAGAAATACAGTCATAGTAGGCGATTTTAACACCCCATTGACTTCAAAGGATAGATCTTCCAGCCACAAAATCAACAATAAGACAGTGGTCTTAAATGACTACATCAAATGAATTTAATTGATAGTTTCAGAGCATTTCATCCCAAGGCAGCAGAATATATATCCTTTTCAACTGCACATGGAACATTTTCTAGGATAGACCATACGTTAGGACAAAAAACAAGTCTCAATAAATTAAAGAAGATTGAAATTTTATCAAGAATCTCCTCTAACCACAATGCTTTGAAACTAGAAGTCAAGCACAAGAAGAACACTGAAAAATACACAAAGACATGGAAGCTAAATAACATGTTATTAAACAATGAATAGGTCAACAATGAGTCATGGGAGAAGTGAAGAAGATACTTTGAAATGGCCCTGGCTGATGTGGCTCTGTGGATTGAGCACCAGCTTGCAAACCAAAGGGTCGCTGGTTTGATTCCCAGTCAGGGCACATGCCTGGATTGAGGACCAGGTCCCCAGTGGGGGGCGCTTGAGAGGCAACCATACATTGATGTTTCCCTCTCTCCCTTCCTTCCCCTCTTTAAAAATAAATAAAGTCTCTAAAAAAAGATACCTTGAAACAAATGAAAATGAGAACACAACAACCCCAAATCTTTGGGGCACAAGGAAAGCCATCCTAAGAGCCATCCTAAATTCATACCATTTACAGGCCCATCTCAAAAAACAAAAAGAAGGTCAAATAAACAATCTAACTTTACAACTAAAGAAACTGAAAAAGAACAACAAACAAAGCCTAAAGTAAGTAGAAGGAAGGAAATAACAAAGATCAGTGGAGAAATAAATGAATAGAGTCTTAAAAAATTATACAAAACATCAACGAATCCAAGAGCTCATTCTTTGAAAAACTATAACTGAACGATGATAATTTTTTTAAAATTTTAAAAAAGATAAACAAGACTCACCAAGAAAAAAAAAGAGAGGTGCCAAATAAATGAAATCAGAAATGAAAGAGGAGAAATAACAACTGACACCAAAGAAATAGAAAGGATTGTGAGAAAATATTATGAACAACTATATGCCAACAAACTGGACAACCTGGACAAAATGGATCAATTTTTAGAAACATACAATTTTCCAAAGCTAAATCAGGATGAATCAGAGAACCTGAATAGACATATTATACCTAGTGAAAGTGCAGCAGTAATAAAAAAATTCCCAACAAATAAAAGCCCTGGACTCGATGGCTTCACAGGTGAATTTTACCAAACATTCCAAGATCTAATGCCTTTCCTTCTGAAATTATTCCAAAAAATTCAAGAAAAGGGAAGACTCCCAAGCTCATTTTATAAGGCCAGCATTATTTTAATTCCAAAACCATATAAAAACATTGCAAAAAGAAAAGAAAATTATAGGGCAATACCCCTGGATGAATGTAGTTGCTAAAATCCTCAACAAAATATTAGCTAACTTCATACAGAAATGCATCAAAAAGATCATACACCATGATCAATGGGATTTATTCTTGGAATGCAAGGTTGGTACAACATTTGCAAAACAATAAATGTAATACACCACATACACCAAATGAAAGATAAAAACCATACAATAATATCAAGAGATGCAGAAAAGGCATTTGATAAAATCCAGCACCCACTGATGACAAAAACTCTCATCAAAGTGGGAATACAGGGAACATACCTAAACATAATTAAGGCCATACATGACAAACCCATGGTCAGTATCACACCAAATGAGCAAAAAATAAAAATATTCTCCTTAAGATCTAGAACAAGACAGGGCTGCCTACTTCCACTTCTCTTATTCAATACAGTACTGAAAGTCTTAGCCACAGCAATCAGACAACAAGAAATGAAAGGCATCCAAATTGGAAAGGAAGAAGTAAAACTGTCTTTATTTGCAGATAAACATGATATTGTTCATAGAGAACCCTAAATATTCCACCAAGAAGCTACTAGAACTGATAAATGAAGTAATAAGACACAAAATTAATATGCAGAAATCATTTGCATTTTTATATGTCAATAATGAACTATGAGGAAGGGAAATTAAGAAAACAATCCCATTCACAATTATGCTAAAAAGAATAAAATACCTAGGAATACATCTAACCAAGGATATTAAAGACCTATACTGGGAAAATTATAAGACGCTAAAGAAAGAAATTGAAGAAGATACAAATAAGTGGGGGAAAATACCATGTTCGTGGATTGGAAGAATTAACATCATTAAAATGTCCATACTACCCAAAGCAATCTATAGACTTAATGCAATTCCTGTCAAGATACCAATGATGTGTTTCTCAGAACTAGACCAAGTATTTAAAAATTTTATATGGAGTCGCAAAGGGTCCCGCATAGCAACTGCAAGCCTGAGAAAGAAGAACCAAGTTGGAGGAAGTATACTAGCTAATATCAAACTATGCTATTGTAAGGCCACTGTAATCAAAACAGCCTGGTAGTGGCATAAAAACAGACACAAAGATCAATGGAACAGAGTAGAAAGCCAAGAAGTAAACTCACAACTTTATAGTCAATTAACATTTGACAAAGGAAGCAAGCACATACAATGGGCTAAAGATAGTTTACTCAATAATTATGTTGGGAAAATTGGACAGATATGTGCAGAAAAGTGAAACTAACTGATCTTATTATGCCACACACAAGAATACATTTAAAATGCATTAAAGTCTGAGTGTTAGACCAAAAACCATAAAAATCCTAGATTAAAACATAGGCAGTAAAGTCTTGTACATTTTTCATAGTGATATTTTATAAGATATATCTCCTCATGCAAGGGAAACAAAATTAAAAATAAACAAATAGGACTGCATCAAACTAAAAAGTTTTAGCACAGCAAATGAAACCATCCACAAAGAAAAAGACCCACTGAATGGAAGAACATATTTGTAATGCATCTGATAAAGGGTTAATATCTAAAATTTATAAAGATCTTATAAAACTTAACACACGAAAAAACAATCAATGCAATTTAAAAAAGGGCAAAGGACCTGAATAGATACTTTTCTAAAGAGGACATACAGATGGCCAATAGATATATGAAAAGATTCTCAACATCACTAATCATCAGAGAAATGCAAAGAAAACCACAATGAGGGATCACCTTACAATGATCCGAATGGCTATTATCAATAAATCAACAGACAACAAGTGCTGGTGAAGATGTGGAGAAAAGGGAACCCTAGTGCACTGTGGGTGGGAACGCAGACTGGTGCAGCTACTGTGGAAAGCAGTATGGAGATACTTCAAAAAATTAAAAATGGAACTGCTTTATAACACAGCAATTCCACTTCTGAGAGTTTATCCAAAGAAACCCAAACCAGTCATTTGAAAGAATGTAAGCATCCCAATGTTCACTGTAGAAATATTTACAACCTCCAAGATTTGGAAGCACCCCAAGTGCCCACCAGTAGATGAGTGGATAAAACAACTATGGGACATTTACACTATGCAATACTACTCAGCCATAAAAAAAGAAGAAAATGTTTCCCTTTGCAACAGTATGGATGGACCTGGAGAACATTAGGCTAAGTGAAATAAGCTAGTTAGAGAAAGCCAAATACCATATGTGGGATCTAATGAACAAACTACATTTCACTCATTTCATATGATTTCACTCATATGTGGGATCTAATGAACAAACTACACTAACAAGCAAAACAGAGACAGACTCATAGTTAAAGAGTAGGATGGCAGCTCTGGGGCAGGTAGTCAAGGGGTGGAGGGATCGAGCAAAAAGGAAAAAAGGCTCATGGACATGGACAACAGTGTGGTGATTGGTGAGGGGGCCAGGGAGGTGGAAGAGGATATAAGGGGGTAAGTGGTAATGGGAAAAAAATACAATATAAATAAATTTTAAAAATGCATTCTTTTTTAATGCATTATTTAAATGGTTAAAAAGGATAATTTTCATTGCTACAAAACTCTAGTCATTATTACCTTAAAAAATAAGACTGTTAGTGTACAAAATATAGCTCATATATTTAAACATTCAAATGTTAAAAATAAAGTCAAAATAATAACAAGAAAAAAACATTGTTAGGATGCTAGAAAATATTCTGTTTCTGTTAAAATTAAATGTTATTTGTTCTTATTCTCTAGTTTATTAGGCTATCTGTAAGATTTTTGTGCACATACATAAACATTTGTTAGGTTAAATTTTATTGAATCACTTTTACTTTACTCTCAAAATCTATATACATAAATAGAAGGGACATCAAGAGCCAGCACACTGGGATGACTAGCTGCTAAACTTGAGGATATGGAGATTTCCTGCACATTATTAAATGTTTTATTTTATGCGCCTTTTCAGTGTGATGTACTTCTTATTGAAACTGCCCTAAAAGATGACACAATGAATGATATATAACTATATATAGTTATATGAACAATAACTATTCAATAAAAGGAAAAAGTGAGGCAAATTTGAAACAATGGGGCAAATTTAATTTTCCCCCACTGCTTTCCTACCTGAAAAATCTTGTGAATAAATGAAAGATTCATAGGTTCAGAAAGCATCTACTGATTTTTATTCCAATGAAAAATAAATTACTCCTCACAATCACAGCCTTAACTGTCAAAAGTTTATTCTATACTAACAACTATTTAGATTGGAAAAAAAGAAAGCTGAGGAGAAGAATGAGGTGTGCCTTAATGTGTTTTGAAGGGCTGTCATATGGAGAAAAAATAACTGTTTTCCCTTTAACTTAAAGAGATTCTAAACTGATTTGAGTTCAATATCAGAAATAACTTCATACCTAAAACTGTCCAAAGTGATGCACTCAGTGCTATAATGTAAAGAACTCTCATAATTGGAAGTATTCAAGCAGAGCATGGATGATCATCTCTCAAGAAAGTTATAGAATGAAATTCTGGTGTTATGTTTGGGTTTGGTAGAGATGAATGGGTCATAAGGCTATAAGAACTAGAGTATATTCTAACTCTGATTTGAAGGTTGTTTTGCTTTGGATAAAATCCTCTTATAAATATGACTACTAAAATTATCTGTCCTCAAATAAATTTAAAAGTCAAAAGGTTAGCTTTGGGGGAAATATTTGGAACATATGTAATATGAAAGTTTGACTACCCTTAATATATAAAGAAATAATATAAATCAATCAGAAAAAAATGCTTTTTGGGATTTTGATGAGAAATTCAACAAAGAAGAAATATAGATGGTCCATGACATATTAAAATATTCTTTCCAAACTAATAATCAAAGAAATATAAATCATAGCAACAAGGTGACATTTTTCACCTATGAAATTAGAAAAAGATTGATAATTATAGTGTTGGAAAATCAATGGGAAATAAACACTGTAATTATTGTAAAAAAATCAACTGCATTGCATTTTTAATAACAAAATTTATTTAGCATTTTCCTTGTACTAAGTAGTCTTTACGATTTTTTCATGAATTGTCTCAATTAGTATACCTTATTAGAAAGGAAGCTATTATATTCATTTTACAGATTAACTACACTCTCCAATATTTAAAAACTTTGGCACCAAAAGTCACATATTTACTGACTGGTGGAGTCAGCACTCAAAATTCAGTAAGCCTGTCTCAGAATGAAGCTTGTAACTACTATTATACTAACTCTGATATTTCCCCATATCCCCGTCCTGTCTTTTCTCTCTATTCCTCACCACATATCTCACCCCTCAGTCACTTCAAATGTCTTATCTTTTGTTAAACATACCTTGAATTTTTAAAAATGTTCCAACATTATTTTTTAAGTATTCCACATTTTTTTCCAGATTTAGTGAAATGCCATCTTAAGCTTGTACTCTTTCCATTAGTGTAATTCCTGAGTTCTACTCTCTGTCTTTGGTTTGTTTGCCTCTTCTTGACCTACCACTAAAACTTGTAATCACTAAGTTATATTTACTAGTAGAAATCTTATACTATAGCCCACTTTATTAAAAATAATTAATAAACTTAAAATTTAGATTTAAGGGAAAATTCAAAAATATTACAGACAGTTATGTATACCTCACACTCATTTTTCCTTATTGCTAACATTATTATAGTTTGTTTATCACAACAAATGAACACATACTGATACATTATTATTGTCTAAAATCCATATTTTCTTCACATTTCCTGTTTGTACCTAATACTCTTTCTATTCCAAGATCCTATTCAGGATATCACCATACATTTATTCATCACATTTCACGAGGCTCCTATGGGCTGTGATGATTTTTTCAGACTCACCTTGGTGGAGGGTTTTGTTGTTGTTGTTGTTGTTGTTGTTAAATAAGTGGTTATTTACATAGAATATAAAAGTATAGAGCAGTAAAAACGAAAAAATTACAGACACATACAGCATGAATTTCACAAACTTACTGTTGATCACAAAAGAAGCGATCCAAAATCATTACATAAAATGATTTCATTTATGTAAAGTACAAAAAAAAAGCAAAACTAAATATTTTTGTTTAGGAACACATACTTACCCATATTTTGCCATATATAATGTGTACTCTTTGCCCAAATTTTTGGGGGGAAAATAAGGATTCATATTATACATGGGTAGTACTAATTCCATATCTATGTAAATGGTTTTAATTATTTTATTCATGCTTATGCATTAAAAGTGTAACTCTACAAAGCAATAATGATATCCATGTGCAAAATAATACCCTGTAATATGATGATCAGTTTTTGTTTCTAAATATAAATAAATAAATAAATAAATAAATAAATAATTGAACTTAAAAATTAAAATGAAATATTTCTTTCCTGAAAGTTTGGGCCAAAAATATGGGTGCACATTATACATGGCAAAATACTGTAGTTATTAAGCTAAAGAAAAACAAGGAGGTGGGAAAATATTACAATTGGAGGGACAGAGAGGCAGAGGATAGTGATTGAGATGAATCATGAAAGATGGTCCTAAAGGTATTCTATTTCTTTCATTTTAAAGTATATTTTATTGATTATGCTATTACAGTTGTCCTAATTTTCCACTTTTGCCCCCTTCCACCCAGTACTCCCATTCCCTCCAATAATCCCCCCACACTTAGTTCACATCCATGTCATGCATATAAGTTCTTTGGCTTCTCCATTTCCTACACTGTTCTCAACATCCCCTTTTCTATTTTGTCCCTACAAATTCATATTTATTAATCCCAGTAGCTTTTCCCCATCTTCCCCTTTTCCCTCCCAGCTGATAACCCTCCAAACAATCTCCATATCTATGATTCTGTTCCTGTTCTGCTTGTTTGCTTAGTTTGTTTTTTAAATTCAATTGTTGATAGTTGTGAATTTATTGCCATTTTATTTTTCACAGTTTTGATACTCCTTTTCTTAGATAAGTCCCTTTAACATTTCATATAATAATGGCTTGGTGATGGTGAATTCCTTTAACTTGATCTTATCTGGGAAGCACTTTATCTGCCCTCAATTCTAAATGATAGCTTTGCTGGGTAGAACAATGTTGGATGTAGGTCCCTGCTTTTCATGACTTTGAATACTTCTTGCCAGTCTTAGCCTTCAAAGTTTCTTTTGAGAAATCATGTGGCAGTCTTATGGGAACTCTGGCTAATCCCTTCACCTTCTTCCATTTAGTACCCCCTCCCCTTAGACAGCTGTCAGTCTTGTTTTTAATGACTTTGAGAGTTTCAAGGAGCACTGGTTGGATATTTTGTAGAATGCACTTCAATTTGAGATTGCCTGAAGGTTTTCTCATGCTTAGACTGGCACTATGTATTTTGGAGAAAAACCTCACAGAGGTAAAAGGCAGTTCTTATCACATCATATCAAATGTACATGCCATCAACATGAGTTATCACTGAACTAGCATCTGTCAGGCTTTTCCACTGTCAAGTTACTGTTTTTCCTCTGTTTCATACTGTACTTTATGTAGTCCACACTTCAGTAATGGAGACTATATTTCTTTGAGGTGGACTATCAACATAAATTATTTGGAATTATTCTGAATGGAACTTTTGTCTAGTTTCTTATTTATTTACTTATTCAATTATTTATTTAAATTAGTATTCATTCATGGATATTTATTTTATATTCTGGATTATAACCCAATTCCATTTTACTTATTTTGTTGCTCAAATGGTTCTAGCTTTGTTAATTGGGAACACTTTAATTTGTCTGCTATTATTCTTTCACATCTTCTCTCCTCTCTTTTGGTATCTCTCTCTCTCAATATCTATCAGTCTCTCTATCTGTGTATGTGTTTGAGTACTTCTTTATTTTCAGGGACTAAAACATTTTTCAGGCTCATCTTGTATATTCCTTGCTTCAGCTTTCTAATCTTTCATCTCTTAAAGGAGCCTAGGTTTCTTCTGTTGGAGAATGGTATTAGCAATCAAATGTGGGTTCTTAGTTGTTCTCATTGCTACTGCAGTGTTGTTATTTCTAGACCCTTTAAGGTGGCAGAATGAGGAAATAGACATTTGTATGCTAACCCACATATATTCATATTTATACTATTTCTGTATATATTAACTTATAAATATATTAAACTAAACATAAGTTTATAGTAATGTCTCCAACACTGATCCATGACCATAAGGATCATTCTAGCCTCTCCCTTACTTGTCTTTAACTTCCCACTCCAACCATGAGTGGATGGCTCCTACTCTCTGTCATCATTTACTTAATTGTTCACCTCGGGTATAATGATTTTAGAATTGTTAACTCATATCCTGTGGGAAACAAGTATCAGCAAAGTACAGTATTCATGTACAGTCTTTATTATCTGTAGTCTGTCTATTCACTTCCAGAGTTACTTAGGTCAGTATCTTACCCCCTACCCCATCTTTTTCAGTGAGGTTCTTTGATGTTTGCATACTGTTGGAATATTTTGTCACAATCAACATCCTGTCTTGAGATTCCTCCTATCTCCTAATTATTTGGATTTGATTTGAATATATCAAGGTTTTCTCTTTGTGCTGTAAATTTCTATGAGTTTCCACAAATGCATTGTGCAATGTATCCACTACTACAATATCATATAAAGTAGTTTCGCCACCCTAAAAAGTCATTGTGTTTCACCTAGTCAATGCTCCTAAATGCCTGGCAGGTATTTACTTGTTTATTGTGTCTACAGTTTTTATTTTTCCAGGATGTCATATAAATGGAGTTATACAGTATGTAAGATTTGAGAATGATTTCTTTTACTTAGAAGTATGCATCAAGGAATTCATGTTGTTGAGTGATTCATTCATTTTTATCACTGAATAGTATTCCATTGTGTAAATGTACCACAGTTTGCTTATGCACTCATTGATTGAAGGACATCTCAGCTGCTTCCAGTTTTTGGCAATTATGAATAAAGCTGTCATAAACATTTGTGCTAAGGTTTTGTGTGAACATAAGTTTTCAAATAATTTGGAAAAATTCCTAGGGACAGAATTGCTAGATTGTTTGGTTATGACTATGTTTAGCATTGTAAGAAACTGCCAAAATAGCTTCCAAAATGATTGGACCATTTTGTATTCTCAACAGCAATGAACCATATAAGAGAATAAACTAGACATAGATAAAATACTTAAATATAAGTCGTTATGCCATTAAAGTTCTAGAGGAAAACATAGGCAACAACATTTCAGATATCTCATGTAGCAATATTTTTGCCAATATATCTCCTAGGTCAAGGGAAATAAAGGAAAGAATAAACAAATGGGACTCCATCAAAATAAAAAGCTTCTACATGGCCAAAGAAAACATCATCAAAATGAAAAGGGAACTGACCATATGGGACAATGTATTTGCCAATTACACATTGGACAACGGTTTGACCTGCAAAATATATAAAGAACTCATATGACTCAACACCAGGAAGACAAACAATCCAATTTTAAAATGGGCAAAGGACCTGAATAGACACTTCTCCAAGGAGGACATACAGATGGCCCATACACATATGAAAAGATGCTCAATATTACTAGCCATCAGAGAGATGCAAATTAAAACCACAATGAGATATAACTTCACAGCTGTCAGAATGGTTATCGTTAATAAACCAACAAACAACAAGTGCTGGTAAGGATGTGAAGAAAAGGGAACCCTAGTGCACTGTTGGTGGGAATGCAGACTGGTGCAGCCACTGTGGAAAACACTATGGAGTTTCCTCAGAAAACTAAAAATGGAACTGCTTTTTGACTCAGTGATTCTGCTGCTGGGAATATACCCTAAAAATCCCAAATCACCAATTCAAAAGAACTTATGCACCCCAATGTTCATAGCAGCACAATTTACAATAGGCAAGTGCTGGAAACAGCCTAAATGCCCAACAGTAAATGAGTGGTTAAAAAAAACTGTGATACATTTACACAATGGAATACTATGCAGCAGAGAGAAAGAAGGGACTCCTACCTTTTACGACAGCATGGATGGAACCAGAGAATATTATGCTAAGTGAAATAAGCCAGTCAGTGAAAGACAAATGCCATATGATCTCAACCATAAGAAAAAGCTAATGAAAAAAATAAATTAATCAACAAAACAGAACCACAGACATGGAAACATGGAGCAGACTGAAAGTGACCAGAGGGGAGGGAGGAAGGAAGGGGAAAAGGGTGGAAAGAAGGGAAAGGGGCTAATCAAGGAATATATATGAATAACCCATGTACATGGACTACAATGTGGAAATTGACTGTGTGGGCAGGGGGTGGGATGGGCATAGGAGGGTAACGTGGGAGAAATTCAGACAACTGTAATAGAATAACAATATTAATAAATGATTTTTAAAAAACAGCAATGAAAGTGTTGTCATTGACCCACATTCTCTCCAGTAATTTTTATTGCTTGTTATTTGCCACCTTTTTAAAGATATTAATAGCAAAGAGTATAGTGGTATCTCACTGTTGTTTTAATTTGCATGTTCCTAATGAGAAGTGTTATTTTAAATACTTGACAACTATGTATCTTCTTTAATAAGGTGTCTGTTTATCTCTTTTCCTCATTTTAATCACATTGTTTGCTTTTTATTTGTTAAGTCCTAAGAGTTCTTTAAAGGTTTTTGGATTTGAGAATATTCTCTCCCTCTTTCACAGAGCAAAAGTTTTTATTTTGAATAAAGTCCATTTATCTTTTTTTTTATTTCATGGATTGTGCTTTGGGTGTTGTAACTAAAAACTCATTACCAAACTCAAGGCAGTGTGGAGGATTTTTTCCTATGATTTCTTCTACACGTTTTACAGTTTTATATTTGTATTTAGGTCCATGATTCATTTTCAGCTAAATTTTCTGTAAAGTATAGGATCTGGGTCTATGTTCAAATTTTTGCATATAGATTTCCAATTTTTCTAGCATCATGTGTTAAATAGATTAGCATTTTTTACTGAAGACTATTTGCACCATTGTTAAAATTCAGTCAATTTTATTGGTTTGAGTATATTTCTAGGCTCTTTATTCTTTTCCCACTGATCAATGTGTCTATTCTTTCACTAATGTAACACTGTCTTGATTAGGGTAACTTTGATGGTGATAAGTATTGAAATGAGGTAATGTGAATCTTCTTAGTTCATGTGTTTAGAAGTTGTGTTGGCTATTCTGTCCCTTGTTTTTCCATATAAATCTTAGAGTACATTCAACTCTATCTGCAAAAGTTCAGCTGGGATTTTGATTGGGATTATGTTGAACGTGGAGATCATACTGGGGAAAATTAAATCTTTACAATATTGAGTCTTCCAATCCATCAAAAGAGAATAGTTTCTCATTTATATCCCCTTTGATTTCATTCATCAGTGTTTTTCAGTTGTATGCATGCATGCAGATCCTGCACAGATTTAGACCTAAGTATTTTATTTTAATGCAATTGTAGTTTTTATTTCAAACTCCAGTTGTTTATTGCTGGTATATAGGAAAGCAATTCACTTTCATACATTGCTCATCTATCCTGCAACCTTGCTAAGCTCAACTCACAGTTCTAACAGTTTTTCATTTTGTATATCTTTGGCATTTTCTGCATAGACAATCATGTGAACAGTGAACACAGAGTTTATTTTTTTCCTTTCCAATTCGAATGACTTTTATTGCCTTTTTATGCTTAATCACACAGGTTAAGACATCCTGTACTATGCTTATGAGAGGATACCTTTGCCTTCTTCCTGATGTTAAGGAGAAAGCCCTTAATCTCTCACTATTGTATATGATGTTAAATATGACTTCATGGTTTATAGACTTTTTAAAAAGATTTTATTTATTTTTTTAGAGAAAGGGGAACAGAGGGAGGAAGAGAGGGAGAGAAACATCAATGTGTTGTTCCTTCTCGAGTGTCCCCTACTGGGGACCTGGCCCACAACACAAGCATGTGCCCCGGCTTGGAATCAAACCTGACACCTTTCAATTTGCAAGCTGGCATTCAAACCACTGAGCCGCACCAGCCAGGGAAAATTGTTTATAATCTTTACTAAGTTAAGGAAGTTTCTGATTAGTTCTAGTTTTTGAGAATTTCATGTCATGCATGGGTATTCTATTTTGTGAAGTGCTCTTTTTGCATCTATTAATATGATTTTTTTATTTGGGTATTTTCTTATTTGGGTAACATGAGGAATTATATCAGTTGATTTATAAGTACCAAAATAGCCCTGAATCCCTGAAATGAATCCCACTTGGTTGCAATGTATTATTATTTTTGCTCAGCCTCCAGCCGTTTGTTCAAATTATTAAGTATTCTTGTAAACTTTATGTCTCCAGCACTTCTGTACAGATAAGATGATCATCTCTATGATCATGTGGGTTGGGAGTAAAAGATAGAAAATTGTACTGCAACAATTAAAATTTAAAAAAAGAGAAAAAAAGATGATGATCTTTGCTGCTACTCTCTGGGTTTGCCTGTCCTTGCTGATATCTAGGTGGCAGTTTGCCCTGTGACCTCAGTCCTCTCATGAGTCAAGGCAAAAATGTTGATTTGCAACTTGCCCTGCCTTTTCTTGTTGAAAGGACAGGAGTGATGACTCCTGAGATTTTATATGTCTGAAAACCGTAAGTTTTCACTTTTTAAAAAATTTATTTTTTACTGTTGTTTTAGTACAGTTGTCTCCATTTTCCTGCTACCACTTTCCCCCGCCCTATCCACCACCCACTTCCCACCCTCAATCCTACCTCTCTTTGGCTTTGTCCATGGCTCCTTTATACATGTTCCTTGAGTTGACCCTTCCCTTTCTTCCCCCCATAATCCCCTTCCCCTCTGGTTACTGTGAGTTTGTTCTTTATTTCCATGTTTCTGGTTCTGTTTTGTTTGTTTGTTTGTTTGTTTTGTGATTAGGTTCCTGTTAAGGGTGAGATCCTATGATATTTGTCTTTCACCACCTGGCTTATTTCACTTAGCATAATGCTCTCCAGTGATGGATATGAGCTCCTTCTTTCTCTCTGCTGTGTAGTATTCCACTGTGTAAATGTACCACAGCTTTTTGATCCACTTATTTACTGATGGGCACTTAGGTTGCTTCCAGCACTTGGCTATTGTAAATTGTGCTGCTATGAACATTGGGGTGCATAGGTTCTTTTGCATTGGTGCTTTGGGATTCTTAGGGTATAATTTCAACAGTGGAATTGCTGGGTCAAAAGGCCGTTCCATTTTGTTTTCTAAAGAAATTCCATACTGTTTTACACAGTGGCATTTTAAAAGCTCACATTCTTTGACTAGGAAAGGTCTCGTTAGGATTTTATTCTAAGAAAAAAGAAGGCAAGTGTACAGTTTCATTGGAACTTAGTTTAAATCATTGAAAAATGCATAACAATGTGCCCATAAATAGAAAGTTAGTTAAATAATGGATCATCCATAAAATGGACTATTGTACAGCCATTTAAATAAATGTGTAGATCTGTATGTATTGAATATTAATCTAGAAATATGTTCATGATATAGAGTTAGGTGAGCAAAGCAGATTAAGTAACAGTAGGCTAGATATTGGGATAAAAAGTATGAGCAAAAAAGATGTTCCTTTTCTTCATGGAGAGGTGGGGAAAATAGACATGAAACAACTACATAGAAAAGTAGTGTCATTTGTGGCAAAGAAGTACAAGGTGCTTCCAGATTAGTTAGCAGGGCAGGGCTCCTGAAGAAAATGCTGCGGGTAGAGGGAATAGCATGTGTGAAGACCCTGAAGTAAAAAACAGCATGTTGGTTTCCAGGAATGGAAAATTTTAACTTGACAAAAATACACAAAATAGGGGTAGAATAGGGGCAAATAGGCAGGTATTAGATCATGCAGGTCATTTAGACCACTGCCATTCATTGAGTCCCAGGCATTATTCTAAGTATTCTATGTGTATCAATTAATATAATCCTAACAAGAACTGAAGAGGTAGGTACTATTATACTCATTTTACAAATTAGGAAACTAAGACTAAAGATAGCCCCTCAACTCCATGCTCATTAAATGGAGACAGAATTCAAACCCAAGTACTGAATACATCTACTCCAAGGCTCTGTTATGTAACCTAACATCATTTAGAGTAAAGGTAGAAGATAAGGCAGGAAAGATAGCTGGGGCTATAAGGTAGAAGAAAGCTTTCAGAATAATAAAAAATGTTATTTTTAAGGAAATTCTGTAAAAAATTAAAACACAATCAGAACTATTAAGAAGGTAGACTTGGCAGAAGTGTACAGGAAGAAGAATGGATTAGTCAGACTATTCAAAGTGTGATCCCAGAAATGGCAGCATTGACATCACTGATTTGCTAGTTATAAGTACAAATTCTTGAGCCCATACAGACCTACTGAGTCATAAACTGTGGACAGGAACCTAAAATCTGTGTTTTAATAAGTTTTTAAATGTGATTTTGATATACAATAAGTATTGCGAACCACTAGATGAGAGAGAGAAATGGTCGGTGGTAGGAAAACCAGTTGGAGATACTACAAATTTTTTATTGTTTAGTTTTTATTTCATTATCATAAGCTTAACTCTGCAATCAAGCTAGACTTTGAAGGGGTAGGGAAAACATGGAACCCAATGAACTGCATTGAGAGCACAATTATAGAACATTCCAAGCAGATGGGGGTGAAGGGGTGCTCTCCCAAGCTGCAGAAGGAATGGTCTGGTGGTTAAGATAAAACACAAGTCAAATGTATTCGAGTTGTCCACAGTCAGCAATGGTGATCTTCTGGCTGGTCTTGCCATTGCTGGACCCGTAGTACTCCATGCCTGTCACATCCATGTCATCTGTCACCTGGCTGAAGAGCACATGCTTGCCCTCCAGACACTCAGTCTTGGCAGTGCAGATGAAAACTGGGAACCATCTGTGTTGGACAAGATGCCAGGACCTGTGTGCTTCGGGATGAAATTCTCATCATCAAATTTCTCTCCATTGATGGACTTGTAGTGTGTGAAGTTACCACCCTGGCACATAAATCCCAGAATAATTCTGTGAGAGCAGGAACCTTTGTAACCAAATCCTTTCTCCTCAGTGTGCAAAGCATGGAAGTTTTCTGCTGTCTTTAGAACTTTGTCTGCAAACTGCTCAAAGGAAACGTGGCCCAAAGGCTCGCTATCAGCAGCAATGTTGAAGAACAGGGTGAGGTTGACCATGGTTGAGCGCAGGAAGGTCCGAAGTGGTGGTAGCATCTGCAAGGTGGGAGAGATACTGTAAAGATTTAAGTAAAGGCTATTAAAAGTCTGGGTTAAGGTAAGTGCTAGGAAAGGATGGACTTGAGACTCCCCACAGCTCTGAAGTTAGCCACTTCTTGGATGTGGAGGGTAAGGAAAAGGAAAAATAAAATAGAAATAAAAAGCCAGGACTTGCTAGTTAGAGAAAAATAATCATTTTGGTTTTGGATAGGTTCTTCTCCAGTTGATGTCACCAAAAGTACTTTTTCAAAGCTCATAACTTACTTTTGATACTTTCCAAGCCTAATTTAAACAGACAGAGATAGATAGGTAAGTAGGTAGGTAGATAGCTAGCTAGCTAGCTAGCTAGCTAGCTAGATAAATTTCTGCTTTTCTTGTGTGACAATTTGGTTAGAGGAAGTTTCTTATAGCTCTTAATTTGGTTTTAGGAATTTCCAAGAGGTGCAAAATTCATGTTAAAGCTTCAATGATAATAGCTGTAATCACTTGCATAAAACCATCAAAAAACACCAACTTTAATTGTATAGCTATTAATACAAATGTACTCTGTCCAACATCTAACTACTACATTCTCATAAAAGCCACTATTTATATATCAGAAGGACACATTTATAGCTTTCATCTTAAGCACTGGTGATCTTATACTACCAATAATTAAATTCTTCCTCCTCTCTATCTGGTCCCACTGCCCCTGCATTTCAAGCTATTATAAAAAGTTAATGAAACACCTTACATGGTGCCTTCCACTAATAATAAAGGCCTAAAAATACTGATTTGATTCTAAAACAGTGCTTTCTAGCCACTAATTCCAAAAATGCACTGTGATAACTCTGTGTAATTAAGATCCCCATAAAATTATACTAAGTAAAATATAAATAACTGTAAATACTGTAAGATTGATATTTACTAAACAAGCTATTCTATCACAACAAATATACATTGAAATGGTAATAAAATGCTACAGAGGGTTCTAGGCAGCAGAACATGAAACCTGCTCATCTTTTCTCATCTCACCTTTTCATATCAATTTCTGATTTGGGTCCATTTAGTACAATGTGATAGACACTCATTAATTGATCATGATAAACCACTTTTCTATCCCTTTTCCTTTAATCAATTCACTACAATTTTCTACAATTAAAGTACAAACAGGCACTGTAAGACCTTTAATAGATCATTCCCTCTCAGATTTTGTTAATTGGTCTGCCTAAATGTTTACCTTTCTCTCACTCTTCCTACTCCATAGTCTCCCTGCAAACAAATGAGAATATCTTCGTGAATAAAGGAAAAATGACATATTGATGAACCTAGACGAGATATGGTCTAGGATGTGCTTCTGAGGTAATCCTATCATCTAAAGATTACGAGAACTTCTGCAGGCTTCAATGTACGACCAACTATTGCTTCAAGCCTGCACTTGAGCACTTGAGTCCTAGATCTGCCACTGAATAACAATGACTCTACATAAACCTCTCTCCCTTTTGGCCTCAGTCTCTTAATGTGAAAGAAAATAATTGAACTAGATAATCTCTAAAATTCCTTAGAGCTCTAAAGATTTATGTATTAGAAAAGCACTTGAGTAGTCAGTTATATCATTTCAAATCAGCTGAAAACTACACATCATTTATATTGTGTTAGAAAGCATAGTATATGGAAGCTATAGAGTGGTTAAAACATGAGCTTTGAAATCGCACTACTGCTTCTAAGCTTGATCTGTTACTTACTAGCTATTTAACTTGAGAAAATTAGTGAAACTGTCTGAGCTTTCTTGTCTATTAAACTGAGGCAATGATGCAA
Source organism: Phyllostomus hastatus (assembly GCF_019186645.2). Classification (NCBI taxonomy): domain Eukaryota; kingdom Metazoa; phylum Chordata; class Mammalia; order Chiroptera; family Phyllostomidae; genus Phyllostomus; species Phyllostomus hastatus. Next base: position 8,214,190 of record NW_025333909.1, on the reverse strand, counting down.
CCTATCTGGACAGGATTGTTGTGAAAATTAAAATGATGCTTAATATTTCTCAATGCATATCAGGTATCATTGTTATTATAAAACTTAATTTAATCTTTAAAAATTCATATTCCAGTTCCATTATTTACTACAACCTTACTTAAACCCTGCTTATTTTTCTTCAAAATTGAAGGTGCTACTACAAATAGTGTCTACTGTGGTAGACATTATTAATATTCCCCCTAAGCCTCCTTCTTTTTCTATTTATGGATATACAGAGGATTATATTTTTATACCCCCTTTAACATAAACATGATTACATGTGTAGTTCTGACCAATGAAATGGGAGAACTGACTCATTTGACTTCCAAAGCATTTAATGCATTTCAAAGGTGATTTTATTTTTGGGAAAATCCAGAAGTCACAGGGCACCAAATCTGGGCTATAGGGGGTGCTGAGTCACCTGAGTGATTTGATGTTTCACCAAAAAACTCTGTGGGAGACAGGATGCATGAGTGGACATGTTGTCGTGATGAAGCTGCCAATCACCAGTTGCCCATAGCTGCGGCCTTCTGAATCATCTGAAAAGTTTCTGAAGAGGAATGTTCAAGCTTAATGCAAAATTGGATACAGACGCATGACTTTACTTGCTCAGTCATTTTGAATGTGACAGTCACACAGTATACATGCTCACTCAATGGTGTCTACTGCCCCCATTGACTGGTATTGTTCATATGTGTGCATTCCAGTCCACTCTCCTTGGCCGCCAGGTTACATCAATGTTGTGCAAACCATTCTTGTTATATTTAACAATGACTGGACTTTTTCCAGACATATTTTTTACACACACACGTACACACACACACACAAAACACACACACACATATGTATTACTTACGACAGTATCTAACCTTAATGGATATTTATAATTCCTTATAGCTGCACAGCATCTTGAAAATCTGCTTATGTTTTGGCAATCCTTTACTTTATGAGGCATATCTCACTTCCCACTATAGGAACTGAAAATTATTTTCACAACCTCTCTTGCAAGTAAGGCATGAGAATATTAAGCCTCTGCCTATCATAATCACACACCAAACTTTGAATGGAAGCTAGAAATGGGAGGACATTAGGATCATCCAGAAATAACTCGGGTGATGAGTGTAGGCAGTAGCAGCAACTCTGACAAATTACTGGAAATAGTGACGGTATAAGATCTAGTAGTGGTTTCTAGTATCTGTGATCTCATTAGTGCAACCTGTGAAAACTTCAAGTTTGGTTCTCTGGTCCCATTAGACTGGAAGTATATGAACTGCCCTTTTGGTTCAATTTATCCAAAGTCATTTGTTTTCTTGCAACCAAGAACCTTGATCCATATATTAAGCCTTCAATAGAAATTATCCATTATTATTATTTCCCATTGTTATTCTCCACTAGATAAGGGCGGCACCTTACCTTATTTGATTGTCTTGCTCTCCATAGAGCCTAGCACAGTGCTGATAACACAGCAAGTGACCAAGAACCAATGTAAAGAATCAATTTAATAAATCATAGCACAAATGTTTTCCATGAATTTGGCCTCTCTTTATCCCCATCTTGGTCTTCCTTTTATGATCATATATTCTTTTCTTCTACAACAATTTTCACAATGGACCAACACTGTCAAGACTGATTTGAAAATATGCCATTTGTCTACATTCTGTGATGACTTCTTTTTGCATTATAGCATGAATTTGGAAAGTCCTTTCTCAGATTAGGAGTATAGTACTGAAATTAAAATACAGACTTATTAGAACAAACTTTAATTATGATCATTACAAACCAAATGTTATAGTTTTAATCTACTAATATAGATTTGTTTTTGTTTGGTGAGATGGCTTTACTACATCCCCCATAAAGCATTTTAATCAAGTATCTCATTCTCTAGCAACCATTTACTGGCAGTTGTTGAAAGCAGAGCCTCTGTGTTTCTATATATAAATTTGCACCATTCTCCCTCACCCCATGAACATGCAAATTCATGGTATTTAGCATAACACTGTGTACAAAGTATGCACTTGATATAGGACTGTTGAAAGTCTCATGCCATTTTGACCCCACTACATTTTCATTTACATTGTATGTCCAGAGAACACACACTCTGGAAATGCTCAACTTTGTGATGGAAAATTACTTGGTGCTCTGCTTTTTCCATTCTCATTTAGTGATATCTGCATTAAGGTAAAAGCTTCTGTGTAGTGTCCTGAATATAATAAAAAAAGCATACAACATTAGTTTGGCACATAATTAATAGCTAGACAGAAATAAATGCATTTAAGTGCAGATGTTTTATCATGTTCAAAACAAAGTAAGTATAAACATTTAAATATTCATCTAGCTGTTTCTTCATATTAAAAAATTGATGGGTTCTCTTTCTACAGCAACATGATATAAACATGTAACGTAAACATGTTATGACAATGCCAGTAATAGTCTGGCAACAAACATAATAAGTCCTAAAATATGCATGACTTTTTATCTAGCAATTCCTCTCCTAATAATTTATACTAAAGAAATCATCAAAGATGTATGCAAGTATAATACATAAAGATTTTCATATTATTTATAATATTGGAAAGTTAGAAACAATCAAACTGTCCAGTAATAGAAAATTCTTTTAACTATAGTAAGTCTACATGGAGGTAAGGTATACTGCCATTAAAAATCATGTTGTTGAAGAATACTTATTGACATGTGAAAATACAACCCAGTGCTAAGTTAAAATATAGGCTTCAAAAAAGTTTGTACAATATGGAACCACTTTGGGATATATACAGAAATGTAGCTATAAAAGTAACTAAAAATATACAGAGGAAACTTGGTTCTTGAACTTAATTCCTTCTGGAAGGCTGCTCAGGAAGCTATTTGTTCAAAAACTGGATCAGCTTTGTGTGCTGCCTAAGAGACATGTGACTGTTCATACAGGTATCAGCATGAAAGTGTTGTCAGGTCGAGAATCAAAGCTTTTTCAACAATCGAGACATTTTTTTTCCATGAACAACTTGATCAAGAACTGAATTGTTTGAGATGGGAGATGTTTGAGAACCAAAGTTTGACTATATAGATACACAAAAATGTTAACAATGATTTTCTCTGGATGGTGATATAGAAAATGATATTTTTGTTTTTTGTTCTCTTTTGTGTTTCATCAATTTTATGCAGTTGGCATATATTTACTTTTTATTAAAAGTTGTAAAGGTTAATAAAACTTTTTATTAAAAGTTGTAAGGTCAGTTATATTGAGAACATAAAGGAGCTTGCTGTTATATCAATTCATATTGCATATACATTGTCTATTGAAAAATAAGGCAACCTTTTAAAATTGTCTGGTACAATATAACTTTAATTTGTTTCAAGTTATATGGAATTAGCCGGTAATGTATTTGAGAATGAAGGGAACCATATTCCGTTGTTTAAACTGGGATTGAAAATAATTCCAGGGGGGGAGAAATAAACAATTTAGAAACAACATTGTTGATATTCAATCCTGATTAATTCTATTCGGTTCAATTCTTTGAACTCATAGATTGTGAGCTGTTGTAAACCTACAGAGAGTTTCTGTGATGAATGCAGTTTGTATGCTTCCTTAGAAATTCTCTGGAAATCATATCAGACTCAATAATCAGCTGCATGCCTTACTTTTGTACCTCTTAGAGACTTCCTAATAGGTGCCAGTGTCAGTGACTAGATGTAGCCATGGCTGCAGAAAGAATCACTCGGCTTAAGAGCTGATTAGAAATAGAGCCATAACCAGGATTGGAGACATCATTATGAAGAAGCATGTTTTCCCCAGTATAATCAGACCAAATACACATGTTACCTAGACACTTGAGAGGATAAGTCTCATGGTATCACAGTATGTGTATATCAGAATATAAAGATGATGAGGTTCATGCTCTCAGGAATTCATAGTCTTAATTAAATCCAAAGGAAATGATTTACAATATACACATACCAGGTTGGTCCAGAAAACAAAAGTGAACCAGGTATGTGTTTACCTACTATAAATGCATAGATATTTTTTTCTGGCCCAAAAGCACTCTTTAAAATTCTATTGTCAAAAAGTCAAAATATCTTGTAGAGAAGACACCAGTAATGAGGCATAAATCATTTGCAGAGAAAAAGGAGGACATATATGTATAATAACCAAGCCTCAAAAGGTTGCCTGGGGCTTTGTGCAGGCTTAGGATTTTCAACTCAATATTACCTAACACATCTCCTCCTCATTACTTTTCTGTTTGATGGTGAACTAAATTTACTATTTTTACTCTCCAGGTAGTTTTAGTTTCTCCTATTCATCCCCTCTTTAACTTCTACCACAACTCCCATTTACTTGGAAAAGTTGGAAAAGACCTTAAAAATGAGAAACTAAGCACACCTCATGCCTACTTAATAAGGAAAGATGTACAAACATTTATAACTAGTCTTATAATCAATTTGGGTGTTTCACATGCACACATTGTACTTTAAAATAACAATGACACCTATGGCAGTTTCCACTGTTTGAGACAATCTTTGGTTACTTGAATTATAAACTTATTTAAAGAAGCCAAATATAGAAATAATAAACCTAAACACTGAAATGTTTAAATGTCTGGTGTGGAGAAGAAAGCACACTTGTAATGGCTATATGAATATAAACCAACTCAATGCTAGATGTTCTGTCTACATTGCCAAAATTATATATAATTTTTTTTGCAGTCTGTAAGCTGGGTAGTTCACAATTTGTTGGCTCTTGGTTAGGTATGAGTGAAAGGCTGGTGGTTTTTTTTTTTATAAGATTAATTAGCCAACAATCAACAAGTATATCTGAGGCCTTGAGAACATGCTATCTTGCTAAGGCCATATAAAGAGAATGCCAATACAACCAATTTATTTCTTTTTTGTATTTTTAACCATGGAAGTTCTCTTGTGTAGCACTAAGCACAGGGTGATCTTTATTTTTAAAAAACATGTTTATTGATGTTTTTTAGACAGAGAGACAGAGAGAGAAACATTAATGTGAGAGAAACATCAACTGATTGACTCCCAATATAACTGGTACCCTCATAAAAAATGACCAAGTGAATAGACAAAGACACATAGGGAAAATGCTGTGTGATAACAATGGCAGAAATTAGAGTAATGTGGCTGCAAGCCAAAAAAATAGCAAAGATTGCCAGAAAACCACCAGAAGTTAAGAGAGGCAAGGAAAAGATTCCCCTACTGATTTCAGAGGGAGCATGACTCTAATGGCCCCTTCATTTCAGACTTTTAGCCATCAGAACTGTAAAACAATACATTTCTATTGTTATAAGCCACCCAGGTGTGGTACTTTGTTATTGCAACCCTACGAAATTAATACAGGGTTTTCTTTTTAAAATCAATCATTTATCATTGTAATTTTTGTCTAATCATACATTTAGAAAATAAACAGTACAAACTATGCATCAGGAAATATGATAGTGTTCGGGATATATTAAACAGGAGCGGTCTCCATTCCCATGAACTTTATAATCTCGTACAGTGAATTGACATTAATTGAACAATCACACAAAATAAATACAGTCAAAGCTCAGCTCCCAAACATCTCCTATCTCTAAAAATTTGGATCTCCACCAAGTTGTTCATGGAAAAAATGTCTCAGTTGCTGAACAAAACTTCAGTTCTCAGTTCTTGACCTGACAACCCTTTCATGCTGATACTTGTATAATCAGTCATATATCCCTCAGGCAACAAACAAAGGAGATTTGGTTTTCAAACAAATCACTCCTTGAACAGCTTTCTGGAAAAAATTAAGTTTGAGAACCGAGGTCCCACTGTAATGTATATTCAGCATATTATACAGGGTACAGATTTCAGTCCCAAAACACGTGTGCAAGAGATAAAACACTTTTTATAAGTGAATTGAAGTTATACTATGAGCCCTGATTCCATTAAATGTTTCCTCATCTTCCCATGGGTTGATTCTGAGTTTCAGCATTAGGTTGGGTTTATGTGGTCTGTAGTTATCAGTTGTAGAGGGGGAGTATTTGTGTGGGTCTTGATTTATCAGGTTGGCATTTGTTAGGACATAGTTTACTTCTATGTTATCTTTTCTTTAAAGCCCCCAAAGCACCATTAAATACCATTTTATTTCTTATTCATAAGATTGTCTCAAGTTGAACCCCGTGCCTATCCCATTGGTAACATACCGCTGCATTAGGGTTTTGCTGCCTTCCTGTATTCTACTACAGAAGGAGGATACAACTTTCCTCTTCAGACATCCCTAAACAACATTCCAGGCAAAGGGAACAATATATGTGAAGACCTCATTGTAAGCAGTAGCATGGCAGTTTGGGAATTAAAAGAAGGCCAATGTGGCTGAAACACCCTAGAGAATGAGGAGGAGATTGCATTTTGCATTGAAATCATGTTCTAGATGTAGACTCTATAAGCAGTGCAAAGTATTGGAGGCTATAGTAAGGATTAATGCTTAACACTTAATGCAGTAAAAAGCCAAGGAATGGATTTAAGAGTGGCATGACTGAATTTAAAATTTGAAATTATTATTATGATTTGGAATCTGCTGAATGGAAAGCAAATATTTTAGGGAAGGGAGAGAATGGAAACAAGGAGATAGATTAGGTGACTATCTTGCCTATTCCAAACACGATAATTTTGGATACTGTATTGGAATACAGCTGGTTACACATAGATATATTTAGATAAATTTAGGCAGTAAACATAAGGCTTTAGTGATGGATACATTATGGGAAGTAAGGGGGAAAAGGTGCTAAGGGTGACACTTGTGTTGCTTAAACTGGATAGAGAACACTTCCCTCCAGGTATGTGTGTGTGTGTGTTTGGTGATGGTAGAGAGACCATTATTTCATTATTGGACATGGTGAATTTTAGGTAAAATTGAGATTTTGAGTAGGCATAAGGAATTATGTCAGCACTGAGAAGTGGTCTGGTCTCTGTCTTTCTAACTAAATATCAACTGTACATAAAAGTAAATCTGATTTAACCAGAAGAGAACTGGAAAATTCACTAATACTCTAATAACAAAGTATCAGAAAAAAATAAGAAAAATCCATTTATAATTATATCAAAAACATAAAATACCTAGGAATACATTTAACAAAGAAGATGAAAGAACTATACAACAAAAACTATAAGATACTAATGAAAGAAACTGGAAAACACAAATAAATGAAATAATATTCTAAGATCATGGTCTGGAAGAATATTTTTAAAATGTCTATATTGCCCAAGCAATCAACAGATTCAATGCAATTCCTATCAAAAATATAAGGGCATTTTACACAGAAATAGAACAAACAATCCTGAAATTTGTATGGAACCACAAAAAACCTCAGTAGCCAGACAAAGCAATCTTGAAGGATAAAAGCAAAGCTTCAGGCATAATGCTCCCTGATTTCAAACTATGTCACAAACTTAGTGATAAAAACAGTATAGTATTAGCATAAAAATAGAAACAGATCAGTGGAGTAGTATAAACAATCTAGAAATATACCAACACAAATATGGTTAACTAGTTCATGACAAAGAAGCCAAGAATATGCAATTTGGAAAGGACAGTTTCTTCTACAAATGTTTTTGGGAAAACTGGACAGCCACATGAAAAATAATGAACCTCAACCACTATCTTCAAAAATTAACTGAAAATGGATTAAAGACTTGAATCTAAGGCCTGAAACTATAAACTCCTAGAAGAAAATATCGGCAGTAATCCCTTTGACCTTGGTCTTGGTGATAATTTTGGGGGGATGATTCCAAAAGCACAGGCAACAAAAGCAAAAATAAACAGCTGAAATTACATCAAATTAAGAAGCTTTCACACAGCAAGGGAAATCATCAATAGAAAGAAAAATCAACCTACTAAGTGAGAGATAATATTTTCAAATGATATATCTGATAAGAGGTTAATATGCAAAATACAGGGTCCAGCAGAACAAACACTTGCTTCCGTGTGGTTGGTAGGATAATCATATGGGTGTGATAATTTATCATTTTAATTTGAACATTTCACCTAAAATGTCATATGGTGTGCTTGAGTGTGATATCATTATGTTATAGAATTACATACTTATGATTTGGTAATAAAAGATTTTGTAATAAAAAGGGGCGTTATTTGTGCTAGACCCTGTATATAAGAAACTCAAATAACTCAACAGAATTAAAACACTCAATAGTATTTAAAAAATCAATGAAATAATGGATAGAGGACCTGCATAGGCCTTTTTTTTTCCCAAAGAAGACATACAGATTATCAACAGGTGCAAGAAAAGATGCTTAACATCAGGGAGATTCAAATCAAAACCACGAGATATCACCTTACACCTGTTAGAATGATTATCATAAAAAAGACAACAAGTAAGTGTTGGCAAGGATGCATAGAAAAGCAAACCTTTGTGCACTATTGCTGAGAATGTAAATTGGTGCAGCCAATATAGAAAACATTACAGAGAGGGCTGTCGGCATAGTAACACTGAGCAGCAGGGTCTGTGCTCTCTGGCAAGGGGCAGAAGAGCTCCGGGGAGCACCGGGCACAGGAGCTAGAGATGAGTGTGGACTGAGCCCTGGAGTCACCACCAGCCCCAGCAACCAGCAGAGCCCCAGCCATGGAGGACCAGCTCCTGTGCTGAGAGGTGCGAACGTACCCAAATGTACCTGGATGCCAACCTTTTCAACGACCATGTACTCCGGGCCATGCTCAAGGCATAAGAGTCCTGTGTACCATCTGTGTCGTACTTTAAGTGTGTGCAAAAGGAGATCCTGCTGTCCATGCGTAAGATTGTGCCCACCTGGGTGCTGGAGGTCTGTAAGGAGCCTAAGTATGAAGAGGAGGTCTTTCCCTGTCTGTGAGCTACCTGACCAGTTCCTGTCCCTGGAGCCCTTAAAGAAGAGCTGCTTGCAGCTGCTGGGGGCTACTTGCCTGTTCATGGCCTCGAAGACGAAGGAGCCCATCCCCCTGAGAGCAGAGGAGGTGTGCATCTACACTGACAACTCCATGTGGTACAACAAGCTGCTGGTAAACAAACTCAAAAAGAACCTGGTTGGGGGGTGGGGAGTGGACTAAGATGGCCTCAGAGTAGGAACGAACAGATTTGGCTTCCCTCTGCTCAGGGGAGAAAATCCCGGCCGATCTATGGAGTAGAGAAGCAAGCAACCAACATACTTCAGCATATGTGAAAATAGGGGACCAAGGATTGTGGTGGAACTGGAAAACCAGACCCTAAGAAGAGTGCTGCAACAAGGTAGGGTCCCAGGAACCAGCGTGTGGTCCGGGGGCTGCAGCCCCAGGCTCAGGGCCCGCTGCTGGGTTTGCCACAGAGTCCTTGGGAGACAGCCGGGACAACTGCTCCCTCCCCAGCCAAACAAGGTCTAAGGGGCACTGAGAGGAATCCAGGTGCTAGCAAACACACAGGGGCTGTGAGCACCTTTGGAGGCTGTGGACACCGGAGAGGCTGGGTGGAGCAGCAGGCCCCGCCCCCACAGTCACTGGTCTGGCTGGAGAGTTTGGAGGCAGTGGGAGAAGCCAGGCCACTGTGTGGAGCAGCAGCCTTGAACAGGAGGAATTTCTCAAGAGAAAGCAGCAAAAATACAGACACTGTTTGGGGAATTCTCCTAAAGTGATCAATCACTCCAGCCTCCCTGCCACCCAGCCAAGGGTGCACCGGGAGAACATCCCCGCACCCCATCCACAGCAGTAACCCTGGGGAAAGGCCTGATTCCCACACCCAGGGCGCAAGGCTGAGGAGCCACATTAGCTTCCCAGACAGTGTGGGAGCCAGTGGGCACGCCACTGACCCAGGAAGAAAAGCCATACCAATCACCCCGCAGCCTGCCGCACCCAGCAAGAGCAGAAAAACTGGTTTTGCCACTTTGAAACAAAGAGACTTTTTAATTTCATTCTATTTTGTTTAACAATTCTTAATTTTTTAATTTTTAACATTTTTATTCTCTTTTGATTTCTTTTTCCTCTTTCCTGCTTTCTTATTTTATTCCTTACTCCTTCCTTTCCTCCAATTTTATCTCTTCTTCCTTCCTTTGTCTGCCTTTTTTATTTTTTTTAAAATTTTTTCTAAATACCTACAAGTGAGACAAAATCCTGGATCTGTGAAAAGACCAAACTTGAACCCAAAGAAGAAGCATCACAACAGCTGGAACAGTGAGACAAATTTCACTCTGCTATTACAGAGAACCTGCAAGTTATTGCATATTTGTATTATTATTATTTTTCCATTATTCTTACATCTTTTTAAATATTATTTTTGTATCCCTCTTCTTTTTGTATAGTCTGCTTTGCTAGGATGGTTATATTGTATGACCTGACAGTTTTCCCCTGATATCTCTTTCATAGTGTATTGCTAATCTACTGTCCTTTAACTCACCTGTGTCCCATTAGCACACTATTCGAGGTTCTGTACTCCCTATTCTTGTTACCTAAATCTCATAGATTCTGTCATATGATTGTTGCCCTAATATGATTGTTAATAATTGTTGTTCCATGCAATTGTAATTACTTCACAACACCCCTCCCAGATCTTAGCCCATTTCAAAGTTTCCTGAACTCTATTACTGTAGTGGTTAACTATATTCTCTCATACACTACACCTATTTACTCTCCTTTACTCTCACCTTATCTCAGAATCTGACCTCCCACAACCTCCCTGCTTTAGAGATCCAACTCACAATCCCTCCTTCCCCAACAAGAGTCTTATCTTCTTTCCATCCTTTCTAAAAATCAGCTAGCTGGGTGGAAGATCACGGTTAACACTATATATAGTCAAAGGATCTCCTATCTCTTCTCTACTTGCTGCTACTGTAAATACCATAGAATACTCTCTTGCTGTCTTAAACCATTTTGCCTCCCCTCTCCAGCTGATCACAAAAAAGAGTAGATGGAGGAGGTAAACACCAGGATACCTGCTGGAAGAGGAAACCCAACAACAAAGGAACCACTAACAGATAACAACAGAAGAAGGTGAAGGAGGAAGTGGTAACCACACAAACCTCAATCCAGGACCTACCTGGAAATCCAACTAAACAGTAGGGACAGTACCCAATACAAACAACTGAACAACAGCAAGAGAGAATTCTTTAAACCTTATACACATGGAAGAACCAGCTTCAACACAACCTGCCCTCACCAGCACAACAAAATACAAGAGGTGGTGGACAGAGTGACCCTCACTTAACCAGCTGGTGAGTTAGGAACCACCAAAGAAAGACCCAACGACAATCAAAACCCAAAGGCAAACACAAAGCCAACTTAAATGACAGCCCAAGACTAGTGAGCTCGGGAGATCAAGGAAACTGCACCACTGAAACTCACTGCTAGTCTACTACAGAATTTCACACCACAAACCCAGGGAGACAGAACAGATCAATTTAAGAAGCTGAGGCTAACAAGAAGAGTCTCACAAACCATGGGAAGACAAAGAAACAATCCTCAAACAAAAGGAAAGGAGGAAGCCCCAGAAAGAATGCTAAATGAAATAGAGGCAATTTTACTATCAGATATTGAGTTCAAAACAATGACTGTCAGGAAGCTCAATGAGCTCACAACGAGCTACCAGAAACCACAGGGAAGCTACAGTGAGCTCACTGAAAACTACATCAACATGAAAAAGGAAATAGAAACTATCAACAAAGGCCAAGAGGAAATGAAGAATACAATTTCTGAACTGAAGAACACAGTAGAAGGAAAGAAAAGCAGGATTGATGAAGCATAAGATTGGATTAGCGAGCTAGAGGACAAAGTAGAAGAAAACACCCAGAAAGAGAAAGAAAAGGAAAAGAGGCTCAGAAAGAATGAAGAGGGATTAAGAGAAATGCAAGACAATATGAAATGTAATAATATCCGTATACTAGGGATACCAGAAGGAGAAGGAGAAGAGCAAGGCATAGAATACCTATTTGAAAAAGTAATGATGGAAAACCTCCCTAATTTGATGAGAGAAAAAGTCACACAAATCCAGGAAACACAGAGGGTTCCAATCAAGAGGAACTCAAAGAGGGTCACGTCAAGACATATCATTATTAAAATGGCAAAATACCAAGACAAAGAATCTTAAAAGCAGCAAGGGAGAAACAGAAAGTAACATACAAGGGAGCCCCAATAAGGCTAGCAGCTGACTTCTCAATGGAAACACCCCAAGCCAAAAGAGATTGGCAAGAAATATTCCAAGTAATGCGAACCAGAGGTCTGGAACCAAGGCTACTTTACAAGCAAGGCTCTCAATCAAGATAGAAGGTCAAATAAGAAGCTTCCCAGACAAAAGAAGTCTAAAAGAATACTCCTCCACCAAACCAGCTCTGCAAGAGATGCTAAAGGGACTGCTTTAAGAAAAAGAAGGAAGAGAGAAAGAGAGAGAGAGAGGAACACAGGTACGAAAATGGCAATGAATAAGCACCCATCAGTAATAACCTTAAACGTAAATGGATTAAATGCTCCAATTAAAAGACAAAGAATAGCAGAATGGATAAGAAAACATGACCCACACATATGTTGCCTACAAGAGACACACCTCAGGACAAAAGATGTACACAGACTAAAAGTGAAGGGCTGGAAACGAATTTTCCAAGCAAATGGACAGGAAAAAAAAGCCAGGGTAGCAATACTCATATCAGACAAAACAGACTTCCAAAAAAGGGCCATAAAAAGAGACCCAGAAGGCCACTTCACAATACTCAAGGGAAGAATCCACCATGAAGACATAAACATTGTCAACATATATGCACCCAACATTGGAGCACCCAAATACATGAAGAAAATCTTAGAGGACTTTAATAAGGATATTGAGAGCAACACAATTATAGTAGGGGATTTTAACACCCCACTGTCAAAAATGGACAGATCTTCCAAACAAAATATCAACAAAGATACTGTATCATTGAACAATGGCCTAGAGGAAATGGACTTAACTGATTTATATAGAGCCCTTCATCCCAAAGAAGCAAAAACACATTCTTTTCAAACGCACATGGAACATTTTCAAAGATAGACCACATCATAGGACACAAAGCAAGCCTCAACAAATTTAAGAAAATTGAAATTATACCAAGCATTTTCTCTGACCACAAGGGACTGAAACTAGAAACCAACCCCAAGAGAAGAAACCTGAAACACTCAAAATCATGGAGATTGAATAGCATGCTATTAAACCATGACTGGGTCAAGAATGAAATAAGGGAAGAAATAAAAAAGTTTCTGATGACAAATGAAAATGAACTCACAACAACCCAAAATTTATGGGACACAGCCAAGGCAGTCCTGAGAGGGAAGTTCATAGTGATACAGACCTACCTAAAAAAGATAGAAACATTTCAAACAAACAACCTAACTCTATGTCTACAAAAACTCGAGGAAAAACAATAAAGACAGCCCAGAGAGAGTAAAAGGAAGGAAATAACCAAGATCAGAGCAGAATTAAATGACATAGAGACTAAAAGCACAAATCTAAGGATCAAGGAATCCAGGAACTGGTTCTTTGAAAAGATAAACAAAATCGACAAGGCTTAAGCAGGCTCATCAAGAAAAAAAAGAGAAAGATCCAAATAAACACAATCAGAAATAAAAGAGGAGAGATTACAACTGACACCACAGAAATACAAAGGATTGTAAGAAATTACTATGAAGAACTGTATGCTAAGAAATTTGAAAACCTAGGTGAAATGGACAAATTTCTAGAAAAATATAAACTTCCAAAACTCAATAAAAAAGAAGCAGAAAGCCTGAACAGACCAATAACAGCAGATGAAATTGAAGCAGTAATCAAAAAACTCCCAACACAAAAATGTCTGGTTTCAGATGGTTTCACTGGTGAATTCTACAAAGCATTTAAGGAAGACCTAATCACTATCCTTCACAGACTATTCCAAAAAATCCAGAATGTTGGAAGACTCCCAAACTCTTTTTATGAAGCCAGAATCACCTTAATCCCAAAACCAGATAAAGACACAACAAAGAAAGAAAACTTCAGGCCACTATCACTGATGAACATAGACGCTAAAATCCTCAACAAAATATTGGCAAACTGCATCCAACAATACATTAAAAAGATCGTACATCGTGACCAAGTGGGATTCATCCCAGGGATGCAAGGATGGTTCAATATTCTCAAATAAGTAAATGTCATACATCACATAAACAAAAGCAAAGACAAAAATCACATGATCATATCAATAGATGCGAAAAAAGCATTTGATAAGGTACAGCACCCATTTATGATAAAAACACTCAGCAAAGTGGGAATAGAGGGAGCATTCCTCAACATAATAAAGGCCATATATGAGAGACTTACAGCCAACCTCATACTCAATGGGCAAAAACTAAAATCTTTTCCACTAAGATCAGGAACAAGACAAGGTTGTCCACTTTCATCACTTCTATTCCATATAGTACTGGAAGTTTTAGCCACAGCGATCAGAAAAGAAAAGGAAATAAAAGGTATCCAAATTGGAAAGGAGGAAACAAAATTCTCACTGTTTGCAGATGACTGTTGTTCATAGTGATACAGACCTACCTAAAAAAGATAGAAACATTTCAAACAAACAACCTAACACTATGTCTACAAAATCCTATAGACTCTGCTAAAGAACTGCTTGACCTAATAAACGAAGTTGGCAAAACTGTGGGATACAAAGTCAATATCCAGAAATCAAAGGTATTTTTGTATAACAACAATGAAACACAAGAAACAGAAATCAGGGAAAAATCCCATTTGACATAGCAAAAAGAAAAATAGAATACCTAAGAATAAATCTAACCAAGGAAGTAAAAGACCTGTATAAAGAAAACTACACAACACTGAAGAAAGAAATTAAGGAAGACACAAACAAATGGAAACATATACTGTGTTCATGGACTGGAAGAATGAACATCATCAAAATGTCCATACTACCCAAAGCAATTTACATATTCAATGCAATACCTATTAAAGTACCAATGGCATATTTCACAGACATAGAACAAACATTTCAAAAATTTATATGGAACCATAAATGAGCCCGAATAGCTGCTGCAATTTTGAGAAAGAAAAGCAAAGTAGGAGGGATCACAATACCTGATACCAAACTGTATTACAAGGCCACTGTAATCAAAACAGCCTGGTACTAGCATAAGAACAGACACATGGGCCAATGGAACAGAATAGAGAGCCCAGAAATAAACCCAAGTCTCTACGGTCAATTAATATTTGATAAAGGGGGCAGCAATATAAAATGGAGTAAAAACAGTCTCTTCAACAAATGGTGTTGGGAGAACTGGACAGCTACATGCAAAAAAAATGAAACTTGACCACCAACTTATACCACACACAAAAATAAATTCAAGGTGGATAAAAGACTTAAATATAAGCCATGTCACCATTAAAGTCCTAGAGGAAAACATAGGCAGGAAAATATCAGATATTTCACACAGCAACATTTTTACTGATACGTCCCCCAGAGCAAAGGACATAAAGGAAATAAAAAAATGGGATCTCATCAAAATAAAAACTTCTGCACAGCAAAAACAGCATTGAAATAAAGAGAACCAACTGTATGGGAAAACATATTTGCCAATGATACCTCAGACAAGGGTTTAATCTCCAAAATATATAAAGAACTTACACGACTCCACTCTAAGAAGACAAGCAACCCAATTAAAAAATGGGCAAAGGACTTGAACAGACACTTCTCTAAGGAGGACATACAGAGGATCCAGAGACATGAGAAGATGCTCAATATTGCTAGCTATCAGAGAGATGCAAATTAAAACCACAATGAGATACCACTTCACACCAGACAGAATGGCCATCATAAACAAAGCAACAAACAACAAGTGTTGGAGAGGTTGTGGAGAAAGGGGACCCTAGTGCACTGTGGGTGGGAATGCAGACTGGGGCAGCCACTGTGGAAAACAGTATGGAATTTCCTCAGAAAAGTAAAAATGGATCTGCCTTTTGACCCTGAAATTCCACTGCTGGATTATATCCTAAGAACCCTGAAACACCAATCCAAAAGAACCTATGCACCCCAATGTTC
This sequence comes from Phyllostomus hastatus, assembly GCF_019186645.2. NCBI lineage: Eukaryota > Metazoa > Chordata > Mammalia > Chiroptera > Phyllostomidae > Phyllostomus > Phyllostomus hastatus. The sequence goes on along the minus strand of NW_025333909.1, from coordinate 8,198,155 downwards.
ATAGCAACACAATTTACAATAGCCACGTGCTGGAAACAACCTAGATGCCCATCAGTGAATGAGTGGATCGAAAAACTATGGTACATTTACACAATGCAATTCTATGCAGCAAAAAGGAAGAAGGAGGTCCTACCCTTTGCAACAGCATGGATAGAGCTGGAAAGCATTATGCTAAGCGAAACAAGCCAGGCAGTGAAAGACAAATACCATATGATCTCACCTCTAACAGGAACCTAAACAACAAGACAAACAAACAAGCAAAATATAACCAAAGACACTGAAATAGAGGACAGGCTGACAGTGACCAGAGGGAAGAGGGGAGGGAATTTCAGGGGAAAAGGGGAGGGTTTACAGGAACAAGTAAATAGGACACATGAACAAAAACTAGGGGGTGGTGGAAATGGGAAGGGGGAGGGGAGTGCTGGGTGGGTGGGTTTGGATGGGAGTAAAAGAAAATTGTACTGCAACAACAATTTAAATAAAATTAAAAAAAAACAAACCCTGGCTACCATGACCCCACAAGATTTCATCGACCACTTTCTCTCCAAGATGCTGGTGGCTGAGGAGAACAAACAGACCATCTGCAAACACGGGCAGACCTTCACCACCCTCTGTGCCACAGACATGAAGTTCATATCCAACCTGCCCTCCATGGTCCTGCTGGGAGCCTGATGGCCCGTAGTGGAAGGCTTGCACTTGGGAATTTCCAACAGCTTCTCGTCCTCACGGGATTCCTCTCCAAAGTGATTACGCGCGACCTGGGCTGCGCTCGGGTATCACGTGATTCCTCAAGCGATTACGTGCAACCCAGGCAGCGTCAGGGTCTCAAGCGATTCCTCTCCAAAGCGATTTTGCGCGACCCGGGCTGCGCTCGGGTATCACGTGATTCCTCAGAAGCGATCCCATGCAACCCGGGCTGCGTCAGGGTCTCAAGCGATTCCTCTCCAAAGCGATTTTGCGCGACCCGGGCTGCGCTCGGGTATCACGTGATTCCTCAAGCGATTACGTGCAACCCGGGCAGCGTCAGGGTCTCACGCGATTCCTCTCCAAAGCAATTATGTGCGACCTGGGCTGCGCTCGGGTATCACGTGATTCCTCAGAAGCGATCCCATGCAACCCGGGCTGCGTCAGGGTCTCCCGCGATTCCTCTCCAAAGCGATTATGTGCGACCCGGGCTGCGCTCGGGTACCACGTGATTACTCAGAAGAGATTCCATGCAACCCGGGCTGCGTCAGGGTCTCACGCGATTCCTCTCCAAAGCAATTATGTGCGACCCGGGCTGCGCTCGGGTATCACGTGATTCCTCAGAAGAGATCCCATGCAACCCGGGCTGCGTCAGGGTCTCCCGCGATTCCTCTCCAAAGCGATTTTGTGCGACCCGGGCTGCGCTCGGGTATCACGTGATTCCTCAGAAGAGATTCCATGCAACCCGGGCTGCGTCAGGGTCTCCCGCGATTCCTCTCCAAAGCGATTTTGTGCGACCCGGGCTGCGCTCGGGTATCACGTGATTCCTCAAGCGATTACGTGCAACCCAGGCAGCGTCAGGGTCTCACGCGATTCCTCTCCAAAGCAATTATGTGCGACCCGGGCTGCGCTCGGGTATCACGTGATTCCTCAGAAGAGCTCCCATGCAACCCGGGCTGCGTCAGGGTCTCACGCGATTCCTCTCCAAATTGATTACGTGTGATTTGGACTGCCTCCTGGCCTGCTGGGAGCAGATCAAAGTCCTGCTGGAGTCCAGTCTGCGCCAGGCCCAGGAGCAGAGCCTGGACCCCAAGACTGCGGAGGGGGAGGGGCTGGAAGAAGAGGTAGACCTGGCCTGGATGCCTACTGAAGATTCAGACTTGAACATTTGAGGTTGCCCATGGCTAGGGAGGTGCCGGCCCCAGGTCCCGCCCTAAGCAGCCAACTGCTCCTCCCCAGGACCAATCACTGTGGAAGGGGAGGCTTCCTTCTCCTTGGGTTGTTTTTTTTCTTTTGTCTTTCTCCCTTCTATCTCTAACGTAAGTGAAGCAAACAAAAAAAAAGGTATCGCAAAACTGCCTTTCAAAAAAAGCACAAAAAATAACGTGTATAACCATGAGCTGAGTGGGGTGGGGGGAGGGTTGTATTACCAAAATAGAGGATATTATACCCCAATATTTATGAGCGTGTTTGTGTCTGTGTTTAGAGAATGGGCAGTGGAAAAAGTGGGTGCTTAGAAGATGAGTGTCCACTCCAGGAAAAAGTTTACATCCTCACATTGCCATTACGACAGTCTTTTCTGTAGAGAAGTTGAAGGTTTAGAATCCTTTGATGCCAACTGGTGTTTGAAAGTAAGGGCCTTACAGGTTCACCTAAAGAACACAGGTTAATGGTTAGGAAGTTTTTCAAGCACTAAAATATGTTAATTTATAGTGAAAGCTAAAAAGAATATTACAGAGGATGTTCCTGAGGCCAGCATGATTTATAAAGTAATGCAATCTCCCTTTGATTTAAACCCACACACGCCTGCTGCCTTTCATGGGGCAGGTTTAATACCATTTAGAAAAGGTAGGTCCTTTCATAGGAGGGTCAGCGGGGAGAATCCCCAGAAAAAAAACACAAACACAGTGATTCGGCCTGTTTGGTGTTGCCCAAAGTGATCCGATCTGAGAAGCATCAGAGTTCCCCGAAAATTAGAGTGCTTGAATCAAGCTCGGTTCTAGCACATTCTTATCCCCTGCTCCCTCCTTTAGAAAGAGTGTTAGCAGCCAGTAGACAGTTTTCATATCTTGGCTCTGTACCTTTGATCATTATTGAGTAGGGTGTGTGTGGCGGGAGGTGGTGAGGTGGGCTCTGGGAGGGGATTTGAGGGAGGGAGAGTGGGAGAGAGGCAGGCGAGACCAGGAGGGGCAGGCTACTGCCCCAATTCCTATTTTTCTCATTCATTCATTGCTACTGATGACTTCCCTGCACAGTTTGGAAACAGATTCACAATGCTTCTCTGTATCTCTTTCACACTGTTTAGCTGCTATTGGAGGATCACATTTTTGGGGTTTTTTAAAGGTTTTATTTATTATTTTTATTTTTAGAGAGGGAAGGGAGGGAGAAAGAGAGAGAGAGAGAGAAACATCAATGTGCGGTTGCTGGGGGGCATGGCCTGCAACCCAGGCATGTGCCCTGACTGGGAATCAAACCTGCGACACTTTGGTTCGCAGCCCATGCTCAATCCACTGAGCTACGCCAGCCAGGGCTAGGATCACGTTTTTTTTGTTTTACAATGTTATATACTGCCATGTAGTTCTAATTTTCTCATGAAAAAAAAATGTTTTACGGATGCCTTTGGTATTGGTAGATGTTTTTTACATGATCAATTTTGACAATGTGATTACTGCTGTGTTCCAAAGAGGTTGCCCTTCCATGATACCTCATGCTTCACTTAGCCATGGATAGACCAGCGGCTAGGCTCTGTCTGGCCCATGGCCTCCTGCTTCAGCAAACAGATGTGCAGATGAGATCCTCAAATAGGCCTGGTGGGGACTGGCTCTGGCTGTGGCCACCTGGTGTCTCTGAGAACAAGCCCTGGTCTGTATCCTCTCCCTGCTCCTGTTATGATGGACTCTCCATCTGACCTGGCATTGACCATCCTGGTAGTTTATATAGCCGTATTGTTCTTTGCATATAGCTATGAAAGTTGTATTATTATTATCGTTGTTGTTTTGTTGTTGTTGTTATTAGAAGTATGGTTTAATGTGCCACTGTGGTGCTGTGCCCTAGGACTTGGTCACTGGCTTCTGGAGTCATTCGGTTTCAGGTGTGTTGAATTTGTTGTGTTCTCCTGTTCTGTCTGTTCTGTTTAGGGCCGCATGATGCTCATTTAAAGAGGCTTTAGATCTCACTGAAGCCTGCCCACAATGCTGTATGCCCCAATCACCTAGCACTCCACCAAACCAAAAAGATTTACATACTTGGCAGCCCTGCCCAGTGGTGTGGCTAGTGTGCTCCCAGGCCGTGACCTACCCGCAGGGTCTCTGCTTCTGCTTACCTCAACCATTCTGGCTGCAGCTTCTGTGTCTGAATCAAACCGGGTCCTGGAGCCCGAGTGTGTCCTAGTGGAGGGCAAACATTGTGAGCTCAGAGGCCTGAGGTGGGTACAAACACAGCAGAACCTCTCCTGTGGCTAGCGTATCTGTGACAGTCTCTGGTGGGTGGGTAGTTGAGTCTGTATGTGTTTTGAGTTGCACATCATGGTGTTTCCCAGCATGGACATGTAGCTGGCATGTTTCCAGAGGAAAACAAGACAAACGTGAAAAGAAAAGTCTAGAAATAAAATCGGTAACCACACCCCCCAAAAAAGACAAAAGGAAACATTATGAAGGTTTCTCAAGAAATTAAAAATAGCCCTGGCTGGTGTGACTCAGTGGATTGAGTGTTTGCCTGCTAACCAAAGAGTCGCCGATTTGATTCCCAGTCAGGGCACAAGCCTGGGTTGCAGGCCAGGTCACCAGTAGTGGGTGTGTGAGAGACAACCACACATTGATGTTTCTCTCCCTCTCTTTCTCCCTCCCTTCCCTTCTCTCTATAAATAAATAAATAAAATAAATAAATAAATAAATAAATAAATAAAATCTTTGAAATAAAAAATGGAACAACCATATGATACAGCAATTCTGCTTCTTGGTATATATTCAAAGTAAACAAAAACACTAAATAGACTATATTCCCTATTAAATAAACCCTTAAACATTCTGAGGTTAAACTTGTTTATAGTTAATGTAGGTGTGAGGATGTATGCCTACCTCTGGGCTTTTTTGAGCATCAAATAAGACAATGTATACAAATATATAAAACATTACACTGAAATTTCAGAGGTAACAGGACAGTTTTGGTGTCTGTTAACTAACTTTTAAATTAAATTGATAGATTGTGAAATTTATCAGGGGCATGAGAGATTATATAGTCCAACACCCTTATTTAACTGATAGGTGACTGAGCCACAGAGAAATTACAGGATTTGCCCAAGGTCACACAACTAGTTAATGGCAAAGTTGGAATCTGAATGCTTCTGACTTGCAGCCATGACCCTATTCAGTTTGCTGCATATACTTGCTTACCACTTTGGTCATCTGAATCTTGCTGCACAGAATGTCTGGAAATGTTATAGTTATTAATGGCATTTCATGGAAGAATGTTTCATGTCAGGCAGGGGGAGGGAGACAGAATGAGAATGAAGCAATGGTGCGATCAAGTATTGAATATTTTTCTTTATGTTCAATCTCACCAAGAACATGTTCCCTTACAAATATTTGCCTTAAGTAACAAGGTAACATATTTATAACCCAAATTTTTAGTTTAAATTTTCTTGTGTCTTTTGTAGACATATCAAAAATGCCAAGAAGTTTCACAATAAAATTCTTTAAATCACTGCCATCTGGGTGGTTTTATACTTTATATTTTATCTGATATATTGCAATATTGAGATGAGCCTTTAGTATCAGAAAAAAGGGATTAGAATTTCCAGAGAATGTTTGAAGACATTGGTTGATGAAGTTCAGAGAAAACTATTATGCTATGGGTCTTATCTACTTTTAAATGAAGTAGCTAAATAATTTTGTTATCATCATCTGTTGGATCTAAAGTACAGCTAGAGTGACACTTCCCTACTGTTCTCTTTCCTGATCTTTTAAAAAATGTTTTAAATTCTAGGGAGCTTTAATATTTTTTCCTCTCAACAGATTAGAAGTATTATGAGATTAGAGGGAGCTTGTTTATTTTGTCCTTGAACAAACCCCATCCCATGTTCCCCGCTTCCAAATATACAAGCACACAATGTCAGTCCATCACTTAGTACATTGAAATTACTTGATACAAAATAGTTGAGTTTATTTCTATAACATATTTAATACAGACATCTCTGTCCTGAGAATAGCAGTTGCTAAATCAGTGGGTCAATAATGGCAGAATCAGTTTGTCGAAAATATTTTAATGGGTTGGGCTAAAGCTGTTATTTAAGCAAACACATCAGTAGAGCTTAGAAGAGTTGCTCTGAACTACAGGAAAGTGAGACGGCTGGAACTTTGTGATTTAAGGTCAGTCTAGCAGTAGGGGAAATGATTACAATGTGAATGTGGAAAGGGAGGGTGGGCAAATGTGGAATTAAGAAGGAGCTATGTTTTGGGGAGTATGCTTTTATGAACTGCTTTCATGTATATGATTTGAAGTGGAGTTTTCCAGTATCCAAGATAGTTTCTTTTCCTCTTCTAGAGGATATCTATCTCTGAATCACTTTCTGAAAATAGTAAAGTTTTATGTCTGGGCAAAGTAAAGGGTATGTAATTGCTTCAAGTACCCAAACACAAGATAACGGTCTTGTTTGATGGTTCTGCCCTATGTGTGTGTGTGAGAGAGAGAGAGACAGGCAGAGAGAGAGAGACAGAGACAGAATGACAGAGACATGGAGAAGTAGAACTAGTTGTTTCCTCCCAAAACAAGTTCAGTTGTTGCATAACAGATAAATGCACCCTTACTTGGTCATGGGGTAATTGGTCGTTGTAAGGGTGTATATAGGAAAGGGGACCAGACAGTTGGCTTGGATCTTTTAGTGAGATGCCAGGCAGTAAAAGGAGAACACTCTTCAATAACTTAGACTTAGATTTATCAAGAGACAAATCCATAAATAACTTGGATGGTGTGTGTTATGTGTGTGTGTGTGTGTGTGTGTGTGTGTGTGTGTGTGTGTGTTACTAGAGAAATCCTCTCCTGGCCAGAGATTATAATTATAACTTGAAACATATGTCCCATGGGAGGAAGGAAATATCCCGCTCAGAGACATAGACACACTCCCTCTGCATTGCTGCTTCATTTGGTACAAGAGCGGCACTGTTTCTGGCAACACATGAGCTGTACTACAACAACTGTTTCAATTTTTGTTCTCTGGGTAAATTTAGTTCAGTTCATAACTAAATCTTCCCTTGTTCTTTATCCTCATACTCTTATCCTTGGCCATCTAAATATAAGGATATTTTTGGCACCCATGTGGTTCTAGTGTGATGTTAAATGCACAAAACTATAAAATCTAGAATCTTTTCTCATTGTTTTAAAGCTAAGGCCCTGAAGCATTGTGAAAGTGCTATTTAATTGAGGGGGGTAGTGTATCAAGTTAAAACTGGAAGTGTGGATCTAGAGGACTTTAAATTTTATGCCTAGTTTTCTCACAGAAATATTGATACATTTTGATTAATATTAGCAAATATGGTACTCCATGACTATGCTTATGAGAAGGCATCTGCCACATTAGCAGATGAATTCTTTTTCCACCATGGGAGGCAGAATACTGGATTCTATGACCCTGGCTTATCGACTAATGCAAATTTAGCTTCTTAACTTCTCTGTGCTTCAAATTCCTTATTTGTAAAGTAAGATAGTGGGACTAGATAACCCCTATAGTCCCCTTCAGCTCTACTGTTAAACAATTATCTAAATACAGAAAAAAATTTCCCTTATCAGCTTTGCTGTACCTTGAACCTATGGGATGAGCTTTGTTCTTAGGATCTCATAACACAAATGCTGGTAAAGTCAATAACAGTTCTATTTGTTTGTTGGGCATTTAAAGAGAACAATTCTTTGTTACTAAACAATTTACAATATATAGAGCAAATGTTCAAATGGGCCAATCCTTACACATGGTAAATCAGCTCATCATGTGTAAGAAAGAGCCAAATATCCTAACACAAAAAACACTGTCCTCTAATCAAAGAGGAAAAGATTATACCTATTAAGAAAAAACAAGAGCCCCAGTGGATTTAGCTCAGTAGATTGAATGCTGGCCTGTGAACCAAGAGGTCCCTGGTTTGGTTCCCAGCCAGGGCACATGCCTGGTTGCAGGGTGGGTCCCCAGTGGGGGGTGCATGAGAGGAAGCCATGTGTTGGTGTTTCTCTCCTTCTCTTTCTCCCTCCCTTCCCCTCATTCTAAAAATAAATAAAATCTTAAAAAAAGAAACAAGAAAAAATAGAGAATATAGTTCTTAAAACCTAAATTTAAAAAAAAAATCCATTCACTATTCCTAACCTCTTATTCAATACAAATTTTAAAACTATCACTGCTGTTCAAAACTTCATAAAATGATATGTATCAGTCTACTAGTCTTTCTAGCTAATCTCCTTTATTCTAGTTTCCTCATTTTCTCTCTAGTCTGCATAACACTACCCAATGCATCTTTTGAAAGCATGATTTGCATAATCTCATCCACCCTTGTTCAAAGAAGTCCTTTGATTAACCTAAATGAAATCACAACACCTCAGCTTGAAAACAAGACTTTCCATTGATATATTACCCTATACCCATTAACCTCATCCCATTCCTCCCTGACTTAACTCTGTTCTGGAAAGATTTGCTTCATTTATCCCCAAATTTTATTTTGTTGATTCTAATCTTTATGTTTTTCTTACCAGACTCTGTTGTATTTTTGGAATTTTTTTTCAGCTAATCTATTGACATCACATCCTTCAAAATCTAACTTTTGATCTTTCATCTTAAAATCCACCACATTTTGATCACTCCAATGATTTCTGTTAACTAGTAGTCTAACTCACACATTTGGTTGAATTTTCTTAAAATTTAAGATTTTTCTTAAGTATTTCACATTTACCGAAGAAAAACTGTAGATAATGCAAATACATAAAAAGAACAAAATGTAAGACTAGGCATGCCTTAGAACAGAGCTTCTCAAACTGCAATGCATAGAAAAACCTCTTGCGGTGTTTGTTAAACAACATAGGGAATATAGTCAATAATACTATGTATGATGTCAGATGGTTACTGAAAAGTTTAGGAGGAACATTTTGAAAAGTATATGATTGTCTAACCATTATACTGTACACTTGAAACCAATACAAAATACTATTGTGAGTAAACTGTAATTGAAAAATTAAAATTAAAGTTAAAAAAAAAAACTTGAGAGTCCTAGACACCACATCCAGATTTTTGATTCAATAAGTTTATTGCAGGGCCTGAGAATCTGAATTTTTCAAGGGCTTAAGTGGTTCTGATGCAAGCAATATCCAGAACACACTCCAAGAAACATGTCTTAAGTAGGTTAGATGTCCCTATTATACTTCTTCAAAGAACCTATTTTAAGTTTCTAAGTCACTATGTTAAGTTTCATGAGTGCAAGAGCCATATCTGTCTTGTTCACCACTGTATCCCACAGAGTTTGAAGGTACTGAATGCTTGAAAAATACTTCTGGTAGGAGTAGATGGTTTGTTTCTATATTTAGTTCCTTAATTTTGTTTTTGTTTTAATTACAACAACAGTAACTCATGTTTATGAAGATCAATGAAGACATAGGTTTCAAAGACATAAAATGAAAGCCTATTTTATGATGAATCATACTGTCCACTTCCTTCCCATGTTTCTGAGTAATTAGTGGAAGCCTGTTTGTATCTTTGCCCTTACTATATGAACTTGTTGAATTAAGGAATAATGGAAGTAATTACACTACCAGAAATAGAAACTATTAACATTCCCATATATTTATTATAATCCTAGACTATTAGGGCTAGTAGGACATTCAAAGAATATAAGTTCAATACCCCTCATTTTATAGATGAAAAATTTGAGTACCAGAGAAGAAAAATCATAACTTGAATGTATATGTAGAAGAAGACTCATCAAGATTTAGATTAGATTAGATATGGCAGTGCAGCAGACAGAAGCACTGAAAGAAAGGAATTAAAAAATAATTTTAAGTCTTTCATTCTAGAAAATAGGTGAATGATGGTGTCAAAGGTAGTAAAAGCCAGAGTGGTATCTGAGGGTTGAACTGAATTTTTTTTAACAGGTTAAGCCTCAAGTGTCAGGAATTCACACACACACACAAAAGGGATTTATTAAGAATTTAACTGTTGGGTTCCCACCAAGATGGAAGCATAGGTAGAAATGCTTCACTTCCTCACACAATCAAAAGAATGATAACAACCAATTTAAAAACAATAAACAAGCAGAATTACCAGAAAATCAAACTGCGTGGAACTCCAACAAACAAGGAGTTAAAGAAACATTTCTCCAGAACCCAGGAAGGGTAGAGATGGGGAGCGGTGCTGAGAGGACTCGCAGGAAGGCTATAGACCACTCAGGCAAGCAGGGCCTGGCTGATTGGGAAACTAAAGACTCAAAACCTCTAGCTGTAAAATCCTGTAGGGGTTATGAATATGGCAGAAAACCCCAGTCTCACAGAAGAGTTCATAGGAAAGTAGGGCTAGAATGCAGCTAGTGAGCTGCATTGTTCCTTTTCTGAACCCTCTCCAACAGACAGCACCACAGCATGACAAAGAGGGTTGCCCCACCCTGGGGAATACCTAAGGCTCTGCCTCCTTACAACATAACAGGTTTGCTGAGACAAAGAAATATGGCACAGAAGAAACAACAGATCAAAACTCCAGAAAAAGCTAAGCAACAAGGAGATAGACAACCTATCAGATGCAGAGTTCAAAACACTGATAATCAGTATGCTCACAGAATTGATTGACCTCAGTCATAAAATCAAGGGAGAAATGAAGGCTCTACAAAGTGGAATAAAGCAAAATATACAGGGAACCAACAGTGAAGGGAAGGAAACCACAAAAGAAAGAAATAAACATCCAGTCGGAACAGAATGAAGAAACAAGCATGCAAAAAAAGGTGGGGAGAAGCTAAGGAATCTCTGGGACAACTTTAAGCTCTCCAACATCAGAATCATAGAGGTGCCAGAAGAAGAAGAGGAAGAGCAAGAAATGGAAAACTTATTTGAAAAAATAATGAAGGAGAATTTCCCCAATCTGGCAAAGGAAATAGACTTCCAGGAAGTGCAGAATGCTCAGAGAGTCCCAAAGAAGTTGAACCCAAGGAAGCACACACAAAGGCACATCATAATTACATCACCCAAGATTAAAGAAAGATAAGGAGAGAATCTTAAAAGCAGCAAGATGAGAGGAAAGAATTACCTACAAAGGAGTACCCATAAGACTATCAGCTGAATCTCAAAAGAAACCTTGCAGGCAAGAAGGGGCTGAAAAGAAGTATTCAAAATCATGAAAGGCAAGGACCTTCATCCAAGATGACTCTATCCAGCAAAGCTCTCATTTAGAATGGAAGGGCAGGTAAAGTGCTTCCCAGACAAGGTCAAGTTAAAGGAGTTCATCATCACCAAGCTCTTATTATATGAAATGTTAAAGGGACTCACCTAAGAACAAGAAGATCAAAACTATGAAAAGTAAAATGACAACAAACTCACAACTATCAACAACTGAACCTAAAAAACAAAAATAAAACTAAGCAAATGGCTAGAACAGAATCACAGAAATTGAGAGCACATGGAGGGTTATCAGCAGGGATATGAGCAGGGAGAATGGGGGAAAAGGTACAGGGAATAAGAAGCATAATTGGTAGGCATAAAATAGATAAAGGGGGATTAAGAATAGTTTTGGAAATAGAGAAGTCAAAGAACTTATATGTACAACCCATGGACATGAACTAAGGGGGGAAATGCTGAAAGACAGGGGATGCAGGGCAGAGAGGGGATAAAGGGGAGAAAAAAACTGGGCAACTGTAATAGCATAATCAATAAAATATACTTAAAAAGAACCTAACTGTAGTATCGTAAAGTGGAGAATAGGAACTTCTGTAGGGTTATAAATCAAACATCTTTATTGTAGCTCTGCCATTAATCATCCTTGTGATCTTGGAAAAGCATAGTTTCTGAGCCTCAAGTTTCCTCATCTGCAAAATATGAATAAGTACATTCTAACTTTTTCTCTGTTCTTCCATCATTTTTTCTTTTACGTTTATGGGACAATTCTATTTGAACAACAATAAAAAATTTAAAATTTTTTAAAAAATTACTGCTTACATTCAATATTAATTTGTATTGGTTTCAAGTATATGGCACAGTGGTTACACAATCATATACTTTATAAAGTGAATTGAGAAGTACAGATTGGTAGTTACAAAATAGTCATAGGGATATAAAGTACAGCATAAAAAATTTAGTCAATAATATTGTAATAACTATGTATGGTGCCAGTTGGGTACTGAAAATATTAGGGAGAGCATTCTACTAGTTTATAAAATGTTGTAAGGAGCACAGAAAATACATGTAAAAGTTCCTATGATATAATAGGTTCTCATAACTGAATTAAGTTCTGTATTGAATCTGAATGTATGTGGAGGTGCTTTATAAATAGTAAAAACCTCTGTAATACAAATAATGATAATCGTGATGACTATTACTACTGAATAACCATATTGTGCACACAGCCATATGAAATGACCTGAAGAAACATAATTATAGCCTTTCAAGGTATTTAGTGTCAGTCTCCAAGCCTAAGCACTAGGCACAATTGCCAAGAAAAGTCTACACTTAACACCCAGGAAGACCTTGGAAATTCCTATGAACATTGTGCATGTGCCTGGGAATTTTCTATTAATGCTTGAGGAATTCCAATCTGATCTTTCTTACTCAGTTTTATTTGATATAATCTTTTTTCTTGGCACTTGATTTTTTGTAAATATAAGAGTATTTTGTGCTACTTCATGGACAGCTATTATAAACAGATTTTATGTGTCTGGCGGGGTTGGACAGGTATTATTGTGTCATGTTTTAATAAAGAATACTCAGTATTTGTTTGTTTGTTTATTTGTTTATTGTTCAAATACAATTTTTTTTATTTTTAATGCCTAAACAAATGGTAATTCGACACAGTAAACCCTTATTGTTTTATTGATTTTAGAGAGAGAGAGGAAGGGGAGAGACAAAGACAACGACAAAGGGATAGATACCGATTTGTTGTTCCACTTATTTATGCATGAATTGGTTGTAAATCCTTATTGTTCTATATAACTTACCTCTTCTTGTTTTCCTTATACTCCCAACACCATTTTGAATGAAATGAAGATAACTGGGCATTGTAATGTTTCAGAGGTATATCTTCAGTTTCTTTTTTCTTCCCTACTTCTTTCCCCTCATCTTTTATACCAAACATGCCCATAAATACACATTTCTACCACCAGCAGCACCACATCTAACAACAAAAAGAAAATGGTTTGTATTGTTCTGTTTTTTGTGTGTGTGTATGTGTGTGTTTAGTTCAGCCAGAACTTGGTGTGTACATATGCAAGCCCCTATGTTAGGCTTTGTAGGTAATGCACACATACACATACATGCACACACATGTGAACTAGCATTGATGAATGTCTATTATCTGCTAGTCATGTTACTAATAAGAGCTCTGTGATATAAATGCAATTAACTTTATTTTACTGATGAATAACCTGAGATCCATGGAAGATAAAAATCTTTCCAAGGTCCCTGCTCTAAAGACATCAGTTGGGCTGGGCTGACAAAGTTTATAAATATAAAAGAGTTTACAAATATGAAATACTGATATGAAATATTCTGTGATTCTGATTTTAGGAATTCAGAGGCATCAGAGCCCCTTATGAGCATTAATAACTGGAAATGCTTCAAAGAGGAGTTAAGACCTGAGTTGAGTGTTGAAGAAACAGTAGAATTCGTATAGTCATAATAGTAAGACAATGTATTACAAATGGTGAGAAACTAGTTGTTAATTATGCAATGATACCTCCCATAAGAAAAACAACATAACTAGAGCAGAAGCATCTTCTTAGAAGGGGACACACTTTGGAACACTTTGGATTGCTTTGAAATTGCTGGCAATGGGGAGGGCAGTCAAGGTAGATTTTAATCAGTGACTTTTGAATATATATCTCTTGCTTAGCCTTGTAATCAAGATTGTACAGCTACTGCAGCATCATTGTGCAATTATGCTCATTTATTCCTGATCCTTAACCCCTTCTCTCTACTTTGTGCATTAGTTCAAGAGCACAAATAAGAACATTACATTCACATTCACGTATCATGTTTAGTTTTTAAAAGTACCTCTACCAAGTGTCCACGCATAATTGACAACTTAGATTACAACCCACTCTACCTTTTTCATGTGTTTTGGTAACTAGGGTACATCATATACACTGTGAGGCAAAATGCCATCTGTTGAACAATTATTGTTAATAACAATCAAGCACCATGCATTTGTTGTCCATAACGAAGAAATTAAATTTTCTAGTGTTTACAAGAATACAGTCCTGAGAGCTCATCATGAAAAGTAATTTCTTACTTTATTTCTTAGAGAGGCAGCTACATAGTATAGTAGAAGTAGCACTGGTACTGAGTTTAGAGATCTGAAACCTATATCATAATCTGCTATTAAAAAGGTATATGGCCTTGGAGAAGACTCTTTTGTACTCAGAGGACAAGTTCCATGATCCCTTCCAGCTATGTTACTTTACAATTTCATGAAAATTATTTCCAAATACTACTTTTAGTTCACTGTGGTATATTTGTCTATTTGAGAAGAAAAGACCTTTCTGTGCCACACCCATTAGAGTAGCTTTCCATAATTTCTACTATGGCTGCTTTCAAATTTTGGTCCATATGTGCACATAGAATGCTTCTCACTTAATTTCACCAAGTGGGTCAGCTAATTTAATGATTTACCATTCTATTTAATAAGGCAGAATTAGAGTGGGGATAGGACCCAGTGGGGTTTTTTTTTTTAAGATTTTATTCATCTATTTTTAGAGAGAGGGAGAGAAAGGGAGGGAGAAAGAGGGAGAGAAACATCAATGTGTGGTTGCCTCTCACATGTACCGCCATTTGGGATCTGGCCAGCAACCTAGGCTTGTGCCCTGACTGGGAAATGAACCAGTAACCATTTGCTTTGAGGTCAGCTCTCAATCCACCGAGCCACATCAGCCAGGGCCCAGTGATTTTTTATATACCTATCTTCTACTTGCATGTGAAAATACACTGTTATGTAATGACATGACAACCTTCACTGAAAAACCATTTTTTTTTTTTTTGCAATTGGGACTCTTTTTTCTCTTTGGTATTATATAGAGGTCTGCTAATGGATTTGAAATGACTACTTTTTTTTGCTTTAAATCTTTTTTTATTGTTGTTCAAGTACACTTGTCCCCATTTTCCCCCCACCCATTACTACTTCTAATTTCCCTTATAAAACCTGTCATTGGGAAAGAAAAGGGAGAAAATCATTGTGATATGGCAATTTTGTACTTTTGTGGATACAGTATGGCCCCAGTAATATGGAAAACTGATGAATGGTAGTGTGGAATGGCAACCTGTTTTCTCAGTGCACATTAGTAGTTTATTGCTCATCCTAACATTTAATTCATATTATATGAACCAAATCAGAATGTATTTATAAAAGATGAAGCATTGGGATGATTTTTGCATGTTCTAGAGTTTCCAGTAATTATCAACCCTTGACAATTAAAATAATGCTATTGTGCTGAGAAAAGTCCAGCAATCAAAAGACTTGGTGGAAAGTGTCAGTGTTTCTTGCCATAGCCTTATGTTTCATTTATTCATGTTCTTGTTCAATAAATATTAACTGAATGTCTACTGGGGATATTACAGTGGACTAAAAAGACTTAGGAAAATCTCTGTCCTCATGGTGTGTACATTGTAAGAGGGGGAGACAGACAATAATAAAATGAGCAAAATTTTAAAATAGGTCATATGATGTTTCACTGCTTTAGATAAAAGTGTTTGTCAAGGAACATTTATAGAAGACCCATGGACAAAGCCAAAAGTGGGTAGGATCCAGGGTGGGAGGTGAGGATGGGTGGGACCGAAGGTAGGAGTGGGGAAAAATGGAGACAACTGTACTTGAACAATAACAAAATTTTTATTTAAAAAAGTGGGCACATAATGTAATATAAAATGATGTGCCATACAATTGTGTACTTGAAACCTATACTCTTATTAACCATTGTCACCCCAATAAATTTAATTTAAAAATAAAAAATAAATTACACAGGAATGGAGGACAAAGAATGTTGGAGCTGGGAGGTTATAATTTTAAGTAGAGTAGTCAAGAAACACCACACTAAAAAAGGTGAATTTGAGCAAAGGGTTGTGAAAATTTGAAGAACATTCCCTTTGGAGGAAACAGTACCATATTTTTCAGACCATAACATGCACCTAGGTTTTAGAGGAAGAAAATAGGAAAAAAAATTTTGAAGCAAAAAATGTGGTAAAATATTTAATAACATAAATAACATAATATTTCACCAATGTAAATGTAAACAGAACTCAACAGCAGCTTTAACAACCATTATTCCTCCCAAATTGCCGGGGGGGGGGGGGCGGGGTGCGTCTTATAGTCCAAAAATACAGTGATTCAAAAACTCCTAATAGACAGTATTATTCTGCTTGCTATGTTAAGAATTGTGGCCTCTTTGATTGTCCTCAATCTGCTAAGCATTCTTTTGTCATCAGGGATTTTTAGGTTGTTTCTTCCCAGGAGTTG
This sequence comes from Phyllostomus hastatus, assembly GCF_019186645.2. Lineage (NCBI taxonomy): Eukaryota > Metazoa > Chordata > Mammalia > Chiroptera > Phyllostomidae > Phyllostomus > Phyllostomus hastatus. The sequence goes on along the minus strand of NW_025333909.1, from coordinate 8,181,804 downwards.
TGGGAGATGAGATCACAGAAGAAACAAGAAGCCAGATCATATACAACAGTACAGTGGAAGTAATGAGAAGGTTCTAAATTCTGGTTAAATGTTGAAGATAGCTCTAGTAGTATTTTCTGATTGATTAGATGTGTGGTATGAGAGAAATAAGGGAGTTAAAGATGACTCTAAGGTTTCTGGCCTAACAACTAGAAGGTTGCAGTTACCTTTAACTGAAATAAGGAAGCCTAGGGGTGAAGTATGTTAGCAGTACATTAGGAAAACCTGCATTTCAGTTTGGGACACATATGTTTTACATATCTATTATACATCATGTTTTACATTTATATATTTATAAAAGAGGCAGTTTACAACCATCATTGCCTTTTCTTTCCCTTCCCCAGAGCCAAGCCAATTTATTACAGAAGAGAAAACAGAACCAATAACAGAAAATGTGTTCTTTCACTGGACTTTCAAACTTTTATTTCTATAGCTCATTGTTATAGGTAGAGAGAGTCTCTACATATGTTGATGTTAGAAGTGTTCTGCTTTCCTTGTGCTTCATTGTAAGCCTGTCTAAGTCAAAGCAAATTACCCAGCAGTTCAATCACCAATACTGGTGTTTTTAAAAAGAGACAGCATGAATTGAAAAGGGAAGTTTGTGAAGACGAGCAAGGTGCTTTAGGAAGCACCTTGTTACCTAGAAATAATATATAAGATAATGTTATTTCTCTATTATTTTTGGAAAATGAGGGAATACTGATATAGCATCTTTTTGTTTTTCATACAGAGAATTTTAAGTCCTGGTGCTTTGAAATCTTTCTTGTTTGGCCATATATTTCTGAATATTTTGTTATTTGATTTTTTAATATTTTAATTATTTTTGTTTAATTATTAGGTTTAAAAAGCTGTTCCCAACATTTAAAGCATATCCTTCCTTAATCAACCCCATCATTTTAAACATTACTTAATAAGTTATTCTTATAAACAAGCTCAAAGCATAGTCTAACTTAGTAATAATTATTGTATACTGCAGACTCATCCCTGCCAATAGAAACAGACTAACTTTAAAATTTCTGTTGAGTTTTCTGTTCACTATGACACTTTCACCACAGTAATATGATAAAAATTGATGTCCATGTAAGATGAGGAGAGCATTGAAATGTATGACATCAGGCAAATTACTGTGGCACGAAACCAGCAAGCAGATTTTTCAAGAGGCCAGGATCCTAGAGTACAAAAAGGCTGCAGTTAAAAATAGCCCGACAAAAAGGCTACCATTTTCCTGGTAAGAAAGAAAGACAAACGCTCCCTATGATATTAGTTGAAGAGATGAAGAAGATTATATCTACTTTCCTAAACCATCTTCAAGTTAGTACATGTGTTTTTATCTTCATATTACTTTTTTGTGTATTGGAAATCTCATTGAGGAACTTATACAGCTGCTTCTAAGTGCTAAAGAGGTGTCCGTGGGCAAGAAAGTACTGCTTATAGAAAACATCTGTGTTAACATACAACTTAGTGTTTCACTAGGTAATTCTATCTGAGTCAGCATTTACAATGGTGTGTGAGCTAAGTGGGGGAACTTGTGGGTGGGTAGGTAAGTTTGGTGTCAATGTATCAAGCAGCAGAATTCTGAGATGAGTCAGAAACCAGGAGGAAATCAGACTACATCAAATCCAAAAGTTTCTACACAGCAAAAGAAACCATCAACAAAATGAAAAGGGAACCCACTGCATGGGATAACATATTTGTCAATGATACATCTCATAAGAGGTTAATTTCCAAGACATATAAAGAACTTATACAACTCAACACCAGGAAGACAATCAAAATTTTAAAAATGGCCAAAGAACCTCAATAGACACTTCTCCAAAGATGATATATAGAGGGCCCATAGACATATGAAAGGATGCTCAACATCACTAATCATCAGAGAGATGCAAATAAAAACCACAATGAGATATCACTTCACACTGGTCATGATCAATAAATCATCACTATCATCAATAAATCAGCAAACAACAAATGCTGGCAACATGTGGAGAAAAGGGAACCCTAGTGCACTGTTGGTGGGAATGCAGACTGGGGCAGCCACTGTGGAAAACGCATGGGGTTTCCTCAGAAAACTAAAAATGGAACTGCCTTTTGACCCAGGGATTCCACTTGTAGGAATATATCCTAAGAAATCCAAAACACTGATTCAAATGAGTACATGTATCCCTATGTTCAGTGCAGCATTATTTACAATAGGCAAAATACGGAAGCAGCCTAAGTGCCCATCAGTAGATGAGTGGATGAAAAAGCTGTGGTACATTTATACAATGGAATCCTACATGGTCATAAAAAAATAAGAAAATCTTACCTTTTGCAACAACACGGATGGTTCTGGAGATTATTATGCTAAGTGAAATAATCCAGTTGGTGAAACACAAGTACCATATAATCCCACTAATGTGTGGAATCTAATGAATAAAATAAACTGACAAACAATAGAGAAACAGAGGCATGGATACAGGGAACAGACTGACAGCTGTCAGAGGGGAGAGTGGAGGGGGACTGGATCAAAGAAGTTAAATGGATTAGACAAAGTACATATATGTTTAATGGGAACAAAGCTAGTCTCAGTTTCCTTATCTATGAAATGTTAGACACAGACAACAGTGTGGTGCTGGCCAGAGGGAAGAGAGGGTGGTGGATAGGTGGAGGCAGGCAAGGGCAGGGTGAGTGGAGACATCTGTAATAGTGTCAACAATAAATAATAATTTTTAAAAAGAATAAAACTTGATGGATGTCTTCTACATATACCTTTCTAGGTGATGGCACATAGTCCCATTGCTTTAAACCATTTATACTCTGATGACTGCCAAGTTAATATATCTAGTCTCTACATCTGTTGTGGTCTTCAAACTCATATCCAACTGTCAGATTTAAATCTCCTCTTGTTATATAATAGATATCCAAACTTAACATGGCCAAAATGGAAGTCTTGATCTCTACCTCTCTATCCTCTCTATCCTGCCCTTTTCTCAGTCTTCTCCATCTCAATAAATTGTATCACGACCCACTGGCCTTTTATCTGCTTTGAACTTGTCAACCTTGTATCATGACTCCATGAAGTTATCTGTCCAAGTTTTTCATGCAATTGGTACCTTTTCAATGGTGCCCCAGCTGAAACAAAATGCCCTCAGAGAGGTCTTCCCTTTCCATCTGCTCTACAGTAGTCCTGTTACCAAATAGCACTTGGGGTCCTGCTGCCTGCTGCCACCCTGTAGGCAAAATTCTGGAGGCAAAGGTTTGGTGAGAAAGGAAAGGAGTCTTTAAAAGCTTCACAATTTTGGAATAACAGCTTTCCACATGAATTAGTCACTTAAGCCTATTAATTAAGGCTAAACTCTTAACTCTTTAGATACAGCTTTAATCACTTAAACCTATCAAGGCTAAACTCTTTAACACCTGAGCTCTATAATGCCCCATTAGTTTTTAATTATCTTATTTCTTTAGGGTTAGTTTACACACTAAAACAACATAACACACAAAAGCTACACAATTTTGGAAGAATGGCAGACTTGTGCCTCAGAGCCCGTCCTCCTAGAACACCCAAAGAAGAATAACCCTGCCACCCTCTGCCAGGCCAGCTGGACCCTAGGCTGTGCCCGATGTTTCTTCCCATTCAACATACCTTTACCTTCTGTTGGGAAATGCACACAGCTGCAGCACAATTATCCAGGCATCACCTTGGAAGAGAGCGAGCCAGTGACCCAGTGAACTCAAGCCCAAGAGCCAGCCACTCTCAGAGTCCCAAGGGCTTGTCTTTTATCTTATATCTTCTGGCCCATAATTTCATGTTCTCCGGAGGCATTCAGCCTCTCAGCCAATCCCCTTGTAGACGGTTACCATTGCCTCGGGCAACCTCCTCCTATGGCCTCTCCTTACTCCCGCTCAGTGATTTGATCAGAGCTCTCTGTACCAATTACCTCCAATTGCTGTGCAGTATCTATTATTTTTGTCTCTTTTACAATTCCATTCACAACACTTAATCATTTAGCAAAATTATTTTATTCATGTGTTTGCTTGCTCATTTGTTTCCGCCTCTACTTGAATATAATCTCCATAAGGGTAGGAATGCTATCTGTCTTATATATCACTATTTCTTTAACACTCAGAATAGTACCTGTCACATAACAGGTGGTCAATAACTAATTATTGACGGATCAATGAAAGAATGCATGTATGAACCAGGGAAATTTGCTATCTCAGCCCTAGGTGGCCCTATTTCTTCTTGTTCCATCTGCTGAAAATCCTCAACAGATACCAAATTAGAGGGCATTTTTCTCATAATGAGATAATGAAGATACCACAATAATTATCTATTCAGAATCTTAGCGGGTTTATCAGGACCAATGTGTCAAATCCAAAAAAATCTTTAAAATTCAACCAGCAGCTCCGTTAGCTTTCTGCCCATGACTCAATTCCAGAGCAGGAAGAATTGTACGAGACTTGTGATCACATGAAGAATAAATACCATTAAAGTTCCATTTTTAGTTTTTTGAGGAATATCCATACTGTTTTCCACAGTTGCTGTACCAGTCTGTATTCCCACCCACTGTGCACTAGGGTTCCCTTTTCTCCACATCCTCACCAGCACTTGTTGTTTGTTGATATATGAATGATGACCATTCTGACACGTGTGGGGTGATAGCTCATTATGGTTTTAATTTGCATTCCTCTGATGACTAGTGACATTCAATATCTTTTCATAAGTCTATTGGTGATCTATATGTATAATATTGGCTTATGACCAGCAATATATTACCAGAAATTTCACCTCTGGTAATATATCCTAAGAAATCCAAAACACTGATTCAAAAGAATATATGAACTTCTCTGTTCCTAGGAAGGTTAATTGCAATCACCAAGATATGGAAGCAGTCCAAGTGCCCATAAGTAGATGAGTGGATAAAAAAGCTGTGGTACATTTACACAATGAAGTACTACTTGGTTGTAAAAAAGAAGGAAATCTTAGCCTTTGCGACAGCATGGGTGGGCCTGGAGATTTTATGCTAAGTGAAATAAGCCAGTCAGAGAAAGACAAGTACCATATGTTCTCACTCATACATGGAATCTAATGAGCAAAATAATTTAACAAACAAAAGAGAAACAGACTTATAAATAAAGAATAGAGTGCCAGCTGTTAGAGGGGAGTAGGTTGCAGGACTGATTGAAAAAGGAAGAGATTAAGCAAAAATAAAAATAAAAACTCATAGACACAGACAACAGTGTGGCAATTACCAGAGATAAAGAGGGTGGGAGCAGCTAGAAAAGGGTGAAGGGGGACAAATGGTCAGGAAAGGATACTTGACTTTGGGTGAGGAACACACAGTACAGTATACAGATGTGTATTATACAATTGTTCAGTTAAACCTATATAATTTTATTAATCAATAAAACTCCAATGAATTCAATAAAAGCATTTTATGAAACAAATTCCATTCTATAATATATAGGCTAAAAGTTTGTACCTTTCTCTGATGAATTTAGGGTTTTAGAAAGCATAGAATTTAGGGAGTATTGCTCCAAAAATCCAGATTTTCTCCAGATTTTATAACAGCTGTGTTTTGTGGTTTTGCTGCATAACCTCAGTTGGGATAAGTGTAGAAATGACAATTTACTAATTGGCTTTCCTAAGACTCTAAGGATGAATTAGAGGAAGAATTTGCTGTTACGAAAGTTATGATGGGGGAGTTTACTCAAATCACAGCAAATCACCATTCTTGTTAAAATCCTGTGAGATTAAAATATCTGACAATATACAAGAAAATGAATTGTGCTACTCTGATGTTAGGGTAGGAATTGCTGTTGAGGGCTTTTAAGTAATTTTGAGGTTATCTTGCTTTATTCATAAAATGAAAAGTGGGGATATGAACTCACCTATAAGTGGAACCTAATCAACAACAAACAAGCAAGTAAAATATAACCAGAGACATGGGGAAAAAAGAACAAACTGACAGTAACCAAAGGGGAGGAGGGAGAGGGATAATGAGGGGAAGTAGGGGAAGGGCCATCAAGGAACATGCATAAAGGACCCATGGACAAAAGTTAAAGGGGGTAGTTTCAAGGGTGGGAGGCGGGGATCAGTGGGGCGGAATGGGGCAGTAATGGGGGCAGGGAAGGAGACAACTGTACTTAAGAAAAACAATTTTAAAAAGTGGGGATATAAATTTTGTGCTTATTAGATATGTGCTAAAACTGCTCCTATGACTCTACAGCCACGTCTTTTTTCTTACTTTTTATTCTTCACAGAAATATTTTAATGTATATTTCACTCTTTCTAATTATGGTCAGCATTTACATCGTATATATGACATTACAAAGTAAAAATGAAGTGGGCAAATTTGAGTTTTTTTTTAAGATGCTGAAAAAACATTTGACTGTACTAAAATTCATATATATTTTTAATTTTTGATAGGTTTGGACTCATTAATTATTTTCTTGCTTGGCTGCAAGTACTTTTCTTAGTTTTAAGAGGTTTTAAAGTTAGCACCCCAGTCTAATAACTTCAACCCCAAAGCTAGTATGACTTATGACTTCTTGATTTCTCTTAGATTGGTGAGAGAACAGTGGGCCATCGAAAGGTATTATCATTTGGAAATTCTTGAGATTTAGGGAATCTAATTAACATGAAAGTTCTGGCTAAAATCTAAAGATAATTTGATTGATTATGCTAAAGTATCTTTTCATATTGGTCAATTTTTTCACAGCAATTGATTACCATTTTAATTTCAGGATACAAAATGATAGCAATATTACCTCTAATTTTTTTATTATTTTGAGACTATTTCCAAAGTTTCTTTTTTCTCATGTTGCCTTCAAAGAACTATTTATTTTGGTACTAGGGGGAAATGAGAAATGTTAACGTTTTTCTCTTCAAAATGGCTATAATGTTTACCCCCACTTATTAACAAAGTCTATCATGATACAATCCATTAGTGCCCTAACCCTGTGGAGAAGAGTTAAAACTTTGAAAAGGAAAATAATGTGTCAGATAAATCATTTTGATGACTCTACCTTTGGGGAATTCTGAATCAGTACACTTTACACAAGCCACTTATTTTAAAAGAGCTAAATTTGGAACAGACATAACTTTATGATGGCAGTTAAAGGTTTTTATGCTGTAGGCCTTTTTTTAAATCTCCATCTAAGTAGGCCAAATACCAAAAATGAATTCCCCTAGTACCAAATTGTTATATGGACGTTATTAAAACTAAATGAGAAAAATAAATATTCTAAAATTTCAAGACACAGTACCCCACAAATTTGTTTTTAACATCCACACAACTTACTTTATAAGAATTATGTACTATATTCATACTCCAAACACATCAACCACACTATGTTTGCTTTGTAATTCATGTCTTCAACAAGTAAGCCAAAGGTTAGGGCTAATTGTGCTAAACTCCTCTAGTGTGATCAACATTTCAAAGGCATTGTTTTCTCTCCAATCTTCCCCTGTGACTCTGAATTTTGTTACTAAATCAAGTTATTCTGGAATTATTGAAAATCCCCTCAAGTTTGCAGAGATGTTATTTACATTGTTTTCTATGCTTAAGGAACATAAACTAGCCATTTCCCATCTTGCCCATAGTCAAAGAATCTGAGTAGAACAATGGCTGTCACAACTCTCCCAAACATTACAGACACATTAATAATTGGTTCATATGGGGTCCTTAATAAATGGGTTTAAAAAGCTTCATTCTAGAATAAACACTTACTGCACATCTATTCAAAATGGGATTGACACTGCTTTGAAGCTACATTTTCATATATAAAATATATATATATATATATGCAGTGGCAAAAGTACGTTTACAGTTGACAGTATACAAAACAGTTTGTTCTTATATTATTATTTATTAATTATTGTATTATTTCCCATCAGGGATACTAGAGTGTGTTTATACAAAGACAGACATGGGTGAAAAATTAAAACACAAAACTATACAGAAGATATCATTAAGCAGCAAATGAGCAGTACACCAAATGAGGGCTGTAGCAGCTCATTGGAGGAAGTAATCAGTGTAGCTTGAGGTCAGAGAAGGCTTTTTGGAGTAGGTTAAGAGTTGCTGTGTACATTATGTAGGTGACAAATATGACTTATTTTTCATCAGCATTAAACAATTTGGTGGCCCTGACTGGTGTGGCTCAGTGGATTGAGCGCAGGCTGCGAACCAAAGGGTTGCTGGTTTGATTCCCAGTCAGGGCACATGCCTGGGTTGCAGGCCAGGTCCCCAGTAAGGGCTGCGTGGGAAGCAACCACATGTTGATGTTTCTCTCCCTTCTCCCTCCTTTCTTCTCTTCCTAAAAATAAATAAATAAAATCTTTTTAAAAAGAAGGTAAATTGGATTTTTTAGACTGCTAGAGGAATACATAGCCTATTAAAGAAACTATTTTGTGAATAAACTCAGATTTCATAACCACTATGCTATTTTGCTCAGCTGTTTTTAAAAATATAACTTTTGGGGGAGTGGTGGGGAGGAAAATGGAAAAAACTGTGCTTGAATAACAATAAAGAAATGTGAAAAGAATAAAAACACAACTCTTAGGATTTTTTTCAAACTGCTTGTATACCTTTACTCAATATAATTCCTGAAGATTAATGCATTCAATATTACATTATTTTCCCTTTTTTGGTACATTCCTTCACAGATGTTTTCACATTTCATGTATGTGGTTTGTTATCCAGATCCACCTTCACCCTGAACCAAGACTATAAAATTTCAGTAGTGAGGTTTTCTAAACTAGTATCTTTGATTCTTTTCTTCCCCTCAACACTCAGGTAAGCTCTACAAAAAGAATTATATCATGAAAAGTGACATTTTAACTGTGGCAGGTAAATTACACAAAATATGATTTTGTGTGCAATTTTTATTCATATGTGAATCTAAGTTAGTTGTATGCATGTCTTGCCCCAGTATATAGCAATTTCCTTGAAAATTACAACTGTATTTAATTCATGCTTGTATAATCTCTTCCCCACTATACACGTTTTGCATGATGACCACTCAATAAACGTTTATTGAACAGATTCCAATGCTAGTGGTATCAATATGGGAGAAAGTAATGGCAACATACTTAAGAAATTAACAAATAAGCAATTTTAATTCAGTATTCTATTTGGAAATACTTTTATCTGCTAGAAGTATTTCGACAATAAATATTCAACATGCTGATCACATTTTTATTATATCCCCATTTGTATTCTTACTATCTAGCGAGATAATTTGGCATTTTATATATATATATATATTTGTTATTGTTCAAGTACAGTTGTCTCCATTTTCCCTCACCACTACCCCTACCCCACGCTTGATCACACTTGATCCTATGACAAAGGGAGCAGAAGCATAAAACAGATTAAAATAGTCTCTTCAACAAATGGTGTTGGGAGATCTGGACAGCTACATGCAAAACAATGAAACTTGACTGCCAACTTATACCATATATCAAAATAACTTCAAGATGACAAGTTTATTATTTGTTGGTATTTTTAATATATTTATTCATTTAAGTTTATTTATTTCTTTTTATTTTATTTTTTATTAAATTTTGGGTGACATTAGTTAATAAGATTATATATGCTTTAAGTGTACATTTCTATAACACATGATATGTATATTGTACTCTGTGCCCATCACCCAAAGTAAAATCATCTTTCATCACCATATATTTGATCCAGTTATCCTTTAACCCCTCCCCTCTGATAACCACCAAACTGTCTGTGTTATGAGTTTCAGTTTTATATCCCACATAGGAGTGAAATCATATAGTTCTTAGCTTTTTCTGATCGACCCATTTCACTTAGCATAATATTTTCAAGGTCCATCCATGTTGTCTCAAATGGCAGTATTTCACCCTTTCCTATGACTGAGTAGTATTCCATAGTATATGTGTACCACATCTTCTGTATCCAGTCATCTGTTGAAGGACACTATGGTTGTTTTCATGTCTTGGCCACCATGAATAATGTTGCAATGAACATAGGGGTGCATATATCTTTATAAAACATTTTTTATTTTTTCAGGTACATACCCAGAAGAGGGATTTCTGAGTCATATGGTAACTCTGTTCCTAAGTTTTAAGGAACTGAAAGTGATATTTGCAAACAAGTGCTCCAACAATGGGTTAATGTCCAAAATATATAAAGAACTCATACAACTCAACACCAAACAAGCAAACTATCTAATTAGAAATTGGACAGATGCCCTGAATAGATACTTTTCCCAAGAAGACAAACAAATGGCCAACAGATATGTAAAATGATGTTCAGCTTCATGAGCTAGTAGGGAAATGCAAATCAAAACTATAATGCAATACCACCTCACACCTGATAGAATGGCTATTGTCAACAAAACAAGCAATAACAAGTGTTGGAGAGTGTGTGGAAGTGTGACATTTTAAATTGTTTATGAAAAATGTATATCTAAACACATATACAATAATAGGACTTTTAAAAAATATATTTGCTTTTATAATGTTTAGTTAATGTTTGCTTATTAGCAATTAAAAGTCTAATAAAATAGAAATAAATTAAAAGGATAATTAAAACAGAAATAAATTCTATTTCTCACTATCTTCACTTATATCACTTTAGTGAGATGATGCACAAAGAAACTTATTTTTAGAACTTGTCCATGCCTAGTTACATGAAAACTTCTAACACTATAGATTTCACTTACTCATTATATGTGTCCTCTATTATCAGAATAAATAATAACTTTGTTTTCTTAGGCAATTGTGTAAAAAATCTTTTCTTTGCTGAGTTTCTTCAGTCTGAGATTAACATAACCTTGAACAAACAAAAGTGAAGAAAGAACTCATAAGGACTTCTAATATAAATTAATTTCAGAAAAGGTCTAAGTACCTCTGCCCTACAAAACATAAAGATTTTTAAAAGATATCATTATTATATAAAATCTGTAAGTTAATAAAAAAAGCAATTTGGGACCTCAAATGTACTGCTGGATAGAACAGACCCACACATTCTAGGCTACCATCTGGGTAACACAAGTTGCATGTTTTACAACTCTTATGATTCAAACCTGCTCAAATTAATTTTAGATACTAATATCAATTTTAATATTGATAATATGAATTCACATAGATTTCTTTACTTTTTACAGAATGCTAGTTATAATTGAGAGGCGAGAATTATGTAGAGGTAAGACTATGTTGTACACCTGAAACTAATGTAATATTTATGTAACTGTAGTTGAAATTTAAAAAATAAAAACTGTAAATGAATTTTAGGATACAAAATGTTCATTCAAGTTCAAAGGTGATTTGGGGATGAGTCTACTAATTAGATGACATTTCTTTCCAAATAGTGAAAATAAACTTGCTCATCTTGGTATCTCCAGTTTGTAGAAGAGAAAATATTTGCACACAGATTGTGATCTTTGACCAATGGCATTCTTCTAAAAGTTGAATTATAATACATTTTTTAAAATAAAATTATAAATGTTTTATAAGTATGTTTATTATTTCATTATTTCAATACCTTGATGTTCTTTGTGTTTTTTTTTTGGTAGTAAACTAATGCAAAATGAATCCAATGCAATTTCAGTTTTTTGAGGTCAGTTTTGTAATATAGTTGTTTTTTATTTAATTAAGTGTAGTTGGTATACAATATTATATTTGTTTTAGTTGTAAAATATAGTGATTCAACATATATATACCTTACAATGTGATTGCCATACTAACTTTAGTAATCATGTGTCACCATGAGAAGATAATGCAATATTATTGATTATGTTCCCTTTTACTCTTTTCTGCAATCTTCCCAGCTCCCTTACTTTGGCAATCATCAGTTTGATCTTTGTTTCTATAATATTGTTTCGTTTTGTTTGTTTCCTTTGTTTTAAATTCTGCATATAATTGAAACCATATAGAATTTGTGTTTCTCTGTTTGACTTAATTTACTTAGCTTAATACCCTCTAGGGCCATTCATGTTGTTGCAAATGGAAATGGAAAAAAATCATTCTTTTTTTATTGCTGAATAATATTCTATTTTATATATGTATAAAATAGACACCTATGTTTCTTCTCTTGGCTATTGTAAATAATGTTGCTATGAACATAGGGGTTCACTTATCTTTTCGAATTAGTGTTTTGGTTTTGCTTGGATTAATGCCCAGAAGTGAGATTTCTGGGGTTTTGTGCCATTTTTAGGTTGTTTTTTTGAAGAACCTCCATACTGTTCTCCACAGTGGCTATACCAATTTGCAATCCCACCAGCAGTGCATGAGGGTTTACTTTTGTTCCCAATCTCACCAACATATACTATTTGTTGATTTTTTTAAAGATGTTATTTATTTATTTTTAGAAAGGGAAGGGAGGGAGATAGAGAGAGAGAGAAACATCAATGTGCGGTTGCTGGGGGTTATGGCCTGCAACCCAGGCATGTACCCTGGCTGGGAATCGAACCTGGGACACTTTGGTTCCCAGCCCGCGCTCAATCCACTGAGCTATGCCAGCCAGGGCTTTTTTTTTTTTTTTTTGATAATAGCCATTGTGACCACTGTGATATGTTATCTAAGTGTTGTTTTGATTTATATTCTCCTGATGATAAGTGATGTTGAACATCTTTTCATGTGTTTGTTGGCCATTGTATGTTTTTTTTTTCTTTGGGAAATGTTTCTTCATGTCCTCTATGCAATTTTTGATCAGATTCTTTATTTTTTGTTAGTGAGTTCTATTTGTAAATGTACTCTTTAATGTCATACCACAGTTGTTATTAACTCTATTATGTGAGATTTAAATATAAAACTCTTGGAATATATATTTGAAGCAGTCTTCTAAATTTCTGGAAAAGCTACCGATATGCCATCTTTGCTCCAGTGTCCTATTCAGAGCAAGGTAAAACACTGAATATAATCTTACCTTCTATCATATATGGAGTATCTTTTTGAAGACTGAGAATAGTATTTAGTTACTTGGGATATAGATTTAGAAAATTTTAAAATAATTGCTTACACTCCTTCAATCAATCAAGAACTTTATTGCCCAGTTTGTGTCTTCTAGAAAGGCCATTTCTCCTTTTCTACACCTTGTACTCTTCTACTTACCATTCAGGGCTCAACTCAGATCTCACAACATTCATTCATCCAGTCATTCAATAAATATTTCTTAGATTTCTACTATATTCCAGGTACTCAATGCATGGTGATAAAAATTAGAAATAGTGTCTGAGATCATGGAGTTTAAAGTTTATCAGAGGAGACAATTAAATTACTACTCATAAAATATAAAATAACTATGATTAATGGTATTTAGGAAAGTAACATGCTACTATGACAGCATAGAAATGGTAGACTCTTGAGAATTTTGTCTTATTTCTTCACAGGCAGTATTAATTAGTTCCTTCTCTGTGCTCCACTCACTTTCTTGTTTTCCCATAGTATTTCATATACATTCTATTAACAGTCATCATATTATCATATTACATTATAAGCATTTTTCATGTGGTTATGTCTTTTATAAAACTGTCAGCTCAGGTTTTGAAGATGGACAGACATGAGTTCAAATTCTGTTTCTACCATTTGGAAGCTGTGACCTTTGGAAAATTACTTAACCTTTCCAAACTTCAGTTTACTTTTCTGTAAAATGGGGGTAACAATACCTTCCTTGAAGTATAAAATTAAGTCATATTATCTAAAGCAGTTTGCAGAGTTCTGGGAATAAATTATTTTCCTTAAAGGTCAGGGATATTTTTTGCACCCATTTTTCCCCTTAAATAATGCCAAATCCATTATAGCTGTCCAAAACATGTTGCTGAATGAGTTTTTAGTACAGAACAGAACATCCTCACTTTAAGACAAATCATTTCTACAGACCATACTAAGGCATATTGTAAAGTTCACACTGCATATGAAATATATCTTGATATTCTAGAGCTTCTAACTAACTCTGTTTTAACTAACACTAGAAGATACTATTGAATGCATAGTAAATTTGTTATTAGAGGCTGACCTTTCTTGAGCAGCCCCAAATAAGAATAGTGAAAACACTGAAAAGGAAGAAAATTATTGACTACCATTATTAATCAACAATTATCCAATTTTGTGCCTGGGAAGATAAATGTAAGACATTATTTCTGGAGTTTAAGGAGCTTACAATCTACTTGAGAAAACTGAGTCGTGAAACTATTATAACAATTAAGTGCAAAATTGTGTGGTGCTGGTTCTCAGTGTTGTGGGAGTCCAGGAAAGAGAGAGAAATCAGCATGAGTTGCAGAATGTCAGTCAGGAAAGGCTATGATTAAGGGTTCAAATGAAAAGGCGATTTTTTCAGTCCTGGGAATAGCAGAGTGCAGAAAAAGAGACATTGTTTTTAAGGTTTCCATTGTACCACTGTGTTTTGCTTATAACCCCATACTTCAAAAAAGAATTTGACTAGTACCTCATACATTTCAACTGAGCCATTTCCTTAAGTAGTTGACATAAAATGCTTCTTCACATGAGGTCCACTATAAAACACTTCTAATTCATAATATAAAGAAAAAATAGTATTATGTGTAATATATAATAAAAATATTCCCTATATGTGTTTCACTACTGCATTGTATTATGAAGTTGATATTGGTTACAAGTTTTAAAATCTACTTTCAGCCCTGGCTGGTGTGGCTTGGTGGATTGAGTGCTGGCCTGAGAACCTAAGGGTCATTAGTTCAATACCCAGTCTGGTCACAGGCCTTGGTTGCAGGCCAGGTCCCCAGCTTGGGGCACACAAGGGGATGTTTCTCTCCCTCTTTTTCTACTTCCCTTCCCCTCTCTCTAAAAATAAATAAATAAAATCTTTTTAAAAAATAAAAATAAACTCTACCTTCAACTATGATTATGAGAAAACTCCAGTAATAACTATTTATGATAAAATAGATGCACATTAAAAATATGAAATTGTACTACCAATTCTAGTTTTAAGTAAAAAGATGATTTTATTATAAATCAAACTCTTATTTATGTTTAATTTCTATCATCTTGTCACATTTTTCTTAAAAATTTTCTGCTTTAACTTTCACCAGTGCATTTTAATGGAAATGATAAGCATAGGATGACCTAAGGATAAATAATTTTTAGAATATTGGGGTTTCCAGTGTATGGCTATGTATGTATTCATGTGGACCAGAATGAAATAAGCTTAGAGTATGGCTTATTTGTTATTGTTATAATATTTAGAAGAAATTACTGTAATGTTACCAATAATTCTATCATGAGAGACTATGAACATACATCATCTTTCTCCTATTATATGCCAATAGTCTTTATTATGAGGTTCTCTGTGATATAGGAAAGAGCAAAACAACACACCCACCATACATTATTCTAGAACAGGTAAGAAAAATATTGACACATTTTAGAAATAGTCATGGAATAAAGAGGAATAGAATATGAATCCCTCCTAAAATGTTGAACTTAATAAAACTTTAAATTGTAGATGAACAGAGTTACTTTATAAGGCAATAACAAGATCAAACTATGGATAAGGGCTCCAAATCCTTCGTTTTGTATTAACTTGTATAATGAGAGGTAATGTATGAATGAGCAATACAAAGCACCAAGTGATCTAACCAGCTTTCTAGTTTGGATTAACACCATATTTCTTGTATTCAGTCCTTTATTGAGTAGATGGGTTCTTCAAATACTGATTATGAATATGTGCATATTTGTGAAATAATCTGATATAATAATCTGATATATTTAAGGTAAATAATTATTAACTGAATTACTTTCCAAACTAAAAACATTGCCCTTCATAATTCAAGGGGACAGAGTTATAAAACACCTTTTTAAAACATTTTTATTGTTTACAGTGCCAGGAATGTCCAACCTTTTGGTGTCTCTGGGCCACACTGGAAGAAGAAGAGTTATCTTGGGCCACACATTAAATACACAAACACTAATGAAAACTGAGGAGCGAAAAAAAAAAGGTTTTAACTCAATGTACGATTTTGTGTTGGACCATATTCATAGCCATCCCGGGCCACATGTGGCCCACAGGCTGAAGGTTGGACGACCCTGCTTCTTACACTATTAAAGATGTCCCTATTTCCCCTGCTTTTTCCCACATCCCTCTCACCGCCCTTCCTTTGGCCATCACCATACTGTTGTCTGTGTCTACGGATAATATCGTACTATATGAAGAATAATGTGGTACCTGATAACATGAAGATATAGTCCTTCTTAACAGTTTATAAGTTAGTGAAAATAATGCATATTCACAAACTATCATACTACCAAGATGTTGACAAGTGCTGTATTTCAGAATGCAAAACCTTTTCATATTACCTTCTTATATCGGACCCACAATAAAATATTCAAAGGTAATTTTGTAAAGACATTTTTAAGAAATTTAACTACTTTGGTCTGGAAAATTAGCTATTGTGGGTGCTACCTTAGCATAAGAACACAGTTTATAAATCCTGAAATTAAAGACTGAATCTTTAATGTGTCCTTTAGATTATGACAAATATCAAAAGTCTCAGCAGGATTTAACAGAGACTAGACTGTGATTAACTTAATTGTGTCAATAATTATAAAGAACTTAAATTACCAAGTACGCTATCAGAAGTATTGTACAAAGTGCTATGAGAGCACAAATAGGAAAGAAACAAAATGTAAGGCAGAGCTTCTGGGCTTCACAAAGGATATGCTATTTGGTTTGGCACAGGCTGTGATGTAGCTTGACTGTAAAATATGTGGCAGGTTAGAGAAGATAACACAGAGAAGGGAAACTAGAAATTAGGTTAGGCACAGATTGTGGAGGACTTTCAGTACAGTTGTATGGAATTTGGGCTTTATCTTCTGGGTAATAAAGAACCTTAGATATCAGTGTAACAAAAAATAGAACTAAATTTTTAGATACTTTTAATGCAGGAAATGTGAACACTATATATTAAAGTGGAAAGAAATTAATGGTATGAAAAATAGTTGTGGCCATTATAATAGTCCAGGTGAGAGACTGTCAGAGCCTAGACTATGATAATATTAGCACTTATCTAAGGAAAGGGACAGATACAAAAGAAAATATTTGACTTCCAGCCAAGATGGAGGCATAAGTAGATACACTTTGCCTCCTCACACAACCAAAAGAAGGATGACAGCAAATTTAAAAACAAAAAATAAGCAGAACTGCCAGAAAATTGAACTGTATGGAAGTCCAACAACCAAGGAATTAAAGAAGACATATTCATCCAGATTGGTAGGAGCGGCAGAGACAGGCCAGGCAGAGAGGACTCGCTGCAAGGTTGTGGCTGGAGGGCCAGGGCGGGCGAAGTGGCAGCTGGTAGACAGAGTGAGGCAGCAGATAGTGAAGCAGGGTGCACAAGGCTCCAGCTGGCCAGCAAGGCAGCAGCGGGCAGATTGCAGACTGGGCGGTCCTACATTCACATACAGATAAACTGGGAGAAATAACTGGGGAGTAAAACAGACTGCACAATACAGGGCTCCTGTACAGGGAAATAAAGCCTCAAACCACTGATTGAAAACACCTGTGGGGGTTGAGGCAGACGGAGAAACTTCCAGCCTCACTGGAGAGTTTGCTGGAGAGATCCACAGGGTTCTAGAATGTACACAAGCCAACCCACCTGGGAATCAGCACCAGAAGGGCCCACTTTGCTTGTGGGTAGTGAGGAAAATAAGTGAAATCCAGCAGAGAGTGCAGGAAGCACCATTGTTCCCTCTCGACCCCTTCCCCACATACAGCATCACAAAGCATTGACAGGGCTTGCCCCACCCTGGTGAACACCTAAGGCTCTGCCCTTTATATGTAGCAGACACGCTGAGAATAATAATAATAATAATAATAATAATAATAATAATAATAATAATAATAATGGCCCAAATGAAAGAACAGATCAAAGCTCCAGAAAAAAATACAACTAAGCAACAAAGAGATAGTTAACCTATCAGATGCACAGTTCAAAACACTGTTAATCAGCATGCTTACAGAAATGGTTGAATACAGTCGCAAAAATAGAGGAAAAAGTGAAGACTATTAAAAGTGAAATAAAGGAAAATGTACAGGGAACCAACAGTGATGGGAAGGAAATCAGGACTCAAATCAATGATTTGGAGCAGAAGGAAGAAATAAACATTCAACCAGAACAGAATGAAGATAAAAGAATTCAAAACAATGAGGAGAGGCTTAGGAACCTCCAGGACAACTTTAAACATTCCAGCATCTGCATTATAGGGTGCCAGAAGGAGAAGAGGAAGAGCAAGAAATGGAAAACTTATTTGAAAAAAATAATGAAGGAGAACTTCCCCAATCTGGCAAAGGAAATAGGAAACAGGACGTTCAAGAAGCTCAGAGAGTCCCAAAGAAGTTGGACCCAAAGAGGAACACACCAAGGCACATCATCATTACATTACCCAAGATTTAAGAGAAGGAGAGAATCTTAAAAGCAGCAAGGGAAAAGGAGAGAGTTACCTACTAAAGAGTTCCCATAAGACTATCAGCTGATTTCTCCAAAGAAATCTTACAGGCAAGAAGGGGCTGGAAAGAAGCATTCCAAGTCATGAAAGGCAAGGACCTACATCCAAGATGACTCTATCCAGCAAAGCTATCATTTAGAATTAAAGGACAGATAAAGTGCTTCCCAGATAAGGTCAAGTTAAAGGAGTTCATCATCACCAAGCTCTTATTATATAAAATGTTAAGGGGACTTATCTAAGAAAAAGAAGATGATTAAAAATATGAAGAGGAACATGACAATAAACTCACAACTATCAACAACAGAACCTAAAAAAAAACAACTAAGCAAACAACTAGAACAAGAACAGAATCACAGAAATGGAGATCACACGGAGGGTTATCAGTGGAAAGTAGGAGCAGGGAGAATGGGGGAAAAGGTACAGGGAAGAAGGTAGATAGGAGGATGTTAAGAGTAGTATTAGAAATATAAAAGCCAAAGGACTTATATGTGTGACGCATGGACATGAACTAAGGAAGGGGGAATGCAGGAGGGAGTGCAGGGCAAAGGGGAATAAAGGGGAGAAATGGGACAACTATAATAGCATAATCACAAAATATATTTTTTAAAAAATAAAATTTTCAAAAGCAAAATCGAGCTGACTTGACAACTATGTAGATGTGAGGAAGTGAGTAAAGGGTATATGGTGACTAGATTTTTATGAAGATTGCATTGCCTTTAATAGAGTTTGGGTGAAAGAAACAACACTTTTGATTAATTATTACCAACAATAATTATAATTAGAGATTATTATTTAAAAAATGATACTTCCCTCAATGGACATTGCCTTTAGAGTAATTTTTACAAGAGTAGGGGTAATTGTATTCAGTAACATTATTGCGTCTGTGCTGCTGAAGTCAAGTACACTATTGCTAAACTAGCTTTAGGCTTTTATACTTTTCATCAGTCATCAGTCATGTATGAAGGACAAAATATTTGTAATGCTATAAACAATGATCTAGCTTTAAGCCATGGTGTTCATCTAAACTGAAATTGCAAGTGTCCAGTGCTAAAATGGAACCCTTTGAGAAAGCTTAATTTTAAATTGCTGGCAGAATTATGCTGGTGGTTGTGGGTATAATGAAACACTTCTTTGGCTTTTGAGGGAGTAGAAGAATTAGTAAAGAAAGGTGTCAGTAACTGAGAAAAACTTCAGTGTCTTTTATATAGGAGGTTAAGTCTGAATCTGTTGCCTCCATGTACAAGTGAGAACATAAGAAAAAGTGTCATGCTGCTATGAGGACAGGAAGAAATTGCAAATTGAATTTTCTTTTGCAGACCTTTGCTCTGCAATGACTAGTGCAATAAGTTCTCTGATGATAGAAATTTTATTGTGACCTAGCCCAGAAAAATTATTACTGCAAAGTTGGGGCTACATGATCTCAGACCCCTTCTCCAGGCATCTTAAGTAAAACAAACAAACAAACAAACAAAAAGCAAAACTTTAACTCCCCAGAATTAAAAATATTTTGTTTGAACACCCAGTTTTTATGAACTGTGCATTATATGTAAAATCCAAAACTACAAAATGACTAAGAGTAATTTCAGATGACATTGGGCTACATAACATAGAATCAAGTGATAAATTTTTCAAGCATAATCTAAAAAACACAGGTTATTTAAATGTGTACATATGAGAGGTTGGAAAGCAGGCTGGTAGACGGCATATCACTTCATTACATATACAGTAAAAGTACTTACCACTTTTCTAAAAGGTAAAACTGGGGAAAAGTTATAAATTAAAAACATACCTTTAAAACTAAGAGTTCTATGTTAAGATTGATTGTATGATATTTTGTTAGTATTTACTGAACCAACTGAAAATAAAAAATGAAAAAATGCAATTTGTAGAAGTTAGGTTTGATGTGATTAAAATATATTGGGGTGACATTGGTTAATAAGATTATTGAGATTTTAAGTGTATAATCTAGGACATGTGATCTGTATATTTAATATTATGAGCTAAGATCATAATTAAGCATTTCACAAAAGAATATTTTTTTTAAAGTACAGGAATCTAAGACATGCAAGATAAAATGAAATGTCTTTTTCTCTCATAAACTTGGCAATTTATGTTAATAATATCCAGAGTCAGTCAGAAGGCCTACTGCTGGTGATACTGTAATTTGGTAAAAACCTTTCTGAAGAGATATTTGGCAATATGGACTCAAAGCCTTAAAAATTTGCATGAAATTTGATCCAACAATTCAAAGAATTTATGCATAAAGGTACACATTGCAGAATTGCAATATCACAAAATTGAAGACAACCAACATGTTCAGCAATGAGGTTTGATTAAATCATTGTAGGGGGTAAAATTTAAGAAAGTCATTATGTAAGAAAAAGTTTACTTTATGTTGAGTGACAAATTGTAAAATAGAATTTCAATATAATTCAAATTTGGTTATATGCAAATAAGCAGAGAATTGAATCAGCAATTTGTAAGACAAGGTAGAAAAACATACTCATGCAGAGCAGCAAAAAGAAAAAAAAATAAAAGAACGAGGAGAGTTTAAGAAACCTTTAGGACAACATAAAGTATAACAACATCTGCATTATGGGAATGCCAGAAAAAGAAGAGAGTGAGCAAGAGATCAAGAACGTACTTGAAGAAATATTCACTGAGCCCTGGCTGGTGCAACTCAGTGAATTGAGTGCCAGCCTGTGAACCAAAGGGTCACCAGTTCGATTCCGAGCTGGGGTACATGTATGGGTTGTGGGCCAGGTCCCAAGTAGGGGATGCTTGAGAGGCAACCATACATTGATGTTTCTCTTCCTCTCTTTCTTCCTCCCTTTCCCTCTCTAAAAATGAATCAATAAAATCTTTTAAAAAATAAATTATAAAAAAAGAAATAATGACTGAAAACTTCCATTGTCTGGTGAAAGAAAAAGACACACAAATCCAGGAAGCACAGAGAATCCCAAACAAGATGGACCCAAACAGGCCTATACCAAGGCACATTATAATTAAAATGGCAAAAATTAAAGACAAGGAGAGAATCCTAAAAGCCACAAGAGAAAAGCAGGTGGTTACCTACAAGAGAGCACCAATTAGACTGGCATCTGATTACTCATCAGAAACACTTAAGGCCAGAAGGGAATGGTGTGAAATATTCAAGGTGACAACAAGCAAGGACATAAAACCAAGGCTGGTTTACCCAGCAAGGCTATCATTTAAAATTGAAGGAGAAACAAAGAGCTTCCCAGACAAGAAAAATTTAAAGGACTATGTTAATAAGAAATGAGTACTGCAACAAATGTTAAAGAGCTTGCTAGAAGAAGAAGAGGAAGAAGAAGAAGAAAGAAGAAGAAGAGGAAGAAGAAAAGAAGAAGAAGAAGAAGAAGAAGAAGAAGAAGAAGAAGAAGAAGAAGAAGAAGAAGAAGAAGAAGAGGAGGAGGAAGGAAGAGGAGGAGGAGGAGGGGGGAGGAGGAGGAGAAGAAGGAGGAGGAGGAGAAAGAGGAGAAGAGGGAGGAAGAGGAGGAAAAGGAGGAGGGGGAGGAGAAGGAGGAGGAGGAGAAAGAGGAGAAGAGGGAGGAGGAGGAGGAAGAGGAGGAGGGGGGAGGAGAAGGAGGAGGAGCAGAAAGAGGAGAAGAGGGAGGAGGAGGAGGAAGAGGAGGAGGGGGAGGAGAAGGAGGAGGAGGAAAAGGAGGAGAAGAAGGAGAAGAAGGGAAAAATAGTTTAAAAATAAAATGGCAATAAATATGCATCTATCAAAAGTACCTTAAATGTAAATGGCTTAAATGCTACAGCCAAAAGACATAGGGTAGCTGAATGGGTCAGAAAACAACACCTATATATATGGTCTGTCTGGAAAAAGTTCAGCCTTTGTTAATATAACAAGGGTGGCTTGCACAACATCAATGTAACCTGGCAGCAAAGAAGAGTAGACTGATTTTGCATGCATGAATGAAGACAGCTTCACTGTAGTAGTTGGTGGGGTGCGGGTAGACACCATTGAGTGAGCATGTGTACTGTGTGATCGTTGCCATTCAAAATGAGAGAGTAGAGCAATGAATCTGCATCCAATTTTGCATTAGGCTTGAACATTCCTCCCTGGAAAATATCTGGGTGATTCAGAAGGCTGCAGTTATGGGCAATTGGTGATTGGCAGCTTCATCACAACAATGCACCCACTCATGCATCACATCTCATGCAGAGACTTTTGGTGAAACATCAAATCACCCAGGTGACTCAGCACCCCCACAACCTGGATTTGGTGCCTTGCAACCTGTGGCTTTTCCCAAAATTAAAATCGCCTTTGAAAGGGAAGAGAGTTCATACCATCAATGAGATTCAAGAAAATATGATGGGGCACCTGATGGTGTTTGGGAGAACTTTGTGAGGTTTCAAGATGCCTGCTTTGAAAGGGACTGAGGTGTCACTGTCCTATGTACCATGTTTCCTGTATCTTATATCTTCTTCAGTAAATGTCTCTTTGTCATAGTACATGGATGGATACTTTCTGAACAGGTCTTGCACGGTGTCTCCAAAAGACCCACCTCAGATCAAAAGATACACACAGACTAAAACTGAAGGGATGGAAAAAGATATTTCATGCAAATGAAAAAGAAAAAAAGCTTGGGTAGCAATACTTTTATCTGACAAAATAGACTTTAAAACCAAGACTATAGTAAGAGACATGGAAGGACACTACATAATGATAAAGGAAACAATCCAACGAGAGGTATAACCTTTGTGAACATTTATGCACCTAACACAGGAGCACCTAAATATGTAAAGCAAACATTGATGGACATAAAAGGAGAGATAAACAGAAATACAGTTATAGTGGGAATTTTAACATCCCTTTACTTCATTGGATAGATCTCGCGGACAGAAAAATCTAACAAGAAGACAGAGGACTTAAATGACACACTAGATCAAATGAATTTAATTGATATCTTCAGAGCATTTCAACCCAAAGTAGCAGAATATACATACTTTTTAAACACACATGGAACATTTCTTAGGACAGACCACATGTTAGGACACAAAACAAGTCTCAATAAATTTAAGAAGATTGAAATAATATCAAGCATTTTCTCTGACCACAATGGTATGAAACTAGAAATCAATCACCAGAAGAACACTGAAAAATACACAAAGACATGGCAGCTAAATAACATGTTATTAAACAATAAATGGGTCAACAATGAGATCAAGGATGAACAAAAAGATACCTTGAAACAAATGAAAATGAGAGCACAACAATCCAAAATCTGTGGGATACAGGGAAAGCAATCCTAAAAGGGAAATTCATACCATTATAGGCCTATTTCAAAAAAAAAGAAAAAAAGAAAAAGAAAGAAAGAAAAAGAAAGAAAGAAAAGAAAGAAAGAAAGAAAGAAAGAAAGAAAAATCAAATAAACAATCTAACTTTACACTTCAAGGAACTTGAAAAAGAACAACAAACAAAGCCTAAAGTGAGTAGAAGGGAGGAAATAATCAAGATCAGAGTAGAATTAAATGAAATAGAGAATAAAAGCACAATTCAAAGGATCAGTAAATCCAGGAACTAGTTCTTTGAAAAGATAAACAAAATTAACAAGCCATAAACCAGACTAATCAAGAAAAAAAGAGAGAGGACCCAAATAAATAATACCAGAAATGAAATAGAAGAAATGACAATACAAAGAAAGACAAAGGATTGTAAGAAATTACTAAGCACAACTACATGCCAAGATATTTGAAAACTTGGGTGAAATGGACAAATTTCCAGAAACACATAATTCTCCAAAACTGAGTCAAGAAGAAGCAGAAAGTCTGAATAGATCAATATCAGCTAGTGAAATTGAAAGAAGTAATCAAAAAACTCCCAGCACACAAAAGCCCTGGACTGGATGGTGTAAAGGGGTAATTTTACAACACTTTTAATGAACTAACCCCTATCATTATCAAAGTATTCCAAAAAATCCAAGAAGAAGGAAGACTCCCAAACTCTTTTTATGAGGCCAGCATCATCCTAATCCCAAAACAGATAAAGACACCATGAAGAAAGAAAACTACAGGCTAATATCACTGATGAACATAAATGCTAAAATCCTCAACAAAATGCTGGCAAACTGCGTCCAGCAACACATGAAAAAGATCACACACCATGATCAAGTGAGGTTCATCCCAGGAATGCAAGGATGGTACAATATTTGCAAGTCAGTAAATGTAAAACGGTTACTTTTAAGGAAGTTACATAACCTCTTTAAAATTAACATTTAAATGTTTTTAAATATAACAATTTTAAAAAGGTTACATTTGATCAGATTTGATTCAAGCGTGAACTTAGTCATTCGAAGATGGAGCAACAGTGAAAGGGCCCTGATGTGGTCATGAGCTTAACTTGTTTGAGAAGTGGAGAGAAGGCCAGTATGATTGGAAAGTGAGTGAATGGTAGAAGGTGATGCCAGAAAGATGGCAAAAGTCAGATCATTCAGGACCTTATGGCTATGGTAAGAACTTTGCATTTTATAGTATATGTGAATAGAAGACACTGGATATTCTGGACCTGGGTATGATGTAACTTTTCATTTTAAAAAATGATGCAAACTGATCATCTGACAGTAGAGGGTTGAGGAACCCTGCTTTTAGGACCTTTGGCAGTTTTTACTAACATCAAAGTTCTCTGCCTACTTAAAGGCTTTTATTATCAGCCTATTGTATTCCCCACTAGTCCTCAACATACACCCTCTATCTGTCAGGCGGATTTCATCATGGACCTCCTCACATCATACATATCTGTACTTTTTTTACTTTTGCTTATTCCTTCCCCTTTATGACAATGCTTTTCATCCTCTCTTAGCTACCATTCAAGACCATTTCAAATTTCAACTACAGCATAGAATGCTTCTCCAGCTACCATCACCTCACTAATGTTTTCAGTTATTAAATGATGTAGCACTTCTCTGTAGTTCATGGCTGAACACATTATCATGTACTTTATTTTATTGTTTTGAATGCTTAATGTAGACTTATCTTTATCTTCCAAATGATGCAAGTTGTATAATGACAGAGGACCAATAATTTCTACATTTCTCATGGCATCCAACAAATTTTGGGAGTATATCAAGTGAGTGTTAAATGATATAACATGTGGCTTGACGATTTTTCTGTAATTGTGTAATGGCGATCACTCAAGTAACTTCTGGAATAGAGATCGAGGTTAGATGACCAGAACCCATCATTTTAATTTATAGCCAACAAACAGGTCACATAAAATCATACACCGTCCCTTATTGACAAATTCAAAAGCTCGCGATGAACGCACTCTTGACTTGAGTAACACTGTCAATTGGACATTGACCACAACAGACTGTATTTTTGTATGTGATCATTTGATTCTAGCAGCTTTCTACAATTCTGCTGAAAGTGAATCCCGAATTGGAAAACAAGGCAACACCTGCTCATATGGCTGGCATATAATTACTCCAGGGATGCTGGGCGTTTACAGCCATTCAGGAACAGAGGCATACGGAGAGGCCTGGCCTTGAACGCAGCTCAGATGTGTGGGGAAGAGGCAGCCCCAAAGCAAGCAGCTAACTCCCCTTCCCCTCCTCCCCCTACTCTTGTGTTCTGGGCTGAGGCCAGGGACTGTCCAGAGCTGATCTCGGGCTCCCATTGGCCGCTGTCTTTCGTGACGTCACGATCATGATGAGAATTGATGATCGGACACGCTGATTTCATTGTCTGAGGAGGCAGTGGAGACCCAGGAAAAATCTTGCTGAATTCTCCGGGCCCAACAGTGGCTTGATCTGGGATCCTCTGATCCCTCCCGTGACCTCACCACACCCGAGGTAAGCACCCAGACAGGGTGGGTGTGAAGGGCGAAGGAAGGCGAAAAAGGGACCTAGTTAATGTTCTGCCCAGTGGGCACCCCGTAGCTTCAGAGGCCTAAAGAGGCTGCCAACAAACTGGTGCAGCTTTGGGGGAGCCAACTGCCTCTACCCCCGCGAAGGCTGGCGGCAGCTTGAGGGTAGAAATTAGCTGAAGATAGCGATACAGTGAGCAATGCCAGAAAGCGAAGGACCTTGCTCTGAGATAAGGCGACTTTAGGGACTCGCTTCTGGCCCTGGAATAGGAGGAAGTGGCGCCTGTGCCTCGGAAGAAAGGAGTGCTGGGAGAGGGGGATGAATTCTACCACTTCTAGATTTCACTGGACAGTAGATTTCTCACAGCCCTACTCAAACGCACTGAGGGTGCTGCGCCTGCGCATTAACAACTTGGAGGGGGGAGTTCTTGGCCAGGAGAATAGGCGTGGAATATGCGCAGGCGCTTCTTCGGTTTCTTGGAGGGGGTGGGGTTGAGCTCTGTCTGGGAAGAATCTGGGAAGGGTTAAGGGTTTGCCCTGTGATGTTTCAAGTCCCAGTTGATGAAGAGTGATCTGTCAGTTCCTTTTGAATCTGGCCTACTGAGCATATCCAGACCCAAAATGGGCCTGATGAGTTTAAGAAGGAAAATTCTTAATCTACAGATATCAGGTTTGGAATAATTAAAAGAACTCAGGAGAGGTATTTGTGGAATAGAAATTACTGAGATGAGAAACCATTTGGAAAACAAAAAAGCACTAATTATTTAAGTAAAGAACACTTTTAGTCATCGAAAAACTCTGATGTGGGGTGCCAGTCACTGATTGTGAAACTTAAACTCTTTGGAGATACTCAGAGTGAGGTCCATTGTGGAGATTCAAAGTAAGACATTTTTCTTTCTTGTCTTTTTTTCTTTTTGGAATAGTCTGTTAGACAGCCTTGGTCTCTGTTTCAGGTTTGCTGCTATGTCTTTCTTTCTTCTTCCTCTGTGTCTCTGGTAGAACCACGAAAATCAAATCCTATTTTGAGACACCTTCTCCAGCTCTCCTTCATTGAGAGGGGCTACAAAACTTACCAACTGTGAGAAACAACCTGCCTGTCCTTGGTGGACAAACTGTATGGTAGTGTTATTAATTGTCCTTCACTGCCTGATCATGAAGTCTTGACTATTTCACAGCAAAAACTGGATTTTTCTCCATTTCTCATCATAGTTAATGGATTATCAAGTCTTGGTAAATTTTCACTTGAAGCCCTTCTCCTACCGTTTTTCTCTCTCTTTTAAAATAGTTTTTTAAAAAAGATTTTGTGTATTTATTTTTCGAGAGAGTTGGAGAGGGAGAAGAAAGAGAGAGGATGTTGCTCTTTGAGGGCCCCCCACTGAGGACCTGGTCTGCAACCCAGGCATGTGCCCTCACTGGGAATCCAACCAGAGACCCTTTGGTTTGCAGGCCTGCGCCCAATCCACTGAGCCACACCAGTCAGGGCTGCCTTCTCCCACCATTTTTCTCTTATCCTGCAACTAAAATCTCATCACCACCCATCCAGTCACTTCACGAGCTTCTTAGTCAGCCTTCCTTTGTGCCCCAAATCCCTAATTCATCCTATCAGGCTGATGGTCCGTGAACACTGTTTTCATCAAGTCATTTTTCTTCCAAAATATTCTTGGCTCTCTATAATCTATTGTTCCAAGCCCAGTTACACTTGGAGTGCAAATGGCTTCATAATCTGGTTTCATTGTACCAGAGATTCCCTATTTTTCTTTATTCTTCACTGCATGACTTTTCTTAATGCCCCCTGAACAATCTACCTCCAGAACTCTGCTAGTTACATCAATACCACTTCTCTCACCTAAATTGCCCTCTCTTCTGCTTATTCATATTTTACTCACTTTGGAAGCTTAACTCAAGTTACACCTCTCCATAAGTGCCTTCCAAGCCTAACCCAATCCTTGTTAAGTTCAACATTGCTAGAACTGTTACATCATTTGTTATATTTCTCACTTTCTTATAGCTTGCCTTATATTGTTCTTATGTACATGTTGCATGTGTTTTTTAATTTAAATTATTTTATTGTTGTTCAATTACAGTTGTCTGTATTTTCCCCCCACCCCTCCCCCTACCCTCTCCAAACCCCATAATGGTTCCCATGAACACCATACTATTTCTACAAAATCAGTCATTTCTAATCTTGACCAAATGTTGTATATTTACATTTCTTCTTACGTATTTTATTAAAACACACCCTTTCAGTCTTGCTTAAAAAATGGCATGAAATTGTATATAAAATGTGTTTTAAACATTATTTAATAATGCTTTTAAAATTGTATTGTACTTCCAGAGGCAATTATATTTTTGTGTCATGTTATTGCCAACAAGATAAAGACATTTGAGTTGTTAATTTTGATTTTGCAGTGGAGCCATTTTTCTAAATATGAAATCGAGTATGTGTTAATATAATTCCACTGAGTACATTATATCTAGGCATACTGGTTTGGAAGTAAATAGTAAAAAATTTAGAGGGATATATTTTACATAAGGAGGGAGCTGGTAAGGTTAAATAAATTCAGAAGCTGTCACTGACACCCTGAGACCTTTCCAAACTGAAACCTGCCTTCACAAATAAATGGAGTCATCCTTATGCCAACTAGTAGCAAAATTGTCTGGATTAACCAGAGATCTAGGTACATGGTAAATGAATACATAAAATTATACTGTATACTTTACATCTGTAAAGAAATCTACAAGAGCATCTGTCATACCTTCTTGGTCTTCTGTTGTATTAGAACTAGACTTATGTCAATTGGGTTGATCCTTAGAATCTTTAAACATATTATTTGTCAGAGAGGCAAAATTTTCAGAAAACATTTTCTTAATCTCATTTTATTTGGAGTTGGGGGCAATTTTTTAAAGGTTCTTAACAACAGCCATGCAAACATGTTACATTTATGCCCCAGGCAGGCACTTTTCTCATGTAGACAACCATTTGTTCATGGTGCTTGCTCAAGGTCACTCAAGTAGTGAGTGGTAGATACAAGACTTTAAAGCAGAGTTTGCACTCTTAACTATTAGGTTATAGGTTGTAGAGCTAGAATGAGGTTCCTCTTTATAGTTTTTAAAAAGTGTGTGTCTGTTTCTCCCTAACTTCTCTCTTTCTGAGTCTCTGATGCCTATGACATTTTCTTTTTTCTCTCAGTGAAGAGAAATTTTTAATAGAAAAGCTGTCATTTAGGAGAAAGGTATCAATGCATTGACCTCCTCTGGCTTTACTGGCAGAAGGCATGAAGACAGACCCATACACTATTCATTTCTATTGTCAAGTACCAAGTAATGGTGAAAGTGTTTCTTGATTGTTTTGTGAACAAATAAATTATAAGTTTTGTACTACACTAATATATTGTTTTAATATATTTCTTCATATATTATACTTTGTTATTTGGTTAGCTTAGTCTACCAATGGTATGTTTTCAGTATGAAATAGCTATGCCATTTAGGAAAGTAATTATCTGACACCCATTCTCCAAATAGATCTGCCCTTCATAGACTAAGCATGTGTTGTGCTGAAATCTCCTCACACTTGACTCATCTCCACTATTCTAAGAAAACATGAAGTTATTTTTAATATTTATGTAAATTAATAAACTTAACAGTCAAGAATTTTATTTAGACTCTATAGGCTCACTTTTATCATCAGTGAATGCTTAAAAGATGCTAAAGGTCAATTTAAATTTTTTTTCTTTTCCTAGCTAGTACTACTTAATGTAAAGAGAAACGTTTTCTTTTTCTTTTTTCTCTATTGTTATACTAGTAAACTTGTCTCCATTTACCCACACCACTCCCCTCAACCTTCCCACCCCCACCCTTAATCCTACCCCCTTAAGACTTTGTCCATGTGTCCTTTATAGATGTTCCTAATAACCCTTCCCCCTTTCCACCATCATTATCCCCTCCCACCTCCCCTCTGGTCACTGTCCATTTGTTCTTTATTTCAATGTCTCTGGTTCTATTTGCTTGCTGGTTTGTTTTGTTCATTAGGTTCACTTATAGGTGAGATCATATGGTATTCTTCTTTTACCACCTGGCTTATTTCGCTTAGCATAACGCTTTCCAGCTCCATCCATGCTGTTGCAAAGTGTAGGAGCTCCCTCTTTCTTTCTGCTGCATAGTGTTCCATCATGTAAATGTACCAGTTTTTCGATCCACTCATTTACTGGTGGGCACTTAGGTTGCTTCAAGCACTTGGCTATTGTAAATTGTGCTGCTATGAACATTGGCATGGATAGAATCTTTTGAATTGGTGTTTCAGGATTCTTAGGGTATAATCCCAGCAGTGAAATTACCGGATCAAAAGGCAGTTGCATTTTTAGTTTCCTGAGGAAATTCCATACTGTTTTCCACAGTAGCTGCACCAGTCTGCATTCCCACCAACAGTGTACTAGGGTTTTCTTTTCTCCACAACCTCTCCAGCACTTGTTGTTTGTTGATTTGTTTATGATGGCCATTCTAACCTAGGTGAAGTGGTATCTCATTGTGGTTTTAATTTGCATCTCTCTGGTGGCTAGTGATGCTGAGCATCCTTTCATATGTCTCTGGACACTGTATGTTTTCCTTGGAAAAGTGTCTGTTAAGGTCCTCCCCATTTTTAAATTGGATTGTTTGTCTTTCTGGAGTGGAGTCATGTGAGTTTTTTATATATTTTGGAGATCAAAACTTTGTCTGAGGTATTATTGGCAAATATTTCCCATACAGTTGGTTCCCTTTTCATTTTGCTGATGTTTTCTTTAGCCATGAAGAAGTTTTTTTTTATTTTGATGAGTCCCATTTGTTTATTTTTTCCTTTATGTCCCTTGCTCTAGGGGAAATATCTGAAAATATTGCTGTGTGGAATATCTGAGATTTGCCTGCTGTGTTCTCCTCCAGGACTTTTATGATGTTGCAACTTATATTTAAGGTTTTTTTTTTAAAGATTTTATTTATTTATTTATAGAGAGGGAAGAGAGGAAGGGAGAGAGAGAGAGAGAGAGAGAGAGAGAGAGAGAGAGAGAGAGAGAGAGAGAGAGAGAGAGAAAGAGAGAGAGAAACATCAATGTGTGTTTGCTGGGGGTCATGGCCTGCAACCCAGGCATGTACCCTGACTGGGAATCGAACCTGCGACACTTTGGTTCGCAGCCCACACTCAATCCACTGAGCTATGCCAGCCAGGGCCTATATTTAAGTTTTTAAAAAAGATTTTATTTATTTATGTTTAGAGAGAGGGGAGGGGATGGAGAAAGAGAGGGAGAGAAATATCAATGTGTGGTTTGCCTGTCACACGCCCTGCAGTGGGGACCTGGTCCTCAACCCAGGCATGTGCTTTGACTGGGAATTGAACCAGCAACCTTTTGTTTTGCAGACTGACACTCAATCCACTGAGCTATACCACCCAGGGCTTTATTTAAGTCTTTTATCCATCTTGAGTTTATCTTTGTGTGTCACATATGTTGGTGGTCAAGTTTCATTGTTTTACATTTAGCTGTCCAGATCTCTCAACACCATTTGTTCAAGTGGCTACTTTTACTCCACTTTATGCTTCTGCCCCCCTTTTTGAACTTAGCATTGATTATGTGAAAAGTACCAATTTAGTTTGACTCTTTGCACAACTTCGAGTTTTAAGAGCTGGCAGTCATAGAAAAAAACCTCTGAATTTCCTCTTGTCAATTTTCATATGTATAAAGAAATATGTAACCAAAGTATTGCATGGCTAATATATATCAGTGTTGCTCCATTCTGGAGTCAACATTATAGAATTGATAGCTACAGCTATATGATGGGTAAAATTGTTAAAATTGTGAGTGAATTCACTTATTTTTGGTGATAGTAATTGCCTTACCATTAAAATGATATTTATTCTATTTGACTTGCCAACAGAGTCTTAAGGAAGAGTATATATGGATTGAACTCACTGTCCCTAATAACTTCAAGAGGAGCTGTATTAGTTTTCTATTTGTTGCTGTAAGAAATTAGCACAAACATAGTGGGTTGATACAATTCATGTATTATCTTATAGTTCTGGTGGTTAGAGGTCTGAAATTGGTCTCATTGGGTTAAAATCAAAATGTCAGTAGGGCTTCCCTTTGTCAAGGCTCTAGGAAGGAATCTGTTTCACTACATTTTTTTCCAGCTTGTAGAGGCTATCCACATTCCTTGGCTTACAGCTGCCTTCCACCTTCAAAGCTAGCAATGGCTGATCAGATCTTTTCCACATCATACCCATTCTGACACTTAATCTTCTGCCTCTGTCATCCACATTTAAGGATCCTTATGGTAACATGGGTACACTCAAATAATCTAAGATTATTTCTTTATTTTAAGGTCAGCTAGTTAGACACCTTAATTCCTCTTGCAAATTTAATTCACTTTTGCTGTGAAAACTAAAATATTTGCAGGTTCCAGGAATTTGAATATCACGGGGTGGGGAGTATGGGAGAGGGGAGCACAGGAATTCATGGCCTTTTTGGCTAATAAAGTCAGTCTATAATCTTGTTACTGGAATAAGCAATTTGTCAGTTGTATGAGTTGAATTGTGCTCCCCAAATTATTTTGCTGAAGTCCAAACCCCCAGTATCTTAGAAAGTAACTTTATTTTCAAATAGGGTCATTGTAGATGTAATCAGTTAAATTAAGATAGGTCATACTGGAGCAGAGTATGCTCCTAATCCAATATATCTAGTGTCTTATTAATAGAGGAAATTTGGATACAGACACACATACAAGGATATGACCATGAAGGTAGCCATTTACAAGCCAAGAAAGGAGGCCTAGAACAAATCTTTCCCTCACTGTCCTCAGAAAGAACCAACCCTACCAACACTTTGAGTCCAGACTTCTTCAGAATTATGAGAGAATAAATTTCTGTTTAAGTCACTCAGTTTGTGGTACTTTGTTATAGCAGCCCTAGCAAAGGAACACAGTCAAGGTTGTCCTTTAGTTGATATCTAAGTATAATCATTTTCAAAAGCACTTATTTAGTAAGTTTGTGTTCTATAATGTGTTAGGTGTTGGACAAAGGGAATTCGACATTAAAGAGTTTACTGTATAAATATTAGACATTTTTCATAAAACAAGTTTTGAAACACTTTACTTCAATTATCTAGCCCTCAGTTTGTTCAACTGTGAAATGAGCACACAATCTTTATAATTTCTAGGGATATGTTGACTTTAAAAATTCTATTATTCAATTAAAATTTATAATACATTATTAAATCATTCTTTAATAAAATGAAGGTTGATACAGGTGAAAGGATTTAGAAGTACCAACTGGTAATCACAAAATAGTCATGAGGATGTAGAGAACAGCATGGAGAATAAAGGAGATAATATTATAGTGACTATATTTGGTGCAAGGTGGGTACTGGAAATATCAGGGAGGGAGCACCAGTTTGTAAAGTACATGATTGTCTAACCATTATGCTGTACACCTGAAACCAATACGAAAATCATATTGAATGTGAAGTTTAATTGAAAAATAAAAAAGCATTAAGTGCAGGTAAATCTGTCAAAATTGTGTTAAGCTCTTTTTCAAGAAGCTATATCATAATAACTACTGTCCCTGTCATTAATTGCCCACTTTTTAACCTTTAATTTTAAAGCCAAGTGATATAGATATTACTGAGAAACAACTTTGTTCTTTTGACTCTCTTTGACCCCTTTGAAACTGGTTTAAGACTTATGTTCAGAACATCGTGTATTAATGATGCTATGAATGTGATATATGCTTAATATATAAATTTAAATGAGTAAGTTGTCAAAATATCTATGGTGATACATCTATGTATTGGCAGCTTTTGAAACCTATGACTTGGAAAGGAAAGGATTATTTAGCAAAATACTTTTCTCTGCTTTCTCACTACTGTAAAGTATATTGGAGCAATATGTGTTCTCACAGTTCACCGGTGAATCTGTAGTGTTCAAGTAGCTTTGAGAATCTTTTTGCAAATGGTTATTAGGTTACTTGATTTAAATAGTAGCAGTAAAATAGTAACAATTGCTGAATATGGTCATGATTAAACTCTGGATTATATATCCTGTGTGCTCAAATCTGGTTTGCTTAACACCAAGAAGTACTATTGTGATGAATTACCCAGGAGCATGTTAGTTGAGTAACCATTTCTCCCTTTGTGTCTCATATCCACATGAAAAATATGACAAGGCAGGAGAAATTAGTGATAATAAAAGCATTGGGGGTCAGTATTAACCCCACTCTTCAAATAAACATGTATATGATTTGGCAATAACATGTATTTTCTATGTTAATGTCATAAGCTTAACATAATATAGGCCAGTGTCTCTCACACTGATGTCTGCAGACACCTGGGTTTCCAAAGACAGAGCTTTTCCACCAGATATAAAGACAAAACATCTCTCTCTTTAAAAAAAAAACTATTAAAGTATAGTTGGTTAAAGACATATTACAGCATTAACTGAGTACCCTAAGGCAGAGTTTGTCAAACCGAGACCTAAAAACATTGTTTTGGCTGTATAGGAATGATTTTGTTTCTGTTTTCTTCTTTCAAAGGAAGACAGAAGAAGGGGCTTTACTGTGGCTATCATATTTGGGTTGTGCTTGATGAGACTTTTAAGTCTTCAAGCAGTTTCTTAGTCTGTTAAAGGTATTTGTGGGGATAAATTTATGCTTCCACTACTTCCTTTGTATATTGATTGTTTCAATACTACATATGTGTACATTTGTATACTGTTACCTACTTATCACTAGATGGTGTGCTTTGTGGAATCTTGCTCTAACCCCCAAAGAACGGGATGTATACTTTCCCCCGAAGTTTTGTAGGCTTTTGAAGTAATAGCAGGAGTGGAAAGAATAAAAGAAAGAAATATTCCACCTCTTTGCTTCTAGGTAAAACTACCCTTAAGTCTAATATATACAGTGTAAATCTGATATACAAAACACTAAAATAATATCGAGCCTAACTGAAGAAATAGGGTTTTAACTTCTTTAGAACAAAAATTTTAAAGTTCAGTTTATTGGAGTGAGATTAGTGAATAAGATTATATGTTGCAAGTGTACAATTCTATAATACATTGCCTGTATATTGCATTGTGGGCTCACCACCCAAAGTTTAGTTTCTTTCCGTCACTATATATTTGATCCCTTCTACCCTCTTCAACCTTCCCATACCCCATACCCTTCCCCTTAGTAACCACCATACTGTTATCACAAAATTTAATTACCAATCAAAATTCTTGCTGGGAGTAGGGCGAGAGAAGATGTAGAATAGGGTAAAATGGAATTATGTGGATGATGAAAAAAGGTTAAGAGAGAACTAATAAGGATAAATTCACAGTACAGAGAAATCCAAGAGACATATAATTTTGATATAATGAATAACTTACTAACAATATCTTTCAATATGTGGCTATAATGAATTTTGCAGAGCTTTCTTCAATAGTAAATTAAAATGCAGCCTATATTTGAAAGGTATTAACTTAGACTGTGAATTGCATGATGTTAGTGGTAAATGCTTGTGGCAATGGAAACATTTTCGTTATCTTGTTAAAGGCAGAAGTAATTTACTGGCACAATTTGCTTAGGGCTAGAAACATAAAAAGCTACACAATTTATTCAGCAGATGTGTATGGATCAAGGTACTATTTAGCTTATCAGTAGATGCTATGTCATTGGTCATTAGTTGCCACGTATTCTGTATGCGTGTATGAAAGCTAAGACAACAGGAACTCAATTATCCATCTGAGACTCTGTTTATGCTTCTTTTGTTCAACTGATTATCTGTTTGAAATTGATATTTAAAAAATTTGTTATAGCCTGAATCTTGGTATATAAGTGTATGATAAGGTATTTACAGTTTAAAGGTATTGTATTATTTTAAAATATTACCACTTTGTGATAAAAGCAAGTATCAATAAAAGTTAATAAATTATGGTTGATGAAATAAATAATCATAGATCTAGCATATTTACTTGATAATGCTCTTTTAATTTTTTAGTGTTGTTGATAATGCTTTTTTAAACATTGATCCTCTTTGAATTTATACATTAAACATGTAGTAGAGATATTGTCCCTAGAGCTGTATATCTTTTAATATATTTACATGAAGAATGTGTACATAAAATTGTCTTGCAGTTTGTGCCCATCTCACTATGAATATATACATATATGTACCTTTTATGTAGCTGGAAAATATTAATACTAATTACATAGAATTTTCAGTGTTTTTTAATGAGGTCACTGTACAATATCCTTGTGTCCTGAGAAACTCATGTGATAGGTTGTCAAAATTTCCTGTTTCATATTTCCACCTAAGTGATAGAGGCATATTATATATCAAAAACGGAAGATAAGAGATGTAAGCAATGCATTTCAGTAATTATAGCCCAATAAATAGTGAATATCTTTTCATAGTATTACAATAAACGCTATGTTATTGAACTTCATGTTTAGAGGATGCTAAAGTATATATTTTTTTCAATATCAGCAAATTCTGGCAAGTTAATTATAAAAGAAGATAAATACAATTGTTTTGTTAAAGATTATGACCACAAGGGAGAGAAGAGGGAATTTCAGGGGAGAATGGGAAGGGTTCACAGGAACAAACTTAAAGGACACATGGACAAAAACTAGGAGGGGGGGTGGTAATGGGAGGGAAGTGGGGAGGGTTGGGGGGGGGGCTGGATTGGGAGTAAAAGGGAGAAAACTGTACTTGAACAATGATTAAAATAAAATTTAAAAAAGATTATGTTTATGAAATGTAAATGACAGATTAAAGTGACAGCTACAGATTTACTGTAGCAATTCTTTCACATATGTTAAAATTTCACTAATTTCAAAGTGCCTGTTGCTTCACAAATTTGGCTGGAGCTTTTCAGGTATAATCTGAAACTGCTCCTCTACTAATACACAGAAAGCAAGGAGAGACCAAAATAAGAAAAAAAGAGGCAGGCCATTTCAGATTGGAAGGTGGTAGGTTTAATAAACAAGGAACTTACTAGGCTTTTCTAGGGTGACTATAAGATGACTACATTTCTGCACCTGCCTTCCAGAATCTTAAGTTAATATACAGAAGCCTTAACAGACTTCACTCATGTACCCTGTTTAGATAGTCGCAATACCACATTTCTGTCTTAAGGCTGTATCCTGGGAGCAGCTTCTGGGAGTACAAAGGTAAGCAAAATGTACATTCCAAGGATAGAGGAATGGATGAGGATCCTCTAATTGCCAGGGTCCAATTCAAGAGTCATGTCATTCACATCTTCTGATGGTCTCCCCCAGTGTTTGATCCCTTGTAACTAACTCTTATACATGCTCCCCTCTTCTGCAATATGACCTGTGTGGTAAGCAAGAGGTTTTATTAGCATGGAAGTGGCTCATTTGGTGGATATCTGGCTGCATTGGAGGCAGATGCCATACCAACAGTACAGGCAGATGCAAGAGAAAACACAGGTTAAAACAATAACTTCTAAAATCAGTGAAAGCTTTTCCCATTAAGGCCTCCATTATTCGAACCATTGATTTGCTAAGTTCCTTAGATAGGAGTCGATCACTGAAGGCATCTACTTGTATCTTTATGTGATTTAATAAAGATGACACATTAACAGATTCATCAGGTATGAACATAAAACATTCAATAATATCCAAGGCCATTCTATTTTGTAGGATAGTTTTTTTTTTATTAGAAACATTTCAGTGATGAGTATGGATAGGTTTGTTGGCTATCATTCAAGGCTTCATGGGTAAATTTAGCAAGGATGTGCTATAATGTCCTTCAGACCAGTGAAGGGAATAAAGACTGAAGCCAAAAGATCATAAAAATTGGAAGCAGAATGAACCTGCCTAGTTTTGAGGAGAGAGGGTGACTGGCAGCTTTAGGAGCTTGACCTGTTGTACATACCATACATGTTGGCTGGGGGAGACAGCACTGTCAGGCATAAGGCGATAGACTGGGGGTGGGATATGCCAGACTAGAACCCTCACCTTCTCCTTTCTTTCAATGGTTCATGTTCTATTCCAGATATAGATAGTGCATTTCAGCAGAACCAGCTTGCACTAGGACAATGGGATCCCAGTAGAGATTGCATAGTTCCCCCTTACCCAGGTATATGAAGTAATTCACCCATCCTGGTAGAATGTCTCATTGTAAATTCCAGTAGATAATTCCTTTTCCAGGTGTGATGGGGCTTGAGATTCTTAGCAACATAGCAGATTGATCCATGGTAACAGTTGTGGCAATGACTCTTTCCAGTGATTTCTATACCTTTATGACACTATGGGTGATTCAACAGTGGTTTACCATTTTGACATAAGGGGCCACAGGCCCTACTGGTTGATCATTCAAATGCATTAAAATTTGGGACACTACTTTAGTCCACCTAGCCAATGTGGTTTTACTTGTTAGTAATTTAATCTGCTGCTTTCATATTTTTTGTTTCCTTTTTACCAACCTGGCTGCTTGTGAGTTATATGACAGATGAAATCTCCATTCAATGTAATTTTTTGCCTGCTCTTGCATATATTACAACCTTTGAAATGTAACCCCAAATCATTATTTATTTGAGGAGAGTATGCATACACGGTATTCAACTTCTCCAGTCCCTTAATGGTGGTAGCTGGTTTGGGCATAACAACAAGGGAAAGCTTGGGTTAGATAAGACATAGTGTTCACACAAACCAAGGCATATTTAGAATGGTCATTCACAGAGAGCAGGAACAATATAATAAATTAGTCAATCCTTCACCAGTTGAGAACTCTGGTGGATAGTCTTAGACTCCTTGGGCAGTAGCTTGGATGTTGTTTAGAATAACATCATGGATGCTCTTACTACATAAATCAAGTTGTATTTTAAGAGGAACTTAGCATTCTTGGCAATATGAAATCTCATCCATATTGGTACTAGGGTGGACACTCTATGCACCCAATCTGCTATATCTGTTCAAGGGTTCATTGATATGGCTTATATCTGAACTAGGGCATCAGCTTCCTTATTGCTAGGGGGTGTCATTGTTTTATAAGCCAGGACATGGAAACCAGAAAGGACTGCCTCACGTTCTTGCAAAATGACCAAAATGTCTTTCCACATATCTTGACCCGACAAAGCTTATTCATGGTCATCCATCCCTGGGCTTGTCATTGTTCAAGTCATAGAGTTAATCTGTTTAGAACAGCCTATTCTCAGTACAAAGGGATAAAGACCAGGGCTCATGAGTGATCACTAACCTAACGGCTCTGATTTTGTCACATTGGCTGCAGTGGTTCATTCTGTTCTAAGACTCTCACCCTGGAGGAGTGCTGTATACACTGCTGGTACCTATTCCTGTATGGGAAGTGGGGGTATATTGGCGGTATATTGCTAGAGCCAAAATTCACAGGGCATTTTTCCCTTCTTTTGCCTCTGCCACAGCACCTGACCCATACCTTTTGGAATCCCAGACACATGTAACTCAAAGGGTAACCGTATTTGGGAGCTGCTTAGACCTTTAATCTGCTTCACTAGTATTTTTACCTTCTTAAAAGTGGCTTAAAAGTGGCTCTGATCTCCAGTTCATATGTGCCCCTCCCCTTTTTAATAAAGTGTCACAAAGGACAAAGATACTGTCAAGTTGGGAGTAAGAATCTTCCACAACTCCAAATTCACTACGAAGTCTTAGGGGTTGGGTAAGTTTGCACTTTAATGAACAGAATTTCTGGGGAAACATGTACTACCTGATCAAGGGAATCCCAAAACTTCAGGGTGGTGCTTAGGCCTTGAATTTTCTGTGGATTCACCACCGATTTTTTACCTCATAGATGTTCTAACATAGCCTTCAGTGTCCTACAGCAGAGCCAAGTCTTTATACTTCTTTTAAAATTTTTTATTGTTCAAGTACTGTTGTCTCCATTTTCACCCCTCCTCACCCCCCCATCCCTGCCTCCCACCCTTGAACCTACCCCCTTTGGCTTTGTCCATGTGTCCTTTATACATGTTCCTTGATGGCCCTTCCCCTATTTTCTCCCATTATCCCTCTATCCCCACCCCTCTGGTCACATGTCGACATTATATGATCAATGTAACCATCCAGTGTTACTAATACAGGGCAGGAGAACAAGGACAAGTCTCAGGAACTCTTCAGGGACTGAAGAAATAAAAGCGTTTTTAAAAATACAAACTGCTGTTGCCAACACTGGTATATAAAAGAGCCATATCTCATAACGTATTGGGCTGTGCAGTTAGTCTTGAAAAACACTTGAAAGATTCATTATTGTCCCTTCCACATGAAGGCAAATTGATCTTAGTTATCAGAAATCTGTACTTGTCAGAGTCTTTCCATCAACCTCCTGGAAGTTGAAGCATCTTTGTAGGAACACTTTTCTGAAAATGTGAAACAGTAACTGTCTACAAATGACAAAAGACTTAAAAATCATCATGGTTAAATATCAGATGAGAGTTCACATACACAAAAGAAAATGATGAAATTGATAAGGAAATCTGGTTATTTATGACTGATAACTTTATATCAGGACATATCCATTTTTAAGGAATTTCATATAAATACACCCCATAGAAAATTTAAGACCACTTTTTATTTGATGTTGCTTTCCACAAAATTTAACATATTCAAAGAGTTACATAGTTGTAAAAAACTTAGCTCTTTTAATAGAGAACACTCAGTTTTCTTAAGTAATCAAAGACCTAATGGAGACAAAACACAGGCTCTTTGTTTTTAGCAGTTTTCGTTAAAGATAAACTTTGTTTACAATTTCTTTTTAGGAGGAGACCAAAAATCTAAGAAATTCTTGTCTTTTTAACAGAGAGAAAGCCAAATTCTTATTTTGTGTCAATGTGCTTTTGATATTAAAGTTCACCTTTTTTTTTGTCTTTTTAACATAAATGAATTCATTTTAATCTTAGCTTGACCTCCCATAAAATTCCCTTTTAAGAACCCTTTTCTACAAATTGTCTGCAACTTGTTAAATATAATTAGAATATGTTCTATTTTTTTCTTTTCTCATTCTGGAACAATCATTTTATTTGAAGACAAAATTACTTTCTCTTTTTCCCTCCTATAGAAATGCCTCTTCATTTCTCATATCTTCTACCAAAAACACACATCCTACTTTTCATATAGTCACTTTCTTTTAGCCTTATTATTTCTAGTAGTTTTATAAAAACAAAAACAAACAAAACAAAACAAATAAAAAACTTTAGCTCTTTTATATATCAGTGTTGGCCACAGCAGTATATATTTTTATAAAGACTTTTTTTCCCCATCAGTCTCTGTGGGCAATGTTTTGGTTGTCTGCTGGGGTGTTTACATTTTAAAAACATGATAAGATTTTCAGTTTCAAGGGGCAGAAAAATAATATAAGTTTTGTTCTAAGCACTTTCGGGGTAGTTTTTATTTAAAAATTTCCTTTGTATTAAGGATCTGATGACATGGGGTGGTTTATCTCTTTACTCATCAATCATTATATCATCCTCCTCTTCATTTTTATCACTTTCCCAGAGTTCCCATCTCTTAGATTTCACCTCTTAATTCTAATCACGCTTTCTTCATGACTTTCTGGATCTTAATCTAGTATTTTGTGTCCTCATACTTTTGTGAAACAGCACTTTAAGGTCTCAAGTTTATTATCTTGCTTTCCCACCTTGTTTGCCAGCCCTGAAGCTAGCAGAGTAGTTGATAACCATGTGTCCTCCAATCTCAGCTCTTTCAACTTTCTAGGTTGAGTTTTAGCTTCTAAATGATATGAACTGTCCACAATAGAGGCTTAGCCCACTGTGGCAACCTTTGTTTTCCTTCTCTGCCACAATGTTTGTTCCTCACATTTTTGAGGTGTCCCCATATTGACATGGCAGTCCACAAGTATCTGATATCTTGGTCATCTCTCCCCACATAGAGAACAATAGCCAATGTGGGATACTCCTTCACAGATGCCTCTATCCCAAGCCCATGTCTTTGAGAGCCCATTTCTCCTGGCTGGCTCACCAATTGTTCCTTCACAGACCTGGTCAGGATCTCCTCAGGTGTAATCTGTAACTGGCTCCTGTATGCAGATGGCAGGGAAGGCAGAAGAAAGAGGCAGACCCTATAGATTTGAAGTTAGCAGGCTTCATAAACAAAGGGATTCATCTACTAAGCAAGCAAAATGCATGTTCCAAGAACATAGGAGGAGATGAGGAGCCTCTTATTCCCAAGGTCCAGTTCCTGGGTCAGCTGGTAGCCATGCCTTCTGATGACTTCCCTTAATGGTGTTGGTTTATTAGTCTATCAACCTTGGCTAAATAAAACACTGTTAAATAACTTAATTTTAATAGAAGAATTAATCTACTTTAATATGGAATTTAAAAGTTATGAGGAGGCATCTGCATACATGCACACAGTACTCATTGGTGTTGTGCCTAAGTTTTGCATTCTCCAAAATTTTAAAAGCTCAAACTCTTATCACATAGAAAGTGGTCATAGGATTAGTCTTTTTTTCATGATAATATAATAATGTATATTTTCTTCATTTGAGGGTATTTTTATTGTATTTTTCCCATTACTATCTAGTCCCATTATACTCCCTCATCCTAGCAATCACCACACTG
The DNA here is from genome assembly GCF_019186645.2 of Phyllostomus hastatus. Lineage (NCBI taxonomy): Eukaryota > Metazoa > Chordata > Mammalia > Chiroptera > Phyllostomidae > Phyllostomus > Phyllostomus hastatus. The sequence continues at coordinate 8,138,926 of NW_025333909.1, read as the reverse complement.
TTGTCCATGTCTATGAGTCCTTTTTCCTTTTTGCTGGATCCCTCCACCCCCTAACCTCCCCCCTACCAACAGCTGTTATCCTGCTCTTCATCTGTGAGTCTGTTTTGCTTGTTAGTTCAGTTTGTTCATTAGGTTCCACATATGAGTGAGATCATATGGTATTTGTCTCTCTAACTGGCTTATTTCACTAAGCATAATGTTCTCCAATTCCATCCATACTGTCACAAAGGGATAAACTTTCTTTTTCATGGATGAGTAGTATTCCATTGTGACAAATATCTTGTTTATAAGGGTTTATCTTGTTATTGTGGTAAAGAATGAGCTTGGCATAATTTGCAAGAAAATTAGTAGATCTCGTCAGCAAAGAGGCCTTCCTTCTCTCTCTCTTTTTTTTTGTTGTTCAATTACAGTTGTCCCCATATTCCCCCCATTGCTCTCCCCTGCCTTCCCCACCTCCCCCTCCCACATTCAATCCTCCCCCCTTTGTTTTTGTCCATGGGTCATTTATACAGGTGCCTTGATGATCCTCCCTCCTCTTCCCCCTATTATTTCCCCTCCTCTCCCCTCTGGTTGCTTTCAGTTTGTTTCTAATCAATTTAAGGGTAGAGATGAAATGTTCACAGCATTGTTGACTGTAGAAATCTGCTTAGTACTTATTACCTATATTTGGCTATTGGTATCAGCGAGAAACGACCTGCAGTGGGTTTTTTTTTGTTTTTTTTTTGGCAACCCTGCTTAAGGTTGATTTATTCCCATTTTTCTCTTGGAAAGGACTACAGCATGTAGTAATTATACAGAAGATCAGTTATTATTAAGTGAAAGACTGTTGACCTTTAATATTAGAGCCAAGTGGATTTAGTCCAGCTTTTCTAGGTATTTTATTCTTTGGCTCATAGGAACTGGGGCTTTGTTCCAACACTTGTTAAGAGCAATTTTTTTTAAATTCTTAATCTCTTCCTTTCAGATACCCAAATATTTTATCAATCATTTGAATGTCAGCATAAACAGAATCCTCAACTGTTTGTATCTGTCACAGGGTATAGCTAACCCTCTTTCACAGATTACAATTTATCCTTCAACCAATCAGTATGTGTGTGTGGGCCCCCAATTCACGGACCTGCTGTGTTTTTAAAGGTTCATATATTTGCATAAGTGTAACAGTAATAGCCAGTCAATAATAAAACATTCCTGTATTAGTAGGCCGGTATCATCACACTTGGGGATCACCCATATCTTGCACCCTAGGCTTTTTGTGGTGGTTACAGTCCTGCAGAAAAGGATCTGAGCCATTATCTGGACTATGTGTTACTGAATTAAAGTTTATTCCCCTCCTCAAAACTTATTCCAACACTCCTTGCTTCTAAAATCCATACCAGATGAGGTTTTTCAGGTATTTGATCATCATCTTTTGACTCCTCTTGTGACTGTAGCTAAACTGTTATTGAAGAGGAACCCCAAATTGCTCTGAAGCCTGGCAGCCATAATACTAAATATTGCCATGATGGATACTGTCCTCTGGCCCCAACATCTTTCAAAATTGGTCAGGTTGAAAATATGAGCTTTATATTTGTACATCAGTGTACTTGAATGATATCCCTTTAGAAAGTTAGGGGAGTTACTTGTTTCTGAAAGTTCCAGAAAGAAACTCTACTCTCATCTTTTTTTGTGCCCTGTTCAGCATTTGATTTTCCTTAATCATCTCTCTTAATATCAGATAAGATGATGTTTGTATGAGCAAGAAAGAAAGTCAGATATACAAATGCAAAGGATGGATGTATGACTATCTTCAGTTTCTCTATGAGAATACTTGGTTATTTAAAACAAATATTCAGAGAAAAGGAAATTAATTTTTATTTTTATGTCATTGTACTTGGTTGTTTCCATACCCAGTATACTAGAATGATTTCTGTTTGGTTTGGCTTATAGTGTTTTTTGTTGTTGCTGTTTTCCTAATTTTGAAGACACCCTTTCCTCTGGAAGGGCTTTTTTTTTTTCTGTCTGCCAACTTTTAGCAGTAACACTTTCAGTGTGACAGCTTTTAACAAGGACCTGCAATTGTCTTAATCTGATTATATTTTTTACCTGCCTTTTATTTGTGAGATTAACAGTGTTGTTTGCCCTTAATATTGAACATGTTGCCTATTGATGAGAAGGATAAAGTGTTTTTTAAATTTGTCTTCCCCAATTATGATGGTGTTAATTTAATTACAAGGTTCATAGCTTTTGCATGAGTTCTTTTTAGTAAAACATATATGATTTTGAATTTTGATTTGTATACTTTAGTTATTAAAAGTAATTATTTTGGTTAGTATTGCCTAAAGCAATTTTCACAGTCACTAAACCTTCTTGTTTATTTTTAAACTTTAAAAAGAGGTTCTGTTTTAATATATAAAAGACCCCCTTATCCCAGAAAAACATAAATGCGCTCTTTTGTTCCAGAGCACAGCTTCTGGCTATAAGACATATGCCAGATGCCTTGCTTGACAAAGAACAGTGAGTGTCTCTGTTGATAATTGACCACTTATGGCTACCACCATCTCTGTCTTTACTAGCCATAAATATTTATTTCACTGAAAGAGCCTTTATTTTCCCCTATGTACTGACACTACCCAGATAAGGGCTTTCATTTTTTGCCTTTAAAGTTGTTACTTTTTCTGAGCAAATTCAATGTGTTTGCATTATGCACAATTTTCACTAAGAACCTGTTTCCCTGTAGCACATAAATTATTGCCCATTACTGGGGATTAACTGATTTAAAAATAATCTTACAGCTTTGAAGCCCTGAAATTGTTTTTTTAAAGCGTGCAAATTCTACACATACCCAATTTTTATTCCAATTTTCAGAGTATCTTCTTTTATTTTTAGATGAATCTACGTTCTGTATTTACTGTAGAGCAACAAAGGATTTTGCAGCGTTATTATGAAAATGGAATGACAAATCAAAGTAAAAATTGCTTTCAGCTCATATTACAGTGTGCACAGGAGACTAAGCTGGACTTCAGTGTAGTCAGGGTAAGTATTGAGGTCTTACACTCTCGAATTTATAGCTCTTCATTACAAGTGATAAATGCGTAACCTGAGAAAAATTATTAGGGCATGAAGTCATTAACTTTATAAACAGCTTCATTTCTCTAATATAAAAATATTAATTTGAAATACATAGACCTAATTAACTAGTATGTATTTATTTCTGTGAATACTTGGAAAAAGCTAGAAATTTTTGCACTGTACACATATCTTTAAAACTCCCAGTCTTTTGAATTAATGAGGACCTTTAAAATTAGTTGTTGATCTTATGCTTTCTTTACACCTAGAATTAATATAGATACAACCCTACAAAATTATATCAGTAAAACAGGCATTTACCAGGGGACTATTGTGTGTCTAGCATATTTTCTTGTTGTATTTGAATTTTTCATCTGTTATTATGACTTTAGTATTTTGGGGTTTTTAAGGAAAATCTAGGCTTTCTTATGAATACTTCTTCTGCCTTTTAAGTAAAATGCATGCATTTTAATGAGGTAGTGAATAATGGACAAGAAATCACAAGGGAGGAGATTTTCCTTTATGACAATCATAGTTATTCATCTGTAAAAATCAGAGCTGCCAAACGTTTGTGAAGGCAATGAGAAGGTGATAGAGAGGAGGCAAGAGATAAATTTAACAGAACTAGTCACAAATTTCACTGAGTGCATAGGTCCTTTCATGTTTGCCTGGGCATGCTATCAATCCTCCTGGCATAAAACTTTAGGGGTTTAAATATTATCAACTTTCTCACCCTTGTCATTCATTAGGATAATTTGGTTAAAAAAAAGAGTGTCTCTTTTTGAGAGTTTTTATCTTTTGGAGGAATTTTAAAAGACCCTAAAGATAAAAAAAAAATCTTGATAAGCGGAATTGTTTGGGAAATCTATTTTTCTTTTTTTTTAACCCCCAGTGGAGGATATGTTTACTGTTTTTAGACAGAGAGGAAGTCAGTGGGGAGAGAGAGACAGAGACAGAGAGAGAGATTGCTTACCTCCTATACACGTCCCACCGGGGATCAAACCCACAACCTAGGTATATGCCTTGACCAAGAATTGAACCCGCAACCTTTTGGTGCATACGACAATGCTCAACCAACTGAGCCACCAGGCCAGAGTAGAAATCTATTCCTTAAAGACTAAATGATATATTCATTTTCTCTTAGAAAATTGTGCCACCAATTCTAGGGGGGTGGGAATATCCACAATATGTGTTGCTTATTGGCTGAGATGAACCATCATATTCAGGTTTGTGTAAGAACTAAAAATAGTTCCTCTTGATAGCTTTAAATTCCCTATTTGAAATACCTTTAGTAAACCTCAGAGAAAAATGTTCAGTTGCCTTGGAAAAAGTAATATAAAATGTGTGATTATTCAAGTTGATGAGATTTCATTTTATAAGTACAAAACTCATTCTTCCCGCACCTATGATAACTTCTTTCTGTCTTTCTTCTTTTTTTCATTTTATTTTACCAGTACTTTAAAGTGAAATGCCTTCTTAGCTGCTTTGGAGACTGTAACCGTTCATGTTTCCAAGTTGTTACTGCAATCTTCCCTAATAACTTACTTGATTGTACTTGAATATTGAGAATATTGAAATACACAGGTTTATATTTATGCTCCAAATGGTGTGAAATCTAAAACAAACAATGAGAATAAAAGAAATAAAATCATAGAATGTAAGCTTACAAGTCAAATGTTATATAAATTTATAAGGGATTGTGTAAAACAGATTCATTCTCTGTTATAGAAGTGTAAATTATACAGAAATTTGGTCTTTATAATCTGAATTCCAACACAGTTTCAGTGGCTTTTCTAGTCAGATGAGAAGGGAGTTGTTTGTAGATGCATCATCATTCCACAACCTCTCCTGTCCCCAGTATTTTGTTTGGTCTGTATGTTCTATTTGAAAGAGACCTTTTATTGTTTTTAATATAGTATCTATTGTATCTTACCTCAAAAAAACCTTAAATCCCTTTTACTAAACTTGATCTTAATGTAAACAGAACTTAAAGTGTTAAAATATCTATGCAAAAATAAATACACTGTAGTAATGGAACAAAACAATAAAGAGGAAGGTATAAAAAAGGAAAAGAAGTTTGGAGAAAATGGTTTTCTAAGAGAGAACTGAAATGAATTTTACGAACACCTGAGGATTGATGACCCAATATGCAGTATCACTTTGTTAATCCAAAACCCGAATTATCATATCAATTTTGTTTGGCCCATTTTTTTCTCTTTCATCAATGAAGCATTTGTAAAGTGAAATCATTTATATCCTATGAGCATTGGTAAATTTTGGATTCTGTAACTGAATGACTTTTCAGAAAATTTTATTCATTTACTTGCTAACCTCAGACAATGAATTTTCTTTATTTTCAACATTTCAATTGGAAAATATTTCTCAGTACATACTTCACTACTTCACTTCAATAGAGAATATTTTAAATAATTAAACCCTTACGTTTTGACTCAGAGTTTTATTATGGAAATCAATTATTATATTGTGCTCACATAATAATGCTTGCAACATGGTAAGGTATACGAGGTGATTTCCTCCTTTACTAAAGAACACCAGACTAATTATTTCTTTTTTTTAAAGATTTTATTTATTTATTTATTTATTTTAGAGAGGGAAGGGAGGGAGAGAGAGAGAAACATCAATGTGCGGTTGCTGGGGGCCATGGTCTGCAACCCAGGCATGTGCCCTGACTGGGAATCGAACCTGCGATGCTGTGGTTCACAGCCCGCACTCAATCCACTGAGCTAGGCCAGCCAGGGCTTAGACTAATTATTTCTGACATCAGTTCTCTTGTATTTTTTTCCTTTTCTTCTCCTATTTAGTGAGCAATATATATTTAGTAAACATTCTTAGTTTGGGGCTAACAATGTGCCTCCAAAAGCAATCTCAATCACCAAGACCCCTCATATTTGTTATTTCTAATTTGTTATAGATGAAGATACCAGATTAGGTAAAATTATGTATTGAAGAAAATAAAGTGGGTTGTAAGGTCAGGGGTTGTGCTTTTAGTAAAACACATGAATCTTGTGACATCTATGTTGGCTGCCCTCTGTGGTTAGATGCTGTGTTTCCTATGCACATGATATTGTACTAAATTTTACTTTGTGATGGGTACATAATATAAATACCTACTGAATTGTATAAATAAATATCTACATTATAGAAGTAAGCCATAAATTAGCAATGCACTAAGATTACTCTTAAACTTCCTGTATTAAGGTAGGTATGCTGGTATTCTGATGAGAACATGATACGCTGGGGGTTTTTTTGATTTGTTTGTTTGTTTGTTTGTTTAGCAATATTGCAAAGCTACCCCTGAGATGCAGTAGCTCTTGAGTTCAAATTTTACCATTTCACTATGCTTTTCTGTTTAAAGTTTTTAAAGATAATGCTTATATATTTCAATAAAAATTATGCATAATTCCTTTGTAATTATTCATATCTGAAAAGTGATATCAAAGTAACTTATTTGTAATATATGTAAACTTTACTTCTTTGAACCCCACATTGAAATTATATTTATCCAAAAACATTATTTTTAGTCTTTGTCTTGAGTATATACTTTACAACATTTTAGATTTTTCTCCTCTGCTTCTTTCTGTGACATTTTATTCATTTGTCCCTCTGCTTATAATTCTCACTTCTACTATTTAGTAAAATGAAATCAGAGTTAATTTAAAATTTCTGCCTCCACATGTGAAGCAAAATGGAGCCATCTCAGTTTCTGGAACATTTTCTTTATTACAGAAATGTTAATTATAAGTATAAAATGGCCAACAGAGATGACCATTTCAGGAATTTCTCACCATAGTGGAAGGAGAATATGCTTTGAGATCAAGGAAAATTGAGTTTGAGTCCTCATGGCAGGTATCCACATGCCACTTAACATTTCTAAACCTCAGTTTCTTCACTTATTCAATTTGAAAAATAGCACCTAGCAAAGAAGCTAATATATATGTAAACATATAATGGATAATCAACACATGATAGATTTTATTCATAGTATTATATCAACATTCATATTGTTTATAGTATAAATAAACATTGCAAATTGGATAATTTTTGTGGTCTTCAAAAAGATATTACATAAAAGTTAACCGAATACACCTTGCAGCATGTCTGTGCAAAGCTAGTTCACTTAATATTTTTACTTATTTATTTTTAAGAATTATTAATAGATTAACATGTTGATAGTTTATAATATGGTATACATTTTGAAATAATTATAAAGTTTACTAATCACATTATGGAGTATAATATTTCTTATTGCACATTTTAAGAAGAATCATGGTACAACATAATAAGATTATTATAATACATTTTTATATAAAAGTACATATTTTGTAATCAAATCCTAAATGCTAACCACTGTTGTTATTTTTATTAATAATATATTTTCTGTTTATAAAAGCAATACATATTCATGGCATAAAATTTGGTAAAGAAAGAAAAGAATAGTGTAAAGAAGAAAATAACTATCATAAATTAATGACACTGGGAAAAATATTTTCAACTTATGACAAAGTGTTGCTATCTCTAGTAGAAAATTGCTCTTATAAATCAATTTAAAAAACAAATACCCAATATAAAAATGAGTAAAGGAAATGGATAAGCAATTCTATCAAAGTAATATAGTAACCATAGAAATTCAAATCAAAACAGCAATTATATATCCTTTATTAACTCTTGGGCTACAAGACTACAAAAAGATAATGTGAAGTATTTGTAAGGGTATGGAGAAACCAAAACTCTTATACATACATTGCAAAGTACTTTGAAAATATAAAAAAATCACATCAATTTTTTTCTAGAATTACATTCTAACAGACCAGTAGTACAATGATGTATATCACAGTATGTTTTATAATAGTGAATATTTCTAAAAATGATCTAAATATCTAGCAATATTAAATTAACCAAGTTATGAAATATTAATAGAACATTGTTAAACCTGAAGATTTCAAATACATAAATATATTTATTTAACACTATTGTAAGTATTTTTCAATGTCATTAACTACCTTTAGTATGCTTCCAATTTTTCACTATTAGATGGAAATATATGATGAACATTATTGCATATAAACTCTGTATATATCTATGATAATTTTTAGAATAAATTCGCAGAAGGAGATTTACTAGATGAAAGGATAAAAACATTTTTAAGGTTCTTGCTACAGATTGGATGGGTTTTGAGGACAAGAGCAACAATACAATTCTTTTATGAAAGTTCCTAAATATTTATTAATTGCAAGTCTTTGATCATCTCTGATCTTGTACTTTAGTTATTTTAAATTTTATTGTATCTTTTTTTCCTTTAATTTATATATGCTTTGGTCCCCTGACAAATAATAATATAATTTATCACATAAAAATTGTTTTATCTGGTTTTGTGTTAAGAAATTTTCCATAATCATTTTTTTATTCTTCCAGACGTGGGTTGGCAATAAGAGAAGAAAAATGAGCAGTAAAAGTTCTGAATCAGGAGCAGCAACAACAGGAACTGTTTCTAGTACCCCAATGGCAGCTCCAGATATTACAGTAAGAAATGTGGTTAATGTTGCTCGACCCTCAAGCCAACAGTCTTCTTGGTCATCTGCCAATAATGATGTCATTGTAACTGGAATATACAGTCCAGCCGGTTCGTTAAGTAAGCAAGGGACAACCAAACATACAAATACACAGATTACAGAAGCACATAAAATCCCCATCCAGAAAACAGCCAGTAAAAATGATGCTGAGTTTCAGCTGCACATTCCTGTTCAAAGACAAGTAGCACACTGTAAAAATGCCTCTCTGCTCTTAGGTGAAAAAACAATTATTTTGTCAAGACAGACAAGTGTTCTAAATGCTGGAAACTCAGTATACACCAAGAAAAACTATGGAAGCTCTTCAGTGCAAGGCCCTGAGATTACGGTACCTCAAAAGCCATCTGTGTGCCACCGACCTTGCAAAATTGAACCAGCTGGAATTCAAAGGCCATATAAGCCTGAACACACAGGTCTAGCATCACATAATTTAAGTGGGCAAAAGCCACCTGTTAGAGATCCTTACTGTAGAACGCAAAACTTGGAAATCCGTGAAGTATTTTCTTTGGCAGTCAGTGATTACCCCCAGAGAATTCTGGGAGGAAATACCCCACAGAAGTCTGGTTCAGCAGAGGGAACTTGTTTGTCCATTGCAATGGAGACTGGAGATGCTGATGATGAGTATGCCAGAGAGGAAGAGTTGGCATTGATGGGAGCACAGGTACCAGGCTACTCAAGATTTTATGAAAGTTGCAGTTCCCTTCGAGGTGAGAACCAAAGTACAGCTTTGCCAGGACCAGGAAGAAACATGCCAAATTCACAAATGATGAATATTAGAGACTTCTCAGACAATGTACTGTATCAAAACAGAGACTACCATTTGATACCACGGACCTCATTACATACAGCATCTACGACGATTTACAGTAATACAAATCCATCACGGAGTAATTTTTCTTCACATTTTGCATCATCAAACCAATTGAAGTTATCACAAAACCAAAATAATTATCAGGTAATGTGTAAGTTTATTTTATAAAGTTTTTAAAATCATTGCTTGGTATAAAACATGGTGTTGGTATCCAGTTATACCTGGGACCTGGGTCACTTAACTCATATTTTGAAGTCATTTGAGATTTTTTTGCTCCCACATGGTGGCTTGGGGTCATTTCTTTGAAGAATCATATGCTTGTTTTCATTGCTTTTTAATAATGGCGAGTTTTTCTTTGTGGAATATAATCATTTTTTCATAACATGGAAGCTTTCTCATGATATTTAAAACAATTTTGATGAGGAAATAGTAGCCTTATGGGAAGCAAAAAATTTGCTTATCACTAAAATAGAACTAAATTGGCTAGGTTCATCCCCTTGAACATAGATTATTCCTGTAATGATTTTTACTTGCAGTGTGAAGAGATGTCACTAAATGAATGCTGTTTTCCCTGGGTACATTGCCAGGGAAGTCAATCATTTCTCTAGGTGATGATGGCTGAGAAGTCAGAGCCTACGGTAACTCAGCCAACTCCTTTTTCTAAAATGAAAAAGCTTACTATTAAAAAAAAGAGATGCTTTACTCAAACATTAAATAGAACTATTAATCAAATAGTCTTTTTAAAAATGTGTATAAGAAAGAGACATTCAGAGTAAAAAATTAAAGCAATTTCAGATCTGTGCAAAAATGTGTCATTTCTTTACTGTTTAACATATTCAATTATTTACATATGCTTCAAATATTCTCCAGAGTGCAGTATTAGCCTACCTTAAGACATCTTTTAGGGTTATAGATCTTCCCTGAAAAATCTCAATCAGAACATTTGAATAGCAGAGCATGGATATTCATCATTTTTTCTTGCTAGCCTCTTTAAGTTGTTTAAACACAGTATTTAAGTTGTATCTGGATTTAAAATGCTTGCAGGCTATTCTCAATTACAATAAGAAATAACCTTACCTTTACTCTCTCCATCTTATAACTCCTTACTTCAAAATGATAAGCAAAAACAGATTATGGGAAGTAAACCTCTGGCACTTAGCCCTAACCAGAAAGGACTCCATCAAATTTGTATCATTTCTTATTGAGAGTCTAATGATTTTTATGTATTTGCTTTTTCCTAAAGCATGCTTAAACTAACATGGAATCATAGCATAAATATCCTCCCAACACCCCCTTTCATTCCCTAGTCTTTTGTACTTTTTATACCTTCAGTGTTGTTTTTAATAATAGTAATAACAATCACATTGAGCATTTGTTGAAGGTTTTACTCATACCAGGTACCACCAGTCACTTTCTATATCCGATCTCACTTAATTTCCATATGATCTAGACATATAGTACATTTGATTCATATTTCGATAACTTTTTCAGAAGGATCACATAGGCAGTATGTGGCAGAACCAAGATGCAATTCAGAAATATTGTTTTGGACAATGTCAACTATATTAAAGTATTTGGAGATCTGAGAGTGTAGCAGTTAATTTTTAATTTTTCATAAGCTTATGGCTCCTCTAAGGGTAATTTAACCTAAAGTTATGCCTTTTTTATAGTCTCTATATTTTCCTGACAGAACTTTTAAAGGGACTCAAGTTTTTTATGTAAAAGAACTTTTTAAATGGAATAAAATTTAGTAAGGTTTTTTTGAATGGTAATCATTTTAAAGAAAGGAAGTTTGACATAACAATTTAGAGCATGGGCTTATTTAATCTAGACTCTGCCACTTTCTACTTATGTGATCTTGGGCAAGTGATGTAACCTCTCTGTGTGACAGTTTTCTCATTTGCATAATATAGTTAATGACACCTACTTTTCAGAAATACAGTATGATGAAATGGTACAATCTGCGTGAGGTTCCTTGTATGTTTCCTGGTATATAAATTTTCTTGTATTTACAATCTCTTAGTTATAAAGTCAATAAAATTATGATACTCTAGATCTTCTGTACATTCCATTTCAAGTAAAATATTGTAGAGCCTTCAATATCACAAGGTAGTTGAGGAAAAAATAGCTGTAGTGCTGGCTGAGAGAAGACTAGAGATCAGCTATCAACTTCCTTTATATTATACCACACCTCCACTAACTTCACTTGAGACAATACGGTAGGGATTGTTTGTAGAGAACTGTTGGGGCATCATCTGCCCCTTCTTTCAGTTAATCTTTGAAGAAAGCAAGGTAGCCTGGGGAACTGTACTCCATGAGGATTAGCATCTTAGTCTATTTGGGTTGCTATAACAAAAATACTGTAGACTGAGTAGCTTAAACAACAAACATTTATTTCTCACAGTTCTGGAGGCTGAGAAGTTCAAGATCAAGGTGCTGGCATATTGTGTCTGGTGAGATTCTGCTTCCTAATGCATAGAAGGCCATCTTCTCACTGTGTCCTCATATGGCAGGAGTAAGGGGGCCTCTTTTGTAATAGCACTAATCCCATTCATGAAGGCTCTGTTTTTATGTCATAAGCACCTCCTAAAAGTCCAACCTCAAAATACCATTACATTGGGGATTGGCTTTCAACATGTGAATATGATTGGGATACAAGCATTCAGTTTATGTTAGTTACCCTCCAAGATTTTAATGATGCTAATTACCAAGCTGTATAACTGTAACATCAGAACTTAAAAATATGGAACCCATGGTCATCTTGGGAGTTTTCTAGCTCTGAAACTGTAAGCAAACAAGCAATCCTATTTAGTTTCTGACCCTGGAACTACATAACAGAGATATCTGCCTCTTTCTGTTACACCTGGCATCTTCAAACTATTCCTGGGGGATAGTCTAGTTTCAAGCTATCTAAGTGAATGAGTCCAAACTGAGGGAATCCTAAGGGATGCTAAAAGGTTGAAATCAGCTCTGTTTTGCAGCCATTTGGGGATATAATATCACAATAAGGGTTATTATTACTGCCATAATGAAACTGTCGGGAGGTGACTATACCAAAATACCATAGCCCAGTTCTATTTCAAAAACTCTCCAGGCTAACCTCACTCCTTTGAGGGCAAATTGCAACCATATTGGTCTCCAAAGTGCTGTTCCACTCTTCATAACATTGCTGTCAGTGCACTATCATAGTGCTTTGATGATTAAAGATAATAATTGATAATCATCTATGTGAAGATATAGGAACATTTTAAAGATAAGTGCTACAAAATTTTTTGTTGCAGTTATTATGTGGCTTAAAAATTAATTGCATTCCCATCTTTCATCAACTTCATCAAGATTTAGGAGTTAATAAAAGTAGAGCACTTTGAGCTTCCTTTAAAAGATACTTTATAACTACAATGTATGTATCTCTATTAGAGAAAGTGCTTTGGTAGTGCCTTCCAACTTGCATCAGTATTTGTGGGCTTCGGTACATTTTTTAAAATAAACATGAAAGTTTAAGATTTATAGAAACTTTAAACATCATGGCATTCTAAATTAATACAAATAATATTTTGACCTGAGGAAAGTGAGGGTTAGTAACATTTAATAACTCTCAGGCAAATATTCAACTTCAAAAAAGTAACAGTAATCTCCGTTGAATGGCTTTAGTTAGCAGGGATACTTTTTACACAACTTTATTGAGATGTAATTCACATACTATGGAATTCACATATTAGAAGTGTATAGTTTTTTTAAAATACATCCACAGAGTTGTTCAAACAGCACCCCAACCTAATTTTAGAACAATCATCTCAAAGATGAACTACATACCCATTAGCACACCGAAGCCCCCATCCCAGAACTAGACAACCACTAATATGTTTTCTATTTCTATGGATGTACCTATTTTAGATATTATTATACATGGAATTGTATATATAAAATGTGGTCTTTTATAACTGGCTTATTTCAGTTAACATGTTTCCAAGATTTGTCCAGGATGTAGTAAATGTCAACATTTCATTTCATTGCTCTTTGATGTTACTTTTTATGTATATACTGTATTTTGTCATGTATAATGCACACTTTTTGCTCAAATTTTTGAGGGAAAATTAAGAATGCACGTTATATATGGGTAAAATTATTACATAGCATGGGTATAATAATCCTGGGTATAATGCACACTAAAACCATGGGTGTGCATTATATACAGCAAAATACAGTAGGTATTCATTAGTTGCTGGACATTTGAGTTGTTTCTACATTTGTCTATTGTGAATAATGCTGTGAACATTCATATACAAATTTCTGTAGGGGCATATGTCTTCAAATCTTTAGGGTATATATCTAGGAATGGACTTCTAGTTTGTACTGTAAGTCCATGCTTAACATTTTGAGGAACTGCCAGAATTTTTCCTAAAGTGATTATATTACTTTTCTCTCCCACCTCAATGTATAAGGGATCCAGTTCCTCCACATCCTTACCAACACTGGTTATGTCAGTCAATTCAATTATAGATTCTGTCATGGATGTGAACTATCTCAACCATGAGACATTTCAAGAGAAATATCTGAGGGTTTGATTTGCATTCCCCTGAGAGCTAACAGTGTTAACCCTCTTTTCATGTGCTTATTAGCCATGTAAATATCTTATTTGGAGAAGTGCTTATTCACATAATTTGTCCAGTTTTAAAATTAGTTGTTTTTTCCTCTTTGAGTTTTAAGTGTTCAATTCTCTATACTAGTCCTCATTATAATATATATTTCCGAATATTGTCTCCCATATCATATGCTGTCTTTTCACTTCCTTGAGGTTACTGCTTATACAAAAATATTTTTAATTTTGATGAAGTACAATTTACCTTTTTGTTCTATTGTCACATGCCTCTGGTATTGTATCTATGACAAAGTTGTGAAGACAGACTTTCATGTCACCTTCTAATAATTTTATACTCATATATCTTACATATAGGCTTTTCATTTGTTTTGAGATTTTTTTGATGTATGGGATGAGGTAGGCATTCACTTTGACTCTTTTGTACATGTATATTCAGTTGTCATAATATTTGATGAAATAGTATACATTCCTATTGAATGTTCTTTTGATCATATGTAACAGTTTATTTCTGGACTCTCAATTCTATTTGAGATATATATACCATTTACATGTATTTATATATGTCTATTTTATGCTAATACCACATTTCTTTGATTACTATAACTTTGTTGTAAGTTTTGAAATTGAGAAGTGAGTCTTCCAGCTGAATTCCTTTTCAAATTCATTTTGTCTATTTTGGGTACCATGCATTTGCATATTAATTTTAGGATCACATCATCAATTTCTCCAAGAAACCACCAGGACTATTGGTAAAGGCCGTGTTCCATTATAGATCAATTTGTGAATATTAACATACTAATAATATTGTGTCTTCTGATCCATGTATGCCTTTCCATTTATTACATGTTCTTTAACTTTTTAATAATGTGTTTTAGTTTTCTGTAGGTAATTCTTACGTTCATTTTTAAAAACTTATTCCAAAGTACATAACTATTTTGGATGCTATTTTAAATGAAATTTGTCTTAATTTAACTGTTGGATTGTTCATTGATTTTTGAATATCAAACTTGTATCCTCAAAACAAGTATATTACTTATAGTAGACAATAGTGGATTCCATATACAAGTGTAGATAAGAAAACATTCAGTCACTCACAATTAAATATGATGTTACCTATTAGTTTTTGTATACGCTTTTTGTCAGGATGAGGAGGTTCTCTTTTTTTCCTGGCTTGTTTAGTGATTTAATATTGAAAAGTTATTTATTTTTTTATTTTTTTTTAAAGATTTTACTTATTTATTTTTTTAGAGAGGGAAGGGAGGGAGAAAGAGAGAGAGAGAGAAACATCAATGTGCGGTTGCTAGGGGTCATGGCCTGCAACCCAGGCATGTACCCTGACTGGGAATCGAATCTGCAACACTTTGGTTCGCAGCCTGTGCTCAATCCACTGAGCTATGCCAGCCAGGGCTAAAAAGTTATTTATTTTTGTCAAATGCTATTTATGTATCTAATGAGAAATTCATGTTCATTTTATTCTATTAATATGAGGTATTATATATTTTTGTCTTTATTTTTCAGTAATCACTTTTATATATTTTCAACTTCATTAAGATATAACTGACATACAGTATGGTATAACTTTAAGTTGTACAGCATAAATAATCTCTGTTACTTATACTGTAGAATCACCACAGTATGTTTAGTTAACATCTATCATCATATACACAAAACAAAAAGAAAAGGAAAGGAAAACAGTGTTTTTCTCTTTGTGATGAAAACTTTTGGGGGCTACTTTCTTAATAACTTTGAAATATATCATACAGCAGTGTTAACTATAGTTACCATATTGTACATTACATTCCTAGTACCTATTTATTTTATAATTGAAAGTTTGTGCCTTTTGGACACTTTCATCCAATCCCCCTCAACCTCTGGTAACCACAAATCTGATCTCTTTTTAATGAGATTTTTTTTTTACATTCTATGTATATGTGACTTCATACAGTATTTACCTTTCTCTGTACAATATGCTTTAATTAGTATAATGGCCCCATGACCCATCCATATTGTCACCTATGGCATGATTTCCTTGTTTTTTGCAGCTGAATATTTTTCCTAGCTATATACATATATGTAGTTTTTCCTATACATATATAATCATAGTAGCATTATTTACAATAGCCAATATATGGAATGGCCTGTATCCATTTAACTGTCAATTGACACAAGCTATTTCCATATATTAGCTATTGTAATTAATGCTGCAATGATCATGGGAGTGGAGACATGTCTTTTATAGAGTGCTTTCACTGATTTGGGACACATTTCTAGTAGTGGAATTGCTGGATCATGTGATGGTTCTATTTTTACTATTTTGAGAAACTGTTATCCATAGTGGCTGCATCAATTTACAATCCCTTCAACAATGCACAAGGATTTCTTTTATCCACATTCTTGCCAGCATTTTTTATCTCTATTTTTTTTTTATGAGAGCTATCATAGCAGGCCTAAGGTGATATCGCATGTGGTTTTGGCTTGCATTTTCCTTCTGATTAGTGATGTCCAGCACTTTTTCATGTACTTGTTAGCTATTCCTACATCTTCTTTAGTAAAATGTCTACTGAGTTTCTTTGCCCAATTATTAATTGATTTATTAGATATTGAGTTGAATGAGTCCTTTATATATTTTGGGTATTAAGCCCTTATCAGATACATGACTTGCAAATATTTTCTCATTCCTTAGATTGTCTTTACATTTTGTTATTTCTTTTGCCGTGTAGAATTTTTTAGTTTGACATAGCCCCATTTGTTTATTTATTTATTTACTCCTTTATTTTTTGCTTTGTTGCTTGTACTGTAGGTATCACGTACAAAAAAAAATCTTTGCCAAAACCCATGTCAAGGAGATTTTCCTTTCCTATGATTTCTTTAAGAAATTTTATGGTTTTTGGTTTTATATATGTCTGTACTCTATTTTGAGTTAATTTTTGTGAACAGTGTAAATATTTATGATTGTTATATCTTCTTGGTAAATTGACCTCCTTATCACTACATAATGTTTTTTTCTTACTATTTTTAGGTTAAATAGATTTCAACCTAAAATCTATTTGTCTAATCTAAAATCTATCTGTCTAATGTAAGTATAGCTACTCCTGCTTTTTTGGTCACCATCAACAACAACAACAAAAGACTTTTACCTTATACCATATATAAAATTAGCCCAAATGGAACCAAAGCCTAAACATAAAGGTTAAAACTATAAAATTATTTTTAAAAGACCGAAAATAGCTTCATGAAATTGGATTTGGCAATGATTTCTAAAATATGACACCAAAAACACAGCACAAAGGAAAAATACATAAAATACATCAAAATTAAAAACTTTTGTGCATTAAAAGATACTATCAATGGAATAAAAAGCAACCCATGGAAAGGCAGAAAAAATTTGTGTTATAAATTGTATATCTAATAAGGGGCTAATATACATTAAAATAATTACTGATAGTGAAGTACTTACTATTGCCATTATGTTGTTACTTTTTGTATGCCTTGTTTTTGTGCCTCATTTCCTCCATTAATACCTTCCTTTCTGTTTGATTTCTTTTAAATGCCTGCCTGTGTTTTGGTTAAACAAGGAGCCATGTGCAAAATAAAGACATGGAACCATAATTCATGTTAAGAGCACAGTCCAGCTCAGCAAGGATCATAGCTTGACAAGAGCAATAAATCTTTTGCTATTTAGGGAGCTGATCTCTGAATACACATGTAATAAAACATTTCACTTCAGTTGTATACTTAGAACTTAAAGCTAACTGTTGACGGTTTATTTTCTAAAGTTAGTAAATAATTTTTATATGTCTTCAAATGTCTGTCTTTTTTTACATGGGTAGAATTAAGGTAATGTTTCATGTTAGAAAATATAATTTCAGGAAATCTAGATTTGTAATTGTATACCTAGGGCCTTTGGGTCAGAACGTAATCATTTCATATATTAGCTTATATTATTTTACTTATGTGTTTCCATGTTTTTAACAGCTAGAATTTTTAGTATCAATATGGTGAAATCAGGTTTGTTATGTTGAGTACTCTTTATAATTTTCTTGAAACATCTTGGAATTCCAGTTTTTCTGATCTTAATCTCTTGTGGTTTGTAAAATTTTAATTACTAAAATCATTACTAAAATCACTAGGAAAAACTCTCAATTAGCATTCTGTTATAAACTGCAAGAACTTTTAAGGCTAGTAAAATTTTCTAAACACTGGTTTCATATTACTTAACAGAAGAAAATGCATGTGCTTAAAAAATGTTAGGCGCTTGGCCAAAAGTTGTGTTATTGAATTTTCAACTTGTAAGGCTTGTGTAACTTCTGAAAGCTTTTCCAGACTTGATAGAGAGAAGAGGGAGGGAATATCTTTAAATAAGCCACTACGTCTCTTCTGCTTTGCTCCTGAACACATTGTTTTCAACCTGAAGCAACTTACTCCCCTCCTGCTACTGCATACTCCATGTAATCATCTGTTGTATATTTGCACTCTTGGCCTTTTGTTAAATTTCAGCAAGTGAAGCTGGTACATAATGAAGGCCCAAGTGAATTCAATCAATCAATCAGCCCATATTTATTGATTGTCTACCACATGCCTAGCAGTGTCCTCTTTAGGCTATACCTCATAATTGAAAAACATCTAGGAAACACTGCGTACTAAAACAGAATGATTGATAGGTTTGAATGCTCAACTGATACCAAAACAGCTGATAGAAAGCTAGAACACTGATTTATAAATCTCTTACTGCTGAACTTTGCTGAAGGACATAGTTATTGTCAGACGGTTTCAGTTAATCAAATTTCATTTAATGACATGCTAATTAATAATATACTGTATTTTTCTGACTCACATAAAATATATTTCACATAGGAACTTTGCTAAATCCATAAACTGGTCTGAAAAATTTTAAATTGAATATCCAACATATGTGTAGAATTGTCTTTATAACAGAAAGATTTTTAAAATCAAATAAATGCATTTTTGTGTATATTCCATGTGTCTATATAAAAGTAGTTATACTAATTGTTTTAAGCACAATAGCTTGTCATTAATAAGCTCACAGCCTAACAGAAATATTACAGCAGAATTATACTTAGGGTCTAAATTATATAAAATGAAATATAGTAAAAATTTCTTTAAAATTTCTTAAATCATCAAAGTGATGTGTATATAATATATAATTGATATTCTGACATATGGTATCTATTTTAAGTATAATTTATGCTTTTCCATGGGAAAGATAAGCATATGATAGTTGGATTCACAAACCTTAACTATCCATATGATGTACCTCTAGTTTACATGCAACTAATGTATCTGTTCTTAATCAAGAGTAGCAGATCTTCAACATTAGTCATTTCCTGGTATTCATTTTTTCCTCACCCAAAGATATATTTATTGATTTTAGAGAAAGAAGAGGGGAGAGAGAGACAGAGAGACAAAGAAACATGGATGGATTGGTTGCCTCCCATACCTGTCCCTACTGGGGATCAAACCCACAAGTCAGACATGTGCCCCGACTAGAGATCAAACCCACAACCCTTTGGTGTACTGGACAATGCTCCAACCAACTGAGATACTTGGCCAGGACAGCAGTTTCTTGCATTTACATTCAAAGTTGTGATTCTCCACCTCTCCATTAGTTTGAGCCTGACAACCATTGGTAGAGCCACTCCAATAATCTCCACACTGTCTAGTTCTCCTCTATCTCATGCACAAGATTTTTCCTCAGAAATACCTGTGTCTTATATTTCTCTTCCCAATTCCTACTTCCCCTAATGTAGTTCCAAGTCTGGATTACCTACCTCTTGACAAAACTATTATTAAAGTTTCTATACTTATTCAATTCACTATAAAACCTTTAGTCAAATTAATCATACAAGTGGATAGAAATACATTTGTGACCACATGACCCATTTGCTTAAAAACCTGTGACATCTCTCCATTTTGTACAGAATTAGATATAAATATACCTTGTCATTCATGATCTCCACAAAGTGACCCCAATTCTCTTTCTAGTTCTAGTCAAATTGACAATTCCCAATGATACCCTACCCATTTACTCCACTGTGCTCATGTCACTCTTTTTCCCAAAATGCTCTTTTTTATTTCTGTCTATCAAAATTCTGCTCATCTTTTAAGGTTTGGCTGAGATATCAATCCTCAAATTTGACGTAATTTTGCCATATCTTGAACTCCTATAGCACTTCATTTATTGCACTGCCCTTATGACACTTATCATAGCTTTCTTCGTATTAAAGTCATTTATGTACCTGTCTTATCTGTCCCTCTCAGATCATAGTTCTTGCCCTCCAGGAAATTATGTTTTACCTATCTTTTTTATTTCCTGTAGGACCTAAAACAGTACCTCGTATAGAAGAGATGCCTGATAAATATTTGAACAGAATTCAAATAAGTTACCTTGGAAAGTTATCTATACTTATTTCAATAATGTTCAATTTGTCAGAAAGTTTTTGAAGTCCTTTATGATTGTTTCAAGGGCCTGTAGGATTCTTTTAAAAGCTTTCAGTGATGACAAATCTTTGCCATTTGAGGGTATATTTGATAAAAGGAATTTATTCTTAGTCATACTTAGTGAATAATATGGATGTTCAATTTGGGCTGCTATATTTTCAGTTATTGTAAAAGTAATGTGAGATAATGAAACAGAATCTCTGGGTGAGTCATGAACTGACAACTCCAAAAGAAAAGTTCCCAAAATGCTTTCAACAATGGCAATATCAATGTAATGACTTTACAACTTTCTAAGTTTTCTACTTGGAAACATGCGGTACTCATTTGGATGTGTAAATTCTAATATATTTGTTGAATCAGTCTTGGCTCCTTGTAGATTAATTTTTCACTTTTCCAAACCAGAGTGTTGAAAAATGTGCTTGGAATTTAAATATCCTTTAAACAAGAAGTATATTACCTTGCTCATTTGAAATACTACATTCCATAGTTTCTGGTGGGGAAGACACTTTGTCATCATTATTGCACCAAAAAATTTTTCCAAATTGGAGGGAAATATATTTATAAAGTACTAGGATTCAACAAAGCTTACAATGCCTGGCTATTCTGAGTTTTACCAGAAACACAGGGAACTGAAGAATAGACTTAAAGTAACTAAACAATAATGGGTAATTGAATATAGCATCACATTGGGAACATTTTACTGTAGCGGGGTTTTACCTTGAATAAATGTATTTTTATAACTTTTTCTTAAAAGTATTATTTGCAGTTTATATCAGCTGTTGCCTGTCCTTAGCATATTGATTTAGTGAACTCAAAGTAAAATGGCAAGTCTAATGGCCAGGGACAGTCATAATCTACCTGGATTCAAATATTTTCAAAGTATTTTGAATATATTACTTTACAATTTACATTGATTAATCATCACATCTTGTTAATAGGCATAATAGTAATTCATAGGCCATGCTTGAATCTGATATATCAAATACAATAAATGCTTAATTGAATACCGCATTCCCACCATCACCACTTAGCAAGACTGATTTGCCTTATCAGTCAGTCTCTCAGGAGGTATGTGTTTGGGAGGGAAGGAGAGGACAAGATTTTGGCATACTCCAAATCTTTGTGTGTCCCAGGAAAAAGTATGGTGAATCACAGGCTAACTCACAACTCACAGGACCACCTTGGTCTATAGACACTCCCTATAATCCAACTGGAGTAGCATTTATCTCCTTGTGTGGTAATGCTGATGTAATAAGCCATTGCTGGCTATTTGCCTTAGGAGTTTCTACTTAAAAAGAAGCTTACAGTTATGTATGATGAATAAGTCTCAAGAGCTAATATATAGCATGATGACTATAGTTAATAATTTAATTATTGTTACTCATTCCACAAAACACTGCATTTTTAAATTTTATTTTTTAATTTAATTGTTAAAGTGCAGTTTTCTGTCTTTATTCCCATCCCAGCCCGCTCCTCCAGTGCTCCGCCCTCTCTCATTTCCACCCCTACTAGTTTTTGTCCATGTGTCCTTTATACTTGTTCCTGTAAACCCTTACCCTCTTCCCCTGAAATTCCCTCCCCTCTCCCCTCTGGTCATTTTTATTATAAAAATTTTATTTTCCATAGATTTCTAAATTCTGCTTTTAGGCCCCAACAATGTCCTAGAATTTTTCTTGAATTTCCAGGGGAACTTTGCACCACTTCTCAAATTTCCCACCAAGGAAGGCCTTTTCAATCTGTTGTGTTCAGTAAGGAAACTGGATTGTCTATTGGGGGAATATGCTTTGAATGAAAACCTATCTTGAAGTCTTATATGAATTTTTTGGTGTTGATCAGCATTCCAAGTAGTGCTGATGTATACCTTACTGAGATTCCATTTGTTGTTTCCACAGATTTCAGGAAACCTTACTGTGCCTTGGATTACAGGGTGTTCTAGAAAAAGAGCAGTAAGTAATCTTTCATTTAAAGCAACAAATGGGTTTTCCCCTGTTTTGTTAGTAGGAATGCCATTGAGAAAACTGTAATGATATTTGTAAAGTTGGCAAAACTGAACCTCAGTAAGACTGCATTATCTCAAAGGATATATTTCGTGATCATATTAATTAAATATACAACAAAAGTAACCTTAAATAAGATGCAGTAATCAGTACTCTGAATAATCTTTGAGTAGGTATTTGCAGTTTTAAAAAGCATTTACAGCTAATTAATAAAATATTGTACTTTTTCTACATCTAATTAACCCAGTTAATTTGATCATATAATTGAATCATTATTGATATAAACATGTCAGTCAAGGTTAAATAATTTACATTAGTATTAGAACATTTTGGTATTTAGCAGTGATGAATAACTAATATTTTAATAATATTATTTTGTTTTTATGCTAAAACTGTTGTGATGTTTATAATGTTAATATAACAGAACTTCATTAAAATTGTGTTCTCTCAACAAATCCCATTCAGTTGGTCTGTGTAGAACCCATATATCTGCATTTTAACAAGTATCTCAGTAGATTTTGATATAACTGTTCCATAGATAGGAAAAGGATTTTAATCATAAAAATGACTAGTACAGTTTTGGAAATATAACTCAAGTTACTGTATATTAGATAGGTTTGGGGTTAATAAAACAGAAGCTAGGACTCTAGACAGGATTATGTAGACTGCTTTTCCTTTCCTTTCCACACGAACTAAAACTATATACCGTGAAAGTAATATAGGAGGCCACCAAAGGAGAACTCTGAAGGATGGAAAGAAAGCAACTGGTTAGGGACTCCAAGACTTGGAGGAACTACATGGTATTTTGCCCCCATGTAACAGCAGAAGGTCACACAAGTTACACATCCCATAACCCCCAATCGAACATGAGAAGACAACTGGCATAGGCTCATTCCTCCCATTAATGAGATGGAAGTCCCACAGACATGAAGTGAGCTTGGTTACTTCAGCCCAAGGAGATCAACTGGAAACCTCAGTGACAGTGAGTGGCCAGGAGAAGTGCTTTTTTTCCATGCTGGGTCTGAACTTCTCCTCACTTACTTGGAGACACCAGGCAGCAACCAACAAAATGCAGCCTGGCCTGAGAAGCTTCTTTGGTTCTGTAGGTCAGAGAATTCTCTTTCCCACTTATATAATTATGTGGCTTAGTTAGTACTAGCAATAAACATCAGGACACCATAACTGCTCAGCCCAGGAAGTGTGTTATTCATCAGTGAAGGATGAATAATCTAATGGAGAATCTATTTTTCCACCTAGAGACACTGATCTGTAGGTTGACACCAATAGGCAGTATCTCTCCACAATAACCCTTCAGCTGGGAAAGGTCCTCTTTCTTCTCTGAATGTAGCACTATGGATCAGTGGAAGCCCAAGTGGCACCATATATACCAAACAAGTTAAAATACCACAAATGTTCTGAAAATAAAAATATCATTTGAACCACTAATTGGCTGTAAAAAAAGAAGGAAATCTTACTCTTTTTGACAGCATGGATGGACCTGGAGAGCATTATGCTAAGTGAAATAAGCCAGTCAGACAGAGAGAAATAAATACCATATGATTTTACTCATATGGGGAATCTAATGAACAAGCTGAACTAACAAGGAAAATTGGGACAGACTCATAGATGGAGAGCAGGATGACGGCTAGTGGGGGGGTGGCTAGGAGAAGGAGGAATTGAGCAAAGAAGAAAAAGGATTCATAACTGTAGTGATTGCAGGGCAGGAGGGGGATGGGTGGAAGCAGAAAAGGGTATAAGGAGGATAAATGGTGATAGAAAATAAAATAAAAAGTAGACCACAACCTTTGTGCTAAACACAGCTGGGTGATTGCCTGATAAAATAGAAAGATTTAAATGAGAACAAAAATCTTCTGTTATGGCTAAAATGCTGAGGATATCATTGAAAGTCACCTGTACTCCAAGAACCAGGAAAAGCACAGCTTGAATAATGAAAGAAAATCAACAGTAATAAACATTGAGGTGAATTAGGTAATGGAATTATCTGACAAGGATTTTAGAGCATCCATTATAAAAATGCTTCAACAAGCAATTACAAATTATTTTTAAACAAATAAAAATCTCAAAAGAGCAATCAAAATTATAAAAGAACCAAATTAGAATTATATAACTAAAAAGGACAATAACTGATTTTTTTAAATTTCTTTATTGCTCGATATTTGAGTGGTGATAAAAAAAAAAGAATCAATGAACTTGAGGACAGATTGATAGAATTGACCCAATTGGGACAACATAGAGAAAATACTGCAAAATAATAAACAGGAAATCAGAATCCTGTGTGGCAATAAGATATCATTCAATATTTGCATTTGCATCATTGGAGCCCCACAAAAAGAAAAAACAGAGAATGGGACTAAAAAAGTATTTAAAGAAATAATGTCTGAACACATCAAATTTGGGGAAAAATAACATAAACCTGCAGGTTCAGGAAGCTTAGTGAAATCTAAGCAAGATAAATGCAAATAAATCCACACCCAGATGCATCATAATTAAACTCCTGTAAACTAAACACAAGGAAATATCTTTAAATAAGCCAGAGAGAAATGATGTATTATCTATAGGAAAATGCCAATTTAGATATCAGTAGTGGATTTTTCATCTGAAATGTTCGAGGGAAAAAGGCCAATATTTTTCACATGTTTAAAGAAAACAACTTTCAACCAATAATTCTGGATGTCAAAACTATCCTTCAAGAATTAAGGAAAAATACAGATATTGCTAAATGAAAGAAAACTAAAAGAATTTGTTGATAACTGAACTACTGCATATCAGGCATCTGTATCAGCTATCTATTGCTGCTTAACACATCATCATGATTTTAGCAGCCTAAAATAACATCCATTTATTATCTCACAGTTTATTTGAGTTAGGAATCCAGGCATGGTTTAGCTAGATTTCCTGCTTAGGGTCTCACAATGATGCAATCAGGGTGTTGGCTGGGCTATATTCACATATGGAAGGTTGAATGAGGATGAATACACTTATAAACTGACTCAGGTTGTTGAAACATTTTATTTCCTGTGGCTGTAAGACCGAGGTCCTGTCTTCTCATTTTTTGTTAGCTGACTCATCTCCTAGAAGAGGCTGCCCACACTTCTAGGGTCTAGAGGCCCTCTTTAATTTCTAGGGGCCACCCACAAGTTCCAGATGCCTCACACAGTTTATTGACATACAGGCTTTTTAAAAAATAGTCACTTTTTCAAGTCACTGGAAGAGTCTCTAGACTGACTCTACTAACAAGAAAAGTGTTTTATAGGAATTCTGGCCAAGATGGAGGCATAGGTAGAAACCCTTCACTTCCTCACACAACCAAAAGGAGGATAACAACCAATCTAAAATCAATAAACAACCAGAAGTGCCAGAAAATCAAACTGCATGGAACTCCAACAACCATGGAATTAAAGAAACAGTCAAACAGAACCACCAGACCAGTAAGGTGACAGACAGAGAGAAACTGCAGTGAGGTGGCAGACCATGGGGGTGGGGCTGACTGTGGTGAGGTAGCAGGCTGCACAGGAGGAGCTGACTTAAAGGGAAACTGAGACTCAGAGGTAGCTGTGGACCAAGGTGGATGCCACAGTGGGAGAAACTCTCAGTCTCCCATGAGAGTTCAATGAAAAATGCGCTAGAGATGGCAGGTGAGCTGCATTGTTCCCTCTCTGGCCCCACGCCCATAGGCAGCGCTGCAGGGCAGCGAGGAGGGTTGCCCTGCCCTGGTGAATACCTAAGGCCCTGGCCCCTTACAACCTAACAGGGGCCCCAAACAAAGAAATAGGACCAAAATGAAAGGACAGAACAAAACCTCAGAAAGAGAGCTAAGTGATGAGGATATAGCCAACTTATCTGATGGAGAATTTAAAGCCCTGGTAATCAAAATGCTCACAGAACTGATTGAGCTTGGTCAAAAAATGAAAGAACAAATGAAAGATACCCAAATTGAAATAAAGCAAAATATTCAGGGAACCAACAGTGACAGGAAGGAAACCAGGACTCAAATCACTGATTTTGAACAAAAGGAAGAAATAAACATCCAACTGGAACAGAATGAAGAAACAAGAATTCAAAAAAGTGAAGAGAGAGTTACAAACCTCTGAGACAACCTGAAATGTTCCAATATCTAAATTATAGGGGTGCCAGAAGGAGAAGAACAACAGCAAGAAATTGAAAACTTATTTGAACAATAATGAAGGAAAACTTCCCCAATCTGAAGGAAATAGACTTCCAGGAAGTCCAGGAAGCCCAGAGAATCCCAAAGAAGTTGGACCCAAAGAGGAACACACCAAGGTACATTATCATTAAGTTACCCAAGATTAAAGACAAAGAGAGAATCTTAAAATCAGCAAGAGGAACGGAAAGAGTTACCTACAAAGGAGTGCCCATAACACTATCAGCTGTTTTCTCAAAACCAACCTTACAGGCAAGAATGGGCACTTCTTTCCAAGAAGTATTTAAAGTCATGAAAAGCAAGGATCTACATCCAAGAATACTCTATTCAGAAAAGCTATCATTAGAATGGAAGGGCAGATAAAATTCTTCCCAGATAAGGTCAAGTTAAAGGAGTTCATCATCACCAAGCAATTATTATATGAAATGTTAAAGGGACTTAGAAAAGGCAAATAAAAAATATGATCAGTAAAATGACAATAAACTCACAACTATCAACAAATGAACCTAAAAAAATAAAAGAAAAACAATGAAAACAAAAACTAAAAAAAAACAACTAGAACAGGAACAGAATCGGAGACATGGACATCATATGGATGATTTTCAGTGGGGAGAGGGAGGGAAGTAATGGGGGGGAAGTACAGGGAAGAAGAAATATAAATGGTAGGTATTAAATAGATGGAGAGAGGCAAAAATGGTATAGGAAACAGAGAACACTAAGAACTTATATGTACAACCCATGGACATGAACTAAGGGGTGGTGCTGGAGGGTTGAGGGTGCAGGGTGAGGGGCAGTAAAGGGGAGGAAATTGGGAAAACTGTAATAGCATAAAATACAATTTTTAAAAAGTCTTTTATAATGTAACATAATCACAAGGGTGACACCTCATCATCTTTGTTATATTCTTTTGGTTAAAAGCAAGTCATAGGTCCCATCATACTCAGAAGGAAGGGATTATTTACATAAGAACATCAAAGCCAGGTGGTGGGATAATGAGTTTCCACCTCAGTGACTGTCTACCCCAGCAGTGGGTGACAGTAATGCTAGTACTGTCTTGAGGATGTTGTGAGACTATGGTGCAGAGAAAAGAAGCCCAGGTAGGGCCTGGAAATGCTCTTTGAGTTGAGGGAATGGAGCTAAGAGTCCAGGGAGAATAAGATGGTTAGAGTTTGCGGGATAGCATATTGGAGAAGCAAGCACTATGCAGAAAAAGAACACAGGAAATCTGCAAAAGGTTATCCTTGAAAGTCAGCTGAGTATAGAGAACCCATGTGTATGGAGAAACCATGTCTGAAAAACAGTAGAAATAACTGTACTCATATGGACCTGTTCCAACCAAGCAGAAAGAAAATTTTATAGTTTATGGGCCATTGTATAGAATACACAGAAAGTTTATTACAGATTAAATACTGTTCTTATTGTGCCTAACAAATCCAAATCTTAAAAGCAAGTTCACAAAGGACCAATCAGTTCCTTAATAACCTATTGGGATCCCAGAACAAAGCTAAATCTTAATTGTAGAACATATAACAAGGTAAAATGTATAGTACCTGTCATCCATCAAAAATTACTACAATGTAGCCCTGGCTGGTGTGGCTCAGTGGATTGAGTGATGGCCTGTGAACCAAAAATTACTACAATGTAAAGAAGGAAAATATGACCAGTGATGTGGAGCAAATCATTAAATGAAAATGACCAGAACTGACACATATGTTAGTTTTAGCAGAAGAAACTATTAAAACCATTATTATGACTGCATTTTATTTTATTTTATTTTATTTTATTTTAACATTTTATTTCTTTATGTTTAGAGAGAGAAAGGATGGGAGGAAAAGGAGAGAAACATCAATGTGTGGTTGCCTCTCATGTGCCCCCTACTGGGGACCTGGCCAGCATCCCAGGCATGTGCCCTGACTGGGACTCGAACTGGTGACCCTTTGCTTTTTAGTCCGGCACTCAATGCATTGAGCCACACTAGTCAGGGTTATGGTTGTGTTCTAGATCTTTTAAAACTTAAGTGGCAACATGGAAAATATAAAGAGACATAAACAACTTCCAGAGTTGAAAACTACAATGTCTTTGGAGGAAACACAGTGGAAGGTACTAGTGGAATATTACTGTTGCAAAAGAAAAGATTAGTGAACCTGAAGGCATAGCAATATAATATATCCAAAGTGAAAAAAAGAAAAAAATAACACAAAAAGAGCATCAGTGAGCTGTGGAAGAATTTCAAGTAACCTAATATATATGTGTGTGTGTGTGTGTGTGTGTGTGTGTGTGTGTGTGTGTGTAATTGAAGTATCTCAAAGCATTTGAGGAGGGAGGACAAAAAATATTTGAATAAAAATAATGTATTAAAATATTCAAATTTGATGAACCTATAAACATACGGATAGAAGAAGCTCTATGAAACTCAAGTACAAGAACCAAAAAAGTACTTCATAATAATTTTAAAATGTTCAATACTCTTGATTTAGAAAAAACTTTAAAGCATCTTGATAATATATATGTTATGAACAGAGAAGCAAAGTTAAGGATGACATCAGGTTTTTCATCAGAAAAAATACAAGTGAAAAGACAGTGGCACAATATCATTAAAGTACTGAAGAAAAACCATCAACTTGACTGTTATGCTCAAGTACAATATTGTTCAAAATTTACCATGAAATAAAGACTTTTTAAGATATATACAAAGTGAAAAATTCATATTCAGCAAACTCACACATAAATGTTAAAGAATTTCCTTCATGCAAAAGAAATATGGTACTGCATCAAAACTTGGATCTACACAAAAGAACAAAGAGCACTGGAAAAGTTAACCACATGGGTAAATATTTTTTTCACATATTTAAAAATAATTGACTGTTGAATGAAATAATGATATAATATGAGACTAAGAGCATAAATATAAGTAAAATATATGATAACAAATCAATAATGGCTGGGAGGAAAGAAAAGGAAATACACTACTATAAGGTTCTTAAACTAGTAACATGAAGTAGTTAATCATGTTAAGGTAAAATGTTAAAGATGTATATTATAAACCCTAAAGCAGTAGTTCTGATCTAAAGATGATTTTGCCATACAGGGAACATTTAGCAATGTCTGGATACATTTTTGCTTGTCACAACTTGGAGACGTACAAGGGGCATCTACCGGCAGAGACCACAGATGCCATTAAGCATTCTTTGATGCATAGGACTGACTCTGACAACAAATAATTACCCAGCCTAAAAATGTCAATAATGCTGCTGTTGAGAAACCTTGCCCTAAAGCAACTAGTACAACAACCAAACAGAGATATAGCTAATAAGCCAAAAAGTAAACAGATAAAATTAAATAATAAAAGTAATTCCATACTTGTTTTTAAAAAGTAATAAAAATAGTAAGGAAAAATGAAGAATAAATGCTTAAAAGGGAAAACAAATAACAAGGTGATAGACAAACCTATCTCTGTTAATAATCACATTCACTGTAAATGACTCAAACATGTTAATTAAATGTCATAGTCAAATCAGATTAAAAAATAGAAGACCCAACTGTATACTGCCCACAAGAAAGATACACACTTTGTAAATATGCAGATAAGTTAAATGGCTATATTGCTAAGAGAGGAAGTTAATATCAGAGCAAAGATTATTAACAGGAATAAAGAAGGTCATTTGTTATTGACCAGTCAATCTATCAAAAGGACATAACAGTTGTAATCATTTATGCACCTTATAACAGAGCTTCAAAATATAAGAAGCCCAAACTAATAGAACTATAAGGAGAAATAGACAAATTACCAAGTATACTTAGAGTTTTCAGTACCCTTCTCTCAAAAATTTATAGAAAAAATACACAGGAATCAGAAGATGTGGATGACATTATTAAGCTCCTTGACCTAATTGACAATTGTGGAGCTATCTGACCAGCAATAGCAATCATGAGCAAGTGTACTCATTATGTTTTCCAAAATAAATTAATTTTGAGCCACACAAAATAGTTTTAATAAATTTCAAGTTTAAAGTTATTCAAAATATGTTATTTGACCACAAAGGAAGTAAACTAGGAACCAGAAACAGAAAGATTTCCAAAAAGCATTTCTTTTTTTAAATTTTATTTCTTTTTAGAGAGAGGAGAAGGAAGGGAGAAAGAGAGTGAGAGAAATATCAATGTGTGGTTACCTCTTGCACACCCCCTACCGGGGACCTGGCCCACAATGCAGGCATGTGCCCTGACTGGGAATCGAACTGGCGACCCTTTGGTTCACAGGCTGGCACTCAATCCAGTGAGCCACACCAGCCCTAGGACAGCACATTTCTAAGTAATCAATGAATAAATGAAAATAAAAGATAAAGTAGAAAGTATCATTAACTGAATAAAAATGAACACAGATCATTTCAAAATTTTGTGAAAGCAGTAATTATGAGTAACTATATAGCACTAAATGACCATATCAGAAAAAGAGTAATACAAAAAAAAAAAAAAACGTTTCCAATTAGCGACTTCAGCTTCAATTGCAAATGAATGTATACAAAGCAAAACAACAGAGTGGTTATCAATGAAATAAAAAACATAAATAGATTCGAGAAAAATAGAAATCATAAGATGATTTTTAAAAATCAACAAAATTGATAAACCAGCTATGACCTGTGTAGCTCAGTTGGTTGGGCATCATCCTGCAAAGTGAAAGGTTGCTCGTTCAATTCTCAGGAAAGGCACATGCCAGGGTTGTGGTTTGGTCCCCAATCAGTGCATGTACCAGAGGCATCCAATCAATGTTTCTCTCTCACACTGGTGTTTCTCTGCCTTTCTTTCTCCCTCCATTACCTTCTCTCTAAAATCCATAAATAAAATCTTTTTAAAAATGATAAACCAAACTGTTCAGAACAGAAAGTTAAAAGATTTATAAATTATCAATATCAGAAATGAGAATGGTGGCATCACTGTAGTTTCTAATGACAGTAAAAGCACAAGGTAATATTATGAACAAGTGCATTGAAATAAATTAAAGAATGTAAACAAATTTAAAAATTGTCAGAGACACAAAAACCTAAAAATGCTTATTAAACAAGAAATACATAATTGCAATATTATATATATTTTAAAAATCAAAGTTAAAAATCTCATAAAGAAAAGCTCAAATGGCGAATTCTACCAAACATTTAAGACACAATGACAATTTTATACAAACTATTTCAGAAAATTAAAAAGAAAAATCCTTCCAGCTAATTCTATAAACCCAGCATTATGCTGACTCCCAAATTAGGCAAAGATATTACAATTAAGGAAAATAATAGACTGTTATATCTCATGAACATTGATGTAAAATCCTTAACAAAAGTTGAGCAAATCAGACTTCCAGCCAAGATGGAGGTGTAGGTAAATCCACTGTGCCTCCTTGCACAACCAAAAGAAGAATAACAAATTTAAAAACAAAAACAAAAACAAAATAACCAGAACTGCCAGGAAATCAAACTGTATGGAAGTCTGAGAACCAAAGAGTTAAAGAAGAAACAGTCATCCAGACCAGTAGACGGGGCAGAGATGGGCAGCCAGACTATAAGCCTGCTTTAACATGTAAAAAGTCAATGTAATCATGATCTTACCAAACTAAAACTAAATGAAAAATCATGTGATCATGTGAATACATGCAGGAAGATAATTTGACAAAATTTAACATCCATTCTTGACAAACACATAGAAAACTAGCAGTAGAGGGGAACTTCCTCAATTTTTAAAATGCATGTGCAAAACCCGATACTTAAAATCATTCTTAATTGTGGAAGACTGAGTGTCTCCCCACAAGGTCAGGTACAACACACAGGTGCCCCCTCTCACCAACATTGCATTGGAGGCTACAGGCAGTGCTGTGAGGCAAGAAAAAAATGTTGCCCAAGTTGCAAATGAAAATATCTTTATCACCAGATATCATTTATATAGAAAATACAATATATTTCATGAAAAAAGCAATTAGAATGAATAAGTGACTTTAGCAAGATTACAGGATACAAGATCAATATACAAAAATTGATTGTATGTCTACATACTAGCAACAAATGATCAGAAATTAAAAATTTAAAAATACCTTTAAAAGAATATAATAATATGAAATAGTGAGGCACAAACCTGACAAAGTTATGCTAAACCTACACATTGCAGAGTACATACTGGCATATTCTTAGTGGGTTCTGGCTAAGGGGCATTGACACTGGGAAGATTTTCTTTGAAAGTGGATGGAAAAAATTTGACAGGCAGCCGTTATATTTCATTTTGTGGGTAGAGTGTGCTTCCAGAAGAAGCTAGTTAGTGACCAACATGGTCATTGATCACAATGGCATTTTATATTTGATTATATGATTATTTCATTAATAATTATCATCCTATTAAATCTAAAGTGTTAGTTCCATGAAAGCAAGGAAAATATCTAAATATCTGTTTTTTTCTTACCATTGCATCCTTAAAAATCAACCACAATGTGGACCAGTGCAGTACAATAAAAATATAATATGAGCCACATATATAGGCTTACATATTCTAGTAGCAACATTAGTGAAAAGCTGCCAGGAAAATTAATTTTAATGATATACATTAACTCAATATATCCAAAATCTATCATTTGAATGTGTAATTAGTACAAAATTATTAAGATATTTTACATGTTCCCTTTTTACCATTACAACCTTTAAATCAGCATGTATTTCATACTTACAACACATATCAATTCAAGTGCTAAATTTTTATCACACAAACTTGATCTACATATAAATTTCACAAGATTTACAGTTGAAAAGTAGATTTAAATACCTAGCTTTTTTTATATATTCCATGTCACTGTACAAAGTGACTGTGACGTTACTGACTGTATTCCCTATGGTATACTTTACATGTTCATGACTTATGTTATAAGTTTGTACCTCTTAATCTCCTTCACCATTTTACCTGTCTCCCCACTGCTAAACCCTCTGGCAATTATCATTTGTTTTCTGTATCTAAGAGTCTGCTTGTTTAGTTTTTTAGATTCCACATATAAGTAAAATCATATGTAATTTGCCTTTCTCTGATACATTTCACTTAGCATAATACCCTCAAGGTATATCCATGTTGTCACAAATAGCAAGGTTTTATTCTTTTTTTTGGCAGAGCAATATTTCATTATGTAGATAAACATACTGCTTCCATATACTGGCTATTACAAATAATGCTTCAGTGAACATAGTGCTGCATATATCTTTTCAAATTAGTGTTTTGTTTTCTTACAAACAAAGGTGGAATTACCTGGTCCTTTTTTGTCTCTTGTTATAGCCTTTGTTTGAAGTCTGTTTTGTCTGGGCCCTGGCCCGGTAGCTCAGTTGGTTGCAGTGTCATACCCTACACCAAAATGTTGTGGGTTTGATCCCCAGTCAGGGTGCATACAACAGTTAACCAATCGATGTTTTTCTCTCTCACATCAATGTCCCTCTCTCTTGCTCTCTCCCTCTCCCCCAACTTCTTCTCTCACTAAAATAAAAAACATATCCTTGGATGAAGATTAAAAATATAATAATAAAAATAAATTGTATTTTCTCTGGTATAAGTATTGGTGTCCTAGAGTTTTGTTTTGTGTCTATTTTCATGAAATATTTTTTCCATCTCTTTCGGTCTTTGTTTATCTTTTAATCTGAAATGAATCTTATATAGGCAGCATATGTAAGTGTCCTGTTTTTTTATCCCTTCAGCCACCATATGTCTTTTTAATGGAGCTCTTAATTTATTTATATTTAAAGTAATTATTGATAGCTATGTAATTATTGTCATTTTAATTGTTTTCATACTAGCTTTATAAGTGGTCAGTCTACTTACCTTTACTATATGTTTGCATTTACTAGTGAGATTTTTGTTTCCTTATTTTCTTATTTCTGATTTTGGCCTTTTCTTTTTTGTTTAAAAATCCCCTTTAATATTTCTTGTAAAGCTGGGTTAGTGGTGATGAATTCTTTTAGCTGTTGTTTGTCTGGGAAAATATTGATCTCTCCTTCAATTTTGAATGATAACTTTGCTAGGTACAGTATTCTTGGTTGCGGTTTTTTTTTTCCTTTTTATCATGTTGAATATATTGTGTTGCTCTTTTCTGGTTTTCAAAGTTTCGGTTGAAAAACTAGCTGTTAGTCTTATGGGCATTCCCTTGTGTGTATCTAGTTATTTTTTTCTTGCTGCTTTTAAGATTCTCTCTTTAAATTTTAACAGTTTATTAGAATGTGTCTTAGTATGGGTCTCTTTGTTTATCTAGTTTGAGACTCTCTGTTTCCTAGACATAGGGAAGTACACAGGTTTTCTAATAATTGAATTGAGTGCTATTTTTTAAAGTTTTTTGAGGTATAATTAACATAAAATAAATTGCCCATGTTTAAAATGTGCAATTTGATGTTTTGACATGTGTTTACACACAAGAGCCCATTTTTGGGTAAACATGCCTATCTTCCCAAAAGTTTCCGAATGCCCCCTTTCAATTTCCCTGTTTTTGCCCTCCTAACCACATGATGCAACCACTGAGTTGCTTCCTGTCACTAGTTTGCATTTTCAATAGTGTTATATAGTTGGAAGCATCTAATGTGTACTCTCTTTTTAACCTGCTTTCTTGTATTCAGCCTGATTATTCTGAGATTCATGCACGTTGATGTGTACATGAATAGTTCATTTTTTGTTGTTGTTGGGTAGTATGTCCCTATAAGAATAAAAACAATTTGTTTACCCATTTACCTCTGAACATCATTTTGTTTCCAGATTTTGGCTATTACAAATAAAGTTGCTATAAACATTCATGTGCAAGTGTTTGTATGGACATCTGCTATTATTCTTGGGTAAATACTTACCAGTAAAATAACTGGATCATAGGGTGGGTGTATGCTTAACTTTTTAAGAAACTGTCTTAGCCCTGGCTGGTGTGGCTCAGTGGATTGAGCGCGGGCTGCAAACCAAAGTGTCGTGGGTTCAATTCCCAGCCAGGGTACATGCCTGGGTTGCAGGCCACGGCCCCCAGCAACCGCACACATGTTTCTCTCTCTCTCTCTCTATTTCTCCCTCCCTTCCCTCTCTAAAGAATAAATAAAATCTTAAAAAAAGAAAAAACTGTCTTAAAGGGTCCAGGCACAGACTAACTTGGATACATTCCAGCACGGGGGCAGGAGACTGAAAGGCGTCAGAGACATATGGGGAGGAACTGAATTGTTCAGCATCAGGGTGAGAGCTAGGGTAAAGCTTTCTCCCAGAAAAAGTACTGGCAGAGGCCATTGTTCTTTCTGTAGTCCTACCCTACAGAGCCAGCAGGGAGGCACCATATCTGAGACTCCATTAACCTGGATTACACTGTTTGTCCCACCCTGGTGATTCCCTGAAGCCCTGCCCCACTCAACTTTTGGGCCCACCCAAGCTATTTCCAGTGGCTTTTTCAGATGAATGGCTTGTCTTAGCTCATGCTTCAGATTTTCCTAAATTATCTCAAGCAAGCAGTATGTGGCTTCAGTGAGCCCTGTATTTCTCACTATGTTGCCCCAGGCCTGCCACTAGCAGCAGCCAGTCTTGGTTCACAGCTTAACCTCTCCTGGGCATCTCCATGCCCAGCACAAATAGTAGCCATTTGTAGATCACTTTGTAGTTTATTCTATGTGACCCTGTATAGAACACAGGTGGTGACTGAGTTTGGATGTGCCAAAAGCAATCAAGCCTAAACTGAAAGAGAAGGATGCACACAGCCCACATAGTGGGCACATTTTGAATACTCAGTTTGAGTGATGGGGAGGCTGTGCCATTGGACACTACAAGACACCCACTATATTAGGCCACTCTATCAAGCTTGGGAATCATAACAGCTCTACCTAATAGATAGAAACAAATACATGGAAGCTGCCAAAATGATAACAGAAAGAAAAAATGGCCCAAATGAAAGAACAGAACAGAACTCCAGGAAAAGAACTAAACAGAATGCAGACAAGCAAGCTGCTAGATGAAGAGTCCAATACACTGGTTATAAGGATGCTGAGTGAACGTAATGAGGACCTCAACAGCATAAAAAGATCCAGTCAGAAATGAAGGATACACTAATTGAAATAAGGAACAATTTACAGGGAATCAATAGTAGAGTGGATGAAGCCGAGAATCAGATCAGTGATTTGGAACATAAGGAAGCAAAAAACAACACATCAAAACAACAAGAAGATAAAAGAATCCAAAAAAAATGAGGATAGTATAAAGAACCTTTGGGAGAACTTCAAGCATGCCAACATTCACATCATGGGGGTGCTGGAAGGAGAAAAGAATGAACAAGAAATTGAAAATTTACTTGAGAAAATAATGAAAGAAAACTCCTAATCTGGCAAAGGAAATAGACATACAAGTCCAGGAAGCACAAATAGTCCCAAACAAGTTGGACCCAAAGAGGGCCACACCAAGAGACATCATAATTAAAATGCCAAAGGTTAAATAAAAGGAGAGAGTCTTGAAAACAGCAAGAGAAAAGCAGGTAGTTACCTACAAGGGAGCTCCCATAAGACTGTAAGCTGATTTCTCAAAAGAAACTCTGCAGGCTAGAAAGGTTAGGCAAGATATAGTCAAAGTGATGATTTTATCATATCTTCATTCACCCATGCAAGTTCAGTCCTTTCACTTCTCCCCCTTTTATGTTTTTGTTTTCACAAATATTCCCTTTTCATGTTCTGTATGTATTTCCAAATTGCAGTAGCTATTATCTTCTTTTTAAAAAAATGTTTAAGCCCTGGCCAGTGTGCCTGAGATGGCTAGGCATTGTCCAGAAAACTGAAAGGTCATCAGTTTGATTCCCAGTCAGGATGCATGCCTAGATTGCAAGTTCCTTCTGCAGTCAGGGTGCATACTGAAGGTAGCCAATTGATGTTTGTCTCTCACATTGATGTTTCTTTTCCTCTCTCTCTTCTTCCCTTACCCTCTCTCTAAAAATCAAAAATAAAAATAATTTTTTTATTGTTGTACAATTACAGTTGTCCCCATTTACCCTCATTACTCTCCTCCTGTCTTACCCGCCCCAGTTTAAAAATAAATTTTTAAAAAATGTTTGATTTCACTCCTGCATAGTTTATAGGATTTCTGCTAAAAAATCTTATGATAATCAAATAAGGTTTCCTTTATAGCTTACTGTCTTCTTTTGTGTGGGTGCCCTGAGAATTGTTTGTTGTTCATTTTTGACAGCTTTAATACAATGTGCCTTAGAGAAAATCTGTTTGGATTGAGGTAATTAGGTATTCCATTAGTTTCTTGGATTTGAGAGTTCAGTTTTTTCCTAAGGTTTGGAAAGTTATCATCAATTATTTGTTTGAATAAGCTCTCTCTTTTCTCTCTCTCTTCTCCTTTTGTTATATCAATTATTCTTATATTGTCTATCTAATGGAGTCAGAAAATTCTTATAGTGTTCTTGCATTTTTTTCCTCAGGTCTCTGTTTTTTTTCTTAAGTCATTTCTAGATTTCTATCTTTGGTATCTCTATTTTTTTTTTTGCTTCATGTAATTTGCTGTATTTTTTCTTAAGATTTTATTTATTTATTATTGATTTTTAAAGAGAGGGGAAGGGAGGGAGACAGCAAGGGAGAGAAACATCAATGTGGGATTGCCTCTCACGTGCCCCCCCACCAGGGACCTAGTCCACAACCCAGGCACATGCCCCGGCTGGGAATTGAACCAGTGACCCTTTGGTTCACAGGCCAGCACTCAATCCACTGAGCCACACCAGCCAGGGCTAATTTGCTGTATTTCTGAATCTTACTAGTTCATTCTTTTTTCTTACTCATTGAATTCTTTGGATCCAGAATTTCTGTTTGGATCTTTTTCAGTCATTTTTAACTCTTTGATAAAGTACTCCTGTTTTTCATTGAGTTTATTTATGAGCTTCTTGGACTTCTTTTATGAATTTTTTGTATGCCATTGAGTTTTTTGAAAACTTTAGTCTCAAAATTTCCATCATTTAAATTATAGTCTTCTATGTCTTTTAGTTTATTTTCTGAGGAGTTTTTATTTTCTATCTGAATTCCCTTTTTACCTTGGTTATTCATCATATGTCATGGATTATTTCTTAGTCTGGACATTTGTGGGAGTATTTTTTTTCTTTTTTAGTCTTAACTGTTCAGCAGGTTGGTTAGTAGAGGTCTTTGTTTCCTGTAGGTAATGCTGACATGAAAGTTTTTATTTTCTTTTAGCTTCACTACTGGGGCTTCAGGGAACTCTGTGGGTTGGTGTCACCTATGCAGTGAAAAACACTTGAGGTACGCATCTTCTTTATTGCACAGTTGCCTTGGACTCAGGGCACCTTTCTTGTGGTGGGATATGCTGGCTATGGATATTCTGGACAGCATGGATATTCTGGCTATGGATATTCTGGCCAGCACTGAGGTTCCACAATGAACCTCATGTTGTGTCTGTGCAGCCAAAAGCTGCCAACCATGCATTCTCTCTAAGGTGTCCTAGCTGTTTCTATCAGGCTGCACCATGATAGGTAGAGGAGGGGAAGTTAGGGGAAAGTGAGTTGGCACAACTGCAGCTCAGTGCTTTCCAGTAGGTTCATCTGCAATATGTATAGACCAACTGGGCTGTAAAGTTGTTTCTGTCCTTTTGTAATCTGCTCCATGATGATTTTTCTGCTGAGTGGTCCAGAGTGGGATGGGTTGCGATTTTCACATCTCTAGCTTTGTTTTTCTGGTAATGATAGTTTTTGAAATGTTGGCATCCTGTGCACCACTTTCCAACCCCTAACACTGCTCTGAGCCTCAATGTGTAACAGCCACACAACACTGATTGCCACTTCTACCCCTCTAGTTTGTCTATCCAGTGGGTGCTGCACCCTGATGTTTCAGTACTATCATGGCCACTTGGGCTGCAGCATGCACAAAACTGCATGTGTGGCCATCTTTGTTTCTCCCAGTGTCCCATATACCTGGATTGCTCCAATAGTTCCACCTTCAGATGTCTCAATGTACAGACCCTTCAGACATTCAGTCATGGAGGTCCTCTCATGCTGCCAGAACATCACCAGAAAAAAACATTTTTAAAGTCTGTAATTATTTTCTAGAATAAGTATTTGGAAAAAAATCACAGTGACTAACATTTTATTAATCACCTTAGAATATAGTATTTGCTCTTGGCATACAGAAAATTCTAGACAGTAGTTACACTTTCCAGTAACTTTGACTTTAAAGCATCAAGCAATCCTTACCTAAATAAGCTAACTGAGAAACATGATTCCTTAAAATAAAGGTTAAGTAGAATGCCTTTGTACTTTGCCTATATATTAATAAAAATAGTGGAAGGAATTGAATAAAGGTGGCCAAAAGTTACAATCTTCCAAAAATAAGGTAAGTACATACCAGGGATATAATATACATATGATGACTATAATTAACATTGGTGTATATTATATTTAAATGTTGTTAAAAATA
Source organism: Phyllostomus hastatus (assembly GCF_019186645.2). Classification (NCBI taxonomy): domain Eukaryota; kingdom Metazoa; phylum Chordata; class Mammalia; order Chiroptera; family Phyllostomidae; genus Phyllostomus; species Phyllostomus hastatus. The sequence continues at coordinate 8,098,822 of NW_025333909.1, read as the reverse complement.
GATCCTAAGAGCTCTCACCACAAGAAAAATATTTCTCCTTCTTTCTATTGTATCAGGTTATGTATATTAACAATACTTATTGTGGTAATCATTTCCCAATAAATGTAAGTCAAATCATTATGCTGTATGCCTTAAACTTATACAGTGCCCTAAATCTCTTTAATTCTATGAATGCTGAGAGAAGTAAGGAGCTGCAGAAGAAATATTTGAAGCTAGCAAAGGTTGGTTCATGAGGTTTAAGGAAAAAAAACCATCTACATAACACAAAATTGCAAGGTGAAGCAGCAAGTGTTGATGTGGAAGCTGAAGCAAGTTATTTAGAAGGTCTAGCTAAGGCAATTAATGAAGGTAAGTACACTAACAAATAGATTTTCAATGTAGATAAAATAGCCTTATATTGCAAGCAGATGCCATCTAACACTGTCATAGCTAGAAAGGAGAAGTCAATGTCTGGCTTCAAAGCTTCAATAGACAGGTTGAATCTCTAGTTAGAGACTAATGCAGCTGGTGACTTTAAGTAAAAGGAAATGCTTTCTGAAAATCTTAGGGCCCTTAGAAACTATGCTGAATCAATTCTGCCTATGATTTATAAATGAAACAAAAAAAGCCTGGATGACAACATCTGTTTACAACATACTTTATTGCATATTTTAAGCCACTGTTGAGAACTACTGATAAGAAAAGAGATTTCTTTGAAAAATATTACACTGATTGACAATGCCACTGCTCACCCAAGAACTCTGGTTGAGCTGTATAATGATATTAATGTTGTTTTCATGCCTGCTAAAACAATATCCATTCCTGATCCCATGGATCAAGAAGTAATTTTGATTACTTCAAGTCTTATATTTTTAAAAAAAATTATTTCATAATGCCATAGTGACCATAGATAGTGATTCCTCTAATGGATCTGGGCAAAGTAAATTGAAAACCTTCTGATAAAGATTCACCATTTAAGATGCTGATAAGAACATTTGTGATTCATGGGAAAAGGTCAAAATGTCAAAATTAGCAAGACTTTGGAAAAAGTTGATTTCATCCCTCAAAGATGACGTTAGGGAAATTAAGATATCAGTAGAGGATGTAACTGCAGATGTGGTGAAATTAGCAAGAATACTATAATTAGAAGTGGAGCCTTAAGATGTGACTACTTTGCTGTAATCTAACTATAAATCTGTAATGAATGAGGAGTTGCTTCCTATGACATAGCAAAGGAAGTGGTATCTTTTAAAATTTATTGATTGATTTTGAGAGAGAGAGAAACATCGATCTGTTGTTCCATTTATTGATGCATTCATTGGTTGATTTTTGTACGTTCGTTCCCTGATGTGGGATCAAACTTGCCACTTTGGCATTTTGGGATGATGCTCTAACCAACTGAGCTACCCAGCTGGGGCATTGAAAGTGATTTCTTGGTAGGAAATCTATTCTTGATGAAAGCAGTTTGAAGATTGTTGAATGAAAACAAAGGATTTAGAATATTACATAAACTTAGTTGATAAAATGACAGCAGGGTTTGAGAAGATTGACTCCAATTTTGAAAGATATTATATTATGGATAAAATGTTAACAAATATCACATTATACAGAGAAATCATTTGTGAAAGGAAGAGTCAATCAATGTGGCAAAGTTCATTGTTTTCTTATTTTAAGAAATTGTGACAGCCACCCCAACCTTCAGCAGCAACCACACTGGTCGATTAACAGCCATCAACATCAAGGGAAGATCTTTCACTTGCAAAATGATTACAATTCAATGAAGGCTCAGATGATGGCAAGCACTTTTTTGCAGTAAAGTATTTTTAATTATAGTATGTACATTTTTAGACATGATGCCATTGCACTCTTAAAGGTTACAGTACAGTGTAAAAATATTTTTTATATGCACTGGAAAACCAGAAATTTTATGTGACTTTCTTTACAGCAACATTTGCTTAATTGTGGTAGCCTGTAACTGAACCCACAATAATTCTGAGATATTTTGTATATAAAACAAATAAACATATCAAAATACTTGGTTAAAGAAATGTAACTGAAAACCACAAGATAGATATGGTACCCCTTCTTACCTGAAGGGGATAAGTTCAAAGATCTTCAGTGGGTAGTACTGAAATTTCAACTTTTCTCTTACTGGAAGCACTTTATGGATTCTCTTTGGCATATCTGAGTTACCAGCATCACTATTTTTCTGTTTGGGGGTCATTATTAAGTAAATAAGGGTTACTTGAAACAAGCACACCTACAGGCAGGCAATCTGATAACTAAGACAGCCAGTAAGTGACTAACAGGTGGGTAGTGAATACAGCATGAGTATACAGCTAGAAAAAAAGGTGATTTACATCCACGATAGAGCAGAACAGCACAAGATTTTATCATGTGACTCAAAACAGTACACAATTTAAAACTCATGAATCTTCTATTTCTGTAATTTTCTATTTAATATTTCCAGATCATGGTTGACCATGGATAACTGAAACTGTGGAAAGTAAAACCACAGATAAGGGAAAACTACTGTGTTAATTTTTACTAAAGTAACAAAAATTACAAAGTTCAGCTAGCATTGATATAGATATAGGGAATTGGGACTACCATATATTTCAGCCTTCAAAATGATTAAAAATTCCAATCACATACTCCTGTAGGATAAAGGGGTTTTACTGACCTCAGGAGTTACACCACAGCCTCTGTTTATTCATTCTGTTTCCAAGTGGAATCCTTATATCACCCTGTGTGTCATCCAGTGTTTTCCTCTTCCTGGCTGTGAGTAAGAAAATAATACACTGAGTTGATTGCATCTGTCTGGTGTTGGAAGTCATTTGTTCCACCATCCTCAAAAGCCACACTAGATCCCAAGGAATTTGGGATCTTGTTGATTTTCTTGCTGATTTCTTGAAAACGAAGTCCCAAAAGCCACACTAGATCAAATGGATTCAATTGATATTTTTAGAACATTTAACATCAAGGCCACAGAATATACATTTCATTCAAGTGCACATGTAACATTTTCCAGATTAGACCACATGTTAGGCCACAAAACTAGTCTCATTAAATATAAGAAGATTGAAATCCTATCAGGAAACTTCTCTGACAACAGTGGTATGAAAGAGTAAGTCAATTACAATACAAAAACTGAAAAACACACAAACACACAGAGGTTAAATAACATCTTACTAAGTGATGAATGAATTAACAATAAAATCAAAGAAGAAATCAAAAGATATCTTAAAACAAATGCAAACACAAACAACCTGAAATCTATGGGGCACAGAAAAAACAGTATTAAGAGGGAAATTTATGCCCTGGCTGGCATAGCTCAGTGGATTGAGTGCGGGCTGTGAACCAAAGTGTTGCAGGTTTGATTCCCAGTCAGGGTACATGCCTGGGTTGCAGGCCATGACCCCCAGCAACCGCACATGGATGTTTCTCTCTCTCTCTCTCTCTCTCTCTGTCTCTGTCTCTGTCTGTCTGTCTGTCTCTCTCTCTCTCTCTCTCACTCTCCCTCCCTTCCCTCTCTAAAAATAAATAAATAAATAAAATCTTTTAAAAAAGAGGGAAATTTATAACAATACAGGCCTACCTACAAAAACAAGAAAAACATCAAATAAGCAATCTGAAATTTCAAAATTTAACCTAAAGGAACTACAAAAAGAGTAACAAAAAAGCCCAAAATGGGGAGAAGAAGGGATATATTCAATATTAGAACATAAATAAACAAAAAATGTCTTAAAAAAGCAAAACAAAAATAAACCAAGAGAATGTTTTCTGAAAAGATAACAGGATTGACAAACCTTTCAAATAGTAAAACGCAGAAATGAAAAAGAAAAAATGACAATTGAAACCACAAAAAATATAAAGAATTATAAGAAAATATACAAACAATTATATGCCAACAAGTTGGACAATCTAGAAGAAATAAATTCCTAGAGACACAATTTTCAAAGACAGAATCAAGAAGAAACTGAATATCTGAACAGACCGGTTACACAATGAAATTGAAACAGTAAAAAAAAAAAAAAAATTCCCAACGAAAAAGAGTCCTGGGCAGGGTGAATTCACAGGTGAATGTTAACAAACATTCAATGGAGAATTAACACCTCTCCTTCTCAAAGTATTTCCAAAAATTCAAGAGGCAGGAAGAATCCCAAGCTCATTTAACAAGTCCAGCATTATCTTGATTCCAAAACCAGATAAAGACACTATTAAGATTAAAAAAGTATAGACCAATATCACTGTGGAACAAAAATGCTAAAATCCTTGTCAAAATATTAGCAATCTGAATTCAGCAATATGTTAAAATGATCATACACCATGATATATGAAGAGGGATTTATTCCTGTAATGCAAATACTATGTCTTCAAATCAGTTAACATGAAATATCACATAAACAAAACAAAACAAAACATAGAAATCATATGATCATGTTAATAGATGAAAAAGCATTTGATAAAATCCAGCGTTCATTTATTACAAAAACCCTCATCAAAATGGGAATAGAGGGAATATACCTCAACATAAAAAAGCCATATGTGACAAATTCACAACTAACATCATATTCAATAGGGAAAAGCTAGAAGTATTTCCCTGAAGATCAAGAACAAGACAGGGATATTCACTTTTACAACTCATATTCAATATAGTACTGGAAGTTCTAGCCACAGCAATCAGACTAGAAATAACAGTAAAAGGCATCCAAATTGGAAAGGAAGAAGAAAAACAGTCATTATTTGCAGATGACAGAATACTGTATATAGAGAACCTTAAAAGATTTCACCAAAATTTACTAGACTTGATAAATAAATTTAGTGAACTAGCAGGACACAAAATAAATATACAGAAATTGGTTGCATTTTATACACCAGTAATGAACTATTTCAAAAGGAAACTAAAAAATAATCCCATTTACAATGGCATAAAACAATAAAATACCTAGGAATAAATTTAACCAAAGAAGTAAAAGACCCGTACTCTTAAGATTATAAAACTATGAAGAAAGAAATTGAATAATAAACATAATGGAAGCATATACCATACTCATTGATAGGAAGAAGTAACATCTTTAAAATGTCCCTATTACCCAAAACAATCTATAGATTCGATGCAATTCCTATTAAAATACTCTTGGTGATTTCACAGAACTAGAACAAGTAATTGAAAAATTTATATGGAACCACACAAGACCCCAGAGAGCTACAGAAATCTTGAGAAAAAAAAAATTAAGTTGGAGGTTTCAGGTTACCTAATGTCAAACTATACTACAAGGCTCTAATAATCAAAACAACAAAGGACTGGCATAAAAACATACATAAAGAGCAATGGAACAGAATAGAGAGCCCAGAAATAAGCTTACACCTAGATGACCAATTAATATGTGAGAAAGTAGGCAAGAACATAGAATGGGGTATAAACAGTCTATTCAATAAATGGTGTTGGGAAAATTGGACAGATACATGCAAAGGAAATGAAACTAGACTACCTTCTCACACTATACACAAGAATAAACTCAAAATGGATTTAAGGCTTAAATGTAATATTTGAAACCATAAAAATCCTAGGAGAGCCCTGGCTGGTGTAGCTCAATCGATTGAGCCTGGACTGAGAACCAAAGGGTAGCAGGTTCAATTCCCAGACAGGGAACACGCCTGGGTTGTGGGCCAGTTCCCCAGTAGTGGGGGTGTGACAGGCAACCACACATTGATGTTTCTCTCCCTCTTTTTCTCCCTCCCTTCCCCTCTCTCTAAAAATAAATAAATAAAATCTTTTTTTAAAATCCTAGAAGAAAGCATTAGCAGTAATATCTCTAACATTTCTCTTAGCAATACATTTTCTGATATATCTCCTTGAGCAAGGGAAACAAAAGAAAAAGTAAACAAATTGAGACTGCATCAAACTAAAAAGTTTTTGTAAAACAAGGAATCCATGAACAAAACAAAAAGGCAAACTACTGAATGGAGTAAGATAGTTGCCCATGATACACCCTTAGGTGTTAATATCCAAAAATTTAAAAAACTCAAAAACAAAAATAATTTTAACAATCTAATTGAACAATGTACAGAAGTCCTAAATTAACACTTCTTCAAAAAGACATACAAAAGGCCAATAGTTATGCAAAGATTTTAATGTCACTAATTATCAGACAAATGCAAATTAAAACCAGAATAAAATATCACCTAATACCAGTCAGAATGGTTGTCATCAATAAATCAATGAACAAGTGCTGGCAAGGATGTGGAGAAAAGGGAACTCTCATGCAGTGTTGTTGGGAATGCAGACTGGTCCAGCCAGTGTGGAAAACAGTACGGAGCTTCCTCAAAAAAATTAAAAATGAAAGTGCCTTATGTCCCAAACATTCCACTTTTGGATATTGGAATAACTCCCCAAATTCATAAGAATATAGGCACCCCTTTGTTCATGGCAATGTTGTTTATATGAACAAAGATACAGAAGCAACAAAGTGCCCATTGATAGATGAATGGATAAGAAAACGGTGGTACATATGTACAATGGAATACTACTTGGTCATAAAATAGAATGAAATCTTACCATTAGTGACAGCATGGATGGGCATAGAGGGTAGTATGCTAACTGAAATAAGTCAGTCAGAGAAAGACAAATACCACATAATTTCACTCAGATGTGGAACCCAAAAGAACAAAATAAATAAACAATAGAAACAGACTCATAGTTACAGAGAACAGACTGATGTTGCCAAAAGAGAGAGTGTTTGGAGGACTGGAGGAAAAGGTGAAGAGATTAGGAAGTAAAAAATGGTAGTTTGAAAATAGTCATGGGTAATTTACAATAGTCAATAGTAAAGTACAGCACAGGGAATATAGTTGATACTATTGTAATAACTATGTATGGTGTCAAATGGGTACTAGACTTACTGGGGTGATCACTTTTTAAGGTATATTAATGTCTAATCACTATGTTGTATACCTGACACTAATAATATATTGTATGTCATCTGTAATTGAAAAAATACATTTAAAAATAAAATTTTGATACTCCTCATTTTGAAGGGTTTGTCTGAGTCCAAATATATAGTTGAGTTCTATCTACATTTAACTGAAATACATAATTAAAACAGGAAACTCTGCTCTCCAATACCAGAATTTTGTTACCTTGTTTTTTTTTTATTTTTTAATCCTCACGTGAGGATGTTTATTGATTTTAGAGAAGAGGAAGGGGGAGGGAGAGAGAGAGTGAGAGAAACATTGATGTGAAAGAGAAACATTGATCAGTTACCTCCTGTACACACCCCAACTGGGGTTTGAATCCGCAATGTACGTATGTGCCCTGACTGGGGATTGAACCCTCAACATTTTGGTGCACAGGACAATGCTCCAACCAACTAAGCCACCCAGCCAGAGCTTACCTTGTGTTACTTTTAAAAGGGAAGCAAAGAACTTAATTCCTGGAAATGTCCTTGAGGTTGGCGAAGATACCAAAATATTCCTATTGTGCTGCAATATAATCTAAGTGAAATTAACACAATTATCTGGTCACTTGGACCAAGCCTCAGGTTTCACCCTGAATTTCAGGGTTACTGGGATGTTACTCTTTTCACAAAATCGACCTGCCAAATATGCCTCCCTCACTTGAGCCAATGTTTAGGTTGTGGCATGTCTTGTAACATGAAAGAGGCTTTAAAGTTCAATAGGAAGACAAAACTAATCTCCCCTTCAGATTTCCTCAGGGAAGAAACCACCTTTTCTTTTAAGTGTCCACCTTTTCTTCCCTGGCAAATGGGTATTCACTTTTTTTTTAAAAATATTTTATTTATTTATTTTTAGAGAGGGAAGGGAGGGAGATAGAGAGAGAGAGAGAGAGAAACATCAATGTGTGGTTGCTGGGGGTCATGGCCTGCAACCCAGGAATGTACCCTGGCTGGGAATCGAACCTGGGACACTTTGGTTCCCAGCCTGCACTCAATCCACTGAGCTACGCCAGCCAGGGCTCGGGTATTCACTTTTAATGCTAATCGATTTTTATTACTTCATTTATTTTATTATTTAAAATTTGCTCTTAGAAGCTTTAAAAATAACTGCTGTTCCCTCATAAGCTTCTGTTTAATAGGTGTTATCACAATAGGTCGCCCTATTAACAATCTGAGATCCCAGCACATTTCTAACAAATTAAATGAGGTTTTATTTAGTTCATTTTAAGAGATGAATCAGCTTTAGATGTCCTCTAAATGAATTAGAAATTAATTGGTTGCATGTGTTTCAGTTTTCTGTACATTATTTCTTCCTTTCTGTCAGTAATTTAAACTAGCTTGCACTGAAGAATTCGATGCAATGGCAATGGAAAAAATATGGGCAATTTATGCTGGCTGTTATGATGGACATTAATTTTGCTCTGGGTTTTATATTGAAAATTTTAGCTCCACAGCTATTGAACAATCAATATAGGATGGGTACCTAATGAGATTTTTATGTTGTAAATAACTTGAGGGTTATCCCATTTGATTAAAAAGCTTGGATGGCATGTTTTGATTTATTCATTTGGAACATGTAATTTGTACTAGTAAGTGAAATAAATGTTACTTATCAGGGCTTTTTAAGAAGTGGGAGAACAAATGTAGCAATCAGGAAATTAACACACACATAAAGTATACTACCTTTCTTATGAAGAGACACACATAAGAATACAGTGTAACTTCACTATCATAGTACAAAACGAAGAATTCATTTATTGATTTACCTCCTGATAGCTCCAATTCCTTTTTGAAAAGATATAGCTTTAAAACAAATTTGTTCCTATTGTTTAGTATTAATGTCAGTTTTAGCTATGATAATTCTTTTAAGTCATGTTGTATATATACATTATTTTCCATTGTTGCACAAATCCAATTAGGGAAAGTGTTTTATTTTAAACTTCTGTTAGAAAGGAAACGTTGAAAGCAGTGTACATCTAGAGAGGACTTGAAGTCTAGTCCTCATGTGGGACCAGACCATATCTTCTTAGGCAAAAGCAGCAATAGAACCTTATGCTTCACATCATAATTTGCAACATTTGCCCTCAACTCACTCACTCTCACAGGCTTTCTCTCACTCTCTTTCTGTCACTTTCACTTTCACCACAAATACATACATACACCTATAGGGCTTGGCAGGACATATTTTTAATTAAAGTTCATTTTTAGGTTTTTTCACCACCTCTTGAGATAGCTGGAAACATTATAGGTATAAAGCTAGTAGGAAAAAAATGAGATGTATTTCTATTTCCAGCTCTGCCATGGGTTCTCTGTGTCCTGTTAAATGTGTCCTCTGACTCTTCTCTTCCTGATTCCTTATCAGTAAAATAGAGGTTATTATTCTTTCACGCTTCTAATTTACATCCTAGGGATGCCTACAGGATTCACTCAATTAAAGTAATATATAAAGTCTGTAATTTATTGGTTTAAAAACCTAAGAACAAAAAGGATAGACTTGTTATGAAACTTCTTTAAGTCATAAATATGATTGTTTTCTTAGGGCTACATTATCTTCATACTTTTTATCTATCTTTTTAAGTAATTGTAAATTTAGTAGGAGACCTATCTGTATGAAAATCTAGATTAAGTTATCAAAAGGTAGCACAGTGATATAATCCTGACCCTATTATATTTTCAATATATGTAGTATAAATGTGAATGTGTGTATCATAGAAAAAAGGTGGAAAGAATATACATTACAATGTGAACAAGTGTTATTTCCAGGAGTGTGGTTAATTGAAATTCTGTTCGTTTTAAAAATTATCTGTATTTTTTATAATTACATGCATTATTTGTGTGATTATAACCATTTAAGAGCAACATTGCTTAACTACTATCAGTTAAAATTTTTGTCTATTTTATTCTAGTACACTTTCATGTTATAAAAATAAATATGAAAATACCCATTTCAAAATGGGGGGAACACAGTAAGAATTGTGAAATTAATGTAGCTACTGTTAAGTGTTGAAAATAACCTACCACATCTCACCATGATGATACTCTCTCTATATTTTTTATTTATTGATGAGAAAGGGGGAGAGAAAGAAAGAAGAGAGAGAGAGTTTTGTTGTCCCACTTATTGACACATTCATTGGTTGCCTCTGGTGTGTGCCCTGACCAGGGATTGAGCCTGCAACCTTGGTGTATCTGGACACTGCTCTAACCAACTGAGCTATCTGGCCAGGGTCTTATAGTATTTTTCTATTGATTACTCTAATTTTAAAATTTGTTCTACAGCTACAAGACCGCACTCAATTCAGTGACAGAGACTTAGCCACCCTTAAGAAATACTGGGACAACGGCATGACCAGCCTTGGCTCAATCTGTAGAGAGAAAATTGAAGCAGTTGCAACTGAATTAAATGTTGACTGTGAAATAGTTCGGGTAAGACATTTTCAATAACTTTTATGGTGTGGTTGATGAGTGTCATAAATAAAAGCTTTAAAAATTATATGAAGTAATAGAAATAATACCATCACTATAGTAAAAAAGGTAACCCAAATAATGGGAGGAAATATGTTCAAATTATATATCTGATAAGCAACTTGTATCCACAGTATGTAAAGACTCCTAGATATCAATAATAAAAGGCAAATAATGCAATTTTTAAAAAATGGGCAAAAAATTTGAATAAGCATTTATCCAAAGAAGATATACAAGTGGCCAATACACACACAAAAAGTTGTTCAACAAGATTTTTAATTATGGAAATTTAAATGATAATGTGATATCACTTAGCACCTACTATGAGGGCTAGAATCAAAAAGACAGATAACTACTGTTAGCTAGGATGTGGAGAAATTAGAACCATTATACACTTCTGGTAAAAATGTAAAATGTTTTAGCCTCTTTGGAAAACAGTTCTCTAAATTAGCAGATTTATTATACATCCCAGAAATCCTACTCTTAGGTATATACCTAAAAGAAATGAATCATATGTCCACTCAAAAACTTATACATGGATGTTTTTAACTGCATTATTCATAATAGCAAAAAGTAGAAAAACTCAACTGTCCATCAAGTAAATGGGTAACCAAAATATGACATATGCATATAATGAGGTGTTGTAGGGCTATGTCAAAGAATTAAATACTGAAACATGTAACAAAATAGATGCATCTTGAAAACATTACACTAAGTGAAAGAACAAGTTACAAAAGACCACATATTATATGAATCCATTTATATGAAATGTCCAGAATTGACACACAGAAACAGATTAGTGGATGCCTTGAGCTGGGTTTAAGGATGAATGGGGAGTGACTGCTAAAGGGTATATAGGTTTTCCTTTTTTGTGATAGAAATATTCTGAAATTAGATAGTGGTGATTGTTGCACAACTCTGTGACTATATTAAAAAATTTTCATTGTACATATTAAATGAGTAAAGTATATGCTATTTTAAATGTTTATGTTCCATTGTTTAAAAATTTACATGAGGTGATCTGAAATATATGTCACACATTATTTAATGAATGATAGATGGAAATTTATATTGATCAATCTTGGGAACAGCAGTTTTCATTCCATTTGAAAGATGCCATCAAGGAACATGTATAAAGGACCCATGGACAAAGACTATGGGGCTCAAAGATTGAATGTGGGAGGTGGGGGTAGGTAGGGCAGGGGAGAGTAATCTGGGATAAATGGGGACACTGTAATTGAATAACAATAAAATTTTTGAAAAAGAAAGATGTCAATATAAGATTTAGATAGTGGCATGGTATACTGGTGAATATTTAACAATCAAACCTTTAAGGAAAATATTTGTTGACTTCTATGATATGAAGATTCCCACTGTGGTTGATTCCATGGTTCTTTCAATGTAGAGTTCAGAAGAAATGCCAAGGGTTGGCTTTTGTGAGCAAGTATGAGGAAGCTTCAGCTCACAGTAAAGATTTGTCAAAAAAATATAAGAGGGAAGTACTGTTAAAGAAGTGACAAAATACAGAACTCTTCTATAGGAAGAAATATTTTCTCATACATACATGGAAAAAGATGGAGAAGTGTGGGGAGAAGTCATAGAGCACAGATTTATCAAAATAAATACTGTTCTCAAAATACTGTCCTGTTGAGAGCCTTGCTTTTTATTTTGTTAAGATCCAGATGGGAAATAAAAATAAATCTTGTATTTACTGAACATGCTGGGTGTTACCTATACTAACAAGTAGTTGGAAAAGCATTAGACACTTTTCCTATTTTTAAGGCACTCAGAGTCTAACTAAAGGGATGGCATGAGAATACAAATGACTGAAGAAAAATTGGATTGGAATTATGGTATGAGGATCCTAAGCAAAAGCTAAGAATAGGAAAATGTAAAGATGTGTTTTTGTTGTAATTGTCATTTTTTATCTTTTAAATCAGAGTTATGCATGTACATCACTTAAGGAATCAAGTTCTACCCAACTTAATACAAAACACTTCTCCTTCTCTCCTACCATTTTTCAGTAGCTAAAGTCAATTACTTCCCACTCTTTTAGACGATTCCTTTGGTATCTACCTCCATCTATGAATAATGTCCTGTATTAATTAGAAGTAGCTTTGGTTGTAACAGAAAGAGTCAAAATATCAGTGGCTTACACAAAATATTTCAATTTTATGCACAAATCCAAGGGTATACAATTTAGAATTGGCATACGAATTCTGCACTATGAAGTCCTCAAAGACATTGGTGCATTACACCTTACATTCTGCCATCCCTACAATGTATCCCTTGTCCTCAAGGTCCAAGGTATGACATTTATGGTCCAGGCAGTATGACCGATATGGGGGGAAAGGAGGAGCAATGGTTGTGTACCAGCTATCTTTTAAAGGGGATTTCCAGGAACTGCCAAAAGACATATTCACTTATACAACACTGGCTAATGATCAGTCTCTTAGCCATACCTAATCGAAGAGAAGCTGCAAATGTAGTTATATTGTGGGAATCCAATATAATTTCTATTATTCTGGAAAAGAGAGAAGACATATTGGAGAACAATTAGAAGTCTCTCTCAAATCTGTTTTTATCACTACCTTTTTATTTTTCAGTGCTAGGCATTCTTGACCAATATTCTAACATGAAATGCGAGGCTTTTAAAAAATTTCTTTCAAGACCTCTTCATTAATTCTTTCACCTACACATATACTTCTCTTATTTTCCCAGTGTAGTTTTTATATAATTTGTGTTAGTTTGATATTTTATATGCGTTTTACATTTGAATTATGCTGTATAGCATTATTATTTTCCTTTTCTGCATAACATTATGTTGTTTCTTTAGAGTTCATTACTTAATTAGTTTTTGGTTTTTGTATATTTGCTTGCTTACTTTTCTAGGTACCTGCTACTAATTTATCTGCAAACCCTTCCCAGCTGTATATATCTCTTCTCAATACATTTATGCTCATTTGGTAATGTAACAGTTTTATCATCTTGAAGAATCTTCTCCTGGAATCTTATAACCTGCTCCAATCTGGATTGGTTACTCTGTACCTGGAGCAAAACAGCTACCCTGAGATTTCCATTTTCAATCTTTTTGTCCATTTACTATACTTTCAGTAAGATATCATCAATTTTATCTTCCAAGTTTTCCACTGTTTTTTCACTTTTGTTTGCATTCAACTTGCCATTCATACTAATAAATGGCATGTGCTATTATGGAAGCCTTTAAGCTCCATTACTGCCACAGGGTCTCCTTGGGACCCCCATACCACAGGAGAGAGAAGATACATGACAGAATATTCCTAAAAACATACTTTTTTCAAAATGAAAGAAAAAGTATACACAGGGTTCCTAGCTACAATTCTCTTCAAAACCAACAGATTTTAGGCACAATTGCTGTAAAAAATGGCCAAAGCCCATGATATTGGGACATTCACTGAGCTGTTGCTATGTACAGAGCCCTTAATCCCCATAGACGGCCCTAACATACAATTAGAAAAAAAGAAGTGTTACCATTATATTCTTGCTTAAAGGTAGTTAAAACTTTTACTAGAGGAAAGGATAGGGGACAGATTATTATCCCTTGTATGTAGTTATTTCTATAAAATGCCAGCCTGCCCACAACAGACAGAAAATTTGAAGAGTTGAGGTATTGTAACCTCTTCTGTAATATTTGGTAGATTAATTCCAAAGAAGAACATGTTAACCACATAAATATATTCCTGAGATTTAGGAGAAATTATGTAGGTATTTTTAAGTCTAATAGACCTTGTAGTTATTAATGACCAGGATGAACTTTACCTCAGGATGTCTAGTTAACCGTTACTTGTCATATAATTTGAAAATTTCAGATGCATCTTTTCTTCTTATATCTTATGCTTTTAAAAAGGCTAGGAAGCAGACTTGACATATTTTTATTTTAACCATATTGAGTGTTATTATGTGTACATATTTCTTTAGCATCAAATGTTGTTACCAGGTTAATGTCTATTATTTATTGACTTACTCATACATCAAAGGTAAATTGAACACCTACTGGATACCCAAAAACTTCTCAGTGCCATGAAAAAATGCAGCTCTCCTAAGAACTTAAAGTTTAACATGGTAAAAGTTTTATAATGTGCTTCAGTTAACAGTAAATGGAGATAGTGAAGGAGTATTTTGAGGTAAAATATGTGGATAACAAGTGTAAAGCACCATAAGTTCTCAAAAATACTTTCTTTCCCTATCACTCTACAATTTAGTTTAATGCCGATTCTTTCCATCTGTGTTTGGTTACAGTGGACATATGTCAAAATGTACTCATATGTTGTCAAATTTCTGTATAAACAATATATGTTTGAATGTTTAAAATACATTTGAAAGACTTAAATAAATTTCATGGAAAACAGATGAATGTTTTTACATTTTACATTATGTTTATTTTCCAAGGAGCATGGTTACATTTGAAATGTCTTTAAATAGAAGAATGTTTTTCAATTATATTGTTTTTACTTTTATTTTTGCATTATATATAACCTTTCACCCCTAATGTATGTATAAAAAATAATAATAAACTCTGTACTGTCTAACATAGACATTGACTCAAAGCTGGTGGACACCTTGAGATTGAATTGCATGCTTTTTATTTCATGTAAAGAAAATGAGGATAGATATGGGAATGGCTTGCCAGTAAATAACTACAGGCCAGATCTCTCTATTGCCAGTCTAACATTATTTCCATTTCTGCTTCACCAGTGTATGCTTTATTATAGAATTAACTTACACAACTCTTAAAATACAGATCACCCCACCCCAGACCTACTAAACCACAATTTGCAAGGAAAGGCCTGGGAATCTGTATGTTTTCTTTCTAATAATGCTTATTTTCAGGTAAATTTGGAAGAGACCACTTTATTACACTCTGTTATTGTGGCTAAATACTATATCTGTTTTTTCCCTTTATAATACTTGGTTAAAGTTTGTAATCTGTATTTTCTTGTCTATTTGCTTATTTTCTATACCTCTACTAAACTGTAAGTTTAAGTTCCATGAAAATATATCATGCCTGCTTTTTAACTATTATATTAACAGAAAGGTACACCTGCTACATACAGCATACACAGATTGCAAATATGTGATAATATATGTATAAAATAAGAGCAGTTTCAAATATTATTCATGTCATCTTAATAGAAATATACTTAGAAGCTTAAAGGGCCTGAGAATCCAATTTTTTAATAGCTACTATATTTGTATTGTTAATGGGGGGGGGGGGAACGGGGAAGGGTTGTCAAGGAACATGTATAAAGGATCCATGGACAAACCAAAGTGGGAGGTGGGGGTGGGTGGGGAAGGGGGAATGGTGGGGAGAAAATGGAGACAACTTTACCTGAACAACAATATTTTTTTAAAAAAAAGAGAAAAAGGAAAACATACAGTGATATTCTACAAATTTATGAGTATCTTGAAGGGACAAAGATTATCCAGTAGACTCACAATTTGGAAACCAGTTCCCTAACTTTGCAGTTTCCTCAGATGAAGAATCTGAGGCCCTACATAATAAAATAATTTTTTCTCAGCCATATTCAATGGAATATAGAAGAGGGTATTTATTCATAAAGATATATGCACCCCTATGTTCTTTGCAACATTATTTATGGTGGCCAAGACATAGAAATAATCAGAGTGTACTTTGATCAGTGATTGGATAAAGATGTGGTACATAGATACTATGGAATACTACTCAGCTATAAAAATGATAAAATTCTGTCATTTGTGACAACATGAATGAATCTTGAGAATATTATGCCAAGCACAATAAGTCAGTCAGAAAAAAAGCTAAGAACCATATGATCTCATTTACGTATAGGATACAAAACTGAAACTCATAGACACAGACAACAGTGTGGTGGTTACCAGAGGTAAGTGGGGGCAGTAAAGGATAAAGGAGGACAAATATTTGGTGACAGAAGAAGATTTGGCTTTGGATGGTGGGGAAACAATGCAATATACAGATCATGTATGAAAGAATTTTACATTTGAAACCTGTATTATTTCATTAACCAATGTTACCCCAACAAATTTAATTTAAAAAAATCAAAATATAATATGCCAGAATGTTCTGTTCTTCTCAACAAAGCCTGCTCTAAAGGACAACTATAATACCAGAGTCTAAACTATTGGAGATTTGTCAGAGCCTAGCTGAACTGAATGAGTGAAATAACAAACCTTATCTCCCTTTAGCCATTTGGTCCCACTTAAATGGGTGGGGGCTGAGAAGCACTTGTAATTGAAATTCACAGGCCAAGCTACAGATTCAAAGATGAAAAATAGAAAAATCCAATGAAAAAATGTGAGTTCATTGAAAAGCTCAGTGAAATTAACAAACATCTTATCAAGATGTGCAAATTAAAAAATGAGAGAAAAAAAAACAAAATACTGACATCAAGAGGGAACCAGGGATACCATTATAGACATACCATTAAAAACATTAAAAAGATAATAAGAGAATGCTACAAAGAACTCTACCCACACAAATTTGAGTTCACAGGAAATGGATCAATACTTGAAGAGTGAACAGTACCACAACTTATCTAATATGAAATACACTAGGTGGATTCATCATTAAAAACCTCCTCCACAGGTGGCAGGGTTAGGCAGTGGATGGATCTAACAAAGACAAAACAGGACTCAGGACATGGATAACAGGGTGGTGATTGTGGGGCAGAGTGGTGTATAAGGGGGATAAATGATAATGGAAAAATACAATTAAAACAAGATTTTTTTAAAAAAAAACTCCTCCAGAAAGAAATGTACAAGCATTCAAAACCTACAGCTAACATTATACTTAATGATGAAAAATGAGAATTCTTTTCTCCAGAGATCAAAAACAAAACAGGGTATCTACTCTTACCACCTTTATTCAGTACAGTACTGGAAATTCTGGCCAGCAAAACAATAAAGTAATAAAATAAATAAAAGATGTACATGGTTGGCTGTGTGAAAAAAACCCCAAGTAATCTACAAAAAAAAAAAAAAACACTCCTACAGCAAATAACTGAATTCAACAAGGTCTCTGTATACAAGATCAATATACAAAATTCAACTCTGTTATACAGTACAAGTGAACACACTGGAGCTGAATTAAAGATACACTGTTTGCAAAATACTCTAAAAGCAAATACTTAAGTATAAATCTTAACAAATACATATACAGGACTTGTATGCTGAAAACTATAAAATACTGTTGAAAGAAATCACAGAAGTTCTAAATAATGGAAAAACATTTCTGTTATCATGGACTGTAAGACTCAACATAGCAAAACTGTAAATTCTCCCAAAATTGATACACAGGTTTAACATAATTCCTATAAAAGTCCCAGCAAGATTTCTTATTGATGTAGATAAGATAATTCTAAAGTTCATATGGAAAGGTAATATGCTAGAATAACTGAAACAATGTGGGTAAAACAAAGTAGAATAAATCAGTGTCGCAGGTTTGATTCCCAGTCAGGGTACATGCCTGGGTTGCAGGCCATGACCCCCAGCAACCGCACATTGATGTTTCGCTCTCTCTCTTTCTCCCTCCCTTCCCTCCCTAAAAAATAAATAAATAAAAATCTTTAAAAAAAAAGAAAGAAGATGAATGGAAAATCTCTAAAAAACGATTAAAAAGTAGAATAAATCCACCTACCCAATTCCAAGACCTATTATACAGCTACAGTAATCAAGACTCTGTGGTCAGTGGTACAGAATACAGAACCCAGAAATAGCCCTACACAAATATGGCCAGCTTAAGTTGATTTTTTTATTGTTATTCTATTACAGTTGTCCCAATTTTTCTACTCTGCCCTCCTTCACCCAGTCCACCACCCACTCCCACAGTCAATCCCCACACTGTTGATTTTTGACAAAGGTGATAAAGCAATTCAATGAAGGAAGTCTTTTTAAGAAGGTGCAGGAAAAATTCTATATCTGTAGGAAAACAAATGAAACTTGACTTAAATATCACACCTTAAACAAAACTTCAAAATGGATCATAGATTTAAAAGCAAAAACTAAAACTATTAAACTTTGAGAAAATAACAGGGGAAATTCTTTGGGACATAAGAATTGGTGAAAAATTCTTAGAAATGGCACTAAAAACATACTCCATATAAGAAAAAAAACAAAAACTTTTTTTTTATTAATCATTGTTCATATACAGTTTTCTCCAAAATTTGATCATAACAATTAAAAATTTTTGTGTTGCACAGTACATGATGAAAATACATGCTAAAGACTGGGAAGAAAATATTTGCAAACCATATATTTGACAAATAAATCATATATAGACTATATAAAGAACTCCCAAAACTCAACATGAAAGAAAACACCTCAATTAGACAATAGGCAAAAGACATAAAGAAACACTTCATTAAAGAGGATATATTAATGGTAAATAAGCACATGAAAAGATTTTCACTATCACTAGTGACTGGGGAAATCAAATTAAGAACTCCATCATTGATCACTACATGCTCCAATGAGAACAGCTAAAATAAGAATAACAAAGATACTGACTATCCAAATGCTGGCAAGAATGCCAAGAAACTGGATCTCTCATACATTGTTGGTAAGAATATAAAATGGTACAACTGCCCTGGAAACAATTTGGCAATTTAGTTTAGGTAAACTAAACATACAATTATCATATGACCCAGCAATTGCATTCTTGGGCATTTATCCTAGAGAAATGAAAACATCTGCATAAAATCCTATACATGACTATTCTTAATATGTAATAGACAGAATTTATGAACAATTAAAGTTTCCTGCATAGAGTGAATGGTTAAACAATCATTGAGGGAAAAAATCAGGAAAAATGGTACATTAAGTTTCATGGATTTTTTTTGTTGCTAAGTAATTAACAATAAAGAAGGAATGGACTATTTATACATGCAACCTAAATAAATCCAGAAAATCATGCTGAGTGAAAAAAAGCCCGTTTCAAAAACTCTTACCCTATATGACTCCATTTACATAACATACTTGAAATTACGCAGATTAGTGGTTGCCAGGTGTTGGAAGTGGTGGGAAGGAGAGAAAAAAGAATGATGCGATAAAAGAACATGGTAGTGTATACACATATTTTATGTTTCCTGTTATTGTGCTATAATTATGTAAAATGTTAATTGGAGGCAACTGAATGGAGACTTATCTTTGCAACTTTCTGTGGCTTTAAAATTATTTTAATATAAAAAGTTTAAAAATGATTCTAAATCTAATAAAATGAAATTTTAGAATACATGAAATAACCAGGTAACCATTATGAACCCAAACGAGGTTAATGGAAGGCACATTTTCACCTAAGAGGAACAAGGTGCAGAATAGGAGATGAATTATAATTATAGCTGTGTGCCTGTCCCTTTAGAAAAAGAACTAATTCCTGTTCTTTTTTGAAAGATTTGGTGAATTATTTTCTCCAGAAAAAAAATAAATAAAAAAGCATTCTACAATGGACTACATGTTTCTTAAAAGTCTGAATATTTAAATAAATACTATCTTTCTGCTAATAAGATATGTAAAAGCAAAAACAATTTTTAATTTATTGAGTAATAAAATTGTATTATTCTAGGTATCTATTTATTCTTTTTAATCATATTTTATGGAGCATCCATTCATTATTTTAATGGCCAGAACTGCTAAGGTTTCTATGCTTACAAAGCTTCCTCTTGTATTTCTTATAAAGACTTGGATTGGGAATCGAAGGAGGAAATATCGTTTAATGGGGATTGAAGTTCCACCTCCAAGAGGAGGTCCTGCTGATTTTTCTGAGCAGCCAGAGTCTGGTTCTTTGTCTGCACTCACAACAGGAGAGGAAGCTGGCCCTGAAGTAGAAGAGGATAATGACAGAAATGATGAAATATCCATCTGCTTGTCTGAAGGAAGCTCTCAAGGTATTTTATATGTTGTACCTCCTAATAATAGTTTTTGTAAGCTTAATGCAGTTTCACTTTCTTTTCAGCTTACTGGACTACAAATCTAAAGTCCCCAAAACATTTGGTCAAACATTTTAAAAGAAATGGATTTATTTGTATTCATAGGTATTTTTATTTTTGAAAGCTTTAGAAAGTATTTTGAAGGCCCTATTTCAGAAGAAAAATACCATTTAACTTCAAATAAAATCATTTCCTGTTGTGAGGCAATAATCTGATAAAAGGAAATTACAAACCCCCCCTAAGGAGAATTTCATTCCATAACTCCCACTTCCCCACCTGAGAGGTAATTTTAAAAAATAAGGAGTTAATGGAAAAAAGTGAATAAATTTTAAGGTTGCTAATGGACCACTGCTTCTACACTGGAATCCTTTGTCATTTAATAGTGTATTCTCTAGACAGCTGGCATAGTAATCAAGACCTAATGAGAAAAATAAGAGAGAATTTAATGCCTGACTCAAAATACACTTGATAGGAAGTGAGAGTGTCTAGAATTCCTCTCAGTGGCTTATTTTTCACAGCTGCATGGTAAGCTTTTCATTCTCATCCAAAATTGCACCAGAAGAACACAAAAGAATTATCAACTACTGAAAAGAGCCTTTTTTGTTATGTTTTATACTAATTCTGTCCTATTCGCTTCCTCATTTTGCTGGTGGAGAACAGTAATCTGAGTGATTTAACTGTGTGATCTTTTTGTAATGATTAAGTGAATTATATCATCTGACCTAGATGAATATCATACCTTTAAAGTACACTAACCATATTCTCTTGCAATTATGAAAATACAGTTATATGTATGTTTGCTCTGAGATTTCCATTAATTACATGACTTTTAGGGACAGATAGAATAATAAGTAGCTGACCATACTACTTCAAAAACCTAATAACTTGAAATTCAGGGTCCTTTATAATATGGCTGTTGATTCAACAGGATTAGTCTTCCAAATGTTTAAGGAAAAAATGCCTTTAAATCGGGTCTTACATTTTACATGTTAAAATCAACTGATATCACATTAAAAGTTTCTAGAAAAAAGTTCTTCAAGCAAAAGCAAGAATCATTTTTAAAACATGGTAAAAGGCAGATTTAGCCAAAGTCACCAAAAAGTGCTGTTGATCTTTCAGCAGTTTCAATTCCATTCTTTTGCTTCTGAGAAAATAGGTACTTCCCTGATACAGAGCTTCTGACTTAACTCTAACTTCTACTTTCTACCTCCCACCTTAACTTATCCCCTTTTCTTGTCCTTTCCCTGTATGGAGTAAAAGAGGTTGGTATTGATTTTTTTAAAAAAAGCTATCCACCTTGACCCCTCACCTAACTGCAAACTCTAGCAGAAGTAATAGATGACTCAGCTCCTTAATTTCAAATTCTATGTCTGCCAAATATATTTACCATTGAGCAATTTTAAAGATTTCTACTACTCTGAGAAGCAAACTGCTTAATGTATAGGAACAATGTGTGTGTGTGTGTGTGTGTGTGTTAAATTTCATAACAAAGTCTTATTTCAGCTGTATGTATTATGTGGGCATGTGCATGAAAGATAAGTCTACATATCATTATTATGGCCACCACATTAAGTGCCCTCTAGAGTTTTTACTGATTAATAATTCTACTCATTGGTTTAATTTCCAATTAACAAGACTGTTTTCTTGAGGAATAACCAGACACATTAATAATATTTAGCTTTTAAACTTTCACTAATGTGGAAGCTATCTGTAAGCAGCAACAAAAAATGCCTTCAGCTGTGTGATTTCATACCTTTCTATATTAGAAAGCCTCAAAACAATTTTTTATTTATATTTTATAAAATAATTAACCATGTATAAATATGTTTGGGTAAAGCAGAACTGTGTACAAAGTTATGAGCAAGTGAGAATAGAAATATAAGGCAAACCAATAAAGAATGATTCCAGTAATGATCTTGTCAGTGAATAAATAACCCCTATTCTGAGGGCACCAGTACTAATACCAGCTCTGAACTAAACTTGATGACAATTTTTCCTCCCTTTATTTCACGTAGTTTCTGATTACATAGGACTTGAAATGCCTGTGATTTGAAATGTCTAAATAACAAAAAGATAATAGTTTCCTCTGTCTAGGAACCATTCTTTTATTAAAAAATTAAATTAAATTTGCATTAAAATTTAATGCAAATTAACTTTGCATTAAAACTCTGGTAAAATTTTCCTGAATACTTAAGCTCTAATTCTCTATTCATATGTGAGTTCCTGGATCGAACCTGTTTTCCTCCTAATCATCCCCATGTTCATGCAGAACACAACTGTATGTCTTTCCATGAAAAGGAATGGACTCAAAAAATCTTAGGAGGCTGATATTTTTATTATGCTTTATATGGTGAAATAAAATGTCAGTTACCAAGGGGATAAAAAGGTCCACTAGTATTTATATAAATAATCTTTATGATATTGTTACAGAACAGGGGACCTGGCCCTGAGTTGGGGCTGCCTAGGGCCAGCTGTAGTATGTGGGTGCTTCACTTCATGTAGGAAGGACTTCACAACATGAGTCCATGTGACCATGAGGACACATTTATGAAAGCCGGGGACAGTGACACAAAGAAAGGCTTACATAGAGGAAGCAACAGGAGAGGCTAAGCAGGGCTGCATTAGCTCACTGGGACATCACAGAAAAGGGGGCCTTAGAGACATGATCAGGTGGTTAGCCTGGGACAACTGCTGTTGCCCATTGCTCCCCTAGTTGCAAGTCTTGGGGTCCCTTAGAGTTTAGGAGATACATGCCTGTGGGGGAAGAAGTGAAGGAAGAAGAGCAAAAAGGGAATGGTGTGCTGCTCCCCAGACAGAGAGCAGCCTTCTGTGGGTCTTTGTCTTGTGGCTTTCATAAGCTCTCTTGCAGGCTGGAACCCTAGGGGAGGACTTAGGGGACAGTTTTAGCAGAATATTCATCAGTTCTCCAAGTGTGCCCTTTCAGGGTCATAGTCTCCACTGATTGAACAGTGACCGGGCAGGGGGTCCTTAGTCATCGTAACTGATCCTAAGTATTCCCATGACTCTGCTGCTTTTCTGGGCCCAGAGCTGAAAAATACAACTGAATGATTCCTAGATGTCATCTCTAGGGAGGTGACCTTCTGATCTGGCTGGCTGTAAATTGTTCAGCCATTGTGTTCAACTATTTGTCTCCATTTCCTATTCCTCTTGCCCAGGAACTTTCATGGTTTTTTAGTTATCCTGCCTCAAAATGGCACTGCAGAAAGAACAGGGAGAAATGTTGCTGCCCTGTTTTCCTAAGAAGTGGAGTTAATGTAAAACTGGTGGTTATATAGTAGACACCTGATGCCGCGAACTAGCCACTTCCCCTAGCTCAGCACAGACAGCTTTTTAGTGGACTGGTTTCTCGGACTTATTTTTTTCTTTTACTTTTTACTTCTCATTTTTAGAATATTAAATTTTGATCATAAAAGGAATATATGTTCATTACAGGAAATATATCTTGAATATTTTGTTCATTATCCACTATTCTTTTACTTCATTTTTAGTAGCTTCACAGAGTTTATTGTAGGAATAGGTCCTAAATGATTTATGTTGCTTCCTTTTTGGTTTTTAGTTATAAACAAAGCAGTAGTAACCATCCGTGTAATTTTACCTATCCACGTTTATTTCCTTAGAACACATTTTAGAAGTAGAATTGCTCATCAAAGCATATGGGGTGAATTTGCCATTTGTGCCTTTTTTAAATACATTATTTAATTGTTCTTGAAGGAAGCACTCTTAATAGGTTTTGAGGAATTAAAAATTAAATCATGCCCTTTTTTTCTATAAGAAGAATCCAGTGAAGTTGTTCCTAGTGAAAGAAGGGCTGGTAAGGAGGAGGACCACCATGCAGTATCTGAAGATAATGTGGTATGTACAGTTTGAAGTTATTTCCTCATTACATGATGAATTTCAGGGATATGTTTTGAGTTGTAATATAGATACTGAGATGTTATTAAAGTCAGACATAAAGGAGAATGTTATTGTGCTGTTTTCGCCTTTTAAACAGTGTTTTATGTTTAATTGTAACCTTTAAAAAATGGTCCCTATAATGGATTTTTCTGTTACAAAATGGAAATAACTTCAAGATTTACCCTTGCTTTCATTACAAACATTGTTTATCTGATACTATAATCCTGCCACGTCTCCTTAATAAAAGTTAAGCACATAAAATACAGTTTTGTTCTTTTTTGATAAACATCAACCATATATAAGTATCTTCCACATGCAAAATATAGTTTAGGGTTACATTTTATTGATTTTAATCTTGATTTAAGTTGATGTTTGACCCTTCTAACACTAAATTCAATAAGCACATAGGAAAACAAGCCTTTATTTTGAGACAAAGTCATGTTTTCATTATAGAGCTCATAATTGTTTCCACAATTCTTAATTATGCTAATATTCTTAAATCCCACCAAGTAATAATATTCTCTGCTGTAGATTTGAAATACAAGTTTATATGGTTACTTAAAAATTGGAACCTTTTTTCCCCTAAAGACATGCTCACTTTAGCCTGAATTTCTCTGAACTGGATCTCCTTTGCTGCAGGCATTTGAAGATAATGAATGAAGTCATGGCATGGGATGACTCACAGTCACTTAGGCACTTAAGTTCTCAAGAACGATTGATTTTCACAGACAAAAGTCCAAACTTTCAAAGGTTGATCTTCTCTGCCTGTAACTTTTGAATGTCCCCAATTATTCATGGATAACAAATCACAAAGACATGTAAGACCCATTTATATGCACAAATCTATACAGTGGCCTTTGGTGCCATCCTCCTTAGATTACTTAGCTACTTTTTCCCAGAATCTATACAAATATATTGAGAATCTAAAAACAGCATCAAAAAAGTATCAAATCTGAGGTCTGGTAAGAGCCAACATGATTAAGCCCTAAGTTTATAATGATTATAATTGAAAACAAAACATTAGATTTATCTCCAGGCAGCGGTAGAAAGCAATTTCATTGCAGCTGTCCTCCTAACTCAGAAGCCTGCAGGTCACGAACCCTGTTATGCTATTGTACTCTCATAGAGAATATGTCAAATATGACCATTCCAAGATTGTTTGCAACTTTTAATCACCATATATATTGCTGGGTAGGAAACTTGATTTTAGATTCTGCCCACAACATGTTGCTATTAATGTGCTTGTTCCTAAAATACTGCCTAGTGACTAGCTCTAGCTTAGCTTTTCTCTTTTTGAAAATTCCTTTTGTGTTGGCAGAGTTTACATGTTTTAAAGTGTTTTCCCTTAACTGTGTTTTTCATACATAAAAGTAAAAATTATTTTTCTTAAAAAATGAGATATTAGAGTTGATTTTATATTTGGGTTTTTTTTATCCTTACCCAAAGACATGCTCACTGATTTTAGAGAGAGGGGAAAGGAAGGAGACAGGGAGGGAGAGAAACATCGATGTGAGAGAAAAACATTGATCAGTTGCTCCTGTATACACCCCAACTGCGGACCAAACCCTAAACATGAGCCCTGACTGGTAATTGAACCCACAACCTTTCAGGTTACAGGACAATGCTCCAACCAACTGAGCCACACCAGCCAGGGCTTAGTTTTGTTTTCAAAACAAAATGTTCCACTATTACAGAACTTGCCTTGCCCCCATGGTTGGAGCTGATTGGTTATTCTTTTCATCAGTACTAAGTTGTTTCGTTTATTCTTTTGGCAGGTATTTAATTTGTACCTTCTATGTGCAAGATACTGTACAAACTATGCTGTACCTTGACTCAAAAGCTAAGGGCAGTTTAGAATCTCTCTTACTCTTCCTTCTTACTGTCCAGTGAAGGAAATAAATAGCCATGCTATTTTGATCATTATATCATACATGTCTGCTTTCAATTGTCTAGCTAATGGAGTGAAGTAAATAAGTGATTTTTTTTTAAATGTATTTAACAGGACTACATGTCATATGTTGACATTTTACATTAGAAATTGCAAAGAAATGTGTGGGGACTTAAAAAAGAACAATCTTTAAACCAATTAAGTATGGTTAGCATCACACTACTGTTACAGAAAACAAGTTCCCTGTCACTGGAGGGAGCTATTTAAGCATAATTTGAATGCCTTTTTTCAGGTGTTGTCATGGAAGATTTTTTTCTATTTTAAAGTATAATCAGTCAGTTATCAGAGTTTATTCTGGATATTCTTGACTAGATAATCACATAACTGAAACTGAACTTTGAATGTATATGCTCTCTGTGTTGTTGAGTGTAGTGATGATGAGCAAATCTATATTTATCAAAACTTCTCTGTGTTACAGAAAATAGAAATTATTGATGATGAAGAAAGTGACATGATGAGTAATTCTGAAGTAGAGCAAGTGAATTCTTTCTTGGATTATAAGGTAAAAGTAATTTCAAATTGTGAATTCATTGAGAAGGTATTAAATGAGGCAGGCTGTTACAGTACTTATATACTGGTTTATTTCACTCCCATTTGAAAAGTTTAACATCCTGGGGCTCCACATTGACTCTCTCAGACAACTTGGATATCAGTCAATGTTCCAGGCATTTTAATTAACACTGGCTGGTTCACTGGTTATAGTTATAAGCACAAAGTTTGGTAGGAGTAGGTATTGATGGTGTATGACAAGGTGATGCAGTACATAATGGTGGTTAATGTGAAATTTATGGCAATGCTTTTTAAACCCAATGTTCATTTTTACAAGATGGTAAAGGGGAATTTTTTTCCAGATTTTTCCTTTGTTAATTTTATGTTGAATTGCAGCTTCCGAAGGCCATTTGTTAAAATATAATAACATATCTGTTGTTGAAGTTGAAAAACAATCCCTAAAGCAAATACTTAATGACTCTGAATAGAAATTACCTTTTCTTAATGTCACTTGTTACTAAACTGAAAGGCTTACTTTGACAGCATGCCATACACAATTTTGTTTTTATTAAATTTTGACATAAGCTATCTATCCGTATGTTAATATATTTTCTGCTTATACGTAGAGTTGCTTTCTTTTTGTTAATCAGTGTCATAACTTACAAGGTAACTTTGGGGCCTTCTGAAATTTTGGCCAGAGAATCATCTGTCCCATACACAAAAGCCCTTTTTTTTAGAATATCATAAGAGTTCAAAGCATAGACTAGTATTTAGATATAACAGAGAATAATATAACATCTAATCAGAAAAGACAACAGCTGTCATTTTCACATTTTTTAAGTTTTACTATAATTGAAAGTTATGTCATTCAACAGATTGTTTTCCAAATGTTCATAACATGTCAAGACTTCAAAATATTGAACATTGCAAACACAAAAGGAAATTATCTGTCAAAATTTATTTTCACAATGGTCAAAGAGCACAATACAGTCTTGTATTTAAACTGTATTTACATATAACAAAATAAAGTTGTTGGTTCTAAAGTACAAGAGATCATTATCATCTCTGCCACAAGATCATATATTCCTAAATACCCAGTTCAGGATTAAAATGGCTCTGCTTGGCACAGGCTATGGAAACTACAGACAAGAGGAGTGGATTGCACAGCTGTTAAGTGTGCTCCACTTAACACTCTCAAACAGTTCAGATAGGGCTGGGCCCAGAACTCTGGGGATTCTTTCTAGGACCTTTCCCCTCTGGTGTTCCAGAAAACTTGAGAAGTCTTGGAGCTAAAAGCCAGGGCAGGGCAGAGTGTTCAGTCTAGAAATCTTAATTAACATTTTCATTGAACTCTAAAGAACATTCAGTGATTCACTGTTTTCCATTGTGGTAAATGCTTTGGGAACAAGGGGTCTTTCACTACCCTATTAAGGGTGTCTTTTAAAACACATTGCCATCCTATATAAACTTCTTTAACTCTAAAAAAACTCAGACATATATAGAAAAATATATTTTTATAATCATTATTTAAAATATTTGGGTCCACTTTATCTATGAATTTTGTTACCTTAAAGTAAGGGTAAGTGAAACCTCATATAACAGTTCTCATTGCTGATTTCAGGATGTTGATTTAAAACATCCTTATCAGTTTAGAAATTTAATCTTTCTCCAGAGAACATTGGTACTTTATTTGCATACATGTTAGTTTTGGGGTGATCAAAATCATTTTGTCAGGTCTTAAGTACATTTATCATAAGATTCTTGAAGGTAGAGAGTTATTTATCTATGTGTTATCTGGTCTAGTGCTTAGTTATAGACATCCGGCGACTAATTCCTGAGTGAATACATTAAAGTCCTTGGAATCAATTAACACAGAAAGCTTGATCCTGATAACTTTTTTCATTTGCTAAATTAAACAAGTCTTCCATTATTCTTGAAATTCACTGTGGCTAAATGAAAGAATATTTCTAATATACATTTGATAATTGTTACTGTGCAACCAGCAGTGCTCAGTTTGGTCATACCGGATTCAGATATATTCCTAAAAATATTGCTCAGAGTTCTAACTTACCCAAAATGTTTATAAGACAAGTTGGTGATCTCAGTCTCTGAGGCATAAGCACTATATCATAAAATAACACTTTGAATGTTCCCTACAGTCAGCTTAGAGAAGAACCGACAGAACTTACTTCAATGTAGGGAAGATTTTAATATGAAAAATGAGCTAGATCTTGCATTCTGAAAGTCAGTGGCTGATGTTACCTTACTAGTTCCTCACAAACATTCTATTTACTTAGGCAAGTCTCTAAAGTACATGTAAATTATTGCCTGTAATCTTGGAAGTATTTAATAGGCTTGAAAAAAGCAGCTCTGAGAAGAAATGTCCGTAATTTTAAATGATCTCAAAGCCATTTGTGTTTTTAAAACTTTGTGTAAATACTGAGGAGGAGGAGGAACATTCACATGAAAAATTAGAGATCTGCATACCAACAATGCTTTGTGACTTTTGCAAATGTGAATTAATGTTTTTTAAAAATTTTAATGGATTGTGAGTGCAGCTCAAAAGGATGATGCATTCAAAGGAGACACTAAGATAATGATGGTTATTATTTGAAAAGACTTCCTGGTCAGCACTTTACTAATGCTATTATTCTGACAATAAGCACCAAAAATATCTATATATTTAGAACTAGTTGAATGTATTATGGCAGGAGCGTATTGAAATTTATTATAATGCTGTCTTGTAAAGTAGATTGCTATAGAGTGTCTTTGGATGGGGAATTTAGCTTGAATCATCATTTGCAGATGATTCACTTGATATGAAATAGTCTGAAAAAGAAGCAGTTTTATTAGGTAAAATAAGTTCTAAATTGAGCTGATAAAATAGTTGATGTAATAAACATGTTCATAGATTCAGTGTGACTAATGCAACTGCATCCTTTCATCTCAAACAACAAAAAAAAAGCCCCTAAAATTAACTAATTTTAATGTCTTTCATGAAACTTTTTGAAAAAATGCTGTTAAAAACCCTGCTGTGCACTTGAGACCAATTCTCCAGCTGCAAACACTACTCATAGATTGTTTTCAGGGGGGTTTTTTTAGCAAAAGGGCCAGCTAATAATTTATTTTTCATTTTTAGTCAGGTTTCTGACCTGTAATTTCCATACAATAAAATTCACCTCCTTATACAGTTAGATGAGGTTTTTACAAGGGGACACTGTTGTCTGTCAATGACTATGATCTGTTTATTCATCTACTGATGATCACTTGTGTTGTTTCTAGTGTTTGGCTATTGTTGATAAAGCTGCTAGGAATATTTATGCATGTCTTTCTGTGGACATATATTTCCCTTTGAAAAATACTTGAGTAGAATTGCTCAGTTAGATGGTAGGAAAGACAAGATTTAATTTTATAAGAAACTGCAAAATATTTTTCAAAGTGGATGTACCCTTTTACACTTCCATCAGCAATGTATGAGACTCCAAATTGGTCCACATTCCTGTCAGCCCTTGCTATTGTCTGTTTCTTTAACTTTAACCATTGTAGTATGTTGGTAGTCTCCTCTCCTTGTAGTTTTAATTTGCATTTCTTTAATGACAAATGATATTAAGCATTTTAATGTATTTATTGCTCATTCACCCACCTTCTTTGGTAAAGTGTGGGTTCAAATACTTTGCTTTTGCTTTGTTTCTGATCTCATAATTGTGTTATAACAGTTATTTCTGTGTTCTGAATGCAATTACTTATCAGATATTTGACTTACTAATATTTTCTCCCAATATGTAGCTTGTATTTTTATTTTCTTAACAGTGTCTTTTGAAGACCAAACATTTTTTATGAATTTTTTTTTTACATTTCATGCTTTTTGTGTCCCCTTGAGGAATCTTTGTCTAACACAAGGACGCAAAGATTTTCTCATCTGTTTTTCTCTAGAAGTTTTATAGTTTTAGGATTTACCTTTAGGTATATGATCCATTTCTTGTTAAATTTTGTATATGATGTGAGGTAGAGTCGATGTCATTTTTTAGATATACATTTACAGTTGTTCAATCACTGTTTTTTGAAAGACTACCCTTTCTTTGTCCATTGAATTACTTCAGCACCTTTTTTGAAAATCAACCAGATAAATATATGTGACCATTTTTAGCACACATATTTCTGGACTTTCTGTTCTGTTCCTCTGACCTATATGTCCAACCTTTTGCCAATACTATGTATTCTTGATTTCGTGACTACTGTAGCTTTAATAGTAAATCTACTCAAACCACTTTTAAGGGCACTTTTTCATAAGAACCTGTAATTCTCAAATACAGAATAACCAAAGATTGTTAATGGATTGTTAATCCATTTCACTGATGAGTAAACAAAGTCACAGAAAAGTTAACTGGTGCCCACATTTATACAATCATTAGTAGTCTTGGCACTAAAATTCCTCAAAATCCTACTCTACTCCTTTTTTCCTACATAACAAGCAAAGATTGTCAAGAGAAAATTGGTCTAGAATTAGTGCTATACAGTGATTTGGAAATATTTTCTGAGTAACAGACTCCTACATAAAGGCAGGGGTGCTCAGCTAACCACTTAAAACAGTTTTAGTAATAAGTTTAGTCTCTTGGAAAAAATTATAACCTTTTTAGCTCTCAGTATTTGGCTTTGTGTATTGTACATTCAGTATTAATGCATCTGCAATTCCTTTTTACTTGGGGTTAATTGAGCTCTGTCTATTCTTAATCTTAATTCAAATGCTAACTAGGTTTAATATAGGAGAAGTCTTTCCAAGGAGAAAACTGTTTCTTGATTTTTTCTTACTGAAATTAATTTCATTGGATTTTTAGCAAATTGTTTTCTGTTCATGATTTGCTTAAAAAATAGCCTTTGAGTAAAAGGACAATTTCCTTCTGTGCTTTATATTTCTTTATGCTAAAATTTTACCTTATTTACTGTCTCTCCAATTTTGTTGCTTTTTAAAAATTTTATTGTGCAAAAGCTATGTATAGTCCTATGTTTGCATAGGGTAATTATAGTGTTTTTTCCTTCAGAATAAAGAAGTCAGATTCATTGAACATGAGCTAGAGATTCAAAAGCAAAAGTACTTTAAACTTCAGACATTTGTTAGAAGCTTGATACTAGCTATGAAAGCTGAGGATAAAGAACAACAACAGGTAGGTGCCAGAAGTGAATAGTAAGTTGTTATATATCATGTTGAATAATGGCATGTTTTTCATATATATATTTTTATACTTCATCCCTGCTTTCCATCAAGGAAAGATTTGTTACTTAGAACCTTTTTCAGCACAGAGTTTTTGATATTACATACTCAGAAGTTTGTGTGCTACTTTAGTGGAAAATTAAAATAACTGATTAATATACTTTAATTCCAAGTTAATCTTAAATAAAATTTAAAAGATTTTTATTTACTTATTTTTAGAGAGAGGGGAAGGAAGGGAGAAAGAGAGGGAGAGAAACATCCATGTGTGGTTGCCTTTCACATGCTCCCTACTGGGGACCTGGCCTGCAACCCAGGCATGTGCCCCGACTTGGAATTGAACTGGGGAACTTTTGGTGTGTGGGACCATGCCCAACCCACTGAGTCACAAAAGTCAGGGCTAAATAGGGATTGAAATATAATAGTTTTAAAGAAATTCTCAAAATGTTTGTAAAGACCACTATCTTAACTGGAGAGGCACATATTTGGGAATCTTTGTAAATGAAATTTTATAACAATTTATTATGCTTGCTAAAAAGAATTATAGAACTATAGTGGTCTATTTAATACTTAAATGGTACCAACTTTGCATCTGAGTTGTATACTGCTCTGTTGATTCCTTGTTAGAAAAGTTCAATATGAGTAGTATGTCACAAAGGTAACCATTAATTAAGAAGCAGTCTAAGAAGCTTTTATTTAGCAAAGAACCTCAAGAGTACAAAAATTTATCCCTTATATCCTAACAAGACTGCACATATCATCCCAGACATCTCCAGGGGGAAAATAGAGTCTTAGTATCTCACAATTCTCCCTTTTTTAAAAAAGAAAAAGTCTTTATTTTTCACTGAAGTACAGAAAAACAAAATTTAAACTAAAATAATTTAGTGATGAGGTTCAAACTAGCACACACATTATGTTTCCAGTTTCATGGATTTTGCTCTCCCTATGGCACACACAGAGACATCCCAAGACATTAATCTTTAGTTACCTTTGCCAGATTTTTTGAAGAAAATTGCTTTATTATGTGAGTTATGCGTATCCCATGGCATACTGAAAATGTGTTTGTTTTTTATGAACCTAAGCTAAAGATTTTACAGAATAAGTTGATAGCCTTTAACATGGTCCCATGGGTACTGTAACTTTTAAATAACTGGAAAAATATTAGGTCCAACCATAGGAATAACTTAGAGTATGGTCCTGATCCCCAAAGCCATAACCTGGTTTTGAATTCAGAGTTAGATAGCCAGTTAAATGGCAGGTGTCTATGTCTCTTGATATCTAAGAATAACATACAAATTACATTTTCTTTGCTATTTCTAATCTCATGTTAATAGGTTGCTTCTTTCTCCTAAAACCACTAACATATAAGAAAAGGAACTACTTTACACTTTACTTTTCTCCTTCTCTTATACTTTTCTTCTAATAAAGACTAATGAACTAAGATATGGACAAAATGTTGGCTGAGAAACAGAATGTTGTACAAAACCATACTAAAAGTCATAGCTTACAAAATAAACACTCGAATAGAAACTACTAATTTTCATAGTTGATATCAGGTATAATGGATCTCAAAATATGGTCTCAAAATACAGCAGACACTAATAGTATCCCATAAAAGTTATTCAGATGATGTCTTAAATTACTGATTTAACACTACGAAATTCTTAGAGGTTTATTTCTAGAAGGAATGTGTTTCATTGGATTCCCATTTTAAAAAAATCTTAAGTGTTTTTCCATTCATCTTGATTTGGGTCGGATGAGTGAGATGAGTGGCACACAGAATATTTCGCCCCAATGAAGCAGCCCCAGCTTTAAAAATATGTGATACAGTCTGACTGAAATATTATATTACTTAAAAGCTTTTTTTGTAATCAATGGCCATTTTAAGATAAAAATAATATTGCCAACACTGTTCTATCATTAGTTATGGTCTTTCTTCCCCTGATAATTCAGTATGTGATCCTAGCCAGGTCAATTGCCTTTCTTGAACTTTAATTTCTCCACTTTGCAAGTAAGATGAGAATGATTAACATAATGGAACTTGGCATTCATTCCCTATGACCCAGAATAAATGTTAGAGAGACTGATGTTATATTTGGGAAGTGCTCTAATCTTTTGGGAAGAGTGGCCCTCAGTCAAACTGAAGATAGATTGATAAAGAACCTGTAGTAAGAAAACTTAATCATGTTAGTACCTAAGAAAAAGGCAGTTCTACAATTGACATATTCGAAAGATTTGTTCAGTGTGCCAATGTTGCAATCTAGTAAGATACTGAAAAAAATTTTTGAAGCCAT
Organism: Phyllostomus hastatus; assembly: GCF_019186645.2. Classification (NCBI taxonomy): domain Eukaryota; kingdom Metazoa; phylum Chordata; class Mammalia; order Chiroptera; family Phyllostomidae; genus Phyllostomus; species Phyllostomus hastatus. The sequence continues at coordinate 8,064,611 of NW_025333909.1, read as the reverse complement.
CTTTATGTACTAGTAGTGCCCTATACTGACTCAGATAATAAAGTTTTTCTATTTCATACTACACTCATTTTGTTGGACAACTATGTGAAATTTAATGACAAAGAAATAAATGTGCTTCTTTGATTTTAAGGTCTCCGCCCTAGAATTTAGATTGTCACTAAGTCTGCTCATCCACTTGACTTTTCAATACTCTAAGCACTTTGCTCTCTCTAATATAACTTCTTCACAATTACAAAGTGAACTAAATCAAGTGATATATTCCTTATAAACCATGATCAGCCAATGTCAGTAAAAGCTTTGTTTCACCTAGACTGGGTTAGTGGTAAACAACTGTTATAGAAGAAAATGGCATTATGTCTTATTTTTATGGTTCAACCTAGCACTTTAAAAAGCACGTAGTACTCATAGGTGACTGCTTTGTAAATACTCTCAATTTCAGCAGGATATTCAAGAACTACTTAATAATATAAAATAAATTCATTTTTGTCAGACATGAATTAGTCTTTCCTTATGCAGCTGCAGAAAAAGGAGAAAGTTTCTAATCTTGCCTCTCTGCTGTTTGAGGCAAAAAGTATAGGATTTTAGTTCTCATTTGTTTTAATAAGAGAATATGACAATACTGTCTTATTTCAACAGTGGACTTCATATGTTCTTCAACATGCCCTGTCTTTCTGTTTCTTAACCAGGTAGTAGGAAACTTGCATTTGTTTTTGTTCCCTTGGTCTTTCTTTACCACTATATACGAAGTCCATGTTACAAGTAATGCTATCTAAAAACTGCCCACATATGCTTACATTATTTTTAGTATTGGGAGTAGCAAATCAGTAATTTACTCCACAATTTCTTATGGACAAGTAGGCATCAACACTGTCAGCCATATAAAACTTGATTAATCATTTGTTTCTCTAGAGTGGATGCATGTTCTGCAACTCTAGGTGAAACAATTACACCATGGCAAAGCTTAATTCTTGGCTCTTGACTTATCCTAATTACTCCAGCAGAGAAATGACCAGCCCTCTAGATACATCATTACACAGCTAAATTCACTGGTTCAGCTTGTACCCTTGTGGGTGCTTGGCCATCTGTAGATATATGGGCATAGCCTAAGAAAAGAAGAAAATATCGCTTAGTTTTATCAAGTTGTTAAAGTTTAGTCTAAAGTAAAATAGTTGAACTTATCTCTTAATGGCTAAGTTCTTTCTCCAACTGAAGTATAAAATAGCCTTTTGTGAAATGTGTTTTTCTCTAAAAGACAGCATAACTAGGCAGGAATATTTTAATAAGGAATATCATTTTAAAGCCCTTTAGCAGTGATCAGTGAACACTCAAAACTAGTATAGAAATCACTTATCTCAGACACTTCAAAGCACTTGTTACAGAATAGTTGTTCATCTCATTCCTGATTTCCCTTTTGTCCAAGGTTCTACTCTATATAATCCACACTCTCAAGATCTAGTACATTGTTACTTCCTTAGTAGTGTATTAATTTTTTCTTGTAGGTGAGATATCATATAAGGTCCTGAAAGATAAATGCTTCTTTTTAAAATCTATAAGAAAAAATCAACATGAGAGGACTGTAATTATTAACATAAAGTTGGGGGGAAATCTGCCCACATACTAATTCAAAAATATTGATTTTTCTGTCTCAGGCACTGCTGTCAGATTTACCTCCTGAATTAGAAGAGATGGATTTCAATCATGCCTCACCGGAGCCTGATGATACCTCATTCAGTGTGTCTTCTTTATCAGAGAAAAATGCCTCAGACAGTGTGTGATTTGGTGGGGCAGGTGTATGATACAGCCGTTAGGCTGCCTAATAGGCGTGCTTCCCAAGATAACTGCATTCTGTTTCCCTGATATTCTTCGGTTGCAAAAATATATTATTGAAACCATTGTATTATGAAGAATAGGCAAGATATAATGGCTACAGTTCAAAAAATGTGTGAAATTTAAATATCTCTTGAAGTTTTTCTCAAACTGATAAAAACCTGAACAAATAACTTTAATTCGGAGCAAATTAACTATGAAATGCATAATGTCTCATTTTCTGAATTTTTTGTTTAGTTTTATAGAACAATCTCAGTTTTAATAATAGTTTTGGACAGAGACACAAAAGTTTTTCAACATTGCTTATCAAGTTGCTTACTGAAGCTTGATTATTGTTTTTGTCACCATCGTATCTTCTTTCTTTCCCTGTTTTTCGTAACATACACTTTTACTCAGGAAAGTGGACTGAAAATTGAAACAAAACTTTGAAAGTGATTTAACCTGGAAGAGTCTTCGGATTTATTTTTCAAACTACGAGAATTTGACTGAAGCTAATGATTGAAAATGGAAGTGATTACTAGTATATAATTGTAAATTATTGGTAGTCTTCATTAACTAACCCAAATATTTGGGGGGAGGGGGGAAAGCACTATGGAAAAACAATTCACCAACTTGAAGTTAAATAAATTAAGTGTACAGAAACAAAATGTCGAAAAGATTAGTCTTAATGGGAATTCTTCATTGCTGCAAATGACAAATATTGATACGATTCACATTCTACTAGTAAAATTGTGTAACTGAGTTAGATGAAATGTTGCACAAATATTAGAAGTTTATCACCACCTTCATAATATTTTTTTTGTTTTTTACTTTTTACATTTCATGAAACAACCAGTCAAGGTAAGCCACTAAGATGTTTTTTTTTTTTTTAAATCTAGTCATTCAGCTTTGCCACAGGTTTTACTTCATTTCCATGTGAGGCTTGTACAGAGTCATCAGCCAAGGATAATATCCAAAAAGAGTTATACAACTTTGGTGGTAAATCACAGTCCTCTGGATTTCCTGGTTACTATTGTATGGGCATGCTACCCAGTCATTCTATTAGCAGGTACCAGGTGGCAATACATTGTAGACAATTCTTTGCAGACTTTCCCTTCCCAGTACTAGATGGCATTACCAGGGCCCATAAAAAGGAAAATGCCAGTTTCTCCCTGACAATACAGTATCATATATTTTGGGGTTGGGAGTGTGGAATCATGTTGTGCAGTTAAATTACTATCTATATATTTAAAAAGTTAATGAAGTATATTTTCCATACAAGTTGTAAAAAACAACTGTAAACCTACCTTTGTCCCACCCTGTATTGTAATAACTATATATGGTGTCAGGTGGGTACTAGAATTATCAGGAGTATCACTTCTTAAGTTATACTTGTCTAACCACTATGTTGTACACCTGAAACTATTATAAAGTAATATTGAATGTTAACTGTAATTGAAACATAAAAAAATAAAGAAAAATTTCAATAATGTAAAAAAAAAGTTAATGAAGTAGCTTAGATTGCTCTTTTGGCCATCAAGTTTCTATGTCAGATATTTTTGTAATTTTTTAAAAGATTTATTTATTTTTAGATGCAGGGTAACAGAGGGAGACGGAGAGGGAGAGAAACATCAGTGTGTGGTTGCCTCTCACATGCCCCCTACTGGGGACCTGGCTTGCAATCCAGGCATGGGAATCAAACCAGTGACCCTTTGGTTTGCAGGCCAGCACTCAATCCACTGAGCCACACCAACCAGGGCTATTTTTGTAAGTTTTAAGAAAGACCAATTTTGATCTTGGAATTCAGATACAAATTTACCAATGCAGAAACGCAGTTATGAATGTCTTTAAATTTGAAATGTCCCCTCACCACACACACAAATAAGTAAAGTTGATAATCCTTCATTTTGTCAGCTGTTTAATTTAATATTGCTGCCATCTTACTGTGGTTCTTTTGTTAATAGAAATGTATCAATGGTTAGGTATGCTTCCTTTTAACTAACGGCCATATGGTTCATTGCAAACAATGTTTAGTACTCTTTGCTGACAAGTCAGATTTCATTCAGAAAAAGAGTGCTGAGTAACAACAAAACGTCAGATATTAGGATTAAATTTATCTGTTCCGCCAATTGCTCCAGGAGATAAAGAGTCCCTACTACATACAGCAAATATAGAGACCATTCATTAATGTAGCATGAACAAATTACAGGCCTTCAAAGCCTCACTTAAGATCTCCTTTCTAGTCACTGAGTTTATCTTTAACGTCTAATTTTTCTGCTTCAATTTAAGCCCCTCTTATTTGATTCTTGTTACAAAGTAAGGATAGATGATTATCTACATCTTTCAACTCTATGGATTTTATTTGTCACATCTCAGCATTTACTCACTACACCAAATAATATTCATTGACCTTCTGCTATTGGACCTCCTGCTAAGGATATTGGATTTCGATTCCTCAGCAAGTCATAAACTTCAAAACAAATAATTTTGTTTACTTTTTTAGGGATAGTAATAAAATTTATTTAATTAGAAAGGTTAATAGATTTAAGGATTCTGATAGGTGTAATTCCTAGAAGGACTTGAATAGATGTTTCCTTTGTCCCTGTTTAAAGTTCCATTAAAATAAAACTGCATCAATCATAGCAGTACACTTAGGGATCCCTTTATTTTGGCATTTGTGCTTCAGCATCAGGATTATTTACTTTATTGCCATTGGAATTAAAACATTTCTGAAATGAAATATGGTTGTTCTGTAGCAGAAACCAAAGGAAATAGCTGTATCCAGAAAAAAATCATAATTGGCAGAATGAAAAATAGAAAATCTAAAAATAGAAAATAGAATTTAAAAATCTATTATGAAGAAAATATATATTTTCACACATATAGATTGGAATTGGTTTTGAGACATTTTAGAGGAGGAAAAATATCAGTTCATGAGTTTTTTGTGAACGTCTTTATCGCTGAGGGGAGGGGAAAATAAACCACTAGTGTTTCTTTCTATAGGGCTATGACACAGTATTAAAACAGACCACACTGTCTGAACCATGTCTCGCAAAAACAGATGTCAGGTGAAAAACCTTTTTCTTTTACCTAACTTTGATGTTTGCTTTCAGATTAGGATAACCAATCAGCTTCTAAGCAAGAAATGTGCTTCGAAGAGCACTTACCTTCCAAAATATGTATTAAAATACAAAACAAACAAAAAAATTAAGATACCGACCTCATTTCAGCCAAACTAAAATTATTCACAAGAAAAGGAGAACTGCCATTTCCCTGCTGAATAGGAAAATTAACACATACAAGGAAAACTTAAAAGAAAATTGGCCATTTCATGGGACCTGGGAATGTTTTGTAAGATCAGTTTTAACAGCAGAGCTTTTTCTTATTGTGTGATAGAAATATTTGTTATTGTTGGAGAATAGTCTGCGGTCCAGTCACATCTTGTGCTCTGTGTACCACTAAAACTTCAAACTATGTCCAAGAGGTCATTTTTTCCAAACACAGCAACACCTATTTGAAGGCACTCTCAGAGTCAGCAATCTGTAAATTTGTAGCATAAATCATAAGTTGTGTATTTAAAAAAATTCTAGACTCTAAGATTGACTTTGTTGCTTTGTTTGAGGAGAAGAGGCATTTCACCTATTTCCTAGGAATAGTTTCCTCATCTGAGCCTAATAGCTTATAATCATTTTTTAAGAGACATTCTGAAAACTTGAACTGCAGTCCTTCCTCCATGTTGCAGTGATGGTATACCAGGAATACCATTTATTTTAAAAACTATATATGTGTATAATCTTAGATTTTCATTCAGGTCCTAAAAATGTCAAATTCTAATAGATTAGCCTTTTAAAGGAGTTATAAGAATCATGGTGTCTAAGTGATGAGTGAATAGGCTCATCTTTGAAGTTGGTGTTATCCTTGGCAGACAGCACTGTATCATGCTCTTCACCAAGCTATGTTTTGGAGATGATATAATGGAGGAACCTGTTAACTTGTGAGACTAAAGTCAACACACCATTACCTAAAATAAACATTTCCTAATAGCAGATTTGCTAAGGGCTAAAAGAGAATAAAGTGATATTTTCATGAAAATATAATTATGATTGTTCCATTAAAGTGTATACTGAGTATATGTTGTTCCACGTTGAAATTTTATTTTGCATTAACTTGTTAAGTAATTAATTTTAGAAATTTTGCATCACATTTTACTGGTACTACCTCTGAAACATATTATCACCTTAAAACTGTATCAGACTGTAATATGAACTTTTCTAGGGTTTTTATTTAAATTTTATAGAGGCAATAAATGATTTCCAAGTAATAGACATCTATTTCATTATTTTAGTGTTTATTTCCCCAAGTTGTTGTGTTACAAGCACTGTATCCTTTTAGAAATAATTTTACCTCACAAAAATAAGGTTCTTATAAAAAGACCCCCCCCCCAAAATACAAAGAATAGTAAAGTACTGGGAGTCCAGAAAGGGAGAAAATGGAGTACCCAAGTGAAAATTTGGTTGATTTCCAAGCTGGCATGTACTTAACAAAGAATTACTCCAACGCCAGTAGAATAGAGTCAATATTCTGTAATAGAGAATGGATTTATCCATGATAGTACATTTAAACAAGTAAATCAGCAAGTAAATCACCACAGTATAAACAAAGAATACTATTTTTACAACAGATTTTTTAAAGTGGTGGTATGGCATCTATCTTTTGGCTCTCTTTGACACCAGTTGAACATGCTTTTTTTTTTTTTTAAGGGGGGAGAGTATGTCTAAGATTTTAAGATTTTATTTATTTATTTTTAGAGAAGGGAAGGGAGGGAGAAACAGAGGTCAAGAAACATCAAATCGGCTGCCTTCTATACACACCCCCAACCAGGGACCTTTCAGTCTGCAGGATGGTGCCCAGCGCACTGAGCCATATCAGTCACAACTGAGCATGCTTTTAATTTGGGTGAAGTTATGTCCATGTCTCTCTTTTCAAAGTCTTATACCGATCAAAAATCTTCATATTACCCAACTAATGGGGGAGAGCAAGGGCTAAGTTTCAGTCTTGGGGTATCTGGGACAATGCTCTAACAAACTGAGCTACCCCACCAGGACCGGGGTGAGTTTCAAATAGCACATCAGCAGTTTTCCTTCCCAGTTGATATATTTTTTTAAGAATATTACAAGGAGCATTCTCTCTCTCTCTCTCTCTCTCTCTCTCTCTCTCTCTCTCTCTCTCTCTCTCTCTCAAACCTATGCCTTTCCAGTCCCCCTGGTCTTCCCACCAGGCACATTACCTTTACCCTTCCTTCTTGCTTCTAAGCTCCAAGGGACCTCCCTTTTTTTTTCTTCTGTAACTAAAGAATGTTGCAGGGAAAGACTCACATATAAACATACACTTCAAATGACCCAAGTCTTTCTCAGATCTGTCAAAACATTGACAAAGTGGTGAAATCCTTTGTTTTAAAAAATGAGTGGGAATCATTATAAATCTATTTAGAAGACAAGTTGATGGATGGATAAGTGTGTACATAACTGAATGAAGTTTTTATATCCTTTGAGACTATTTTTGTATATTTCATGTTCATTGTGGACATTTTAGAAAATGTAGATAATATAAAGAAAAAGCAAAACCATTTGTAATCCTCCACCCAATAATAATAATTGTTAACATCTTATTATATTACATTCTAGCTGTTTCATGTGCATATTACATATATTCAGCAAAACTGGCATTATACTGAATATGCAGTTTTGTGTACAGCTTTTTCTCTTAATGATGTATTGAGAGCATTTTCTCATGTAAGCATTTGTCACCAAGGTATTTTACTCTCAATTACACTTGGACATAAAGGGAGATTTTTTTTAATTTATAAGAAAAAAACTTTGTAATGATGAAAATACATTTGTTCTAGAGGATTAACAAGTAACTGCTTTACATAAAAACTATATTTCTTGCCCTAGATTTAAAACAAATGATGGTACCTATTTACCTTCAGAATAACAAAGTTTCTATATTTTATCTGCAAGTTGCAAGATAGCTCTCCTTAATACTTTTGTCCAACTAGTGTTTTTATTACCTATATCAGTAAACTGTTACAAATTTTAAAAATAAAACAAAAATATGCAATTATAGTAGTAAATTTTTAAATAAGTCAGAACACAGTTTCTATTTTCTCTAAAGAATAAGACTAGCCCTGGCTGGCATAGCTCAGTGGATTGAGCGCGGGCTGGGAACCAAAGTGTCCCAGGTTCGATTCCCAGCCAGGGTACATGCCTGAGTTACAGGCCATAACCCCCAGCAACCGCACATTGATGTTCCCCTCTCTCTCTCTCTATCTCCCTCCCTCCCCTCTCTAAAAATAAATAAATAAAATTTTAAAAAAAAGAATAAGACTATTTTTTAATTATAGTGTTCTGTTTCAGCCAGTTTGGAAGTTTGGGAAAGTTTGCCAATTCTGGAATTTGCTGCGAAACAATAATATTTTATGTGGTAATATAATGTATACGAAGACTATTGTAATCAAGTAACTCCTTTGTGATCTAAGCCACATGAAACTCTAATCTTTCCCAATACCTACATCCCTGTCTAGTAAAAAATTAGATCTTCAGGGAGGCTTATTAATATTTTTCTCAAGCTGTTAGGAGACTCTTCAATGTACCGTTTCGATAATGTTGGAAACTAGTGTCAATAATGCTTGTTAGCTCAAATTGGACAGAGTGCAGTTCTGAAACTCAGGTCACAGGTTTGATCTCCATTCAGATCAGTTCATTGAAACAAGGGGAAAAACCTCTGCTACAGGACCAGCATGTACCTGTATTTGTTATCTTGTCTTGTAGTCTGTCACTAGTCACAGAGCACCAGGGGAAGATGCGGATGGATATAGTCAACCTTATGGTTATTTAAATGTCATAAAATCATGGACTCTGGGAAGGTTCTCCTGTCCATTTCCTCTAGCTCCCATGTCTCTTTTAGAAGTTTATTAGTAGTAATTTAATGGAGATAGTTTGGTATTAATTGCAATCATTCCTGGTAAAGATAAGGGGGCCTATAAAGTATTCATACCATAGTGGCATTTGCTTAATTAGCTGCATACTTTGCATCATTGGCTGAAGAACACTGAGAGCACAACAGTTAACAGGATAATGCATTACAATTGGAGAAGGATAAATACAGAACCTGTGAAAGTCTTAAGGGAAGCATAACAATGGAGGGCACTAAAGTGACTGGTGAGCAAGAGAGAGGGAATTCTACACTCTAAAATCTAGAAGGTTAAACGCATGTATAGTAGTAAAGTGCAAGGGTTAGGGTAGAATATTGTAGGAGTTAAATTTCAGTATCAAATCTCAGTTTTAACACTGGCTGCATGATCTCGGACAACTTGTTTGAACTCTGAGTTTCTTTAGAAACTGTGATAATGACAGTACTTATTTCAAGTTGCTCTGAGAAATGTAATAATCTATCATCAAGTGCTCAGCACACAGTAAGTGCTCAGTAAATGTTAGCCAATGCTATCATTACTACTTACAGAAAAGGAGACTGAAAAGATTCAAAGACAATTCTCACCCACCAATTTTGCCCTGTGCAGAAATGCCTTAATGCAAATATCTTCAAAACACAACTCAAAACAATTTCACCTACATTTCGTATATACTAGCAGGGTTATCACATTCAAAAGGTAGTACAACCTTATTGGTGGTGCCCTCAGTGATCTTCTTAATGCCTTAGAGAGTTAACAGTCATTCCTCTCTATCAAAAGCTGCCATGAGATCTGAGGTCAATCAAATTCAAAAAAATATTGATTTTGTAGAACATATTCTATTCATTTTTAGTGATGTGTTATCTGTATGTATACAGTTTTATAATTTTTTATGAACCAAACTTTGTGGAAAATAATTCCTCTTTAAACATTTATTTGACTGTTTATATATCAAATGCTGTCTCCAGTTTAATTTGTGTGGTATGCAGGTAAATTTATGAGAGATCTTTGAAATTATCTGCAGAAATTTTGTATTACTTGCTTTGTTTTGGCTTGCCTTTAGTTTCCAATCAAGTGAATTAAGGAACAAATTGCTGATACATGTTAAAACTTGGATGAACCTCAAAGACATTAGGCTATGTAAAAAAAAGAAAAGAGACACAAAAGACTTTGTACTGTATCATTCTATTTATATGAAATTTTAGAAAAGGCAAAGCTATAAAAACAGAAGTCAGATCAGTGATTTTTAGGGATCGGGACAGGGGCAAAGGATAGACTGTAAGCTGGCACAAGGGAACTTTTTAGAGCAATAGAAAAAAACTGAATTCTAGCCAGTTATTACTAGTTCTAGACTGCATAAACTAACTTATGTTGTTCAAGCATGTGTTATCACTTGAAACAGCATCATAGCTTTTCTAACTGCATGTTTCATATTTACATGTGTTTTCCTTCCAGTCTATTCATGGGCACATTTTTTACCTTCTTAGGGTTATTCTTTCTAACCATACACCATTTCAAAATACTTAGGTGATACACACTGTGTCAGATGATAGGGCTGTTTACTTTAGCTAAGGCTGCTTACATGCAAGGTTATTTCTCTTAATCCACTAATATAGGTACTGGGTAAATTAAATAAAGATTTAAATGGATATATTTTCCTATATAACCTCATATTTTCATACTAATTTTCCATTTTCAAAGCATTAGCAGACACATTAAGTGGAATAACAGCAAAACAATAACAAGAGTTTAAGACATTACAAACAAAAGACATCACAATCTCTCAGATAAGCAATATTGAACCATTTGGATACAAATGCTTACTGGAAACCACAAAGAAAAAAGAAAGGAGCTTAAGTACAAGAATCTGGAAATCCTAAGAACCAAAACATTATCAAGGTAAAAAATATAATAAAGTTACTTATCCAATAATTAATGTTTCTCCTCATCCTGGTTGGAAACTCACAATATTCTAAGTTTCTATTCCTTTTTCTTTTGGCTTTTGCCAGTACAAACATTTGTATTTGAAGGGTTGAAATTCTTGAGGCGAAAAGTTCCCAGATCTTAAATGGTCTTCAGCCTTTCCTTTCTCCAATAAGGTACAATGTAGTGTGGTAGAAAAGAAAGAACAGTAGTTATGTGATTTTGCTCAAGCTGTGAATGCTTTAAGCTCAATTACTTCATTAGGAAATAAAAATACCTGCTCTGATTGCCTCTCACAGTGTTGTGAGAATCAAATTAACTATTTTTCAAAGCACTTTACAACTCACAAAGCACTGCAGAAATGCTAAAGTTTAACATCCATGTACACAGTATTTATTTTCTTATCTTTTTTTATTTTAATCATTGTTCAAGTATAGTTTTTTGTCTTTTACTCCCATCCCAGCCCACACCCCCAGCCCTCCCCACCTCCCTCCTGTTTCTACCCCTCCTTGTTTTTGTCCATGTGCCCTTTATACTTGTTCCTGTAAACCCTTCCCTTTTCCCCTGAAATTTCTCCCCTCTCCACTTGGTACTTATTGATTACCTATATATTCAACACTATATAGACTCTTGGAGACATATGGGAAAGAGTATTTTCCCTGATGTCCAGGAGCTTGGTGTACTTTGAAAAATTAGGCATGCACAGATTAAATGTAACATACAAGACAGCATACAACTGAATGTTAAATGTCATGGTGTTGTTAATACAGGGTTGGTGAAGAGTGGTCTGAAAGGAATAGAAATAAGGGCTGTTGTCAAAAAGAAGCTTTGTGAAAGGATAAGTTTGAGTTGGTTGGTTCCAGCCAAGTATTCATCCCTAAAGGCTACCAAGAGATAATGTGGATAAAAAAATACGAAAACATATATCTTAAAAATTCATTTATTTATTTATTTACTTTTTTAATTGACTTTATTGGGGTGACCCTGGTTAACAAAATTATATAGGTTTCGGGGGTACAATTCCACAACACATCACCTGTACACTGTACTGTGTGTGTTCACCACCCCAAGTCAAGTCTCCATTATCATTTATTCCCCCTGTACCCTCATCCAACTCCCACTCCTCCCCACACACAATCACCACACTGCTGTCCATGTCCCTGAAATTTTTCTCTTTTGTTCAGTGTCTTCACCCTCCAGCTACTCTCCCCCCTCCAACAGCTGTCAGCCTGCTCTCTGTCTGTCATTATTTTGTTTGTTAGTTCATTTTGTGCATTTGATTTCATATATAACTGAAATCATATGGTATTTGTCTTTCTCTGACTGGCTTATTTCACTTAGCATAATGCCCTGTAGGTCTACCCATGCTGTCACAAAGGGTAAGATTTCCTTCTTTTTTACAGCTAAGTAATACTCCATTGTGTAAATGTACCACAGCTTTTTTACCCACTCATCTACTGAAGGATACTTGGGCTGCTTCAAAATTTTGGTTATTGAAAATGCTGCTGCATTGAACATAGGAGCACATATATGCTTTCAAAGTATTCTTTCGGTACCTTTGGGTATATAACCAGAAGTGAAATCAGTGATTCAAAAGGCAGATCCATTTTTAATTATTTGAAGTAACTCTATACTGTTTTCCGCAGTGGCTGCAGCAGTCTGCATTCCCACCAACAGTACACTAGAGTTCCCTTTCCTACACATCCTTGCCAGAACTTGTTGTTTATTGATTTCTTTCTTCTTTTTTTACCACTTTTTAATTGTTGTTTGAATATATTTGTCTCTGTTTTCCCACCACCACTTCCCCCCACCTCCCACACTTGAGCCTACCCCCTTTGACTCTGTCCATGGATCCTTTATACACGTTCCTTGACATCCCTTTCCCTTCTTTCCCCTGTTATCTCCCTCCCCCCTCCTCTCTGGTCACTGTCAGTTTGTTCTTTTTTTTTTTTTACTTAATTGTTGTTTACATACAGATGTCTCCATTTTACCCCCCCTGCTACCCCCACCCAAGCCATCCCCACTTCCCACCCTTGATCCTACCCCCCTTTGGTTTTGTCCATGTGTCCTTTATACATGTTCATGAAAACCCTTCCTCCTTTTCCCTCCATTATCCCTTCACACCTCCCCTCTGGTTACTGTCAGTTTGTTCTTAATTTCCATGTCTCTGGTTATGTTTTGCTTATTTGTTTGTTTTTTTTATTAGGTTCCATTTAGAGGTGAGATCATATGGTCTTTGTCTTTCACCACCTGGCTTATTTCACTTAGCATAATGCTCTCCAGTTCCATCCATACTGTCACAAATGGTAGTAACTCCTTTCTTTCTGCTGCATAGAATTCCACTGTGTAAATGTACCACAGTTTTTTGATCCATTCATTTACCGATGGGCACTTAGGTTGCTTCCAGCACTTGGCTATTGTAAGTCATGCTGCTATGAACATTAAGATGCATAGATTCTAATGAATTAGTGTTTCAGGGTTCTTAAGGTATAATCCCAGCAGTGAAATTGCTGGGTCAGAAGGTGTTTCCATTTTTAGTTTTTTGAGGAAATTCCATACCATTTTCCACAGTGGCTGCACCAGTCTGCATTCCCACCAAAAATGTACTAGGGTTCCCTTTTCTCCGCATCTTCTATAGCACTTGCTGTTTGTTGATTTGGTTATGATAGTCATTCTGACTAGTGTGAAGTGTTATCTCATTGTGGTTTTAATTTGCATCTCTCTGATGGCTAGTGATGCTGAACATCTTTTCGTATGTCTCTGGGCCTTCTGTATGTCCTTCTTGGAGAAGTGTAAGAATGAGCAAATATAGTTGTTTACTCCCATTACAAATCTCCAAATTACTAGGCAAAGAAGTCTTATGTTCTTAAGTTGTTTTTTTTTTTTAATTCTCACCTGAGGATATGTTTTTATTGATTTGAGGGAGAGAGAAAGAGAAAGAGAAAGAGAGAGAGATGTGAGAAACATAGATCTGTTGCCTTCCATACACACCCCTAGTGGGAATCAAACTTACAGCCTAGGCATGTGCCTTCACCTGCGATTAAATCTGCAACATTTTGGTGTATGGTACGATGTATTGACCAACTGCACCACCCAGCAAGGGTGCTTCTTAATTTTTTTTTTACTTTTTTTTCTTTAAGAACAAGTCTTTAAAAAATAATAAAGCTTTCTGTTTTTAGGAGGCTTTAACTATGTCTTCCCCTATGTCCATGCTATGAAGCTATCTGTCATTGATTACAACTATACTTGAACTTCCTACATAGCTGCAGAAAGATAAATATAAAGTAATCTTTTTAATAGTGTTTGTAAAGTGCCTTTTAAAAGGTGAAAGTTTTCAGGTAAATGCAGTACTCCTGCAACCATATCAAAATTACAACTAAACTATGGAACAACCATCATTCAGAACCACCTGAAATCTAGCTAAATGAAAGTCCTACAACTACAGAATTAAAGAAGAAACCACATTGAGACTGGTATTCACCCTCCGATCTGGCAACCATCAAAAGTTTCTCTGTATCTATGAGTCTCTTCCTGTTTGTTTATTTTGTTTTTTTTAATTCAATTGTTGTTACATATGTATTTAGATGAAATTAGGCCTTAAACAGAAAACACTATATATAATACTATATAAATATAGTGTAAATTATTATATATTTATATAATAATACTATATAAATTTAGGAAGTTTGGTGGAAGAGTCTGTTTGGGGTAGAAAACAGATAGTAGAAAAAGGCAAGGAGCCTTTTGTTTTAGGTTGAATATCAGTTAATATTTATAAAACATCTACAGTGTACTAGGCACAATTATGAGCAATACAGGCACCATCTTAACAATTATAGATACTGTAGTCTATTCATTCTAGTGAGAAAGTAATGGACTGGACTTAAGGCCTTTTTTTTTTTCTTCATTTAAATGCCATGTAAAAGAACCATCAACTTCTCCCCTACAGTCTGACTCTTTTAGTCATTTCCAAGTTCCTGGACTGAGTACCACACTTCACACACACACACACACACACATACACATACACACATCATGAGGCCTGGAGTGATAATCCCCATCCCTTAGGGACAACTCTGCTACTGGTGATTGTTTCAAACTCAAAGCAAAACTGATAGACTGGACTGGAGATTACAAGAATAAAAACAACAATACTGAGCCAAATATAACTAACTGTAGCCTACCTAATATATTGCTATAAATAAGGCAGTTGGGAGGATTGTTTTTCATATTTTCTTTCACTTGAAATACCTCTTTTTGTTCAAAGGATTCTACAATTTTTTCACATTTTTCAGCAGCTTCACTTTAACCAATACAGATTGATCCTTCTAGATATGGAGTCTAAAGAAGAAAAACAAAGTCCTTTTCATAACTAAAGAGTATCCAGCTGTTTACCAAGGTTGTTCATATCCATTATTTATTTTGATTCTCATAACAACTCCCCAAAGTAGACTAGTCAGCCTTATTTTCCTATTTTCAGATGAGGAAACTGAAGCTCAAAAAGGATTAAATTATTTGCCTGTAGGCATAGAACTAATAAATGATAGAAGTGAAAATTAAACCCAAGATATTCACTCTAAGTTCAGTGTTCTTTTTACTGACCATTACTATATCAATTAAAACCAACAAAAATGTTTTATTACATATTTAACAACAAATACAATGGATGTTATTATTGAAGACTGATAGATAAAAGAGCCTCTTAATGATCAAATTACAAAATTTCTTCTAAGATTCTTAGATTTCCTTTTAAAAAGTCAGAGACAGATTCAATTCATTAAGTAATTACAATTAAGTCAACTGACTTCAGAAAGGAACATTTTTCTTGAGGTAATCCATTCAGTTAAGTGTATTGTTGAATGTTCTAAACTTTTTCTTTTTTTGTACAATGTTTTTTATTGTCATTCAGGTACAGTTGTCTCTATTTCCCCCCTACCATGCCTCCCACCCCACCTATCTCTACCTCCCGCCCTCGAACCTAACCCTTTGGTTTTGTCCATGTGTCCTTTATACATGCTCCTTGATGGACCTTCCCCTATTTTCCCCAGTTATCCCTTCCCACCTCCCCTCTGGTTATTTAAACTTTTTTAAATGCCTTCATCTATAGGTTAATACATTTTATTTCTAGATCCATCCTAAAATTCACATGTGCATATACTGAAAATAAATGTGGTTGTTCTAATATGCCTAGGTTGCATGTTTGATCTCTGGTCAGGGCACAAAGAAGAATCAACCAATGAGGCCCTGGCCAGGTAGCTCAGTTGGTTAGAGCATCATCCCTATACATCAAGGTTGGGGGTTCAATCTCTGATTGGGGCACATACAAGAATCAACCAATGAAGCATAAGTGGAACAACAAAATTGATGTCTCTCTCTCTCTCACTCACTCTCTGTCTCTCTCCCCTCAAAAAAAAAACAATATAAAATTTAAAAAAATAAATGTAAGTCACCTTGTTAAGAGAAAGACAAAGCACAGTACCTATAGCACCTGACATATTACCTGAAAGTGAGTACATACTTTATAAATACTTGTTTAATGAATAGATAGATACTCAGATGGAAGAATGGATGGAGGATAGAGATGACAGATATCGGTACATTTACACAATGGAATTCTATGCAGCAGAAAGAGAGAAGGAGCTCCTATCCTTTGCAACAGCATGGATGGAGCTGGAGAGCATTACACTAAGTGAGATAAGCCAGTCAGTGAAAGACAAATACCATATGATCTCACCTTTAACAGGAATCTAATCAACAAAATAAATAATCAAACACGCAAAATATAACCAAAGACACTGAAATTGAGAACGGGCTGACAGTGACTAGAGGGGAGAGGGGAGGAATTTCAGGGGAAGAGGGGAAGGGTTTGAAAGAACTAGTATAAAGGGCATATCTACAATAACAAGGCGGGTGGAAATGGGAGGAAGGTGGGGAGGGCTGGGGGGTGGCCTGGGATGGGGGTAAAGGGCAGAAAACTGTACTTGAAAAAAAAGGATGACAGATATCAAGCACTTAGTTCTACACAAGAGTGAGTGTACAAAGAGGACACTATTTCAAACAACTGATTTGGTCGTAGGTTCTTTTTTTCCGGTTTTCAGTGAGAATGAAATAAAATAGCATCTGCACTTACTAATATTTTATACATAGGTATGTATGTGTGTGTAAATGAAGCAGAACTAGAATGAAGAAGTGAAATTCTCATCATTAAGATCTGACAAAAATTAGAAAAGTTCTCATGTTCACATATAGTCCCATAAAAAAGTATCACTACTCTCCTTGAAATTGAGCAACTGGAAGATTGACTTGAATGACTTTCTTATCTCTTTCTTCTGGTAGTTAGTCTTTTGGAAAGCACTTGATCAAAATCTCATTTACATTTACTTAGCCATAGTTTAATACTATTTGATGTTTACTGATTTATAGAAATTAGAACAAAAAAATAGAAGCAATTTATGTCAGAGGCATTAAAGCCAGCTGATCCCTGTTTTGGTTTATATTTTTCCTTACTGGCAAATAAAAAAAATAAAAATAAATAAATAAATAAAACATAGATTCTCTAAACATCTCAAAACTGTTTTCTACAGGGTCAGAGAATGTGTTTGAATAAAACTGACCTCTAGGACCCTACATTTTGTTATAATTGGATTTTAAACTAAAATAACACTGGCAACAGCATTAAAGGGTCAGGAAATAATGGGTCTCAGGTGAACTTCTCTAAGTCATCAAATCTGACCCCTGCTTCCCAGCAATATGTACAAAACTCCACTTTCTTCAGATGGAAATGCTGTTTGCCTGAATTATCTTGGTATTCAAAGCCCTCCACGGTATGGAGCTGTTACTTTGCTTAGAATCTTTTCACTTCATGGCCACTTGCCCATATTCTACCTCTATCACCTTTTTGTTCATATTTTGCCTTCTGTGTCAGATGTCTGCATTTTCTGTTCACCTTTGCATTCTCTGTTGTAGTACCAGTTCAGTAAATATTTGTTGAATATTTTCTAAACTTTTATGTTTTCTACTAGGTATAACCATTCATTCATTCAACATTTAATGAAAGTACAACAGTGAACATGACGGACAATATTTCTATCTTTTTAAAGATTTTATTTTAGTGGAAGAGACAAAAATAATCAATAATTAATTTAAGGAATGATAAAATGCTATGAAGACTGTTGAAGACTTGAGAGCAGAAAAGGTAATAGATTAATGTATATTTCACTGCAGTGACAAAAAATATGTGTTTGGCTATTTTGCATACTTTTCATTTAAACCAATTAAAAGAATTAATAACCATACCTTACATTTTTATTTCATTTAGTAATTTCAAAGAACTTTTCAGCATTTGTGATTTGGTTCTCACAACATCCTTGAGACTATACATGACTGTTAGGGTTCCCACTTCATAAATGAGATAGATAAGGCCTAGGAAGCTTATTTATTCAGTGTCAAAAAGTGGTTCCCTCTTGGTCATTCATTCATTTAAGAAATAGTTATTGATAGCCTACTGTGTGTGAGAGAGAAATAAAGCTGAATAACACATGTTCCTAAAGAATTTATGGCTAAAAGGGGGGAACGTGTAGAATGAAATGTTATCCAAGGTAATATGACCCCAGTGTCCTGAGAAAGTGACACTCTGGCTGAGGAAAATCAGGTAAAGTTTTAGCAAGTAGTTGGGCATTTAAGCCAGGTCTGAATCTTCTCTCATTTATAATGGCACTGTGGGGATAATCTCAGATGAGTTCCCAATGAGAAAAATGGCCCTGCCATTTTGTTTCATACATTACACAAGATGTGACTGTAAAGCAGTGGGAATGATTTCCTCATGTGGCTCATAAGCAGGCTCTGCTTGCAGTCCAAAAACGGAAGCTCATGTATTGTTTAGAGCAAAGAGAGCATCATTACAATAAAATGTGTAGCTTCTCATACTCATTACTTTGAAGGGAGCACCACTTATTTGACTATATAATCTTAATATAATACATTATAGTAAGCCAATGCCTTATTTTCAGATAAGGATTACTTCTGTTTAAGAAGGCTGTTGTTCCCTATGTAGTTGAGTCATATACCAGGGGCTGAGAAGGCATACAATGATAACATCCTAGGAGTGTAATATAATCTTCTGTATCCTATCACCTTAAAAAAAAGATAGAGGAGCTTGGGGGACAAATTGCTATAACACAGGTCCTTTGAGATTCCTGAGAACCTCCTGAGTAAGATAAAGAGCTTGCATTTTTAAAGACAGGAGA
The DNA here is from genome assembly GCF_019186645.2 of Phyllostomus hastatus. Lineage (NCBI taxonomy): Eukaryota > Metazoa > Chordata > Mammalia > Chiroptera > Phyllostomidae > Phyllostomus > Phyllostomus hastatus. Next base: position 8,045,666 of record NW_025333909.1, on the reverse strand, counting down.
TGAACATAATATTTAAAGTGAGACTGCATAATTATAAATGTGAGGCTATAACATGAAGGATTTTGAATGAGCTACATTTCTTAGACTGCAGTAGTTGAGAGAAATAAAATAGTTTTATACAGTTCATGTGACTAAGCCAAATGTTACAATTAAGCCATATTTTAAAGATTGAAATATAATATCTTAGAAATGTATGCAAAGATGTGAACCTTTTAAAGTACTAATTAAAATGACTTTGGGCACACATAACATGACATTTCATAAAATTATTTTGCATATAATTATTGATAAAATATATTTTTAAATAAGCTGATAATTTTTGAGAATATTTTTTAAATTGTGGTAAAAATACACAAAGTATAAATTTACCATCTTAATCATTTTTAGGTGCATAGTTCAGTAAAATATCAACTATGTTCACACTGTTGTGTAACAGATCTCTAGAACTTTTCATCTTGCAAAATTGAAACTCTGTGCCCAGAAAAGAACAACTCCCCATTTCTCCCTTTCCTAAGCCCCTAGAAACCATTCTACTTTTGATTTTGATGAGTTTGGCTACTTTAGTTATCTCATTCAAGTGGAATCATTCAGTATTTGTCTTTTTGTGACTAGATTATTTCACTCACCATAATATCCTCAAGAGTCATACATGTTGTTGCATAGGACAGGATTTCCTTCTTTTTAAAGGTTGAATAATATTCCATATATATATATATATATTTTATCCATTCATCTGTCAATGGCCATTTGGACTGCTTCCACCCCTTGATGATTGTAAATAATGCTGCAATGAACATAAGTATGCTAATATAGCTCTTTGGGATCTTGCTCTCAATTTTTTGTATATATGAGGTCTGTCCAGAAAAAGTCCAGACATTATTAATATAATGAGAATGGCTTACATGACATGGATGTAACCTGGCAGCCAAGGAGAGTAGATTGGAATGCACATGTGTGAACAATGATGACTTCACTATACTAGTCAGTGGGGGTGGTAGACACCATTGAGTGAGCATGTGTACTGTGACTGTCGCATTCAAAATGACTGAGAGTAGGGCAATGCATCTGCATCCAATTTTGCATTAAGTATGAACACTCTGCAGAAACTATTCAGATGATTCAGAAGGTTACAGCTATGGGCAAATGGTGATTGGCAGTTTCACCACGAAAACATACCCGCTCACACATCATGTATCATGCAGAGTTTTTTGGTGAAAAATCAAATTACCCAGGTGACTCAGCCCTGCTAGAGCCCAGATTTGGCACCCTGAGACTTCTGGCTTTTCCCAAAACTAAAATCCCCTTTGAAAGGGAAGACATTTCAGACCATTGATGAGATTCACGAAAATATGACGGGGCAGCTGATGGTGACTGGGGGAACTGTGTGAGGTTCCAAAGTGCCTACTTTGAAGGGGACTGAGGTGTCATTGTCCTATTGACAATGTTTCTTGTGTCTTGTATCTTCTTCAATAAATGTCTCTATTTTTCATATTACGTGGCTGGATACCTTCTGGACAGACCTCATATACCCAGAAATACAATTGCTGTATCATATAGTAATTTTATTTTTAGTTATCTGAGGATCCTCCATAACATTTTCCAGAGTGGCCACACCATTTTATATTTGTCCAAGCAATGCACATGCATTTAAATTTCTCTACAACCCCATTATTTTTTTTTACTATGGTCATCTAATAGATGTGAATTGATATCTCATCAGTTTGATTTGCATTTCTGTAATGACTGGTCTTTTGAACTTCTTTTCATATTTTTGTTGGCTATATATATTATATTTGAAGAAATGTCTTTTCAGTGTCTTTGCCCATTTTTTAATTGGATAATTTGTTTTGAGGGGGTTAAGTTGTATGAGTTCTTCATATATTCTGGATATAAACCACTTATCAGAAATAATGATTTTCAATTATTTTCACCCATTCCATAGGTTTTGATACAAATAAGTGTTTATTTCTGGAATCTCTATGCTATTTCATTGTTCTATGTGTTTGTCTTCATGCTAATGCCACAAGTTATTTTGATTACTGTAGCTTTGTAATATATTTTTTCAAGGTTGTTTTGGCAATTGGAATACCTTGACATTTGATGTTAATTTCAGGAATCTTTCCCTATTTCAGCAACAAATGCCATTTGAATTTTGCCAGGTATTGCACTGAATCTGTGGATTGCTTTGGGTAGTATGGACTGGGATATTATTTTAAAATGAGATTTCTGTAGTACTTAATGATAGATAAATAAGTACATAGTTGGTGAGATGAAATACTCTTATACATGTTATTAACCTTATTTTACACATGCATAATATGAAAGGTAACAGGTAAGTCTGACTATATTTCAAGCAATGATAAACTATATTGCCTTCTATTTCTTCAGAGAACCAGAAAACACTACCACAGGGTTCTCTCTTTCCAGTTTTTAAGCAATAGGAAATTATTAGTAATTCTTCCCTGTGGCTTCATAAAGTATATAAGTAGCTGATGTACATGAATTTGAGTCAGGAGATTGATCCCATAGCTAGGGTAGCTCTCAGTCTGTGCAAACTATGGTAAAATGCCTCATATATTAATCATCAGTTGCTCCAATAGTACAATCTCAGGGGAGTATTAGTTGAGTTGCAAGTGACCATACTGAGGCTTTGATGCTTGAACTGACATGGATACAGAGCAGACCTTGAAAAACGCAACCATAAAATACAATTTGACATCATATTAAGTGGCTGATATAATTTTATATTTTGTAAATGAAGAATATTAAAGCCTCTCTGAGGTTATATGATTTACTCAAGGTCATCTTAAAAATGGAAAGCTGCACTTGGAATAAAATAAAAAATTTCCAATCCCCTGATATAAACAGCGGCTATTAATTCTGAAAAAGATTATTTTTTCTACCTATAATGAAATAATTTCTATACAAAGTGTCCACTAGAAAGATTCCCTGACTATATTGAGGCTTAGCCTACTTGATATCAAAATAACCAATCAATTCTGTCAGCTAGAAGAAAAGAATCTGTCAAAGTAGTTGGCTGTAAGACTCAACTGATCAATCAGCTCAGGCAAAGCAGCCAATGATAGCCCTATGTACCTGCAACCTTTAAAAAGGCCAGCAAGATGATGGTAAGTGAGTGATCATTGTTCTATTTTTGGAAGCCTAGAGTCTTACATCCCATTCATCTCAAGCACCGGATGAGGTTTGATTTGTGAAATGAAAAAGATGGTACTGCTGTTCTCCTTAATCAGTTTTCTTATTTGCATTCACTACAAGGGGGCAGCACAGGAATACGGATGTACTAACATTGCTTCTCAAAAGCTCATAAACATTCAAGGTCATGTTTCATAAAACTTACTCGGAGCTTTCACTTCACAGGTGTGTAAAATTTCTACTTAACTTGAGCTAGGTGTGCAATGATCAAACACATTTCTGGGATGACCTTCAGCCTGACCTTTAATGTAAAGACAGTCTGACTTTCTGAGGAACTCTTAGAAAAATTACATTTTCTTTAAAAGTAAGGTCAGAATGTGGGATAAGGTCCAACCAGAGGCAATTTTTCATGCCTAGACCTCTAGTACTACTCTTTGAACTAATAATGTACTGCTAAGGAAAGGTGAAAAACACAACCATCGATCACAGCCTTAGCTTTCTCACTGCTGACTATTCTCTTTATCACAAGAAATTTGGACTTTATTTTTATTTCTGTCCCCTCATGATGATTGTATGGCTTATAAAGTTTGTTATTGTGGCAAACTAAAGAACTTGGTTTGGATTTTATTGGGTACAGAAAATCCCTGATAACTCTGGGGTTCATTTTGCTTCCTCCCTCACTCTGGCATCTCCCTAGCTTTCTTCGCTTGCTTGTTTCACTTTCTCCCTGGAGTGTTTGCAATAGTCTGGACAGAAAGTATGAGTCTCAGCAGTTTTACTGGTGTTAACCCTATATTCCTTTGAGAGAGGTAGTCCTGGAAGTTCATATAACTTGTTCAGATTTGGAAACTCACTAAAAATCCTATATATCAGCAGATCCTTTCCCTGCACCCTCAACCTCCCTCCTTCATCATATACTATTTCCTAGAAGCAGCATCTCCAACAGGTAGATAATCTGGTTAACCAAATGCAGGCTGGATACTGTCACTATGCCACAATTCTACATTGTGTGAGACAGCTTCTAAACTGGTGTACCAAGCAATAGATAAGTGGGAATAGATTTCAGGTGTGCTAGGATATTGATTTTTTTCCCTCAGCCTTTGGGGTGGCCAGGCAGAACTCATGGCAGCTGGATATTACCTCTGATCACTCACAAACTCATTTATTTACTCCAATATGCTGTACGGAGTATTTCTATGTGCGTCATGATGTGAAAAACCTTGCAAAACACTGCCTATTATAAAGGGAATGTCAGAAATGAAAGGAATTCCCTCAGGGACTTGTATTGTCAGTAACCTCTTCAATGCAGTCAGCCAGCATAACACTTGAGGAAGTCAATATTATTCCATATTAATGTGTAATCAATGCTAGGTAGGATGACAAATTGTCTGGGCCTGAACCTGTGCTATAGTGTTTATTTTCCAGGAACACGTTAAGAAACCTTAGTTAGCATACCAGACAGGCTATTTTGGTAAAAGCATTTAGGCATATCTTTCTTTCCTCATTACATATCATATGGAGCAACCTAAGTATTTGGGGAACATACTGATTTGTGTAAACAACAATGGTTGTTTCTGTGGTTCCAGTAAGTCGTGACCCCAAATTGGGTTAGCTCTAATGAGATATAAATTTGCTACAATTGGCCTATCTTTGTCTTGAATTCAGCTCAACAAACAATTCACAAAGTATTTTCTCTGTATATAGTGAAGCCTGATGCCCTGGGAAATAAATAAATAAATAAATAAATAAATAAATAAATAAGGCATGGTCTCTGTCTTCAGGGCACTTTTAGTTTGGTAGAGGGATAAAGACAAAGACACCAGCAATTATAAAACTAAGGAGAGTAAGAGAAATAACACAGAAGGGTATCCTGGAGACTTAAAGAAGGAAGCTGTCATTCATTTAGGAGGAATTAAGATAGGCTTCATGGAAAAAGATGGAGATTAAGATAAGTATCAACAATTAATCAAATACTAATGACAGAGATGGAAAGCAATGGGATATGGTGCTTTACAAATTGAAGGCATGGCAAAAGCAAACAATAAGAGCATGTGCAACATTAAGAAGTCAATTTTGCCTGGATGGACGTTTCAAGTAAGGAAGAATTGGTAGGCAAAATTAGCCTGTTAGTACTAGCTAACATTCTATGGAAAAAAATTTGCATGATAAAATACTACAGCAATCAGAGATGGAACCAGAGGGGAGGGGGATAACAGAGGAAAGATTGGGAAGTGGCAAGCAAAGGAACAGGAATAGAGGACTCATGGGCATGGACAATAAGGGGTATTGACTGTGGGAGCAGGATGGAGGCAGGATAAGGGTGAGCAATGGGGAAAAAGGCAGGATATCTGTAACTGAACAACAGCAACAAACATATATATATATATATATATATATATATATATACACACACACACACACACTATATATATATAAATAGCTGCTTTGGAAAAATAAAAGGAAGTGGATCTTTATTTGTAATATTTAAATTTTAGCCTTTTTACTTGAAGCATTGTGATAACACATAGACAGATATTCACCCAAGTAACTTTGTGAATGAAGACTTCCACCCTTAAAAAAAATGAAACTAGAACACCAACTTACACTTTATACAAAAATAAATTCAAGCCCTGGCTAGTATAGCTCAGTGGATTGAGCGCGAGCTGTGAACCAAAGTGTCGCAGGTTCAATTCCCAGCCAGGGTACATGCCTGGGTTGCAGGCCATAACCCCCAGCAACCGCACATTAATGTTTCTCTCTCTCTCTCTATCTCCTTCCCTCCCCTCTCTAAAAATAAATAAATAAAATCTTTTAAAAAATAAAAAATAAAAAAAAATAAATTCAAGGTGGATAAAAGACTTAAATATAAACTGTGACACCACTAAGTCCTAGAGGAGAATGTACATAGGAAAATCTCAGATATTTCACACGGAAACTTTTTTACTGACATGTCCCCTAGAGCAAGGGACATAAAGGAAAGAATAAACAAATGGGGCCTCATCAAAATAAAAAACTTCTGCACAGCTAAAGAAAACAGTTTCAAAATAAAAAGAGAACCAACTGTATGAGAAAACAGATTTGCCAGTGACACCTCAGACAAGGGTTTAATCTCCAAACTATATAAAGAACTTACACAACTCCACTCTAAGAAGACAAGCAACCCTATTAAAAAATGGACAAAGGACTTGAACAGACACTTCTCCAAGGAGGACATACAGAGGACCCAAAGGCACATGAAACAATGTTCAATATTGCTAGCAATCAGAGAGATGCAAATTAAAACCACAATGAGATACCACTTCACACCAGTCAGAATGGCCATCATAAACAAGGCAACAAACAACAAGTGCTGGAGAGGTTGTGGAGAAAAGGGGACCCTAGTGCACTGTTGGTGGGATTGCAGACTGATACAACCACTATGGAAAACAGTATGGAACTTCCTCAGAAAACTAAAAATGGATCTGCCTTTTGACCCAGCAATTCCACTGCTGGGACTCTATCCTAAGAACCCCAAAACACCAATACAAAAGAACCTTTGCACCCCCAATGTTCATAGCAGCACAATTTACAATAGCCACATGCTGGAAGCAACCTCAGTGCCCATCAGCAAATGAGTGGATCCAAAAACTATGGTACATTTACACAATGGAATTCTATGCAGCAGAAAGAAAGAAGGAGCTCCTGCCCTTTGCAACAACTTGGATGGAGCTAGAAAGCACTTTGCTAAGTGAAATAAGCCAGGCAGTGAAAGACAAATACCATATGATCTCACTATTAGCAGGAACCTAATCAACAAAACAAACAAACAAGCAAAATATAACCAAAGACACTGAAATAGAGGACAGGCTGACAGTGACCAGAGGGAAGAGAAGAGGGAATTTCAAGGAAGAATGGGAAGGAACAAATTTAAAGGACACATGGACAAAAACTAGGGGAAGGGTGGTAATGGGAGGGAAGTGGGGAGGGATGGGTGGGTGGGCTGGAATGGGAGTAAAAGGGAGAAAAGTGTACTTGAACAATGATTAAAATGAAGTTAAAAAAAATCCTTCCACCCTTACCTCTGCACCCATATCTGCAGATTTAAGGAGCTTCACTTAAACCAGTTGGTCAACATCCTTGTCTGAATGGCAATGCCAAAGTTTCAGTGATATAAAGCCTTTAGCAGGAATTAGTGAGAATGTACTATAAAATAAACTCTGGGTGAACAAAGAGAAAGGAGATAAGTTAGAATTGTTAAGAGAAACCAAAAATTGGTTTGTAAGTTTCTCAATATTATCATAAGTTACTTGAATTAATATTACTGGTAAATGTTACGAAGACTGAATTCTAACATGCTATATTATCAATTAGTTGGAATTTCCTACTCTAAAAAAGACTTTTTGCCTGGGATATTGACCTTAGGGGACTGTGTAAGACATATATTTTAGTTCAGCTTTTGCCTGAAACTGGTGTACTGAGAGACTTAGGTGAGAGTACTGTGTCCTCAGCTTTCTTACTGCCTACATACTTTATATATACACTCCTGCATTTATTTCTGATTTAGGGTAAATTAGGAAAACCTTGTCATCTGTTTGATTTTATTGTACTCAAGATGTAACCTGTTTCTTAAAAATGCTTCTCTGGATTATATTTTTTTTTCTTTCAGTAATGAGTTAAAGATAATTTCTTTTTAGAGAATGTCATGCTGCCCCTGGAGATAATTTGCTTCCCCGGGACTGAGACGTAGAACTCTTTGCTTTTGAACCTATTACAGGGACCATAGAACACAATGAGTAACATATTGAGTGTGGTGCTGTTTAATTTGTTTGAAGTGGCTTCTGATTTCTGATTTACTATGTTGAAAACTGTTTTGTAGCCAACATACAAAGCAGAAAATTCTATTCTTATCACAGTATCTGAATTATGAAGACTTTACCTGGCTCAGAATGGATAGAACCATTACAAAGAAGCTTCATGATATAAAGATTAAAAGTCACATTCCTCATGACTGTTTGCATTATATAATTCTCAGATGATGGCCATCCATAAATGCAGCTAATTAGCAGTATCCAGATGGGGGTGGATTCAAACAAGCTAATAATAATCACTATATTGGAAGTTATTTGAGCTGTCCTAGGGGAGAAAGAAGGGAAATATATGTATGAGTAGGATGGAGAGAATTCAAGAAAAACTCAAATTAGTAACTATGTTCCTCATATTAGAAAATCAGCTTGATATGTTTATACTGTAGATTATTACTCATTAGAAATATACCCACAGAATACAGAATAAGAAACTGGCTGTAGTGTCTTTGCAGTTAACACTGTCCAGATGGCTCTCTACTATAGTAAGACAGCCGTACTCATAGGATGAAATACATGGCTAGCTTTATGCAGTAATGGGAAAAGCAATAAAAGGTATCTAATTAGCAAGTGTCACCTCTTCTTTAATTTGTCACTCCTTGTCTTAAAGGATTAAAAGCCCTTGTTAGAATATAAATGTTATCTGAAATGGAGAACATATTACACAATCATGATTTTCAACCATCTCAATTAGTTCTTCCTTGAGCAGTGTTCTCAAAATCAAACAGATTACAAGGTTGTCTTGAATTTCCACTAAATAAAAAATCAGCATAGGGCTATATAAATTGGAGGGAGGATAGGCAAATTTTGATCATAGCAAGAGAAAGATCAGATAGTAGTGGTAAGTAGGAAAAAGAAATTGAAAACAAGGTATTTTTCTGAGGCATTTTTTCCAATGCGGGAGAACTGAACTGGGGGGGGGGGGCAGGGGACATGAAAAATTTGTAAATCTAACAAAAACAGTAACATAAGACTAATCTTTACCTCCTGCCTCATATTAGTCCCCAACTTACCTACCTGGACATACTAATTTTGGGGATACATGCCCATCAGCTAAGAAGTCAGGACTTCATGATTCTCTGGATGTGATCCTGATAATAACAACTGTTCCTAAATGGTAGAGTTACAGAGCTAGTTGTCTTTATTTCTTCCTTTACTAATCCATTAACAATAGAAACTTCAGTATTTCTTCACTCAGAAGCTTTAACCGAAAACACAGGTTCACTTGCTTGCTGAAACAAAAGCCAAACTCGTGAAACAGCTACCGGTGCAAAATGAAAGAGGTTTATTCAGGTGCCACAAACTAGGAAAATGGTGGAGACCTATCTCAAAGATTATCGCCCCTTCCTGCTCAAGCTTGTGATTCTTATAGGGATGGGAGGGGAGGGATTTTATTTCTATCCAATTATCTTGCTATCTTTTGATGTGTTTTCAGGCCCTCCTGTGCCATCTTGGCTAATGGGGGAGCCTCCTGGAGCTCTCTGACTGTCTACCATATCAGGGTCAGTAAGAAGGGAGTGCTACAGGACTGTAGGTCAGGAATCCTGGAGGTGCCACAGACCTCAGTCTGCTTCCCACACTGGACAGGTGACCACACATCCAGGTGAGCCAGTTGGAGTTGGTGAGGTAACCCTGGATCCCAGCATGCCCATGTCCTCTGTGCAGCCCCTTGCACAGCCAGCCCTTCTGAATTGGCCTGACAGGCTGTGCTCACCCTGACACCAGGTACCTGTATTCTGGCTCTCTACAGTAACACAGCCACAAAATCTGCTTCTATCCCTACGTTCTCTTTGTGCTTTTCTAATTATTATTCATGGCCAGCCTGGTTACTTGGATTTAAATTTAAATGGATTTAACCTTGGTTGTGGGCATGTCAGGGGCTAGTTCTGCTCGAATTTGAATCTTAAGATTTACCTGCAAGCTTATTAGAATGCCAAAAGGTCTCTAAACCTCCTGTTGACCTTGCACGCTTAGTGAGCAGTGAGGTGAGAAAATGTCAAAGTCCCCATTGCCTCCCTCTCACAATTGCTCATGCTATATGCATAAATCTTGCCTAAATTCATGCAAAAAGAGAATGATATATCAAGAATAATATGGAGGTTTTTACATCAAGGAGAAAATTGTCAGAATGGGCCTTCAGAGCAAATACAGTCAGTTGCTTGGGTAGGGAACAGAAAGTATTAATTCCCAGCCACTGACCTAATTCCCTCACTCTCCATCTCTGGAGCTCTGTCCTGGCTTCATGCCTTACAGAGACATTATTATTTCAGAAAATTCATTTTTAGAATTCATAAGTCATCTCCTTAAAAAGGAAAGCACATGATCCCGAGGGAAGCATGTGTGGGATGATTATGAAGGCTTTACCTGAAGAGATATTAATACAAATGACAGGATAATTTGGCTTTCTGTTGATTTGTTTCAGACTAAGGAATCATTCATCAATCAATTATAGCTAGTAGAAATGAACTCATCAGTGAATTTATTGGAGAATCAAACTTTATCCCCATCAAAGTTTTCTAAGATCTGGCTATTTACTATCTGTCAGAGAATGCCTTGAGACTGCCTCTCTGCCCATCATCAACATAAAGCTTGATAATGAAGATAGGAGGGGCATAAAAGGACAGAATTGCACTATAACTTGACTCTGGGGATAATAGGAATCTGCAGAAGGCAGTGTGAAGATTCCTTATCTGCATTGCAATGTGTCTGGCTCACATCACAATGCTTACTTTCAAGTTTGACAATGTTAGAGTAGATAGAATACAAAATTGAGAAGTAGGGTTTCTGGGTCCTAATCCTACCATTGCCACTAACTATTTAAGGGCTTAAAAGGACCTCTTTTTTCTTCTCCAGTACCAAAATAAGGTGACTGGGTACAAAGGTATCTATGGTACCTTCCAAATCTGTGTTTTATGAATATAAACCTGCAATTTTCATGAGCAATGAAAAATTATAACAATAAAATTATATTCCAATAATGTGGCCCAAGACAAAATGTGCAGACATGCTGTGTTGGGGATTAGGGAAAGAGTAGTCTTTGAATTTTCTTTCTTCCTCTGAGGTTTATTCAAAGTATTCTTCTAGCCTTGGGTCTCCTTTATTACCATATCCCCAAATTATACTTGTCAAAATTCTGCCATCTTTTGAAGCCTGGTCCAAAGATTAATTTCACAATTACATTATCACTGATATTTTAGACAAGAAAATAAGTTTCCTTCTTGTGGGTGCCTATAATATGCTATCTGCCTCTCTCTTATAGCACTAATCATAGCTCTTCATCTTGGTTGAGTATGTCTTTTTTCCTATTACACTAAGGCTTTGGACGAGGTTTTAGTCATTTCAGTGTCTTTCACACTTTGCTGTACCTACCATATAGAATGTGTTCAATACATGATATATGGAACATTTTCAAGCCAATATTAGGAAGCATCCCATCTCTCTATGCTGTGATATCAACTTAATAAAGGAACATAAGTATCTATTGTGTTAAAGTATGAGTCACTTTCAAAATGTATTTTAATTTTTAATGTTGCATTTTACCACATTTTCAACTTCGAAAAAAGTTCCAAAACTTATACAAATAAATCTGATTCACCATCTATAATCATAGCATAACTATCAAAATCAGGAAATCAACAGTCACCTAAAGTAGTATCTAACCTATACACCTTCATTTAATGTCACCAATGGCCCCATTAATGTGCTTTTTGTGATCTAGCATCCAATTCAAGATCACATAATACATTTAGAGTTGTCATATATCCTTAGACACCTTTAACCTGGAAGAGTGTCTCTCAGTCTATTTTTTGTCTCTCATAACCTCAACACTTTATTTAAAGTACTGACAGAATTTATTTTAGGGATGCATGTTTGGTACAATATCTGCAAATCAATAAACATAATACACCACATAGAAAATGAAGAATAAAAACTACATAATCATATCAATAGATGCAAAAAAAAGCATTTGATGAAATCCAGCACCCATCATGATTAAAAAAAAACTCTCAGCAAAGTGTAAATAAAGGGAACATGCCTAAACATAATAAAGGCCATATAAGACAAAGCCACTGCCAACATCATACTCAATGGGCAAAAACTACAAGCGTTCACTTAAGATCAGGAAAAGATAGAGATATCCACTTTTACCACTTATTCAACATAGTACTGGAAGTCCTAGCCACAGCAATAAAAGTCATCCAAATTGGAAAGGAAGAACTAAAACAGTAATTATTATCAGGAGACATGATGCTGTATATAGAGAACCCTAAAGATTCCACTAAAAAACTACAAGAACTAACTTCTGGCTAAGATGGAGGAATATATAGATACACTGTGCCTCCTCGCACAACCACAAGAAGGACAACAACAAATTTATAAACAAACAAACAAAAAAAAAAACCAGAACTGACAGAAAATCAACCTCTATGGAAGTCCAACAGCCAAGGAGTTAAAGAAGAAACATTCATCCAGACCTGTAGGAGAGGTGGAAATGGGCAGCTGGGTGGAGAGGACTCATGACCAGGTGGCAGCTGCAGGACCGAGTTGGGCAAGGCAGCAGCTAGGGGACTGGGTGAGATGGTGGCTGGTGGAGTGGGCAGTCCCACATTTATGTGCAGATAAACCAGGAAGAACAGTGGGGAGTGAGACCAACCACGCAAACCAGAGTCCCAGTGCAGAGAAATAAAGCCTCAAAACCTGTGACTGAAAACATCTCTGGGGGTTGAGGTGGCAGGAGAAACTCCCAGCCTCACATAAGAGTTTGTTGGAGAGACCCACAGGGTCCTACAATGTACATGAAACCACCTACCTGGGAATCAGCATCAGAAGGGCCTAGTTTGCTTGTGGGTAGCGGAGAAGTGACTGAAAACCGGCTGAGAGCAGAACCTGCAGCATTGTTCCCTCTCGGACCCCTCCCCCACATACTGAGGCACAACCCAGCCATGCTGGTTGCCCCGCCCTGGTGATTACCTAAGGCTCCACCCCTCATTATGTAACAGGCATGCTGAGACAAAAAAAAAAAAGGCCCAAATAAAAGAACAGATCAAAGCTCCAGAAAAAATACAACTAAGCAGTGAAGAGACAGTCAACCTATCAGATGCACAGTTCAAAACACTGGTAATTGGGATGCTCACAGAATTGGTTGAGCATGGTTGCAAAATACAGGAAAAAGTGAAGGCTATAAAAAGTGAAATAAGGGAAAATGCACAGGGAGCCAACATGAAGGGAAGGAAACTGGAACTCAAATCAATGGTTTAGACTAGAAGGAAGACATAAACATTCAACCAGAACAGAATGAAAAAACAACAATTCAAACAAATAAGGAGAGGTTTAGGAACCTCTGGGGCAACTTTAAATGTTCCAACATCCGAATCATAGATGTTCCAGAAGGAAAAGAGGAACAGCAAGAAATGGAAAACTTATCTGAAAACGTAATGAAAAAGAACTTCCCCAATCTGGCAAAGGAAACAGACTTCCAGGAAGTCCAGGAAGCTCAGAGAGTCCCAAAGAAGTTGGACCCAAGGAAGCACACATCAAGGCACATCATAATTATATTACCAGAGATTAAAGTTAAGGAGAGAATCTTAAAAGCAGCAAGGGAAAAGGAGAGAGTTACCTACAAAGGCGTTCCCATAAGGCTATCAGCTGATTTCTCAAAAGAAACCTTGCAGGCAAGAAGGTACTGGAAAGAAGTATTCCAAGTCATGAAAGACAAGGAGCTACATGCAAGATTGCTCTATCCAGTAAAGCTATCATTTAGAATGGAAGGGCAGATAAAGTGCTTCCCAGATAAGGTCAAGTTAAAGCAGTTCATCATCACCAAGCCCTTATTATATGTAATGTTAAAGCTACTTATCTAAGAAAAAGAAGATGATAAAAAATATGAACAGTAAAATGACAACAAACTCAAAAATATCAACAACTGAATCCCCCCTCCCCCCCAAAAAACAACTAAGCAAACAACTAGAACAGGAACAGAATCACAGAAATTGAGATCACATAGAGGGTTATCAGTGGGGAAGGGGAGGCAGGAAGAGGGGAAAAGGTACAGGGGATAAGTACTATAAATGATAGTCAGGAAATAGACAGGGGGAGGTTAAGAATAGTGTAGGAAATGTAGAAGTCGAAGAACTTATATGTATGACCCATGGACATAAGGGGAAGGGAATGCATTTTGGAGGGGGTATGCAGGGCAGAGGGGAATAAAGGGGGGAAAATGAGACAACTATAATAGCATAATCAATAAAATATATTTTAAAAAACTACAAGAACTGATAAATGAATTTAGTAAAGTAGCAGGTTACAAAATAAATATCCAGAAATCAGGTGCATTTTTATATGCCAATAATAATGTATCAGGCAGGGAAATTAAGAAAACAATCTCATTCAAAATTGCTTCAAAAAGAATAAAATACCTAGGAATAAACTTAATAAAAAATGTAAAAGATATATACTAGGAAAATATAACACTCCGATGAAAGAAATTGGAGAAGGTACAAATAGGTAGAAGCACATACTGTGTTCATAGATAAGAAGAATTAACATCATTAAAATGCCCATCCTACCCAAAGCAATCTATAGATTCAACACAATTCCTATCATGACATCAATAGTGTATTTCACAGATGTGCAACAAATATTCCAAAACTTTACATGCAACCACAAAGGACCTAGGAGAGCAACAGCAAATTTGGGAAAAAAGAGCAAAGTTGAAAGAATCACACTACCTAATATCAAACTATACTACAAAGCTACTGAATCAAAACAACATGGTACTGGCATAAAAACAGACAGATCAATGGAACAGAATCAAAAGCACAAAAATACTAAACTATGCCTTCATAGTCAATTAAATTTGACAAAGGAGGCAAAACATGCAATGGGCTACAGACAGTTTATTAAATAAATGGTGTTGGGTAAATTGGACAGATACGTACAAAAAAAAAAAAATGAAACCAGAAAACCTTCTTAAGCCACACACAAGACTAAACTCAAAATGGGTTAAAGACTTGAATGTTAGACTCAAAACCATAAAAATCCCAGAAGAAAACATAGGCAATAAAATCTCAGACATTTCTTGTAGCAACATTTTTCTGAAATATCTCCTTGGGCAAGGGAAAGAAAAGCAAAAATGAACCAATGGAACTACACCAAACTAAAAAATTTTAAACAGCAAAGGAAATCATCAACAAAATGAAAAGACAACCCACTGAATGTGACCACATACTCACCAATACCTCTGATAAGGGGTTAATATCCAAAATTTATAAAGAACTTTTAAAACTCAACACCAGAAAAAAAACAAACCACAATCCAATTAAAAAATGGCAAAGGACCTGAACAGACACTTCTCCAAAGAGGATATACAGATGGCAAATAGACATATGAAAAGATACTCAATGTCGCTACTCATCAGAGAAATGCAAATTAAAACTACAATGAGATATCAACTCACACCTCTCAGAATGGCTATCATCAATAAATCAACAAACAAGTGCTGGTGAGGATGTGGAGAAAGGGGAACCCTTTTGCATTATTGGTGGGAATGTAGATTGGTGCAGCTACTGTGGTAAATAGTATGGAGTTACCTCAAAAAGTTAAAAGTGGAACTGCCTTATGACCCAGCAATTCCATTTTGGGGAATTTATACAAAGAATCATAAAACACTAATTTGAAAAAAATATATACAATCCTATGTTCACTGCAGCGTTATTTACAGTCACCAAAATACGGAAGCAGCCCAAGTGCCCATCAGTAGATGAGTGGGTAAAACAGCTGTGGTACATTTACACAATGGAATGCTACTCAGCTGTAAAAAAAAGAAAATCTTACCTTTTGCAACAGCATGGATGGGCCTGGAGAACATGATGCTAAGCGAAATAAGCCAGTCAGAGAAAGACAAATACCATATGATCTCACTCATATGTGGAATCTAATGAACAAGCTGAACTAACAAACAAAACAGACTCATAGAAAGCAAGCTGACAGCTCAGGGGTTTGGGGTTTGGGGAGTGTAGGGATGGAGCAAAGAAGGAAAAAAAAGAAGTAACTCATTGACACAGACAATAGTGTGGTGATTGTAGGGGAGGGAGTGGGTGGAGGTGGAAGAGGGTATTGGGGGCATAAATAGTAATGGAAAAAACACAAGACAAAATTTAAAAATTAAAAGTACCGAAAGCTATTTTTTAGAATGTTCTTCAATTTAAGTTTGTGCTCAGATTATGCCTTTTGGTAGAAATACCATAGAAATAATGTGTGTCTCTCAGTGTATCTTATCAGGAATGATATTGAGACAGGCTAGTTAAAGCCGGGACAAGTGGGATAGAGAAACTCAGACAGATAGTTAAACCGCCAAGCTGTTTACAGTCACCTAGTAAATTGCAAAATCCTGTCTTCCCTAACCAAGGACACTTAGAGTAAATGGTTTACACTTCTCCTCCCCAACCAGGAGGTAAATAGCTTAAATCACTCTACTCAGGGAAATAGATAGAAATCCAATTAATGCCATTTTCGCCAACCACACCCAAGGACAATTGAAGCTAAGGGAATAAATCTCATTTAGGTGTATTGCCCGAAGCTGAGGAATATTGTCCCCTAAACACCCAGACTCTAAAACCCTCAGGTCAAAGAAGCCAGCATTTGCCTTGCTCGGGGAACATCTATTCAAATCTCCTTTTTGAGGGAATTTTCTTTCTCTTAACCCGGAAGATCCCCACGAGACTTGCAAGTAGGGGAGCAATGGGCAATAGCACACTGCTCTCCCGAGCTAACCCCCTGAACCTGTCTCCAAGGCCCCCTTCTCTCTGACTTCCCACCTTGGTTCACTTCTGTCACGGTGACTTTTACTTCCCAGTGAGCCAACAGCAGCCCTACCTTGGCTCCCTCCTTTCCTGTACTGTCTCTAGAGAACTCAAGTGGCCCTGCCAAGGCTCTCTGCTGTTGCTTCCTCTATGCTAAGCCCTTCCTTGTTTTACTGTCCCAACTGTCATAAATGTACCCTCATAGTCACATGGACTCCTGTTGTGAACTCTTTCCTGCATGAACAACCCATATACCACAGACGGGCCCGAGGCACATCTCTCCTGGCCCTAACAATATGCTGTTCATTTGTCCCATTACTAATCACTAATTATCTTGTGGGGGGGATGCTCTGAGAGTATGTTATTATTGTGATGTTTGCCAAATAGTGGTTTTCTATTTCTACTATTTTTCTGCGTTTACTAGCTGAAATTCTACTACTGTTTATTACTTTCTCTTCTCTCCCAATTGTTTACTTATTCAATAATTTGTTTATATCAATATGGCTGATAAATTCTTATTTTATGTATACACCAGTGGCTATAATTCAATGCCCTTATTTTTTTTTATTTTGTTTGAACCAACTTTTAAATAGAAAATTTTAATTCTGATTTTTTTCTGTTCTGTTTTCTGACCTAAGAGTAGCCATGCAAAGCTCCATCTCTGAATTAGAGCTCCTCAAAGAACAGGAGGCCTATTTTCCCTAAAGAGCATAAAGTCATGGGATCATATAGTATCATAGCATGTATCCAGTGAATATTTGAGAAGTGGTGGTTTTTTCTGTTGTTGCTGAAGCAGGTAGCTCAGAAGACTTTACAGAATGAAAGCCAACTTCTGTTTATTACAAGTGATTCTGCTATGGGGTATATATTCAGGCACTATTCTGTTTGTTATTATAGATATTGAGAACTGAATTACGTTCTTTGCAAGTAAAAATTGTCCAAAGTCGCTGCACACAGAACTAGAAGGTAAATAATATTGGCATTGTTTCGAAATGAGATTGTAACACAGGTGTGTGTTACTGAGCTAAATTCAGCCTTGAAGGCTACGAAGTACATTCATCTCAATGTAGATCTTGATTACATACTGATAACTGGGACAGAAAAGAAAACAGAGCTTGGGCCAGGGTCATGACCCTTACTGTTTGTAGGGAGGAAGCTTAGAAATAGGGAGTATGGTGAAATAGAGAACTATTTGCATGAGCCAGTTCTCTCCCTGTGACTCCAAAGGGCAAAAAACAACCCACGGTTGCCTTCAAAGTAGTCAAGTGAAGAAAGTCATTCATTAAATGAAAAAAGAAGGAAGAAGATAGCTTCTTTCCTGTATACTCTGGCCGACCTCAGAACTACAAGCTGGAGAGCCACACTTAAGGTAAGGTTATTCACTCTAAGCATGTTATGGTACAAAGTGTGTCTATTAGGGACCCAGTCCACAGGGTTCTAACTACTTAGGAACTAGAAAATGCATATGATATGGTAGATCCAGAACTGGATCTAGGTTTTATAGAGCCTAAAATGTATATGAAATGGCATGCTCTATGGAAGAACCATAATATAAACACTTTAATTTTCAAATTTTACACAGGCATGTGAACATGTGAACCCATTGCTAGTGTGCCTGTCAGAGCTTTGGAAGGAACCTATGCAAGTGAAGACCCTGAAGCTTCAACTCTATTAACTTTACAGTATATCTGTCTGCCTCTGATAGATCTATAACCTGGATAAGAAATTGATATGAAGCTCTAATAATTTTTCTAGACTGCTGCAAGTCTATATGCTTTTTTGCCATAGCTGTAACCAGATCTAGAGATGCTGTGAAGAGGCTATATTGTTTCTGTTGGGATTATAAAACTACTGAAAGCTTTTGTAAAAGCTGTGGAAACTGCTGACCCAAAGCAATAGCAGATTTCCCGTGGCAAAAGAGCGATGGAGGAGTAAAAGGTGGCTAAGTCAATCATAAGGATGTATTATATTTAAAAGTACATTAACAAATAGAACTCTGTGGTTTGCGAGTTTATGGTAGTATCTAAATGAATATTTAACAAGGAAGCATTATGTCTTACAATTTTTTTTGCAACAAACAGGTAGGATTTATTTGGGTATTGAAAGGATAAATTAGTATTAGGCATGATCAAAATAATTGTAGCAAGAGGTAAAGATTAAAATATTAATATCTCAATAGATGAAAAGTCTTAAAGGCTAAGTTCAGCATCAATTCTGGATTGAAAAAAAAATACTCTTAGTAAAACATCAAGAAGTGCTTTCTTTTAACATAAAAAGTGAAATAAGCCAGGCAGCGAAGGACAAATACCATATGATCTCACCTATACGTGGAACCTAATCAACAAAACAAATAAGCAAGAAAAATAGAACCAGAGACACTGAAATAAAGAACAAACTGGCAGTAACCAGAGGGGAGGGGAGCAATGGATAACAGGGGGGAAAAGGGGAAAGGTCATCAAGGAACACGTATAAAGGACCGATGGACAAAGCCAAAGGCGGTTAGGATCAAGGATGGGAGGTGGGGGTGGGTGGGGCAGAGGGGAGTGGTAGGAGGAA
Organism: Phyllostomus hastatus; assembly: GCF_019186645.2. Taxonomy (NCBI): domain Eukaryota; kingdom Metazoa; phylum Chordata; class Mammalia; order Chiroptera; family Phyllostomidae; genus Phyllostomus; species Phyllostomus hastatus. The sequence goes on along the minus strand of NW_025333909.1, from coordinate 8,026,315 downwards.
AACAGAGAAAACTATAGTTAAATAATAATTAAAAACTGGAAAAAAAGTTAAAAATTACTACAATACAATTATCACACTTAAAAAGAAAACGTATCTGAATGTAATTCACAATATACTCAATGGTGAAATATTAAATATTTGAGGCACTACTAGTTAAATAACTATTTTAAAACTAATAATCTATATAATAAGAAAAAAAACACAATGATTGCAAATGATGTGGTTGTCCATCTGAAAAATCCAAGAGATTAAATTGAAAAAAGAAAATATGAAGCTAGTAAGAGTTCACAATCGTGGGTCATTATAAAATAAATACATAAAAATCGATATATTCTCTAGATTAGAAATAATCTAAGATTTTATTCACAACTGGAATTGAAAAGTAAAGATAACTGTGCACCTCAAAAATTTTGAGCCTTAACCCTGACTAAATAATTTCTTTCTGTTTTCGTATGCCTGAGGTTTTGATTTGTGTTCCCCTGAAATGCCTGGCATTGCAAATTCTTTATTGCTTTTAGGGAAAAAATGTTTAAAATGATGGTATAAACTCCTCTATTAGTTTTAACTAATTGTTAGCATTTTGCAGTTACTCACAGCCCTTATAAAGTACTTGGTTGGCCAAAAGAGTGTGTTTAGTTTTTCTGTAAAATAAAAGACACATTTTTCATTTTCACCAATAACTTCATTAATTTGGGTATTCTGAGTATGTCAACTATCTCCCATATGGTATAACATCGATTGTTCTCAATTACTGTCTCAATTTGATCACTATCAATTTCAATTAATCTACCTGAACATGGAGCGTTGTCCAGTGAGAAATCCCCAGCACGAAACTTCGCAAACCACTTTTGACATGTTCAATCAGCCACAGCACCTTCTCCACACACTGCTCAAATCTTTTTTTTTACTTTTTTGCATTCCAGTTGCATTTCTACTTTTCTTGAAATAATAAAAGATAATATACCAAAAATGTTGCTTATTTTCTTCCATCTTAAATATTAAAATGGCTACACAAAAATCACCAATTTTCATATTTTCTTTTTAAATACACGCTGATATGAAAGCTGTCACAACACAATCTAACAAAATTGTCTCAAATGAAGTTAAAGAAAACTAAGAACTATTGGAACCATCTTAAGGAGGGGGGCAAAAAACTAATTTTTTGGCCATCCCAATAACAGGAGGCAAGAGCATTTTATTTTATTTCATTTCAACATTGCAAGAGCTTTGGGAAAAAGAAGTGATTAGACTTTCAATTACTTTCTGAGAGGCAATGGGTATTTCTTATATAATCCGATTCTACCTGGTTTGCACTTATGGGCTGATAAACCTGTGATGCCAGATTCTTATATTTAAGAAGCTAATGTCTGCAGTGTTCTGCACTAGGAAACTTGGTGTGTGTGTGTGACCAGACTGTGTCCAATAAGCTACCAATGAGAATGTAGTTTATACCAGTGGTTTGCAAACTGAAAAATCATTTGGGATATGTGTATAAACCACTGATTTACAGGCACCATTGCTGAGATACTGGTGTGGAAATTCTGGGATGGCATGGAGGAAATTTCATTTTTTATAGACATCTTGGTTCTCATACAAGTGGTCCTTAGACAACAGTATGAAAGACACTAGCTAAGGCTATTGACAACCCTAGAATTGGTCTGTGAAAAGTCTGTTTGTCACTCATAATATGTAGTGGCATCTTCTCTATTGCTGCTGAACTTCTTTTTCTCACTAGCATGCTTTACTGTAGAGAGGCAATGTGAAATAGTAGTTGAGTGCTGACACTGGAATGGAAAAGATCTGTGTGATCATTTCTGCTGGGTAATCTTGAGTATATAATTCTCTGCGTCTCACTTTCTTTGTAAGTAAATTGGAAAAAATAATCTTACATTACTGTGAACTGCTGTGAATATTAAATGGGCTAATGCATACAAGAGCAATCAGCGTAGTGCCTTGCACAAGCTATCAATCATGTCTTTGTTAGTTGTTATCATTATTGTTATAATTATTTACCCTAATCTTGCTGGTATACTGATTACCATGTAGATGAGTTAGATATCAAGGAAACCACGCATATTGTCTTCCTGTGAACCCAGAAAGTCAGTTAATAATTGCCAAACTGCATGTAAAGGAGAGAATAGAGTCTATAACACATGGGGCATTTGTCTATGTGATTCAAGCAGACAAGATGGAAGCTTTACTCTCAATCTTGCTCCCCTTTACTAATCTTACTCTAAAGTAAAACATTCATTTTCTTATGTTATTAATTAGACTTTTAAAAAATGATCTACCTATAAGTGGAACCTAATCAACAAAAGAAACAAGTGAGAAAAATAGAACCAGGGACAGTGAAATAATGAACAGACTGACAGTAACCAGAGGGGAGAGGGGGAGGGGGATAATGGGGAAAGAAGGGGAAGGGTTATCAAGGAACATGTGTAAAGGACCCCTGGACAAGGACAACAGGGTGGGGGGAGGCAAGATAGAATGTGGGGGGTGGAGGGTGTGGGGGAGAGCAATGGGAGGAAATGGGGACAATTGTAACTGATGAACAACAACAAAATAAAAGACAAACTGAAAAAAAAATCTACACAATAGAAAAGAAAGTCCAGAAATCAGCTGAAATTACTTTATGTGTATATAGGATTATGGATATATACATATATACATGTACACATATAACCAGGCTTCTCACTGTCAGAGAAAGAAGTTACAAGTAGTAACAATGGGAGGACTAGAATGAACTCAGGTTTTTTGGATTAGAATTGGAGATGGAAGAGACATCAGGATGAATTCATGTTTGCTTATATTTATGCAGATGAATGGATACATAAATAATAAATCTGTGTTCATATATGTGAGTTAGCATGTATACGTATGCTTCCTATCTCAGGTCCACAAAGGGGGCCTAGAAGCAATAAGCCCCAGGGAAAATGAATATACCTAGTTTCCAGGTCTTGGTTACTCATTACTGTTCACCCATAAAAGGAACCAGGACTCCATGGAGAAATGGCTAATTATTGGCCTGGAGCAGAGAATATAAAAGATGAGTCTAGAGCATCTTGTTGTATCAGAAAGTAATGAAGTGCTCAAAAAATAAGAAGTCCTGTCAAAGAGACGGAGAAGCTAGCCTAAAGGAGCTCCCAATGACCAAAAAATAAAATAAAATAAAATAAAATAAAATAAAATAAAATAAAATAAAATAAAATAAAATAAAATAAAATAAAATAATAAAATAAAATACCCAAACAACCCAGAAAATTTTGAGCAACAGAATATAAGGGGGCCCCCAAAGAAGAATTCTCTTGTGGAGGGCAGGCCCCTTGTACTGCAGGCTTCCCCATACTAGGTGAGTGTTCTGGGAACCCTCTGTGTCAGTATACGAGCTGATGCTGTTTTGAGAGGCTGCATTCAGCTTTAGTGAATTTTTTTGGAGATTCTTTCAATGTGTTTGCCCATTTCATGATGGGTGATTTATGAGCCCACCTGCCCACACCACACTAAGTGTTCAGCAGTTTTTGACCAAAAACAGTATGACCCCTGTGCCCTACCCTACCTATTCACCTGATCTAGTCCCTAGCAACTTTTTTTTGTTTGCCTGGATAAAAGAAGTCCCCAAAGGGAAACATTTTGCTGATGTGGAAGACATGAAACAAAAAACACCAAAAAGCACTAAAAAGCATCAAAATCTATGAATTCAAAAACTGTTTTGAGCAGTTGAAAAAACATCTCGATAGGTGCATTGCATTGAATGGAGAGTACTTTGAAGGTGACTGAGGTTTAAACATGTGAGAATAAATAACAATTTTTTTATAAATAAATCCTGTTTTGGGGTCCCCCCTCATAAATAATGATAATATTCTATTATAATCTGTAGAATAACACAAATATTCATCTGTCTATATTTTTCTAAAGAAATGACTAAAATAAATGAGATAGAAGAAACAGCTTCATTTTAGAAGAATTTCAGTAAATGCATATAGAAGGGATAATGGAAATAGAAAAGTGTCATTAAGCAAACACCACAATAATAATTGTAAATAAAAATTATAAGTGGATATTAAAATCAGTAGGCAAAAATGTGATATTTCCATAATCTTAAATTATTTCTTCCACAGGATATGTATTCATTACAAAGGGAAAAAATAGTATACAAACTGTTAGTATGACAGTATAGAAATCTGTCAATCACCACTTCAATCAATTAAAATTAATGTGACAAGTGTTAATATATGTGTGTGTATACATATATATGTATGTATGTGTGTGTATATATATATATATATATATACACATATATATGATGAACTGAAAAGGATATATCACTTCTGCGGTATTCATACAAAAATACAGAATCTCAGTTCAAGCTCTGGCTCATGTAGCTCAGTGGATTGAGTTCCGGTCTACAAACCAAAGGGTCACTGGCTTGATTCCCAGTCAGGGCACATGCCTGGGTTGTGGGCCAGGCCCCCAGTACGAGGTGCATAGAGGCAACCACACACTGATGTTTCTCTCTTTCTCCCTCCTTTCTGTCTAAATATAAATAAATAAAATATTAAAAAATTAAAAGAATCTCAATTTAATCATGACCAGGTCAGGATAGACAAGAAGTGTCTTAGGAACTGTCACAGATCAGAGGGGACACAGAAGACATGTCAACCAATGGCACATGGGATCCTAAAGAAGAAAAAATAGTGTATTCCTTTGAAAACTGGTGGAATTCAACCAAGGTTCATAAATCAGTTAATAGTATTGTATCAATGTTAATTTCTTAATTTCTCTAAACAAATATCATTCATTCACTAGAAATCAAGAACATTTGGTTAGTGTCCTATGCAAGTATTTTTCATTCAAAATTCAGTAAGCAGATTTCTCTCCTTACATAGTATAATCATTTTCCAAAACAAATTATTTTAACAGGGAATTTTTTTAAAGGACTGCTGATTGACAACTTTCAAATATGTAAAACTTATTCTAATAAATTGATCTGGCCCAATAATAGTTTTCTTGAATAGTGTACCAGAAATTAACAACTTCTGTATCACTAAAAAAGTTACCATATGAAATGGACCACCACTAGGATTTTATTGTTATGTTAAATATCAATAGTACATTACACATAAACCAAGACAATATTTTACAATCCAGAGAAAGGTTTTACTATGGTTATGCTTTTAACATCTTTTGTATTTTTATGGTATCAGCTCTACTAAGGAATTCATTGTATATGTTTAAGGAGAAGAAATCAATGTACTGTTTACTTAAGTAGAGAGTAAACATTGAGAAGACAAATTTCTAATCTTTGAACATGAGCCATGTCAGGCTGTGAGATTTGTGCTGCAGAGTATGTCTTATTTACCATCTAGCTCCAGGAATATTATTGGTATCATTGTCTACTAGTCTCGGGAAGCACATAAAAAATGCTGGTAAGCTGGTGTTGGTACTTGTGGCAATTTGTCAATGCTGACAATGTGTAAATGGTGATCTCTAAACATATTCAAAGTTGGTTTATAAAAAGCACATACAAGCCCTGGCTGGCATAGCTCAGTGTATTGAGCTCAGGCTGCAAACCAAAGTGTCGCAGGTTCGATTCCCAGTCAGGTCACATGCCTGGCTGGGTTGCAGGCCATGGCCCCCAGCAACCGCACATTGATGCTTCTCTCTCTCTCTCTCCCTCCCTTTTTCTCCCTCCCTTCCCTCTCTAAAAATAAATGAATAAGATCTTTAAAAAATAAAAAGCACATACACAAAAGTAATGTTTGCTCAGGATTTAGAAAGACAGAAAAAAACCTCAACAAGCTATCACAAAATATTTACCTGCTAACTCATGCTCAAAACAAGAGTTCTGAATCATTGGCATGCTAACAACATGGGTGAACATTTCATTAGTGAATTAAATTTTATGTATTTTAAATTAGTTTATATTAATAAATTGCCTATTCAAGTATCATTCCAAAACCTTAAAAGTAAAGAAACAAAATCTAAAGTATAACATTACTTTTTGCAGGATGATTGTCTCCCACTAACTAAGAAGGGTGCTAGTTTGTTAAAAGCTATGGTCACCAAATGAACTAATTGGAGTGCCCTTGGGACCACATTGGGGACACTCTATCTCTCCTTTCTTAACTTTTTTATTCTCTTGGTGATTACCCCTTTTTCACTCCGCGCCCCAATTACCCACAGGTCAGCTTCCATGTGCTTTTTACATTTTCTCTCTTTCCCCATCTGAAGATTCCCTAGACCTGTTTCATGTTCTTCAGAATGTTCTTGGCACGTGGTACACACTATAAGTGTGTGTTTAATGAAAGAAAGGCAGATATTGAGGCATTAGCAGTTTAATAGAGGGAGATATTTTGAGAGAAATGGAGCTTTCTCACTATACCCTGGTCACACCGTATAGGATCCTCCCTCTCTTATTAGTACAGATCCTAAAGTTAGGAGAAACCTACTTAAGTTCCCTTAATTTTATTTTGAATTTCCAATGGTTAGTTTCCTTTCAGATCACAGACTAGACCAAAGATAGTTTTGTGGAAGGAAAGTGTACATTGCTGGTTTCAGTTCTTGGATCAGACACATAAACAAACCTCTTTTGGAAGAGTGATGACATGTTAACAGATATTGATACTTTTCCATGGTCTCAAAGTCCATTTGTTGGTATATACATTCCGCTCGCCTAGTTTATTGCTGTTCTGGCCTGAATCAGGATAGGGGAAGATCTGGTTATACAAATCCATCTGAGAAATCTGTCAGTGATAGTAGGACACAAAGCTTGCTTGCTTTACACAATGAGCAAGAGGCTGACAGATGTGGAGTGCCTACGTAAGCCATTTGAAAACAAATGAAATGGTTGAATGTCATCCACCTTGGATCTCACTGCACAAACACTTCTCAAAATGCTGCTGCTCTGTTTAGAGGAGTTGGAAGGGAAAATCTTTATATTTTGATATTTTAGTTAAATCTTTGGCCGAACTCTGTGACAAAGTATCAGGTGAGGAAATGTTATATTTGGGGCTCTTCTACTTCTGTATGCAGCCCATACTGACTGTCTGGGTGAGGCCCTACCAATAGGCAGATGTGCGAGTGATACCATTTGAAAGCTTCTGAGAAGGGCCATTCTTTTTCCATGGGAATTGTTGAAACCTCTAAAAACAAACAAAAATAAATTTCTAATAACCCACATAGGAATCAGAAAGTTCATGGAAAAGAAGAACAGTGATTTAAAACAGTGGGGAAAAAAAAACCCAGAGATTTACAGAACATGGAAATCTCAGGGAGAATGTCACCTCAATTAAAAGTCCTTGCCCTAGAAACTGCTGGCTTGAGACTCACAAGGATGTTCCCTCTCTCCTACACGTGGTTCTCCCTGTACTCTGCTTCCTGATGGTGGCACTTCTAGTGAGCTTCCATTTCTACCCTAGAATTAGGAAAGCTGGACGTTAGAACTCCCCATTATTTGTACTGCTACCCCCACCTAGATATTCCAGAGAATTCTAGTTTAATTTTTTAGATTCATTTTGAGATACTACCAAGGTCCATTTTGATATAAAACAACCTTTGGCTGAAAGATGGAGACAACTATATGTAAAAAACAATAAAAATAAAAATGAATGCCATTTGTTAAGTGAAGTATGATTATACTCCTTGGAAGAGCAACACATTAAGTCACCAAGACCTTAGGGGCATTGGTTTGCTAATGTGCAGAGGGTAGTCATCAACCCCAGTTAGACTCGCAAGTTTCTGACAAAGAAGTCCTTGACAAATAAGTAGTGGGAGTTAATTCGATTGTTCTGACTAAAGCAGTAATGGGTTGAGTGTTTGTCCTCCCAGATACATATTTGTATACTAGTGGATGCTGTCAATGACTTTACTGAAACCTGGGACTCTATAAATACTGACAGTAGGCTGCAGTGCATGCCAGTGGAGAAAGTAGATATTATTGGTACCCAAACCTTGGTAGTCTACTTTAACAATCATAAAAGAGGAGTAATGAGGTGGAGGAGGTGGTGAGCAGGTAGTGGAGGTGCAGAAAATAATAAGAGCTACCATCTATACAATTTGCTATGTGTCAGCAGGTCATCTTAGATGTAAATGTATGAAGTAAAAGCTATTTTAACCTCTATTTTACAAATGAGGAAACTGAGAAATTGAGAGGTTAAGTGGGGGGGGGCATAACTCAAAGCAAGACCATATGGCTCCAAAATACATGCCCTTAACCACTGTGCTATACTGTTTCTTGACATGTGAATTAAAGATTACATATATTTATTATCCTCATGAGAGCTCTACAAAGGAGATTTTTAAAAATATTTTTTTTTATTTTTGGAGAGAGGGGAAGGAAAGGAGAAAGAGAGGGATAGAAACATCAATGTGTGGTTCCCTCTCACATGCCCCCTACTGGGGACCTGGCCTGCAACCCAGGCATGTGCCCTGACTGGGAATCAAACCAGTGACCCTTTGGTTTGCAGGGCTGCACTCAATCCACTGAGCTACACCAGCCAGAGCTACAAGGCAGACATTTTAATCCCCATTATATAGATGGGAAAACCAAGGCTTAGAGAGGTTTAGGAATTAATTTTAGGCCATATAGCTAGTGAGTAGTGTTCCTGATGTTTGAATGCATATCTAAAGTGCACACTCTTACATGGTAGCACACTGCCTCTATCGGCAGTCAGGAGACTTGCTCTGCACCTAAGTTTTGCCTTTAAATCACTGTGGCACCCTCACCAAATCATGCTGACATTTTTAAAATGAGAAGGTTGCACTGAATGATCTCTGGTGCCCTTCCAGTTCTGAGAGTTTGAGACTAATTTTGCTATCTCTGTAGGCAATAAGTCTTTGTCCTCCACATTAAAACAGAAAATTGAAGTTACTAAGCTTCTGCTTACTTGTGAACTCAGTGAAGGACATTCTATTTTAGTACCACTAAATGCATCATTTTTAGGTAAGTTACCATAAGAGCTGGGAGGGTTTTACTGAACATTACACATTGCATAAACTATATATGTATATAGTTTATTGAGAATGATGCCATCTATCCTATGATGCATCTTTCATACAATGTCCAAGCCATTTCTTCTAAATTTAATGGATCTTGGTGAATCATCAACAGCGTGAAAATTTGTGAACCTTTTCCTTTCACGACTGCCTGTCCAGGGAGAGTCATTACTGTTCATAAGTCCCATTCTCTGAAAGAAAGTTGAAATGGCAAAGAGTCTTTATACTTTCTTTCTAGCTATTCAACCATCTATATAGGCATTTAAACCCTGTGAGAATGCAGTTCCTTCATTAATTCAAAACCAATTTGTGATTTATTGGATTTTCACCAGCAGATAGACCAGCCAGCTGTTATTATCTAAGTCTTTTCCTTATTTCACACTCCCAACCAGAGTGGTTGTTGATAGTAAGTACACTAAGAACTCAACTTTTGCAGGAACCGAAGGCTCTAGATTATCATATTGTGAAGCCAAAAAATCCCAGAATGTTAGCCCCTGAATTAGTTTAGATATTATCTACTCCGTTCTCCTTACCTTTTAAAAAATATTTAATTTGTTTTTAGAGAGAGGAGCAGGGAGTGAGAAAGAAAGGGAGAGAAGTCTCAATGTGTGGTTCCCTCTCACGTGCCCCGTACTGGGAACCTGGTCCCTAACCCAGGCATGTACCTTGACTGGGAATCGAACTGGCAACCCTTTCCTTCACAGTCCAGCACCCAATCCACTGAGTCACACCAGCCAGGGCCCTTTCCCCTTATCTTAGCAAATGAGAATACTGAGATGTAGAGAAGTCATACAAGGGGTTACTGGGTAAAGGAAGGCAAAGGGGGAGAAATTGGGGCAACTGTAATCAAACAATAATTAAAAAACTTTAAAAAAAAACGTATTTCCCTGGGGAAAAAAATAAGAAATTGGTCTTCAGAGCTTATTTTCTCTCCACACCACCTTCCCATCCCAAAATATTTTCTTGCGTCTACAACTTTTCCCATTTTCTTCTACCCTAAATGTTCAGTCCATGAATACTGGCTTTGAAGGAACCCATCTTATATTTCCTCCTTCAGCTTCTTCCAGCCCCCCTCAGTCATGTCTTCCAAGGTCAATCTTAAATGAAATCAGAGTCTCAGAAGCACCCTGCTTTCAGGTTTTGTTTTTTGTTTTTTTTATTTTTTTATTTTTTTTACTTTTCCAATACCTTTCTGCCCTCCTGACCACCTTCCCACCCAAAAGATCTAAACTCCTGGGGATTTATGCCATTCCCTCAGGGCCTTGCTCTAAGTAAACTTGTGAAAGCTAATCTGAAAAACTAATGAATGTTAATGGTGTGAACTGGTTAATGTGTTACTTCTTCCAGGAATGACATTTGCATTTTAAAAGAGGCTATTGAGACAAAGTGAACCAAAGAACCAGAGTGACCCTTTCCTGGGAATTTCAGACCAAGCTTGTAGGGAATAAGGTTCTGAGTGGGAACCCTTTAACCTCAAATCACAAGGTAGAGGCTCTGTCACTCACCTCAGGCTAACATTGTTACCCACGTCTAAGGATCTGTCTGTCTGGCAAATTAGTGTAAAACTATGTGCAAAGGCATTTGAATGATTCTTTAAAAACAAACAAACAACAACAACAAAAAAACCTCTGCTCTTTAAAGATGTTTAAAGGCAGGAACAACCTTGAAACCTGCTTCCAACTTCAAGGAGAAAGTCGTTTATATGGGACACAAAGACCTTCCTTCGGTGAATCCTACTCCAGGTTAGATACAGAACCAAACAAATTTTCCTTTCAGGTGACAAATTAGACTTTTACTCAGTAAACCATTTACTTAGCTTTCTTTTTTCTCATTTCCAGCTTTGTTCAATCCCCCAGTTTCTATTTGGTATTTTACATTTTACATGACTTGGTTTTACCTTCTCTTTGTTTCCTATAATCTCTCTCCCGCCCCCACTTTAGTTCCTTCCCCTTGACTCATCTGTCATTTTCCATCATTTTTCTCACATTTCCCTTTTTCTCTGGCTCTCTTCCCATTATTTCTCCTGCTAGCTTCGGCACCTCAGCATGCAGAGAAGCCCCTGGTGAATTGTTTTATATATATATATATATATATATATATATATATATATAATTTTCTTAAATTAATATTATTCTTTAATGGTTTTTAATGCTCTGCTCTATAAGCAGAGATTTGTTTTCCTCATACTCAGTGCCCTGACTACCTTTTCACCCACCTTCCCACCCCAACAAGCACTGTGTTCAAGGCACAATCTTCCTGTTTCTCCCTGTGTCTGACATAGGCTTGAATGGGTCTAACCTTGTATTCTGCGATCCTCAAATTTCAGTGTATCTAAAATTGATACTCAATTTTAGAATCGGCTGAGGAGCTTAATAAGGAACACAGCCAGTCCTCATATACCCAGGAGATTCTGATTCAGAAGGTTGAAAGGGAACCCTGGAACATTCTAATGAGGGTGATCTCAAGTTACACTTTTTGAGATACTGCTACATGGGTGATGAGTTACATCAGAAAGGCCTTGTGCAGTGTCTAAAGCTGACACCCAGGACAGTACTTAGACAGTGGTCTTCCATATTTTCCTAAGAGACCCATATAACATAATGAAATAATTAGGCATAAAACCACCATATATGCATGTCCTTTGACATCACTCACCTAGGCCAGTGGGCAGAATTGTATCCTTATATTCTCCCACATGGCCATTCAGTTGATGGCAGCAGAGGGGACCTCAGATATCTTCCACTCCAGCAGTTCATTTTACATGTAGAGAAACTATGGTCTTGAAGGTGAAAGTGACTTGCCTAATGTAGTAAATATCTGGCCTAGGACTTAAACTCAGGTCTTCTAACTCAAATTGCATCATTTGCTCTTCTTAAAACTGAGCTTTTCTGCCCTGGCCGGTGTGGCTCCGTGGACTGACTGCTGGCCTGTGAACTGAGAGGTTACAGTTTGATTCCCAGTCAGGGCACATGTCTGGGTGGCAGGCCAGGTCTCCAGTACCAGGTGTGTGAGAGGCAACCACACATTGATGTTTCCCTCTCTTTCTTCCTCCCTTCCCCTCTCTCTAAAAGTAAAAAAAATCTAAGCAACCTCCCCACAGCTTTCCATATGTAAATCTTACCTTTTTCCTGATCCCTATGTCCATTTTCTGACCTATGCCAATACATAAGAATTAATTTCTGTTGGGTGTGCCCAGCCAGGTTGGAAGCAGAGAACCAGGAGAAATATGGAGAGCTACAACCATTTCAAACCCATTGTACCACAATGATCCTCAGGAGGCTTTGATACACCCAGACCTACATAAGCCCTACAAGATTGCTGTGAGTTGAAGATCAAGGGAATAGATTTCTACATTTAAAGACTTTAATACTTCCCCCTTTGAATTTAAACAAAGTCTTGGATGATCTAAAGGCTTCAACAAAAATATACCCAGATAAGGTGAAATCAATAAATGTTACTGTAGTCCCCAAATTAAGTTCATTCTGTCTGCAAGCTCTGGCAAAAAATGCAGGACCAGGGTTTTGCAGTAAAGAAAAAAAAATAGTTTATTATAGTTGGTCAATTGGGAAACATTAAGTTTGTGTTCTGAAAGACATGACTCCCTGATGATGTGTATGTTACAGGTTATGTAGGACAAAACCATGAAACACCTTAGATTAGGGGTTCAGGGTCATTTTAAGAGCTGGTTGGTCAAAGATGAGATAAGGGTAATAAATCATTTCTTTAGGTCTGAGAACAACTCGGAGGTCAGCTCCGGTGTCCAAACTCCAGTTTCAAGGAAAAAGAGGTAGCCAAGGGGGTCATCCTTAAATTTCAAGAGCTGAAATTTAACTTAGATTAAGGTGTTGTCTTTAGCTTGCCTAAGGTTAAAATTTGCAACCATTAGTCAGAATAGGGCTATTGTCCTCTGTTGCCTCAGGGATCAAAGGTCATCAAAGTGAAAAACAAAGGTCAGGTCAGTGAAGTGTCCTGAGAGAAGAAAAAATAATTGTTTGAAAACTCCAGTTTAAATCAAATCAGTATTATCAGGACCCTCAGTTCCATAAATATTAATATAAGCTTTTAGAGCAAAATAATTAGTCACTTTCTTATATTAAAATTAAACAAAAGAAATTGCTTCAGTAAATAAATTGTGCTAGGTTGCTTTTTAAAAGTTAAGCCACATAGAGCAGTATTCTAAACCTGCATTTAATTAGGAAGTGGTGATTGTCTGGAGCAAATTTGGACTTCAACAGCCTAGACATAAATCTTACAGACGCTACAGCAAATGTAAAGGTAAATAATTGCTCTCTTTCAAGTTTTTCTACTGGAACGTAATTGTGCTTGATCATGTACTACTTTTTCTTAAAGAGGATTTTTTTTTTCTTTTTGTTGCTGTTAGAGATTTTTAGCTCTATATAAGCCTGTGGAAATACGTTAAATTACAGCAATTCATTTCACTTTAAATAGTTTTGGCACTGGCTGGATTGAGGCTCCATGGATTGAGCCTCCGTGGCTCCGTGGATTGAGCACTGGCCTATGAACCAAAGGGTCACTGGTTCAATTCCAGGTCAGGGCACATGCCTGGGTTTCGGGCCAGGTCCCCAGTAAAGGGGAGTGTGAGAGGCAACCGCACATTGATGTTTCTCTCCCTCTCTTTCTCCCTCCCTTCCCTTCTGTCTAAAAATAAATAAATAGCCCTGGCTGGCATAGCTCAGTGGATTGAGCACGGCTGCAAACCAAAGTGTTGCAGGTTCGATTCCCAGTCAGGTTACATGCCTGGGTTGCAGGCCATGACCCCCACCAACCACACATTGATGTTTCTCTCTCTCTCTCTCTCTTTCTCCCTCCCTTCCCTCTCTAAAAAATAAATAAAATATTATTTAAAAATTAAATAAATAAATAAACAAACAAATAAAATATTTAAAAAAAATTTTTGGTAAATACGTGTGACAAAATACCCAGCTTTCTGCCTAGTGCTTCTGGGGGTAAAGGAAAACAATACTAATACTCGTCTTCCCAAATATTGGTCGAGCATTTTATCATTTACAGAATTCTGTACCACCTACCATCTCACCTGACCCCCTGATTCTCTCCCCTCAAGTTTATGTAGGCAAAACAAGCATTATCCCCATTTTACAGAAGTGAAAAGGGAAGATTATGAGAAATGGTAAAACCAGAACCCTATAAATGTGCATTAAGTGTTTAAGTTTTCTTAGAGTTCTCAAGATATTGTAAAATACATAGCTTTCCAGATCCTAAAAATATAATCTCTCATGGTATAATTTCCAGGTAGCAGAAAAGACAGCTGTTCCTGAGCCAGAAGCTCTCTTCAGTCAATGTCCTTGGACCCAGGACCTAGCCTGGCCCACAACTCTCAGTGCCCTTTAGTCTTCCAACCCCACAGGCCCAGTGCTGCTCTTCTGCTGATTTCAATCTGTTCCGGGCCTCCTAGCAACATACATCCAGGTACATCTGAACCTTCTTTGCTCTGTTTTCTTTACTAATCAGTGTTGCTTGATCTTGTGCTTATGACTCAGTGCACCAGGACACTTTGACTCTCTCTCTCTCTCTCTGATGTTGATGAGTGCTAATGAACTAATGCATTACCCACCCAGGGAATATAATTTGCATTTTAACTGAGAGTTTTTCTAGAGCTGTGCTTCATCGTGTTCACACCGTCCCTTGAGAGAAAAACCTTCAAAGGCTCGGCACTGTAAATCAAATTAATTTTGAATGTTTCAACCACGAGGTATAAAGCCCTCCACAATCTGATCCTAATCTACCCTTTCTATCCCATCTTGCCCAGAAATCTCACCTGTGTATCCAGCAAAGTAGACTACTCCCTTTACCCAAAATATTCACACTTTCAATATTAACCTCTCCATAAATACTTTCCTAATCTCTTCTCATTGCCTTACCTTTCATGTAATAAAAAATACAATAAAAATAAATAAAATTTTTCAAAAAGACTCAAATGGCAAAACAAACACAAATCATTATCAGCTCACCTTTGCAGGACTTTGGATTAGCTGTGGGAGGAACTCAGGGAGGAATTGAAACAAGCAGCAAAATGAAGAGTGCCTACAGAATTAGGAAGATGGAAGGGTTCCAGAGGTAGGCGTTTCCATCCTCATTTTTTGCCAAAGATTGTGACTGCACATAGATGTCTAGTCACTACCAATTAAGGAGCTTTATCCCAGATTAACCTAGCCTGAAAAAGTAGAGGGCCCAAGGGTATGAGAAACTCAGGGATATCTAGAATGTTCCTAAAGAGAGGAAAATTGAGACCTCCAGAGAGGAAGCGACATGTCCCAGATATTATATCTAGTAAAGTGGCAAAACTGGTGCTTTTCTCGTAGTTCACTGCTCTTGAAGCTCTCAGTGGGAAGAACTTTGCCCTCTAAAGATATGCCTTGTCTATGTACTAGAGCCTCTGCTCATGTCACCACCTCCCCCCCAACCAGTTTTGGCCTGTGGCCCAGAGTTCATCCTATAACCCTATATTAAATGTTCCTTGATCATTCTACTGACAACAATTCTGTAAAAGTGGCACTGTCTTTTCTCTCTTGCATGCAGTAAGGTCTTCTCAAATTACTTCCCTGATTAGAAGGCAGTGACACTTCAAAGCCTTTTGCTTGTTGCTTTAGTACACCTAAGGCTCCAGTAAATCAGATTTTTCATTTGTATTCTTGCTTTCTAGGCCCTGGTAAATCTATCAAGTTCTAGGGACTATAATATACTAATGGAGATGACTGGTCAACAGATGACCTTGACTTGGAATAACACATACCTTACCTCTGTCTTCCAATGCCTTCTGTGCCTGCTTGCCTTCTTTATCTTTGAAGTTTAATAATGTGATCTAGATATGAATCGATTTCAATCAATATCTGCCTGATTTACCTCAAACATATAGTGTAGTCTTTAGATTTGCAAACATAGTTCTTTCATTGTGTCAGGGTCTTTTTCTGCATCTCCTAATACTTTCTCTGTTCCACTTTAGAACATAAGATATTCTATTTCAGCACTATCCTTGCTAGATTGTCTTTGTTCTTTACTTTTATTATTTTTAATTCACTTAATTTCTTTTATGCTTTATATTCACTGTGACCCTCTCAAATCATCCTCTATTTTATTCATCTGAATTGTAGCCATTCTACTGAGTTTCTTGCTTTTTACTTTAGTTCTTAAATGATGTTTGTTGGGTCTCAGTTTGTTGTATTAAGTCTGTACAGATACCTGCTCAAATCCTTGCTGTCAAGTTGGATATAATCCTAGGAGTGGAAATGTTAGGTCCTATGCCAACTGGGAATTTTACACCCAGAAAAGAAAAATGATCCTTCAAAAATGAGGTAGAAATTAAGACATTCTCAGATAAACAAAAACTAAAAGAATGTGTTGCTACTAGACCTTCCCTACAAGGAACTCTAAAGGGAATCCCTCAGGCTGAAATGGAAGGAAACTATATGGTAACTCAAAGTAATATGAAGAAATAAAGATATCCAGTAAAGGTAACTATGTAGGTAAAAATATAAGCTACTGTCATTGAATTTTTTATTTGTAACTCCTTTTATGTTTTTTAAATATGGTTTTAAAGACAAATGTATAAAATAATTACAAACCTATGTTAGTGAGCACACAAGGTAAAAAGATTTAATTTGTGACAATAGTAACAATGTAAATGAAAGGACAGATTAAGATAGCAAAATTAATACATGGTTCTTGAAGCTAATTCAGTGTCAATTAAAACTAGCTTGTTATAATTTTAGAATATTAACTATACGTTCCATGACATTTATTAAGATGATAACTAAAACATGCAGAAAAG
The DNA here is from genome assembly GCF_019186645.2 of Phyllostomus hastatus. Lineage (NCBI taxonomy): Eukaryota > Metazoa > Chordata > Mammalia > Chiroptera > Phyllostomidae > Phyllostomus > Phyllostomus hastatus. The sequence goes on along the minus strand of NW_025333909.1, from coordinate 8,009,514 downwards.
AAAATGAGGAAGAAATAAAAATGGTACACTAGAAAAAATAACCAAACACAGAAAAAGGTAGTATTTGGGAGTGTTCAGGAGTGAAAAAGATATAAGGCATATATTAAAAGAGCAAAATGGCAGAAATAAGTTATTTATTATTAGTATCACTTTAAGTGTAAATGGATTAAACTCACCAATGAAAAGACATAGAATGGCAGAATGGATAAAAAAACATGATCTGACCTTATATTACTTACAAGGTAGTCACTTTGGACCCAAAGACACAAGTAGGTTAAAAGTGAAAAGATAGAAAATAGATATCCCATGAAAATAGTAACCAAAAAGAGAACTGAGGTAGCTATACCAATATCAAACAAAACTGACTTTAAATCCAAAACGTTACAAAAGACAAATAAAGGCATTTATTATACATTAATAAGACATTTGGTTTAATACAGCCAGAAGATATAACTATTTTAAACATTTACTCATCTAACAACAGATTGAAAATATATAAAGTAAAAACTGATAGACTGAGGGGGAAATAAACAGTTCTACAAGAACAGGACCTGGCTAGGTAGCTCAGTTGATTAAAGCATTGCCCCAACACACCAAGGCTGTGGGTTCAATACCTGCTTAGGACACATACGAGAATCAACCAATGAATGTATAAATAAGTAGAACAACAAATCTCTCTCTCTCTCTCTCTCTCTCTCTCTCTCTCAAATCAATAACTAAAAGTTTAAAAAAGAATACTTAGAGAACTCCATACCATATTTTTAATAAAGGATAGAATCTCTAGACAGGGATCAATAAGGAAATAGAGGACCTAAAAACCTCTATTGTTCAACTAACCATAAGAAACATATACAGAATACTCCACCCAACAAAAGTAAACTGCACTTTTTTTTTTTTTTTGGTATGAATGAAGCATTTTCCACAGGCCATATGTTAGGTCCCAAAAGAAGTCTCACTAAATTTTAAAATATTGAAATTTTACAAAGTATCTTCCACCAACAATAGGATGAAGCTAGAAGTCAATGACAGAAGGAAAACTGGAAAGTTCACCAAATACATGGAAATTAAGCAGTACATTCTTAAACAACCAATGGATCAAAGAAGAAATCGTAGAGAAATTAGAAAGCACTTGAATGAAAATACAACGCCAAAACTGATGTGACAAAACAAAAACACTGCTCAGAAGAAAATGTATAGCTATAAATGCCCACATTAAAAATGAAGAAAAAGCCCTGACTGGTGTGATTCAGTTGACTGAGCGCCAGCCTGAGAAGTAAAGGGTTGCTGGTTTGATTCCCAGGCAGGGCACATGCCTGGGTTGTGGCCCAGTTCCCCAGTCGGAGGCGTGTAAGAGGCAACCACACATTGACATTTCTCTCCCTCTTTCTCCTTCCTCCTCTAAAAATAACTAAATAAATAAAATGTTTAAGAAATGAAGAAATATCTCCAATCAACTGCCTAACGTTACACCTTAAAGAACTTGAAAAAGAACAGCACACCAAACTAAAGCTCAGCAAAAACAAGGAATAATAAAGATTACAGCAAGATAAATGAAATAAAAAACAGAAGCTATGTGTAATCCAATTGTGTGGGAGGGTGAGGGAATACATTTTTGAGAGGTTACTTTGTTATCAAGGCTGTACAAACAGTAATCTCATTTAATCCAGAAAAACAACCTTCTGATTTAGCTAATGCCGTCACCATTTTACAGAGGAATAAACTTTCAAGGAGGTTAAACAATTTGCCCAGGATCACACAGTAAGTTGTCAAAATTTAAACTTAGGTATGTCTGAGTCAAAAGACCTTTCTTTAGACTGGTGGCTATGATTGTTACAGGGTGCAGCCAAGAGGGGGGACCCAAATAGGCATTTGAAATGGGGTCCAGAACTTAAGGTATCCAGGAGATTTTAAGATGTCTTCACCCCCATTCCCCAGGTGTGGGTTGGGGGAAGGGACAAATGGAGCAGGGCCTTTGAAAGCTGTTTCTCATAGCAACAGCCTTGCAGCTAACTGTTGGCGTGGTCATTTAACATATCTATAGCCTTTGGCTGGTCGCTTAGATATGTTAAATAGCTATGGCCAAGCTCAGAGCCAGGGGAATGGAAGTAACTTCCCCACCAAGATGTGACTGGCGGCAGGCCCCCCGAGCTACAGCACCTGCGTGGGAGCTCAGAGAAGATTGGCTCCAGGACATGGGGCCACACCTGCCCAGACTCATGATGGCAGCCCAGTAAAGCTAGAAGGGTATGAGTTCTGGCATGTGCAGCCGAGTGTGGGAGGAGTCGGAAATGGGGCTGCAGAGGAAGATGGGCGCGGGGATTTAAACCCAGACACGGCAGCCATTGAAGGAGAGAACCATGCGCAGCCCTGAAAGAGAGAACCACACAGCTTTAGCAGAGTGAACACCCTCATGGTCCATTGTGGAGAGAACCACGCGGCCTGGACAGAGTGGAGACTCCCACAGCCTTGGGAGAGAGGACCACGTGCCTGTGCCAGAGTGGGGACCCCCCCCCCCCCGCAGCTTTAGAAGGGGAACCACCACCTGGCTTTAGCAGAGATCCCGGCGACTCAGCTGAGGGTGCCGGGAACCCAGGGAGGTCTCCCAGTCGAGATGGAGTACTGACTGGGAAGAACCAGAGGAGACTGCCTGAGCCATGGACTTCTATTTCCTTTCCTGAGATACGGTCCTCTGGTCTGGGCAAAGGGGGAAGGAAGGAAGGAAGGACTGTGTCTGTTTGTGGGTGCTTTAAGGGACTTTAGGATTTTTGATAAAGACATTAGGTCACTACTTGAAGTCTGTATAGCATTAAATAAACATTTCCTTTCCTTTTCACGAATCTCTGGCATTGAGAGACGTCCTTCCTCAGGCAGCGGACATGACGGACACGGGGCCTTCTTTCAGTAATAGGATATCGTCCCAGGCCCCCCCCCCTTGTTTGTTCTGTAACATGATGACATAGAGAACAAGATATATTGAAAAGAAACACCGGGGACTTCCGGCAAGATGGAGGCATAGGTGGACGCGCCGTACCTCCACGCACAACCAAGATTGGAACAACAATTTAGAGGCAGAATAACGCCCAGAACTGACAGAGAATTGATCTGACTGGAAGTCGGACAGCCAAGAAGTTGAAATAGACCCGTTCACCCACACAGGTAGGCAGGGCAGAGCCAGGCGGGCGCGGGTCGGCGGCGGCGGCGCGCGGGGATCGGGGAGAACTGGGCGCCAACTGGGTGCCAACTGGGTGCGAACTGGGTGCGAACTGGGCGAGAACTGGGTGCGAACTCGGCGCGTAAGCCATCCGGGGTGGCCAAGATCATAGCGGTGTGAGTGCGCAAGCGGCGGCTGGCGGACCCAGTGAAGCAGCGATTGTGGAGCAGGGCAGACCGCGCAGCCCAGGATCCCAGGAAAGGGACTGTGTTCCCGCGAGAACGGAACTACCGCCATTGTTCCCTCCCACCCCGCACCCGTCCTCACGTACAGCGTCACAGTCTAGCGACCGGGGTGCCCAGCCCAGGTAAACACCTAAGGCTCCGCCCCCCACCATAACAAGAGCGACCAGACCAGAAAAAAAAAGAAAAAAAAAAAAAGGAGAGACAGTTTCCAACAAAAGAACAGATCAGTCCCCCAGGACTCATCCTTTTGAGCGACCGAAAAATAGCCAATCTATCAGATGCACAGTTCAAAACACTGGTGATCAGAAAGCTCACGGAATTGGTTGATTTTGGGCGCAAATCAGATGAAAAGATGCAGGTTACCATAAAAGAGATGAAGGAAGATACACAGAGGAGAGCCAATAGTGTTGGGAAGGAAACTGGGTCTCAAAACAATACAGTGAACCAGAAGGAAGATAGAAACAACCAAGCAGGAAAGCATGAACAAATAAGAATTCAAAAAAAAAATCGAGGAGAAGCTTAGGAACCTCAAGGACATCTTTAAACGTTCCAACATCTGAATTATAGGGGTACCAGAAGGGGAAGGGGAAAAGCAACAGATTGAGCAGGTATTTGAACAAATAATAAAGGAGAACTTCCCCATTCTGGCAAAGGAAATAGTCTTCCAAGAAGTCCAGGAAGCTCAGAGAGTCCCAAAGAAGTTGGACCAAGAAGAAACACACCAAGGCACATCATAATTACATTAGCCAAGGTAAAAACAAAGGAGAGAATCTTAGAAGCAGCAAGAGATAAGGGGACAGTAACCTACAAAGGAGTTCCCATCAGACTGTCAGCTGATTTCTCAGAAGAGACCTTACAGGCAAGAAGGGGCTGGAAAGAAGTATTCCAAGTCATGAAAGACAAGGACCTACACCCCAGATTGCTCTGTCCAGCAAAGCTCTCATTTAGAATGGAAGGGCAGATAAAGTGCTTCTCAGATAAGGTCAAGATAAAGGAGTTCATCATCACCAAGCTCTTATTTTATGAAATGCTAAAGGGACTTATCTAAGAAAAGAAGATAAAGAAAAAACATGTATAGTAAAAGGACAGCAAACTCACAATTATTAACAACCACACCTAAAGCAAAACCAAAAGAAACTAAGCAAACAACTAGAACAGGAACAGATCCACAGAAATGGAGATCACATGGAGGGATAGCAACAGGGGAGTGGGAGGAGGAGAGAGGGGGAAAAGGTACAGAGAATAACTAGCATAGAATGTAGGCTGAAAATAGAAAGGGGGAGGGTAAGAATAGTACGGGAAATGTAGAAGCTAAAGAACTCATAAGTATGACACATGGACATGAACTAAAGGGGGGATATGGGTGGGAGAGGGTGTACAGGGTGGAGGGGAGTGAAGGAGGGGAAATGGGACAACTGTAATAGCATAACCAATAAAATATATTTTAAAAAAAAGAAAAGAAAAGAAACACCATGGAGACTTGAGAAATTACAGGTACCAAAAGAGTGAAAAACTTCAAAGTGCTAAGCTAAAAATAAAAGGCCTTTCAGAATGAGAGGCAACAAACATTTATTTGAGATCAATAATGGTTATTCTTGAAGCATTGACTTAGGCAGAAGCCCAGATAATGCTCCTGATGAGTGGGTATTTATGAGAAAGGGAAGGGGAACAATTGCATCAATAGAAGGAAGACATCTGTATTAATGCAAATTACATAATATAGTGATACTAATTCTAAAGAATGTGTTTAATTTTTAGTCTGATAGCTATCAGTTCAGTAGTCGTAATTCTGCTTTCTTGTTATTTTTGCAAACAGTTCTTGGGCGGGGGACACAATGATGCTTTAGGCCCAGTCCAAAGGATATTTTGCCCAAAAGATTTGAGGCTAAGACATTTAGGGCAGTTCTTCTGGGATGGTAGCTCTGTCTCCATTTTAAAGTAGCTTGCTTAATTAATTAATTAATTAATTAATTACCTTATTCAAAAGAAAACTTACCCTCATGTGTTTGACTTGAGTGAATAAAGTATGGTACTGATAATTAATATTGGTAAGTCAGGAGAAGCTGGTTTAGGAAAGGAAATTTATTCAGTTCAGAACATGTGAGTTTGAGGTTCCAGAGGGACATCTAAGTAGTGTATGTCTAGTATTTGAAAGTATATCTAACACCATTTGATTACCATTGTGTGCCAGGTGCTTTACATATTTATATTCATTTACATGACAGAAAGATTTAGGATTCATTGGTCTGGAGGTGATGTTGTTGAAAATGGAAAGGAAGGAACAGATACAAGAGATCTCACAAGGGGAGAATCAATTTTACAATGTTATTATTGACATTGACTAAATAATAATACTTCATATTTATACTTGTCCTTATAAATGTTAAATCATTTTTCTCATTTAATTGGGAACTGCCTTGGAACATAAAATGATGAATCTGGTTTGGTTTGATGGGTTCGAAGTGGCGTCAAAATGTCGGTGTGGAAATGTCCAGGAGGCAGCTGTGATACAGATTTGGAGTTAGTGTGATAGGATAGGACTGCAGATATAGATTTTGGAGTCATCCACATAGATGTGACAGTTGAAGCCACGTTAGTAGGCAAGATCTTAAATAAAGAGAATGTAGAGGGAAAATAACTCCCAGAATAAATCTTGGCCTCACCAGTGCTCCACGCCTTTTGGTATGTCAACCAAAAGTGTAAGTTTCTCTTCTGGAATATTACTCTCTGGTAGTAATTTGTTATTTAAGACTCTGAAATTAATATACCGAGGATTTTCCTCTTTGAAAGTCAAGCCTTGCTGAATTGTCAGTAGATTCAGAAGCTTTTTGCTAAAGTTACTGGCTACCAATTTGTACAGGGCTGGTCTCCAATCTTGGAAGACAGTGCTCATTTTTTTCCTTGGCAAATATATTAGATCTAAACTGAGAAGCCACACATTTCTCCCAGTTATTCAGTTTCCAGATGGAAATGCTAGGCTTTTCCCTACCTTTGACCTATGACTTAAAACATTATCAATGCTACATATTCCTCCTTCCCAACATCATGAAGAAAAGCTTTGGCATGACCTGGCCCTTTCCATGTGATGTGACTGAAACAATTTAATCAGAGTTTTTGGCTCTTATTTGCTATTTCAGCCACCACTACAGAGCTAAATATTCCTTTGATATAAATCTCTTAATCTGTTTGCACTAAAAGGGACCTTAGAGATTAATCCAACCACCTTTGTTTATGAATGCAGAAAGTAAGGCTCAATAAAATATTGCAAAGAGCAACATTTCATACTGGTTAAAGTGACATCTCTGGAGTCAGACAGACCAGAGATTAAATCCTGATTCTGATATTTACTAGCTGCTTGGACTTCAATTCTGAAATGCACAGAGTTCTTCGGTTATGTGCAACTTTGGGCAATTTTCTCAACTTCTCTGAGCTTTACTTACCTAATCTTTAAAGTGATGATTGTAATAGCTTTTACCTTGTAGGTTGTAAAGATTAAATGGGATAGGGCAAATATGTACCTCTTTTGCTAGTTGACACATAGTAAATACATAATGCACATTACTATTATTATTGCTGCCATTATCCTGGGGAAGGAGAATCACTTGCCTAAAGTTACACAGGAATTAAAGGACTGCAGATCTCAACTCCTACTTCAGTGCTTTCTTTCACAGCAGGCTGCTTCTCTAGCAGGAGTTTCTTCTATTTTGTTTGCTTTTCACTGACTAGCTTATTTCACTTAGCATAATGGTCTCCATTTCCATCCATGCTGTCAGAAAAGGTAGGAATTCCTTCTTTTTTATGATCTCAATTACAAGAGAAATCTAACAAATAAAGTTAACTGATGAGCAAAAAAGAACCAGAGGCATAGAATCATGGAGCAGACTGACAGCTGCAAGGGCGGAGGGGGAAGGTGGGGACTGACTGAAAGAAGATGAAGGGATTAGTCAAAGAACATACATGAAGGACCCACAGACATGGACAATGGTGTGGGGATTGATTATGGAAGTGGGGGGCAGGCTGGGTGGAGATGGTGAAGGGGGAAAAAGTGGGACAACTATAATAGCATAAACAATAAAATGTTATGAAAAAAAGGGTTTCTTTAAGATATCTCCAAGTCCTCCCCAAAACAACTGAATTGCAGTATTTTGTATAATTATTATTACTTGGAACATTCTATGTGTAGATATTTCTTAACATGTAGTAGATAAAATACATAAATATCCTCCAAATATTTGTAATTTACAATTTGAATAAAGAAAAACATTAACAAACTAGAAAAATACTAAATAAGGTGATGTGAAACTTTTCTCAACATTTGTATTTGATTTTGATTTAGTCCACTCTTTCCTGTCAGCTTGTTATTTATGAGTTTAGAAATGAACTGGGGGCCAAGGGCATCAGGAAATATCCAGGTTTAAAATGACTTTAGGGAAAGTGATTGGCAGTACCTTATGAGGCCAACATATTTCAGCAAGGCAAGGAAAGGGGAAGGAATAGAAAGAAAGTTGGGCAAAGAGGGGAGAAACAATAAAACAGCCAATGGAAGAGAAGCTGAGGCAAGGAAAGGGCAGCAAACTTGAAGAAACAAATATCTATCAGCAAAGAGATAGACCACAAAGGTTGACACTGATGTGTAGGAGAAAAACCTCTAAGTGACTACTATTTTCACTTTTAGGGAAGGAACTAGATAAAAAGAGATAATGATTCTTTTTTTTTCCCCCAATTATCAAGAACAGATACATTTACTAAAAAAAAAAAAAAAGAACAGATACATTTATTATTGGGGGATAATAGAAAATAGAAATATTGAAATACAATAACTATTCACCAATTTATGTTAATATGCAGGACTAAGGAAGTAAAAATGCTAAATTAAAAAGAAAATTCTAAAGAAATGTGATATTATTAGTTTTCTTTATCTTACTTCACTTTATTTAGGTAAAGGTCAAGAGAGATAATGATTCTACCATCTCTCTCCTTGGCTATCTGATAAGGGCACTATTCACTTACAGGCTTCTTAATCCCTTCTAGCTAAGGTCTATACCTGTACAATTGCACCCAACAAGTAGGTCAGATCAAGCAGAAAGAAACAGATGCTACCCTCAAACTAAAGCTACTTGATGATATGGTACATCTATAAAATGGAATATTGCTCTGCCATAAAAAAGAATGAAATCTTACAGCATAGATAGACTTAGGGCATATTATACTAAGTGAAATAAGACAGACAGAAAAAGGCAAATACCATATAATTTCACTTATATGTGGAACCTAAGGAACAAAATAAAAAAATAGAAACAGACTCATAAATACAGACAGACTCATAAATAGAGAACAGACTGATGGTTGTCAGAGTGGAGGGTGGTCAGGGGCTGGGTGAAAATGTGAAGGGATTAATAAGTACAAATTAGTTGCTACGGAATAGTCACAGAGGTGGATGTAAATTATAGTAGAGGTAACATGCTTAATAATATTTTAATAGCTATGTATAGTACCAGGTGGATACTAGACTTATTGGGATAATCACTTAGTAAATTATGTAAATGTCTAACCACTACATTGTATATGTGAAGCTACTGTAAAATAATATTGAATGTCAACTGTACTTGAAAATGATGATAAACTTGTTCCTGTATACCTTTCCCCTTTTCCCCTGAAATTCCCTGCCCTCTCCCCTCTGGTCACAGTCAGCCTGTTCTCTATTTCAGTGTCTTTGGTTATATTTTGCTTGTTGGTTTGTTTTGTTGTTTAGGTTCCTATTAAAGGTGAGATCACATGGTATTTGTCTTTCACTCCCTGGCGTATTTCGCTTAACATAATGCTCTCCAGTCCCATCGATGCTGTTGCAAAGGGTAGGAGCTCCTTCTTTCTGCTGCATAGAATTCCATTGTGAAAATAAAATTAAAGAAAAAAGAAAATGATAGTAAAAAATCACTTATTGACCCTGCACATCTTTGATCATCCTGACAGACCCATGAATCCTCTGGTCCCTGCTTTCCTCCAGAATTAGTATATGTCTTAATTTTGTCCTGCATGTTTGCCTAGCATCTTTTTTTTACTTCATGTGACAGGGAATGTTAAAGAATTAGGATTTTATTCACAGAAAAAGGAAGTTAAATTGAATTGAATCGAGGGAGTTTGGAGATGTAATTGTTGACTAGAAATCCTTGGATATGTTCTTCTTTTTTTTTTTTTCTTAGCCATTGGTTTTCTGTAAAACAAGCTTTTATAGTCACATTAACAAGGTAAGGGATAGTTCTTTTCCCTCGCCATTGGATTCCTTACTATGGTTGGTTGCCTTCCTCTTTCTGCCATTGCCCTCTATTATGGTTGTATCTTAGATAGCTTCCCATTACAATGAAGGGAATAATTGTACACAACTGCGGCCATTAAATCATGAGAGGAAAATATAAGACTTTACCTATGTAAATTTACTATGTGAAGTAGTTGATTCATTATGTGAGGAAATTTAATACTACTTTACATCCTTTTAACAACTATAATTAAAGAGCTTGGAAAGTTTTGCCTGGCTGATTTGATGTGTCATTTATAATCAATCCAATCACAACCACTTATTGAGTATTTACTATGTACTAGGTCCTGTGGTAAGTAGGTGCAATGCCAGTTACTACAAGAAAGTTTTATGTGCACATTATTTCACATGGAGAAGCTTAAGAACAGATTTAGTTCATTTCCCATGAGGCACTTTACACGGTCTATTCCAACATCCAGTCACCGTTTCATACCTTCACCTCTTGGCACAGTATCTTGTTACTACCTGGGCTCTACTCTGCCAAATTCTTTTCATCTGTTCCCATTCCATGATGTCCAGATATGAGTGTAGTTGTTTTTTTATGAATGAGAAGCATGATCTACATCAGATATAGTCCTCCGACACCTCTGGTATGGATCAGTTTTGCCACAGCAAGTCCTGAAAAGAGATGCTACCATTTTCCTTGTTGTTCTTGTAACTTATGGCCATTGACATGTGGTGAGAAGCAGAGTTACCATAGCAGACCTCTTTCTTTTTTTTTATTTTAATCATTGTTCAAGTACAGTTTTCTCCCTTTTACTCCCATTCCAGCCCACCCACCCATTCCTCCCCACTTCCCTCCCATTACCACCCTCCCCCTGGTTTTTGTCCATGTATCCTTTAAATTTGTTCCTTCCCATTCTCCCCTGAAATTCCCTCTTCTCTTCCCTCTGGTCACTGTCAGCCTGTCCTCTATTTCAGTGTCTTTGGTTATATTTTGCTTGTTTGTTTGTTTTTGTTGATTAGGTTCCTATTAAAAGTGAGATCATATGGTATTTGTCTTTCACCATCTGGCTTACTTCACTTAGCATAATGCTCTCCAGCTCCATCCACGCTGTCACAAAGGGGAGGAGCTCCTTCTTTCTTTTTGCTGCATAGAATTCCATTGTGTAAATGTACCATAGTTTTTTGATCCATGCATTTACTGATGGGCATCTAGGTTGCTTCTAGAACTTGGCTATTGTAAATTGTGCTGCTATGAACATTGGGATGCACAGGTTCTTTTGGATTGGTGTTTTAGGGTTCTTAAGATATAGTCCCAGCAGTGGAATTGCTGGGTCAAAAGGCAGATCCATTTTTAGTTTCCTGAGGAAGTTCCATACTGTTTTCCATAGTGGTTGTATCAGTCTGCAGTCCCACCAGCAGTGCACTAGGGTCCGCTTTTCTCCACAACCTCTCCAGCACTTGTTGTTTGTTGCTTTGTTTATGATGGCCATTCTGTCTGGTGTGAAGTGGTATCTCATTGTGGTTTTAATTTGCATCTCTCTGATAGCTAGCGATATGGAACATCGTTTCATGTGGCTTTGGATCCTCTGTATGTCCTCCTTGGAGAAGTGTCTGTTCAAGTCCTTTGCCCATTTTTTAACTGGGTTGCTTGTCTTCTTAGAGTGCAGTCGTGTAAGTTCTTTATATATTTTGGAGGCAGGCCTCTTTCCTGGCATACTATCCCATATCCTGAAACAAATGAACCTCAACTTGAAATAAGTATGGAGATAAATGAGCAAGAAGCAGTAGAGAGCATGAAGAGAAGGAGAAAGAAGCAGTTTGCTTACATGCCATTCAGGACTGAATATGAGTTGGAATACCCTAATCTTCAAACCCGAAAGGCAATCTTTATATTCTATTTGGGTACATTATTTGCACCAAGATTTTGTCGGACCCAGTATAACACCCCAGAACCTGTATCCTGCTCGAGCTTCAACTCTGAACCTTTATACAGCCCTACTTCCTTATATAGGCTCCCTGTTTTCCTATACCAGGTGAGTTGCTCCTTTAAAATTGTTACTCATAGCCTAAGAATTTCAGACATATTATGGCTTCTGTACTATGGGGACCTGAGTGTATCAGAGCTTAGGGCACTATTCTTAGGTTCAGTTTGTACTCTGTTTCCCCTGTGTCTTATCTTTAGACTCTACTTCTGTCCATGCCAGTTAGGATGTCGAGTTACCAAATTCTGCTTGAATGTTAGGACCCTGCTTTGGTATGTGCTTTGGTGCCAAGCCTGGATCTGTAAGCATTAATCCCACTGCCAATTTTAACTCTGTCCGTATCCTATTCCTTCTGTTTTAATATGACACCCATGTCTCTGACCTTAGTTTTTCCCCTTTGGATTCATTTTGCACTTGAACCCCTTGTTCTGTAGGACTTGACTGCTATTCTTCTCATGTTGCTTATAAGTAAGACTTGTTCTGGTTTGCCAGCACACAGAATTAGGGAACCCAGGCACAGGGTCTGGACAGCAGGCACAACACAGCAGCTTCTTGAGTTTGAGTCCAACTCCTGCCCTCAGTTGTGAAGCTGACAACACTGTTGTAATATCTACATAGAGAGGGTTAAATCGGACCTGGCCAAAAATTTGGGAGTTCTGACTTATGATTGGTGGGTCTAGAGATTTCTGGAGGCCTGCCACTATTGAGTGTGTATAAATGGGCACCACTGAATTAGAATCTTCAAGGTGGTAGAGAGAAGACAGACAGATTAGCCATCACAGACTCAGGAGCAGAGAGCAGCAATCAAGTAAGACTTCTGTTTGCCATGGTATGACAACCCTGAGTGAGAGAGAGAGAGAGAGAGAGAGAGAGAGAGAGAGAGAGAGAGAGAGAGAGAGAGAGAGAGAGACACAGACACAGACACAGACAGACACAGACACAGAGGAAGAGAATGAATTCTGGGCACTGAGAGCCTCTCAAGCAAGTTTCAGTCAAGTCACAGATTTCTCCTCTGGATCTGTAGATTGTCCCAGGTTTTTTCTCCCCCGCCTCACATCTACCACATGGGTAGTTTGTGCCTGAAGAGTTGTTGGTGTTTTTATAGATGGGTGGAATCTTTTCCTGAGGAAGACTGGACCTTGCTAGGAGAGACTACAGTTGATTAAACTACATTCAGCTGGTCTCATTAAGGAGGAAGCTGGCAAGAGACAGAAGGATGAAACCTACTGTTCCTAAGCCAGGTAGGACTTGGAGGGAGCAATCAGAGAATTGGGAATCCTGTGCCAAACCTGAGAAGCCTTGAGGGTAGTACCAGAAGGGTTGGCATGAAATCTATTTGGGTTATAATCCTTCACACCTATACAGTGCTTTATGCTTGGCAAAGTGCTTCACATCTGCAATTTCAGTGGGTTTTTCTAGCACCTCTGTGAGTTGGTTAGATCTGGTGTTAGAGGTGAAGGAGGTCACAGAACAAGTCAGTGGCAGAGGTAGAACTGGAAACCAGGGCTCCTGCTTCCCTGTCCTGTGCATTCCCACAGGAACAGGCTGGCTGCCTCTGGATGCATACGAAGGGCCAACTTCTCTGTGGTGAGTAGTTTTTCAAGAGGATTCTTGGGACAGGCATGGAAGCCCCAGAGTGAGGGACAAAATTGTCATTGATTATTCCTGGGGGCTGGGCTCCTTTTTCTCAGAATTTCACAATTGAAGGGCTTTACAGAATTCAGGTTTACTTTATTTAGCAGACATTCTCTTTCCTCTTACCCAATTAATAGTTGCTAGTTACTGCTTTCTTAAGAAAAATGTCCATTTCTGCTGTTCAAGCTGATAATTTTTCCTAACTCATTGGTTTTTCTTCCTGCAGAGCACTGGAGACAAACAGGGGTGTCTTACAGCTCTTGTGAAGACCACTAAGGCTGTCTTCTGACTACAGCCAGCCATTTGAAGTGTGGTTGCTATTCTAGAGCAGGACAGGAATATTTTCATTCAGAAAAGGAGTGACTCAGAGATTGAGCAGGCAATCTCTCTTCAGATCATTATCTTCAAGCATTGTTGTTAAAATGAGTTGAAAAATGGGCATTCCCCTCCGACTTCACCCCCTGCCTCAAGTGAGTGAACAGAAGAACTGTTCTTAGAATATGACAAGTGGGACTGATGTCCCTCGGACTATAACTTGAGATACCTCTGTGGGTAGATGGACAGTGAGGAAGGCATTTCATCAACTGGCACTAAAAGACCTGAAGCATGCATATGCAAACATATAAGCATAACTTCCCCCCTCTGCAGCAAACCCCACCTGCTCCAAGGTACAGCAGCCAGGGGTGGCTTTTTCCCTGCCCTCTCTTTCAGACAGAAGCCCACAGGCTGACCTCTAAGTCACTACTCTTTCACTCTCAGAATCCTTGTTATTTTTCCCTGGAATCCATGTTGAAGAGGGAGAAAAAAAGTGTGATTCCTCTAAGGCCCTTAATGTCCTTACTGTAACTTTAGGCAAGTTATTGAGCACAGACATACCCGGGCAGACTGCCTACCCACTGTTCTTACTTTGTAATTGTGATATAGGTTTTCTATCTACCTACAACCACAGGAATCACCCAGCTTCTCTCTAGAATCAAGTAACTCCCTGGCTATAGAAGTAAATCTGGCAGCTGCCCTAACTTTGAATTCTTCTGTGTCCTGAGATGTGTCACTACTGCTTAAAACTAAATGACAATGTACAACAATAATACCTAAATGAATAAGGGTACATTTCAAAAGTGCATCATGTATATAATCAGGCAGTGACACTGTGGAGGAATCTGATTTATATTACCCCTCATGGGTCTCACGTTTCAATTATTAAGACAGCATGAGTGCTATTAGTTGATAATTTACACATTTGCCTTATCAAAAGGAGAAGAAATCAGTCTTATTTCACAGACCTTAAAATGTTTGAAACCTTGTTTTAAATTGCATCAGCTTTGTCTTTTGGTGGTTGTCTTCTCTGTTTTTGGGTTTCGTTTTTCAGCAGCTGGTTTTCTCTACTGGCTTATTGTGAGTGTGATTAACAAACAGTTTTCCAGGGACCACTTTATGCATACCATGGGCAAGGCCGACTTTCTCGTATAGTTAACTTTATAAACTAAATTAAGATATTTTGTATTAATTACTTCTTACATCTCATGTAGTTAGATTTTACCCATCCTTTCTGATTGGCATCAGGGTGATGTGCTCTTCCTTTCAGTTTTGTCATCTTCCAATTTAAAAAGCATTCCTCTTTAATTACATTTAAGACCCTGATAACAATGTGAATAAAATAAGAGAACATTATAATGTTCCACTGTTGTCAACAATGAATTAATACATCTGGTCAATGGTTGGTTTCCTATCTATAAATCCTCTTATTACCTCAGGCCTCATTTTGTCTTTCCTAACAATAGGAAAGGTATGCCAGCTATAAGGTGGGCATCTTATCTTTCAGGGTATTCACACTATCAAAAAAGAAAATGAGGTTAGCTTCCTCCAACTTGTTCTCTGTGAACCTATTCTAACTTATTGAAGATGAAATGGTCTTTGTCTTGCTAGTTCAGGTTGTCTGGATCTAATAAAGAAAACTTACAGAGCACTTGTGTTGTCCTGCCCAACCCCAGAAATGGCAAATTCTGATTGCCAGCGTTCATATTTCAGAAGCAGCCATTTTTAACACGAAAATGACCCAGAAGTCAGTATGGTACATGGTACATGGAAAAGTTGGAAAATTGAGAGAATACAATCATTGTCTATTAGAAAAGGAGATGAACAAGAGAAGTATTAGTCTGTCACTTCTTCTATTCATTTGAAGTCTTGTTTCTTCTCTGCAGTTGGGTTAAACAGCAGATGGGACATTTAAAGAATGTATATTGCTCTGGCTGGCATAGCTCAGTGGATTGAGTGCAGGCTGTGAACCAAAGTGTCGCAGATTTGATTCCCAGTCAGGGCACATGCCTGGATTGCAGGCCACAGCCCCCAGCAACCGCACATTGATGTTTCTCTCTCTCTCTCTTTCTCCCTCCCTTCCCTCTCTAAAAATAAATACATGAAATATTTAAAAAATGTATGTTGATAAAGACAAGTAGAACAACCTTGAAAAGGAGAAGAAAAACAAGTAGAACAACCTTGAAAAGGAAGAAAAACAACAGGATTTAAGTCAACTGTGGTGGGGTGAAAAGAGTGTAACTTGAAGTCAAAACTTGGACTCAAATCTGAGCTCTAGCACATATTAGCTAAGTGACTTTGAGCAAGTCATTTAATTTTTTTGTGGCCCTTGTTTCTGGGGTTTGATTCTTTTCAGATGAATGGTACTTCCTGAAGTTGATGTGAATGTTAATTTTTTTCCTCCACAAAATATAAAAACAAAGAGAAACTGTGGTAAATAGGGAGTCACTTTCATGTTATTTTATTTTTGGAGATTGTCTTTTCAGGAATTTTTAATTTTCTATTTTGTAAAGTTTCATTAGTGCAAGATACATGAGAAACTGATCCAGTTCATAGGAATCTCCCTGCCTTTTGAACTGATGCCAAAGCTTGAAAGATAGAGATTATTAATCATGAGAAATTTACTATTTTTATACCTTATAAATGCAAAGTATGATTTTTCCCTATAACCTGAAGTCATTATCATTAACTTGGGTTAGACAAATCAGTATTTTTTTTCAGTTTTGCAAATTAGAAAGACAAGTTATAACTGAATTGTTTAGATAACTGATCTCCAACATGGGTTATGCAAAACAAGCTTTTGGGGTATGGGAAGAAAACTAGTATAACTATTTATAGTTACTTTGAGCTCATTCTTTTACATTTTCTTATTTTTGTGTAAATTTTATAATATGTGTAATTAGATGGATACATTAATATAACCGACCTACACATTTTGAGGAAATATCCCAAATCTATTGATTAGATGCAGAAAATTAAGAGAGCACTGGTTCAGAGGATGATAGAAATTAAGATCAAAGAACTTGCTAGAAATTCATCATGCCTGAAATCAAATGCCTCCATTTCCCTTATGATTCTGAAAATACGTGTATTTGGATGAAATACCACTCATCTTTCCTATTGACTTACGTTTATCTATCAATGCTATGATTATTTTCCTAGTCACTCAAACTCGCTTGGGAGTCATTATTTCTCTTCTCTCATCCATTGTATAAAACTAGTTGCCAAGTCTATTATTTCAGAAACATTTTTCATATCCGTGTCTCCTTTTCCAATTCTCCTGCCACTACACTAATTCGTGATTTAATTAGTTTTTATAACATGGGTTACTGCAGTATTGTAACAGCTTCCTAATTGCCTCCTTTGTCCTGACCCAATTTACTCTACCCATTTTCTGTGTGTATGTCTCATCACTACTATTTAAGAATATGCACTACTTAAAGGCAAGCAGGCATGAGCAGTGTGTTTTATCTTCTCCTGTAACAGTTCCTTGCAATATGGTAGGCAATCAAATGTTTCTAAGTGGGTGAAATTGGATTGGAATTTGTTTTTCTCTCTGGACCTGAGAGTTAGGTTTCAAGCCTTGAAGTTCAGAGCTCATATAAATCTTTCCAATTTTTACAGTCAAGTAGGTTAAAGTTAATCTGGCAGACTGAAAAACAGCACTTCCTAAGTTCATATTCAAATATTTATTCTCCTTCACTACTCAGAATTTCACTTTATCTGAGGAAGGCATTTTATGAAGAAAATAAATGTACTGTGCATGAAATGCCACTTCTGTTTCCTAAAACATGCTCTCAGGGAGCATTCTCTCCAATTCTTTCTCCTTGTCTTGGGAGTCAGAGTTGAACTCTGGGCTATACCTTATTACCAATATCCTATGATTACCTAGATGAATTGTTACAAATCATATAAGCTTGCTATGTTTATAGAAATAATCAGGCCTGACCTTCCTACCCTCATGGAGATGAAAGAAATGTGATCCAACATGTGACGTGACTTAAGAGTCTTAGAAGAAAAAATCCTTATAAATTCAGACCAGTGTGATAAAGTTGCCTCTTGGGAAGAAAAGGGAATGAAAATAAGTTCTAACTGGCTCATTCCTGTATAATTATGGGCTTGTGTTGTTAGCTTGTTCAGAAACCTTCAGAAATGGTGTATGAAGTAGCTTTGATGCAAAAGATTTGTTGAATGAATAGATAACAATGCCTATATTCTTTCCTATTTATATTACAAATACACTTGGTAATTTCTGCTCTTCCTCTCTCCACTACCCAGCCACCAGCTCTAGCATTTCCCTTTGAGTTACCATAACAATTCCAATTCACTTCTGTATGGTATTTAGCATATAAATCATGTTGTTTCTATAAATCTCCCCTCTTCTCATTTTAAGCACCAATTTACTATCATATTTAATATACGCATTATTCATTTCTAGCTGTGTGTTTTAAGCCCCAAGGCTTCTTCCTTTTGTTTTTGCCAGATTGTTTCAGCACCAAAGAAACTGAGCATTCAATGCTAATATTGGCAGCAGTGGCTTTTCCTTGCTTCAGACTCATTATAACCAACTCTTCAAGGCCTGTATGACAAAGAGGCTGCTGACATAACCATTGATTACTCTGTTTCTCCCATGCCAAAGCAATCTGTTAAATCATTGCAAAATTGATTTTTGCAACTTGAAGCTACAAGGATACAATTGGTCTCTAAGCTTCCACATCAATCAGATATTTTAAAAATTGTTAGTGAGCTTGGGTGTAATTCATGGATGTGCCCACCCACATGATGAAACGATGTATTCTCTCTATTTACATATGGTTTTTTTTTCACTGATGGTTATGTAATATGAGCAGAATAAAAAATGCAGGGAAGTATATTATACTATGTAGGTTACTTCATGTAGGTCATTTGTTGTGAATAAGAGCAGTTACTATAGCAAATTTCTAAACAATACTTGACTGTTGAAGATAATATGTTCTTTTGGTCATTTCAAACTGATAAAATCCCAGAGGCATTTTTCCGACAGGTTTCTGATTGGCAAGTTAAATTTTGCTGAAGATCTACTACTTTCAGTAGTTCCAGTTGAGGAAGATATTATTCTCTAGAGTTGTAAGGGCCTCTCCAGTTATCGCTATCCCACACTTCCTACTGAAGCTTATAATATGTTGTCAGACCTTTAATCTCAAATGCACTCCACCACAGAATTAGCTTTGTTATAAAGATGTGTGAATAAATTTCTACAAGTGTCATGTTATATAAATGTCTAATAACTATGTTGTACATCTGAAACTAATAGACTACTGTATTTCAACTTTGAACTATGAAATATTTCAAAAAGAGTTTTTAGGCTTTGGACAATACAAATAACTTCATGATATTGAGGAGGATGGAGTTGGTTTTTTTTTTTAAAGTATATTATCAAACTGTCATCATGCATGTTGGAAATAGGAATTTATTGCCTTGTGGAGGTTTTCTACATGTGCATACATAAAGAATTGGAAAGATTCATATGATGGAAAAAATTTTGGACATCTAGACAGTGAGGTTAATTTATTTCAAAATGTGGATCCCAAAACCTTATGAGAGCAGACTTAACTTGTATGGCCAGTTCTGAAAAACATTAAACTGAAAGTACTAATGAAAGGCAGGTACATAAGTTGGTACTGATTGATTTTCCATCCTGCTTGTTTCCTAGTTGGTTCTTTTTTTCCTAATTAATTTATTTTTAATGGTTTTATTGTTATATAACTGATATACATAACAAAGACCCTTGTATAAGGGTCTAATACTTCATGATATTTTAAGATCAACTATGCTCATTGCCATTAATTTCACAAGGTGAGGGAGTGCCTTAGTTTTATTGAGAGACAAGCATGGACATACAGATTGAGAGGGGCTCGGAACCTAATGGTCAGAATCTATGTTCTCGCTCTGTTGCTGTGACCTTGGAGAAGCTACCTAGTCTATGGGAAACCAATCTCAAATAGGTGGTTATGATGACTTACAGAGAGATAATGTTTGTGAAAGGCTTTGTAAACTGTGGAAGTGTTATATAAAGTTTAAATAGTAAGCATAATAGCAACATCTGAATACTTCACTATGTTAGAGGGTTTACTTAATGGCCAAATTCTTTGTCTGGGCCAGACTTGATTGGTTTGTTGTTATTGTTCTTTCTCAGTGCATCTTGTGATGATAAGAACAAGCCATAGAATTATTTTACCAGCTTTGTTTGAGAGCTAATTGCTGGTGAACCAAAACTGCTGAGGTATTGCCTCTTTTTTAAATCAACCTTATATTTTTCCATGTCAAGCTCTCTTAATTTACTGGTAAATCTTTGGACCATTACCTATTTTGGCCAAATATAATTCAAGAATCGACACATATATGTCTAAGTTAAATGTGTGCCTCAATCACTCTACCTTTTGCAAACAAAATGCCATTTTTTAGTTTTTCTAAAGGATGTATACTATTTTATTTTTCATGGATTTACAAAGAATTATATCTGAGTGTTATTTTTAATGACTATCACTATCCCAACAAATCAACAAACCTTTCAGTGCCACTAACCAAGCTATGTGTTTTTAGCCTTAAGATAATTTAATGTAGTTTTATATTTTAAACTTTGGCTAAACCAATATAACTCAGGACAGTGAAACTGAGTTGTTACATCAGATTTTACTATTAGATAGCATAATCAAGGAACACCATCTCCCACTCATCATATTAGTGATGTAGAGCCAGTAATTTTCCCAACACTCTTTTTTACCATTTTTATTGTATTTTATGGTCATTTTTATTGTACTTTTCCACTACCATTTAGTCACCTTATACTCCCCTCCCCCAGTAATCACCACACTGTTGTTCATGCCCATGAGTCCTTTTTCATTTTTGCTCCATCCCTGAAACCACTAACCATGCACCTCCCTGCCTCCAGCCTTAGCTGTCATCCTGCTGTCCATCTATGAGTCTGTCTCTATTTTCCTTGTTAATTCAGTTTGTTCATTAGATTCCACATATGAGTGAAGTCATATGGTACTTGTCTTTTTCTGACTGGCTTATTCCCCTTAGCAAAATATTCTCCAGGTCCATCCAAACTGTCTCAAAGGGTAAAATTTTCTCCTATTTTTATGACCAAGTAGTATTCCATTGTGTAAATGTCCCACAGTTGTTTTATCCATTCATCTACTGATGGACACTTGAAGTTCTTCCATATCTTGGTGATTGTAAATAATGCAGCGATGAACATAGGGGTGCGTATGTTCTTTTGAATTAGAGTTTCAGGATTCTTAGGGTATATTCCCAGAAGTAGAATTGCTGAATCAAAAGGCAGATCCATTTTTAATTTTCTGAGGCATCTCCACACTGCCTTCCAGAGTGTCTGCACCAGCCTGCATTCCCACCAACAGTGCATCATAAGGGTTCCCCTTTCCCCACACCCTGGCCAGCACTTGTTGTTTGTTGTTTATTGATAATAGCCATTCTGACAGGTGTGAGATGACATCTCATTGTGGTTTTAATTTGCATTTCTCTGATGATTAGTGATGTTGAGCATCTTTTCATATGTCTATTGGCCATCTGTATGTCCTCTTTGGAGAAGTGTCTATTCAGGCCCTATGCTCATTTTTAAAATTGGCTTGTTTATTTTTTATTGTTGTTCAAGTACAGTGATCCCTCACCAATTGCAGGAGTTACATTCCAGAGACCCCCGCGATAGGTGAAAATCCACGAAGTAGTGGCCCTCTATTTTATTATTTATATATATATTAAGGCATTATAAACCCTTCCCACACTCCTATAAACCTTTCCCACTCTCTTATTAACCTTTCCCACACTCTTATAAACACTTCATATGCTCTTAAACACTTTCTACACTCTTAAACCTATGTAATTTTAACAACATATAAAATTCTATATGGGTACTCACTCACCAGTGAAGTATACAGTCGTCCCTCGCTATATTGAGGTTCACTTATTGCAGCTTCACTGTATCACAGAAGCCGCAAATAAGTGAACTGTGATATAGTGAGGGAGGGCTGTACAGTTTTCTTCATTTCCCCCCCTCTCCCCCCCACCCCAGCCATCTCCCCTTCCCACCCTTGATCCTACCCCCTTTGGTTTTGTCCATGGGTCCTTTATACATGTTCCTGAAAACCCTTTCCACTTTCCCCCCATTATCCCCCTCCCTGCTCTCCTCTGGTCACTCTCAGTTTGTTCTTAATCTCAATGTCTCTGGTTATATATTGCTTGCTTGTTTGTTTTGTTGATTAGGTTCCACTTATAGGTGAGATCATATGGTATTTGTCTTTCACCATCTAACTTACTTCACTTAGCATGATGGGTTGTTTGTTTTTTTGTGTTTTTTTTTTTTTGGTGTGCAGTTTTAAAAGTTCTTTATACATTTTGGATATTAACTCCTTATCAGATGTATTGGTGAATATGTTCTCCCATTCTGTGGGTTGTCTTTTTATTTTACTGATGTTTTCCTTTGCTGTACAAAAGCTTTTTAGTTTGATGTAGTCCCATTTGTTTATATTTTGCTTTGTTTTCCTTGGCTGGGGAGATATATCCAATAAAATATTGCTATGAACTGTGTCTGAGATTTTGCTGCTTATGTTTTCTTCTATGATTTTTATGGTTTCAGGTCTAACATTTAAGTCTTTAATCCATTTGGAGTTTATTCTTTTTTTTAAAGTTCTGCTTCCCTTTTTTAATTTATTTTTATTTTTTTATTTTATTTATTTATTTTTAGGGAGGGAAGGGAGGGAGTGGAAGAGAGAGAGAGAGAGATCGAGATCAATGTGCAGTTGCTGGGGGCTATGGCCTGCAACCCAGGAATGTACCCTGGCTGGGAATTGAACCTGGGACACTTTGGTTCCCAGCCCGCGCTCAATCCACTGAGCTACGCCAGCCAGGGCTCATTTGGAGTTTATTCTTGTATGTGGTATAAGAAGGTGGTCTAGTTTAATTTTTCTGCATGTATCTGTCCAATTTTCCCAACATCATTTATTGAATAAACTGTCTTTAGCCCATTGTATGTGCTTACTTCCTCTGTCAAATATTAATTGACTATGAAGGTGTGGGTTTATTTCTGGGCTTGGTATTCTGTTCCATTGATCTACATGTTTGTTTTCATACCAGTACCATGCTGTTTTGATTACTATGGCCTTGTAGTATAATTTGATATTAGGTAGTGCAATCTCTCTGACTTTGTTTTTTTCCTTTCTCAGGATTGCTGTTGCTATGCAGAACCCTTTGTGGTTCCATATAAATTTTTGAAATATTTGTTCTAGTTCTGTGAAATACATCACTGCAATCTTGATAGGAATTGCCTTGAATCTATAGATTGCTGTGGGGAGCCTGGACATTTTAATGATGTTCATTCTTTCTATCCATGAACATGGCATGTGCTTCTAATTATTTGTATCTTCTTCGATTTCTTTCTTCAATGTCTTATAATTTTCTGAATACAGGTCTTTTACATCCTTGTTAGGTAAATTCCTAGATATTTTATTCTTTTTGAAGCAGCTGTGAATGGGATTGTTTCCTTAATTTTCCTTTCTGTCAGTTTGTTATTGGCATATAAAAATGCAAATGATTTCTGGATATTAGTTTTGTATCCTGCTACTTTTCTGAATTCATTTATCAGTTATAGTAGTTTCTTGGTGGAATCATTGGGGTTCTTTATGTGCAGTATCATCTCCCATTCATCATATTAGTGATATAGAGCTAGTCATTTTCCGAACACTCTTTTAAAAATTTTTATTGTATTTTTTAAAGATGTTATTCACTTATTTTTTAGAGAGAGGGTCAGAGAAGGAGAAAGAGAGGGAGAGAAACATCAATGTGTGGTTGCCTCTTGTACATGCCCTACTGAGACCTGACCCAGGCATGTGACCAGGAAAGTGTCCAGCAAAGGGTCACAAGCAACCCTTTTGTTCATAGGCTGGCACTCAATCCACTGAGCCACACCAGCCCAGACTATTGTATTTTTTCTATTACCATTTAGCCCCCTTATGTCCCCCTCCCCCTGACACTCTTATATAGATTATAATCATACTTGCTCTAAAAAGATTACTTTGTGTGACAGTTTGGGAGCAATTTAAATTTTCAGTATTCTCTGTCTGCATGTGAAATTCCTGTGGTTCGATTGCAACATTTAGTTGACACATACAATATTATGTCAGTAGTCGTCTGAACCTTCTCTTTTGTCCATTTCTGTAACTGGGTAGTCAAGTGTCACCAAAGGAAGTTGAGGCCCTTAATAAGCCTCTATCATATTTTTAAGTGATTACTAGTATCCTTAAATCCTAAATTCCAACTTCATCCTCATCATTTCCATCTCAACAGTCCTTACATTCACAGTGCCAAATAGATGTTTGTATTAATGAACCCTTTCTGTTCTCTCCACCTCAAATTTCTCTTTTTATTCTCTATAATTTCAATATTCTCTTCTATCATTGGATAAGTGTCCTTACTTTATTTATAATGCTAACCCCTATACCCATGTCCTCAATTCTATACAGAGTCTTTACAGGAATTTTGCTTCACATGTTATCCAAGTTTGTAGACAGGACCAACTTTTGGCCTAATAAAAAAAGTTAGGTATAGTTGTCTTCCTCCTTTGTTTTATTTTCATATCTTCTCTTGCTGCAGTCTTGCCTTATGGGCCCCTTCTACCACAGAGTGTTGTTCTCTCAACTGGTGGCTATATTTGTGAATGTAGTTGATATAAAGTGCTATGGTGTTAACAACTGATAATTACAAAAAGATTGACCCTTGGCCTTCAGGAATAATTGCATTTTAATTTGGGGATGAAGGAAGTGCTAAAATGTACCAGCTTGAAACCCTTAAATTAATGAATCACTACAGATGGAATTTCAACCATTAGCTAGGGAAGTAGTATGGGGCATATGCCTTTCCCAGTGCCTCTTTAATCATACCTTAAATCAAGTACCTGTTTTAGCTGCTTTAAAATTTGCCCTGTTCATCATTCATAATGTCATTGCTGTCACAGTTGGAGTGGGTATTTTCTAAAATTATTTGTTAAATGTCCACATGGCAGAATTTAAAGCAGGACTATCTAGTGCTGTTTTTACAATATAACCAAGAAATATTTTGAAATATCTCTGGGTATTGGCATAAGCATCTTGTGCTAAAAATTGTGCAGCAGTCCAGAGACTAGTACATTTAGATGGCAAATGAGTTTGGATAGCAAACATTTGTTCAGATAATCTAGAGGGTAAAATTTGACTATCTGTTAAATAATTTCTCATTTTGTTTACAGCATGTTGCTTCAGTGCTATAGTATTTTGGTGTTGTCCAAATGGTTGCCTAAAATTGAAAAATCTTATAATTGAGTGCCCATTCTCCTAACGTTCAAATTGGAGCAGTTGTAAATAGGTGACTGGTCTTCCTCTTCTGCCCAGCTCAGATCCTGCTCTTTGAGGCTAGTGCTTCAAAGAACAGCTACACTAGTGCTAGTGTAAAATCCCAGTTTTTATTACAAATTATTCAAGGTTATTGATTAATACTTCCTGTAGACAGTGCTGTGATATCCACAATATCTATGATTATGAGACACATATTTCTATTTGTGGGCTTTAGGCTGGGATGTTCTTTCTTCTTTATAGGTATAACCTTTAAATAAATACTGTAACAGGAAAGGAATACTTTAAAATAAATTCCCTGTGCTTTCTTTGGACTACTTTATATATTTGACACATTTGATGATATGTACCTTTTGGAGGAGAGCATTGCTGGAATTTTGTCCAACAGAGCTTTAGTAACTTTAAGTTCACAATAACATTAAAATGGTTTTTATGATGTCATTTATAGAGTCTTTCATTCACAGGCACCACTTGCTCTTTCTTTGTCTTCTTTCATCACTTAAAGCAATAGTTTTATCTTCTGATTTATCAGCTGCATGAGCTCTTTGTATACTGTTTGGTTAAGTCTGTATTCTTCTGCAACCTCCTGTTTAATGGCATTGATTTTAGCTGCAGTTGGAGTGTTTTATTCTACAATGGCCTTATGTCAATCTGCAATATTTTGTCTTTTTCACAAACTTTCATTTTCTGAATGAGGATGCAAGGGAAAAGTTTGAGAGAAGCCACGGGGAACCATTGCTGGCCTATCCTTTGTTTTGTTAGTTTCCAGTCGAGTGACTTTATAAGAATAGCATAAATACATTCCCCTTGTCTATTTAATGTGAGTCCTTGGAAATGTGACTTGGTGATTGATTGACTCATATTTCAGCCAATCATCCAGTAATTCCTAAACCCCTGAGACTTCTGTCTTGGTGGCTCTTGAAATCTTTTGTAGTACCTAATCACTGGGTAGTAACAATCCATTGTACTGTTCGCAATTTAAGACTGACTTCAGTGAAAGCAAGACCCTCTTTTGGCTTTGCCTTGTCATTTTTTGGTCACAGTAATCAAGGCATCCACAAATAAGCCTTCAAAACATTCATTTTATTTCTCTGTTTTGTGATTATCAAAGTATCTTGAAAGGCAACCCTTTCTTGATGAAGAGTCACATGTATTTAACTGAAGTTTTGTGATTGTTGCAGGCCTGCAAGGGAATTTCAGTTGTTAAGTTAAAGGATTAACTTCCATTTAACAAGGATGTTGCAGGCAACCTCCTTTCACTGAGCCTGTCTGTAAACCTTAGAGAGGAACATGTGGTTGGGAAGCCCACCTACATGTCAGCCTTTTAACTTTTGATCTAAATGGGTTGGAGACCAACCAGGTAAGGCTTTGAGAACTACCAGTAGATCCCCATCTAGTTGTTGGGGACAGCTGACTTAGGCTGACTGGACAAAAAGATGTCACATCTTAGAAAGTTGTTATTGTTAGTATTATTAGTGACTAAATATCACACTAAGACATGAAAAGCAGAGGAAAACCATAGGGAAATAACAAGGACACACTGACTCAATGTGTGACACCACAGCCACTACTCTTCTCCATAAGAGATTGTGATTGATTATGTAAGCTGGATGGTATAATATCTGCCTACAAATGATGACTGAGATAATATCTCCAGAAACCTTTATGATTCACTTCCTAACCAAGGGTTCAGCCAAAATTTATCCTGAAAAAATATTTAAAAGCACTTTAAAAGATTGTCCTTGCTTTCTTTCTAAAAATTACTTCTCATTTCAACCAAACCATATTTCCTAGACTGAGTGTGTCAGCAAAGGAGTCATGAAACTCCCGAGTGGTAAACTATCAAAGCTTAAAATTACAGATAACAAAATGGATTAAAATTATAGGAGGATTTAAAGAGTGGAAAAAAACTTAATAAGAGAAGAAAAGATTGTTGCAGAAATGTAAAGATAATAATGATTCCAAAAACAAGAAAAAAAGAGAATGATGGGCTATAGAGGAAATAGAGGTAGACATTTATTGAAATAGAGGGGAGGAAATGAAATAGTGATGTTTTTTCTTATATACCTATCTTCCTCCAATTTTTTCTGGAAGATTGGAGAAGAAAAATGATTATTCAAAATGAGAAAAAATGAAATGAAGTACCTTAAAGCTGTCAGAATTCAAGGATTACAGACTAGTTTGCAAAGCAACTTTGCAATGATTTGTTTGAATGAGAAGATATTAAAATGGAAAATTAGGGAAGGAGAGGGAGATATGAAAACTGAGGAACAAAGAATGGGATGGGTAGAAAGCAATGGTAGTTGGCATATTATGGGGCAACACTGGTAAGAGTAAGCAAGGGAAGACAAATTAACAGCTTCAAAATTATTGCTAGATAAGATGAATTTTTTAAGTCATCTGAAATCTTTGGGTTGACTCAAAACTTCATACTGCTCAAAAGCTGAAAAAAATTACCTCTGAAGTTTTGAGCTCTTGTTTTTGGCTCACAAGAGAAATAAGCTCTCAATTGGAATCTTATTTAAAGGTAATCTACCCACCTTTGCAGTATTCATTTAGCAGAGCAGAGCAAGCACTGAATATGGATTAGGTAACTTAGGTAGTCTAATGATTCAACCCACAGTTAATGAAAATGCGTACCTTTTTATGACTGCCTTAAGTGATGAATAATGAACTACTTCATCTATCTCTATACCTTCATATCTAGTTACAGTAAACTGTTTTTAAGCACATTCAGAAACAGGTGATTCTGTTTTGTGGCCTGCTTTATCCTTAGGTCTTTTTTGTTATTATTACTTCACAAGTATGAGCCATTTGATTTTTAATACAGCTCTAGAGGGGAGATTCCACTTGTAATTTGAGAAGACAAAGCTAGTGTGGTGAAATGGAAGTGTGAGGATACAGCTTGGAGCTTATGATTTCCTTTGAAAATTGACACTCTTGTCAACAATTATTTACTGAACATATAATGCAAATTGAACTTTTAAAAAGTGTAATTAAAGTTTTGTGTGTAATTTTAAAAATGCAGAGCACATTCTTTTTTATGCCAATTTATAGACTGTGAAGTGGCAGTCACAGTGCAGTTAAGTGATTTTCTTCTATGATTCTGCAAGTAGAGGAAAGAAGTTAGGAGGTAAGTGTTATAAATAAACCAGGTGTCTCTATATTCAATCTAATATTTCCTCTGGTGCTTTCCTGCTTCTAACTTGAGTCCACTCCTTGAATCAGTTCATGGACTATAGTCATGAAAAAGATAAATAAAATCTAGAAACCAATTGAATATTATATCTATCCCCCAAACAACTGTTCCTTCTAAAACCACAGTAGTCTTGAATTCTGGCCAAGATGAAGGCATAGGTATATACACTTTGCCTCCTCACATAACTAAAAGAAAGACAGCAACAAATTTAAAAACAAAAAATAACCAGAACTGCCAGAAAATCAAACTGTATGGAAGTCCAAGAACGAAGTAGTTAAAGAAGAAATATCCATTCAGACTGATAGGAGGGCAGGAGACAGGCAGCCAGGGCAGAGAGGATGCATGGCAAGGCTGAGGCCAGATGATCCCACATGTGATGCAGGTAAACTGGGAGGAACAACTGGGGAATGAGACAGACCACGCAACCCAGGGTTCCAGAGCAGGGAAATAAAGCCGCAAAACCTCTGGCTGTAGAAACCTGTAGGTGCTGCAGCAGTGGGAGAAACTCCCAGCCTAACAGGAGAGTTTGATGGAGAGAGTCATGGTGTCCTAGAATGTACACAAGCCCACCCACCCAGAATCAGCACCAGAATGCCCCACTTTGCTTGTGGGTAGCGGGGGAAGTGACTGAAAGCCAGCTGAGAGCCAAGCAAATGGTGTTGCTCCCTCTCTGACCCCTCGCCCACATACAGCCCCACAACACAGTGACAAGGGTTACCTCCGCCCCTAGCGAATACCTAAGGCTCAGCCCCTTACAATGTAACAGGTGTGCCGAGACAAAAAATATGCCCCAAATGAAAGGCAAGGACCTACATGCAAGATGACCCTATCCAGCAAAGCTATCATTTAGAATGGAAGTGTAGATAAAGTGCTTCCCAGATAAGGTCAAATTAAAGGAGTTCATCATCACCCAGCCCTCATTATATGAAATGTTAAAGGGACTCGCCTAATGAAAAGAAGATGATCAAAAATATGAACAGTAAAGTGACAAGAAACACATAACTATCAACAATTGAACAAAAAAAAAGCAAACTAAGCAAACAACTAGAAGAGGAACAGAACCAAAGAAATGGAGATCACATGGAGGGTTATCAGCAGGGAGGGGGAGGTGAGAGAATGGGGGAAAGGTATAGGGAATAAGAAGCATAAATAGTAGGTACAAAATAGACAAGGGGAGGTTAAGAATAGTATAGGAAATGGGGAAACCAAAGAACTTATATGTACGACCCATGGACATGAACTAAGGGGGGAATATTGTTGGGAGGTGGCTACAAGGTGGAGAAGAATAAAGGGGAGAAAAAATGGGACAACTGTAATAGCATAATCAATAAAATATATTAAAAATAAATAAAACCATAATAGTCTCTGCCAGTCTGGATACCCAAAACCAAGTGAAGGGAAAGCTTGAATCTCATCCACTACCCAAACACAGAACTCTTGTAATAAATGTATGCATTGAGCTTATTGGGACAAAAGTTTGAGTCAGGCAATTTGTATATTGTCAAATCAGAGCTTACACTAGACTTTCAATTTCTATTGAAAATCTAAGAGATTCGACCTATTGTGGGAATGTATCTTAAAAGGAATCTGTAATATTTGCCTTCATGGCCATAATCTTCCCCAAGGATGTTGAATAGGTTATTAATTTTAAAGACTATTTGGATTTAAATCAGTACTTGCATCAGTAAGTGATTCCACATAGCCTGAGTTCAGTGGAGAAAAACATTACTCATGTGTGTACATTAGCATTTTTATTTTTACTGCAGCCATACATCATTCCTGTTTCCAGGTGCGGAGAAAGGCTGTTGCAAAATGCACTCCAGATCTCAGGTAAAAACCCATGGCAGGCTTTTAAGAAGCAACTCAATTAAGAATGAATATCAGCTAAAAGCCAAGGGAAATACGTTTCATCATCTCTGCCTATTAGTTCACCCTCTCCCAAGATAATTGACAGCATTTGCTTCTTCTGTGTGATTGCTTATTGCAACTTTTGATGCAGAGTTTGGTCAGTAATTAGGCAGATTGGCAGGAAGAACTCTAACACCTGTAACTGACTTCGATGACTCAGAACAAACAAGTGGCATTGGTTAGAGCAGCTGCAAGGAATGTTTGTTCATTTAGCATTTGACAAGGTGGACTGTGAATGAGTGTGTAGGTGTGAATGAGGGAGAAAAGAGACTTAGAGACAGAAAGGGGAGATGGAGAGTTAATAGTGATTCATGGCAAGTATAAAGACAAAGGTAATTTTAAAAGCAATGGGTGATAGTCTATAAAATAAGCCCATTAAGCTCATCACTAAGGAGAAATTGTTGTGTTTAACATTACCAAATAGTTTTCCTTCAAAAATCCTTTTTAGATGATTTGTATGATCTTTCATTTTAGAACTTCTATGATAGGTGTTACGTAAACCAGAGCTTAAGCTAGAAAAATCTGAGAAAATAAAAAATAAAAGTAATTAGAACCTTTTCCCTCTACCATTTGAGTTATTAACATCAGGGAGAAAATGGATTTTCTTCACTTGAAATGAACCAAAAAGGCTTTCAGCATGGTATTTACGGGAAATAATTAAACATACTTGAACTTTAGTATTTTGAAATGAGCGTATGAGCAATTCTGAAATGGGTTTGGCTTTATCCACGGTATTAACATTTTAAAATGCCATCCCCAGCATGTATATAAGTAACTCACCGAGTGTGGTCTAATGATTTTATTAGTGTAGCACAGAATGGATCTCTGCTATGGCTACTAGGATACTAAATATCCCCCTTTGGCTTTCCCTTGCAAAGCACAGCACTAATTGGGTACTGCCAGGAGTGTGGGATTGAAAAGGGCACTAAAACTCAGAGTGTCCATTTGCCCCAAAGTGCTAACCAATGTGCTCCTTTTACTGGTTTGTTTATTCTTTCAATTTATACAAAGAGCCTGTTACAGGGGCCTTTTGAATATATATACATAATTAAGAAAACAGGCCATTCTGTCCAGGCACTTAAGCACTTTCCAAATTGGGAGCACAGATTATGGAGGGGAAGAAAGGGAAAAGATGGCCGCAGGTGATGTTTGCTAAACTCAAGAGGTCTTTTACTTTCATTGACTGAATCTGATAGGGGATGGGGCTTGATAGGTAAGAATAAAAAGGAGAGAAAAAGGAAATTGTGACTGTTACCATCTGCAACAGAAGCTCAAGGGATTCTAGTTAGCATCTATAGGATGATTTAAAGAGTACTAGAGAAGGCCACAGATCTGTCTCTCAAAAGTCTTCCATACTACCAGAAAGCACCACACTTTGGGGTTAAGGAGACATGGAAGTCTCTTATCACAATCCTAATTTGCTACTTTAAAGCAGAAACTCATTAGGCTTTTGTCATCTATCAACATCTTAACATGGGTTATTTTCTCAGATCAGTTTCGAGTGCCTAGTAAATCCTTGAGGATAAAGCACAATATAGGCAAGAGTTGCAAGTGAAAAACAGGCGAAAGACCCAGAGCCTAGTTGGAAACTCTATAGAAACACACTTGAATAGGGAATATGGGCATTTGAGGAGATAATAGACAGTGGAGGTCTGGGCATCCTATGAGCAGGGATTGGAAGAGAAAACATAGAGAAAGAAGATACAAGTACAAAGCCAGAAAAAGCTCCTTTCTCTCACCTCTGTCTATGGCATCTTTTATTTTTTTTTCTTTTTTTAGACTTTAGTAGAAGATGGCCATGGTAGTGAAAGTAGATGTTTAATAACCAAAGGCCACCTCCTCTACCTTTTTGGTCCTTTTCAGGTTCACAGAAGAAAAAGAAATAAACCAGCCTGGTTCACGGGAGGCTAGGGCATTGTTCTTTCCTGTGGACACTCAGTATAGACCTGAGGAGAAAAGTTTTCAAATGAGTGGAATATAAATAATATCAATTAATTGAAAATAATTGTGTCAAAAAGTTTGGGTTGGTTAACAGACTTCTTTGTGAAAAGTCACATATAAGGAAGTTTGTGGAGTGATGAGGAACTCTTTTGTCTCTATTGTGTAGGTGGTTATGAAAGTGAAGGGTGAAAAATAGCATCTTCAACCCAGTAAAATGAGTCAGTAGGAAATCAATGAGCTTGCAGAAATCCCTTTACATGGAATATGGCTGTGAAGAAGAGTAGCACTGGTAAAGAGTTAGAAATTGTATAGACAGAGATATTAGTGTTTTTTAACCCTTGAATGCCCTAATTTTCAGGAATGAATTAATAAGTAAAAAAGACATTGCCTTCATATGATCTTGAATAGATGATTGGAAAAGACAAACACATTCCTGGTGTTTTGTTAAAATGCAAATCTTCATCTTCTATTAAAATGGCTCTTTTCCAAAAAGAAAATAGCTTATTTTCTTTTTCTTTTTGGAAATAGCATTTTGTTTGCTTTGAGACTTGGAAAAACTGGAAGGACTCTAATGAAAATGAACCCAAATAATCAACAAGATGGAGATTAGGCCCTAACACAATTAAGGTTATTCTGTTTGAAGAAGAGGGGATAAGGAATAATGTAATAGCTGTCTGCAACAAACTGAAAAGGGTTTACTGTATTTTGTCATATATAATGCGCACCCATGCTTTTGTGCACATTATACATGGGATGCTCATGTTATGTACTCATTATACCCATGTACAATGTGCATCCTTATTTTTCCCTCCAAAATTTGGGCAAAAAAGTTGTACATTATACAGGGCAAAGTACAGTATTTAGAGAAAAGGGAGATGTTGATCACTTGACACTTATGAACATAAAATAGTTTTCAGACAGAAAAATATCAACTTAATTTTAAAGCATGACAGATGCTTGGTTTTCAAAAAACAAGTTTTTGAGCATTGGGTTTAAAAAAATCCATGGGAATGAAACTATGTGAGAAAGATTGGGAAATCTCTAAGAGTCCTTGAAGAATAATCACAGACATACAGGAATTTGCTACATAACATTCTTCATAACTTTTTATTATAAAGATGTTTTAAAATAATCAAAAAAGGACAAAGGTACCATTGTAGGACATTATTTGCTTTTAAAAATTTATCTGTGTTTTCTAATAACCCTCTAATAAAGTTTATTTTTAAATAATGAGATAAAAATTATTAAAAGTGTTAACATTGAGAAATGAAGGAATTACCTCAATTTTCTTTTTTTCTTTTTAAAGTATATTTTGATTATGCTATTACAGTTGTCCCATTTTCCCCCCTTCACTCCCGTCCACCCTGTACACCCTTTCCCACCCATATCCCCCCTTTAGTCATGTCCATGTGTCATACTTATAAGTTCTTTAGCTTCTACATTTCCTATACTATTCTCACCCTCCCCCTATCTATTTTCAACCTACCATCTATGCTATTCTCTGTACCTTTTCCCCAGCTCTCCTCCTCCCACTCCCCTGTTGTTAACCCTCCATGTGATCTCCATTTCTGTGGTTCTGTTCCTGTTTTAGCTGTTTGCTTAGTTTGTTTTCATTTTTGTTTTAGGTGTGGTTGTTAATAATTGTGAGTTTGCTGTCCTTTTACTATGCATGTTTTTTTTTATCTTCTTTTCTTAGATAAGTCCCTTTAACATTTCATAAAATAAGGGCTTGGTGATGATGAACTCCTTCAACTTGACCTTATCTGGGAAGCACTTTATCTGCCCTTCCATTCTAAATGAGAGTTTTGCTGGATAGAGTGATCTGGAATGTAGGTCCTTGTCTTTCATGACTTGGAATACTTCTTTCCAGCCCCTTCTTGCCTGTAACGTCTCTTTTGAGAAATCAGCTGACAGCCTGATGGGAACTCCTTTGTAGGTTACTGTCCCCTTATCGCTTGCTGCTTCTAAGATTCTCTCCTTCATTTTTATCTTGGGTAATGTAACTATGATGTGCCTTGGTGTGTTCCTCCTTGGGTCCCACTTCTTTGGGGCTCTCTCAGCTTCCTGGATTTCCTGGAAGTCTATTTCCTTTGCCAGATTGGGGAAGTTCCCCTTTATTATTTGTTCAAATACGTGTTCAGTCTGTTGCTTTTCCTCATCCCCTTCTGGTACCCCTATAATTCAGATGTTGGAATGTTTAAAGATGTCCTGGAGGTTCCTAAGCTTCTCCTTGTTTTTTTTTTTTTAATTCTTATTTCTTCATGCTTTCCTGTTTGGTTGTTTTTTCTTCCTTCTGGTCCACTCTGTTGTTTTGAGCCCAGTTTCCTTCCCATCACTATTGGTTCTCCGTGCATCTTCCTTCATTTCTTTTATGGTAACCTACATTTTTTCATGTAATTTGCACCCAAAATCAACCAATTCTGTGAGCGTCCTGATCACCAGTGTTTTTTTTTTTTTTTTGAACTGTACATCTGATAGATTGGCTATCTCTCGGTCGCTAAAAGGATGAGCCCTGGGGCATTGATCTGTTTTTCTGTTTGAGACATGTCTCTCTCTCTCTCCCTCTCTCTCTCTTTTTTTTTTTTTTGGTCTGGTCGTTCCAGTTACAGTGAGGGGCGGAGCCTTAGGTGTTCACCGGGGCTGGGCACCGCAGTTGCTAGATTGTGACGTCGTATGTGAGGGCGGGGCCGGAAGGGAACAAGGGCGGTAGCTCATTTCCCCGGGACCTCAGTCCCTTCCCTGGGATCCTGGGCTGCGCGCTCAGTCCTGCTCCCCAATCGCTGCCTCCCTGGGTCCGCCAGCGGCCGCCTGCGCACTCAGGGTCCACCCACCGCGGTCGTGCGCGCCCCGGATGCCTTACGCGCTTCCGGTTGCCTTTGCCTTACGCGCCTAGTGCTCCCCGTTCTCCGCTCGCCGAGACCCGCGCCCGGCTGCTCCTCTCCGCCCCTCCTACCAGTCTGGATAAACGGCTCTACTTCAACTTCTTGGCTGTCGGACTTCCATTCAGATAAATCCTCTGTCAGTTCTGGGCGTTATTCTTCCTCTAAATTGTTGTTGTTCTAATCTTGGTTGTGCCTGGAGGTACGGCGCGTCCACCTATGCCTCCATCTTGCCGGAAGTCCCTCAATTTTCTATAGGTTAAACATTTCTGTATTTTCCTACCAAAATCTGTTTTACGTATTTCTCTAATTTTTCTCCCTTTCTGCCTTTTTCATTTTGCTAAGATTTTAGAAATGTATTCAGTTAGCATTTTTAAGTGTCAATGTACTGTATTAACTACATAGATAGCACTATGACTAAGGCACAGCATTTACCTTCACGTTACTTACAATCTTATGGCAGACCCAGATAAACGAGTGAAACAATGGGACAGTTATTATGGCAAAGTTATAAATAGGCTGTTCTGGAAGCTCAGAGGAATGAAGTCTTGGAGGGGTGCTTAACATCAAATCTGCAATAGTCAATCTGGGTGAGGTAAGTAGGAAATGTCCTAGGTAAAAAAGAAAGCATTGACAGCATTTTAAGCGCAGGAAACACTACTTTCAAAAGCACAGAGATGTGACATCACTGACCATGACTAAGAAATGGTGAGAAGTTCAGTAAAAAAAGAAGGTGTCAACCCAGGTTGACAACTGGGTTTCTGGTTTAGGACAACAAGATAGTAGGTGAGTGTGTTTACTGAGAATATAAACCAAAGGGGAAGAGCAGTTCTACTATTTTGGGTTTGGTGGTGGAGGTTGACAAATTCAGTTTTGGATATGTTGAATTACAGTAGCCTGAAGGAAGTTCAAGTGAATATATCTAATAGTTTAGAAGGGAGATCTGGATTGTACAAGAAATTTGTGACATTAGCATATAGGAAAATTTTGCATCGACAAGAAAGTGTAAAATGAGAAAAGTCAATGGCTAAGGGTAGAACGCTGAGAAACAGCAATATTTAAGAAACTTTAGATGCAAGTAGAGTTCCCCCCAAGAAAAGACAATGAAGCAGTAGCCTCACAGATAGGAAGAAAAGCAGGACAGTGTCTTAGAAACCAAATGGATAAGAGGTATATTGATAAGAGGGAGAAATCAATGTAGCCATTTGATTTAGCTATATATTGTTCTTTGGAGACTGTAGCAATCCCCATGGATCAGTGGAGTGGAAACAAGAGTATTTTAAGTTGAAGGACATTTTGGACAAAGATGTGGACATTGAACCAGTGAATGCAGACAACTCTTTTAAGAAACTTGGTTATTATGTAGAAGCAGGTAATATTGCAATAACTAGAGGGGGCATCTGATAAAAAAACATATTTGTTTGTGTTTAAAGAGACTTAAACATCTTGCAATGATGCTGGGAAAAACTAGTAGAGGGGGAAAGTGTTAAGATACAGGGGAGAGCCCTGGCTGGCGTAGCTCAGTGGATTGAGCATGGGCTGTGAACCAAAGCATCGCAGGTTCGATTCCCAGTCAGGGCACATGCCTGGGTTGCAGGCCACGGCCCCCAGCAACCGCACATTGATGTTTCTCTTTCTCCCTCCCTTCCCTCTCTAAAAATAAATAAATGAAATCTTTAAAAAAGATACAGGGGGGAGAGAAGGGGAAGGACAATTTTGAGGGAACTATGACTAGTTATGTTTTGGAATTGAGGAATCTATAATAATGATTAATAGCCATGTAAACATTTTCAGTAAGAAGTATGAAACTGGATATTGCCTGAAGAGCTAGCTTTAGCTGTCATCAACACAGATGTGATAGAAATTATAAAAATGAATGAAATTTCTAAGGTAAAGAGTGAAGAAAGAGCAGGTGCATTAAAAATCTAAGTCCACAGAAAGGTGTTAAAGGAAGGGTAACCAGTGGAGCAAATAAAGAATGAATATATGGGGAAAAAAGAAAGACTCAGGATAGATATACTGTCATGGAGGTCAAAGGAAGAAATAATTTCAAGGTGGAGGTGATGGACAACAGCATGCTGTGAAGAGAGAAGGTGGGTTTCCTAACAGAGATCATCAGTAAACTCCAAGGAAGCAGCTGTCCTAGTGAGATGGAGTATAAGTAAAAATTGAAGTGATTGTACATATATGACCATGTATATACACACATGCATATATATACATACACACACACACACATAGAGGAGAGACAGAGACAGAGAGTACATAGAAATAAAAACAGGAAAAAATGTATGTAGACCATTTGAGAAGTTTGACCATGAAAGGAAAAAAATAGTAAGGTGGTAGCCATACGGAGCAATAGGATTACGTAATAGTTGTTTTCAAAGTTGGGTATACCTATACTTCCAGAAAGTTGTTAAAAATTAAAATGTTTAATTATTACATGTGTGTTCTACATGTGAAATCTTCTACTTCATCACCAAATCGTCACCTAATGTACAGAGCCAATAAAGACCTTTAGTTGATTGTACATCAATGCTAGAATATCAATGTTACATCCATGTCAGCTCATTCTTAATCATTAATAATATACCCCGACAATTTTTAAACATGACTTCTGGAATGCATCCCCAAGAGTTTATATGGCAGTAAATGATTAGATTATAAACACACAGGTTAAGTTTGGGAGCTTGGAATACTAACGGTATTTAATGCTTAGAAATAACAACTCTAAGTCTTAATCCTTAGCATTTATTTTTGTTATTTCCTGAATTCAGAAAAGCAAGAATCTGCATCAATTTTTTAAACTTTTTTATTGTTGTTCAAGTACAGTTGTCTCCATTTTCCCCCCCACCACTCCCCCCCACCACAGCCATCCCCACTCCCTGCCCTTGATCCTACCCCCCCTTTGGTTTTGTCCATGGGTCCTTTATACATGTTCCTGAAAACCCTTTCCACTTTCCCCCATTGTCCCCTCCCCACTCCCTTCTGGTCACTGTCAGTTTGTTCTTAATTTCAATGTCTCTGGTTGTGTTTTGGTTGCTTGTTTGTTTTGTTGATTAGGTTCCACTTACATGGTATTTCTCTTTCACCGCCTGGCTTATTTCACTTAGCAAAATGCTCTCCAGCTCCATCCATGCTCTCGCAAAGGGTAGGAGCTCCTTCTTTCTCTCTGCTGCATAGTATTCCATTGTGTAAATGGACCACAGTTTTTTGATCCACTCATTGACTGATGGGCACTTAGGTTGCTTCCAGCACTTGGCTATTGTAAATGGTGCTGCTATGAATATTGGGGTGCTTAGGTTCTTTTGGACTTGTTATTCATACATCAATTTTTATAAACATAATTTATTTAGAAGAACGTGTAAATATATTTTGGAACTAACTAGAGAAGCTATATTATTTTGTTTTATTGTTGGGGAAAAGAATGAGTAGTCACTCTGTTGGAAATTAGCTTTTGTTTCTGTTCCTCATTTTTCAGTATGTTCTCCCTTTACCAGATTGGTGAGTAGTGAAAAAAGCACAGCCTTTGGGTTCAGAATTTAATTTCAGTATGAGTTATGCCACTAATTCACTGTGGGCACTTAATTGAGCTTCAGTTTTCTTAGCTGAAAAATGGGGATGATATTATCTATTTTGTGTATATTGAGGATTTAATGAGGTAACTTATATAAAACATCTAGCTCATTGACTAGCCTAGATTTGTTTCCTTTTCTTTTTGCATTTCTTCTTCTTTAAACCTAAACACTCTTATTTACAGATGCTATTTTCATTGTTTTTATTCACATCAGCTACAACCCTTATAGACAACTATTAATTCAGTCTGGGGTCACTGACAGTCAAGAACTTGGTGATCTTGGTAATTGATTCTAAAAGCTAATGTGAAGCAATGTTTCAAAGGGTGCCTTTGAAGAATGAGAAATAAAAAGACAATGTCAGGTATTAGTCCCAATATTTACTTCTAATGGGGCCAATTCTATCTTTTTTTATTACAGTACATTACTGAAAAGATTTTAAAAGGATGAAGATAGAGAAACATTAGTTTGATGGAGAAAAATGTTCTGTTACCTATTCATTCCTTAGAATAAAGATCTGTCCTTTACAGTAATATACTGTGCTGTCCTCATCATTAGTAAATGTTCTCATTAAAAGGATAAAACCACCCTGGCCAGGTGGTCAGTTGGTTGGAGCATCATCTCATACACCAAAAGATTGTGGGTCCAATCCCTCATCAGGGCATATATATATATATAGGTTTGATCTCCAGTTGGGGTGCATACAGGAGGCAGCCAATCAATTGATATTTCTCTCTCTTTCTCTCTCTCTCTCTGAAATCAGTAAGTATATCCTCATGTTAGGATTATTAAATATAATAATAAAATAAAAGGATAAAACCTGTTTTTCAACCTAGTTATTTGGGGGTGTTTAAATAAAAACAAGATTGGTGCAAATATATAGAATCTTTATAAAATATTTGAATGAAATACTTCAACAATAATTGACAATAGCACATCTCCAATTAAATGTCAGCTGCCTTGAATCCTTTTTAGAAGGTGGTGGTGTAGAAATTATAAATAAGTAAAATTTCAATGTCAGACTCCAGCTGTCCTTTGTCCACATAAATCCAAGTGCTTTAAATTGCAAAATAACTACCTACATCTACCAGAGAAACTGAAGTGTGAAGTATCTTTTCAATTGATAAATACTTTAATCTCCCCAAATCCTTAATCCTTGCTATAATCTATTTTGTTTCACCAGAAACTTACATTGACATAATAGTACACTGGTTTATTATAACTTAATATATATTAAATGTTAATGGCATAGTAGATGCTGTCAATTGGGTTCACAGTCCAAGTTAATTACTCATGTTGATATTTGTAGCATCTAAATGCTGTATAATTAGGCACAATCTAATTATTGATAGAAGGGACATGGCCAGTTGGCTGGTGGCCAAGAAGGTCTGGGCTGAGGTAGAAGGGTATATTTATGTCAGGAACTGCCCGAGGATAGAAACAGTTCTGAGATGGGAATGCCAGGAATTTAAGTGAGAAAGAATATGTGGAGATCCCAGAAGAAAATAGAGGAAAAGGGAATAACTCAGCCTATTTTCTCCTTCCATGCCTGAAAGATATGTAAAGCCTAGGCTTGGTCACCCCTACCAAGGGGCTTTTCTTCTTCATTCTCTTCCTCTTGTCTAAGAGAACAATTAACCTAAAGAGTTGCATTTATTATTATTATTATTATTATTATTATTATTATTATTATTATTCCCAGCATAAACTCCTTTCTTCGTCTCCAGAGAGCAAGGGTTAAGGTGAGATCTACTATTTTGGGAACTTCTTCCCCACTCCATCCCCTCCCCCTTCCCATGTATTGAATTGCCATGTTTCCCAGCCCCACCACTGTTCCACCCTGAGTCACATGTTTTGTTTTTTGTTTTTTTTTTTTTTTAGGCTGTACTCCAGGGGGAACACACTTATAGACAGAGTCCACTTGGAGGTGCAATGAGTTCTAGAAGGATACATCATAGAGTGTCTGGCCATAGGGCCAACTCCAATTTAAGCCTGTACTGTTGCTTTCCATTCTTCGAACATCACCAGAGACGGGAGAATCAGGTAAGAGCATCTAGAAATAAAGTTTTGGATTTTATTAAACTGTGACTAAGGGGCAAAGGAGTGGGAAATGTTGACTGTCTTAGCATTATGACTGTGTGCAGATCTACTAAATAGCGGTGTCATACTGAGACTTTCTCTATAAAACTCATACAGTCAAAAAATTTCTGCCTTTGTGGGTATAGGAGATTGGGGAAGTGGGAAAAATGGGATTCTAAACAAATATTACAAGGCCAAAGTGAGTAAAAATAAACAAGATAAAGTCTATTAAAGGTAAAGTCGCTTAGGGAGGAATACCAAATTACAGAAATGAGTACAAGATGGTCCTGCCTGGATTGGTTATGTGTAAGTATAGCAAATAATTGCCTTGAGACTGTGGAAGTCATAGATCAATAATGCCATCAATATGATGTCATATGTGGTTGAAAATGGTGACTATTACCTCATAGAAAGATATAGATATAGATATATTAATAGCATTAAGAAGGGAAGGGGACATTTTGTATTAGTTAGGTTTTTATCATGTCTTTCATGTGCAATAATATATTGTTTCAGTATCTATGTCTTAAATAAGGTGTGGAGTATTTAGAGAAAGGCAAAGGTAAGAATGGCAAAGTGATTCCTTTGAAAGATGTAAAAAAATTCCTCCTATAAATGAAGCCTAAGAGAACTGAAGTGTTAGCTTGCCAAAAAGTCTTCAAATATTTGGAAAGATATCATATGAGAAGTAAAAGGGGTGGATCAGGCAGCTGTTCAACATAATCCACTCAAGTCAGACCAGAGGAGAGATGAGCTTTAATTATAGTGGAGCAAGTTAGAACTTTGTTTTTATGTAACACCTCTCCTCACTTTACAGTACAGAAAATGTAGAACTCTTTAAAAGTAATTATAAATAATTTTTTTTCCTCTGAGATTTATCTGAGTAGGGCAAAAAGCTAACTTTGTAAAATGACTATTGCAGATTGGCTCTATGGCAAAATGGGTCTATTAATAGATTCTTGGAAAGCCTTTTAAGTAGTCGAAGTCTGTGAAATAAAGTTCATTCACCTTGGTATCAACAATTCAAAGAGGAAAATTGGATTCCTAAATATCCATTTTGTTTTTCATTATAATTTTTATAGCATTTTTCCCTCAGGTATGTTTTTAAACAGTTCCATAGACTTTAAGATTTCCCAGACCTCTTTTACATTTGTAAATATTTAACACCAACCTCTTTATCAAGTTCTCAGTGTACCTACTAATTTGTCATTTGTTTATCCTGACTTCCTATGCTGTGTTCTAGCAACATAAAAATGATATATGTGAAACTATTTCCATATAATCATCACATTTCTAGTCTTTCAAATTATTCTAGTTCTTACTTTTATCTAGAATTTTTCTCCATGTCTAAAAAACATGTCTGTGACAATTGGGTGAGATTAAGTTAGCTGCTTAGCTGCCCCTCAGCTCATTTTTTATTCTCTACTGACATAAATTCTCATAGCATAAACTTGTTTCAAGAAATAAAATGGGAAATTAAAGAAAATAATTTTAAACATGCTAACTCATTGAATATATATGATTGAGCACTGTGGTGGGCATGCTAAAGGGATGTTTATTTTGTCTTAATTCCAATTTCACCATGGCTCTATCTAAATGCACCAAGACTTGATAACCAAACAATTGGTAGTTTTATGCAATTACCAACTTGTTTGGGCTTAAAGATATTCAACCCTGGTTTTCTGACTATTTTTCTCACGGAAATTGTCAGTGAAAATTTCCCTTAACTCCTTGCTTCACCCAAAGTGAAGTGGAACAGTTATACACATGACTTACAAAAAGTTGACTCCTTTGACCTCAATTATAGTACCTAAATGTTTTAAGCAAAATGTGAGTTTCGCTTGAAATCTAGTAAGCGTATTGATGTTAAATATTTACAAATGTAAAATTTGTTCAGGAAACTGCCTCAGTTCTCAACTTCTGTACTGGTTATGTGCGTCTGAACATTGACTGCAATGGTGCTAATTTATGCAATGTATAATGTACTGATTCCTGATAAGAAATGCATTGTTTGAAGACAAATGGCAATTCTAAATTATCCTTGTGAGAATAAGCTTATTAGGAAAGGAGATAAAGATGACAGAGGTTCTAAGATGTCTCTTGTAGTTACTGCTCTGGAATTGTACCAAAAATGTATAATGAGAGAAAAAGGGTCTAAAATTAAAATTTTAGATAGCAGTAAGTCAAATACTATAGAGCATACTAACAAGTGCCTACAAACAGTGGTGGCTGAATAGTTAGTGTGTCTTTGTTCTACTATATGCATGCACCTTTACTCCAAAATCAGTTAGTTGCAACTGTGAGCAAAAACAAGGCAACCATAGTCATTTATTGTTGAACAGTAATTTAGAGCAATAGAAAATGCAAGGTAATTAATTTATCATCATTTCTTTCAAATCAGGAAAGCAGAAAAGCAAATCAATCCAGATAATATGACTATGGAACAAGTTGTAGATTCAACAAATTTAGGATTTTGAAATTAAGGATGTTTGTATAATCATGAAAACAGATCACACAAATATCTGAATTCTGGTACAGTGTGATCAATATAAATTAGTGACAGGCTAGACATACATTTGTAATAATTAACCATTAACATGTCATCCTCCAGTCTC
The DNA here is from genome assembly GCF_019186645.2 of Phyllostomus hastatus. Taxonomy (NCBI): domain Eukaryota; kingdom Metazoa; phylum Chordata; class Mammalia; order Chiroptera; family Phyllostomidae; genus Phyllostomus; species Phyllostomus hastatus. The sequence goes on along the minus strand of NW_025333909.1, from coordinate 7,966,347 downwards.
ATTTCCTCGCCCACCCAAATGTAGATATTTTTTAAATTGTTGTTCAAGTACAGTTGTCTCTATTTTCACCCCACCATGGACCACTGCCCCACCCATCCCCACCTCCCACCCTTGAACCTTCCCCCTTTGGCTTTGTCCATGTGTCCTTTATACATGTTCCTTGATGACCCCTCCCCTTTTATCCCTCTTCCCCTCCTCTCTGGTTACTTTCCCCTCCTCAATGTATCTGGTTGTACTTTGCTTGCTTGTTTGTTTTGTTGTTTAGGTTCCTGTTAAAAGTGAGATCATATGGTATTTGTCTTTCATCACATGGCTTATTTCGTTTAGCGTAATGCTCTCCAGTTCCATCCATGCTGTCGAAAAGGGTAGGAGCTCCTTCTTTTTTTCTGCTATATAGTGTTCTGTTGTGTAACTGTACCACTGTTTTTTGATTGACTTGGTTACTGATGGGCACTTATGTTGCTTCCAGCCCTTGGCTATTATAAATTGTACTTCTATGAACACTGGGGTGCATAGGTTAAAATGTAGGCATTTTTATACATGTTTGCTGACGTAAGTTTAAAAATTGAGGAACTGGAAGTTAAAAGAGCTTAAAGTATCTTTCCTAAGATGACATAGCTAATACATGGTACAAGGAATACTTTAAATCCAAGTTCATCAGATGCTATATCACCCTACTACTTGTTGATGAGAAAAAAGATACGTAAATAGAGCAGTCATTAAAGCAGTTGTCAGCGAATAGATGCCACCATTTACAAATGCATCTATTATATTATGAAGTTTTATTTGAAATCCAATTTACAATATTTACTATCTCTATGATTTGGGGCACATTTTTATAAATGGGCCCAATTTTCCTCATTTACAGAAAAATATGAAAATCTCTGAAGCTTTTCTTTGGTGCTTCCATTTATATCATGTATGTAATTTCATCAAAGCTTTTTCGCTTTGAAGCTAATCAGAGAAATAGGTATGTACACAGATAATCACAGATAAGCACAATGTAAGAGATATGTACAAAATAAAGAGGTGGCATAAGGGATCCATATTTATTCATCCAAGTTATTTACTGAGCATTTACTCTATGCCAGGAGCTGTGATGTATGATGGAGTTATACACTGTGAGAAAAAGCAGACATGGCTCTGCCATTTTATAGCTTATATTTTTAGTGGAAGAATCAGACTGTAATAAAATAATCTCACAATCAATGTATGTATACAGACTGTAAATGCTATGATGTAAAGGTATGTGATGTTACTAGAAAAAAAAAGGAGAGGAATTTGACCTAATCTGCTGACTTAAGAAGATTTCAGAGAGAAAGGGGTTGCTTATATTAGACTATGAGAGAAACTTGGGTTACTTGGATAAGGAGGGGAATAGAGAGATACAGAAATGGTTTATACAAAGACACATTAGCTTAGGCAATGTGGCATAGTTAGGGAAATATAAGGTATAAATGGGGATTTATCAGAAGGCGAGGCTAGAGAATTATACAGGTACCAGTTCATAGAAAGTCTTGTATGCTACTAAGTTTAGATTTAATTCTAAATTGATGGACAGTCATTGAAAGTTTTTAAGCCAGGAGATGACATGATCAGTTATACATGTTAGAAAGATCCTTTTGTCAAAGTCCAACTCAAATCTTAAGTTCTAAAAGGCCTTCTTTGATTTTCCCATACTCTAGTAAGAAAAATATTTTCATTTTCATACTGACAGTATACAATCTACTTTTTAATAATATTTTACAGACATATTAGTGTGTCCTCCACATTAAATTGTGCACTTCTGAAGGTCAGGAAATATCTTGGTCTCCTCGCAGCACATCTGCAAGGGAAGGATATGTGTGAAGAGCCAGAGAGATGAAAAGGGAAAAGTCTCAGAGGCCTTATCAGCTAGACTCCCAGTGTAGGTCCAAAAGGCAAGTTAAGGAGTCTACTTGGAAGGTCCTGAAAGACTCCATATGAGATATGATGAGTGACTGAACTGGAACCAGTAAAAGGGGGAATGGAGAAAACAGCTCTAAGGGATTCTTCATATATACATTAATTTTTTCACAAATATTTACCGAGCACCTTGTATGTGCCAGGAACCAACTTAGCTGTTGAAGATACAGCATCAAACAAGACAGATATTTATCATCCTCCACAGTGTGGATGAGGTGTAATATGGTGGTTCAGAGCACTGGCTACCAGTTGGATTGTTAGGATTTGAACCCAGGTTCCATTACTTGTTAGTTGTGTGAACTAGGACAAATTATTTAACATTGTGAAGATTCCTTACCTCTTAAGTAGAGACACAAATATCACCTATTTCATAGTAAGTTCTGATATTAATAAGTGACATAAAAGGAAAATAGAATGCCTTGAAAATACCAGACAGGAGATTCTAATGCACTGGAAGGGGTGGAGTCAGAAAAAGCTTTCCTAAGGAAAGGAAAGAGTCATCACATTGGGTATTCATGGATTTCTAGGTGAAATATAAGGCATAAGGAAAAAAGGGTGGAAAATAATCAGTCTTCCCAGAATTTAGTAGTAATATGAGGCAGGAGAGATGTATAGAGCCTTATAGATCATTGGATGGAGTTTGGAGTTTGTTTTACATACACTCAAGGTCCATTGAATATTTTCTGGAAAAAAGATATAATGGTATTATTTGTGCAAAACTGTCCAAATTTTTCAATTGGATGTGGGAAATGAGAAAAATGTAGGAGCTAAAGATAATGACAATGTTTCTAGCACAAATTACTGTGTACAAGATGATACATTAACAAAGGTAAGCAAAAAATACCAATAGTAGAATCTTTATGAGGGAAGAAATAATGACTTTGGTTTTTGACACATTGAATTTGAGGTGACTGAGGAATTTCATGCAAAAATGTTTAGCAGCTATTCACAATTTATATTTAGAGTCCAGGAAAGTAATCTGACTAAAGACAATGATCTAGGAGTTATCAGTTTGTAACAGGATGACTGAAGCTATAGGATGATTGATGGGATGGGGGGATGAAAGGAAAAATGTCTATATTTTATAGGTCCTCATAGAAAGAGTAGGCATCATAGAAGACTGGGGAAGGGTCAGAAAGTTATGAGGGAACCTAAAGGGTACATTAGGGAAGAACCTAAAATTATATATAGTAAACCCGAAAGATATTTTATAATCATTCAGACACATTCTAAAATGGATTATCCACTTGAATGTTTGGCATAAGCACTCTGGCATAAACATTTATAGTAGGTTTTTTCCTTATGAAATCTGTAATCTTTAGTTCTGGCATCCATCAAAAGTCAGTCCAGCTCCAAACCCACCTTTCATTTGTTGCATTCTTGGAAATGACCATTTGTCTTTGAGGAAATAATTTGTCTATCAAGTGCTAAGTATTGCTGATTTCCATCATTGAACTACCAGGATAGTTACATGTGGGTGGAAGAATACAGGGAAAGGGTAAAACAGGTGACTTATAAAAGAAGATGGTCAAACTATCAGGGCAAATTCAATGGATGAATAAATGATGGCATCATGAATCCATATTTTCCAGAAACATTATGCATCATGCATGTCAGAGTTCACACACAAAGTTACTTTTGCTCCAACACAAAGTCACCCTATTTGGTTGCCCCAAAGCAACAGGCTTTCTCATGCCTCAGGACTTCACACATAACTGTTTCCTTTGCCTGGAATATCTTTGTCTCTACTAAACTTCCTCTCTCCCTGCATCCATGGGGCATGTGCAAACCAAGTCAAACAAATTCCCTTTTTTTCCTTTCAGACATATCCTAGAAACTCGCACAACATCTGTCAATCAGTCCACCCACTGATTGCCACAACACTGATTTTTGCACCCTTTTTATATTCTCTTAATTGCCTTGTGTATATTTAGATTATAAAATTTATCACAGAAATATGCATTTATCCATTCTTCAGTATTCTTTTCCCACTCAGCTTTTCTTTTCTAGTGAACTTTTTGTTCTGAAACAGTTTTAGATTTCCAGAAAAGTTGTGGTGATAGTATGTATTTCCCATATAGCTGGCACTAATTTACTGTACTGTTAACATTTTATATAAATAGGTATATTTAACACTAATGATTGATACATAACTGCTAATTAAAGTCCATACTTTATTCAGATTCCTTAGTTTTTACCTGATATATATTTTTTTTGTCCTAGGTTCCCATCCAGGACTTCACATTAAATTTATTAGACTTCTTGTTGACATGAGCTGCTATATTTTGTTCACTTTACTATCACCATTACCTAGTAGACTGCCTGTAGATGCTTAGGAAGTATTTGTTGGATTGATAGAAGAATGAATGAATACATACATTGGTGAATAATATGCACAATACCAGGTATAGATAGATTCTATGTACTTTATATATTAAATATTTACTCTCAATTTATATATATATATATGCTAAAACCCTTTGGTTTCTCTTCAGAATGAAAAAAAAATCTTTAGCCAAAAAAATATATATATGGCCAAAAAGTTCGTGCAGTTTTTTTCAGTAAGATGGCTCTAGTAGTGCTTAATTGTCTTTAACTTCATTTGAAACAATTTTGTTAGATCATATTGTGACAGCTGTCATGTCATATGCATTAAAAAATATCAAAGTTGGTGGATTTTGATGTAGCCCTTTTAATATTGAACATGGAAGAAGATAAGTGACATTTCCAGCACATTATGAAAGGTAAAGGTAAAAACACAACTGAAATGCAAAAAAAAAAGATTTGTACAGTGTGTGGAGAAGGTGCTGTAGCTGATTAAATGTGTCAAAAGTGGTTTGCAAACTTTTGTGCTGGAGATTTCTCACTGGACTCTGTTCCATGGTTGGGTAGATGAGTTGAAGTTGGTAACAATAAAATAAAGACAGTAATTGAGAATAATCAATGTTCTACCATGTGGAAGATAGCCGACATACTCAAAATATCCAAATCAATAAAGTTATTGGTGAAAATGAAAAGTGTGTCTTTTATTTTATGGAAGAAACTAAATGGACTTTTTGGCCAACCATATATATATATAAACTTCAGAGAGGAGAATCAAGAGGTAATATAGTCTCCATCAAGAACAACTTTATGATGTCTCTTAATAACAATGTAATTAGAAAATAAATTTGTGGCTTCAACTACATGAAGATAAAAATTTGCAGATTTCATAGTATACTACACATTATTAAATTTCCAATTACAAAGTCAGATATTCAGAATGACTACGAAGGCCAGTTTTAAAGATGATACATTGAAACAAAACTAACTAATTAAATGGTATTGTAATCCCTTGCAGTTCTATAATACTCTATTTTGCAAAACTTTTACACATGGATTATTGTACTTTAGCTTCACAATAGTTAGTGAGATATCTCAATATAAATATTTTTAAACACCATTGCCAAGAATAGTGCTGTGGTAACATAGCTTTAATAAAATTTACTACTGTCAAACTGACACAGCACTGCCCAGTAGGAGCTAATGAGTATCAATTATGATGGCAAGGCTCAGGTTAGCAGAAAAGAATTGAAGTGAAACTCTTGTGGATTTCTTTCTTATGCACACTTGACACACTGTGAAAGGAAGATCTCATAACCATGTAGCCAACACAAAGAAATTAGCTGTTGGCAGCTAATTTCTATTTCTACACAGAATAAGTGTGGATGAGACAGGCTTGCCTCCAGGGTGAGGGCTGGGATCTTCCCTGTGGAGTTGGTCTCAGGCTGGGTCTATAAAAAGGATAACACACTTGCATAATCAAAAGTAGTAGGTTAGAGATTAGGATTGATAGAGATTAGCTATGGAGGGAACAAATAGTAAAGGAGTCTTCTGTGGCAATAAGGTTTTAGCTGGGGAAATGGGTAGAAAGTTAAATCAAAAGGATGGGTGGGGGGCTGCTGGTAGAGATATCAGCTGAGGTTTGACTGAGGTTTTTGCAGAAAGAGCAGCTGATTCTGGACCAAATGTTACAATGGGGGAATTTCCCAAATGGAATAGTTGGTTGACAGGAGTTTGTAGCCAAATATTTCCGGCAGCAGTGTGGTCAAGGCATTTCTTTGATATAATATGCACTGAGTGAGCTATTCTGGCTTTAAAGACTCCCAGCCTTTGGGGACAAGAGTTTATGCTTTATTTATTCCAGGAGTTCCCGCCTTCTTCACCCCCAAAATCTGTTTTAGAACAAAACCATTTTGGAGATTCTGACAGGGAATGGTTGACGGTTGAAGGAACTGAGAGTTGCCTCCTGGCAGCACTGCATTTCACTGTGGTACTGACTACTCAAGCCCAGTGGGGAATAGTACTGGCAATGTAAATACGTTTTATATTATGATACTTTACTCATGATTTTTTCCTACAAGTTATCCTTAGTTATTTTATCCATTTATTTCTAAGAGAGACTAAAGCAGAAAACAAGTATAAATATTTTAGCTAGAAACAAGCTCTTTCCCAAGGACTGAAAAAAAAAAAAAAGAACTATGAGAACATGTGTCAGTGATATACAAAGTTCATTTCTGTAATGGTTATAAGGTCAGGTTGATTAAATATTTTTCTGGAAGCTTGATACTTATCTCTGAAAACAACATTGGATATGTATCATGATGAATGAATATTTGTAAATCAAGTAAATGGGACACACCATATACAATGGATCTAACTCTAATTTATTCATTAGGCATATAATTCAAAATGCAGATTAGTTTTAGAAGTACAAGTTGAAAAGTAAAAGTAATCTGCTTTTAAATTGCAAGCATATTAGCTTCTATGGTAGAGGGAGATAGTCTAATCTAAGCAGAGCCCTGTGCTTTTGATAAAGGTTTTAGTGCTGGTTCTAATCAAGTTGAGATCAATAGTGCATTGTTCTCTTTCTATAGTTCAGATGAAAAGAAATGGGTGACATTAATTCAGGCCTGAGTAGATGGATAGCCATATCAGAGTAAGACAATTAGGACTGATAAGTATCATTATTTGAGGAGTTAACAGAGATGCAGAGGACTGAATAGACAAATTATAAAGACTCCATGCACCTATCTAGTCATTTGTGTAGAGATTATAAAAATAACAACTGCCTGAAATCTCTGGGTAGTAACAGATAGAATCAGCATGCTAGGAAGAAAAACATACTACCGGTTGGTAACTGAATTAAGAATGCCCTTTGCCAACAGCAGATGATAGTTATGGGTAGGCCATCACGTAGGCATAATGGTCTGATGGTCCCTACTTATTTGCCAATGGCAGAATTAAAGTTTTTACTGACTACAAGTACTGTACTGACTCAGGTCACTGGAGGTCAATATTGCACAATGTATTCACTAGAAATTTTATAACCACTACACTTCCAAGGGTTTAAAGAGAGTGTGGCCCCAAGTTGTTTTTTTTTTTTAATTTTATTTTAATCATTGTTCAAGTATAGTTTTTTGTCTTTTACTCCCATCCCAGCCCACCCACCCAGCCTTCCCCACCTCCCTCCCATTTGACCCACCCATTTTTGTCCACGTGTCCTTTATACTTGTTCCTGTAAACCCTTCCCATTTTCCCCTGAAATTCCCTCCCCTCTGGACACTGTCAGCCTGTTCTCTATTTCAGTGTCTTTGGTTATATTTTGCTTGTTTCTTTGTTTTGTTGTTTAGGTCCCTGTTAAAGGTGAGATCATATGGTATTTGTCTTTCACCGCCTGGCTTAAAATAAGATTTTTATTTTTTCACTGCAGTTTCAGGTTTACAAGAAAATAGGAAGATAGAGAGATTTTCTGTATGCCCCCTGCCCATACACCTGCATAACCTTCTCTATTATCAACAGTGGTTCAGTTTTTGTATCAAGGATGAATCTACATTGACACATAATAACTATCCAAAGTCACCAGTTTATCTTAGAGTTCACTCTGGTGTTGTAGATTCTACAAGTTTAGAAAAAAGTATAATGACATGATTATCATTATAATACTATACAGAATATTTTCTCTGACCCCTAAACCCTCAGTCCTCTGTGCCAAAATTCTTATTTATTTTTCATAAAGTATTGATGATCTTTATTCTTTCCATAGTTTAGCTACCACAAGTTCTCCATCCCGGTCACTGAAGGAGAAATGTGTTTAGAAATAGTCTTACCAGGAGATGTGATACATAGTTTTTCAAATTTCTTATATAAAAGCATGCCTGTTGGTCTTTCTACCACCTTAATAAAATTGGAAATTTGATTATTTAACATAAAATATGTTCTGTAATTCTCCTATCCGTTTATTAGGCATACTCAGCTGTTCTAGCATCCCATATTTATATTATATCATGTTGTAAGGATAATAGAAATCAGAACACGTGAAAATGGGAACTCAGTCAAAAGCATGATGGCCCATATGCCAAGACAGGTGAGTAATTAGAGTTTAACATGTGCAGTAAGATGACCACTTTGGAATAAGTTTACCTGCAGACAATGAAAAGACATGCTAGAAGGCAGGTGGAAGTGTTCAGAGGGCATGGTGGTAGCCAATAGCTGGTAATCAAAGTAATATTAACAAGGTAGTTGACGAGTGGCCCTAAAATCAGATAAGCACCTAGAGCATAATGGCTTCAGGGCAGGAGATCAGGAAAGACATAGAGGAGTGAGAAGGTGACAACGAGCTAGGATCTGGGTCTGGTGAGAAAATGTTGAGGTAGTAAGGAGACAGTACAAACGAGCGAGCGAGTAAGAGTATATTGTCTGGGAGCAAGAGTGGATTAAGGGGATGGAGAGGGTGCAAGGGGGCTGAGGGAGCCTGAACACGCAATGCAGACAGAAGGAAGTGGGAAGGCAGAAGTGGGAGGGGACTGGGAAAAGAGGGGACTGAGGTTGCTAGAGGTGGAGTACTGTGAAGGCAACCAGCTGGTTATTACAAATTTGATGTATTCAAAGCAAAGAGGATGGGTGGCATCTATGGATAATTTAAGTTCTATTAATATGAGTCATTTATTTAATTCCCATTTCTTTGCTCCAGTGAGTATAAACAATCTGGCTCCTCGAATCATTTTGGGGCATAGGCAGGTTAAATAAATTACATGTAAAGTATATATTAATGAATAATTGTAACACTTCCACTACTAATCTACCTTCTGAAAAAGAGCTATAATTAAGATTGAGCAATGGATTAATTAGCATGGCATGTAGCCACCTGGTTGGGAGGGGTGTTAGTTACTGAACAGACTGGTATTGCGGCTATTTTTTTCTCTTCAAGGAAGTTTTTGTTTTTTTTTCTTTTTATGAAATACTTCTATCTTAAATTTGCAATAATGCAAAATGTGCTAATATGATAATCAGAGTTGGTAGCATATTTGTAAATGGTCATAAGAAACTACAAGAGGAAGTATGTAAGAAGTAGCATTACTTTTTACTTTAAGAAAATACTTCCAACATCAGTATTTATGAAATCTATACATACAACATATTTATGTCTGTGATATCGAGATGAATGTTACATTTTAATGATATTTTTTCCCAAATATACATTCTTAACCATATATATTTCATACAGATTCCAAAGAAAAATGAATCTAAGAGCACTCAAATAATGACTTCTATTCTTCTTGTATAATGTTAACTGAATGTGACTAAAACACACTTAGGAAAGGTGATTTCTCTGCCATTTAATAAACTAATTTCAGTTCTACTATAGCCACATTTGAAAAACATGTACAAATATCTATCCACAGATCAAAGGGATTTACTTAAAATAACTTGCTAGTCAATGTCTCACTCATCTCACGTAATATTTTATTAAATTCTTTTTAAATTTTTCTTTTAAAACTAACTGTAACCTCGGGATGTGAATCTGATCTACTTTCAGGGCAATAAAGAATAGTCATCTCCTTTTTATGATAATTTTTTAAGTATTTATTTTTTAAGTAATTTGAATGTGCTCCTTCCTGAGTGTATCCATCAAAAATCATTTAGGTGGGGCAGTTGAACCTAGGGTATAGCATATCAGAGCTACCCCTCTGGGCCTCCAATTTTAGGATGCTCTGCACTAGAGCAGGCAATATGTTGCTTGTGCTGCACAGATACTCTGGAAAAACAATGACTCAGTATGTTAGTGGGAGGGAGAAATCAGGTGACATAACAGGCTATTGCTAAAAAGGATTTGATGTGTTCTTATGTAATCAGCACATAAACACCCACACCCATAACCAAGGTAACAAGGCTAGTTTGGTCACAAAGGTTTCCTATCCTTAATATACACTTCTTCAGCCTCAAAATGCCATGTTGCAACATCCATTCTTTGTTGTCCCAACAAAATCCTCAACCCTCTTAACATTCCCTTCCACTATTGTTCATATTTTGTATATCTACATGTGTGTATTTTTTTTTCTCTTGGCCTACTTAATGCCCTTGTTATAAATCAGGTTTACTAATGAATACTTTTAATACAATAAAACACCACTATGTTAGTATGCTTCTATAAATTTTGATAAACACTTATAGTCACATAACCACAACTACAGAACATTTTCAATAACCCCCCAAAAGATCTTTTGACCCTTTGTACAAAACCCTTTCCTTTATGTCCAGCTCCTGGCAACCCATGTTTTCTGCCCCTATAGTTTTCCTTTTCCTAGATGTCATACAAATGAAATAATAGAGTATGAAGATTTTTGAGGCTGGCTTTTTTTTTTTCATTCAGAATAATGTAGTATTTGCAATTCATGCATGTTGTTACAGCTACCAGCAGTTCCTTCATTTTTATTGCTGAGTAGTATTCCCTTCAGTGAATGTACCACAACTATACATTCTATAGTTGAAAGGGATTTTGGTGGTTTCCAGTTTTTGGACATTATGATTAAAGCTGCTATAAACATTCACATACAGGTCATTGTAAGAACATATATTTTCTTTTCCCTGGGTGTTAGGTTATTTGATAAGTGTATGTTTAACTTTATAGGAAATAGTCAAACTGTTTTCCAAAGTGGCTGTGAAGTTCTGCATTCCAGTCAGCAATGTAAGAGAGTTCCAGTTACTGCACATTCTCTTAAATACTTGGTATTGTCAATTTTTACTTGTTTGTTTGTTTTTTAGACATTCTAATAGATGGTGTCTCCATCCACTTGGGCTGCTATAACAAAATACCATTGAATAGGTAGCTCCAACAACAAACATTTTTTTTACAGTCCTTGAGGCTGAAAAGTTCAAGACTCAGGTGCTAGAAGCACCAGCTTCCTGGTTCTTACCATCTTCTCATCCTGTATTTATATGGCAGAAGGAGAGAGGGAGAGAGGGGGAGAGCAAGAGCACTCTGAAATACCTGTTATAAGGGCACTAATAGCATTCATGGTGCTCCATGTTCATTATCTAATTACCTCTCAAAGGCCTCACCTCCAAATACCATCACATTGGGTATTAGAAATTCAAAAAATGAATTTTGGGAGAAAACATTCAGTCCATAACAGGTATTCAGTAATGTCTTATTGTGGTTTTCATGTGGATTTCCCTAATGATTAATGTATTTAGATTTTCTCATATGCTTTTTCCCCATCAGTATATCTTCTTTGGTGAGGTGTCCAAATAATTTGCACTTTACCTAAGTGCCCATCAGTAAATGAGTGGATCAAAAAACTATGGTTACATTTACACAATGGAATACTATGCAGCAGAAAGAAAGAAGGAGCTCCTACCCTTCATGACAGCGTGGATGGAACTGGAGAGCATTATGCTAAGTGAAGTAAGCCAGGCAGTGAGGGACAAATACCATATGATCTCACCTTTAACTGGAACCTAATCAACAGAACAAACAAGCAAGCAAAATATAACCAGAGCCATTGAAATTAAGGACAACCTGACAGAAACCAGAGGGGAGGGGAGAGGGGATAATGGGGGAAGGGTTTTTCAGGAACAACTGTAAAGGACACGTGGACAAAACCAAGGGGGGGGGGCGGGTAGGGATGGAAGCAAGGGAAGGAGGTGGGGATGGCTGGGGTGTGGGGGAGTGGTGGGGGGTAAATGCAGACAACTGTACTTGAACAACAATAGAATAATTTTTAAAAGAAAAAATATATAAAAATAAATGAAACAAAGGAATAGTAAAAAATTTTTTTAAATAAAACATTGTTTTTCTTTGTATTATTTTTAAATTTATTTTTATTGTTAACAGTATTACAGATGTCCCTGTTTACCCTTTGCTCACCTCCACCCAGTCCTCACCCCCTTCACCACTGTTTCCATGGGTCATGTATATGTGATCTTTGCCTAATACCTTCACTTTCTTTCATCCAGTCCCCGTCCCTTCTGACAGCTGTCAGTTTGTTCCATGTGTACTATTTTGTTCCTCAGTTTATTTTGTTCATTAGATTCCTTATATAACTGAGATCATATGGTATTTGTCTTTCACCAACTGGCTTATTTCACTTAACATAGTAATCCAGGTCCATCCATGCTGTTGCAAAAGGTAACAGTTCCTCTATTTTATGGCCATGTACTATGACATTGTATAAACGTACCATGGCTTCTTTATCCACTCATCTACTGATGAGTACTTGGCCTGTTTCCAGATTTTAGCTATTGTAAATAATGACCCTAAGAACATAGGGATTGCATATATTCTCTCAAATTGGTGTTTTAGGATTCTTTGGATATATTCCCAGAAGTGGGATTGCTGGGTCAAAAGGCAGTTCCATTTAAGTTCCTTATATGGTATGGATAAAAGTTATTTGTTTGATATATGACTTGCAAATATTTTCTCCCATCCTGTGATCTGTCTCTTCATTTTTAAAAAGTGTCTTACAAGAGCAGACATTTAAATTTTCTTTTAATCTGATCTGACTTCTCTTTTTTAAAATCAGTTTTTATTTTTCAATTAAGTTGGCGTGCATTATTACATTAGTTTCAGGTGTATACCCCAGTGATTAGACATTATATAACTTACTAAATGATCATTCTGATAAATTTCATACCCATCTGACACCATACATCATTATTAGAATATTTTTTACTATATTGCCAATGCTGTACTTTACATCTCCATGACTATTCTGTACTACCAATTTGTACATCTTAATCCCTTCAACTTTTTCACCCATCCCTCCAACCTGCCTCCCATCTGGCAATCGTCATTTTGTTATCTGTATCTATGAGCCCATTTATATTCTACTTATTTGTTTGGTTTTTTTTAGATTCAACTGTTGTTAGATATGTATTTTTTGCCATCTTACTGTTCATATTTTTTTTACCTTTTCTCCCCCTCCTCTTCTTCTCCTTCCTTCTTCTCCTTCCTCCTCCTCCTCCTCCTCCTCCTCCTTCTTCTTCTTCGTCTTCTTCTTCTTCTTCTCCTCCTCCTCCTCCTTCTCCTTCACCTTCACCCTGTTAAAAATTCATATAATATTGTTTTGGTGGTGATGAACTCATTTAGCATTGTCTTATCTGGGCAGCTCTTTATCTGTCCTTCAATTCTAAAGGATGTCTTTGCTGGGTAGAGCAATCTTGGTAATGGGTCCTTGCTTTTCATCTCCTTGAGTATTTCTTGCCACTCCCTTCTAGCCTGCAAAATTTGTTGAGAAATGAGCTGACAGTCTTATTGGAGCTCCCTTGTAGGTAACTAACTGCTTTTTTCTTGCTGCTCTTAAGATTCTCTCTTTGTCTTTAAACCTTTGCTATAACCTTTATTTATGATGTGCCTTGGTATGGGCTTCTTTCAGTTCATCTTGTTTGGGACTCTCTGCACTTCCTGGACTTATATGTCTGTTTCCTTCACCTAGTTAGGGAATTTTTCTGTCATTATTTTTCCAATAGGTTTCCAATTTCTTGCTCACTCTCTTCTCCTTCTGCCCCCGCCACCATAATGCAAATGTTAATATGCTTGAAGTTGTTCCAGAGGCTCCTTACACTATCCTCATTTGAGGCAAGGATTTTTTTTTCTGTCCTGATTGGGTATTTTTTACTTCCGTATATTCCAATTCACTGATTTGACTCTCAGCTTCATCTACTCTACTGTTAATTCCCTGTAAATTATTATTTTTTATTTCAGTTAGTGTATCCTTCATTTCTGACTGATCCCTTTTTTTAAGCTGTTGAGGTTCTCACTAAGTTCACTGAGCATCCCTATAACCTGTGTTTTCAATGCTGCTTCTAGAAGATTGCTTGTACCCATTTTGTTTAGTTCTTTTTCTGAAAATTTGTTTTATTCTTTCATTTAGGCCATGTTTCTTTGTCTCCTCATTTTGGCTGTTTCCTTGTGTTTGTTTCTATGCATTAGATGGAGCTGCTACTTCTCCAAGCTTAGTATAATGGTCTAATGCAGTAGGTGTCCTCTAGGGTCCAGTGGCACAGCCTCCCCTATCACCCTGGGCACTTGAGGTTGGCCCGCTGTGTGGGCTGTGTACACTCTCTTCTTGTAGTTGAGTCTTGATTGCTGTTGGCATGTCAATGTGAGGGATTTGCCTGTAGGCTGATAAGCTGCAAGGACTGGTTGCAACTTCCAAAAACCAACCTCTGACCACACTGCTTCTGTCACAGTGGAGAATCTGCTGTGCAGGGGTCTCCCCACAGAGCAGGACTTACTTCAGTAGGCTCTGGTACCCACTGAATCTGTCCCTTGAGTGTGTTGCTTATGGAGGTGGTTGGGTGGTGCTTTGATGTGGTCTGAAGCTGTCTACTGGGTGAGCTGACTCTGGGGGCTCTCAGAAGGTATAGGCCAAGGTTAGCCACAGCCTGTATTCTGCCAGGAGCCACCCAGCATAAGCTACAAAGTGATCTGCAGGTGGCTGCTATTTGTGTTGGACTTGGAGGTACCCAGGCAAAGCCAGTCTGAAACCAAGGCCGGCTGTTGCTAGTGCCAGGCTTGGGGACACTTAGTGAGAGGGACAGGGCTCCCTGAGGCCAGATTCTGCTTGTTTGAGAGGTCTCAAGAAAATCTGAATTATGAGCCAAGACAGGCCATTCATATGGAAAAGCTGCTGGAAACAGCTTCAGTGAGCCCTAAAGTTGGGTGGGGCAGGGTCTCAGGGAGTCACCAGGGTGGAGCAAACAATGTTTGACAGGTTGATGGAGTCTCAGATATGGCCCTGCCTGCTGGCTCTGTGGGGGAAGAAGAGCTCAAAAAATGAACAGTGGCATTTGCCAGCACTTCTGTCTGGGAGAAAGCTGCCCCTAGCTCTCACCCTGATGCTGGACAGTTTATTTCCTCCCTGTATGTCTCTGGCACCTTTCAGGCTGCTGTCACCATGCTGGAGCTCAGAAGGAGTGAGTCTGAGTTAGTATGTGTAGGCCCTCTAAGAGGAACTCTGTGGGCTTGCACTCCCCCGTGGGAGCGTGTTCATGTCATTTTTCCCTCTCAGGGGTGCATCTCCTAAACTGTAAGGATCCCCACAAAACTTGCAACCAGGGGAGCAATGGACAGCAGTAGCTCATCCTGGGCTAACCCCTTGAACCTCTCTCCAAGGCCCCATTCTCTCTGATTTCTTTCTCAGTGAACCAAAGCATCCCCTCAATGCCGTCTGCTGTTGCTTCTTCAGTCCTAAGCCCTTCCTTGTTTCACTGTCCCAAGATTTAATAAATGTACTCTTAAAATTAAAAAAAAAAGTTACTACATTGGACTGCAGCAGCCTCCTCATTCTCAATCCCCACTGGTTTTTTACAGCCAGAAGTTATAGAGACTTCACGGTACTGGAAAAATGGGCTGGGGGGCCTGGTGTGGGGATGAGATACTTCACTCATCAGGGGGGACCTCCAGAGCCAACATATCCCTCCTTATTTTTATGTATGACACATGGATGTGGGACCAGACCATTCTGTGTCTCCACCTCTCCTACCAGTTTTAATGTAGCCTCTTTAATTCCCTAGTCATACTACTTCCATTCAACTTGATTTCTGTCAGTTATGAATGATGGTTGTTTTGTAGCTTAGCTGTAATTTTGATGTGGTTAGTGGAAGGAGGTGAATACCATGTTTACCTATGTTGCCATCTTCTATACTTTTTTATATTTTGATGACTTTTTTTTTTCTTTTTATGGATAGTGTATTCAGGGTCAAATCTAAGAAAGTTTTGCCTAACAGAATGCCACAAAAATTTTCTTGCCTTTTATATTCATTTTTTTAGAAATTTTATGGTTTAAGGTTTTACACTTATGTTTATATCCATTTTGACTGCTCTTTGTGTATGCTGCAAGGAATGGACCGAAGTTCATTTTCTTCCACATGGGTGCCCAGTTTTTACAATAGCCACTGTTGAAAATTCTATTCTTTCTCCATCCAACTGCCTTTATAACTTTGTAAAAAGTCATTTGACCATGTATGTATGTATGTCTTTTTTTTTGAGTCTGTATTGTGTTTTATTTATTCATTTGTCTTTCTTTAATAATACAGTTTTGATTACTGCAGCTTTATAAGTCTTGAAGTGTAATACTGCAAATCTTCAACTTTGTTGTTTTTAACAGTTGTTTGGCTCTTCTAGGTCTTTGCCTTTCTGTATCAATTGTAGAATCAGCTTATCAATTATCTGTGATTTTCATTTGAATCTATAGGTCACATTGGAGATAATTGACATCTTAATAATACTGTCTTCAAATCATTCTATGAATTTAGTACATCTCTCCATTTATCTATGTCCTCTTTGATTTTTTCATTAACATTTTGTAGTTTTATCATACAAATCCTGTACAAATTTGTTAGAATTATATCTAAGTATTTCATATTTTTGCTATTATAAATGGTGCAGTTTATTTAATATCAACTTCTAATTATTCGTTGATAGTATACAGACATAAAAAGATTTTTGTATAGTGATATTGTAGTCTATGACCTTGTTAAATTCACTTACTTGTTCTAGTAGACTTTTAATATTTTTAAAATTTTGTTCTATGTAGACACTCATGCCTTCTATGAATGGAGTGTTTTATTTTTTCCCTTCTGTGATCTGTATACCCTCTGATAACCCCCAGTGCAATGTCAAATAGCAGTGGTTAGAACAAACATTGTGCCTTTCTTGTTCCTGATCTTAGAGGGAAGAGCATTCAGTGTTTATCATTATCCATAATGTTAACTGTATGTTTTTCATAGATATCCCTATTCATGTTCAGAAAGTTTCTTTCTGCTCCTAATTTTCTGAGCCATCTTTTGTCATCATGAATGGATGTCAGATTTTGTCAAATGCTTTTACTACATCTACTGAAACAATCAAGAATATTTTTCTACTTTAGTCTCTTAATATGATGAATTACATTGATTTCTTTTCCAATGCTGGACTAACCTTTAATTTTCATGAGACATCTCTGTTGGTCTTAATGTATTTTCTTTTTTAATTAATCAGTTTGTGGACTCTGCCTATATATTTATCGAAAATACTTACATCTATGTTCTTGAAGTACATTGGTCTATACTTTTCTTGTAATCTTGGTCCTTTCCAGTATTAGATTAATATTGGATGATAAACAACTTGGAAACTGTTTCCTCCTTTTTCATTTTCTAGGAGAGCTTGTGTTGAATTGATATTATTTCTTAATTAAATATTTGTTAAAATCGAACCACCAAGGTATCTGGGCCTACATTTTCAAAACTATGAAGTACAATTTCTGGATCATATGTTAAAAGTTTTGTTTTCCAAATTTGATGTACCATTTTGCATTCCCACCAGCAAGGGATAAAAGTACCTGTTGCTCTATATCCTTGCTAGCATTTGGTGTTGTCAGTGTTGAACATCTTTACATATGTGCTTGTTCACACATATCCCCTGCTTGGTGAAGTGTTTGTTTCAGTATTTTTCCTAGTTTTAAGTTGCATTCTTTGTGGTTTTTCCCTCTTGTTTACAGAATTCTTTATACATTCTAGAAACAAGGCCTTGTCAGGTATGTGATTTGTATATATTTTTCTGAGTTTGCAATTTATTTTTTATACTCTTAATACTTTTTGCATAATAAGATATATTTAAATTTATTGAGGTGACATTGGTTAATAAGATTTTATATGCTTCACGTGTAGCACTCTATATAATCTCTATATTATATTATGTGCCTACCACCCAAAGTCAAATCTTCTTCCATCACCAGATATTTCAGCCCATTTACCCTTTACTACTAACTCACCCACCTTCCCTCTAGTAACTACTGTACTGTTTTCTGTATCTATGAGTTTTTGTCTGTTTGGAGTTTTTTTGTTTGCTCATTTTTTGCTTTGAGTTTTATGTCACATATGAGTAAAATCATATGGTTCTTAATGTTTTCTGTCTGACTTATTTCATGTAGCATGATATTCTAAAGATCCATCCATGTAGTCACAAATGGCAGTATTTTACCTTTTCCTATGACTGAGTAGTATTCCACTGTATATATGTACCACATCTTCTTTATCCACTCTTCTATGGAAGGACACTTGGGTTGTTTCCATGTCTTGGCCACTGTGAGTAATGCAGCCATGAATATAGATGTGCATATCTCTTTGTGAATAAATGTTTTCAAAATTCTCAGGTCGATACTTAGAAGAGGGGTTGCTGGGTCATATGGTAACTATGTTGTTAACTTTTAGAGGAACTTCCATACTGTTTTCCATAGTGGCTGTACCAGTTTTTATTCCCACCAGCAGTGAATGAGGCTTTTTTTCTCCACAACCTCTCCAACACTTGCTATTACTTGTCTTCTTGATTATAGCCATTCTAACGGGTATGAGGTGGTATCGCATTGTACTTTTGATTTGCATTTCCCTAATAGTGATGTTGAGCACCTTGTCATATATCTGTTGGCCATTCATATGTCTTCTTGGGAGAGCTGCCTGTTTAATGGAATTATTCACTTGTTTGTTTGGTGTTGAATTGTATGAATTCTTTATATATTTTGGATATTAACGCCTTGTAGGAGCGGTCATTGGCAAATGTCTTCTCCCATTTGGTTGGTTGCCTTTTGTTTTGTTGGTGATTTCTTTTGCTGTGCAGAAACTTTGTAGTTTGACATAACCCCATTTATTTATGTTTGCCTTTTCTTCCCTTGCCTTTGGGTCAAATTTATAAAATCCTCCTTAAAACTAAAGTCCATAAATTTAGTGTGTATGTTTCCTTCTATGTAATTTTTTGTCTTAGTCTTATATTTAGGTGTTTGATTCATTTTCAGTTAGTTTTTGTATAGGGGACAAACAGTAGTCTAGTTTCATTGTTTTGCCTATGGCTAAGAATAAAATATTTTAATTTGATGAGGTATAATTTATCGATTTGTTCTTCCATGGATCATGGATTTGGTGTCATATTTCAGAGCTCTTCACTTAAGACTTGTGACCCTAAGTCACAGAGATTTTCCCTATGTTTTCTTCTAAAAGGTTTGGTTTTTTATTTTGCAGTATGACCCATATTTGACTAATTTGTTGTTGCTTTTTATTTTGTGCATGCTAGCATGGTTGGTGGAACAAGGTGATTTCTCTATTATCCTGATTTAACCTCAGTCTTAGGCCTCATGTCCCTGATTTTCAGAGTAGAGGGTTTTGTTTTTTTGTTTTGGGGTGTTTTTAGTGATGCCACCTGTCTTCCATATGGCAGCAAAATTTCATCTTGTATATTTGGTGTGTCTTTGATGGAAGGAGTTTTCTGTCCCTTCTTACTGGTAGCAAACCTCTAGTTATCTGGGTCTAGGACAGCCTTCTGCCCCTCTGCTAAGGAATAAAAGGATTCTTTTCCTTCCTCCTCCTCCTTCCCCTCCTCCCCCTGATCACACAGTAGCATTTGTGCAGAATGTTTGCCTTTGCTGCAACAGTGCCTATAGCCCTCTTGCATTCCTGCGATGTTCAGAAAGGCTTTATCTGGTGTTCTGCCCTGCCACTCACCTCTTTCATGATCACTAGATGTTAAGCTAAGCCTGTGGAGGACAGCCTGAGAGTGGATGTCAACGTCCCTTGTCTCTACAGCTCCAAGGAGTTCTATAATCTCATGCTTCTAGACATATGGTCTGTAGCAATTTATTAAAATTTTTAATTCAATTCTCCTTAGTATTTTATGGTACCCTATGTCTCTTACCCCTGTGTTCTGCTATAGGTGAACCAGTGCTTGCTTTCTTTTTCTCCTTAGATTTTAGGCTACTCTGTTGCCCTGTGACCTCAACTATCTGATGGGCATGAGAAATGTTATGATTTTGATTTGCATCTCTCTGATGACTAGTGATGTTGAGCATCTTTTCATATGTCTATGGGCCATCTGTATGTCCTCCTTGGAGAAGTGTTTATTCAGGTCCTTTGCCTATTTTTAAAATTAGATAGTTTGTCTTCCTGGTGTTGAGTTGTATGAGTTCTTTATGTATTTTGGAGATCAGACCCTTGTCTGAGGTATCATTGGTGAATACATTTCACATATAGTTGGTTCCCTTTTCATTTTGCTGATGTTTTCTTTAGCTGTGCGGAAGCATTTTAATTTTATAGTCCCATTTGTTGATTTTTTTCCTTTATTTCCCTTGCCCTAGAAGATATATCAACAAAAATATTCCTACATGGGATTGACACAGATACCAGCCTGCAGTATCTGTGGCGCTGTGGATGGCAGAGACATGAGAGAAATTCACACAGACTACCAAGTCCTGTGGAGGGAAAGGGATGGCACTGCCACTCTCTCAAGAGGAGGGTGCACTGCTGCCCTGCCTGAACAGGCTTTTACTAGTTTGGGGGGTAGGAATACAGATACAGCTTATTAATCATTGTCTGGCAGTGAGCATCAGACAAATAGATAACATTCAAAGAATTAAAAAGTGCTCACACTGAGCTGGGGTCTATCACCTAAAAAACTACAAAACTTAAGGGGCCAAACTCATTTCCTGCCCAGGCCTTTATAATCTAATTAAGAGCATCCTCAGCAAAGCAGGTTGCACAGGATTTTACATATCCTTCCTCAAGCCTAATTACCCTGGGAAGTTCGCCATTTCCAGCATAGGGCTGCACCACCCCTTGTCATTGCTACAGGCTTGAGTCAGGCGGAAGAGACAAGGCAGCCAAGAGATTTGAGACTTCTCACAGGCAGAATGAGGATTCAGGCTTTGTCAAAGTCTAGGGGTGAGGGTCGATCACCCCCTCTTTCCACAGCCCTCCAAGTCTCTCCCTGAGGGCCTTACCACATGAACGTGCCTGTCTTAGGTGGCCCCTCCCATGAGAGATCTTACCCTTTATTGGCTAACCCACCAAGCAATGGGGGCCAGGCAAGGAGCACAAACAGCACTCCTGCCAGGGAGATAAGCTTGTCTCCTCAGTGGCTTCTGGGCTGGAGGTCTCTCACTCAGCCTTAGCCATGGGCCGTTACAGCTCCTGAAACCAGGCAGAGCAGTTCCCAACATGAGATATCTGAAATTTCCCTGCCTATGTTTTCCTCTAGGAATTCTATTGTATCTCAACTTATATTTAAGTCTTTTATCTATTTTGAGTTTATTCTGATGTATGATGTAAGTTGGTGGTCTAGTTTCATCTTTTGCATGTACCAGTCTAGTTCTCCCAACACCATTTATGGAACAGACTACTTTTACCCCCTTATATGCAAATTAAAACTACAATGAGATATCACCTCATGCTGGTCAGAATGGCCATAATAAATCAATCAATCAACAACAAGTGCTCATGAGGAGGCAGAAGAAAGGGAACACTGGTGCACTTT
Source organism: Phyllostomus hastatus (assembly GCF_019186645.2). NCBI lineage: Eukaryota > Metazoa > Chordata > Mammalia > Chiroptera > Phyllostomidae > Phyllostomus > Phyllostomus hastatus. The sequence goes on along the minus strand of NW_025333909.1, from coordinate 7,944,803 downwards.
TGGTTAGAATGCAGGCTGGTACAGTCACTATGGAAAATAGTATGGAATTTCCTCAGAAAACTAAAGATGGAACTGTCTTTTGACCCAGCAATTCCACTATTGGGAATATACCCTGAGCATCCTGAACCACTATTTCAAAAGAATTTATGCACCCCTATGTTCACAGAAGCACTATGTACAATAGCCAAGTGATGCAAGCAGCCCGAGTGCCCATCAGTAAATGAGTGGATCAAAAAACTGTGGTGCATTCACACAATAGAATACTATGCAGCAGAAAGAAAGAAGGAACTCCTACCCTTTGCCACAGCATGGATGGAACTGGAGAGCATTATGCTAAGTGAAATAAGCCAGTCAGTGAAAGACAAATGCCATATGATCTAACCTATAAGAGGAATCTAATGAACAAGTTAAACTAATAAGCAAAATAGAACCACAGGTATGGAAACAGAATCAACTGAAAGTGACAACAGGGGATGGGTGAGGAGGGTAAGGGAGGAAAGAAGGAGAAGGGACTAGTCAAGGAAAATGTGTGAATGACCCATGGACAACAGTGTGGGAATTGACTGTGGGAGTAGGGGGTGAGATGGTTGGAGGAGGGTAAAGGGGGGAAAATTGGGACAACTCGTATGGAATAACAATAAAAAATGATAAAAATGTAGCCTTGGCTGGTATAACTCAGTGGATTGAGCACAGGCCTGTGAACCAAAGGGTTGCTAGTTTGAATCCCAGTCAGGGCATATGCCTGGGTTGTGCACCGGGTCCCCAGTAGGGGGCATGAGAGAGGCAACCACATCTTGATGTCTCTCAACATCTCTTTCTCCCTTCCCCTTTCTCTAAAAATAAATAAATAAAATATTTAAGAAATGATGAAAAATAAAAGTTATGATTTTGTTGCTTTTTGCCTTTTTTGTTGTTGTTAGGCTAGAAGTGATGCACTTTCCATCTTTTTTACATCCTAGGCTGAAATGTAACTCAAGTTGCTATCATCATTTAAAAATCAATTTGTTTAAAGAATGTTGATGAAGGGGACATATATGAGTGTCCTTTGGTGTCATTCTTCCTTGTGTATAGGCCTCATTATCTATTCTAGTTCTAGGGTGTTTGCAGCCTTAATATTTTATTATTTAGAAGGCTGCCAAAACTCTTATGACTTAAGGTATATTATTTATGTTTTTAATGAATTTTATTTTCATTTCAATGTCATATGATAAACAAGAAAAAGGTTCTATGGTATATTAGATTCAGTTTGAATAGCTTTTCATTTAAGTAAGACTGTAACTTAATTATTTTATTCAAATGGATTAAAATTCAGAAGGCAAGAAATGCCATTATGGGACCTCCAATTAACGGTAAATTTTACTAAAGCTAGAAATTAGATGTAATCCAGCAATCCCTCTTTAGGGTATATACATAAAAGAAATGAACTCACTGCCTCAAAGAGATACCTGTATTCTCAAGTTCATTGTAAATTGTTCACAATAGCTAAGATATTGAAACAAACTAAGTATTTGTGGATGGATGAATGGTTAAAGAAAATGTTATATTTGGAATATTACTCAATCATAAAGAGGAGGAAATCCTACCATTTGTAACAACATGGATAAACCTGGAGGACATTATGCTATGTGTAGTCCTGTAGACACAGAAAAGAAAATACTGCATGATGTTCCTTATATGTAGAACCTAAAAAAATTGAATACATAGAAAAAAGAATAGAATGGTGGTTACAGGGGCTGGGGGTGGGTAAAAGAAATGGGGAGCTCAAAGGATACAGAGTTGCAATTATGTAAGGTAAATAATTCTGGATATCATCTACAGCATGATGGCTACAGTTAACAATACTGTACTGAATACTGAAAATTTGCTGAGAGAATAAATTTTACATGCTATTATCACATAAAAAGTGATAACTGTAAGAAAATATGTAAATTAGCTTGATTGTAGTAATACTTTCACCATGTATATGCATATCAAATTATATTGTACACCTTAAGCATATGTAATTTTATGAAAGATAGGTTTTAATCTTGTTTCAAATAAATGTCCATTTAAGTATAGTAGATCATAGTCCAAGACATAAAAAGCAAAGAAGTTAGATAGAAGATATGCTGCCTTTAAGAACTTTTCATGCTTATGTAGGATGTACTTTCTAGGAATTTTTAAAGGAGTGACAAGATTATTTTGCATAATATTTATTTTAAAAACAGCTTGAAACTACACAATAAGTCAATTCAATAAATAATTTAGGAACTAAATGAACTCTTATTCACTAAATGCAAGAAAAATAATAAAAACTAGTTATCAGTTTTAGGATGGAAACTGATTTTCGGTTTTTAAAAGTGTTGTTTTGTTTAAATATATCAGGATCCTGACATAGGCCCACTTGGGATTATGGATGTCTCTGTTCCTCTAAATTATATCAAAATATGTACCCCTTTCACCTGACAGGGTGTTCAAATGCTACTTGGAATATTAAAATAATTCTCCACCCCCTAGTTCCCAAGGACACCAGCTTACATAAATGTGTGGGCTCCTTTAGCATTCAGAATTCTAACAAGAAATAGGGCTCTAAATAGGAAAAAAAAAAAAAAGGCTTAATTTGGTAAGGCCTGGCTTTGATTGAAAGCAACTTCTCTTCCACGGAGCTATCCAGGGTACTACACCACATCTACTTGAAGTTGTCCTGATCCACTGGACAAGAACCCTACGCCAATATCCATATCAATGTCTACCTATTTTCCTAATTTTAATTTGCTTATCTTAGATTTGTTGTTGACCTCAACTAACCTAGAAGTTTGACACCTGCCCCTATCTGTCCCTACTTGTTCCCAGTCTGAATGAAACATATATATATATGGAGAGAGAATCTGTCCAGAAGATATCCAGCCATGTAATATGAAAAAATAGACATTTATTGAAGAAGATGCAAGAAACATTGTACATAGGGCAATGACGCCTCAATCCCCTTCAAAGTAGGCACCTTGGGACCTCACACAGTTCTCCCAATTACCATCAGCTGCCCCGTTGTATTTTCCTGAATCTCATCAATGGCCTGAAACCGCTTCTCTTTCAAAGGTGATTTTAATTTGGGGAAAAGGCAGACATTGCAGGGCACCAAATCTGGGCTGTAGGGGGCTGAGTCCCCTCGGGGATTTGATGTGTCACCAAAAGCTCTACATAAGACATAATGCATGAGTGGGCACACTGTTGTGATAAAGTTGCCAATCACCATTTTCCCATAGCTGCCTTCTGAATGATCTGAATATTTTCCGTGGAGGAATGTTCAAGCTTAATGCAAAATCTGATGTAGATTCATTGCTTTATGTGCTCAGATGCTTTCAATGTGATGGCACACATTGCACATGCTCACTCAATGGCACCTACCACCCTCACTGACTAGTACAGTGAAGCCATCATTGTTCATGCTTGTGCATTCCAGTCCACTCTCCTTGGCTCCCAGGTCACATCGATGTCGCACAAACCATTCTGATTATATTAACTGTGTGTGTGTGTGTGTGTGTGTGTATGTGTGTGTGTGTGTATTTTTCTTTTGTAGCCACCACATTTTCCCATCTTCCCAGTTAAATTTTTAAACAGGGCATGAGGGAAAAGGCATTTTTATTACATTCAGCTATGTACACTAATAAGTAGATATTAGCATGCTAACTGTTTTTATGTAAGGAGGTCTTAAAGTGCCTCAACAGAGTTTGTATCTTATATAAGATTTCTTTTATAAATTCATTTGTAGTTTTAATTTTCATTTATTTTCCAAGTCCCTATGCATGGTTGATATGAGTTCAAGATATATAAAATTTGAATGAATCATCTAGGCTTTTTGAATGAAATTACTTTAAAAATATCTGTCTCTTAGTTTAGCTAATTATAACTTAGGGCAGTGTTTCTAGAAGTGTGGTCTCATTTGAGCACCATTAAAATCACCTGAGAACTGGGTACACCTGAAAACACTCAGCCACTGACACAGATTTACTGAATCAGAAACACTGGAGCTCAGTAATCTGTGCTTTGATAAAGCCCAGCAGATGATGTACACTTAACCAATGACTTCGAGTATGATGTTAATAAGACCAGGAGTATGAGTGTGAAATTATCTGGTTCAGTTTAACATAAATCATATTTAAAAGCCTTAAATACCAGAGAACCTAGTGAGCAGGTATGCGTGGGCTCATGGAAATCCTTTGTCTGTACTTCAGCCATGGTATTTCTGACCAAATGTGTTTATTATAGGTGATAACACCTTTGCAAATCATATGCAAATGACAGTCTGAAACTAGGTAAATTGATAGATGTGCAAATTCAAAATTTTTATTGCTTTACAGATTTTTTAATATGTCAGAAGTTTGAATAGGGTAATATAGTGATTCCCATATCCTTACTCAAAGACTGCTTCAACTTTTTTTCATAAAGAACTCTCCTCAACAGAGTTCCTAGATTTGCAAGGGACCTAGATGGAAAAATGAGTTAGGGAAGAATAACCAATCACATGGGCTGACTCAACCTTGGTGAACCTGTGGAAAATATGGGCAGCTGGATTACCTTCATATCTTGCATTGTTGCTTTGGCTTATAAAAGTGTATGTTTTTTAACTATGGCTGATTATTACAGTTATGTATGTCACCCTTGAAATTCACTTCCTGTTTAGTCGATTCATCATTCTAACATTTTGGCAAACCCACTGGTAAGATCAACTGTGTTTTTCCCCCAGAAAACAACATTATAACCAAATATGTTGAATTTATTTTAAAAGATTTAGAAATAACAATAAAATTAAAATTTTACTATTTTGTATTTTGCTCATACATAATAGAGCACAACTCCCTTGTAATAGGTGGCATTGTTAAAATTAAATGATATGCAGTTCCAGCTAAATCATGAAATGTATCTTTCATAAAAATCTCAAGTTAGACTACAAACAATGGTTACTACTCTTCCAGCTCTCTACTATTTTTAAGTGATTTCACTCTCTATGTACTATAAAATTTACTGTTCAAAGAGGAAAAACTATTAAACTATGCTCATAATTATTTATTTAAGATCATTCATTGCAATAACAAGGTAATAATGAGCTTATATTCCACAAGTATGTATTAATTGATCCTCCTCCTGAAATTGATTTTAGGGGACCCAAAGTCACTTAGTGTTTTAGAGAATAAAAGTTCTCTGACACTCCTAAGAATGAAAAATAATACATATTTGTTAAAACTTAAACACTTAAAAGTACCCTGGCTATGTGCACAAATCCCATTTTTATACTTTAAATCAGCATACCTTCAAAATAAAATATTTGAATATTTTTGTGATAGTGCTTTTACACCCTGTGTTGGCTCACCATTTCCCAGCTATTTGGAGTATAAACTTTTGGGAAACAGTCAGAGAATACTGATAGACTGTATGACTTTTTCTATAATTATATCCCAAATGTGCATTATTTTGCATATGTCACAGTATAGAAATCAGAACAACAGTGTAGGATCTGTGGGTGGTCTGTGAACTGCTGATGAAAGGCCTTGGGTTCATATTTCACACTCTCTTAGTAGGGCAAGGTGAATTGGTTTTTATTTCCATAGGGATCAGTTAAATTTTTCAGTTAAATTACACGTCTTTCACCCCTGGTCCTAGTCATCCAAAGTGTATCATTTGTCCCAGGGTAAAGAAGTCAGTGTGGAGGTTTAAGAATACCCTTCCCTAGTCCTAGAAATACTCAGAACACATTCTAATGTTCTCATGGTGGTGGAGCCCATGTTATCATTTTTTTATTATGAATAATGTATTATTTAGAAACTAGATATTGTACATTTCCAGTTCCAGAACCACCAAAATATTGCCAAGTGTGTAATTTTTAATGCAATGCTGCAATAATCGGAAATACAGAGATACATAGTTATGTAGAAAATTTTCCTGATGACTGAAAACAAAGCAACAATCTCTTCTGTGTACAATTTGCAGAAGATTGAGAAGGTCAAGTGTTTCCTATTAATTGCTGTTGCGCTAAAAATAAAGTCATCAGGATTTTCACCAATAATCCAAGGGCCTTCTCAGCTAGTAGAATTAGATCCAGTAGGCCCTGTTTACTAGTAACTTAAAAAATCAAATGATAGGTCTTTGATATAGGGAGTCAACACAGAACCAATAAGCATTAAACTTTGCAGAGTTAAGTACTGCCAAACACTTTTATATCAGCTTTAATACAATGTCTGGCTAGAGTAGAGAAATTTTGTTTGTCTGTTTAATATATTTATTGAACACCAGCCATATGCTGTGAATGAAGAGCTTAGTAGGTTAATTCACTCACACAAAACAAAATTAAAAGTTTGCTGGTAAAGAAAGATAAAGACATGCTGAAAAATGGATATGGAAAAGATGGTATTGAAGTACAAAGGACTGGGTGATTGATTTTCCCCAGAGATGAGTGAAATGCGAATATGGTGTGGGGTAAGATCAGAGAGGCTTCACAGAGCATCAGAGTGGAGTAGAACACTTGGCATCCAGGCAGACCTAGTTTTAATCCTAGATTTCCCATTTATCATCTGTAAGGTCTTGGAAAAATCACTGAGACTTTTCCAGGCTCAGGCTCCTCATCTGTAAAATACAGATTATATATATATATATATATTTTTTTTTTTACAAATTGTCATGAGGACTAAATGATTTCATGAAGAACATATGCCTGGGGCATAGTGAGTTTTCAGTAAATTATAGTTGTTAGTATTGATTGCTATTAAAAATAAGTTGCCCAGGGAGATTAGGATAAGGAAGAGACAATAACATGTGCATAGATTTGACTGGAATATGAGGTGGTAGATGAAGCTGGAAAGACAGTCAGAGGCTAGATGGTGAAAGCATTTGCATTCAGAGATAAACGAGTTTGGATAGTTCACTGGAAATGATTGAAAATCATTAAAGAATTTTGACCACTGGGCTGCCAGTGAGGAGAATGGATTGGAAAGAGAGAGAGTATAAATTTAGAGTCAGAATTACCAGTAGAAGTATCATTAGTATCATTAGTTCAAAGAAATGTATGAGTTGAATTGCGGCAAAGGCAATGGGGATGGAACAGACATGTAAAAAATATTTGAGGTAAAAATAAAAGACTCGTTAACTGATTGAAACATCTGAGAAACAGGAGCCTATTAAAATCATTGAGCTGAGGATGGAGTTTTAATAATTTTTTTTTAATGACAGATGTGTGCATGTGTATATGCTAAGGGGAATGTTGAATGAATGGACATAGATAAAGGTTAACTTTTATATAGAAGCAAAGTAATACAGTCACAGTGAATAAGCTTCCTAAAATAGGTGATGTGGTGTATTTATTAAATGCACAAACAAAAGAGCAAATGTATTCATTCAGAAAATATTTACTAGTCCCATCATGTTCTGGGCATTATGCTAGGTGCTGTGGGGAATAAATTAAAACTGCATCATAACCACATGTTGATTGGTGTTATGAAGAAAAAGCAGGGTGAGGCTAGAGAGCATGAAGATGGTGTTTTAGAAAGTGTGGTCATAGAAGGATTTAGAAGTGACATTTGAACAGTAAACTAGGTGGAGGGTGGAGGTCATTAATTTCCCTGGAGAAGTGTCAAGGTCAGGTTGGTTGGGGTTGAATAAGTAATCTGGTTTGGAATAGGTTAAGTTTCACATAACTGTTAATCTCCAAGTAGAATAAGTAAGTTGCATATACAAGTATTGGTTTTAAGTGTTTGTAGTTGAAGATAAAATGTAAGAGTCTTGAACATGCACGTGGGATTTAAAGCAGTGGGACTGGGTGGGGTATGGGGATATTCCATATAGGACGTTGCAGGAAATAGAGGTGGAGGACTGGGCCTTGAAGTCAATAACTTTTAGGGATTGGGAAGATGAAGGATGATCCAGCAAAGAACACAGAGAAGAAATGGCCAACGATGTAGGAGGAAAATGAACAAGACAGAGTCATGAACTGCACCAGTAACTTGAAATCAGTAGCATCATGCTTTTTGCTGATGGAGAAGTGCAGTAGAGGGATGAAAATAGTTGCTGTGAAACAGAAGAGGGTGGGATTGCAGGACAAAGCCTTTGAATGGGCAAGAAGGGATGCAATCCAGTGCTCAAAAAGTTGGCCTTAGTTAAGAACAGTCATTTTGGCCAAATATAACTTCATGCACGTGTGCGTGCACACTCGTATATTTTCACTATTTATAGCCCCATTCACCCACTATTCTCCTATCTTTCAGTTTCACAGTATCATATTCATAAAGCTTTCTCCCTGGGATTTTACACAGAGTAATTGGGAGGGCACTATTAATGATCCTTGTTCGCAATTCATGGCGCCAACCTCTGTAGTGCGCTGGAGCCAGATGGCGAAATAAATGGAAGGCATACTTCATTGTTTTCTGCGAGCACCACACAACAGCTTTAGGTAGGGAGTGCTGTGTTGTACCTCCACAATTAGAAAACTGTCCAAGGTACTGAGCCGCCTTAGCCGCTGTTACCATTTTCTTTTAAGTGTGTATGAAGTGTCGAAGGTATAACTTTACCTTGGGTTCTAAAGTGTTTCGATGAGAAGGATCTTCATCATGTCCCGTGTATGAGAATGTACTTTATCCCAGTTATATCACTAGCGCCTAGTACAGTGTGACTTTGAGTAGCAAAGCAGTAAAGCGGGGTGGGGATGAGGTTATCTTTTACGGGGTTGGCAAAAGTAGGTTTACAGGTGTTTGAATGAAATATAATATAATAATTAATAAACAATAATGCAAAAATAAACTAAGTGTTTTTACTTTCTGGCAATCGTAAACCAACTTTTGCCCACCCATGCATATTTTACCTTTATTGCTGTGGGTCTAGTAAGTGACGTATGTGTGTTCGTGTGTGTGTGTGTGTGTGTGTGTGTGAACACTAGAAACAACATAATGTTTCTAGTGTTCACACAGTACAAAGGCAAACAGCTGAAACAGCCTGAGAGGGTCAAGTCGGAGGTCAGGAGAGTTAGGGACGACAGATACACTAACTTGTTTTAAATGCATTTTCTTCCTGTCTCCCGCTTCTTGGAGGCTAATGTCTAATGGACTAAAACCCTCACCCTAGTATTTGTGACTAAGTATTACAATGGGCGTGGTTCGGCGCATAGGACACCTGCTTTTGTGAGCCTTGCCAGCAGCTCTCCACGGCGTCCTCCCCCGACACCGACTCCTCCGGCGTTTAGAAGGGTCCCCAAGTTGCCGCATCTTTTTTTGGGAATCCTCCCGCCGGCAAGGCTGCCTCGCAGACTGGAGAGGGCCTGCTGAGCATGTGTGAGCAGCGCCGCGCATGCTCCGTGGCGTGGGCAGGTTTACCCGGGCGCCAGCGCTGGCTTTTACTACTCCCCTCCCGCCTCCCCCGCCCAGCGCGCCCCCCTCCCCTCCTTCCCACCCCCCGCCACGAGGCCCTCCGCCGCCGCCCCCTCCCTTCTCTCCCACACCCCCCACCACCGCGGGCTGGGGAATCTCCATTGACGTCCGGGTGACGCTGCTGTGCCGCCGCTGCGGGGGGTTCCAGGCGCCGCACAGGTAACGCCGCCGCTGCCGCCATATTGACAGAGCCGGGAGCGGGGAGGGGGCCCCCCGAGAAGCTGGGTGGGGGCGGGGGTAGTCAGAGCCTGGCGACAGTCGCGGCGGCGGCGGCGGCGGCGGCGGCGGCGGCGGCGGCGGTGCCGAGCGGAGCCCAGCGGCAGCTACCGGAGAGACAGCGCGGAGTTGTCTCCTCTATGGGGAGCAGCAGCCTGCGGCGGGGGTGACCTCCTGCTCCCAGCCTGTGGGGGACACTGTGGCGAGGGCAGCGGTCGCCGAGGGCGGGGCTGGGAGTCGCGGCGGCGGCGGCGGCGGCGGCGGCGGCGGCGGGCAACCTCCAAAGACAGGATGCGCGGCGGTGCTGGAGGTTGGCAGCTCCCGTCCGAGCGCTCCTGAAGGGGCGATGCTGCCGTTCGCTCCTCTGGAGGAGCCCTGGGACGAAGACATGGAGGTGTTCGGTGGCAGCGCGACCGGCGGCGAGGTTAGTGTGGCGGCCGGCGGGGGCTGCAGCCACCCCCCGGTTCCCTCCAGCCCCTGGCCCGGGCTGCAGAAAGAAGGGGCGTGGGCCCACCCTGCGGAGCGGGGCGCCCAGGCAAGCCCCCTGGAGGCTGCAGGGCGCTGCAACCAGCGCTGGCCCGAGCGTGCTTTCTCTCGGAGCAGGCAGCCACTACGGAGCTGCTCGGGCGTGGGGAGAGAGTGCCTGCCTCGCGGGCTCCAGCGGAGTTGGGACTAAGTTTCTGCACTTTGCAGCCTGGAGTGGGACTTGGGGCAGCGTCAGGTGTCGCGCCGGGGGCCGCACGTCCCTCTCTCTCCGCTGCTCGCGCTCTCGCTGGCAGCACTTCAGGGGACAGCTGCTAACTCCGGCTCGGTATTGACTCCTGGGTGCTTTAGGGACCCGGCGCAAGAGAAACACACCCAGGTGACTAAAGGAACTCGGGGGACTTTTGCACCCCGGGATGCGTGCTCCTCAGTTAGTTAGCTTTCTCCTTTTTGTGCGGCTTCTTGCAGTTCTTTGTAGCAACCCACATGCACATGAACTGCACGCCAGATTTCTTAATCTACATTCAGGTGATGTTGTCTTGCCTCTTCTGTGGTCCCCTCATTCTGCCGCCCTCGTCCCTCCGCCTCTTCTTTCTGCCTTTCACAACTATTGTCCCCGCCCCCGTTGGTCCAGAAAAGACGCAAACTAAACCCCAGCCCTTACGAGACGTGTCTTTGCTAAGGCAGCGAAGTTTAACCATGATAGTTTGGTTCTCCTCTCTTCCCGCTCTTCTTCTAAAACTGTTCTGGCTCAACTCTGATCAGCTGTGCAAGTAAGAACTTAGATGTGCGCAGGTACTTTGCTTTATCGTTGTTTGTTGTTACTATTAAAAGCGGGCAGCATTTCAACACAATAGCGAGACTTTTGGGACAGAAAGTCTGGTCCTTTCCTGACAACTTAATCAATTGACAGCTGAGTACTCCTGTAGAGGCCACCATAGACCTCCGAAAAATACTTGAATGCCAAACTGAATCCCAGTAGGATCTTTTGAGGTAACACTCAAAATCCTCAACGTCTCAAGGTGCAAACTTGTCTTTAAGTGTTTCTGGATCCTTAACAACACACTTTGGACTCTTACTTGTTTAACTCGTTCTTTTTTCCTTTTAATTTTTCAGCCGAACTGGGGTTAAAAGTGCCTGCTAGGATAACATTTAACAACAAAGGCAGTGGAAACACATTCAGGAGTCAAAAGTTGAGCCTTCTGTACTTATAAGACATATTTGAATACAAAATTAAGCTATTCCAAAGTACTCTTTAATATTCTAAATCTCTTCAGAACAGGGCAGATGAAGAAGAGTTCATTTCTTCTTGGATTATGGGAAAGTTTTATGCTTGCAAGAATTTTCTAGCAAGACTCTTCAAGAAGAGAGGAATTTTGTTTTATTCATGTGTGTAATCTATTGACATAGACCCAGGCACCTCATTTATAAAAACAGTTGAATGCATGGATATAAGGATGGGATGGGAGGTGCGGAGCCTTTCGCATGCCTATTCATTAGTTTTGTGAACTTTCAATGTAGAAATGTTTTGTATTGTAATTACCACATATGGTTTTTTATTGTTTGCAGTATGTTTTAGGTGTTATAGAGATTTAAACAATGGGTCTTTCTACCTCAGCAATTTGGAAAAATACTCGAGTGGAAATTGTTAATCCCTGTGAAGTAAAACGAAAGGTAAACGTGATGTGAAGATAGTATTTCCGCCTTCTTTGTCTAAAATAGTTCATGTCTGGTTATATTTAACCCCAAAAGTAACTTAATTAAAATATTCTAGGTGAAAACTAAATGCTACATATCACCAGACCTGCTTAGTACTTAACAAGAGTTTTTTGGTTTATAATTGTGTTCTTTTGATAAAAAGGAAACAATTTTACTTCCCAGAGTTTATATTTAATTACATGTTTGTTGATGTTGGCTTTAGAAATATTAACCTTTGAGCATAAGCTTTGCAGCCCTCAACTGTGATAGTTTTGGGGACTGTGGGTGCTTTCATTGTAGAACATATACAGGGTCCAGCAGAAGTAAGGCCTGCTTGAGTGCGATTGGTAGAGTAATAATATGGATGTAATAATTTATAGGTTTAGCTTGAACATTTCACCTAAAATGTCAGATGGTGTGCTTGAGTGTGATGTTGTTATGTTACAGAATTACATGCTTATGATTTTGCAATAAAAGATTTTGTAATAAAATGGGTGTTATTTATGCTAGCCCTTGTATTTTGAAATTATGTTAGAATCCTTAAAGAAAATGTAATTAAGAATCTCTTAAATTTGATGGCAAATGAGATAATTTCTGTCGATTTCTGGTGTGTTGAATTATGATAAAATTAAAGATTAGATACACTATCATGTTGTGGAGTGTTTTTCAGCGTCTTTCACCTGTCTCATTTTGTGGGTCATTGTTACCTTTTGAATCATCATTCAGAAGTGTGAAAATTGGTTGTTTAAGACTCTTAACACATTTTCCCATAGGAAGAGTTATTAAAGATAGTTACATTTTCAGACCAGTACACAATAACAATGCATAACGATGAAGAGCCTAAACACTATAGAAGTGGCCTATGGGAAAGTGTGTTGGAGGTTTCAAACAAGAACTAGCTTGGTTGTAGTGAGAGGTGGAGAATGGACCTGAAAAAGGGAAATACGGGCTCCGTTGGCTACTGGGGAAAGGGTTTTAGGGAGAAAGGAAATAGCATAAGCAAGAAGATTTGATTGTGAGAGGTCGGTCTTCCAGGGACTGTCTCGGGTAGGTCTACTGGGAATTGGGACTTCAAAGGGCATCACCTCTCAGGCACCCACAGTTTTAGCTCTTGCCTGATTGTCAGGATCATGGAAGAGGTGTTACTTGAGGTATGATGGGTATTGGCTCTCTGGTCAAGGGTCATAAAAGAACAACATGTTTTAGTAAAATGAACTTTTCATGAGTCAGTGCCCCATTCATTACAGCTTGTGCAGTCAGCTGTGTGTTTTTTTGGTGAGAGTGTTTGTTTCTTGATGGACGACTTAACAGTAGAGTTTTAAAATTGAATATATCATTATATTATATTGTGTATTAAATTATAATTGGTACTTTGATATTTATCAATACTACTCCTGTCTTAGTAAGTTAGTTTTGAGTGTAATATAGTTCACTGAAAAAAAAAAAAACCCAGCATGGTATTAAGGCTACATACGTTAAAAATTTAACCAGGATTACAAATATATGGCAAATTAGAAAAAAACTGCTAGTTTTCATTAATTTCATGACACCCTGTATTAATAGAGAAAATGACACAGGCTTTGGAGTGGTTAATCTGGGTTCCAATCTCAGTTGCATTCATACTGGCCATGTGACCCACTGCAAGTTACCTGATCTCCCTGAGCCTCAGTTTCTTCTTTTGTAAATGGGAGAAAAAACATCTTAAAAGATTCATTATAGTTTTAAAAATGCTGTACTGGCTTTAATACACTTCGTACTTTGCACATAGTCGCTCTCTAGTACACGGTAGCTGCTTCTCTTTTCCTACAGTCATCATCATGTCCCTTTCTGTGCCCCTAAACTCTGGATTGCTGTCACCTGTATTAAAACCTTACGGTTTAGATAGCCACTGCCACAGCTAAAAGAGAGAACAAATTAGCTTTCCCAATTATGAGCAGTTTTTAAGATCTTTTTCCTAGATCTGATCATTTCATCTGAGCATGGTAATCATATTTATAATCACAGATAGGGTGATTCGGGGCTACATGTGAGATTATAGTTAGGAATACTTTGGGGGATAAGCAGAGACAATTTCATTTCTTATTACTGTATAATGAAGTCTTTCACATTTAATTTTTAGTTTTTTTCCCCCTAGTGTGAAATTTTGTCATAGTAGGAATTGGTTTAGTTCATCCAGTGTTTATTGGGTACAAGGCAGGTAGTCTACCCCACCCCCATGGGTTTACATTCAGATAAGCAAGATAGACACATGCACAAATTGTTATTATACAAGTCATAAGATGAGCGACAATGAGGTAGTTATGGTTGTGGTTTCGGGATGGATCTGGTAAGGCCCTGTGAAAGAGGTGGAATTTGATCAGGGCCTTAGGGAGTCTATAATATTTTCACAGAGATGAAAGGACCTTATTTATGGTGGGTAGGGAAAATATAAGCAAAGTCATGGAAGTACTTTTGGAGGAAGGGAGGATCCGATATTGCTAGGATGTAAGGCTGTGATGTGACCGTGGGAATGTATTGAAAGCAGTAGGCTAAGCCCTTATTGTATGGGCTTTTAAAGACACTTTAAGGCTTCAGTATTATTCTGTAAATTGGAGTTACTGAACTCCTTTGAAGACATGAGTGGCATGACCAGATCTACGCTTTGAAGAACAACCAGTTAGTGTGTAGGATGGGTTGGAGTTGGGGAAAGGCTGAAGGTGGGGAATACCAGCTAGGAGGCTATTGTATTAGTCAGTGGAAGTAGTAGTGAGATTTCTGAACTAGGGCAGAAGGGGTAGAAAGGAGAAGACTGATGGTAGAGACCTTGCAAAAATAAAACAGTTATAATATGGAAACTGACTAGATGTTGCGGACTAGAAGGAAAGAATTAAAAACCACAGAGATTAGGAGTATTGTGGTAGGACTTAATTCAATTTAACAGATATTTAATACCGTTCTGCCAATGTAAGTGTCTATACTAGCCACTGGACTAATCCAAAAATAAATAGATTTTTGCAGAATGGGGAGTTAGAAAGCTAAAATGAACTTCCTCATTCACATTGTCTTGAATAGGAGGAAAACACCCTAAAACACTCTAAAGATTTCTGGTCATGCTTGGCATGCTTAAAATTTTTACTACTAATGGTGGGTGTGCTTATTACTAGCTAAAAAGTTTTGCATGCTTTTTAAATAATCCTTAGACCTGTAATTCTTGCTTTATCAATATTCATCTGAAATAGTCAGCAGCCCCTGGGTGCAGAGGGAGGCTCTAAAATAGTGATTGGTGCTTCTTTCTGTAATGTGGGAAAGACAATGGGGACATCTGTATTTCTTATATGCTTTCACAAGGTTTATTTCTAATAGAAAGGGTGCTATTGGCCCCTCCCCCTTGCTGGTCCCTTCCCAGTTCCTCTAAGACTATCTTCTTTAAACAAGTTTGGTCTGGAAATATTCAGGTCAGTTCCTTCAGGGCAGGGCCTCTGTGTTTCCCTACCTTGATTATTTCATCAAGAGAACTAATCATTACCTCATTCCATAGTAAGGCCTGTCTTGGTGCTGCTGCTTTCTTGGGCCATATTGTTTGAATACCATTCCTTTCATAGTCTCCTTCATCTGTAATTTTGAGGAGGAAATACAAGCTTTTTTTCCCTTCCTGTAATTTCTCTTTTGGTGGGTGCTGTCATTTGTCTTTAGCAGCATTTCTGAAGATCTGGAGAGCACTTGCAATCTTGAGATAATCCTTTTAGTACTTTATTAGAATTTCCTATACAATGTTTACACTTTTATGTAATTTCCAAAGACTATTTAATGTTCTTGCTGATAGGAAAGAAGTTGAATATGAGATAGATTTAGAGTTAAGCCTAATTTGTCTTTTGTAGATAATAGAGATGTTTTCTGAGTTGTGGTGAAGGCATTCTGTATAACTGATGTTTTGCTGCTAGATTTTAGCCTCTATTTGTGTACTTGATGTCCTGCTGTGTGTGTGTGTCTGTGACAGAGAGAGAGGGAGAGAGAGTTTATGTATGATTTGCTTCATTTCAGAGAGTATTTGAGATGGTTTATAAGAAATATAATTCAGTAGAGGCATACTTTGGAGATGTTGCTGGTTTGGTTCTGGACCACCATAATAAAGTGAATATCTCCGTAAAGCAAGTCACAGGAATTTTTTTTTTATTTTCCAGTGCATATCAAAGTTATGTGTACACTACACTGTAGTCTATTAAGTGTGCAAAAGCATTATGTCTAAAAAGTACTTAAACTTAATTATAATATTTTATTACTAAAAGCATGCTATCATTTGAGCCTTCAGTGGGTGGTAATCATTTTGCTGGTAGAGGGTCTCACCTGGATGTTGATGGCTGCTGACTGACCAGGGTGGTGATTGCTGAATGTTGGAGTGACTGTGGCAGTTTCTTAAAATAAGACAACAATGAAGTTTGCCACATTGAGTGACTCTTCCTCTTACAAACAGTTTCTCTGTAGCATGCAATGATGCTCTTTGATTGCATTTTACAAATAGTAAAACCTCTTTCAAAATTAGAGTCAATCCTCACAAACCCTGCAACTAGTTTTTCAATTAAGTTTATGTAATATCCTTTGTTATCATTTCAACAGTCTTCACAGCATCTTTACCAGGAGTAGATTCCATCTCAAGAAACTACTTTCTTTGCTCATTCATTAGAAGCAGGTCCTCATTTATTAAAGTTTCATCATGAGGTTGCAGCAGTTCAGTCACATATTGAGCCTCCACTTCGAATTCTAATTCTTGGTATCTCCAGCACATCTGCAGTTACTTCCTCCACTGAAGTCTTGAACTCTTCAAAGCTATCCGTAAGGGTTAGGATCAACTTCTTCCAAATTCCTGTTAATGTTTACATTTTGACCCCTTCCCATGAATCACTAATGCTCTTAATTGATTCTAGAATAGTGAATCCTTTCCAGAAGGTTTTCAGTTTACTTTGCCCAGATCCATCAGCCGCATCACAATTTGTGGCAACGATAGCCTTACAAAATGTATTTCTTAAGTTATAAGACTTAAAAGTCTAAATTACTCCTTGTTGCATGGTTTGCAGAATGAATGTTGTGTTAGCAGGCATGAAAACAACATTAATCTTGTTGTACATGTTCATCAGAGCTATGCATAGGGTGACCAGGTCATTGTCAATGAGTGGAATCTTTAATTAAGTTATGTCCATTTTTAGACATAATGCTATTGCACACTTAATAGACTACAGTGTAGTGTACACATGACTTTGATATGCACTGGAAACCCAAAAATATTTTTGTGACTTGCTTTATGGTGATATTCGTGTTATTATGGTGGTCCAGAACCAAACTAGCAACATCTCCAAAGTATGCCTCTATTGAATTATATTTCTTATAAACCATCTCAAATACTCTCTGAAATGAAGCAAATCATACATAAGACTCTCTCCATTTCTCTCTCTCTCTCTCTCTTTGTCTGTCTGTCTCACACTCATACACAGAGCTATATGTAGGGTGACCAGGTCATTGTCAATGAGTCAAAAGGAATCTGAGCAATAGGTCTCAACAGTGGGCTTAATTATTCAGTGAACCATGTTGTAAACAGATGTGCCGTCATTCAGACTTTGTTGTTCTATTTATAGAGCAGAGGCAGAGTAGATTTCACAGAATTCTGAAGGGCCCTAGGATTTTCCAAATGATAAATGAGCACTGGCTTCAACTTAAAGGCAATAGCTGCATTAGTTCCTAACAAGAGAGTCACCCTGTCCTTTGGAGCTTTGAAGCCAGGCACTGACTTTTCTCTAGTTATGAAATTGGAGATGGCATCTTCTTCCAATGTAAGGACCTTTCATCTACATTGCAAATCTGTTGTTTAGTGTAGCCACTTTCATTAATTGTCTTAGCTAGATCTTGTGGATCAGTTTGCTGCTTCACCTTGCAATTTTTTTGTTTGAAATTTTTTTATTGTTGTTAACTTACAGTTGTCCCCATTTTCCTCCCATTACTCTCCCCCTGCCTTGCCCACCTCCACCTTCCACATTCATACCACCCCCTCCATCACCTTGCACTTTTATGACTTCTTTCCTTAAACCTCATTTACAACTTGGCTGTTAGTCTCCAGAGGACTAGTTTACAGCTTATCTAGGCTTTGACATTCCCTCCTCACTAAGCTTAATCATTTTTAGTGTTTTATTTAAAGTGAGAGACATGCGACTCTTCCTTTCACTTGAATTCTTAGAGGCTATTGTAGGGTTATTAACTGCCCTAATTTCAATATTGTTGCATCTTACAAATAGGAAGATCCAAGCAGAGGGAGAGAGACTGGGGAATGGGTGGTCAGTATAGGGGTTAGAACATACAAAACATTTATCAACTAAGTGCACCATATTTATATAAACACAGTTTGTGGCTCCCCCAAATAATTACAATAGTAATATCAAAGATCACTGGTTACAAATCATCATAACAATATAATAATAATGAAAATGTTTGAAATATTTTTAGAATTACTAAAATATGGCACAGACAGAAATGAGCAAATGCTTTTGGAAAATGGCGTAGGTAGACTTTCTTGATGCAGGGTTGCCACAGATCTTCAATTTGCACACAAAAAATTGTAATATCTGCAAAGTGCAATAAAGCAAAGGGCAATAAAATGAGGTATGCCTGTACCAAACTATTTTTATATTGAAGATTAGGAAAAATATAAATTAGGAAGTATATGAAAATGGAAGATAGGTTTGGAGGGTGAAATAGAACACAGGTAAGCAGGCTCTGAGGGTATACTACACATTTGAAATATAGTTGGATTGCAAATTTGGCCTTGGATTTCCTCAGGCTGGTGTTTCTAATCACTCTGATTGCATTTTACATATACCTAGGAGTTTAAAAATTCCATGATAGTGCCTTACTTGCTAAGATTCATAATTAACCTCTCTGGTGGGAGCCTGGGCATCATTGCCCAGATTATAATGTATAGCCAAGGAAGGATATGGAATCACAACTTGAGGCTAAAGTTAAAAGAGAAATATGTAGTTCTCATTCAACAAGAAAAAAAAAACAATATCAATTCCTAAGCAATTATTTTAAAATACATTTTCTGTGAATTGTAATGTTTTTTTTTTAGTATATTTTATTCTGCTACTTTAAGATATGATGAGGCAAAGGACATATTTGAGCTGTCTTGTGTACTTTTGCTGTGTAGTTTGAAATTTTGCTTTTTCATAACAATAAAAACAAAATTTTAGTGTTGTCCTGATTTTGACATAGTTTAGCCTTATAATTCAGAGGTTGTACAATCTGCATACCTTATTACTAGCTAACTAAGGGGATAATAACTCCATTTTGAATAAAATATCTCTCAAATCTCTAACAAAAAGTTCAAAGGTCATGGATAATTATTATTATTATTATAGGACCTATCTACTTCCCCTATACAGTACTTGGGGATAGACTTTAAGAGTAAATACAGTAATTTTAACACTCAATGTAAATGCTTTATTTACCTAAAGAGATGTTTTACCTTAAATGTGTCTAAACTTAAGGGAGAAAGATACATTTTTTTATTGTTCAATTACAGTTGTCCCCATTTTCCCATGTTGCTCTCCCCCGCTCTCCCCACCCCCACCTCCTACATTCAATCCTCCCTGCCTTCCCCCTTCCCCTTCTATCCCCTGTTATCCCCCTCCCCTCTGCTTAGTGTCAGTTCTTTATTTCCAGGTCTCTGGTTCTATTTTGCTTGCTTGCTTGTTTTGTTGATTAGGTTCCACTTATAAGTGAGATCATATGGTATTTGTCTTTCACTGCCTTGCTTATTTCACTTAGCAAAATGCTCTCCAATTCCGTCCATGCTGTTGCAAAGGGTAATAGTTCCTTCTTTCTTTCTGCTGCATAGTATTCCATTGTGTAAATGTCCCACAGTTTTTTGATCCACTCATTCACTGATGGGCACTTAGGCTGTTTCCAGCACTTAGCTATTGCAAATTGTGCTGCTATGAACATTGGGGTGCACGGGTTGTTTTGAATTAGTGTTTCAGGATTCTTAGTGTATAATCCCAGCAGTGGAATTGCTAGGTCTAAAGGAAGTTTGATTTTTAGTTTTCTGAGAAAATTCCATGCTGTTTTCCACAGTGGCTGCAACAGTCTGTATTCCCACCAACAGTTTACTAGGGTTCCATTTTCTCTACAACCTCACCAGCACTTGTTGTTTGTTGATTTATTAATGATGGCCATTCTGACCGGTGTGAAGTGGTATCTCATTGATGTTTTATTTTGCATCTCTCTGATGGCTAGTCATGTTGAGCATTTTTTTTATGTGTCTCTGAGGGCTCTGTATGTCCTCCTTAGAGAAGTGTCTGTTGAGGTCCTTTGCCCACTTTTTAATTGGATTGTTTGTATTCCTGGTGTGGAGTTGTGTGAGTTATTTATATATTTTGATGTCAAACTCTTGTCCGATATATCCTTAGCAAATATGTTTTCCTATACAGTTGGTCCTCTGTTCATTTTGATGATGTTTTCTTTAACTGTGCACACGCTTTTTAGTTTGATGTAGTCCCATTTGTTTATTCTTTTCTTTGTATCCCTTGCTCTATGGGACATATTGATGAAAATATTGCTGCATGGAATATCTGAGATTTTCCTGCCTATGTTCTTTTCTAGGTCTTTCATGGTGTCGCAACTTATATTTAACTCTTTTATCCACTTTGAATTGATTTTTGTATATGGTGTAAGTTGGTGATTGAGTTTCAATTTTTTGCATGTAGCTGTGCAGATATCCCAACGCCATTTATTGAAGAGGGTGTTTTTACTCCATTTTATGTTCCTGCTTCCTTGTCCAATATTAATTCACCATAGAGACATGGTTTATTTCTGGGCTCTCTATTCTGTTCCATTGGTCTATGCATCTGGTCTTATGCCAGTACCAGGCTGTTTTGATTACAGTGGCCTTGTAATATGGTTTGATATCAGGTATTGTGATCCCTCCTACTTTCTTCTTCTTTCTCAAAATTTCTGAGGCTATTCATGGTCATTTATGGTTCCATATAAATTTTTGAAATATTTGTTCTTGATCTGTGAAATACGCCATTGATATTTTGATAGGGATTGTGTTAAATCTGTAGATTGCTTTGGGTGGTATGGGCATTTTGATGATGTTAATTCTTCCAATCCATGAACACGGTGTATGCTTCCATTTATTTGTGCTTTCCTTGATTTCTTTCTTCAGTGTTGTGTAGTTTTCTGAATACAGGTCTTTTACTTCCTTGGTTAAGTTCATTCCTAAGTATTTTTCTTGTTGCTATAGTGAATGGGATTGTTTTCTGATGGAGTCAGTTCATGTGGAGTTGTTTCATATTTTTTTTTTTATGCTCAAGTTTCTCTCTTCTTCCTTCTGCATCATTTATAGGTTTGTATCTTCTACAGCACTAATTCCTCCATTTGGTTGACTATTTCCTATGCTTGCTTGCTTATTCTTGATCTCTTTTATTGAGTTCCTCATCTCCCGAATTTCTGTTTGGTTCTTTTTGAAAGTTTCAATTCTTTTGGTAAGGTACTCATTTTGTTCAGTGTTTTTTCTGTGCTTATTAAATTGCCTGTCTATATTTTTTCATAACTGCATTCTTGAATTCTTTTTCATTTATATCACATATTTCCATGTCTTGAAGTTGTTCCCCCCCCCCCCCCGGAGATCTTTCCTTTCTGAGCTGTCTTATTAGTGTGATTATTCATGTTACTTGATGGATTCTTTCTCTGTGTAGGCATCTATGTATTACTGGCACTTCTCTAGCAGATCAATATGAAGAGTTCTTTCTATTGATTTTTAGTAGGTGGCACTGAATCACCGGTTTCTAATTAGCTCTCTTGCTCTTCTCTGGCTATACAGAGCTCCACTTGGAGGTGTTTGCTGGGTAGGTTGATTCCTCACTTGTGCTATGGTTGCCCCAGTCCCAGGGGCCCAAAAATGCAGGGGAATGCAGTGACTGTTGGGTCTCTAAATTCGTGAAATTCCAGGCTGTCTTCTGGGGCCAGATGCTGTCATCAGTGTAGCAATGTGTGGGTTTGTACTGATCTACGGGATCCCAGCTGGCTTCTTTGCTGTTTTGCTCTCTTGATAAAGGTGATTTCAACCTCTGTGTGGTCCCCACTGTGTCCTGACCTCAGGCCTAGTCACAGAGTGCAGTTTTGGGTCAGGGAAATAAGTGATTCTGTAGTATAAGTTGTCAGGTTTGCAGAAAATGTACTCAACAACCTGACACCAGGGGCAAAGACAGGTGGGCTCTGGGACGTTACAGGGTGGCTAGGCTCTGTGGTTTTGTTTCTCTGCCTGGAATGTGGACTGCCTGACAACCATGGCCACAAGGCGCTGTGTCCCTGCCCAGGTCTTTGGGTTCATCCCCAACTTGCACTGCTCACTCCGGCAGGAAAGCCCACCAAATCTCTTTGCTCCTACCAGCTGAAGTGAGTGCCAGCCACAGCCTGATTCCTCCCGTGTTTGGGCTGAGCCCTGCCATAAGCTCCTGGCTGTAGGTCTGCACCCGTGTTTCATCTCAACTTCTCTCCCTTCTTGCCTCCCCAGTTTGCTCCCGCTTGCCCATCTTTAGATGATTCAATGAGTGGATCTCTCAGATGTGTTTGTGCATTAGCAGGGAATCCTTTGTTGAGTTACAGCTGTTCAAATTGTTGAAACTTCAAGGGAAGAAACTAAGGAGATCTCTCATGTTGCCATTCCTGTGTCATCCAAAATTTAATTATTTTATAAATATTTAAAAATATATAGTTTAGACCAAGGGCCAGGTAAGTATTTTATTTTATTTTATTTTTTATTATTGTTCAAATACAGTTGTCTCCATTTTCCCCCACCACTCCTGCCCACCTCAGCCATCCCCACCTCCCACCCTCGATAGTATCCAGACAAGTATTACAGAGTTTTAGAATTCATTTGCTGCATATAGCCTCTATCACATATTCTTTTTCTAAAAACATCTCTTTAAAAATATAAAAAATAGTCTTAGGCTATTGGCCCCAGTTTAGACTTATAGCTTCAGAATACGTTTTGTGAAGTTAAGTTTGTACTAATGCTGCTGACAAATTTTAGGGTTATGAATCTAACTGAAAAAGTATAATGTTTGGAATTAATTTGCATACAGATATGAAATACCAAGAATTTGTCAGATACTTTTAAAAAATCTTATGAATGACCCAATCTGTGTACAGGTTCTTTTAAAAATGATTTTGAAAGCTGACTTTCTGTTATCTATCCGAATTTAAAATTCAGAATTGAGAAACAAACGGACTCATAGGAAATACGTTATAAAATTAGGTTTGAAAATGGCTTTTAAATGTTTCAAGTAAGAAAATAATATCTAAGAAAAATCTATGGCAGTTATTTATTATTGAAGTTATTTTTATATTTATTCACATTACAAATTCAGTCATTCCACAAGTATTTTTCTAGGCTCTATTATGTTCCAGAGAATATACTATTACTGGGGTTATAGAGCATCATTAGATGTGATCCCTTCCCTCATTGAGCTTGTAGTCTGTTAGAGGGATGGAACAGATACTTAATAAGTAATACAGTATTCATGGGTAGAAGTTGTGTATGGTAAAGAGGAAGGAAAAATGGAAGATATGACATCGAATCTTGGTAAAGATCAGTTGATGTTCAAAAGCACAGGTAACCCAGAATGGTAAATACTTCAAAAATCATCCGTATTTACATTTGGACTCTTTTTATAATTTGATTTGAGCATGGAGATGTTTTATCAACTATTTTTTATAGCAGATTCTCATAATTGGTTTTAAATACCCAACTAAATGAATAGCTTGGAGGTCATGCACACTTGCCGATCCTGAGACTCTAAAAGACAATTCCATCAGATCAATTTCATACAGGATTGTTCTTTCTTATATCTTCACTGAAGAAATGACAGTGGTTAGGTGAGTGGATTTCAAATGATAAAGCATTTGGGATAAAAACTGCAGGAATATTATATAATTAGAAAGCCATATAAGATTACAAGAAATAATTTTCCATGAATGTTGTAGGCACTATCCAATTTTCCATAGGTACTGTGGTGAATATAGAGTTCAACTTAAAAGATTAAAAAGATACAGTGTCTACTGGGGAAACGGTCATAACTATTAACAAACCTATGAAAATATCTAGTATTTTAAAGCTCGAGATAAAAATTAAACCTTCTATGTGGAATGCAAAACAAAGAGACTCATAGTTTTGGAAATGTGCCCCTCCCCCCCCCCCAAAAGACTGTTAGTGAAATGTATAAAATTCATTATACTAATATAAAAAGATACTTTGTACTTCTCTTCAATTTGTGTTTCTCTAAAGCAAGGTATATATGCATTAGTATGTATATACCTTTTTGGATTGGTTTGGAAGATTTTCCCTTGGGAGATTATTGTAAAGTTGACCAAAAATGGTTCTATTGGTAAAAGTAAGCACCCCATAATAATATGACATGTCAAAAGTAAAACTATTAAGTCAGTAATGTATGATAGAGTAGTACTAAGGTTTGATTCACAGATGTATTATTTTGTATACAGGTAACA
Source organism: Phyllostomus hastatus (assembly GCF_019186645.2). NCBI lineage: Eukaryota > Metazoa > Chordata > Mammalia > Chiroptera > Phyllostomidae > Phyllostomus > Phyllostomus hastatus. The sequence goes on along the minus strand of NW_025333909.1, from coordinate 7,920,489 downwards.
GCATTCACCTTTGGTGAATTATTAACTAAAATGTTTCATATACTTTTTCTGTATTTTGTTTTGGCAGGAACACATTCACACATCAGGCATTTATTGGGCACATATCAGATACTGTGCTAGGTGCTTTAAGAACATTATATTAATGCTGACAACAATCTTAAATTGTTTATTTTACAGATGAATAAATTGAAACTAAGGAAGTTGTAGAAACTTTTTCAAGGCAGTAAAAGTACTTTTGGAATTGAAACCTAGGTTTGCTTGCAACCAAAGCATTGTTCTTTTCATGATATTACTATTCTGCCTGCCTCATGAATAAAGCACAGTATCTGTCCAAAAGTAGCTTGAAGTTTAGATGCTTATGACAAGAAATTTATGGAATATGGTAGAATTATTATTTTACTATTTTTATAGCATTTGAAATTGTTACACAACATAAAATTTGCCATCGTAGCCATTTTTAAGTTTACAGTGTCAAGTACATTCACATTGCTGTACAATCAATGTTCAGAACTCTTATTTTTTAAGATTTTATTTATGTATTTTTAGAGTGAGGGGAAGGGAGGGAGAGAAACATTGATGTGAGAGAGAAACAGTCATCCGTTGGCTCTTGTATGTCCCGACTGGGGACCAAACCTGTGATCCAGGCATGTGCCCTGACTGGGAATTGAACTGGCGACCTTTTGCTTTGTGTGACAACACCCAACCAAGTGAGCTACACCAATCAGGTCTAGAACTCTTTTCATCTTGCAAAATGGAAACTCTTTACTCATTAAACAATAACTTCTATTTCTCCTTCTGCGGCCCCAGGCAACCAGTATTGTACTTTCTGTCTCTATGAATTTGACTGCTCTAGATACCTCACATAAATGGAATTATACAGTATTTTCTTTTTTGTGACTGGCTTATTTCAGTTAGCGTAATGTCTTTAAGATTCATCCATATTGTAGCATGTGTCAGAATTCCCTTTTAAAGGTGGAGTAATATCCCATTGTATGCATAGAAAGGGATGGTTCTTAAGACACTGCAATATCCCTGATTGTTAAAAGAATATGATATTTTACTTTCTATGCTGTGTTTATAAAGTTGGTAATTGATTTTCTCAGAAAATAAGTTAAAGGATAAAAATATAACCACTCAATCTTAAGTTAATTAAAACCAAAATTATTTAGGTAGTCCTATTATTACTTTTTGTTTAACAGGAATTTGGCTTTACTTGATTATTTTTCCTAGTTCATTTACTAGTATGTAACTTATAGTTTGATGTCTGCCAAATGAGAACAAAGACATGAGTTTAACAAATAAAGATAATATTGTAAAAATATTAACCAAAATTTTTTACAAAGTGTGTTTTAGAGGGTAATTTTAAATTACATTTTAATACAATAATAATGTTGATTGTATTAATGACTCATTGTTGCATAACATTACCACAAATTTAGCAGCTTAAATCAAGACACTCATTATTTCACAGTTCCCGTTGGTTAGAAGTTCAGGCATTGCTCAACGAAACCTTCTTCTTAGGGGCCCACAAACAGTTATCAAGATGTCAGCTGTCCTACATTCTTATCTGGAGGACTGACTGGAGAAAGTATGCTGTACTTTCTCAGATTCTTGGCAGAATTCCTTGTCTTGTGGTGGTAGTACTGAGGACCCTGGCTTCTTTTGGGGTGTTCACTGGAGGCTACTGACAACACCCAGAGGCTGCCATGCTATGTGGGCTTCTTCGATGTGACCACTTCAATCAGGCCAGCAAAAAGAGTCTCCTGAGTCTTATATCACAGCATAGAAATAAAATCCCCCCACCTTTCCAATATTCTATTGATTGTGGAAGCAAGGCACAGATGCAGTCCACTCCAAGCGGTGAGTGTTATGCAAGCGCATGAACACCAGAGGTGAGAATTGTGGAGGCTCATCTTAGAATCACTTTGCCTCCTTGGTAAATTGGGAGCTTTCTTTAATTTTGCCGTGGGCTAATTCATTATACAGACATAGTTCTTTATTCCAGACAGATGTGGACTCACTTCTAAGTTTAGATCCAATTTGCTGTAGTTATTTAAAGGAAGTGAAAAAAATTGAATTCTTTCCATATCTGTCAGTGGCTAACCTGTAAACTTGAAGCTCATTTGAGAGAGCACATTTTCTCTAGAAGTGAACTTCTTAAACATTTTACCATTAGGTACTGTCTAAATATAGTGCTTTTGTTTACTAGGTGGAATTCGGGGACCCTAGAGGTCACTTTAAAGTTTATAACACTATCAAATTTGTTGTGGAGACTGGTGTCCTGTGTATGTTTTGTTAATAATTATCACCCATATTTCTTCTTACCCTTACCTTGTTCTTTTTTACTTGTTTATCTCTCTACTTCCTTCTTCAGTATGTCTTTCAGCACCAAGCCATGAGCTCTGTTCATTGGTCTTGACTTTAACACCGAGGAACAGAGTTATTGTGGACAGATAATAACCCTTTTATAAAGCTATATGTACTTACATGTTCACTTCCCACACCACCTCCAATTCTAAGGATCTGAGGGGAAAATATATATATATTTTTTGGTTCAGTCTTCCATGCTTAACTGCTTTTGTCATTAGTAGTAAGGAAATGAGAGGTTTGAGATGACCTGTGTGATTTTCTGAGATTGAGTGAGTACAGTATCTCACTTTAGTATCCCTATTTGACAACAATCTTTTATTTACTTTTTAAAATAATGTTTATTGTTATTCTCTTAGAGCTGTCCCAATTTTCCCTCCTTTGCCCTCCTCCGCCCATCCCACCCCCACTCCCACAGTCAGTTCCCACACTGTTGTCCATGTCCATGGGTCATTCATATGTTTGTTTTGTCTAGTCCCTTTGCCTTCTTCCCACCATTATCTCCTTCCCTCCTTCCCTCTGGTCAGTGTCAGGCTGTTTCATGTTTCCATGCCTGTGGTTCTATTTTGTTCATTAGTTTATTTTGTTCATTAGATTCCTCTTAAAGGTGAGATCATATGGCATTTGTCTTTCACCACCTGGCTTATTTCACTTAGCATAATGCTCTCCAGTTCCATCCACGCTGTTGCAAAAGGGTAGGAGCTCCTTCTTTCTGCTGTGTAGTATTCCATCATGTAAATGTACCATGATTTTCAATCCACTCATTATTTAGGAATGGACATTTAGGCTGTTTCCAGCACTTGGCTATTGTAAATAGTGCCTGTGTGAACATAGGTGTGCATAAGTATTTTGAATTGGTGATTTGGAATCCTTAGGGTATACTCCTAGCATTGGAATCACTGGGTCAAAAGGCAGTTCCATTTTTAGTTTTTTGAGAAAATTCCATACTGGTTTTCACAGTGGCTACACCAGTCTGCATTCCCACCAACAACATACTAGGGTTCCCTTTTCTCTGAAGCCTCACCAGCACTTATTGTTTGTTGATTTGGTTATAATGGCCATTCTGACTGGTGTGAAGTGGTATCTCATTATGCTTTTAATTTGCATCTCTCTGATGGCCAGTGATGCTAAGCATCCTTTCATATGCCTCTTGTCCCTCTGTATGTCCTCCTTGGAGAAGTGTCTGTTCAGGTTGTTAGCCCATTTTTTTTAAACATTTTTTATTGTTTTTCAAGTACAGGTTTCTGCCTTCCCCCCCCCCCCACCATTCCCTACCACCCCAGTCCTCCCCCTTTGCCCATTTTTTAATTGGATTTTTTGTCTTCCTGGTGTGGACTCTTGTGAGTTCTTTATATATTTTGGAGATCAAACCCTTGTCTGATGTATCATTGGCAAAAATGTTCTTTCATATAGTTGGTTCCCATTCCCATTTTGATGATGTTTCTTTCATTGTTCAGAAGCTTTTCAGTTTGATATAGCCCCATTTGTTTATTTTTTCCTTTATATCCCTTGTCCTAGGAGATATGTTGGCAAAAATATTACTATGTGGGGTATCTGAAATTTTCATGCCTGTATTTTCCTCTAGAGCTTTTAGGGTGTGAAAGAAGGACAAAGCAGGAGGGGTCACAACACCTGATATCAAACAATCCTACAAAGCCACTGTCAAAACTGTTTGGTACTGGCATAATAACAGACATATAGATCAATGCAACAGAAGAGAAAATCTGGAAATAAACCCAAGTCTCTATGGTCAATTAATATTTGACAAAGGGGGCATAAGCATACAGTGGACTAAAGACTGTCTTTTCAACAAATGGTGTTGGCAGAACTGGACTGGTACATGCAAAAAATGAAACTAGATCACCAACTTACACCATACACCAGAATAAACTCAAAATGGGTAAAAGACTTAAAAGAAGCCAAGAATCTTTTAAAGTGATCTATTTCATTATTTTCTGAGAAGATGAAAGTAATTTTAAAGAATTCTTTACTAAGATAGCCTGTTCACTTGGGTTTGGAGTACCTGAGTTAGTTATTGTTACCTTTATAATTGTTGATAAGCTTTTCAGAGTCTTCTGTAGGAAATTGTTTCTTCCTTATTTGGCATTTAATTGGGGGAAACAGTGTGTGTAGTTGTCTTTTCAAATTACAAATGCTATTTTTGAAATAAATGTTTAATGTCCTCTAGAATTCTGAAAATATTTTTGTTTTCATACAGGTGAAAATGACTTACATTTTAGTTAATATCAGTGAATACTGAGGTCTTCTATATGAATTAATACTCTTATAGTGACAAGATGGTACCTTGCTGAATGTGGATGAGGTGGAGGTAATGGAGGGTCTGTTTTTAAAAGGCTCTTTCTGTACACTGAAGTGATTTTTAGGATACAGTGATCTTTTTGGATTATTTAGATTTATTTTATTTCTAGTTCCTTCAGACTCACAGTTCTATGATAAATTAGTCATGAGATGGTGTCAATGGGAAGTAACCAGTAAGTAAGCAGTATTACCTTTTTATATGGGTCATCCTGAGAGTTATTTTGTAGTCAAATTTCAGTGATCAGAATCCCGTTAAAATTGGTTTGTGGACTGCTTTGTTGAATGTGCCTTTTCCTATATGTTAATGATAAATCCATCACTGTTTTCTTCCCATCCCCCATAGTCTATCTGTACTTTTGAGATAAGATGGTAGATGGTGTTATGTATTGAAATTGGTAACCCTGGAAGGAAAGCAGATTTAGAGGGTCACCAGCTCCTTTTTGTATTGGTTATTTTTGAGAGGCATATGAGATAAGCAAGCGGGAATGTCAAATAGGCACTTGGATATATGGGTCAAGAGCTGAGGAGAGTAGTCTCAGTAAATGTGAGTCTTGTCACTAAATTAGCTGTCTGGAGTGAGATGAGGAGACCAAAGTCCATTTCCTGAGGATCTAAAATGTTTCAAGGATTTTGAAAAAGAACAAATAAATTGAGGTAAAACAAAATGAAAGTGTCATCATAGAAAACAAAAACTCAAATAAGAGAAAATGGTCCATTGCAGCATGCTGCAGCAAGATCAAGTAAGATAAGGACTGATGGATCTATTAGCAAAATAGACATTATTGATGACTTTATGTATTCTTCATTTGGTTTTTTAGAAGAAAGTCCTAGTCAAATAAACAGTGCTTGGTAATTTACTTCCTAATAATTTATTTTAAAATTTACATGTAGTGAAATTCACTCTTTTTTTCTTGCATGGTTCTGACATTAGACAAATGTATAGACTTGTGTAATCACCATCACAATCAAGATAGAAAATAGTCTCATCATCCTCCCTGCAAATTCCCATTGTTGCATCTTTGTAGTGCGCCCCTACCCCCTAGGCCTAACCTCTGGCAACTGCCAGTCTCTTCTCCATATTTTATAGTTTTACCTTTTACAGAATGTCACATAAATGGAATCATACAGTATGTAGACTTTTGAGGCTGTTTTTTTTCATTTAAGTACAATAATATATTTGAGATTTATCAATGTTGTTGAATGTATCAATAGATCATTCCTCTTCACTGCTGAGTGGTATAAACTTTCTTCTGCCCCTTCCTATGGAAACCAATGATATAAATTCTTTCACTATAGGTTTGAATTTTTCAGAGGGTCATATACTTGTTGTCATACATATTATTCCTTTGGGTTTAAATTTCTTCAGTTAGCAAAATGCATTTAAGATTTATCCATTTTGTCACAAGTATCCGTAGTTCTTTCCTTTTTATTGATGAATGGTTTTCTATTTCCCTACTTAACTTCTCTGTCCTTAGAAGGACATCTGGAATGTTTCCAGTTTCTAATAATTATGGACAAAGCTTCTATATGTATTCATGTATACTTTTTGTGTTACATAAATTTATGTTTACTTCACGTGAATATTCTTCCAGTGTTTTCTGACCTTCATGACTTATTGCAAGAAATCCGTAGTTATTTAATTTGATATATATGTAATATGTTGTTTTTCTCTTACTGATTTCAAAATTTTGCTTTTTTCCTTTTGTTTAGAATAGTTTATTAAGATATGTTTTGGAGTAGTTTTCTTCAATTATGTTCTTGCTGGTGTTCACTGAGCTTCTTGAAACTGTGAATTTATCTCTTTCACCAAATTTGGGGAATTCTCAACTACTTTTTCCTTTTTTTAAAGATTTTAATTATTTATTTTTAGACAGAGGAGAAGGGAGATAGAGAGGGAGAGAAATATCAGTATGTGGTTGCCTCTCACACACCCCCACTGGGGATCTGGCTTGCAACCCAGGCATGTGCCCTGACTGGGAATCGAACCAGTTACTCTTTTGTTCGCAGGGTCACACTCAATCCACTGAGCCACACCTGCCAGGGTGAAATTCTCAACCATTTTTTAAAAGAAGCTTTATTGAAACATAATTTATAGAAACATACAATTTGCCCATTTAAAATGGACAACATAATTGGTTTTAGTATATTGTCATATATGTACAGTCAACAGTACATTCAGTTTTAAAACATTTTTTATCACATCAAAAATAATCTTTTTACTTTTTAGCTCTCACTCACATCTATCCATCCCCCAGCCATAAGGAACCAATAATATATTTTCTGCCTCTCTAGAATTTCCTCTTCTCAACATTTTATATGAATGGAATTGCCATTATTTATGTATTTTTTTTCTGTACCACCCTTTTCTTTTTCTTGTATGTTAATGAGATTGATTTTAGATCTTTTGTTATTGTTCCACATGTCTCTGAGGCTTTATTGATTTGCTTTGGATAATTTTTCACTTTCTTGTTCATATTGGTTAATTTCTGTTGATCTGTCTTCAAGTTTACTATTGCAGTGGTACCTCGGTACTTGTTAATTCATTCTGGAACTTGAGATGAGTGCTGAGACCAATGAGTACTGAACAATGAAGCATTTTCTCTTGCCTCATGGCATGGTGACCGATACAAATTCTAGCCAAGTGCTATGAGTCCCGAGCAAGCACCAAGTGCTGAAACTTTTTTTTTTTTCATAAAAATGGTTTGACAAGTTCTGAAGCTGATGAGTAACAAGGTACGACTGTACTTCTGCCATCTCCATTTTTTATTGAGCTCATCCAGGATTTTGTAAATTTCATATATATAATTTTTAGTTCTACAATTACTTACATTTGATTCTTTTTATAGGTTCTGTTTCTCTGCTGATAACTTTATCATTTCATTTGAGTGTGTTTTTCACCCAAAAGAGCATATTTTTTATTTGCTTAAATCCTTGTTAGATACTTCAATATGGAGTTATTCTGTAATTGAAGCCTGTTGATTTTGAGTTTTGGTTTTGTTTTTCAGCAGAAAATCTACCTGGGTAGGTTGAGGCTTTCACGTTTTATCTCACCTTCTCTGGATGATGGTTCTCGTGTTAATTATGCTTTCAGAGTGTTTGTGTTAGTACCCTGCATGTGCCACTCAGTACATGTGCTAATTCAGTGGCTAGTCTGAGGCTTGAGCAGTGCTTGATATTGCAGTTCATTTTCCAAAACTTTGTTAGGTGCCTTTGGTTCTATTCCACAGTTTGTAGTTAACACCAGGACTCCTGTCTCTTCATAGAGAGAATTAGGGGATCTCCTACCATTCTATCCTCCCCATGATTTCTTCTATGGATTCTCCAGTTACCGTGAACCCTTTATCATTGTTCATCTGACCAGAAATGTGAGTTTCTCTCAGGGCCTTAGCCTTTCATGCTGTCACATAGCTCTGCCCTTTTGGGGCTACCCTTGGAGTGAAGTGAAGGAAAAAATGAAAAAAAAAATAACAGTGATTAACTCCATACTTTTCTTATCCTATGGGTCTCTTTTTCTGGTTCCTCTGACTACAGAGATATAGGTCTTATCTTGATTGGGGCTTGTTTTGGACCAGGACTGGGAGTCAAAAAAAAAAAAAGTGGGGAAAAATTGGGATTCTTATGTTCACCTGCTCAAAGTGCATCTTTTCTTGGTCCTCTGGTCAGAAAGTGCAATCTCTGTTTGAAAAAATTTTATGCCCATTGTAGAATGCCACAAATCAGTCTCTCTTTGGGTCAAAGTCAGGAAATAAAGGTGGAAAATAAACTTGAGCAACTCACTACAGTGCTGGTTATTCTTCAAATTTTGATCTCCCTCCATGAACTTCGTGTTATTAATTAATTTTCTGAGTACTCAGGTAGTTCATTTTGTATTTTGTCTAAATGTTTTAGTTTATAATCAGAGGAGGGATAGGCTTATTCCACCTCAGTTGTCACTAAAAGCTCTGTTTAGTTTTCTCTTTTTTATTTATTTATATTTTTTACTTTTCTGTGGGCTCATAAATAGGCATTGGTAAAATTCATTTGTTCAGACCATCTTTCTGTTGCTTAATTTTAAAACATCTTAGATCAGTGGTTGGTAGGCTTTTTCTGTAAAGAGCCAAATAGTAAATATTTTAGGCTTTTTAGGCATAGGGTCTCTGTCAACTGCTCAACTCTGCTGTTGCAGTGCGAAAGCAGCTATAGATAATATGGAAACAAATGGATATCTGCATTCCAGTAAAAATGTATTTACACAAACAGACAGTGGGCCACAGGTGGCCCATGGGCTAGAGCTTGTAGACCCTTGTTCTAAGTCCTCTGCACTTACTCTTTCCTGAAGGACTGCTTGAAGAGTAACTATTATTACCTACCGAGCTTTGTATGTTAGAATATTTTTTCCAAAGCCACTTACATTTTTCTCCTACAGTTCATTCTTCTGTAGAGTAACTCAGTATTTAATAGAACTGAATGAATGGAAGGGGATTCACAACAGTGTAATTATGTAAAACTCTTCCCATCCTAACTTGCTTTGAATATATCCCCACAATAGATTTTTCTCTGTGACAGTTTTCTCTCATCTCATAAATATTTGGTTGAGGACAGTCTTAATGAAAGTACACATGTCATATGTTCATTCATCACAGCAAAGCTCTAAATAATATGAAATGAAACATTTGGCTCTGAAATTCAATGATCCTCAAAGACAATCTGGAGTCTATATTAATAATGTCCCTTTTCTAAGTACCTTCTACATGTCCTTTGTCCTTTTGTGTTTCAGTAAGTGTGGATATTGTTAGATCATGAAGAGAAATGCCTAGGGTTATAGTTTCCTTAGTTATTACTCTTGTTCTAGTATTCTCGAACTTCAGTTTTTGAACAATATTTTGCAGGTAAATCATCTTAAAGTGGTTGATGAACCAATGGAAGAGGGAGGAGCAGATTCTTGCCAAGTAAGTACTCATGCTGCTTTATTAAACTACATTTTTAGAATCAAAGGAAAGAGAGTAATTGGAAAGCAGAAAATCTGTCAGTTAAAGGAATTTATTCAGGTACATAATGATAAGCAAATCCAATTATTAATAAAACAATAGGTCAAAATACAAGACAGATTTCTTGTCAGGCACTCTTACACATGAATTTCTAAAACAACTTTATTCAGATATCATTTTTATGCCATGAAATTCATCCATTTTAGTGTAATGGATGAAATTTTCACTTGCTAGTATATGAGTAACTGTATTACTTAGATACATAATCCTCTGAATTAAACTTTCACTCATACGTGGACTCTAAAACAAACAAAACAAATGAACAAACAAAACAAAACAGAAACAGATTCATATAAACAGAGATCAAACTGATGGTTGCCAGAGGGAGGAGGGTAGGGAGATGTGTTTGAAAAGGTGAAGGGGAATATAGTCAATAATATTGTGATAAATTTTCACTGTGACAGATGATTAGATTCAGTAGATGAGGTGATTGCATTGTAAGTTGAGTCACTATTTTGTACACCTGAAACTAAGACCAACTATACTTGAATAAAAGAAATGCAATGAAAATTGAAAAAAAATGAAATAACATTGTATTCAACTTTGGGGTAGAAAGGAGACATAACATGGACATACTTACAAAGATAACATGAGGTTATTTAAAATCAGTTTGCTTTCTTTCAAAAAGGATTACATCTAAATATTTTAGAAATTTCTAGCTAGTTTTAAAGAATGCTTAGCTATTAGGTTGTTCTATGTGAGGCCTATATACTAGTCTCTCATTTTACAAGATCTAGTTTTACAGAAGAGTGATGTTAAGATTTTAGGGAGGGTGTGGCTAACGTAGATATCTCTGTTTATGTTGTTATTTTATGATTTTCATTTCTGTAGATATTTTCATAGAATTACAGTTTTTTTAGGCTGTAAGTAACCTGAGATACAGTAGTTTAGTATCTTCATTGTATAGATAAATCTACTGAGAGCTGGACAGGTTGTGACTTACACTAGGTCATAAAACTAACAAGTAGCAGAATCAAAACTTATGATTCAGTGTGCCTCATGTTAGGTCAGCCATATATTGTGCAGATTCAAAGAAGTGGGAAATAAGGAAAGCACATTCCTTTTCTTATTTAGTTGTGGATAAAATCAACTTTGATGTCCCCTTCCACACAAAATTGGTTCATAAGTGAATTTCTCTCGGATAGGAACCAGCTGAGGGATTTAAATTAGGTTTGTCCAAGACTCTCCTTTGAAATGTGTTGTATAAAAATCAGCTGTCTCTGCAGATAGTGGTGATGTTAAAGTAATCTCAGTTCTTTTTTTCCACATGATTTTATTGTTGTTCAAGTACAGTTGTCTCCATTTTCCCCTTACCACTCCCCCCGACCTCAGCCACCCCCACTTCCCACCCTGGATCCTACCCGCTTCGGTTTTGTCCATGTGTCCTTTATACACGTTCCTGAAAACCTATCCCTCCTTCCCCCCATTATCCCCTCCCAACTCCCCTCTGGCAGCCATCAGTCTGTTCTCTGCATCTGAGTCTGGTTCTGTTTTGTTTAAGTTCATTTATATTGTTCTTTAGATTTCACATATAAGTGAAATGATATATTTGTTTTTCTCAGACTGAGTTATTTCACCTAGCATATTTAAAGGATGGGATATGTTGATTTTAATTAGGAGAAGAGGCATTGGGCAAACATTTTTATTTGGAAGACTTGCTTAGATTCAGTGAAATTAACTGAAATAGAGTACAGCTGTTTCATAACTGTGAACAATTTTTTTAAAAGTGGTGATCCAGGTTTATAATGATCTTCAACACTGCTGAAACTGAAGTGCCTTCTTAAACGTAAAAATACTGTATTGCGCTCAATATAGAATCGCATACTTGGAGGGGACCTTAAAGATCCATCCAACATAACCAGTTTGTTATGTGCGAGCACTGAAGTGGGGTAATTTCTGACTTGGTGAAGGCTGCTTCACTTACACATGGCAGAGGTAGGAACAAAATTAATAAAGTCTGTCGACTCTTCCAGCAGTGTTCTTTTGGCTAGAGAAAACTTCCAAACAGTAAGTTTTTGTTATGTTACATTTTTTGAAAACTACATTCATGATATGTGATAAAAACTCAGTTAACTATAATATTAATAAAAGTATACACTCCGATGTTTCTTTGGGTACACCTATATTGCAAGGGTTTATACAGATATGCTATACTTTAAAATAATCCAAAATGTCAGCTACAAAGCATATGTATTTCCATTTAAAAAAGTTCTTTTAAACTTTTTATTAAATTTATTGGGGTGACAGTGGTTAATAAGATTATATAAATTTCAAGTGTATATTTCTGTGATATTTGATCTTCGTATTGCACTGTGTGCCCACTATCCAAAGTCAAATCATCTTCTGTCACCATATGTTTCACCCTCTTTACCCTTTAGTACCTGCCAAGCCCCTTCCCTCTGGTAACCACCATGCTGTTGTCTGTGTCTATGAGTTTTTGTTTGTTTTTCTTGTTTGTTCATTTGTTGCTTTCAGTTTTATATCCCACATAGGAGTGAAATCATATGGCTTGTAACTTTTTCTTTCTGACTTATTTTGCTTGGTATAATCTCAAGATATATCCATGCTATTGTAAATGGCAGTATTTTAGCCTTTCTTATGGCTGAGTAGTATTCCACTGTATACATGTACTACATCTTTATCCAATCATCTATCAAAGGACACTTTGGTTTTTTCATGTTTTGGCCTCTGTGAATAATGCTGCAATGCACATAGGGGTGCATACATCCTTGCAAATAAGTGATTTCAAATTTTTTCGTGTAGCTACCCAGAAGACGGGTTGCTGGGTCATACGGTAACTCTGTTCTTAAGTTTTTGAGGAACCTCCATGTTGTTTTCCATAGTGTCTGTACCAGTCTATTCCTACCAACAGTGAATGAGGGTACCTTCTTTGTAATTTATTACTTCAGAGCTTATATTTAGGTCTTTGCTCCATTTTGAATTAATTTTTACATATGGGAACAAACTATAATCTAGTTTCATTCTTTTGCTTGTGGCTTTCTGATTTTCCCAGCACCATTTATTGAAGAGGCTTGCTTTTCTCCATTATGTATTTTTGACTCTTTGTTGAAAAATTATTTGTTCACTTGTATGTGGGTTTATTTCTTGGTTCTCAATTCTGTTCTGTGGTCTGTGTGATTGTTTTCCTGTCAATAACATGCTGTTTGATTTTTGTTGCTTTGTAGTATAATTTGAAGTCAGTGTGATACCTCCAGTCTCATTCTTTTTTTCTCAGGATTGCTTTAGCAATTTGGGGTCCTTTGTAGTTCCATACAAATCTGATGATTTTTGTTCTGTTTCTTTAATACGCATCATCGCAATTTTGATGGGATTGCATCAAGTCTGTATACTGCTTTGGGTAATATGGATATTTTAACTATGTTGATTCTTCCAATTCAAGTACACAAAATATCTTTCCATTTCATTGTGTTTTTTTAATCTTGTAATAATGCTTTGTAGTTTTCAGTATGTAGGTCCTTCACATCCTTTGCTAATTTTCTTTCTAGGCATTTTATTCTTTTTATTCAATTACAGAAGGAATTGCTTTTTTAATTCTTACTCTGAAATTTCTTCGCTAGTATATAATAATGTAGTGCATTTTTGTACATTGATTTTGTATTCTGCAACTATACTGCATTTGTGAATTGTTTCTAACAGCTTCTTTGGTGGATTCTTTAGCATTTTCTATATACAGAATCATGTAGTCTGCCAAGAGTGACACTTTTACTTCTTAATTTTTAATTTGGATGCCTTTTATTTCTTTCGCTTGCCTAATTGCTCTGGCTAGGATTCCCAGCACTATGTTGAATAAGAGGTGAGAGTGGGTATCCTTGTCTTATTCCTTACCTTAGAGGAAAAGCTTTCAGTTACACGCTATTGAGTATGATACTGTCTGTTTTTCATGTATGGCCTTTATTATGTTCAGATACTTCTCTTCTGTACCAATTATACTGAGTGTTTAATCATAAATGGATGTTGTATCTTACCAAATACTTTTACTGCACCTAATGATATGATCATCTTGTTTTTCTCATTATTCTATTAAAGCGGCCTGTTACACTGATCTAATTGCATATGTTGAACCATACTTTTGCCCTAGGAATGAACCTCACTTGATCATGATGTATTCATTTTTTAGTGTATTATTGTATGTGATTTGCTAGTATTTTGTTTAGAACTTTTGCATCTGTATTCATAAGAAGATATTGGTCTGTTGCTTTCATTTTGTGTGTATGTGTGTGTTATCCTTTCTAGGTTATGGTATCAGGGTTGAGTTGACCTCATTATATGTGTTAGGAAGTATTGCCTCTTCTTCAGTTTATTGGGAGAGTTTGAGAAGGATAAGTGTCTAATCTTCTTTGAATGTTTTATAGAATTCACTAGTGAAGCCATCTGGTCATGGACTTTAACTTTTTAGGAGGTTTTGATGGTTGTTCCAATTTCCTCACTGTTGATCAGTCTATTTAGATTTTCTAATTCGTCATGATTCAGTCTAGGAAGGATATATATTTCTAGGAACTTACGTATTTCTTCTAGTTTATTGAATTTGGTGACATATAGTCTTTCATAGTATTCTAGCATGAATCTTTGTATGTCTGTGATATCTGTGATAACTGCTCCTCTTTAATTTCTGATTATTTATATGAACCTTTTCTCTCTTTTTTTTTAAGTGAGTCTCACCAGGGGTTTGTCAAATATATTAATCTTTTCAAAGAACTTGTTCTCTGTTTTATTAATTTTTGTATAGTCTTTTTGTTCTTTATTTCATTTAATTCTACTCCAATTTTTATTATTTCCTTTCTTCTACTGACTTTGGGCTTCTTTTGTTTTTCTTTTCTAGTTCATTAAGATAGAGTGCTAGTTCGTTTACTTGAGATTTTTCTTGTTTCTGGAGATAGGCCTGTAGTGATAAAAACTGTCTTATTACTGCTTTTGCTACATCCCTAAACGTTTGGTATGTGTGTTGTTATTCTCAGTCATCTCTATAAAGAAGAAAGTAACCTATAAAGGAAAGGCCACTAGATTATCATCAGTCTTCTCAGCAGAAGCCCTGCAAGCCAGAACAGAGTGGAACCAAATATTCAAACTAGTAAAAGAGAGAAATTACCAGCCAAGAATAGTATATCCAGAAAGATATTCTTTGGCTATGAGGGAGAAATAAAGACTTTTCCAGACATACAGAAGCTGAGGGAATTTATCACCAGATGTTCTCCACTGCAGGAAATACTCAAGGGAGGTTATTCTATCTGAAAAAAAAGACCAAAATGTCACAAAAATACAAGTAAGATCACCCAAAATCTCACAGTGTAAAAAGGAATAAGGTATGACAACAAAAATATAAAAGGGACAGAAGTAAGGGTCTGAATTTGCAAAGGAGGATGGAGATGAGATGCATTCAAAAGTAAGAGGATTACTATATATATATGAAACTCTTTTTCATAAACCTAATTGTAACTGCACACACACACACACACACAAAAACAAAATTGAGACACATAAGTTTTAAAAAAAGAGAGGAAATGGGGAAAATATGGAATACCACCAAACAAAAGCAACAGACAGAAACAATAAAAAGAACCGATGGAGGCACAGAGCTATCAGAAAATATAAGATAAAATGGCTGTAGGAAATCCTCATACATCAATAATCACCCTAAATGTAAATGGATTGAATTCACTGGTGAAAAAGACACAGAGTAACAGACTGGATCAGAAAACAAAACCCAACCATATGCTGCCTTCAGGAGACACATCTGAGCTGAAAAGACAAATATAGACTCAAAGTAAAAGGGTAGAAAATGATTCTACAAGCAAATGGCATCTACAGAAATGTAGGTGTAGCCATACTTACATCTGACAAAATGAATTTCAAGATAACAAAGGTAACAGGACACAAAGATGGGCATTTTATAATAATAAAGGGGACAGTACATTAAAAAAATGACACTTTTTAATATATATGCATCTAATCAGGGAGCACTGAAATATGTGAAGCAACTACTAACAGAACTAAATGGAGAAACTAATTAAAACTCAGTCATTTGGGGGGACCTAAATACTCCATTGATAGCTATAGATAGATCATTCAGACATAGAATCAATGAAGAAATATTGACCTTTAATGACACATTAGGCCAAGTGGACATAATTGACATTTACATTGCCTTTATTCCAGAATATCAGATTACACATTCTTTTCCAGTGTACATGGAACATTCTCCAGGATAGACCATATGTTGGGTCACAAAACTAGTTTCAAAATTTAAGAAGGGTATTAAAAATGTTCAATGTCACTAGCCATCAGAGAAATAAAAATTAAAACCACAATGAGGTATCATCTCATACATGTCAGAATGGCTGTCATCAATAAATCAACAAACAAGTGCTAGCAAGGTTATGTACAAAAGGGAACCCTCGTGCACTGCTGGTAGGAATGCAAACTGGTGCAGCTGCCATGGAAGCAGTATGGATTTTCCTCAAAAAACTAAAAATGGAATTGCTATTTGACACAGTTATCCCACTTCTGGAAATATACCCTAAAAATCGCACAACACCAATCAGAAAGAATATATGCACGCCTATGTTCATAGCAGCATTATCTGTTAATAGCCAAGATCTGGAAACAACCCAAGTGCCCATCAGTGGATGAGTGGATAAAAAATCCATGGTCCATTTACATAATGGAATACTACACAGTTGTAAAAAAGAAAGAACTCTTATACTTTGCAACAGCATGAATGGACCTGGAGATTATTATGCTAAGCAAAATAAGCCAGTCAAAGAAAGACAAGTACTATATGATTTCACTTATATGTGGAATATAATAAACAAAATAAACTCAGACAGGTGAGGGGTGGGGGGACTGGAAGAGATTAACCATAGAACATATGCGTATATGCATAGCCCATGGACACAGTCAACGATGAGGTAAAGGCCACAGGGAAAGCAGGGACTGGGTGGAGGGGGTCAAAGTTTGAGAAAATGGGGGACATCTGTAATAGTGTGAACAATAAAATAAAAGAAGTTTGAAATCATGCCAAGCATATTTTCTGGACACAATGCTTTGTAATTAGAAATGAACAGCAAAGAGAAGTAACACCCCCTCCCCACAGATACGTGGAGATTAAACAACATACTACTAAAAAATGACTGGGTCAAAGAAGAAATAAAATAAAATCATAAAAAGTTCTTGACTTTAAAAAAGGTGAAAATCAGTCTCATAGCTACTTAAAAGGGTCCTGTGAAATGCTATATTGACATATAAAAACATGCACAGTTATTGTTTTAGAGTTGATTCTCCATATCTGACTGATTAGTGGTCCCTATTAAGTAAAGATAACATTTCTCTGCCTAGATACCCCTCTTGAGAGAGTGAATGTCTGACTACCTGTGTAACATGGAAGTTATTTTAGGTGTCATGAGGCCTAGCTTACTTGGGACTATGCTCTTGCTCACTTTGGCCAGAGTCACCATTGGTTAGTCCGTTAAAAAAAGGGTAAATTTATTGAGAACATTCTTGCCATCCAGCCCACAATGATATGGCACAGGGTATGGCAAAAGTAGGTTTACAGTTTTGCTTACATGAACCACAGACTTTACTCTTGTCTTATTTTTTATTAATTATTGTGTCATTTTTCATATGAATGAGTGTGAACCCACTTTTGCAACATCCTGTATAATGGAAAGCTATCAAGACTTCTAGGCATTGTGGTAAACTAGTCATGTGAACTTAAAACTCTAGATATCAGTTTTCTCCTCTGTACAGTGAGAAGGTTGGATAATCTGTCTCAGCTCTTATTTTGTGATATGTAATACAGGTGAAGTCTTTTTTTATCCTAGCTGTTGTGCTTCTCTCGTGACAAGCATTGCACCTTGCTTGAGTGTAGTCTTCACAGAGGAGTAGAGTGCTGCACATCCAAGGGAAGAAACATGCACTGGGTGGTTTCCTTTCTGCCTCAACCAAGTATTAGGAAATCTGGCACATAGCTTATATACAATGTTTTAATAAAAATAGGGTTGTTTGGGCTTTGCAGATTGTGTGTCTGTCAGGTTTTTTTCAATGATGTGGCTAACTGGACATTTAAATATTTGTATATCACTTAAAAGGGTTTAGAGAATACTATTTAAAAGAAATCTCGAGGTTCACACTTACTTGCCATGCTCTACAGTTTACAAAGTTTTATTTATCTTTTGACTTTCTCTGCATCCACCTCATAAGTTACATTGAAGTGAGGATCTTATGACTCTTCGTTCTTTATGTTTTTTTTTAATAACTCATTGGAAAGCAAGGCTGAAGCATAGATTTTATTTCCTTTTATTTGCATGAAATTATAAAATAAGGATGTTGGTGGTAATATATGTTTGTTAGGAAACAGGGAAGTGGGGATAACAGTGGCCTGTAAAACTCTGTGCTAGATTGAAGGAATTGGATAATAAATTATGTATTTCCAGTATGTTTTCTGTCTCTAAGCTTATCATAAACTGCAACTGGGTATGAGTATTCTTTGGATTTTATTTTTACAGGATGAAGGAGTTGTTAAAGAAATTCCCATTACTCATCATGTTAAGGAAGGATATGAGAAAGCAGACCCTGCACAGTTTGACTTGCTCAAGGTTCTTGGTCAGGGATCCTTTGGAAAGGTAATGAATGCTTTTTTCCACATTTGTTTCTCTTCTAAACACAAAGCAAAAAAGTGTACACATAGATAGAAATCTGTTAATTGTGCAGTTTCTATACTTATCAAAGGATATGCACAGATAACTTCCCAATTTTACTCATTTTATTTCTATTGTATTTTTGGTCCCATTTATTTATACTTCTTTATAACAATCAAAGTTTTCCAATCCCTTGAGCTCATGTATCTCTCTAGAACAAAATATAGCAGACTATTTATTAGCTGTCTAAATCAAGGTAGTTTGGTTTTGGTAAAAAAAAAAAAAGTTGTTTCCCTGTTCACATGCTAACATGATCATAGCTTGTTCTCTCCTGGTGATTTCATCTATGTTCCTTAGCTCTATCACAGAAGTTAGAATGTATGTATCAATTCATGTATAAATTCATGAATTCATCTATCATCTGCTAGAGCAGTATGTGTATAAAGTATAGCAAGGGTAGGTACTGAGTAATAATTACTATGTGAACCTCCTTCCTTTCAAAACGCTTAAATTTCATGGGAGAAAGCAAAATTGAGAAACATTATCTGTGACACTCGTTATTAAAATTGTTTATTAAGTGCTCAATGGCATGCAATTTTTGCAAAAGAATAATGTAGGTCTGCTTCCTGACTTTTGTGTACCTAACATCTAATACACGAAAATCATTACACACACACACAGTAACAGCCTTTAGGAAAATGTCAACAAAAACAATTTTTTAAATTATTTATTTTTATTGTTTATGCTCTTACAGTTGTTCCTGCTTTTTCTGCCTTTCCCCACCTCCAGCCAGCCCCACTCTCTCTCTTCCCTAAGTCAATCCCCATATTGTTGTCCATGTCCACATAACAACAGCAATTTAAGGGAAAAAGAGGAGAAACTACTGATTCTATGGTGGCTGAGATTTCATTTCAAAGGAAAAGAGTAAACCAGTGGAGTAGTGATTTATTATGCCCTGAAACATTTTAAGAGAAAGATACTTATTGAATACCCCATGCATGCCAAACAGTTGCTAAAGCAGTGTTGGTAAATTTAAAATAGACATTAATCGTCTTAAAGTAGCCCAATGTCTATATGGTATTGATATAACAGCTAAAGTAGAGAGAAAATTTTCCAGGACACAAAAAGGACAAATTAAAGTGGATTATAGTTCAACAATGAATTGGTACAGGAGACACAGGAAGACAAGGAGATAGGACTTGAATAGTTATCCTGGGGAGACTATAACTAGAAGGAGCTTTTAAAAGATTGTGTGTGTTGGGGATGTTTATAGAATTGACCTGTAGAGTAGGTGTGTGCATTCTGCACACCTTTACTTTAAAAAGGTTTTAAAAATGTAATACTCATTTAACTATTTACATTATATTTCTGTAATATTAATTTTAGACTATAGATGAAGTTCTTTCTTATCCCAAATGTATATGTGCTTAAATACCAACTTAAATAAGATCATACCAGGCAAATATTTCAAGCCACTAAAAGTAATTGTATATATTTATTTACATGTATATTTATTTATATCCAGCTTTGTTTCTGAAAGCATTTAACACTTTTATAGATGAATGGTAAATAAAATAAAATAACTGGAGAAGATGATGGAAGCAGGAAAACTAGACCAGGAAAGATTAGATGAAGCCAGAAATACACTCTGTTGTTCACAAATGCATGGCCTAGAAGTAGGACAAAAATGAAGATTTAAAATTTCTGGCAGCCATTATAAAGAAACTGATGTTTAACTGTATGATTATTTGACAGTACCTTCAATGTACAAGGAGATGAAACAGACCAGAGAAGTTTTTCTCATGGGTCTTCTTTATAAGGAGAATACAGTATAATATAATGAAATGTGTTCAATAACATTTTCACTTTAAATATAGCAACATTCTGACAAGTTGTCAATGTAGTCCTTAAATTCAGGAAACACTCAGCTTTGTCTGTGCTTTAACAAGTATATCATAGAAGCCTTTGTAAAATCCGAAATACTAAAGTACAGAATAGTGATCTTTATGCAATTCATCAACCAAAGAAATATTAAGAAAGTAGCTTTTTTTCTTCCCAGCATGTGAACATGCTCGCTTGTCAGTATTACATCATTTGTGTAGGCATTGTGTGGGTGTGACTTGTTATATGCTGAACCTATTTAGGAATTTGGCCAAGGCTGTGAATCAGAAAGGTGTAGGAGCAATTCCAAGAAATTTTGGGCTGCAGCCTTATTTAACTTTTTATGCAAAAGTTCATTGTTAAAACACAATAAAAGGAATTTTAGCCTATATAAAGCCTTGAAGCATTAAGTATCTTTATAGTCCATTTAATAGGGGAAAATTCTAATCATTTGTAAAATTGTACTTTAAGGAAGCATGCATTATCATCATGAAAGATGAATATAAAATTCTGTACTAAATGCATTAAGTATAATGCTATTATCATTTATGTTGTATGGACTGAAATGTAGTGTATCAAACTACTTACATTAATTATTTTAAAACAATCACAAATAGGGATGCTTCATCAATAAAAAGCTTGTATGCATGGCTAAAGAAAACATCAGCAAAATGAAAAGGGAACCAACTGTATGGAAAATATATTTGCAAATTATACCTTGGACATGGGTTTGATCTCCAAATATGTAAAGAACTCACACAATTCCACTCCAGAAAGACAAACAACCCAATTACAAAATGGGCAAAGGACCAGAACAGACACTTCTCCAAGGAGGACATACAGAGGGCCCAGAAACATATGAAAGGATGCTCAGCATCCCTGGCCATCAGAGAGATGCAAATTCAAACCACAATGAGATACCACTTCACAGTAGTGAGAATGGCCATCATAAACAAATCAACAAACAAGTGCTGTCAGGGTTATGGAGAAAAGGGAACCCTAGTGCACTGTTGGTGGGAATGCAGTCTGGTGCAGCCTCTGTGGAAAACAGTGTGGCACTTCTTCAAAAACTAAAGATGGAACTGCCTTTTGACCCAGCAATGCCCCTGCTGGGATTATACCCTAAGAATTCTGAAACACCAATCCAAAAGAACCTAAAACACAATGAAATAAAACACATTAATACCTGTTTGAAACTGGAACACTAGCCTTCCTTGTATTTCATATGCTAAGGCATATGTAGACAAAGCATACATTTTAACATCCTTGGATTATGCAATATTTTGGCTTTCGCAATAGTAAAAACTTTAAGTACAGGACTTAAAATGAATTTCTGAGAATACTAAACCCTTCTCCTGTTAAGTAATTGATTCATTATAAAAAAACTAGCTGAAAAAACATGCTTATATCTTAAAATTTCTTGTAGTTGGTATTTTGTCTTTAATCATTGTTAAAGCTGGGTGTTTTTTTGATTGTCTTCCACAAACACTGAGTAATTGTTAATGGAAAATATAAAAGTCGACTTCCAGACAAGATGGAGCAGTAGGTAGACACACTTTGCCTCCTCACACAACCAAAAGAAGGACAACGACCAATTTAAAAATAAAAAACAACCAGAACTGCCAGAAAATCGAACTGTATAGAAGTCTCACAACCAAGGAGTTAAAGAAGAAACATCGGTCCAGACTGGTAGGAGGGGTAGAGATAGGCAGCCAGGGCAGAGAGGACTCATGGCAAGGCAGCAGATGGAGGACTGGGCAAAGCTGAAGCTGGTGCAGCTGGCATTCCCACATTTGCGTGCAGATAAACCAGGAGGAACAACTGGGGATAAAAACAGACCACGAAACCCAGCGTTCTAGCACAGGGACATAAAGCCTCAAAACCTCTGACTAAAAAAACCTGTGGGGGTTCCAGCAGCAGGAGAAACTCCCAGCCTCACAGGAGAGTTCTTTGGAGAGACCCACAGGGTCCTAGAATGTACACAAAACCACCCATCTGGGAGTCATCACCAGAAGGGCCCAATTTGCTTGTGGGTAGCAGAGGAAGTGACTCAAAGTCAGCTGAGAGCTGAGCAAGTGGCATTGTTCCCTCTCAGACCCCTCCCCCACATACAGCATCACAAAGCAGCCATGTGGGTTGCCCTGCCCTGGTGAACACCTAAGGCTTTGGCCCTTACTATGCAACAGATACGCTGAGGAAAAAAAAAATGGCCCAAATGAAAGAACGGATCAAAGCTCCAGAATAAATACAACTAAGCGATGAAGAGACAGCCGACCTATCAGATGCACAGTTCAAAACACTGGTAATCAGGATGCTGACAAATGGTTTTGTATAGTCACAAAGTAGAGGAAAAACTGAAGGCTATGAAAAGTGAAATAAAGGCAAATGTACAGCTAAACAACAGTAAAGGGAATGAAACTGCGACTCAAATAAACAGTTTGGACCAGAAGGAAGAAATAAACATCCAACCAGAACAGAATGAAGAAACAAGAATTCAAAAAACATCAGGAGAGGCTTAGGAACCTCCAAGACAACTTTAAACATTCCAACATCTGAATCATAGGGGTGCCAGAAGGAGAAGAGGAAGAGCAACAAGTGTAAAAGTTATTTGAACAAATAATGAAGGGAAGCTTCCCCAATCTGGCAAAGGAAAGAGACTTCCAGGAAATCCAGGAAGCCCAGGGAGTCCCAAAGAAGTTGGACCCAAGGAAGCACACAGCAAAGCACATCGTAATTACTTACCCAAGATTAAAGAGAAGGAAAGAATCTTAAAAGCAGCAAGGGAAAAGGAGAGAGTTATGTGCAAAGGAGTTCCCATAGGACTGTCAGCTGATTTCTCAAAAGAAACCTTGCAGGCAAGAAGGGACCAGAAAGAAGTATTTGAAGTCATGAAAGGCAAGGACCTACATGCAAGATGACTCTATCCAGCAGAGCTATCATTTAGAATGGAAGGGCAGATCAAGTGCTTCCCAGACAAGATAAAGTTAGAGTTCATTATTACCATGTCCTTATATATGAAATGTTAAAGAGACTTATCTAAGAAAAAGATAAAAAATATGAACAGTAACATGACAACAAACTCACAACTATCAACAGCTGAATGTAAAAACAAAAGTGAAGCCCTGGCTGGCGTAGCTCAGTGGATTGAGCGCGGGCTGCGAACCAAAGTGTCGCAGGTTCGATTCCCAGTCAGGGTCCATGACTGGGTTGCAGGCCATGACCCCCAGCAACCGCACATTGATGTTTCTCTCTCTCTCTCTCTCTCTCTCTCTCTCTCTCTCTCTCTCTCTCTCTCTCTCTCTCTCCCCCTTCCATCTCTAAAAATAAATAAAATCTTTAAAAACAAAAAACCCCCCACAAAAGTGAACTAAGCAAACAACGAGAACAGGAACAGAATCACAGGAATGGAGATCACATGGAGGGTTATCAGCTGGGATGGGAGGGAAGGGGGATGGGGGAAAAGGTACAGGAAAAAAGTAGCATAATTGGTAGGTACAAAGTAGATGGGAGGGAGTTAAGAATAGTGTTGGAAAAGTATGTCGAGCAGCCAAAAAACTTATATGTGCAACCCATGGACATGAACTAAGGGGGGAATGTGGGTGGAAGGGAGTGTGCAGGGCAGATTGGAATAAAGGGGAGGGGGAACAGGGCAACTGTAATAGCATAATCAATAAAATATATTTAAAATAAAGAAAATATAAAAGTCTA
Source organism: Phyllostomus hastatus (assembly GCF_019186645.2). Taxonomy (NCBI): domain Eukaryota; kingdom Metazoa; phylum Chordata; class Mammalia; order Chiroptera; family Phyllostomidae; genus Phyllostomus; species Phyllostomus hastatus. The sequence goes on along the minus strand of NW_025333909.1, from coordinate 7,896,533 downwards.
TATCATCAAGAGAAATGTATATTGGAATAACTCACTTATTTCTGTTGTGGACAGTTTCCAATAATTGGATTAGAATGAATGAAAATAAACCTCTCTGATCAGGATAGATATGTTTTTATATACAGTAATTTGAAGCCATGCAACTTCTGTAGTTGATCATCAGGAAAAGAGCTGAGTAACATGTGTTTTTTTTTTGCTAGGAAAGTTCACCCTTAATACCTCAAAAGAACAAATCCTGTGATGAACAAATAAACAGTTACTTCTCTAGTCTGTGAATGATGGCAACATATGAATAGAACTTGCTAGATTTGGAGCCCTGGCTGGTGTGGCTCAGTTGGCTGGAGCATTGCCCCATAAACTGAAAAGCTGAGAGTTCAGTTCCCAGTTAAGGTGCCTACGAGAAGCAACCAGTCAACATTTCTTTCTCCCATTGAAGTTTCTTTATCTCCCTCTGTATCTCCTTCCCCCCACTTCCTTTCTCTCTAAAATCAATAATCATGTCCTCACGTGGGGATTTAAAAAAGAAGTTGCTAGAGTTGGGGAGACATGTTGAAGCAGTGAACAGCTTATACCAATTATTTTTTTAAAAGATTTTATTCATCCATTTCTAGAGAGGGGAGGGAGGGAGGGAGGGGGAGAGAGAGAGAGAGAGAGAGAGAGAGAGAGAGAGAGAAATATCAATGTGCGGTTGCTGGGGGTTATGGCCTGCAACCCAGGAATGTACCCTGGCTGGGAATCGAACCTGGGACACTTTGGTTCCCAGCCCACGCTCAATCCACTGAGCTACGCCAGCCAGGGCATACCAATTATTTTTAAAACCCCATTTTACTGATAACTCTTATAAAACCGCAGTCTATTCATATTTTTCTTTATAACAGGCTTTTAAAAACTTAACTTTCCATGAGTCATAATATTATTTAAGCTTGATTGGTAACTTTAAAGAGTTTAACTTTCATTTGTTTATTGAGCTAATTTGTCATCATGATTCTTTTAAAAAATATTTATTTATTTTTAGAGAGGGGAAGGGAGGGAGAAAGAGAGGGAGAGAAACATCTATGTGTGGTTGCCTCTTGTGTGTCCCCTACTGGCCTGCAAGCCAGGCATGTGCCCTGACTGGGAATCGAACCAGTGACTCTGTGGTTCACCGGCCAGTGCTCAATCCACTGAGTTATACCAGCCAGGGCTCATCATGATTCTTTTTACCAAGCAGATACATAAGAATTGTACCTGATTTATTATTAGAAATTAACATGCCTGGTGACTTCTAGAATGGACCAATAAGGAAGTAGAAATGATGATATCAAATTAACAGGCACTACAATGGTTTCTCTGTATTAAGTTAACAAAACGGAGCTCCTTTAGCTTGAATTAATTTTTATGTTATTTATCTTTTACATCAAAAACTTCTCATAGTCCATACCATATCACCTATTTAATTTTTTTATAATAGTATGTATGAAAGTGTGGTTTAATAAATGAATAAAAATGAGAAAGTATTAACAGTATATAATTTATAGGGAAAGGTACATATCTTTATGAAATTAAAAATATAAGGACATATGTATGTGTTAATATATGTACAGCAAAAATGACTTGAAAGTAAATTTTACTTTTTAAAAATTCTCCTATTAGGTTTTTCTTGTTAGAAAGAAGACTGGTCCTGATGCTGGGCAGCTTTATGCAATGAAGGTGTTAAAAAAAGCTTCTTTAAAAGGTAGAAAATTGGAAAGCTTATTAAAATAAAATTTGGTAAAACTTGTTTTAAGAAATATACTGTGTATTGCTTGCGCAGGTTCAGTAGATTTAGTTTTCTTTTTTCTTTTTTAAATTAAGTTTATTGGGGTGGCATTGGTTAATAAAATTGTATAGGTTTCAAGTGTACAGTTCTGTGAGATGTCACCCAAAGTCAGATCTTCTTCCATCATTATATATTTGAGCCCTTTACTCTTTACTACCCTTCTACCTGCTTCCCTCTGGTAGCCACCATACTGTTGTCTGTGTCTATGAGTTTTTGTTTGCTTTTCTTCTTCATTCATTTGTTGCTCAGTTTTATATCCCACATATAATTAAAATTATATGGTTCTTGACTTTTCTTGTCTCTGACTTAGTTTTTTTTCAGTTAGTAATCATTACAGTTTTGTAGCTAGGAATTGCTATTTCTAGGGTTGATATGTCTTAATTTAGTGAGAGTATACCTTGATAAAAATTTAATGGTATAAAAAGTGACACATTTTATTTAATATGAATTTATTTTGTTAAGTGATATTCTTTTATTTTTTTCTGTTCCATCTGTGTGCGTATTACCTATTGACTGCACAACTGCTTGCATACAATTTTTATATTACTGTCTTGTAGGCTCTGATAAAAAATAGCACTGTATATAGTTTTAATTACTAAACTCATTTGAACAATTAGAAATTAATAAACAATAAATGCATATTAGTCATATACCTGTTTATGTCACTTTACCCCATCTTGAGTTGTAAACTAATTTATTGGCTTTCTGAGAATATGGTAATTACTGTTAAAGAATATATAGACTTCATATTTAGGTACTTATAAAGTTGTATTTCATATTTTTATTTTGTGTGTGATGAATGTTATAGGATCTCTATGGAAATTATATATAATAGTAATATATTCTAACCCTCTGTAATTTTTAGTTAGAGACAGAGTTCGGACAAAGATGGAGAGAGATATACTGGTGGAAGTAAATCATCCATTTATTGTCAAATTGCATTATGGTATGTCATCTCTTTTTTTCAACTTTATTTATTTTATTTTTAGAAAGAGGGGAAGGGAGGGAGAAAGAGAGGGAGAGAAACATCAATGTGTGGTTGCCTCTCACGTGGCCCCCACTGGGGATCTGGCCTGCAACCCAGGCATGTGCCCTGACTGGGAATCAAACTAGCAACCCTTTGGTTCACAGCCCAGCACTCAATCCACTGAGCTACACCAGCCAGGGCACAATCTCTGCTCTTAAGAAATGTATAATTATACAGAATACAGATGTGTGAACAAATTGTACAAATCAAATGGAATGAGTACCATAAGAGAAACATAAATAAAGTCCAGTGAGATCTCAAAAGTGGTAGCTAGTAATGATTATTGGGAAGAGGGTAAGGATGCTATAGGGAAATGTGAAAAATAGTAAATCCTTAGTAGTGGAAACTTTAATAGATAAAGCAAGGAGGCAGCATTTTGGCTGAGCTTGAAAGAATTACTATATTTTCAATAGGTAGGGATGCAGAGTTCAGGCATAGCAGTATAACATGATGTTCAATAAAGCAAGAAAATTTAGGGTGGTAGAAGTTTCTGTGTAAAGCCAGATCCAAAGTTGATTATGTTCTGGGAAGGGTTTTATAGCTTATTTTAACAGCAGATCTAATTTTGACATAATGTTATCCAATAATAGACCATATGAGTAAATGCTGAATTGCCATATTATGTTTGGGGATACAATTCTAAACATATATCCTAATTTGAAAGTATACTAAGCTTTTTAAGACTTTAAGATTGTTCTGTTACTATATTCTGTTTTCCGACTAGCCTTTCAGACTGAAGGGAAGCTGTATTTAATACTGGATTTTCTCAGGGGAGGCGATGTCTTCACAAGATTATCCAAAGAGGTATTTGTTTGTTAATCTTTACTGTATTGTCTTAAAGCAAAGATGAAAAAATTACTTTGGTTTTTTCCTATAGAAAGTTTAAATGATAATTATTCTGTTTGTTTCATTGCATAGTATTTAGTGCATATGCCAATTAATGGCATTTTCTGTGCCTGTTATTTAGATCACCTCAGTATGCTACTCATTATTTTCTTAGGCACAAGATCAATTAAATAACTGGATGAAACATAAGAGCAAGCCTAGCTCTTTGGCTACACAAGCTACCAAAATGCCTCTGGGAGTAGTATTTAAATTATTTATGTTTAAAACAGTTTTATGGTGGTATAATTGACACACAATAAACTATGTGTATTAAAGCACACGCTTTCATAAATTTTCACCTTTGTATATACCTATGAAACCATCATCACAATCAAAATAATTAGCTTATCCATCATCCCAACAGTTTTCTTGTGCCTCATGATAAAGCTTTTCTGTTTGGTTTGTATTTTCTAGGACATCATATAAATGGAATCCTATAGTATGTATTTTTTGTCTGACTTATTTCACTCAGCATAATTATTTTGAGATTCATCCATGTTGTTACATGTACCAATAGTTTATTCATTTTTATTCCTTAGTAATATTCCAGTGTATGGATACATTACGACTTGTTTATTCATTCAAGTGTTAAGCAATATTTGACTTGTTTGCAGTTTTTGGATATTACTAATAAAGCTGCTACAAATAGTCACATACAAATGATTGTATGGACATATGTTTTCATTTTTATGGTTAAATATCTAGAGTATAATGACTAGGTTATATATATTTAAATTTTTTTTTATCATTCAAGTACAGTTGTCTCCATTTTCCCAGCACCACTCTTCCCTGCCCCACCCACCCCCATCTCCCACCCTTAATCCTACTCCCCTTTTGGCTTTGTCCATGGGTCCTTTATACATGTTCCTTGATGACCCTTCCCCTATATTTATATATAAATAAATTTGTAAATATATGTATGTGTATAAATATATTTTCATAGTTTACATTAGGTTTTATTCTTGGTGTTATACGTTCTGTGGGTTTGGAAGGATGTTTAATGACGTGTATCTATCATTATAGCATCATATAGAGTAGTTTCACTGTCCTAAATATCTTCCACGTTCTACTTATTCATCCGTCTTTCTTCCCAATCATGAGTGGGTTATATAGTAGATGTATGTTTTAACTTATTTTAAAGACACTGGTAAACTGATTTCCAAAGTGGTTATATAATTTTTACATTCCTACAAGCAGCATTATGATCCTCAGTTCCTCCACATCCTTGCCAGCATTTGGTGTGGTCAGTCTTGTTTTAATTATGGCCATCTCATAAGTACGTGCCAGTACCTTGTGGTTTTGAATTTTATTACCCTAAAGATGAACGACGTTGAGCATCTCTCTGTGCACGTATTTGACATCTGTGTATCCTCTTTGATAAAAAGGCCGTTTAAGTCTTTGGCCCATTTTTTATTGGTTTGTTTCTTACTAAGTTTTGAGTCTTCATATATTTTGGGTGGTAACTCCTTCATCATATATGTTGTTTGCCAATATCTTCCTCTGGTCCATGGTTTGTCTTTTTATGCTCTTTAACAGTGTCTTTCTGAAAGCAGAAGTTCTTAATTTTGATGAAGTCTGATTTATGGGGTTTTTTTTTAAACTTTAATACAAATATACATGTAGGAAAATGTGAATGTCCTCCTTATCCCCTAATTCACTTTCATTCCCACTTCCTGGACTTTTCCTGCTTTACAGTTTGTTGTTGTTGTTATTGTTGTTGTTGTTGTTGTTGTTCCTGCTTTACAGTTTGTTGTTGTTGTTGTTGTTGACACTGTTACAGATGTCCCCTGTTTTCCTCCCTTTTGTCCAATTCCACCGAGCCTCCACTCCCCTCCTCTGGCCTTCACCACACTATTGTCTGTGTTCAAGGGCTATGAATATATGTTTTTTTAATGAATTATGTTTTGATGTCCTGTTTAGAGAATACTTGCCTAATACCGCATCACAAAGGTTTTCTCCTCTTTTACAGTTTTAGGTTTTACATTTCAGTTTACATACCATTTGAATTCATTTTTGTATTGGTGATATGTATGTGTTGTAGCTGAAGTGCTTTTTTATACAAGGTGGAACAAAAGTAGGTTTACAGTTACTTGTGTGGAAAATAACAATAATTAATAAATAACAATACAACAACAAACTTTGTTTTGCATACTTACAACAGTAAACTTACTTTCGCCCACCATGTATATAGATATTCATTGTTCTACCATCATCTTTGCAAAAAACTGTGCTTTCTTCACTGAATTACCTTGCATTTTTGTTGAAAATCAATTGACTGAAATATGAAGGTATACGAGGTCTGTCCAGAAGGTATCCAGTTGTATACTATGAAAAAGAGACATTTATTAAAGAAGATACACAATACCAGAAACAGTGTACATAGGACAATGACACCTCAGTCCCCTTCAAAGTAGCAGCCCTGGCACCTCACACAGTTCTCCCAATTGCCATCAGCTGCCCTGTCGTATTTTCCTGGATCTCATCGATGGTCTGAAATCTCTTCCCTTTCAAAGGTGATTTTAGTTTTGGGAAAAGCCAGAAGTTGTAGGGGCCAAGTCTAGGCTGAAGGTGGGCTAAGTCACCTGGGTGATTTGATGTTTCACAAAAAAACTGTACATGAGAAGTGATACGTGAGTGGTACCGTTGTTGCGACGAAGCTGCCAATCACCAGTTGCTCATAGCTATGGCCTTTTGAATCATCTCAATAATTTCTGTGGAAGAATGCTCAAGCTTAACACAAATTGGATGCAGATTAGTTGTTCTGCTTGCTCAGTCATTTTGAATGCCACAGCCACACAGTACACATGCTCACTCAACGATGTCCACCACCCCCACTGACTGGTACAGTGTAGTCACCATTGTTCACACGTGCGCATTCCAGTCTGCTCTCTTTACTGCCAGGTTACAATGACGTCACACAAACCATTCTCATTATATTAACAATGGCTGAACTTTCTCTGGACAGACCTTGTATTTCTAGACACTTTACCTATTCATCTTTCTTTATGCTAATTACATATTTTTAATTAAATTTATTGGTGTGACATGGGTTAATAAATTTATGTACGTTTCAGGTGTACAGTTCTATAATATATCATTTGTGTATTGCACTGGCCGTTCACCACCCCAAGTCAGGTCTCCTTCCATCACCATTTATCCCCTCTTTACCATCTTCAACCTCCTCCTACCCCTTTCTGGCTGGTAATTACCATGCTGTTATCTGTCTATGAGTGGTTTTTTTTTTTTTTGGCTTAATCCCCTCAGCCTTTTCACCAAGCCCCCCCCAACCTCCCTCCCCTCTAACACCTATCAGTCTGTTCTCCACCTCTGAGTCTGTTTCTATTTTGTTAGTTTATTTTATTAGAGTCCACATATAAATGAAATCATCTGGTACTTGCCCTTTTCTGACAGGCTCATTTCACTTAGCTTTATGCTCTTTAGGTCCATCCATGCTGGACCTAAAATTTCCTTCTTTTTATGGTCAAGTAGTACTCCATTTTGTAAATGTACCACAGTTGTTTTATCCACTCATCTACTGATGGACACTTGGGCTGCTTTCAAATCTTGGCTATTATAAATTACACTGCACTGAACATAGGCATGCATGTTCAAATTAATATTTCAGGTTTCTTCAGATATATTCATGAAGTAGAATCTCTGGGATGTAAGGCAATTCAATTTTTAATTTTTTGAGATAACTCCATACTGGTTTTTGTAGAGGCTGCACCGGTCTGCATTCCCACCAATAGTGCACTAGGGTTCCCTTTTTTCCACATCCTCTCCAGCACTTGTTTATTTATTGATGGTGGCTATTCTGACAGGTGTGAGATGATATATCATTGTGGTTTTAATATGCATTTCTCCGATGATTAATGACGTTGAGCATTGTTTTATATGTCTATGGGCCCATCTGTATGTCCTCTTTGGGGAAGTGTCTGCTCAGGTCCTTTGTAGATATTTTAATTCGATTCTTTGTTTTCTTGGTGTTGAGTTGTATATGTTTTTAAATATATTTTGGAAATTAATTTCCTATCAGGTGTATCATTGGCAAATATGTTCTCCCATTTAGTGGGTTTTCTTTTAATTTTGTTAATGGTTTCCTTTGCTGTGCAAAAACTTTTTGGTTTGATGTAGTCCCATTTCTGTATTTTTCCTTTTGTTTCCATTGACTGAGAAAATCATAACAAATATATCTTCCAGAAATGTCTGAGATTTTGCTACCTGTTTTCTTCTAGGACTTTTATGGTTTTCAGTCTAACATTTCAGTCTTCAATCCATTTTGAGTTTATACTGTGTATGGTGTAAGAAGGTGGTTTAGTTTCAATTTTTTTTGCAAGAATCTGTCCAATTTTCCCAACCCCATTTATTGAATAGACTATCTTTACCCCATTGTATGTTTTTGTCTCTTTTCTAAAATATTAATTGACCGTAAAGGTGTGGTTTATTTCTGGTCTCTCTATTCTGTTCCTTTGATCTATATCTCCGTTTCAATGCCAGTACCGTGCTGTTTTGATTACTATAGCCTTGTAGTGCAGTTAATAGCAGGTAGCATGATTTTTCCAACCTCATTTTTCTTTCTCAAGATTGCTGTGGCTATTCCGGCTCTTTTGTGGTTCCATATCAATTTTTGGAAGATCTTATCTAGTTATGTGAAATAAACCATCGGTATCTTGATAGGAATTATGTTGAATCTCTCGGTTGCTTTCAGTTCTATGGACATTCTTAAGATGCATATTAATCCTTTCTATAAATGCGGTATATGCTTCCACTTATTTGTATCTACTTCAGTATCTTTCTTCAGTGTCTTACAATTTTGTGAGTATGGGTATTTTACATCCTTGTTTTAATCATTTCCTAGGTATTTTATTTTTTGATGCAATTGTAAATGGGATTGTTTTCTTAATTTCTCTTTCTGACAGTTCATTATTGGTGTATTAAAAAAACCAACTGATTTCTGGATACTTATTTTATATCGTGTTACTTAATAGAATTCATTTTTTATCCATTCTGGTAGTTCCTTGGAGGAATCTTTAGGGTTCTCTATGCACAATGTCATGTCATATGCAAATTATGTCTCACCCCTCTCTGCACTGCTGCTTGAAACAAAGTCTTTCCAGGTAGCAAGCTAGCACAGATGTAGGGCTTATCTCGTTTGTTTCCCATCTGTTAGTATTCACTGTCCTTTTGTTGCCTGATGTTTAATGTCTTGAAAAGTGTCATTTCATATATTTTGTCCTGTTCTTTACTGGTTTCAGGTGGGAAAGTAAAGCCTGTCCTTGTCTCCTTCATTTTGTTTTCAAGTGGTAGTTTGTGGGTAGCACTTTAAATTGGGTGAATGTGGTTCAACATCTCACTTGCAGAATTAAACTGTTGAGTGTGGGGGAGCTACTGTTGATTCCCAGAACTTTGGAATTGCTGTTTTAAAAGAAGTGTGCTTCTGGGATGCTACCCAGTGTTAAGTGGCTAAGATCTCTGGTTTATATATGTCTCCCTCTAGTGCAGACCATGCCATGCATGCACATAGACTGTGATCTTGGTATATTGTTTACTATAGAACAGAATTCAGTTTGTGGTAGTGTCTGTCTAGGGCCCCCTTCCAAGGAGGGTCTTTAAAGGACCTTGTTAAAAGCTGGTCCCAAGACATAGAGGGACAAACAGTTATAACAAGGCTCCAGTATTCATGAACTCTTTAGTTAGAGTGTAGAACTTTCAATAATGTGTTTGAGAATCCTTGTAGTCATTTCTAATTTTCTTTTAAACTCTTCAGACCTCCATTCTCGATGTGGGACTATCTAAACCCATACTAGCACAGAGATGCAGTCAGTAAGTTTTGATTCCTAAGTCTGGAATATTAGGTAAGAGCAAGCATTTTAAATGCATTTCCCAAAAGACAATAAATTAGTATATTCATTGAACAGGCTTTGAAAAATGATTTAATGGTTACCTCTATAGACAGCTTATTAATAAGTTGTTTATTGGTTATACTTCACTTGTGTATTCAGACAACTGTTATATCATCCAAAATAAGGACTTATTATTTATGCCTTAGAAAAAGATTTTTAAAAATTACATGTTTTACATGTTAAAGGATTTTATAATGTGCCTCATGTGTATTTTAGAGTGAACAGTATCTCCTTAAATTTCTCTTGTCCAAAATACACATGCACACAAACACACGAAAGTCTTAGGTTATGCCCTACTTTGCTAATATAAAGAAAATGTATTGGGATAAGTGACTGATGATGGTAATGTTGCCAATTCTTTACTTTATAGGCTTAAGAAATTCCAAACAGATTCCCAATAGGAATTTTTATTTGTTTGAAATTGACAGAATGATTTTGCCGCCTTTTCTGGAGAAGTCAACAAATTAAAAGAACTAAGACATTTTAAAAATAAAGAATACTCTTTTCTTGCTCTGCCTTTTGTTTTAAACTTTATAAACCTACTGTTATAAGCAAATCATAGTATCAACAGAAGAGTAGACACATACTGTATAGCCCAGGAATATTCTGGTATATATGACTTACCATATGTTATTAAGCTAGAGAAAGAATCAGAAGTTAATGGCAAAGAGATTGATTGTTCAGTAAACATGTGCATGAAAAATTGGTTCAATATTACAGAAATATCATTCTATTTATTTACTTTTACTTTATTTTTGTTGACACTATTACACACAAAAAATCATTTTAAATAGTCATCTGTACCCAAAGATAAAATTGACTTTTGTTAAAATACTAAGTCTGGGGAAATAATTATCCTAAAAGCAAATGTAGCTGAATATATAGTAAACCATTGAATGGAGGTCTTTTTAATCATTAAAGTAATGAAGGAAATTACAGAGAAATGATATATAACTGACTACATAAAATTGTGAATTATTGAACATCAAAAACCATCACAAATTTGGGGAAAATACTAACAAATAATATATAATGGAGAACTGACATTTTTAGTATTTAAAAGCCTTGCACTAATTGGAAAAACATTTAATTCAATACTAGAAGATATGTAAAAACATTACTGATAATTCATTAAAACAATAATCCACTAGTGTGAAGAAAATGTGTAGCCTAAAAATAAAAATGTAAATTAAAACAATTGATGCCATTTTTAAAATTCACATTTGAAAAGATTTTAAAAAGGGCAATCTTCAGTGCTATTGTGGATGTGGTAAGAAAAATGCTTTTATAAGCTGCTAATGGGAGTGGGAATTATTGTAACCTTTTTGGAAAATAATTTTGTTTTATTTATCAAGAATCTTGGACAATTTAGTCTCTTTGACCCAGCATTTCTTGTTTTATTTCTCAGGAACCCATACTGGAGACATAATCATAAATATAAATGCATGTTGAATAATTGAATGCATAAATGCATATTGAAAAATATGTGTGCATATTGAATATTTATCTAAAATAATAAAAAACTGAATATAACCTAAATATAGGTAAATTATGGTAAATCAGTATGTTGATATTATAACACTATTGAAACTTCTTTATAAGTTTTAAAGATATGGGACAATGCTTATAATATAATAAGTAGGGGGAAAGGAGTACTAAAAACCATTGGTGTGTATATGTATATATGCATATGTATATATCCATATATATGTACATATATAGTTTGATCTCAAATGTGTTAAAACACATATACTCATACACACATGTATACATACATACATACATGATTTGGGGATAAGACAGCAAAAGAATAGCAGTGCTTATCCCAAGGTACTAGGGTTTTAGGTTAATTTCATTTTTAGGGTCATTTATGATAGAATGATTATTGAATAGGAAAAAATTAATGGTGATGAACCTAAAACTTAAAAAAAAGTTGTGACATAACATATGGTAGAAGCCGCTTATGGGGAAGAGGTAGTTCTTAGGGAGAAGTATTTCTGAGTTCAAATCCTGGGCCTGCTCTTTTATTCTGGGCAAATTAGTTTCATCACTGAATGTAAAGTGATGATGATACTTATCTCATAGCATTGTTTGGAGGACTGTAATAACCTAATAAATGTAAAGTGACTGGCACATAACTTCTACTTAGTAAGTTTCTTATATACATGCATCATGAGGCTTTCCACAGAGACACCTTTATGACAAGATAATATGCTTGCCATAAACTGCAACCTAGGCATAGTTTCTTTAATTTAGAGTTTGAAAGATTTTTGCTTAGATTTTTCTTATGTGTTAGGTTTCAATGAACATTTTATTAGCCTTCCTCAGAAGTTAAATAAGTAACAAATATTTTTATTCTTAATAAAATATCAAGTGAAAATGATGTTCTCATACTTTTAGCATTATATTAAATGAGCTCTCTTGAAACTTAGATAATGAACAGTCATTTTATTTAAATCATTTTTAAAAATAGAGTATCAAAATTTATATTTCACTGCTCCTCCTCTGCAAATTTACTAGTAACCCGAGTCTGCATCGTGTAATTCAGTGACCATAACACTAAATGGGCAAGTCAGTTATAAAATCTTTATGATATTTCACTCAAGTTTTACCCTTTCCTAATAATCTGCAAATTTCTTGAATGAAAATAACCAATTTCTAGACAAGTTATTTGTTTTGCCAATTGGACGCCTTTGATAACTTTAAAAATTACATCTAATGGTTGAGTAGTGCTAAATTTTGTGTGTACATTAACACTTAGGAAAGAATATAGACATAAATCTGTAATAATACCTCATGGTTGCACACATAGCATTTTACAATGTGTGAAGTTTTTTCCCACATAAACTACTTTGACACCATAACCTTCTTAGACAGATATAGCAGACATTACTCTTGTTTATCAGCTTTAGAAACTGAAGGCCAGTGGCCTAAGTGACATGTCAAACATTTATTAATTCTGGTTCCAAGTCTAGTTGCTCTTTTCACTTCATCATAGCCGCTGTATTCTCAGGCACAAAAGACTGAGGAATACATTACCTTTAAACTCATCTAATTTACTAGCAGAAGAGGCCTGGAGCCACCCCCGAGGTCAGAGATTTGCTTTATGACTGTGTTTAATATGAGTTGCTAATCGAATGCCTTGTGTTGGTATACTAGAAGCTTTGACTCAATAGAGCTGCTCAGAGATATTTCTGAGACGTAATAGACAGTGAAAGAAAAAATTGTAGAAATAGCAGAATTGCCAGTGCTAAACCACAATATCCTATATGCTTCAAAGATCTTGCAGGTATCACTGTACTGTAGTAGCATACTAAAATAACAATCATATTATGCCATTATGCCATGAAGAGAAAGAGTAAATCCTGTGCAGTGTTTTCAGTGTAAGAAGATATACAAACTACATAATATGTTTTACGAAGTTTAACATTAAAATGGTTAATATTGAAGAGAAGGATTTTTAAAGGGGTTAATTTCATCTATCTACTCATATTTTCTTTTTTGTTAGATTTGTCTGTTGGTTTGTAAAGAAGTAAGTTTTTAAAAATTCAACATTGAAAAAACAATCAAATGGTAAATTATTATTTTATTTTAGGTTCTGTTTACAGAGGAAGACGTGAAATTCTACCTTGCAGAACTAGCCCTTGCTTTGGATCATCTGCACCGATTAGGAATTGTGTATAGAGACCTGAAGCCTGAAAAGTACAGTTATATTCTTGTATATCTCCCTCTTACCAGTGTTATATAAAACCTTTTTTCTCCGTTAAGTCTTTTATTTTAAAGATTATATGAAAATATATGTGAATTTTATAATCACATGAAACTTATAAAGTTAATCTTCACAAGATACTCATTGCTTTGAAATTTATTTTTTAGTATTTCAGATAAATACTGACCTATTTTAACGTTGTGATGGTTTTTATGTAATATTTGATATAAACTATTTTATTCCATCTTATTGAATGTGAATTTTGATTTACAGCATTCTGCTTGATGAAATAGGACATATCAAGTTAACAGGTATGCAAATTTTCGTATTCTACTCTAAGTTTGTTTTATATTTTTCATTATTTTATTATATATTTATCTAAGCCTGTTTTCTTTTTTCCTCTTTTTTGATTTAATTTGCATTTTGTTGATCTCTTTTGTGAACTAAATTTCATTGAAAAGATAAGATAGCTTTCAGTATGTCCTAATTATATCAAAAATTGTACAATAAAGTTGCTGTCCTAATTCAGAAGTGACATTTGGCTTTCTAAGTAAAAACACATCATCTTAGTTTTAGTCTAGACTGAAATATTATCGTTAGTAGTTATCACATTTGAAATACAGTGAATTGTTGACTTTTACACCAAGTGTTTACAATCAAAGGTTCATTTTCTTCTTTATTTGCAAAATCCTGTTTTATTTTACTTTACTTTTAATATTGAGCATTTATATACTGTGCTAGTTTTCATAGGTCTCTTATGCATTCATACAGAGGAAGACGTGAATAAGGATAGAGGAAGGTTAATGCTTTTCATTTTTTTAACTAAATCATACCTGTTTGTCAGTTATGAGGAAGGAAGGTACAAAGAGAGTAGAATAACTCATATACCTGTATCTCTCTTCTACAGTAAGGTTAAGTGGGTGAATTCTGCTTTTACAGCTTTTAGACTTAAACTAGATGAGGAGGAAAGAGTAGTTAGAATCAGTGTTAATTTATAAGCAAGGGACACAAGGCTTGTAACAGGAAGAAAATGTAATATATATATTTTTATTGAATTTATTGGGGTAACACTGATTGAGAAAACCATACAGGTTTCAAGTATATAAATCAGCAAAACATCATCTGCACACTGCGTTGTGTGCTCTTTGCCAAAAGCAAAATCTCTTTTTGTCCCCATTTCCTCCACATTTGCCCACCTCCACCGACCCCCACCTCCACTTTCACCCTGGCTATGACCACACTGTTGAGTGCATTGCATAATTCCATCATTTTTTTAATCCCAGTTTCCCAGTTCCCCTCCCCCCTGAGAGCTGTCACTCTGTTCTATGTGTCCATGCCTCTGTTTCTGTTTTGTTCATCAGTTTATTTGGTTCAATAGATTCCACATGGGTGAAATCATATTTGTTTTTCTCTGACTGGCTTATTTCACTTAGCTTAATAATCTCCAGGTCTACCCATGCTGTCAGAAAAGGTAAGATTTCATTCTTCTTTACATCCAAGTAGTATTCCATTGTGTGAATGTTTCACAGCTTTCTTATCTACTCATCTACTTATGGGCACTTGAACTATTTCCAGATCTTGGCTATGATAACACTGCAGTGAACTAGGGGCGCATATATTCTTTTGAATTAGTGTTTGGGCTTTATTTGGATATATTCCCAGAAGTGAAATCTCTGGGTCAAAAGGCAGTTCCAACTGGGGCCTGGTGGCTTAGGTGGTTGGAGAGTCATCCCATACACTAAAAGGTTGTGGGTTTGATTCCCAGTGAGGCCACATTTCTAGGCTGTTGGTTGGATCTCAGGTCTGGGAGAGTATGGGAGGCGACCAACTCTCTCTCTCTCTCTCTCTCTCTCTCTCTCTCTCTCTCTCTCTCTCTCATCAATAAACATATCCTTGGGTGAGGATTTAAAAAAAAAGGCAGTTCCAATTTTTTCTGATAGAACTCTGTACTGTTTTCCTCAGTGGCTATATCAGTCTCCATTCCCACTAACAGCGCACAAAGATTCTATTTCTCCACATCTTCGCCAGCACTTATTGTCTGTTGATTTATTGGTGGTAGGCATTCTGACAGGTGTGAGGTGATATCTCATTTTTCATTGTGGTTTTAATCACGTCTCCCTAATGATTAGTGACATTGAGCATTTTTTCATATGTCCATTGTCCATCTGTATCTCATCTTTGGAAAAGTGTCTATTTAGACCTATTGCCCATTTTCAAATTGGATTTTTTCCCCTTTAGTGTTGAGTTTTATAAGTTCTTTATATATTTTGTATATTACCTCTCTGTCAGATGTATTGCTGGCAAATATGTTCTCCCATGCAGTGGATTCCCTTTTTGTTTTGTTGATGGTTTCTTTTGCTGTGCGAAAGATTTTTAGTTTGATGTATTACCTTTTGTTTATTTTTTCTTTTGTTTTGCTGGTCTGAGCAGATATATTGGCAAAAATATTGCTACAAGAAATGTCTGAGATTATACTGCTTATGTTTCCTCCAGGATTTTTATAGTTTCGCAGGTTACATTTAAGTCTTTAATCCATTTAGAGTTTATTCTTTGTATCCTGCTACTTAACTCAATTTATTTATCAGTTCTAGTAGTCTTTCGGTGGGATTTTCAGGGTTCTCTATAAATAGTATCATGTCATCTGCAAATAATGACTGTTTTACTTGTTCCTTTCCAGTTTGGATGCCTTTTTTCCCCTTGTCTGATTGCTGTGGCTAGGACTTCCAATACTATGTTGAATAAGAGTGATGCAAGCAGACATCCATGTCTTCTTCCCTATCTTAAAAGAAACATTTTTAGTTTTTGCTCATTAAGTATGATGATAACTGTAGGTTTGTTATATATGGCCTTTATTACATTGAGGTTTGTTTCCTCTATTCCCACTTTGCAGAGAATTTTTATCATATATTGGTGCTAGGTTTTAGCAAATGCTTTTTCTGCATCTATTGATAAGGTCATGTAAATTTTATTCTTAATTTTGTTTGTGTATGGCATTTATTGATTACTGAAAATTGTAACAACCTTGCATCCCCAGAATAAATCCCACTTGATCATGACATATTATGTTTTTAGTGTATTGCTGGATCTGGTTTGCTAATATTTTGCTAAGGATTTTAGCATACATGTTCATCAGGGATATTGACCTATAATTTTCTTTGTAGTAGCTTTATGTGATTTTGGAATTAGCATAATGCTAGCCTCATACAATGAGCTTGGAAGTCTTCCTTCCTCTTGAATTTTTTGGAATGTTTGTAAAATTCACCTGTGAAGCCATCTGATCTACGACTTTTATTTCCTGGGTTTTTTTTTAAATTTTGATTACTGCTTCAGTCATTAGTTGTAATTGGTCTATTCAGATTTTTTGGATTATCCTGATTCAGTTTTGGAAGATTGTATATTTCTACGAATTTGTCCATCTGGCCCATTGCGGGTGGTACTGGCCTAGCCCGTAGGCTGGGGGCAAGCTCCATGCCTCCTCCCCCTCCCTAGCCATGCCCACTTGAGCACCAGACTGGAGCCTCTGAGGGAGAAGTGCTACAAATGTCCCAGTCTTACCAGCCATTCCTCTGGCTCCACCCTGGGGGAACTGAGTCAGCAGGGTGTGGCCACCAGGACTTGGGAAGATAGGACAAAACAAACCTGCTGTGGGGGGTGAAGACTGGTCCCCATTCCAAAGCCTCACAGTTCAATGTCTGTCTCAGTCCATAGTTTCTCCAGAGAAGGAGTACACCAGAGGTTCCTCTTGGGTGCAGCCACTGGTCTTTTCTGCTGCACTCAAACCCAGCAGGGTGCTATCACCAGTATTTAGAGGATTGGGTTGCTGCACTCCCCAGGCTGGTGCTGTGAAAACAGGATTGTTTGGCCCTGGAAAGGTGGCACCTAAGGGTGGTATGTGATAGGGACTCAGAACAGGGACCTCAGTAGCTGACCCTCCAGATTTCTGTTCGGAGCCGTGCCACCCAGATATTCTCCTTAAGAGCCCTGTGTGCCCCGAGTTGTCTTCCCTCTGCCAGAGCCCTGGGTGAGTTTTCCAGAGTGTGTGTCAGCCTTTTAGGAGGGCACCTGGGATGTTAGCAGACTCCCTCCTCTTCCCAGCAGACAGAATCCCTGCTGATTTTCAGTGCCAGATGCTATGCAGGCTCCACATCCCGGCCCTGGTGCTCTGGGGTGTAGTTCCCGGCATGGGGTTGAGACCTCATGCTCCTCAGGGGATTTTGCTGCCCAGCTATCCCTCCCGCTCCTCAGCTGCCACATGTGGGTGCAGGGGCCAGCCCTTTCTGTGTCTCTGTGAGGCTTCTTCTGTGATTCCTTGGGTATAATACTCCTGCTCAGCTGTCCTTCCGTTGGTCATTCAGGTTCATTGCTCTATAATTCACCCGTAAATATAGTTTGGTGCTGGGAGGACCTGAGTGTAGTTTCCACCAGGTCTGCAGTCATCTTGAGAAATGTATATACATATATATTCATTCTTTAAAATGACTCCAATAATAAATACATAGATAATTTACACTGTTTTATTACCATAACCTGATTCAGGGTTTTGTAATGAATAATAAACTTACAGATATAACATCTAAACAGTCCAATATGATTGGTTAACGTGTGACCATTCACAGCAGGTATTTTAAAAATACTTTTAACTTTCCATTCTTCAATTTTCCATTCTTTCTTCCTGTCTTTCTCTTTCCCTCTTCTTTTTTCCTTTCTTCCTTTCTGTGTCTTTTTTCCCTCCTTCATTCCTTCTTTCTCTATCTCATTCTTCCTTCTATCTTAAATACTACAGTCAAAAGTACTAGATTAATTACTATTTGTCATTTTTAGCAGTGGGCTGTAGTGATATAGGAATGTCCCATCTGGGCATGGTCTTCACCCTCATTCTGTGTTTCCCCATAATAATCTTAGGAGAGGGCAATACCTTTATTTTTATAAGTCCACTTTAAAATTACTCCAGACGCAAGAATGAACATAAACTTTAATAGGTTGCTCTGAATGGCAGTGGACTATAGAAAGGTGCCTTGGTATGACTGTGCTTTGACCTTGATTTACCTCATTACTGAGATTATGATTGTATAGCAGAAGATCAGTAGAATGAGAGTGTATACCCCCAAAATATCTGCATATTTGCTAGTGTAGTATTTATATCATCTTTATGTCTTTTCTGTAGCACCCACCACTAGTCTGTTTAAAAACTATTTAATATGACTTCCTCAGTTTATAAAAAATGTTTACTCATAATTTGCCATTAAAATTATGTATTGAATACACAATTGATTTTAACTTTCTGTGGTTGCAGTTGTTTGTTTCCTGAGGGGCATAATAACTTGGGGGTAACTTCTATCAAGAGAGGAAATAAATACATACAGTGTCAGAAATTTAAATCACACTGCACTTCAGCTAAATATTTAAGGGACAAACGTGTACATAAGAAAATAATTTTAAGTAATTTTATGATTATCTGCAAATTAATTACTGAGATTACTTTTAGTAATAGCAAATACTCATTAAATTGTTGTGTTCTGGGCATGCTTTTAAAATTTTAAAGCCTCATAAAAGAGTTATTTATGGTTACACAAATATACTGTCCCCAACCCTCCCAAAAAGCTTTATATACCCGATTTCTACATTTTCTTTTCATTTCAAATTAGTGACTTGGAAAAACCACTGATTAACATATATGTCTTTTTAAATCCTGTAGCTAATCCTTAATGTAAAATAAATGTTCAGTTCATTACTGAGCCAATTCTAGTGTTAAATATCATTTTGTCAGAAATAGTACAGCAAAGGACCTCTACAAAGTGTCATAAATTTCAGAAAACTAATTGTGGATAAGAAAATTCTCTTCCCTTTCTTCTTGTCACTGGAATGTCAAAGATGCCAACGTTCTTCTCTACAAGGTTGTTATATTCAGCTGAACTGACCTTGAAGAACTGCTTTTATTACATTTACTTTTGAAATGGGATATGCAGCAGGGTGGAGGGGAATGGTGGGGGGAAAATGGAAAAAACTTTACTTGAAAAAACAATAAAAAAAGAACATAGTAAGGCATTGAAAATATTTTTTAAATATGCTAAAAATCATAATACATTGTTATTATACAAGGATAAGAGATTTTGAAATTAAAATATTGAGCATGATGAGAAAATCAGTTTCTGTGGTCTCTAAATTGAAGTATTAATGTTGATAGTTTATTTAAAATAATACAGGGTTTATAGCTTTCCTTATTTATAGAATTAGGGTAAAATTTATATAGAGTAAAAATTATCCTTTAGATCTTTATGGTACTGGATTTATTCTGTATCTTGACAGCATTGTTGTCAATACTATGATTGTGATGTTGTCATATGGTTTTTGTAAGATGTCGTCATGGGGGAAACTGGGTGAGGGGTAAACAGCATCTGTGTAGTACTTCATATAACTGCAGTAAGTTTTTAATAGTCTGAATATATAGGGTTTAATTTAAGAAAAATTACTCTTTCACGTATAGTTTGTTTTACAACCTTGGACAAATGCATACAGTCTTAAAACTACCACCAATATGAAGATATAAAAGTTCTATCACACCCCACCCCAAATTTTCCCACCGTAAGTCAATCCTCCCTTTATCCATAGACAACCAGTAATTTGCTCTCTGGCCCTATAGTTCTGCTTTTTCCACATGTAATATAGACTTAAAGTACATATATAGTCTTTTTGAGTCTGGCTTCATTTATTTAGGATAGTACATTTGATATTCATCTATATTATTGTGTGTACCAATGTTTGTTATTTTAATTGCTGAGTAATATTTTGTTTTATAATGGTACCATAATTTATTTACCTAGTCCCCAATTAAGGGACATTTGGGTTGTTTCCTGTTTAATTCAGAAGTGAAGAATAAAGCCACCATAAATACTCATGTACAGGTTTTATATGAACATAAACTTTTATTTCACTTGAGTAAATACCAAAGGAGTGGGATTGCTTGGTCATGTGATAAGTGCATGTTTCACTTAATGAGAAAAGTCCAAAATGTCTTCTAATGTGGCTGTGCCATTTTGTATACCCACGAGCAATGTATGAGAGCTCTGTTTGCCCTGCACCCTCACCATTATTGGTACTGGCCGCATTTTTATTTTAGCTCTACTAATGGACATATAGTATCTCATTGTGGTTTTAATTTGCATTTCCCTTAGTAGCTAATGACATTGAGCATCTTTTCATGTATTTATTTCTTTGGAGAAGTGTCTGTTCAGATCTTTCTCCCATTTAAAAAAATTGTATTGTTTGTTTTCTTATTATTCAATTATGAGTGTTTGTTTATGTTAGTGGAAAAATTTAATTTCAAAAATTGACATTACATAGTTGCAAAAGAAAAAAAACAGTTATAAATAAATCTAACAAAACTTGGGCTAGAAAAATATTTATTTATTTATTTTTGTTGTTGTTCAGTTACAATTGTCCTGCCTTTTCCCCATTGCTCATCCCACCCTGACTCTCACAGTCCACTCCCACAGTGTCCCTCTATTCCTGTTCCTTCACTTTTACTCTGAATATAAGTCCTTTATCAGATATCTGATCTGCAAATATTCTCTTTCAGACTATAGCCTCCTTTTCATTTTCTCAATGGTATCTTTTGAAAAGAAATTTTTGATTTTGATAAAGTTCAGTTACCAACACTTCTATTTTAGAGATTGTAGTTTTGATGTTATATCTAAGAAATCCTTGCCAAATCCAAAGTCACAAATATAGTCTCTTGTATTTCTTTGGCAATTTTACAATTTTAGGTTTTACATTTTATATTTAGTTCTATGATTCATATTGATGTAATGTTTATAGTATAGATATAGATTTTTATGTCAATATCCTGTTCTGGAACCATTTGTTAAAATGACTGACCTTTCTTCATGGAATTGCTTTTAGGTCTTCATCAGAAATCAATTGACAATATATAGCCAGTTCTATTATAATATAACACATCTGATCTTAAAAATCATTGCATTATGCAGTATTGCATAATAAAAAGCATGGGACTTATGTTGAATATGGGTTAGGAGTTTAGTAGTAACTATATAACCATTGACACATTAGAGCAAGATAAGGAAACTGATAAAAATGGTATCATTGTTTTACATACTCTAAATTATTAAGAGTATATAAATACTGCAATAAATATGGTGCCTCACCTTGAAAAATTCTTAAATTTGCATGTAGAATTACTGTCAGAAAGGTTGCAGTTTTTAAGTTATTGTGAAGAGGTGGAAAGTAGATTATTTGGAGTTGGGAGGAAAGTATAACACTACAGGTGGACAAGAGTGTCTCATAACCCACATGATGAGTTGAAATCATTCGTAGATGTTTAAGGTGTGTGAATGTATGAATTTCTACTGGGCTTGGTTCAGCTAAGTGCAGTTTTCTGGTATTTCATCTAGTGCTTCTTACAGACAAATTGAACATAACCCAACATAAAATTTAATATTCAAATTCATGTTATCCTCAAGTTGTTTCCTAGTGTATCAATTGCATTAGAAAAATTTGTGTTTTCAAAACAAACATTATAGCAGAATTGACTGTATATGCCAGTCTATTCTTGGAGACTGTCCATTTATTTGTGTATATATGTCTACCTTTTCTTCAATACCACATTCTCTTGATTACTGTAAGTTTATAATAAGTATTGAAGTCAGGTAGTATAAGTCCTTCAATTATTTTCTTCTTTTTCTAAATTGTTTTGGGTATTATATTGCTTTTGTCTTTTTACATAAATTTAATTTATTTTATTCAGCTTATTCATTTCTATAAAAACTTGCTGGGGATTTTATTAAAGTTTAACTGAATCTTTAGATCAGTTTGGGGGGAATTGACACCTTTAACACCAAATTTTCCAAACCATACACAGTGTGTCTTTCCATTTACTAAGGTCTACTTTAATTTCTTTCATCAGTGTTCCTAGTTTTCAGCATATAGGTCTTCCATATACTTTGTATATTTATACTTATAAATTTCAAGGGTAATTTTGGTGTTATTATAAATGGTACTTTTAAATTTCAATTTCTAAATTTTCATTGCTAGTATATAAAATAAGATTAATTTTTATATATTCACAACTTTAGCTTTTTGAAGGCCTTAAACAAAAGTGGAAACTCACCAAAGCTAAATCAAAACAAGGTTTTTCAATATTTTTAAAAGTATAAGTTACTATCTCTTTTGTTTTAGTATATTTTAAAACCTTAGACCTCTATGACCACTTTGATTTAATTGTTGACTCAAAATTGTTGAATGTTACTCTAGTGTAGACATGAAAACATATTTTCAGATGAGATTTAACTGAGCAATCTTTAAATGCTCTTAAAGAATATCATTATTAAATACAAGCTATTTTCTATTGGTATCACAGCTTTCTTAACAGGAATTGTAGACCATCCATGAATAATTTTAAGGTTTGAATACACAATTTTGTTTCTTTTGGTATTTTCTGTTTTCTGAAGATCTTCAGATATATTTTTATGTAAATTGTTATTATAGATTTTGGACTCAGCAAGGAATCAGTAGATCAAGAAAAGAAGGCCTACTCGTTTTGTGGTACAGTGGAGTATATGGCTCCTGAAGTAGTAAATAGGAGAGGTCATTCCCAGAGTGCTGATTGGTGGTCATATGGTGTGCTTATGGTAAGTAGTGTTATTTTAAAAATATATACTAATATAAAATCAGTAGTACTTAGAAATTTTAATTTAAATTTGAGGAGGTGTCAGGTGAGGATAGGATTTCAGTAATTCATGATTATTATCTTAAAACTTGTGTTTGGCTAGCTGTTTACAGTAAGAATTAGGATTTTGGTGTTCTCATTTATTTTAAAGTTACCAGATAAGAAGGCAAATGGCAGCTTTCCTTTGAAACCATAAAGTGCCTAGAAGAAAAACAGGCAGTAAACTCTTTGACATTGGTCTTAGCAATATTTTGGGGGGAGAAATGTCTTCCAGGCAAGAGCAACAAAAGCAAACATAATCAAATGGGACTATAGCAAACTAAAAAAAACTTTTACACACCAAGGGAAACCATCAGTTAGATGAAAAGACAACTTAATGGGAGAAAATATTTGCAAATGATATGTATTATCAGGGGGTTATATCCACAATATATAAAGAACTGATACAAGGCAACATAAAAAAATCTGATTAAAAGATGAGCAGATGAGCAGAAATATCTATTTATAGATATGTCTCCAAAGAAGATATGCAGATCCCAGTAGATGCATGACAATATTCTCAACACCACTAATCATCAGAGATATGCAAATCAAACCCACAATGAGATATCACCTCACATCTGCCAGAATGGCTATTATCAAAAAGTCAACAAACAACAAGTGTTGGAGAGGTTGTAGAGAAAAGGGAACCCTCCTGTGCTGTTGGTGGGATTTTAAATTGGTGCAATCTCTGTGGAAAACAGTATAAAGTAACCTCAAAAAATTACAAATGGATCTGCCATACAACCCAGCAATTCCATTTCTGGGTATTTATCCAAAGAAAATGAAAACGCTAATTTGAAAAGATATATGCACCTCTGTGTTCATCTCATTATTATTTATAATAGCCAAGATATGGAAGCAACTTAGGTATCCACTAATAGATGAATGCATAAAAAAGATGTGGTACATTGAAACAATGGCATATTACTTGGCCATAAATAAGAATGAAATCTCACCATTTGAGACAATATGGATGGATCTAGAGACTGTTTGGCTTAGTGAAATAAGGCAGAGAAACACAGATTTTGAATGATTTCATTTTCATTTGGAATCTAAACAAATAATACAAACAAATCAAAACAGATACAGACTCATGGAGAACGAACTGATGGACTGATGGCTGCCTCAGGAGGTTGGTGGGGGATGGGTGAAAAGGGTAAAGGAGATTAAGACATACAAACTTTTAGTTATAAAATAAGTCACAAGCATCTTATAACATGTACAGCATAAGGAATATAGTCAATAGCATTAGAATAATTTTATAGTGACATGGCTCCTTGTAAGATACATAAATGTTTTATTATTATGTGATACTCCTGAAGCTTTTTAATATTGTATTTCAACTGTAAAAACAATAGAAAAAGGTCTACCAGGTTTTAGTAGTTATATAGTATTTTAATTAATTATCATAGAATTTAACACCTTACCATATATTGCCGTATTGTCAAATTGTTTCAAGCATGTCTGTAGTAAGATTTTCAACCTCTTGAGGAGAGCAGTTATATGTCACGCTACCCTTTGTCTCCTTGTACCTACTGTAGTTGGCATATTGACCAACTAATCTGGTAAAAGATTAAGCATACAAGTTGTGGTGTTAATTGGGATAATAAATGAATAGCTATTGAATTAGATAGAATTTGCTTTTGAAGTCTGATCATCCATTTTGCCTATTTATCACTGGATGACACTTAATATGCTACACATCAGTATTTTAAGTGCCTTTTATAAGACCGCCATTTGGGGAAGGCAGTGGAGTGGGAACTGACTAGAAGTACAATATTTGGCATTTTCTGTGATCTAAGAAGTCATGCAGTCTGGTTGAGGAAACAATTGGGATAGCTAAGTAAACTGACTGGAAGTACCTTAGACATTTAGGCTAAAATTAAATATAAGCTGATGTACAAAACATGGAGGAGGGACCTCAAAATCAGCTCTGAAAGATGGATAAAATTTAAATAGCTGTGTAAAGAAGGATAATATTGTGATCATATCAGCAAGGACCTGGAGAATAAGCTGACTAGAATAGTAGTGAAGAATGAGGGTGATGGTGGAGGAAATGGGGCTATAAATCTTAAGCATTTGCATGCAATTTTCTGAGTAACAGGAAACTTTTGCAGATTCTTAAACAGGATGGTAGTTATAGGAAAAAATGTTTTTTGGGGGGAGATTAGCCTTGACAGAATTATATAAATAGATTGTAAGTGGAGGAAACTAGAAGTAGAAAGGTCAACAAGGTCTCCTTACAGAACAGTTGTAAAATTATAGAATATAGAAGAGAAAATCTTAAAGACATTTCAAAGGTTTGGGGGTGGGAGATTGGAGCTTGAGAGAGATGATTCCCACACATCATAATGCCTTTCTTTTTCCCTCTTCTTTGACTCTCATAGCTACCCCTTCAGTCTCCAGTTGTGAACCATTAGTATCAATTTGGTAGGGAAAACTGGGGCTTGAGAGAGATTGAGGCCGAATCAGATTTGAGAGTCATCAGGATATAGGAAAGAGTTGAATGGATAAGCTGATAACTAAGGTTGTGAGTTCACAAATGAATAGAGAACTGAGGCCAAAGCCATTATTGAATCTAAGTTTAAGGTTTTAATATTGATATAAAAATTTTTAATGTACTATGATGATCATTTTTATACCTGGTCTTTTTTATACCATTAATTAACATTCTAATCATTTGCATTGCAATTAAATCTTTTAGGGAAAATGTTTTCCTCATGATGTGTACAACTGTCTCAATTTTTTCTTTTTAAAGAAGTTATTGGTGAGTGTGTGTTGTATGTATGTGTGTGTGACCTCTCCTTTTTGGTTCCTATTTTTAGAGGAGTGAGGGGAATGAGAATGGTTAAATCTTTCTTGATAATTTATAAATTTGAAATTGTTTAATGCTTATTTTTAGTTTCCTTTGTTGGTTAAATTGTTTGCTTTAAGAGCATATCTTTGCAAAGAAAATGCCTTGTGTCTATTTCCAAATTTCTTTGGTAACTTAACCAAATCCAACAGTACTGAAAACACTTGGCTGGTTTAATTTCCTAGTGGTCACCTATCAGTTGAGTTATATATAGTGGGGTACCAGAAGTGTATTTCCTTAAGTGACCAAGTCTTTTGCTCCTATTTTGTCATACTGTCATGTGCAATAGATTCTGTGTGATTTGATGATCACGTATTACAAGTTTCAATTTTTTCCTAAAGAATTTCATTGTATATTCTAAGTTGTGCTAAATTGATTATGTTATCTTTTCGCTTGTTTGTTTCAGTTTGAAATGCTTACTGGTACTCTGCCATTTCAAGGTAAAGACAGAAATGAGACCATGAATATGATATTAAAGTAAGTGTAAACATAATTTTTTTCTTTTGGGAACATTTTTTGCTTTCAGTTTTGAGAAATTTGTTGTGGGTTTAAATTCATACAAAAGAACATTTATACACTGTCTTTCATTTTCTTTTCCTATCATATGGGGGACATTATTTACCAATGTGAAAGCATTCTGTAATGTTCTTTTGGAGATTTGTAAATTAAGAATTGTGGCTAGATTTAAATGCAATTTTCTAAAATCATCTTTTCCAGAGCAAAACTTGGAATGCCTCAGTTTCTTAGTGCTGAAGCACAAAGTCTGCTAAGGATGTTATTCAAAAGGAATCCAGCAAATAGATTGGGTATTGTTTATTTTCTTAGCTTTTGTAATAATACACTGCATGCTTTGAGAGGGTAATTATAACTTTATGTATTCTGGCTTAAGCTCTTTATTGCCACTATACATTTACACCTATAACTTTGTATTTTGTATATGCAGAGATTCCAGTAAGTTCTGTTATGTCTATGATTAAAAATGGAGCGATCTATCTATTCAGTACTTCTATTTAATATACATCATTATGTATAGCATGTGGATTTCCTCTTTTGAAATAATTCACAGAATGGTACAGGTAATCCTTTTAGATATTTGAAGATAATTTATTTTCTCCTCCCAAAGTACTTCAAGGTATATACTATATTTTCATAACTGCATGTTATTTGGCCACTTTCAGGTAATCCTATTATCTATCCAATTTATGTCCTTATGTTAAAATTTCAGTCACTTTATTATGTTGTACTTTTTAATTTGGCATGTAAATATGAAGTTATAAATTCATTATGAAGAAAAGAACATTTATTTACATTTTGATGTCATATCAAACATGATTTAGATTTGCTTTGGAAGGTATTTTAGTATTTCATGGTATTCTATGTGCTTAATGTGTATATCATTTATTTCTTCATATTAAATTGAAAGAGCCAATTAATAAAATATCAAATGAGAAATCATAAACCTTACATTACAAAGAATGTATAAAATATGTGTACTCCTCTTTATACATAACAGCCTGAAAGCCACATATAAAGATTTAAGAAAGTCACACCAGTACAAATGTCTTTCTGTTTTTATAGGTTCAGAAGGAGTTGAGGAAATCAAAAGACATAATTTTTTTGCAAATGTTGACTGGAATGTAAGTTCAGTAGAAAGTTTCTTATCGAGTAATTTTAATATGATTCAAAAGTGAAGAGTAAATGGTAATATATGGACTTTGCTGATAAATTCATTTGTTTTGCTAGCATGAGAATTTTTTATTGGGGTAACATTGGTTAATAGTATAAGTTTCAGGCATGCAGCATTATAATTAGATATCTATATACACTATAGCATGCTCACTATCAAAAGTGTAGTTTTTACCTGTCACCGTATATGTGATCATCTTTACCCATTTCACTCTCCCCCCACTTTCCTTCTCTTCTGGTAACCAGCCATCTGTTGTCTGTATCTATGAGCTTTTTTTTCTTTTGTTTGTTCATTTGTTTCTTTTTTCTGTTTTATATTTCACATATGAGTGAAACCATATGGTTTTATCCTTTCACACCTGACTGATTTCAGTTAGTATAACACCCTCAGGATCCATCTGTGTTGTTGCAAATTCATTCAGACATTTTCTGGGTCAAGGTAACTACCATAGTATGCTACACCTGTAAATAAAAATACCTTGAACCACTAAATGTGTGGATGATATGTACTAAGTTTTTGTTTCTCATTTGTTTTACCTGTTAAGTATGGTTAATATTCTCCCGTGTTCCCGGTTGGAGAATGTGGAGGAGGAGAATGTGAAAGGGGAAAAGGGATGAATGATAGCACAGATTATTATACAAAATGAATTCTGTAGAATTTAAGATGTTATTTAATTTCAAGTGGTTCTTCGTCAAGTATTAGAAAAATTAAATTTCGTAAGGACTGAATATCTTACTACAGGTATTTCACTAAATTTTGAGAAGATGTGAAAACAGAAACATTGTGAAACTCTGCTAGGTCTGTGTGTGTGTGTGTGTGTGTGTGTGTGTGTGTGTATTTATATATATATATGTTGCAATTCCTAGGCTAGTAAGCTTTTCTTAGACAAACCCATTTTTGTTATCTGTTTGGCAACACAGCTTTAGCTATTGTATGTACTATCAATCATATGTACTATCAGGTACAGTGTTTTTGATTTTCTAGTTCTGGTATCGGTATTGAACATTTTTTCAAAAGAAAATGTCTTGAATTCTGGGGCAGAGGTAGAGAGCCACTATTTGCTGATCAAATCACTATTTAATCTGGTTTATAGAACACATTTTAGAAGGCAGTATTTTGATTCATTTTTTGTAAATCATTAATGTTAATACCCTAAAAGGCCACTCAGTTCACATGGTACACGGCAGTTCCCTTCACCATATTTGTGTGCACAGCTCTTTCGGTGTCCTTGTATACATGTGTCATTTTTTAGTAATGCTTCTATACTCTTCCTTTCCCCTAACCTGGACAAACTAGAAATTTTTATTTTCTATCATTCTTATATCTAAAGAATTTATGTTCATTGCTCATAATTTAAATAAACAATGGAATGTTTATATAAAAATAAATTAAACATACTTTGATTTTCTATTAATTTTCCCCTACTATGGGTCTGTTAGCATTTAAAAAATGTAGAGTTACCCAAAAAGGTAGATGTTCATATACTGCAAGATTTTATGTCTTTCATAAACATAAATTTTAAGAAGTTAGATTGTTAGTCAAGATTAAGTTTTTGATTTCTATAATAAGACCTTTAATGCCCATTTTTATGGGAAAACAAAATATTTTAGGTGAAATACTAGGTCTGTCCAGAAGGTGTCCAGCCATGTACTATGAAAAATAGAGACATTTACTGAAGAAAATACAAGATACAAGAAACATTGTCCATAGGACAATCACGCCTCAGTCCCCTTCAAAGTAGGCACCTTGGGACCTCACACAGTTCTCCCAATCACCATCAGCTGCCCTGTTGTATTTTCCTGAATCTCATCTACAGTCTGAAATCTCTTCCCCTTCAAAGGTGATTTTAGTTTTAGGAAAAGCCAGAAGTCACAGGGCACCAAATCCGGGCTGTGGGGGGCTGAGTCACCTGGGTGATTTCATGTTTTGCCAGAAGCTCTGCTTGAGATGTGATGTATGAGTGGGTGTGTTGTCATGGTGAAGCTGGCAATCACCATTTGCCCATAGCCTCGGCCTTTGAATCATCTGAATAGTTTCCATGCAGGAATATTCAAGCTCAGTGCAAAATTTGATGCAGATTTTGTTGCTCTACTCATTCAGTCATTTTGAATATGACAGCCACACAGTACACATGCTCCCTCAAGGGTGTATAATGCCCCCACTGACTAGTACAGTGAAGTCATCATTGTTCATGCTTGTGCATTCTAGTCCACTCTCTTTGGCTTCCAGGTTACATTGATTTCACACAAACCGTTCTCATTATATTAACAATAGCTGGACATTTTCTAGACAGATCTTATATATAGTTATTACAGATAGTCTAATTATTACTGTCAGAATCATTCAGTGTTGTTAGTTATTTCTCCATAGTAACAATGTGACATATTCTGTACAGTGTTTTACCAGCAAAAATTCAAAACAGTTTTTGATATCCAAAACTCAGTACCATTATTCTTAGTAAATGCAATGTGTGGCATCAGTACTTGTTTGTAATCTCACTTGATTTTGTTCATTCTCTCTCAAGTATTTGGAATTTGGTTAACAGGTATCTGAATCTTATTGAAATTTCATTTATGAAATTGTGATTTTTCTGTTCAGGACTGTACTATGTTTTGCTTTCCCTTAAGAAGTATAATAATTTTTTAAAGATTTCATTTATTTTATTTTTAGACAAGGGTAAGGGAGGGAGAAAGAGAGGGAGAGAAACGGCAAAATGTGGTTGCCTCTCGCGCATCCCCTCCTGGGGACCTGGCCTGCAACCCAGGTGTTTGACCCAGCTGGGAATGGAACTGGCGACCCTGTGATTTGCAGGCCGGTGCTCAATACACTGAGCCACGCTAACCAGGGCGAGTATGGTAATTTTAAGTGTTAATATGTTTTTGTGTTGTCCTGTTGTTCCTAGAAATTATATAAAAGAGAAGTTCAACCTCCTTTCAAACCTGCTTCTGGAAAGCCAGATGATACTTTCTGTTTTGACCCAGAATTTACTGCAAAAACACCTAAAGGTAATGCACGTTTATGGGTAACATCAGAGCTTTTATTCAGTTTCATGGGTGTCAAACTCATTTTCACTGAGGGCCACATCACTTCGCTCTTTATGGAAATGTGGATTCTACGTACACCTTTGCTTGGGTAACATTCAACTACAAGCTTTAAATGGGGAATGTTTATCAGAGAAGCAGGGACTAGAGCAAAGGGTCAAATGTTTTGTTTTAAAGGTCTTTTGATATGCTAATTAATGTATTCAATAGTAAGGGTGGCAAGGCATGAGATGTATTATTCTGACTCTTAGGTTTACTTTTAATAGAATCTGTTTCATACACTAGCTCAACAAATACTGAGTACCTATAATACACTCCCTAGTGAGGATGCAGCAGTGAACAGAATAAACAAAAATTTCAGTCCACATGGAACTTGCATAGTAGTGTGGGGAGACAAATAACATACAATAAATCAAATAAGTGATATAGTGTGTCTGATGATAACATTTAATGGTTTCATTTATATTCAAAGAAATGTCACCATTTTATATCATATAAGTTTTTATAATTCTAATTACATATAATTATTTGGACATTAGATTCTCCTGGTTTGCCAGCCAGTGCTAATGCTCATCAACTCTTCAAAGGATTCAGCTTTGTTGCAACATCTATTGCAGAAGAATATAAAATTACTCCTATCACAAGTGCAAATGTATTACCAATTGTTCAGGTAAATTTTACTTAGATTACTTGTTTAGGGATAATTATATATTTTGGTTAGTTTTAATGGATTTATAACAATTTTACATGATTTTTAACTTCATTTATTTCTGTGTATGAGGCCAGAGGGGACCCCCCAAAAAGGAATTTACTTTTAAACATCTGCGTACTTATTCTCACATGTTTAAAGTTCAGTCACCTTCCAAGTCCTCTCCATTTGATGCAGTACACCTATCGAGACCTTTTTTCCACTGCTCCAAACAGTTTTTCAACTCATTGATCTTGATACCTTTTAGTGCTTCTGGCTTTTTTGGTTTTACCTCTATCGAATCAGCAGAATGTTTCCCTTTGAGGACTTTTTTCATCAGGGGAGGGGGACAAAAAAAGTCACTTGGAGCGACATAAGGTGAATAGGGCAGCTGGCGCACAGAGGTCCTGCCATTTTTTGGTCAAAAACAGCTGGACACTCAGAGCAGTGTGGGCTGGTGCGCTCATAAATCACGCATCATGAGACGGACAAATGTGTTAAAAGAGTCTTCAAAAAAATTCACTGAAGCCAAACACAGCCTCTTACAACAATGCCATCTGGTCCACTGATACAGATGGATTCTAGAACATTCACCTAGCGGGGAAACCTGTACTACAGGGGACCCACCCTACAGAAGATAATTCCGGTTTTTGGGGGGTCCCCCTTCATATCATAATGAATTAAAGATGTTCCAATATGTTTTAAAATAAGTCAGATGGTAGTAACCTTTAATTATATTTATGTAATCTCTTTTGACAAGGAAATGTAATGGTGATATGTAAATGGTGATTTATTGTGTTGACTTTGGGGATCTAGAAAGC
This sequence comes from Phyllostomus hastatus, assembly GCF_019186645.2. Taxonomy (NCBI): domain Eukaryota; kingdom Metazoa; phylum Chordata; class Mammalia; order Chiroptera; family Phyllostomidae; genus Phyllostomus; species Phyllostomus hastatus. The sequence goes on along the minus strand of NW_025333909.1, from coordinate 7,864,396 downwards.
CTACAATTTAGGATCAGCTCAGAGCTGGTTAATCCCTTGATATATACTGATAAAACTTTTCTAGAATGGATTATTCATGATTTTTTAAAGATTTAAGATGAATACAGGGTGGGACAAAAGAAGGTTTACAGTTGTAAGTACACAAAACACAGTTTATTCTTGTATTATTATTTATTGATTGTTGTATTATTTCCCATATGAACAACTGTAAACCTACTTTTGTCCATCCATGTAAATATTTAGGAGAAAAGATAAAAATGTGAAAGTATTTCATTATTCTTAGTATTTTACTTTGAAAAAAACAGATAAATGGAAATGCTGCGCAATTTGATGAAGTATATGAATTGAAAGAAGATATAGGTGTTGGCTCATATTCTGTTTGCAAGCGATGCATACATACGGTGACCAACATGGAGTTTGCAGTGAAGGTATTGTCCCTGAACATGACTGTTTTTGTCTTATTTATGTGAGTTAAATGACAAGTTAACTGACAGACATTTTCCAGTGGAGCCTGTGGAGAATTGCAAAGATAAGATAATGACAAAGAACTATTAAAACCTAATATTTTCATTTTCAATTTTTTCTAAGGCTCCAATTTGGGGAAACCATGTATTTTGAGAATGTCTTGATTCTGAATAGTTTTATTTTAATGTAGTATGTTAAGGTTGAGTAATTGTGACAATCACTGTTAACATGTGGATCACATTATGAGTTAGTATAGCTTCAATTAAATGGAATATAATGTTGAAGAAAGTGGTCTTTTTATTATTGTTTTAGTTATAGGACATTTCTAAATGTTAAAATAACATGAGACAAGCATCACTCTTGGGTTTTAAGCATTTACTTAAAAATATAATCAGATTGAAACTAATATCATTAATTTTTAGGCAAAGAAAATTTCTTTTTATCTAAACCTTTTTTTGCCTTATTTCTTAGATCATTGACAAAAATAAGAGAGATCCCTCGGAGGAAATTGAAATTTTGATGCGATATGGACAGCACCCCAACATTATCACTTTAAAGGATGTAGGTATTTAAAATCTAAGCTATTTCAAGAGCTGAGCTAATGAAGCTATAATTTGGCACTTTATTTTCTTTGACTTTCATGTCTATGGAATATTTACTGTCATCCAACAAAATCTGAAGATTCTTAAATTTGCTACTTTAATTCTTCCCCTTCCCGTTATTCTGTATTCCTACCTTCCTTATAGAACATCAGAAAGGAACTATGTTGTCAGTAAATGAGAGTGCCCTGATTACATGAATATAGTTAACATTATAACCAGCACCATTTATCATTCTGTGGTACTATAAATATAGACACTGGGAACCTACGAAACTCTAGATTTTACTTTCTTGACTGTGCAGAAATGGGCTGTTACATTGTGGATCGTTTTTTGTTTGTTTTTGTTTTTGTTTTTTTGCGTAAAACAGTAATACTCTATAGTTTTATAAAGTGAACATATAACTTGTATTTAGAGATATTACAGAGTTTATGCTCCCTGGTTGGTGCCCAGGGTCTTTGGGGTGGTGGCTGACACAGCGCTAATCATACCATGGCTTGGGTCCCAACCTCACCACAACCTCTAGAGAGACAAGGGTCCTCACAGCCTTTTTAGTGCGGAAGCTCAGGCTGCAGGCAGTTTCGTGGCAGCGAAACAAAACCTCTGGAATGAATGGACTCTTCCCAAGCAACTTGGCTAATTTGTAGCATTTGGACAATGTTCCTCATTAATATCTCTCTGTGAATGTAATCATCACATCATTTCGCTGTAGTGGCAGGGATTCAGCTCTGAAATCTATATAGAAAAAGTACCTTGGATCCCAGTCTTTCAGTGGCTTCGAGACTATCAGAAGTGCCTGACGGAGGAAGGAGAGGCCAGTGTGTCCTGTCCTTCCATGATCCTGTCATTGGCCATGGACAGTATGGACAATGTCTCTGTGGTGAAGGCTAAAGCCACTCATGTCATCATGAATTCTGTCATCACAAAGCAAACACAGGAGAGTATTTAGCATTTTGAGCAACAGGTAGGGCTGGGAGATACTGGCTACACACCCTGCAATGGCCTTACCACCAAGGAGACCAAGTACCTTTGAGTGGCAGAAACACTCCACAAATTAAAACCACAGAGCAGAGAGATAATGAGAAGAGATACAGCTGGCCTTAGCTCAGTCCTCCTTCAACAGCCCATGCTTTTCCTCTAAGCAGAAGCCTAGAGGCTGTTTCTCTTCTGGCTCTTCCACAGCCTTACCTGGCCTACACCTTAGCACCATGGATTCTGGAAGCAGGGATAAAGACAGAACTCAGCAGATAAATGGGGCCTCTTTGTACCAAGAGCCCTCTGGAAGTCTGATTCAGGAGGTTTTGCCACCCAAGCCCTAGAAACCTTCTCCAATGGAGCTGATCTGCACACAGGTCACCCAGATGGCAGAAGATCCAGCAGCCTTCAAGTTGCCAAAGATGGATATCCCAGTGATCACAGGGAAGAAACAACCATCATAGACCCATTGTCTCAAACCCTGTGTCTTGGTTGTGCTCACACCCACCAGCTTCTAGAGCTTTCTCTTTCCATGACTCTGGATAGAGGGTAACATGCACCCACCTCCCTATTACCCTGTCTCTGACATAGCAAGTTTTTTTGGGGGGGTTGTTTAACCCCTTAAACTGAGGCTAGAACTGGAGACATAATTGGTTTTTGAGAAACATTAGTATAAAGCCTGTCCTTGTGTTTAAGAAGGCATTGTGTGTTGCTTTAATATAAAGTTAGACTAAATAATCTCAGCAGTGATGTGTGGGGGCCTCATCACCTGTGTTTACATCATTTGACCTAGACAAGAACCTGATCATCTCCTCTTAGGTGGATGATGTTTGTGTTGTTCCTTTAGCACGGTCAGTGCGTGCATGGACAAGCTGTGACAGAGAGGCACTCACTGACTAGTCTCTGCCATCTGGACTGCTGGGCTGTGTGCTCCAACCTTGTGGTGATGGGACCTACGTTCCATTTTGATCTGGGCACAAAGAAAAGGCAGACTTGGCAATGGCCCTCCTGTGTGGAGACCGGAGCCCTCGCTATCGGGCAGAGCCAATTCTTATTATTATTTTCTTTTTTTACATTATTTTATTGTATTTTTCCATTACCATTTATCCCCCCCATACCTCTTACACCTCCACTCATCCCCCTCTACTCCCCCTCCCCCCCGCTGCAGTCACCACACTGTCGTTCAGGTCCAGGAGTTTTTTCTCCTTTTTTGCTCAATCCTTCTACCCCGCCCCCCACCCCCAGAGCTGTCAGCCTGCTCTGTGCTCTTACTGCAGTGCCTCTGGGGCAGTTCTGCTGGGCAGTGTTTCTTTTTCATGTGTCAACAAACGCAAGTCTTGCATATCCTTATCCTGTTGCACTTTCAAGTGAGATTAAGTTAAGTCTAATTTGGTGGAAAGCCCTGGAAGGGAGAAAACTCAGCCTACTGCTTTGGTATATAGAAATGAATGTTAAGCTTTTTTAAAGTAAAGATGGTCGTAACTGTACATAGATCATAGTCTGGACGTTCATGTGAAGCAAGTGTCACCAGGGCCTGAAACTATTTCTGAGAGGTGGAAGGATGGAAAACTTTTCTACATGTCATCCTTTCCCTCCAAATGAGCCTCGTACCTGTGTAAACACAGAGCTTCCTGAGGAAAGGAACCCGGGAAAGCACCTGTTCGTTTCTGCTCGCTGTGGACAGGTTTGGTCATTATCCTGAACACTGTCTCAAATCCCTGCTGCTCTTATTTGGAAGGATCATGTCTGCATAGCTAGCTGGGCCGACCTTTCCATAGACAGTCCCCAAAGTCTTGAATGATAAGAAAAAGTAATTTATTTGTGCCTTCTGTTATGTTCGAATATCTTGTTTTGACAAAAATCTCCTTTAAAAAAACAGTTGTTACTGAATGCTGACTTTTCACATAACAAAATAATGTTCTTTTCTCTTTAGAGAAGGCTGGTACACCAGCCATCACCTCAATCAGTTTGTTTTGGATAATATGATAAAGCTTTTGATTAGTAACCTTTAAACAGTAGCTTACAGCCCTCTATTTATTTATCTAATGTAATCTACCTCAGAGGTCCTAAGTGAAAGTGTACACGTTTTTCCTATTTATTCTCTTTGATATAGTGTTTGAATTCAACAAACATTTAAGATACCATGTCAGGTAATGGACTGTGGGGAGGATATTAAAAAACTAATAATGTATTTACTGCCAGATGGAAGCATGCTATTAGTACGGAAGAGAAGTGTCTACAATACGATCCAAAATGAGATAGATGCCATTTGAGAGGCACAGAGTTCTGTTTTTCCATTTATATCCTTTGATGAAGTATAATATACAGCCTGAAAAGTTAATCAAATTATGTTGAGCATGGTGTCACAGGACTGTATAAGAGGTTGTTTAGCCACTTTAATCCTCAGTACAGCCTGTACTATATTAGCAGTAAAGAAATAATGTATTTTTTACCATTAAAGGTTCACTAGAAAAGCAAATGTAATCTACACATTTCTGAATTGTAATTATAAATAATAACATTTTTAAAATGTGTTCTTTTTTAGGTTTATGATGATGGTAGATATGTTTACCTTGTTACGGATTTGATGAAAGGAGGAGAGCTGCTCGACCGTATTCTCAAACAAAAATGTTTCTCAGAACGGGAAGCCAGTGATGTGCTGTTTGTAATAACTAAGACAGTTGACTATCTTCATTGCCAAGGAGTAAGTTGTGGTTATATTCTTCCCTTCAATTCTGGGACTTATATATTCATAAAATAATATGTAAGTGCTGCCACTTAAAATGAATGACTTTTTCTGTAACATATTTTATAGAAAATATTCTAATAAAACTCATAAAGTAGAGAAGGTTTCAGATTTAGGAAATCAGAAAATGCTTTCTTAATTCTCTTCACTCTGCCTATTGGCCCTAATTTAATAGCAGATTGGTTTTAAAAGTGATTTGGATTATATAAATGTATGTAACCCTGGCTTTCAAATTATTAAACATAATCAAATTTAAAAATGAAACATAAAAAATTATTCAAGGACATGTGGGTATTATTCAAGTTATTCTATACCTAACATAACCTTCTGGGAGGAAGTGGACTATGTATCTTGATCCTTGCCAACCCCTCCTCCAAATACAGTAAGAAATTTGGATTCTAAACCTTTGAGGTATTACTCTAATCAAATGTGTAATAATGGAGCAAGCCTGTTATTTTGCTTCTCATCTGTTCATAAATAAAGGAAACATTACCAAAAAGGTCAACTTTTATTATATACACCTCCACAAGGAAACAAAGTCATAAATAATTCAAAAATGTAAGTTTGAATTAGTTGTAATAGTGGACATGTATGCATGTACGTATAAACAGTAAAATAATGGACAACTCAGAACTGGCACAGTGAAAATTCTACATGGTTCCTTTTTATACAAAAGATAAATAAGCCAGTACTCAGTTTTGTGTTTGTTTTAATAGAGTACATTTTTAGTACTATAAAATATAAACTGTTTAATAATAAAGGAGTAAATCTTTTATAATTTAATTGCTTGTTTTTATCAATTAAGCCAAAGTAAAATAAAGGATAGCCAGAAATTTTAAGAGGAAACTGATAACCATCTTTTCTTTTTTATGTATGTTTATTTTTATTCATTTATTTTTAATTACACTTATTGAGGTGACGTTGGTTAATAAGATCATATGGTTTCAAGCGTACATTTCTATAATACATGATCTGTATATTGCAAGGGGGCCAAATATGTGGTGGTGGAAGATGATCTGACTTTGAGTGGTGGGCACACTAAGCATCTTTTCTTCAGGTTATTATTTTAGAAACCTTCCAGTTCTTATATCAATTAAGTAAATTAATGACAGAGCTATACTGAGCGTTTCTATATAATAGGCATTATAAACAGTGTTGCAGATTCAAATGTAAATAAGACTAGGTCCTCGTCTTTAAAGATCTTTCAGTGTAGTAAACTGATTAAGGAATGAAATAGATAGTAATCAGTAGGAAAATCCTCGTGTAGAGAATTTCACCACAATGGAGTGCCATATGCACTGCACTAATCCTAACCTAAAAGCCATTCATATAGCTCCCTGTATTCCGTCCTTCAACCAAGTATTCACTCCCCACCAGAGTCTCTGTGCATCTGTTTACTCCCCAGTACCTTGAGGTAGTTGATTTTTTAAATTATGTACAGGTTTTGTAATTGTTTACTGTGAGGAGGGGCATGTTAAATAGGGTCTTAGTCCATTAGATCCAGAAGTGGAAATGAGAACTGAGTTTTGATACTTGGAGATTGGAAGTTGTTAATGAAACTGGTGGCTTCAATAGAAAGTAGAGCATCTATCTGATAGAGATTATGCCTTCTGATTCCTTCAGGCTTTCAACACTGTAAAGGTTGGACAAAGTATCATTGTCAAAATTTTATGATTAAGAAAGTTTGTTTACCTGGAAGAATATTAAATGAAAATATTGTATTCCACAGAGATTTACTTAGCTATAGAAATACAATGCTGTTTATTTTATGTTCCAGGTTGTTCATCGTGATCTTAAACCTAGTAATATTTTATACATGGATGAATCAGCTAGTGCAGACTCCATTAGGATCTGTGATTTTGGATTTGCAAAACAGCTTCGAGGAGAAAATGGACTTCTCTTAACTCCATGCTACACAGCAAACTTTGTAGCACCAGAGGTATTTTTCAAAACTTCAGTTTTTGCTTTTCAGTCTTTTTTCTTTAGTTGAATGTATTTGATGGCATGTATATGCTATAGTGGGTAGATAAAATCTGTGTTATCTTGTCCATTCTCAACTCTAAAGCTCTTTAAATGAGTGAATTTTGATAACCCCTAATATAAATATTCAGACTAGGAGGTAGCATATGAGACCATCTTGAGTCTAATAATCAGACTTTTATTTTATTAGGTGACATACAAGTTTTAGAATCATATCCTTTTAGAGCTGGGAGAGTAGAGATAACTCTACCTTCGACATATGAGAACAGAATGCTGAGTGAATGCTGAGAACCCAGCATTCACTTAGTACCAAAGCCAGGATAGATTTTCAGATATTTTGGTTTGTGCTGAACATGAGGTAGTTTATATTGTTTAGTATTATACGTAATATATCAAGGCAGTGCTCTCGCTGATTGTTTTGAGGAACTTCCAGTTCCTGGAGAGAACAGCTTCATGGGGGTTTTATAAGCAGTCAGTTTTTTCTTGGCAAATAGCATTCATACACAGATCTTGAAGGGAAGAGTCAGGAAAGGTGAGGCTGGGGAGGTTCTGATCATGAGGAGTTTTGACAGTACCAACTGTCACAGCGATTGAAAGTATGGTTGATAAAAGAATGAATCAAGGATGGCATTGCTTATATAGATTCTTTTTAAGGTTTGTTTGTAAGTCAGAAACGGTTCTCATGTGTTATTAGTAATGCTAACTCATATGAATCATTATATGTTCAACACAAACCAAAATACCAAAAAAATCCTCACATTTGAAGAGTTAAAATTTCCAAGTCACAGGAGAAGAATAAAATATTTTGAGGATGAATTCTGACCTCATGTGCATGTTTTCTGATTTTATTTTTATATCAAATTCTAGCCATTGTAGGATAATATAGCACATCAGATTACCATGAGCCATTTGCATTTATATGTCAACAAATATTTATTTTAATGTAGCTGTTTGAAAAAGAAATAATACTTCTAATAATGAAAATAGGAATGTAGAAAATAGAACAGTAAGTTTCTGAATAAAATTGTCCAATTTAAAATTTGTTAAATCTTTAAGATGTTGATGCTGAGGAAGAAACGTAACACCTGCTTTACAGGATTTTTAGAACAGATTTGCCCTATGAGAAATTATGTACATATCCAGAAAATGAGCTTTAATCTGTATTTTAATTCAGTTCACAGAATAATGAATATACAAATTTTTATCAAACTAAAATATGTAGAAACTATATTTCCCCAAATACAAATTGGAACACATGCATGATCCAAAAAGGGATTATTGTATTTACCCCTAGTGAAAGAGATATAACTTAGACATTAAAAAATTAGCCTTTCTCGGGCATTTCAGTGGTTTCATATAGGACAAGAGGACAGAATATTTTATATTAGGGCTCTTCTGTTAAATATAGGATATATAGTCATCATAAATATTCTAGCATGTTATGTGGTAGGTATAACAGAAGAATAAAGAATAACCATTTTAATAGCCAAATTCTTAATACTGACTTAATCTTATGGACCTGGACCCATGGGTGTGATGAAAATATCTCATTGGGAAAAGGTTAGGAGTGAACATGTTCCAAATGAACATCTCAAAAACAGACATTAAAATGAAAAATATATGGTCTGTCTGTCTTCAGATTAATGGTTAGGTAAACATTTTTAGATTAATGGCTTGGTAAATATTTTTAAATGAGTGCAAGCCCACAGACTAGAATACAGGCCATTGATAATTTTTTATCCTAACAGACTTCCATTGTGGTAAGACACTCTTAACATTGTAACAGTGGAGTTTTTTAGGTGGGCATGTGGATACCATGTCTCTGTAACTAGTGTCTGAACTACCTTGGGCTAATATTTATATTTTCAAAATGTTTTGAGGGGGTGATCCAAGATGGTGGCAGAGAAGGTGGATGTGATATTCACCCATCCACCTTTTCCTAGGACCAAACTGGATTTACAATGAAAATATAGAGCAATCAACCTGAATAACTTATAACCAAGGGTTTACAGAAAAAGCAACGTCAAGACTTCTAGGAAGGTCAGAGAAGTAGAAAGGGCGAGCCCGACACCCATGGGTGGTGGCTGACATTCTGGAGGGATGTCACAGCTGCAGGGGATTCCCCTTGAGAAGTATGGGGTGTCAACTCCAAACCAGCCTTCCCAGCCCAAAGGCACTAGACCCGGTAAGAGGTGCCCACATAACTTCTGCTGTGAAAATCAGTGGGGATTCTGTCTGCCAGGGAGAGACAGTTGTCTGCTAGAGACACAGGCATCCTCTTAAAGGGCCAGTGCACAAATTCTCATTTGCAGCCACTCACTATGGACTCTAGTAGGGAGAGGGTGGAGCAGACTAGAGTAGCATGAGGAGAGACTGGGTTTTGTGTCTCTGGACAGAAAGCTGAAGGTATAGCCACCAGGACACCTGTGCTGAGTCACTGTCCCACTCTGCAGACACCATCTTTCTTGAGTGGAGCACTCCCCTCCATATGGCATTAGCCAGATGGAATGCAATAGCCCACCTTCTGGACTCCCTGTCACCCCACACTGCAGAGCTTGTGCCCTGCTGAGGAGTCAGCTGCCTGGGCCGGGGTGTAGAAGTCTGGGCAGCCTCAGTGGGCATCAGTGATTGAGTTGTGTAGCATGCGTTGGAGGCCATTGCCCTCAGTTTCCCATGAACTTGACCTGCAACCTCCCCTCACAGATCTGCAAGCTCCACCTTCTGGGCTACTGGCAGCCCCACCCTCCCAACTCCTGACAGACCCACCCTGCCAAACTCTGGGCAGAACCTGGGACAGACTGAGTTGTGTGGATCAGGGTCAGGGACTACTCTTTCAGTAACTGAGTTGAGCAGACAGCAAATAGGCAAAGGTTGGTAGAGGTGGATCTTGTGGTGCCTTAGGACTTTTGGTGGCATGCCCCTGTGCCTGGTGCTGGTAAAAGCTGGACTTGCTGTGTAGCTTGGTCCTTTCTGGGCAAACCTAGGCCCAGCAGAGGCAGCCACAAACCTTTGATTGCTTTGTAGCTCAAAACATGTACTGTTACCCATGGCTAGTCACAGGCAGCATTTGACATTAGACAGCACCAACCAGAATCCCTCCCAAGAGTCCCCAGAACCATCACATCCAGTGGCCAACTTCAGACAATATCAGAGCAGGATCCAATTGGCTTTACAAATGGCATATCCAAAGGGAGATCTCGGCAGGCACAAGACTCTGATGAGGTGAATTCTGATTTGTGTGGTCAGCACCTGTAAAGCAGCTCGTAAACTGAGGCACAGGTTGATCCTTACAGTCATACAGCATGACATTTAACACCATGTATGTACAGGCCAATAGAAATCAACACTGAGTGACAGCATGAGGGCCCACATACTCCACACAAGGGACATTCCTGGAGCACCCACTTCAGGTAATCAAGGAGATTGTACTACTGGGTCCCACAGATCACCTACTATATAAAATCACCCTACCAAAACTGGAAGTTATAGCAGATCTGCCTAATATACAGAGACAAACAAAGAGGCAGCCAAAATGGGGAAACAAAGAAACATATCCAAAATGAAAGAAGGGGAGCAATCTCTTAAAAAAGAGCTAAATGAAATGGAAGTAGGCAATTTACCGGATATAGAGTTCAAAAGAAATGATTATAAGGAATCTTTAGGGACTTAGTGAGAACTTTGACAAAGAATAGCAATAATAAAAAATTACATAGAACCCTTAAAAAAGAACCAGTCAGAAATGAAGAATATAATATCTGAAGTAAAGAATATACTAGAAATAATAAATAGGTTGGATAAAGCAGATGATCTAATCAGCGATTTGAAGACGAGGTAGCAGGAAACACCCAATCCGAGCAGCAAGAAGCAAAAAGAATTTTAAAATGGTGATAGTTTAAGGGACCTTTGGGACATCATGAAGTGTAACAACATCCATATTATAGGGGTAGGAAAGAAGATGAGAGAGAGCAAGGGATTTAGAACCTTAGTGAAGAAATAATGACTGAAAACTTTTCTAACCTAGTGATGGAAAAAGACACTCAAGTCCAGGAAGCACAGAGATTCCCAAACAAATTGAACCCAAAGAGACCTGTACCAAGACACATCATAATTAAAATGACAAAGGTTACAGGCAAAGAGAGAATATTAAAAGCAACAAGAGAAAGATATACCTATAAGGGAGCTCCCACGAGAATGTCAGCTAGTTTTTCAACAAAAAAAACTTCAAGCCAGAAGGTTTGGCATGAAATGTTCAAGGTGATGAAAAGCAAGGACCTACAAACAAGATGACTTTACACAGCAAGGCTATTATTTAAAATTGAAGATGAAATAAAGAGCTTTTCAGACAACAGAAAGCTAAAGGAGTTCATTTTCATCAAACCAATAATACAAGAAATGTAAAAGGGTCTTTTTTTTTTTAGAGAGAGAGAGGGGAAGGGAAGGAGAAAGACAGGGAAAGAAACATCAATGTGTTGTTGTCTCTTGAGCAGCCCCTACTGGGGAGCTGGCCCACAACCCAGGCATGTGCCCTGACTGGAAATCGAACCAGTGACCCTTTGGTTCGCAGGCCCATGCTCAATCCACTGAACTCCACCAGCCAGGGATTAAAGGGTCTTCTTTAAGAAGGAAAAGGAGCCCTGGCTGGTGTGGGTCAGTGGTTTGAGTGCCGGACTGCAAACCAAAGGGTCACCAGTTCAATTCCCAGTCAGGGCATATGCCTGGGTTGCAGGCCAGGGTCCACAGTAGTGGGCACATGAGAGGCAACCACACATTGATATTTCCTTCCCTCTCCTCTCTCCCTTCCCCTCTCTCTAAAAATAAATAAAATCTTTTTTTAAAAGGAGAAGGAAAGAGGAACATAGTTTTAAAGAATAAAATGACAATGAATTTGTGTCTATTGATAACTTTAAATGTAAATACTTGAATGCTCCAATCAAAATGGCATAGGTTAGCTGAATGGAAGAGAAAACAAGACCCACACATATTCTGTCTATAAAAGATCCACTTCACATCAAAACATACACACAGAATAAAAGTAAAGGAATGGAAAAATATATTTTACATAAATGGAAATGATACAAATGATGGGGTAGCAATAATTATATCTCACAAAACAGACTTTACAGCAAAAGACTATAATAAGAGACAAAGGATACTACATCATGATAAAGGGAGCAATCCAATAAAAGGATATAACCCTTGTAAACATTTATGCACCCAAAATAGGAGCACTTAAATATATAAAGCAAATTTTGTTGGACATAAAGGGAGAAATCAATAGAAATACAGTTATATTAAGGAACTTTCACACCTCACTGACTTCAGTGGATAGATCTTCCAGACAGAATATCAGCAAAGAGGCAGCAGCCTTAAACAGCACATTAGATCAAATGGATTTAATTGATACCTTCAGAGCATTTCAACCCAAACCAGCAGAATATACATTCTTTTCAAGTGCATGGAACATTTTCTAGGATAGACCACATGTCAGGACAGAAAAACAAGTCTCAGTAGATTTAAGAAGATAGAAATCATGTCAAGCATCTTTTCTGACCATAGTGATATGAAAGTACAAATCAATAACAGGAGAAAAACAGAAAAACACAGAAGACATGGAGGCTAAATAACACACTACTAAACAATAAATGGGTAAACAATGAGATCATGGAAAAAATCAAAAGGTACTTTGAAACAAATGAAAATGTGAACACAGCAACCCAAAAATCTATGGGACACAGCACAAACAGTCTTAAAAGGGAAATTCATAGCATTACAAGCCTACCTCAAAAAATGAGAAAAATCTCAAATAAATCACTTAGCTTTACACTTAAAAGAACTGTAAAAAGAACAAGAAACATAGCCTAAAGTGAGTAGAAGCAAGATAAAGATTAGAACAGAAATAAATGAAATAAAGTATAAAAATATAAAATATCAATGAGAAGAAGAGCTGATTCTTTGAAAAGAGAAACAAGTTTGACAAACCTTTAACCAGATTCATCCAGAGAAAAAATAAAGAGAACCCAAATAAACAAAATGAGAAATGGGGAATTTCTGTCAAGATGGTGGCACAGACCCACTTGGCTTACCTCTTTGCACAACCACAGCAAAATTACAACTAAGATATAGAACAGCCATCATTCAGAACTGACAGACATGAAGTTGAATGGAAGTATGACAAATACAGAATTAAAGAAACTACATCCACCCAGACTGGTAGGAGGGGCAAAGAAGAGGAACAGGTTGGTCCCACATCCACGGGTGATGGATAAAAATTCAGGAGAGATATCTCAGGAGTGAGTAGTCATAACCCCACATCAGGCCCCCCAGTCAAGGGCTCCAGTGCCAGGATGATAAGTCTCCACAACTGGCTGCAAAACCCAGCAGGGATTGATTCAGTGGAAGAAACTTCTGGAGCCCTAAGCAGTTCCTCTTAAAAAACCCACACATGGACGCACATACTCAGACTCACTCCCTATAGGCTCCAGCAACTGGGTGGTGGTTGAGGGGCACCAATGGTGTGCAGGTTGGGGCTGAGATGTTTGGCATCAATGCAAGCAGAGGCAATTGTCCATTTTCTGAGCCCTTCCCACACAGAGCTGGCAGACTGGTGCCATATCTAATATTCCATCAACCTGGCTAACAGTGTTTGACCTGCCTCGGAGATTCCCAGACTCTGCCCCACCCAAGCTGTTTTTCCATATGAATGACCAGTCTTGGCTCTTGCTTCACAAATTCCTAAATCCTCCCAAGCAAGCAGCAGCTGGCCTCAGTGAGCTCTAGGGACGGAATTGGCAGCCTAGATTCACAGCTGGCTTCGCCTGGAAATCTCCAAGCCAGCCCAAGAAGCAGCCATCTCAGATTGCTTTGTAACTCAGGCAGGGTGGCCCTGGGGCAAAACACAGGTTGGAGCTGACCTTGGCCTGCACTACCCGTGAAACCCCAGGTGCCACCACACCCAGTGAACAGCTACAGACCACATCAGAGCACCACTACCCTGGCCCTGCACAGCTGATCCTCCATGGAGGATGGTGGTTGCTGCTAAGTGGTCATACCCAGTCCTTGCAGCTAACTGGCTTGGGAAAATCTCTCCCATTGATCTGCCAACAGAAACCAAGGCTCAGCTACAAGAGGAGGGTGTACTCAGCCCACACAAAGGGTGCGCCTTGAGTACCCAACTTGGGTGATAGGGGAGGCTGTGCCACTGGACCCTACAGGACACCTACTACATTAGGCTATGCTACCGAGACACAGAGTCAAAGCAACTCTACCTAATACATAGAAACAAACACAGGGAGGCTGCCAAAATAAGGAGACAAAGAAACATGGCCCAAATGAAAGAACACATCAAAACTCCAGAAAAAGAGCTAAATGAAATGGAGATAAGCAATCTGCCAGATGTAGAGTTCAAAATACTGGTTATAAGGATACTCAAGAAACTTAGTGAGGACCTGAACAGCATAAAAAAGATGAAGTCAGAAACAAAAGACACACTAATTGAAAAAAAGAACAATTCACAGGGAAACAACAGTAGAGCAAATGAAGCCAACAATCAAATCAACGATTTGGAACATAACAAAGCAAAAAACAACCAATCAGAACAGTAACAAGAAAAGAAAATTAAAAAAAAAAACAAGGATAGTGGAAGCAGCCTGTGGGACAACTTTAAGCAATCCAACGTTCACTTCATAGGGGTTCCAGAAGGAGAAGAAAAAGAGCAAGAAGTTGGAAATCTATTTGGAAAAAAACAATGAAAGATAACTTCCCTAATTTGGTGAAGGAAATAGACATGCAAGTCCAGGAAGCACAAAGATTCTCAAATAAAATGAATGCAAAGAGACCCACCCCAAGACACATCATAATTAAAATGACAAAGGTTAAAGATAAAGAGATGGGTGGGTGGGTGTATGGAAGGGGTGAGAAGTGATGGGATTAAGAAGTACAAATAGGTAGTTACAGAATAGTCACGTGAATGTAAAGTACTGTATAGGAAAGGGAGTAGCCAAAGAACTTATACACGTGACCAATGGACATGAACAAGGGTTGGGGAATTGCCTGAGGAAGTTGGGGATACTAGGTGGAGGGGAACCAAGGGGGAAAAATAAGGACAACTGTAATAGCATAATCAATAAAATATAATTTTAAAAAGAAATAGAAAAAATAACAACTGATTCCACAGAAACACAATGTTCTATAAGAAAATATTGTGAACAATTACCTACCAACAAATTGGACAGTCTGGAAAAAATGGTTAAATTTCTAGAAACATATAATCTTCCAACAGTAAATCAGAAACACTCGGAGAATCTAAATAGAGAGATTATAACTAGTGAAATTGAAGCAGTAATCAAAAAACTCCCAACAAACAAATGTACTGGAACAGATGTCTTCACAGGAGAATTTCACCAACTATTCAAAGAAGAAATAACACTTATCATTCTCAAGCTATTCCAAAATTCAAGAGGAGGGAAAGCTTCCAAGCTCATTTTTATGGGGCTGACATCATCTTAATTCTAAACCCAGATAATGACACTATAAAGAAGAAAATTATAGGCCAATATCCCTGATGAACATAGATGCTGAAATCCTAAACAAAATATTATGAAACCTTATCGAATAATATATTAAAAGATCATATACCATGATAAGGTAGGATTTATCCTAGGAATACAGTGTTGGGAATCTGCAAATCTGTAAACGTGATACACCACGTAAACAGAATGAAGGATGAAAACTACATGATCATATCAATAGTTGAAGAATAAGCATTTGATAAGGTACAGCACCCATTCATGATAAAAACCTCAGCAAAGTGGGAATAGAGGAAACATTCCTCAACATAATAAAGGCCATATATGCTACACCCACAGCCAACATCATACTCAATGGGCAAAAACTAAGAGTTTTCCTTAAGATCAGGAACAAGACAGGGATATCTGTTTTCACCACTCTAATTCAACATAGTACTGGAAATCCTAGCCACAGCCATCAGACAAAAAGAAATAACAGGTACCCAACTTGGAAAGGAAGAAGTGAAACTCATTATTTGCAGATGATGTGATACTGAATATAGAGAACCTAAAAGATTCCACCAAAAACACCACTAGAACTGATAAAGTGGCAAGATACAAAATTAATATCTCAAAATCAGTCACATTTTTATACACCAATAGTGAACTATCAGAAAGGGCAACTGAGAAAACAATCCCCTTTACAATTGCATCAAAAAATAAAATACCTAGGAATTAATTTAAACAAGGATGTAAATGATCTGTACTTGGAAAATTATAAGGCACTAAAGAAAGAAATTGAAGAAGACACAAATAAGTGGAAGCATATACCGTGTTCATGGATAGGAAGAATTAACATCATTAAAATGTCCATACTACCCAAAACAATCTATAGACTCAACACTATTCCTATCATGTTACTAATGGCTTGTTTCACAGAACTGGAACAAATATTCCAAAAGTTTATATGGACCACAAAAGAACCTAAATAGCCACATCAATGTCAAGAAAGAAAAATAAAGTTGAAGAAATCTTACTACCTGATATCAAACTATATGACCATAGTAATCATAGCTCAATGAAATAGAATATAGGACCCAGAAATAAACCCACCCCTTATGGTCAATTAATGTTTGACAAAGGAGGCAGAAATATACAATGGGGTAAAGATAGTCTATTCAGTAAATGGTGTTGGGAATATTGGACAGATGCATGCAAAGAAAGAAAATAGGCCATCCTCTTACACCATACACAGGAATAAACTCAAAGTGGATTAAAGGCTTAAATATTAGACTTGAAACCATAAAAATCCTAGAAGAAAACATAGGCAGTAAAATCTTAGACATTTCTCATAGCAGTTTTCCCCCTCCCCCATTCGGGCAAGGGAAGCAAAAGAAAAAATAAACAAACTACATCAAACAAAAAGTTCTTCCACAACAAAGGATACCATCTACAAAATTAAAAGACAACCCTTGAATGTGTTACTATCCTAAATTTATAAAGAATTTATACAACTGAACACCAAAAAATGAAATAATCCAATTAAAAATATTTAATGGATCTGAACAGACACTTTTCCATGGAGGACATAGAGAAAGCCAATAGACATATGAAAATATGCTCAACATCACACACACACACACACACACACACACACACATATACACACACGAAACGGAAATGCAGGTTAAAACCATAATGAGATATCACCACACTGGTCAGAATGGCTACCATCAATAAATCAACAAACAACAAGTACTGGCCGGGGTGTGGAGAAAGGGGACCCTAGTGCACTGTGGGTGGGAATGCAGACTGGTGCAGCCACTGTGGAAAACACTATGGAATTACCCCTAAAAAATTAAAAATGGAACTGCCTTATTATCCAGCTATTCCACTGTTTGGAATATATCTGAAGAGACATGAAACACTAACATAAATGAATATATGCACTCCTGTGTTCTTTGCAGCTTTACTTACAATAGCAAAGCATTGGAAGCAGCCCAAGGCGCCCATCAGTAGACGAATGGATAAAAAAAGCCATGGTACATTTACACAATGAATACTATATGGCTATAAAAAAGAAGGAAGTCGCCCTGGCTGGCGTAGCTCAGTGGATTGAGCACGGACTGCGAACCAGGCATCGCAGGTTCGATTCCCAGTCAGGGCACATGTCTAGGTTGCAGGCCATGGCCCCCAGCAAGCACACATTGATATCTATCTCTCTCTCTGTCTCTGTCTCTCTCTCTCTCTCTCCCCCTCCCTCCCCTCTCCCCCTTTCCTCTCTAAAAATAAATAAATAATAAAAAAAAGAAGAAAAGTCAAACTTTAAAAAAAAAAAGAAGGAAGTCTTACCTTTTGTGAAAGCATGGGGGCACCTGGAGAATATTATGCTAAATCAAGTCAGTCAGTTAGATAATGACATGCACCATATGATTTCACTTATATGTGGAATCCAATGAACAAAATAAACTGATAAACAAAATAGAAGCAGAGGCATTGGTGCAGAGAACAGACTGACAGCTGTGAGAAGGGAGGGAGGTTCGGAGGCAGAGTGAAAAAGTTAAAGGGATTAAGCAAAGAAATGGAAACTCAGACACAGACCACAGTTTGGTGATTACCAGAGGGCAAGGGGGTGGGGGAGGAAGGAGAGGGGAAAGGGGGGTGATAAATGGTGATGGAAGGGGACTTAACTTGGGGTGGAGACCTGCCTTGTGGTGGTGAACACACAATACAGTATACAGATGGTTTGTTATAGAAGTGTATGGTTGAAACCTAGGTAGTTTCATTAGCCAATGTCACCCAAGTAAATTCAATAAAAATTAAAAACAACTCTCTGAAAAGTTTTATTATCAACTTCTGAAGCCTCTGCTAGCAAACAGTGAATATGTGTAAATTGTTATGAATGAGGTTTTGGGTGAGGTTTGTTTGTGAAATTTCAGACCCTTAAAAAAATTAGTACTGAAGTATATGAAATGCTTTGTCTTTTAAACTAGAATTAGAAATATTCAAGTACATATGCAGATATTTGAATATATGTAGCACTATGGGGATATATATTGTTTCATTATAGTGCATAAACAGTCCTTTTTTAAACTAATTACAATTTCATCACAATAAGGAATGAAATCACTTTTTGATATGCATCAGTTCAATCAACCTCTTAAGAGTTGCATACTTGATTTGCTTTTCTACAATATCTATGTCACAAAATAAATATCTCCACAAGTATTTTATTATTTTATAAAGTAAGTCCTTTATAGTATGCAACTGATAGTTAATGTCTCTGGAGGCCTAAAATTTATCCAGACTAAAGGAACTTACAATAAATTGGATGGATGTTGTTCCTTCAGCTCTTTATAAAATAAGTGTGAAATTAATTACTCTGCCTTGCTGCCCTCTGGGCTGTTATATGTTTTGCTCCAAATATGAATTAAGGGGAACTTCAAACCAAGGAAATGAGGATCTTTGTCTATGGTACTTTTTGCTCATTTATAAAACCAAGTGAGAAAAAAGGTAATGGCATTAACTACTTTAATTCTAACTTCTCTCTTCTTATATTTCACTTGATGCGAGTGGGAAGGTATTAAACCCATGTCCTGCACTGCACTCATGATTTCATCCATCCCACTACCTTGCCTTTTTTCTTTTATGGGTGTATGTTCTTAACATTATAGGGCATTGAGGCCCTCTCTCGGGCAAAAGTGGACTGCCTCTTCTGTACCCATACAAAATGGGCTTAAGTGTGTGGTAAATATGTAAAGCAAGTTTTTCATGGTGGGTCCTAATTAGAGTCAGCAATATGACACATCGTGTGCCCTTTTTCACATTACCTAGGAAGGAAATGGGAGTGTCAAATACCTGTAGCTGACTCAGTGATTAACCTTCACCTGTCCAACAAGTTCCTGGGAAGTCCCTCAGTCTTGGCTGTAGACTGGGACACTTTAAAAATACTGTCCTCAGCCCTGGCTGGTGTGACTCCGTTGATTGAGTGCTGGGCTGTTAACCCAAGCATTGCTGGTTGGTTTCCCAGTCAGCAAATGCCTGGGTTGTGGGCCAGGTCCCCAGTAGGGGGCGCACAAGAGGCAACTACACACTGATGTTTCTCTCCCTCTCTTTCTCCCTACCTTCCCCTCTCTCTAAAAATGAATAAAATCGTTAAGAAATTTTAAAGTAAACATACTGACCTCAGTCATACCAACAATAAACAAAAATACTGTCATAAGGGAACCAGGGGAAACATGGTGATGGTGCCTGGAACTGCAAGAGTTGATGAGAAAAGAAATAGAGTAAGAAAGAAAACAGGAGAGGTTTATGTTTTATTAATGCATGCCAACTTTGGTTACCCTGACTTGAGTGGTTTAGCTGTGCCTCATTATTTATTAGGGCTGTTGTAGTCCCTACTTGTGTTATTTACATAAGCCAGTTATCTAGGTATTTTGATAGCCTCTTCAGCTTTTCAGGTTTGCACATATGTGTGTTTACATAAATCCAATTTAACTAGGAAAAAAACATTATATCTTGAATTTTAAGTTAGATACTCATTATTTATGTCTGGCAATTGTCAAAGACAAACAATATATTCAGCCTTTTCTAAATGAAATGTCCATGCTGGTAGTTATACAGTCCCCACTGTTAATACATTAATAATGTGTCTATTTTGTTCCTATGCCTAAAGGCCTTAACAGTGCACTTATTATTCCAAATAAAAAGGCTATATTTCATCTGTTTTTCTACAAACTTTATTAAGCTCATGGAGAAAACTCACATGAATATATAATAAATGTATTATTTGATTTTTATTAACACTAGTGCCAAGAGCAAAAACATGAGCTACCTAAATTGTTGTATGAAAAATTAATGAAACCATTCAGAATTTATCAAATGTGTATTTGTGTTCCAGAAATATACTGCTCTTTTCAATACATAAACTTTGTATATAAAATATAAATTCATCTTTCTTTCATAAGATCATATATTATCTTACCATCTCTTATGTAGTAAAGAGGCAATTATCATAGATAATAAAAACACAAGCTCTAGAGTAAGAAGACTCATTCTACTGCTTACTAGTTTTGTGGTATTAGGCAAATTACTGAACATTTGCCTCACTTTCCTTGTCTCCAGAGTGGAAATAATATCTACCTCATAGAGTCAGTGTCAGGATTAGAGAGAGTACTGTGTGTAGTATATAGTAAGTTTTCTGTATATATTAATCTTAAATTTTGATGTCTGTATTTGTTTTTCCTAACAGGAGAAGTGAAAGCTCATTAAGGTCAGGGATCATATTTTACAAGGGTGTTTTTTGTATAACCCATGTTACTTACCTTATTAATAGTCATTTATTCAATACTTGCTAGTAGCAAAAGATTTTCGCTTTTAACATTATGTCAATCTATTTTTGAAAAGATTAAAATAAGTAAGTTTTTAAATTGCAAACATTTGTGACATTATTAGAAGCACAACTTTCAGATGAGAAGATGGAGATTATACTGGGTAATACCATTTAAGTATTTCTTTCTCAGGTTCTTATGCAACAGGGCTATGATGCTGCTTGTGATATTTGGAGTCTGGGAGTCCTTTTTTACACAATGTTGGCTGGGTAAGAAACCTTTTATACACAAAATAATCCACACCATTATTTAAATTTCACCTCTTTATTTTGTAAGATGAGGACAGATGAAAATTACCTTAAGGAAAATTCTATTAACATTTCAAAATATTATATATTATTTACTTATAAAATTGAAAAAAAACATAAGGCAAGGCATTTAATGAGGCAATATGCAGATACATAATTAAAAGAGTTTTCAATGGAAATTGAAGTAATGGTTTTTAAAGTACTTGAATTCTGGCTCTCCTGGCACTAGAGATTTAGTAAGATTGAGCTTTATAACGAATATATATTGCAAATGAACTATAGGATACCATTTCTGGATTGCTGCTTCCCATTATTTATTTTATGACTAAACAAAACATGATTGTTAGTGTATATATGTGTGTTTAGTGATATATCAACTTAATTATTATGTGAAGAAATTAAGTCATTGAGATGTTAAGATATATTTCTGATACTTTTTAACAGTAAGTCTTTTTGTTCCTAAATTTGAATACTATTTTTAGTTCCACCTATTGAAATGGTACAAAACTGATCACTTTTTGTCACTCTATAATTAATTTTTGAACTACTTTACCTTTGTACAATGTATTTGTCTTCTTGTCTATGAACATGGATCCACATAATAATTTTAATGGCTATAGAGTTTTTTTTGTTATTTTGATATGAATATTTAATCCATTTTTATGGACATTAATTAAGATTATTATTAATCTTTTTTCACTGATAATGTTTTTAAAACACTAATGAATAAATTTGAACCAATATAATAAATGCATTTAAAATGAACAATTTCCTCATAGTAGATATATTTGTTTGGCTAACTTATGCCTGAGAGAATACGAAATTTGTGTATTTTATTCTGGTCTGATTTTAATACTAGCTTTACATGAAAGGCCACATTTATTTTATTTTACATTGATCAAAGGCAAAAAACATTGATATAGACAGGACTCAATTAATTAGGATTAACTTCATTGTTCAAAGTGTCAAATTGGATATGCACAGTGAAGGGAAATATTAGATGATATTCTTAATTTGCTATAGTAAATATGTGTATGTACTCTTATGTTCACCACTTTCAGTTAGATTTGATGTGTATACTAGGCCCTTATGTTTATTAAAATCTATTTTATTAATAGCTACACTCCGTTTGCTAATGGCCCCAATGATACTCCTGAAGAGATACTGCTGCGTATAGGCAATGGAAAGTTCTCTTTGAGTGGTGGAAACTGGGACAATATTTCAGATGGAGCAAAGGTATCAATTATAAATGTGTTTCACGTTGTCTCATTAATGTTAAATTGCTGAAATCTTTAAGTTATAGTCTACATTTGTCAGGTGTATTCTGGAGTAAATGTCATATCCTGATCATTGTAGAATAAATAAGTGGGGAATGTGATTGTCAATATCTTTTAAACATTAGAAAAACAGAAGGGATTATATTTGGATCTTAGCGATAACACAAGTGTGCCGTGTGGTGTAGTATAAGGAACACCTGATTAGAAGCCAGAACTAGAATGCTAGTTTTGATCTACTAACTAGCTGCAAATTGTGGGGACTAAATTCTCCCTTTGATTCCTTCAAAATGCAAAATTCCATGTCCATGCATTTTGGTTTATTTATGATTTGTCGTATTTCCACTTTGGCAAAAATGAATGTAATGCTGAAATACATAGGGATTTATGTGCCAGTTGTGCTTAGATTGTTAGTTTTCCGTGTTCCATGTGTATTATGCTTAGATATGTCTAGTGCTTAAGGAATAATATATATTAAAGTTCGGTCTTATTCTGACCTCTTTTAGTCTGATATTCTGAAGAAATAACATAGGCAAAGGTACTAGGGAATATTGTTGAAATATATCACAAGGCCTTTCATGTAGTCTCTTTATGGATGATGTGACTTTAGTTCTGTCTTCAAAACTTTTCTAAAAATGGTGGCAAATTCCTGAACAAATGGTCTCTATGAATCTTTTTAAAAACTATCTTCTGTACATTTTAACACTTTAATTTTTTTCTGTTTTAAATTAGTGATAAAGTCAACTAATCTTCCCTTGCTCATAATCCCTTAAACTAGTTTTGTTTAGTTGTGAGGACTGTGATACTGCTGTCACCTGATAACACTTGTTTTATTTAATTATAGTTCCTTACAAGCTACTTTTCCCTTTCATATGCTTTCCTTGCTATTAGCACTACCAGCAGAGGTTTACAGAAGATTGCTTCTGTTTGGCTCCTGTCCACACAGAGTTCGTAGACCTTGTTTGTTTAGTTAAATGGTGGGAGTGATAGTGGAAGTCATGTTAACTTTGTGTCTTACTGCTTAAATAGTTTCAGCCATCTCCTCACCTCCAAACCCAAGGCTTAGATAACATTAGCGTTGACACTTCCCTTTTGTAAACATGGGGAGACAAGGAGAAGAATGTTTTATGGTGTCACTCCATATTAAAAATAAACATTACCCTTACTGGTATGGCTCAGTTGGTTGGGCGTCATCCTGCAAGGAGAAGGGTCACCAGTTGATTACTGGTCAGGGCACATGCCTGGGTGGTGGGCCTGGTCCCCAGTTGGGGTGCATGTGAAAGGCAGCTGATTGATGTTTTCCCTCCCACATCAGTGTTTCTCCCCCTCTCTCGCTCCCTTCCCCTTTCTCTAAATATAAATAAACAATCTTTAAAAAGAATAAACACAATAATGCCTGAATAATTAAAGGCCCATTCTATCTAAATTTTAGAATATTTTAAATAAGTAAAATGTTACTTATTTCATGTACATATACCCTTGGCCAATAAAGAATTGCCCAGTAGAAGTTCTTGTGGGGTGATCATTTATGGTCTCTTCCCCGTTGTCTCCTTTAAAAAAGAATAGCTTCGACTTTTCTTCTTACTGCCCACCCATTACAACATTATATATGCTTTATTAGAGAGCTTATTACATTTTCCCTTCTCACATGTTCATTTGTATACATTTTTAGTCTCCCCACTTGGAGAGCTTTAAATGTCATATTCATTTTTGCATTTTGTTACACATCATGCATAATGAATACTTTTTCATTAGCTATTTAATATTTTTAGATTATTTTTAAATTTTATTTTTCGGTTATAGTTAATATACAGTATATTAGTTTCAGGTATACAACATAGTGATTAGACATTTATTTGGTCTTTTATTTATGTATACCATGCATTGTTAATGTACAGAGTAAGCTTTTTCTGTCTATTATATAAACAAATTTTTTTGTGAATGACTAAATTTTAAATAAGTGGTCAAGTTTTACATATTTCTTTTCCATTTTGGCTTTTGGCTGCATTTAATACAAGAGTAGTTTGTAAAGGTATTTATAAGTCATAGACTTCTAGAGGTTGAAGGGGTCTGGCCCACTATTTTGCAGATAGATAAACCAAGGTGTGTAGAATCTATCTTGTCCATAGTCAGACACTAATCATTGGCAGAGCTGGAGCTGATTATCAGTATACTGAAGCTTATTACCCTTTATATAATCTATATTGCAGAGCACTTTTACAATTAAAAGAGTACATTGAAATCTTTCTAGAACTTCTAGTACCAGAGCTTTCAATTATACTGTGACAAATTATACTGGAGAATGACTATAATGTATAAACTAAGCTAGGGAAATACACAGGCAAAGGCAATCATCAGAATTCTTCTTTTAGCTTTATTGTGAGAAATAAGTTATTTGTTGTTACATGGATCGATACACAAAGTGTTAAGTATATGTGGAACTTGGTCTTTTATGCTGAGGAAATATGAATTGTAATACATTTAACCAAATGAAGTGCTTATAGTGTAATTAGTAATAAGTGTGATAATATGGTTTACCTCAGTCACATGATTAAAACTGAAACAGAAATGATGAACTATTGTTTCTAAACCTAAATTGATTTTGCCACCTGAGTACTGTGAAAATAGGAAAATTACTATTCTCCTGTGTTCATATGTGTGTAATGAATTTGGAGTCTTGCTGGCTTTTACTTAAAAAGAGTATAAAAAAGAAATCATTAAGGTCTAGGTTAAATTACATTAATCATTTTCATTAGTAATGGTTCTCTTTCAATTAGGTTATCTAACTAAATACCCAAGTGATTATATATAAGTGATCCTTCTTGTCATAGCTTAGTATCTTCTTTTTTAACTGGCCAGCACTACTGCGCCCATTGGAAAAAATGGAAGATTATTCATAGGGAAGTGACAGATTTTTGTGAACTGTGGGTAAGCTCATTTTCCTCTTAGCTATCAAGAAAATTCAGTGAATATTACTTAAGATAATGACACTTCAGCTCTTTCATTTGTCATCCATCATCTACCTGTCATTCTGTCAAGGAGATCTTGCTACTTATTTCTAAAGAAGGTTAAAAAGAAATAAGTTAAATTAAGTCCTATTAAAATTACTTCAGTTTCTTTAAAAGAACACAGCAAAATGTTACTTCTGCTATGATGCCATTTGATAGCATAAACCAATCAGCATTCTGTTCATATCTTTCCTAGGAAACAATAATTATAACGTATTGTAAGTATTTAGTATATGGCCATATATTTGTTTTCCTTTTCTTTTTTAAAGTATATTTTATTGATTATGCTATTACACTTGACCCAATGTTTTCTTCCCTTTTACCCCCTCTCTGTCCTGCACCCTGCCACCCTCCAGCATCACCCCCCTCAGTTCATGTCCATGTGTTATACACATAAGTTCTTTGGCTTCTCCATTTCCTATATTATTCTTAATCTACCCCTCTCTATTTTGTACCTACCATTTATGCTTTTTATTCTCTGTACCTTTCCCCCCATTCTCCCTCTCCTCTTCCCCACTGATAACCCTCCATGTGATCTCCATTTTGGTGTTTCTGTTCCTGTTCTAGTTATTTGCTTAGTTTTTATTTTTGTTTTTTAGTATGTCGATAGTACACATTTAGTACAATTTCAGTTGTCGATAGTTGTAAGTTTGTTGTCATTTTATTGTTCATATTTTTATCATTTTCTTAGATAAGTCCCTTTAACACTTCATATAATAATGGCTTGGTGATGAACTCCTTTAACATTACCTTGTCTGGGAAGCACTTTATCTACCCTTTCATTCTAATTGATAGCTTTGCTGGATAGAGTCATCTTGGATATAGGTCCTTGCCTTTCATGACTTGGAATACTTCTTTCCAGCCCCTTCTTGCCTGAAAGATTTCTTTTGAGAAATCAGCTGAGAGTCCTATGGGAACTCCCTTGCAGGTAACTCTCTCCTTTTCCCTTGCTGCTTTTAAGAATCTCTCCTTAACTTTCATCTTGGGTAACTTAATTATGATGTGCCTTGGTGTGTACTTCCTTGGGTCCAACTTCTTTGGGATTCTCTGAGCTTCCTGGACTTCCTGGAAGTCTATTTCCTTTGCCAGATTGGGGAAGTTCTCCTTCATTATTTGTTCCAATAAGTTTTCAATTTCTTGCTCTTCCTTTTCTCCTTCTGGCACCCCTGTGATTCAGATGTTGAAATGTTTAAAGTTGTCTTGCAGGTTCCTAAGCCTCTCCTCATTTTTTTTGAATTCTTGTTTCTTCATTCTATTCTGGTCGAATGTGTATTTCTTCCTCCTGGTCCAAACTGTTGATTTGAGTCCTGGTTTCCTTCCCTTCACTGTTGGTTCCCTGTGCATTTTCCTTTATTTCGCATTTCATGACCTTCACTTTTTCCTCTATTTTGTGACCATACTCAACCAATTCTGTGCGTATCTCTATTACTAGTGTTTTGAACTGTGCATCTGAGCTTAGTTGTATTTTTTCTGGAGCTTTGATCTGTTCTTTCATTTGGGCCATATTTTTTTTTTCTTAGCACAGCTGTTACTAGTAAGGGGCAAAGCCTTAGGTATTCGCCAGGGTAGAGCAACCCACATCACTGGGTTGTGGCACTGTATGTGGCAGAGAGGTCTGAGAGGGAACAATGCTGCTTATTTAGCTCCCTGCAAGGTTACAGCCACTTCCTCTGCTACCCACAAGCAAATTGGGCCCTGCTGGTGCTGATTTCTGGCTGGGTGGGTTTGTATATGTTCTAGGACCCTGTGGGTCTCTCCAGAGAACTCTCCCGTAAGGCTGGGAGTTTTTCCTGCTGCCTCAACCTCAACAGGTGTTTTCGGTCAAAGGTTTTGAGGCGTTATTTCCCCTCAATGGAACCCTGGGTTGGGTGGCCTGTCTGCTGCCCACTTGTTCCTCCTGGTTTACCTACGTGCACATGTAGGACTGCCCACTCTGCTAGCTGCCGCCTCACCCAGTTCACCAGCCACTGCCTCACCTGGTCCTCCAGCCACTGCTTTGCCGTGAGTCCTCTCCACCTCACTGCCCACCTCCACCCCTCCTACCGGTCTGAATGAATGTTTCTTTAACTCCTTGGTTGTCAGACTTCCATACAGTTCAATTTTCTGGCAGTTCTGGTTTTTTTTTTTATTTTAAATTTGTTATCATCCTACTTTTGGTAGGCACAGTGTATCTACCTATGCCTCCATCTTGGCCAGAAGTCTCGAGCTCAATGAATTCTGTGAGTATATTGATTACCAGTGTTTTGAACTCTGCATCAGATAGGTTGTCCATCTCCTTATCACTTAGTCCTTTTTCTGGAGTTTTGATCTGTTTTTCATTTGGGCTGCATTTTTTTTTTTTGTCTCGGTGTACCTGTTAAGTTGTAAGGGGGTGGAGCAACCCTCCTTTCTGCGTGGTGATGTTGTCTGTGGTGGAGGGGTCAGAGAGGGAACAGTGCTGCTGGCTTGCTCTGCTCTTTCCAACTAACTCTCCTTCCCTCGGTGAGACTAGGAGTTTCTCCCACATTCGCAACCCCCATAGGATTTTACAGCTAGAGGTTTTGAGTCTTTAGTTTCTCAGTCAGCCAGCCCACCTGGTCCTCAAGCCACTGCCTCTCCACTCATTCTCTCTGCCTGGCTGCCCATCTCTGCCCCTCCTACCAGTCTGAGCAAATGTTTCCTTAACTCTTTGGTTGTCAGAGTTCCATGCAGTTTGATTTTCTAGCAGTTCTGCTTGTTCCCTGTTTTTACATTGGTTGTTATCCTTCTTTTGGTTATGCAAGGGAGTGAAACATTTCTACCTATGCCTTCCTCTTAGCCACAATTCATATCTTGTTTTCTTCAAATTGTGTTTCCCTGGTGATTAGTGATGTGTAGCATCTTTTCCTGTACCTGTTGGCCATTTTTTTTTTTTTTTGGTAAAAATGTCTATATCCTCTGCTATTTTTTAAAATCAGATTATTTGTGAGGGTTTTTTTTATGGTTGAGTTGTAGGAATTTCTTGTATATTTTGGATGTTAACCCTATATCAAATATTTGGTTTGCAAATTTTTCTCCCATTCCATAGGTTTCATTTTCATCTTTTTGACTCTTTTGTTGTGCATAAGCTTTTAAGTTTGCTGTAGTCCCACTTTTTTATTTGTTTGTTTTTGCTTTTGTTGCTTATGTTTTTGGTATCATATGCAAAAAATCATTGCTAAAACCAATGTTGAGAAGCTTTTTCTGTAGGAGTTTTATGGTTTCATGTCTTAAAGTCTTCAACCCATTTCAAATTAATTCTTGTGTGTCATATAAAATAGTGGCTTAATTTTATTATTTTGGATATAATTTTCCAGTTTTCCTAGCACTGTTTATTAAACAGACTATCCTTATCCCATTAAGTATTGGACCTCTTATTAAATATTGCCTAACCTTAGATTACTTGGTTTATATTTGGCCTTTCAATTCTGTGTTTTTGGTTTATGTGTCTGTTTTTATGTCAGCACCATATAGTTTGAAGTAAAGAAAGGTGATGCCTCTACTTTGTTATTTTTCCCAGAATTACTTTGGCTTCTCGGGGTCTTTAGTGATTCCCTATGAATTTTAGGCTTTTTTTCTATTTCTGTGAAAAAATACCATTTTCATATTTTTCTGTGAAAAATACCATTGGTTTTTTGGAGGGATTGCATTGAATCTGTAGATGACTTTGGGTAGTATGGACATTTTAACAATATTAATTCTTCCAACCCTTGAGCGCATGATGTCTTTCTATTTATTTGCATCATCTTAAATTTCTTTTTATTAATTTTTATCCTTTTCAGTGTATAAGAAATATTCATCTCCTTGGTTAATTTATTCCTAAATATTTTATTGTTTTTAGTGTTTTATAAATGGTATTGTTTCCTTTATTTCTTTTTCAGATAGTTGTTAGTTTGCAGAAATACAGTTGATTTTCATATGTTGATTTGGTATCCTGCAGCTACTGAATTTGTTTATTTTGACAGTTTTTTGGTGAAGTCTTTAATGCTGTCCGTATATGAGATCATACCATCTGCACACAGATGATTTTACTTTTCCTTTCTGATTCAGAGATGTTTTATTTCTTTTTCTTGTCTAAATTCTCTGGCAAGGAGTTTTCATATTGTTTTGAATAGGAATGGTGAGAGTGAACACCCTTGTCTTGTTCTGATCTTAGGGAAATGTTTTCAGTCATTCACCATAGTATTATATTTGTTGTGGGCTTGTCATATATGGCCTTTATTACAGTAAGGTGTGTTTTCTCTAAAACCAAAAGGACCTTAAAAATACAAAATTAGCAAATGGAAGGTGGTAATAAAGAGCAAACCAGAAATAATGCAATACAGAATAGAGTTGTTGAGAGTTTTATCATGAAAGGATGTTGAATTTTATCCAGTACTTTTCCTACATTTATTGAGAGGATCATATGATTTTTGCCCTTTATTCTATTAGTGTGGTAATTCACATTTATTGATATGTGTATGTTGAGCCATTCTTGCTTCTCACGGATAAACTCCAGTCGATTGTGGTGTATGTTGTTTTTAATGTAATGTTGAATTTAGTGTACTATAATTTTGTTGAGAATTTTTACATGTATATTCATCAGTGATATTGACCTGTATTTTCTTTTCTTGTGGTGTCCTTACCTAGCTTTGATAGCAAAGTAATTCTGGCCTCATAAAATAAGTTTGGGAGTGTTTATTCCTTTTCTGCTTTTCAAAAGAATTTTAGAAAAATTGGCATTACTTTTTCTTTAACTATTTGGTAGAATTCACTAGTGAAATCATCTGATCCTGTGGTTTTCTTTGTTGTGGGGTTTTTGATTACTGCTTCAGTGTCTTTACACCTAATTGGTCTTTTCAGGATTACTACTTCTTCATGATTCAGTTTTGGTAGGTTATACGTTTTTAGGAATTTACCATTTTTTTAGTTTATCCAGTTCTTTGGCATATAATTTTTTCATAGTAGTTTCTTGTGATTCTTTGTATTTCTGCAGTATTATTTGTAATTATTATTGGTATCATTATGGTATTATTTTTATTTCATTTGAGTCTTTTTTTGAGTAGTCCAACTAAAGGTTTGTCAATTTTGTTTATCTTTTTAAAAACCAGCTCTTAGTTTCATTGATCTTTTCTGTTGTTTTCTGGTCTTTATTTCATTATTCTTGTTTGATCTTTACTATCAACTTTCATCTCCTAATTTTGGACTTTTTTCTAGGACTTTGAAGTAAAAGTGTAGGTTGTTTTGTTTTTTGTGGGTTTTTTTTTTTTTTTGAGATTTTCTTTTTCCTTAATGTAGGCATTCATTGGTTTAAACTTCCTTCTTAGACCCCTGCTTTTGCTGCCTCTCATAAGTTGTGGTATGTTATTAATCCATTTTTGTTCATTGTTATATTTCCCTTTTGATTTCTTCTTTGGCCCATTAATTTTTAGGAGGTCTATTGTGTTGGCATTTGAATTTTTCTGGTAAGAAATCTACTGCTATCCTTGTCTTTGTTTTACTATAAGCTCTGCACTTGGTGTTCATTGAGTGCCTTGGATCTATGGGTTTATAGTTTTCATCAAATTTGGAAATGTTAGCCCTGGCTGGCGTAGCTCAGTGGATTGAGCGCGGGCTGGGAACCAAAGTGTCCCAGGTTCGATTCCCAGCCAGGGTACATTCCTGGGTTGCAGGCCATAACCCCCAGCAACTGCACATTGATGTTTCTCTCTCTCTCTCTCCCTCCCTTCCTTCTCTAAAAAATAAGTAAATAAAATATTAAAAAAAAATTTGGAAATGTTGGGGCCTTTATTTCTTCAAATATTTTTTTCTTTCCCTCTTTTTCTCTGGGACAGTAAATGTACTAAGTGTATTATGCTGCTTGAGATTGTCCCCCAGCTCACTAATGCTCTTCTCCTTTGCTTTTTTGTTTCACACTCTGTTTCTCTTGGATAGTATCTATTGCTATGTCTTCACCAGTCTTTTTATTCACCATACCAAATTTGCTATTAATCTCATTAGTTTCTTTGTCTCACATTTTAGTTTTCATCTCTAGAAGTTCAATTTCTATCTTTTTATACCTACTATGTTCCCACTTAATATTTGAACCTGTGGAATGGAATGTTAAATGTTTTAATGTCCTTATCTGGTGATTCTAACATGTGTCAGTCATGGGTCAATTTTGATTGATTTTTTTCTCCTTGTTGTGTATTTTATTTTCTTTCTTTTTGTATACCTGGTAATTTTTGCTAAGAAGCCAGGCATAGTGAATTTTACTCCAGTGGATGCAGGACATATTTTTATTTCTATAAATATTCTTGAAATTTATTCTGCATCACAGTTAAGTTGGAGAAATAATTTGGTAGTTTTAGGTTTTCCTATTAATATTTTTTTTAGTCTTGGGCTATTCACTATTCAGGCAAGTTGCTTCTAAGTACTTTACCAAATACTTCATGAATTAGGAAATTTTCCAGTCTAGCTGGTGGGAATAGGCAATATTCTCCAACATGGGAGTTCTGATTTCTCTATAATCCTTTTAGGTAGTTCTTCCCATTGCCTTTGGTAGTCTTCCCCCACCACCACCACACACATACAGGTTTATCAGTAATCTCCTGAGTACTTACAGGAGACCTTCTTCAGGTCTCTGTAGTTCTCTCTCTGATCCTCTCACCTCTCTGATAGTCTGCCCTCCTAACTCTCTGTCTGTCTTGCTCTTCTCTAACTCTCTGTTCCATCTCCTCAACTCAGGGAAACTGCCAGGCTCTGCCTGGGTTTCTCTTATGTGTACCAGAGCCTGAACACTCTCTCTTCAAGGTAGTAAGCTGGGGTAATCATATGGCTTACTTGATTTGTTTCCTGTCTTTTAGGGATCACTCTCCTTCATTGCCCACTCTCTGATCTATTGAAAGCTTTTGTGTCCTATATTTATGGGTTTTTGCAGGTGAGGAGATGAGAAGGTTGTTTCAAGCAGGTGGGTGAGTCCAGCCCCTGGTATTCCATCTTGGCCAGAGGGAGAAGTCCGTGTACTGTTGAACATTTATCATTTTTATGATTATCATTTAGGTCTGTTTTATTGAAGTAACCACTGTTATATTTTTTATATTCCTTTCCATTTATTTATTCCCATTTTTCCTTTTTTCCAGTAGATTTTTATTGGTTTTTCTACTGCTTTACATAGTTTCAGTCATTTCCATTATTCAAATTCTGGTGTTATTCCTTAGAGTTTTTAGTTTCATGGCTTCTGATACTGATGAAAAGTTTGCAAAATGATGATTTTGTTTCTGTTTTAGAAGATGCTTGTTAAGGAGAGTTTACTTCTCCTTTGTCTAAAATAATGTGCTTGCAGAGTTTATTTAAAATTAACACATAATTTTGCCCTGGCTGGTATAACTCAGTGAATTGAGCTCCAGCCTGCGAACCAAAAGGTCACCAGTTTGATTCCCAGTGAGGGCACATGCCTGGGTTGCAAGTCAGGTCCCCAGTGGGGGGCATGTGAGAGGTAACCACACACTGATGTTTCTCTCCCTCTTTTTTTCTCTCCCTTCCCTTCTCTAAAAATAAATAAATAAAATATTTTTTAAATTAACACATAATTTCATATATTTACAATTGGGTTTCACCATTAGGTTATATTACTTTTATAACCTTTATTATCAAAGATAAAATAAGCATAGTCACAGTTATTCTGATGAAAAACTTATGATACTCTGAATAGTACTATGCTATCAGTCAGTTTCTAACCTTTGACTTATATTTTGCTTTCTTTAGTATTTTATACAGTAAACCATTAGCTGCTGGGTGAATTAACAACATGAAATCCTCCCTTCCATCTTGTATCTTTATACACATACTCTTATACTTTGGGGCCCACCTTACCAGCTGAGATCACTAATTCCTTTCTCCTCTTAACCATTTAGCACATTCCAAGATAACTCCTGCTACTTTACATTTTCCTTCTCCTTCACTAACCACATTCTAGTTCCACAGATTTGGTATCCCCTGATTTAGAAATAATAGAGATTTATGGTGTATTGAAAAATCTATTTCAAGATTCTCTTTTGACAATTAACTATTCAGAGTATAGGTTTGTTTTTGCTAAGGGTAGGTCAAATCAAAGAGACTGAAAATATGTGATGCTTTCATATTTTGAGAAAATGTGAAATGATATTTACTAAAAAGTTATTGATATATTGTGTTTCATATACATATTCATTTAATTTAGGATTTGCTTTCCCATATGCTACATATGGACCCACATCAGCGGTACACTACAGAACAAGTATTAAAACACTCATGGATAACCCACAGAGACCAGTTGGCGAGTGATCAGCCAAATAGAAGTGATACATCACATGTCATTAAGGTAAAACATGCTTTTATGTACCTTCCATATGCTCAATACCTAATAAAGCCACTGCATGCCATCAACTGATGACACTTACATAATTGCCTTGAACTATCTTTATTTTTTAAAGATGTATTTGTAGATTTGTTTTATTCTGTTTTTCAAAATAACAAACATGGGCTCTTCTTGACCTCGACCTACAGCCTTTCTGATGATAAAATTTAAAAGCATATTCCTGGCTGGCATAGCTCAGTGGATTGAGTGCGGGCTGCAAACCAAAGTGTCGCAGGTTTGATTCCCAGCCAGGGTACATGCCTGGGTTGCAGGCCATGACCCCCAGCAACCGCACATTGATGTTTCTCTCTCTCTCTATCTCCCTCCCTTCCCTCTCTAAAAATAAATAAATAAAATCTTTAAAAAATTTAAAAGCATATTAAAGTAGTGACCAAACACTGATACAGTGATATATTATAAGACACATAGTTATTGAAATAAAAAATATACAAGTAATCAGGTATTAATTCATCGAGGAAGCATCAATTACAAATCAGGTATTCTTAATTATTTTCCTGGAGAAAAAAAGTTGTATTCTAGTTAAACCTCTCATGATATGCTTGGACATTTTTTTTCACCTCCAGAGATTTTTATCTACTTCGTGATATTTCTCATTATTTTAGGGAGCAGTGGTAGCCACATATTCGGCCCTGACTCGCAAGACCTTCCAGCCAGTCCTGGAGCCTGTTGCTGCCTCAAGCTTAGCTCAGCGACGGAGTATGAAGAAGCGCACCTCAACGGGCTTGTAAGATTCCCAGTGCTTCTCAGCCAAACTGGACAAAGAGAAAATTAAGTGTGTGGCTTTTGCCTAATCTTATATTAAAGGCATTGTTTTCTGCTACATTACTTGAATATTCTGTGTAAGCCTCCTTATTTAGGGGGAGTGAGATTAAAAATTAAACATACACAGGTCCACGATATTCATAATGTTGTTTTTCAGTAGTGTCCAAGATTTACTTAAGTATATGATTGGTGTTCATAAAGTCCTAACAACTTCTCTGCACACTCACTTCAATAGTTCCTTTTAAATAATGTTACTTTAATTATTTTTCTGGTTTTATACGATAATGGTTGGGGGGATCATTACCAATAATCAAGATGCAAATATGATAGTATAATGTCAGTCAATTTCAGTTTTTTAATATCAAATCCTGAAGGATAGGCTTAAAAAAAAGCGAGCTGAAAGTGTATTGTAGAAGCTTGTTATTGTGCACAACCAAAGGACTCCATTCATTTTATAGTAACTCCACTCTAGTTAACTAAAATGTAGACATGGCAGTTTGGTGCCAGAGAAAAAGTTTTCTGTGCTAATATGTGAACTCCTGATATGGTTGTTGCCAAAGTTTTTACAGAACTAAGTCACAGATAAGGTATGCAGTCAGACCTGTATATTGTCCATAAGTGGCCTCATCTAGAAATAAAGATTTCCATAAGGCTTCTGTAAATTTCACCTCTAAAGGAACTGGAGTAACAGTGAAGAATTTTTTAGTCAAAGGCTTTATATTGGTGTTCTGACCTGCTAAATAGGTCATAATTAAGCCTTTGAAAATAAAATACATGGTGTTCACACTACCTTGGTGTTATGTAAGCTAACTTTTAGGTGAACCAGTTGGATTTAGACATTATTGTCCTTCCAGAAACTACACTGTTGTTTTTTGGGTTTCCATGTGCTTTGAATTACAGTGTAGCATATTAGTCTACCTTGAATCCTATGGCAATGTAGTTGAAATTTTACTGTAGTGGGCTTGTGAGCTTAGCACACATGATATAGTATAATGCATTTCAGTAAACTTTAGACAATGCTACGTAATAGTTAAACTTTCAAAAAGATGAACTGAAATTTTAAAATAGGAAGTAATATTAATAATCTACATAAAATTTTAACACATTTTTAAATTATATTATAAAAGAAATCTGGCCAAATTGATCCGGTCTTATTCAATTTATGATTCAGAACCACTGTGTATTAGGTATTGTATTATCTAAATGATGAAATTTTAAAGAATCTTTTTGTGTTGTTGAATAAGATACCATTACTACTACTGCTACTACTACTACTATTACTACT
The DNA here is from genome assembly GCF_019186645.2 of Phyllostomus hastatus. Lineage (NCBI taxonomy): Eukaryota > Metazoa > Chordata > Mammalia > Chiroptera > Phyllostomidae > Phyllostomus > Phyllostomus hastatus. The sequence goes on along the minus strand of NW_025333909.1, from coordinate 7,828,786 downwards.
ACTACTACTACTACTACTACTACTACTGACAGAAAGAACACATGAATGTAAACTTGGAGGATTTAACAGTTTTGTTTCGTGAATATAAATGAACTACTTGTGTGTGTTAGGTGTACTGTTTGCTGTGTATTTTATTTTGCTTAGTTCAGAGAGAGAGTTGATTTCTGATTGAAGTATACAATTTAGTCTAGGAGACATAACTTTGGTATTTAATAAAAGAAACTATACATATTCTCTATAATGTAAGTGATATATATTCCCTGCACAAAGATCTGTTTTTTGGATGTGGTGTATAAAGTATATGTCTTTATTTTGAAATGTCTTTTTGCAGTAATTCAAAGACATTAAAGAACATCTAATGTCACATGGAAAACAGTACTTAGAACTAGACTGGTATTATATCTTGTCGATTTTTGTGCCCCAATTTGGCTTTTCCTTTCCTCGTTTTGCTTTATGACTATATGTAATTGCACATAACAATGTGTGCTCATGCACTTATTTTTGTCTTGCCATTATCTTCTTTGTGCTATTATGGCTTCCTATCAAAATTAATATGACAAACTCAGAGGTATGATTTTGATGTTTAACTTTTCAGAACAGAGATACTATTTCCATGTGTGCTTTTCTAGTAATAGAATTAGGGTTAGTGAAATTGGAAAATGAAAACTGATCAAAAAATAACTTTGTCTTTCCATAATCAGTAGTTTTTTTTAAAAAATAGATGATCTGAATTAATTTGTCAATGAATTTGCACAGAATGGTCATGCCATACAGTCCTTCATGAAAGGAACAATCAGAATTACGCAGTGAACAGCATGATACCTCATCACTGAGTGAGGACTGACAATGTATAAAAGAAACATATATGCTACTGGGTTTTTCTTACAATTGTGCAAGACTTTTCTGGTGAAGAATTCAAACGTGGTAGCTTAATAGTTGTAGGGAGCAACCTTATTTTAAGTGGAAGGTTTAAACTATACCCTCATTTTTTAGAAGGAACCCAAGTAGTGATGCCGAATCATGTCTATTTTGGCTACAACTGCAACGCAACAAACACAGACATAAATGGGATATTTTTTTTGATGGGGCTTCTATAAATACTTAAACAGTAAAAAATCCTTTTTATAAGACTTCAGAATACTTGGTTTCTAATGGATTCATGAACAATGATTTTGCATTGCTTTTCTTTCTAGTTGATGTTTCTTGGTAGTGTTTCATGATAGCACAGTTTGGGTTTTTTATCGTTGTCTGGAAGGGAGAAGATATTGTAGTTTGTTTGTTTTTTTTTCCTGAAAGGGAAAAATACCAATTTTACCCAGATAGACTAACAATCTAATGTCCTAAAGCACATAGTATCATGAATAAACTCAGGAAACCAATTGCAAGAAAATTAAAGTGTAGTGCCAGAGATGGTAATTTTGTGGGAAAATTGAACTTTAACCTATTTTGTTAGATCCAGTAACACCTAAACATTGATTTTTATAATTTATTGCCTTTGATAATTAAACATAGTAAAACATTTTGATAGCACCTCTGGTTAGCCCAAAGGGATTCTGTATCTCTAGGCAACCCACAAACTTAAGGACAGATGCTTGGTGTTTTATTAAAACATGCTAAAATAGTACTGACCACAGAAACTTATTTATATTAATTGAATAGTATTTTCCTGACCATAAGAGACCCTTTATATCTGAAGAAGGTAGAGAACCACTTATCTTGGCCTTAAGGTTAACTAGAAAACTTAGGCTTTAAACTAGGCAAAGCATGTCTTTGGCATTCTTGACATTCTCTTCCTCTGGCTCTCCAGCCCCTGCGTGCTATCCTATTCAATTACCTCACAGAGGACTCTATGATTAAATTATTCCTGAAAGATTCTGTAACCCAAAAGAACCTCACATCCTTCCCCTTCCTCAAATCTGAACTTCCATTTTCACAGAGCAGCTATTTTCAGTGAACAGGGTGAAAGGAGAGCTATTTCATTCCCATTTTTCCATCAGTGACTAGTAGAAAATTGGCGTTTTTCAAGAAAGATGTCTGTTAATCAAGCAAGTTTCTACTTGCTGGATTTTCAGGCACTCTAACCAAATGAGATTAATTTAAACTTTAATTATTATCAGGGAAGACATTTTTGGGCAAGGCATTTACGCAGTATGCCCCAATAAATTGCCATTTGTTCATTTATTGTTGTTATTATTTGCACGGTTCTTGGCTTTCTACTTCTCAATTTACATTTTCTCTTAAAAGCTTCCATGCTTTTTAATCACAATGAATTTCTATGACAGAATGGTGTGGAGGGAGGCCGTTGTTGTTAAACCAATATTTATCTGTAGTCTCCGTTTCTCACAGTATATGACCCAGAACATAAGGAGTCTTCCCGTGCCCCCGGGCTCCTACTCCTATTGTATTTACAGAGAAAAGGAGAGCTCGGAAAGGTTGAATGCAAACTGTCAGTGGGGGTCAAAGTCTCCAGATCCTTTGACTAGATTTCAGGACACAGAGATCCTATTTATCACAATATTTCTTAACAAGAATGCAAGCCATATTGAGTATAAATTGGTCAACTGCAATTAAACTTTTAGAACAGTTTCTTACACTTTCAGCTTATTCAGGTTATTTTGGCATGTATCACAAAATGAATGACTGCTATAAATAGTAGAGCAACTCAGTAGTGTGTTTTCTGCATTCCTATGCAAGACTGTAGTGGCACTGATAGTGATTGTTCACAAATACATTTTAATCATGATGCACTGTTCTTGCTTTTAGTCTTACTATATAGTGAAGTCCATCATATAATTTTAACAAAATGCGTGATTGCTTAAAATTCAAGTTGATTGCTAATACTTGGAAGTATAGTAACTCCTAAATTTTAGGCATAACTTTCTTTGAACTCTGAAGAAAAACAGAAAGGAAAAGTATTTTTAGAATACAGAAATTCAAGCTTGCTTACTTATATTCTAGTGCACAAATTATGTATCTTTTAGTTTGTTGACCAGCAAGAAATCTTAGCTAAATTCTTAGAAATAATATATATGTGATTACCGAGTTAGGATTTGCTCTGTATTCACATTTCTAAACCTTGGACAATAGAGCATCTGTTTTGCTTTCATTCTATTTGTCTAATTACGTACATCAGCCTCTTCAAAAATTATTTATTAGGCATCTAATTCCATGTGGAACAGTTCTAGACATTGTACTCAGTGCTTTAGTTTCTTAATAAATTGTCATAGTGTGACTAATTAGGGTTATTTGCTTTTTTTCTTTTGTATCAACTAATATCGCTCAGGTCACATTTGAGTTTTCAAGTTCTCTCTCTATGAAGTTGAGACCATTTGTAGCAAAAACAAAGTAAATTTGTTTTTTTAATATGATAAATATTTTTTTAAGATCACAAAAGTGTTCTAACATGAAATAGCCATTTTGACAGTTATATAGGAAATCCTAATTAAATATTCAAATGCCAGCATGGTTTGGAAATGAGAATTTATCTTGAACTAAATTCCACAGTACCAAAAAGGGAGAATATGGTGTTTCTGTGTTTAATTTTTAAAAAGCATTATGTAATATTAGTTAACATGGCATTTATGCAGAGTAAATAGTTTGCTGTAGCCACAGTTAAAAAAAAAACAAACCACAAACATTGTCTTGCCAACAGTTCCCAAGCACTTTGGGATTCCTACACTTATTTCATGACATAGAAAATATGACATTCACTGGCTTTTTGTTGCACTCTTCAGACAGAAACGGCATTAAATAACAGTCATGTGTAAATTTGATTCATGTGTACTTAAAAATGTAAATGCGGCTATTGAAAGAAATGGTCCCCAGTCTTCAGATAACTGTATTTTCTTTTTCTGACTACATCATGGAGTTTATACCATCATTTACTTTATAACTGGTTTTTAAAAGCATTGCTCTTTTTGACATGAAAGTTTTCATTGTTCTACATTTTTCATGTAAGCCCCACCCCAGTAGTGTACTTGATAGTGCTTTTTCCCTTCACAGTGCTGCTAAAGAAATGGCTATAATTTTGAATTTACAACATGCCAAAGATGACATAGAAATTATATTTATTTTGTTTTTGTTAAAACTCTGTGAGCAACATTTATCAACATATCATGTTAAATTACTGGCATTTTCTGGGTACTAAATAAAAAGGCTACAACTTTCTAACATTTACAGTTGACCTTGCCTGATCATTTCTGAGTATAAAACAGTGTCTGCTTTTATAAACACGTACAGCCATTTTCAGATTTCATTGAAAGTAGCTGTATATTGTTTAGGAGCCAGTTATAAAAAAAGTGTTTCAAGATATTTGTTTATATATATACCTTGATATGTTTGAAACTGCAATATTTTTCTCATTTTAGGATTACTCTTCTAATATGCTTATAAGGGAAGAGGATTTAAGAAAATGAAGAAGATATGGGGATTGACAGAGGAGGGGAGCGGGTGGGAATGGGTGGAAGGCGGAAAGGGACAAAAAGTGGGAACAACTGTAACAGTATAAGCGATTTTAAAAAGAGAGAAAAAGGAAATGAGTTACAATAATTTTAGAACTTATCAGGAAATGCATTTATCTGCAAGTTATTTAAAGTGGCAAATTAACCTTTTATGCATTAAGAACAAATTAAAATCTTAGTCTCTAAGCCTTGAAAAATTATTTTAAGATCAGAGTCAAGTACAAAAAAAGATCAGCATCAAGTAGAATAATAACTTCTGCCTCTCCCACCTCCAACGTTTATAGGCCACGTTAGGTTGTAACACTGTATTTCATTTAAGGTTCAGAAATATATGTAGAGCCTAGCAATCAAGATCTCCATGCATCTCTTGTATTTTTTTCAGCACCTTAAAGGTAAGAAACATAGACCTAGAGCAAACATGGGAAGTCTGCAAAAATTGCTTTCCCATTGACCACCTTTTTCATCTTACTACTGCTTCTTTTATGTTTCCCATGGCCCCAACCATTTAGTAAATATATGATCACCATTTCTAATTAAAATACTTTGTAAGAAGCTTATACACACCAAAATGTTACTTCAGTGTGCATTTGTCTTTTAAGCATCAGCTTCCAAAATAATGCACTTTGGGTCACTGGGGCCCTGAAATAATGTAGGCCTACCAGGCTATACCTGATTTAATTTTAGGTCGACTTGTAAGTCAGGGTGAGGAGGTAAAAGTTGACTACAGTTTGTTTCTCCCATCATTCTCCCGGTGCCCTCTTCTTTACTTGGAGAGACAGATTAACTGAAAATATTGGAGATTGTGTGTGTGTGTGTGTGTGTGTGTGTGTGTGTGTGTGTGTGTATTCCTCACCTAAGGAATTACTTATTTTAGAAAGAGGAAGGGAAAAAGAAACATCTGTGGGAGAGAGAAATATGAATTGGTTGTCTACCGTACATGCCCTGACCAGAAATTGAACCCACATCCTTTTTGTGTTTGGGATGATGCTCCAGCCAACTGAGCCACACCAGCCAGAACTGGAGACATTGTTTTTTTTAGAGTGGAGACATATTTTTGAAAGTAGAATTTAAGTCATTTTACTGCCAGCTTCTTCTAGAATTAAAACCTGCTCTGTTAAAGCAAACGTAGCTCTCCACTTTTCCTTCTGTTCCACTTCATTGCGTAAGCAGGCTAAGATCCAGACCTTGCCTTTTTCCCCTCCTGTATCAAGATGTTCAGATACATTTGCTATATTTTCTGAAATTAGATATTGTAGTTTTATAAATATTGTAAAGTAAGCTGCTAAAGGATATAGTAAGCCAATCTTAGGATATGGCTTCTTAGAATATGCTTTCTTAGGATGGGGAATCTTATGATTTCTTAGGATATAGTTTCTTAACATACAAAGTTTGGATTCCTAGGATATGGTTTCTAAGGATATGGTTTCATAGAATATGGTTTCTTAGGATATGGTTTCTTGGGATACATAGTTTGGATTCCTAGGATATGGTTTATTAGGATATGGTTTCCTAGGATACATATTGTGACTTCTTAGAATATGGTTTCTTAGGATACATGCATGGTTTCCTAGGATATGGTTTCCTAGGATATGGTTTCTTGGGATACATAATTTGGATTCCCAGGATATGGTTTATTAGGATATGGTTTCTTAGGATACATATTATGATTTCCTAGAATATGCTTCCTTAGGATACATACATGGTTTCCTAGGATTTGGTTTCCTAGGATATGGTTTCCTAGGATACATATTGTGACTTCTTAGAATATGGTTTCTTAGGATACATACATGGTTTCCTAGGATTTGGTTTCCTAGGATATGGTTTCCTAGGATACATATTATGATTTCCTAGAATATGGTTTCTTAGGATACATACATGGTTTCCTAGGATATGGTTTCCTAGGATACATAATTTGGATACCTAGAATATGGTTTCTAAGGATACGATTTCTTAGGATATGGTTTCCTAGGATATGGCTTCTGAGAATACGTAGTATAGCTTCCTAGGATATCCTTTATTACGATATGGTTTCTAAGGGTATAGTTTCCTAGGATATGGTTTCTTAGGATACATAGTATAGCTTCCTAGGATATTCTTTATTAGAACATGGTTTCTAAGGATATGGTTTCTTAGGATACATATATGGTTTCCTAGGATATGGTTTCTTTGGATATGGTTTCTTAGGATGCATAGTATAGTTTCCTACGATACCCTTTATTAGGATATGGTTTCTAAGGATATTGTTTCCTAGGATATGGTTTCTCAGGATACGTAGTATATTTTCCTAGGATATCCTTTCTTAGGATATGGTTTCTTAACATATATGGTTTCCTAAAATATGGTTTCTTAGGAAATGTAGTAGTTTCCTAGGATATCCTTTATTAGGATATGGTTTCTAAGGATATGGTTTCTTAGAAAATAGTTCCTTAGGATTTGGTTTCTTACCATATGGTTTGTAAGGATACATATTATGATTTCCTGGGATTGGTTTCTTAGGTTATATTTTCTTAGGATACATAGTTTATTTTCCTAGGGTGTGGTTTCTTAGGGTATAGTGTCTTAGATATGGTTTCTTAGGATACATAGTTTAGATTCCTAGGATATGTTTTCATAGGATATGGTTTCTTAGGATAAATAGATTTGATTCCTTGGATCTGGTTTCTTAAGATATGGTTTCTTAAGTAATGTCGTCTTAGAATATGGTTTCTTAGGATATGGTTTCCTACAATACATAGTTTGGATTCCTAGGATATGGTTTTTTAGTTTGTGATTTCTTACAATATGACTTCTTTGTATGTTGTGTATTCGAATACATGGTTTGGATTCCTAGGTTATAGTTTCTTAGGATATGGTTTCATAGGATAATTATTATGATTTTCTAGGCCATGGTTTTTTAGGATATGTTTTTTAAGGATATGCTTCCTTAGAATACATAGTATGGATTCCTTAGATATGGTTTCTCAGGATATACTTTCTTAGGATCTAATTTCCTGTGATATGGTTTCTTACTCAATGGTGTCTTAGGATATGGTTTCTTAGAATATATACTTTGTATTCCTAGGATATCCTTTTTTGGGATATTGTTTCTCAGGATATGGTTTCTTACAATATATCATTTGCATTCCTAGGATATGGTTTCTTAGGATATGGTTTCTTAGGATACATATTATTTTTAGGACATTATTTCTTAGGTTATAGTTTATTAGGATGCACAGTTTGGATTCTCAGTATATGTTTTTTTTAGGATATTGTCTTTTAGGATATGGTTTCTTAGAATACATAGTATAGATTCCTCAGATATGGTTTCTCAGGGTATGCTTTCTTTGGATGTAGTTTCCCAGGTTATGGTTTCTTTCTTCTTCTTCTTATTTTATTGTTGTTCAATTACAGTTGTCTGTATTTTCTTCCCTTCCAAACCCACCTCCTTCTCTTGCTTGCACACTCCCCCTTGGTTTTGTCCATCTGTCCTTTATAGTAGTTCCTGAAAACCCTTCTCCTCACTGCCCCCTCCCCCCTCCCCTCTGACTATTGTTTGATTGTTCTTAATTTCAATGACTCTGGTTATATTTTGTTTGCACTCTTCTTTTGTTGATTATGTTCCAGTTAAAGGTGAGATCATATGGTATCTGTCTTTCACTGCCTGGCTATTCACTTTGCACAATGCTCTCCAGTTCCATCCATGCTGTCACGAGGGGTAGGACCTCCTTCTTTCTCTCTGCTGCATAGAATTCCACTGTGTAAATGTACCACAGTTTTTGGTCCACTCATTGACTGATGGGCATTTAGGTTACTTCCAGCACTTGTCTATTGTAAATTGTGCTGCTATAAACTGGGGTGCACAGGTTCTTTTGGATTGGTGTTTCAGGCTTCTTAGGGTATAATCCCAGCAGTGGAATTGCTGGGTCAAAAGGCAGTTCCATTTTTAGTTGTCCGAGGAAACTCCATACTGTTTTCCACAGTGGTTGTACCAGTCTGCATTCCCACCCACAGTGCACTAGGGTTCCCTTCTCTATACATCCTCTCTAATACTTGTTTGTTGATGTGTTTATGTTGGCAATTCTGACTGGTGTGAGGAGGTATCTCACTGTGGTTTTAATTTGCATCTCTCTGATGGCTAATGATGCTGAGCATCTTTTCATGTGTCTCTGGGCCCTCTCTATGTCCTTCTTGGAGAAGTGTCCATTCAAGTCTTTTGCCCATTTTTTAATTGTTTTTTTTTTTTGTCTTCCTGGAGTGGAGTCCTGTGGGTTCTTTACATATTTTGGGGATCAAGCCTGGCCATACTACCCAAAGGGATTTATAGATTCAATGCAATCCATATTAAGTACCCATGACATATTTCACAGTATAGAACAAACATTTCAGAAATGTATATGGAACCATAAATGACCCCGAATAGCTGCAGCAATTTTGAGAAAGAAGAACAAAGCAGGAGGAATCACAATACCTGATATCAAACTATTACGAGGCCACTGTAATCAAAAGAGCCTGGCACTGGCATAAAAACAGGCACATAGACCAATGGAACAGAACAGAGAGCCCAGAAATAAAGCCAAGTCTCTACAGTCAATTAGTATTTAACAAAGGGGGCAGAAGCATAAAATGGAATTTCCATGAAATGCTTTTGGAACTGTAGATACAAGAATTTTTTTTAAAAATTATAATTTTCACCAGGTGAATATAGCCTGAATTCTATTGTTGAATGTAATGAATAAATAAGTAATTTCATTTTGTTAAAATTTGAGAGAAACACTCATTTTTGTTCCATTTTGTATGCAGCCATTGATTAATTCTTCTTTTTTTTAGAGTGCAGAGGGAAAGAGAAACATTGATTTGTTGTTCCACTTATTTATGCCTTGATTGGTTGATTCTTGTATGTGCCCTGACCAGGGATAGAACCTAGAACCTTGGCCTATGGGGTGACGCTCTGACCAACTGAGCTACCTGGCCATGGTAATAAATATATAATTTTAGATAAAGATACATTCTATAAAGAGAACTAAAGTAGGATTCAGGGTTTGGAGAGTGACTGTACAGCTGTTGGGAGAGGGGATAGCATAAGATACAGCTATCACAGAAGGCATCTCTGAAGAAATACCATTTAAGCTTAAAAAAACTAAATGATGGAAAGGATTAGTAATGAAAAGATCTGGGGAGGGGCATTTCAAACTGAGGAAACAGCCTATGTAATGATTTGGCAAGAAAACAATCTTGACATGTATGAGGAATACAAAGGATGCACTTTGGCTAGATCATAAGAGAAGGAAAAAGTGATAACAGGTGAGGGTGGAAAACAGATAGGGCCTAGATAATGTAGGCATTGAAAGCCTAAGAAAGAAATTTGAATTTTATTCTGAATGTAATAGAAAACCACTATAATGTTTTAAGCAGTGCAGAGCAGAGAGAGCAAGTCTAATTAGTAATGCTTGCAGTATTGCAGGAAAAAATGGTGATTGGGACCAGGAAGGTAGTAGTGATTGAGATGGAGCAAAGTGGGATGATTCAGAATGACTTTGGAAGCAAGGTGTATTAGTCTTACTGATTGATTACACATGGGGGATAAGGAAAATAGAAGAATAGAGATGATATCCAGGCTTGAAAAGAGCAAAGAGGTGAATGGTGGTGTCATTTACTAAGATGGAGAAGATTGGGGAGGAATAAGTTCAGGATGGGTTAAGAGTATTTTTAAGATATGTTAAGTTTGAGATACCTAGTAGAATCTACAGTGAAATTTCAAGTAGGTGGTTAGATATAACAATTTAATATTCTACTGTGTGCCATACTGGTGGCGCGGGTGTCGTAAAGAGACATGCAGAGATGTGCAGGGGGACACCAGCTTGCAGCGTGTGTCACTCGCCCACCCATGAGTAAAGGCATGCGAGGCATCCCAACAGCTCCATGAATATTATTGCAACTCCCTGAATCTTGAGTGAACCTGCCCGGCCATGACAGGCTACAACACACAGGTCATCTATCTGTTATGGTCTTAATATTTAAAATATATCTCAGTTGCAAAAAGAGCCTAAATAATGAAGTTTAAAATGGGTAGAGATCCTAAATAGACACTTTCCAATGAAAATATACAAATAGCTTAGAGGTATATGAAAAGATGCTTAACATCACTATTGATCAGCAAAATGCAAATCTCAATCATAATGAGCTATCAGCTCAAGCCTGGTAAAATGAATGTTATCAAAATGACAAAAAATAACAAGTGTTGGCAAGTGTGCAGACAAAAGGGAACCCTAGCATGCCTTTGATGAGAATGTAAATTAGTACAACCGCTTTGGAAAAGAGTAGGAAGAGCACTCAAAAACTAAAGAAATAGAGCTATCATATTACCCAGCCATCCCACCTCTGAGTATATAGACAAATGAAATGATATTACCATTTCAAAGTGTTATTTGCACCCACATTTGTTGCAGCATTGTTCACAGTAGACAAGACATGGAAACAAATTGTGTCCTTCAACACAGGAATGAATAAAAAATGCAGTATTACATGCAATGGAATATTAGCCATAAAAAGTAGGAAATTCCAATATTTATGACAACATGAAAGGATCTTAAGGGCATTATGCTAAGTGGAATAAATAAAATAGTGAGAGATAAATACTTGATCTCTGTTTTATGTGCAATTGAGAAAGAACCCACCCAAACTCATAGAGACAGAGCAGAATAATGGAGTCCAGAGGCTGGGGGTTGCAGCTAATACATAGATGTTGGTCAAATGTTAAAAACTTCCATCTGAAAAAGAATAAGTTCTGGGAATCTAATATTCAGCATGGTGACTGTAGTTTACAATACTGTATTACATACTTGAAACTTGTTAAGACAACAAATGTTAAATATTTTCAGCACAAAATAAATGTAATGTAAATGTATTGAATTTATTAACTAACCTTATTGTGGCAATGATTTCAAAATATAAGTGTATCTAATTCTCATGTTGTACACCTTAGACTTACACAAAGTTATATGTGAATTATATCTCAATAAACTTGGGGAATGGGGAAAGAAAGGAGAGGAGACAACAGACACTGTAGCAAGCTTTAATAAATCTATTTAAAAGGGATAAAATAAGATACATTTAAAGAGAATCACTACATTCAAATAATGTCACTAAGTTTCTATTTTTTGTTGAGACTAGACTTTTTTTGGCTACTCATATGTAAGTGCTATTTTATTAGGGAGGGGTTGAGCTCATCATTACCACTCTGGCTTGAATGTACATAAAAACCATGTTAAATGGAAAAGAATCAGGTAATGGGAAAACATTCTTACAAAAAATAAACAGAGGAGACTTGACTTGGGGTGCTGGGCACACAGTACAATATACAGATGATGCACTATAGAATTGCACACCTGAAACCTATGTAGTTTTATTAACCAATGTCACGCAATAAACTCCAAAAATATAAACAGAAAATAATAAATTTTAAAATGTTCACAAAAATAATGCACATGAAACAGTATTTGGTTTATGGACCATGCTACATGTTTTCATTATGTAAAATATAGGGGGGAAGGGTTTTCAGGAACAACTATAGAGGACACATGGACAAAACGAAGCGGGGGAGTGGAATCAGGGGAGGGAGATGGGGAGGGCTAGGGTGGAGGGGGAGGTGGTGGAGGGTAAATGCAGACAACTGTACTTGAACAACAATAAAAAATATGCTTAATATTTCAATGCATAATATGAGTATGTGAAGTAGCTAGTGAAATAAACTGAGTCTGGCATTTCAATAAACCACTTGATACTTTCTTGAAATGAAATAAAATAAAATAGAAATATGGTATATGATTTAGACACCCAGGGTTTCTTGGCCAAGAACATTGTGTGCAGTTTCGAAAATAAAATGAGCTACTTCCTCTCTGCACATATTGCAGTGGTGATTGTTTAATCAAAACTGTCAAATTTTGATGACATTTTATTCTCAATAATAACTATCTGTGATTCCCAAGCAAAACTGCGCAGCTTAAAACTTTACACAGGGTAGTCAATGCATTTGTATATGAAATTGAATTATTACTTTGAAACCACAGCAGCATTAAAAAAAAAAAAGTAGGGCTTTTATGACCCCTAGTGGAGATAAAGAAGAATGCCACCATTTCCGAAATAAAGGATTTCAGATTGAGCCCTATTTTTAAAAGTACAGAATACTGGAAACAGACCTCACAAACATATAGTTTTGTCTTTAAAGGACTAGTGCATACATTATTTTAGAAATGTTTCAGTACTGAGATGCAAAATATTTTAGGTAAACAGAAATGTTTACTAGGAGGAGATATTCAAAATATCAGAGGCCCAAAGAAACTCACTCATGATGTTTGGGGGTGTCTTATCAAAGAAGCAACTGGGATGTCATTCATTGTTGAATGTCTAACAACTTTAGTACTGAAAGACTAAGGTCTGGGAAGTGACTTTAGGGCAAAGTGATACCACTAGCTGAAAGAAGGCAACTCCCTCTTTCTCCAGAGTTTCTGTGGATGTGAGTCAGGCATGACAGACATTACTCAATTTACCATGACTCTAAGCCATGTTGTAGAAAAAGGGGCAGGTAGGATCACCTTGGTGTAACAGATGGATTTATGAACTGGCAACTGGGGGACACGGGGAAAGAGACCACCAGAAATGAGCCCTGAAAGTGTCAGTTTCCTTTAAAGTTTCCTAAAGGTATAAAAACTATGGAGATTTAGAAAAATAGCTAATAAAATAGACTAAAGCAAAAGAAGACATTCATATATGAACACTTTGTGACAGTGGTTACACCTGCATTGCAAGAGAAAAACACTCTTTGTCAATTATTGATGCTTGATCAATTGGATACCCACAGAGTAAAAAGATAATGAATCTTAACTCTGTTTTGCATGAAAGTCTGTCCCAAGTTATCTAACATAACAAAGTATATTTATGACTTTGTAAGCAATGAACATGTAGAATACATTTAGCAATAGCTGTTTTAGTAACCTTGTCTACTTAATTATCTGTGCCATTTGGGGAACTGTTTCTATTGATTGATTTTTCTCCTCATTTTAGGTTATATTTTCCTTCTTCTTTGCTTGTCTAGTACTTTTTGACTGGATGCCCAAAATTGTGAATTTTATAATGTTGGACGCCAGATTTGTTTATTATTACTTTGTTTTTAAACTTTGCTGTTAGATGCAATTAAGCTACTTGGAAGCAGTTTATTTTGAAGTTTGCTTTGTTTTCTTTTTAAAAAAAATTTAAGGGTTATATGCCCTGGCTGGCATAGCTCAGTGGATTGAGCGCGGGCTGGGAACCAAAGTGTCCCAGGTTCGATTCCCAGCCAGGGTACATTCCTGTGTTGCAGGCCATAACCCCCAGCAACCACACACTGATGTTTCTCTCTCTCTCTCTCTCTCTCTCTCTCTCTCTCTCTCTCTCTCTCTCTCTCTCTCTCTCTCTCTCCCCCCCCTTCCCTCCCTAAAAATAAATAAATAAAATCTTTTAAAAAAGTGAAAGCATTTACTGCTTAACAGTTTAAAAAAAATTTAAGGGTTATTAGGTGATAGCAGAAGTTACCAAAGTATTTTGGTCTAAAATAATTTGTCCTCTCTACTGGGGTAATATTCTTCTGAGTACTTTATCTGATGTCTCACTCATTAGGGTATTTCTTGACTTTGCCTTTTGGAAATGTGAAGTCTTTAAGCCCCTGTCAGAGGTTCAGGAATTTTTCTGCCTGCCTCTTTCTGATGGTCTGAAGTTAGGTTTCCTCACATACTTGATGAGAACTTAGTGGAACACTGGAGGGGAAGCCTTTATAAGTCTCCAGAGATCTAACTTTGTGTAAGCTTCTCCTCACTAGTACTCTGCTCTGTATGTTCTATGTCTTGGCTTCCTCAAACCTGGCATTCTGTTTCCTAAACGTAGTGGGAATAGCAGACTCTTTTCGGGTTCTTGCTTCTTGCATTAATGTTCATTGCTTAATCCCTTCACCATCTTTCATCCAGTTCCCCCCTCCCTTGTGACAGCTGTCAGTCTGCTCCATGTATCTATGCTTCTGTTTCTATATTTTGTTCATCAGTTTATTTTATTCAATAGATTCCACATATAAGTGAAACCACACAATATTTGTCTTTTACTGCCTGGCTTACTCCACTTAGCATAACATTCTCCAGTTCCATCCATGCTGTCGTGAAGGGTAGGAGCACCTTCTTTGTCTCTGCTGTGTAGTATTCCATTGTGTAAATGTACCACAGTTTTTTGATCCACTCATTCACTGATGGGCACTTAGGCTGCTTCTAGCACTTGGCTATTGTAAATTGTGCTGCTATGAACATAAGGGTACAAATGTTTTTTGTATTGGTGTTTTGGGATTGTTAGGGTATATTCCCAGAAGTGGGATCTCTGGGTTAAAAGGGAGTTCCACTTTTCAGGGCTCCTCAGTGGCCTGCTCGGGACTTTCACTGAGCTGCCGCAGTCTGAGGCTCTTCTTACCCATCTTTCCATTCTTTCATTTCTTCTTTTACAAGGGTCAGAACTGCTTGAGGGTCTCAAGGATATCCTGACCTACTCTTGCTTCCTTCCTCCTTTACCCTTAACCAGTGTTTCCTTTAAGAAGTCTTTCATATTTCTTATTATGCTTTAGCATTTGATACCTGGAAGATACCTCAGGGGAAGTTCCAGGGTGAAGGCCAAAGTGACATTTAAGGTGGAGGGTTAACAGTGTAGCTACCATTTACCAACTATTTTGTAAGTACAGTTTACCCTTGATCAACACAGGGATTAGGGGCACCAAACCCTCATGCAATTGAAAATCCATGTATAACTTTTGAGTCCCCAAAATCTTAACTACTAATACCTTATTGTTGACTGGAAGCTTTACTGATAACAGTTGATTAACACATATTTTGTATGTTATCTGTATTATATACTGTATTCTTACAATAAAGTAAGCTACAGAAAAGCAAATGTTATTAAGAGAACTACAAGGAAGAGAAAATACATTTAGAGTACTGTTCATATTTATTGAAAAAATCCATGTATATGTGGACTCACACAGTTCAAACCCATGCTGTACAAGGGTCAACCATATTTTACCAACCAGTATAGGTCTATTCTTTCATACTGGCTGATTATCAGCATTGGATCCAAACTTCATCCCTGTTCCTCTTTTATTTATTTCTCCAAACACCATTTTTCCTTTATAGATTATCACTTTTATTTTATTTTATATCCTTCCAGAACTTCTTTATAAATGCTCATACACACATACACACACATACACACGAGATCCATCCAGAAAAAGCCCAACCATTGTTAATATAATAAGAACAATTTGTGCAACATCAATGTAACCCAGCAGCCAAGGAGAGTGGACTGGAATGCACATGCATGAACAATGACAACTCCACTGTACTAGTCAGTGGGGGTGGTAGACACTGTTGAGTGAGCATATGTACTGTGTGGCCACTGCATTCAAAATGACTGACTGAGTAGAGCAACAAATCTGCATCAGGTTTTGTGTTGAACTTAAACATCCCTCCATGGAAACTATTCAGATGATTCAGAAGGCCACACCTATGGGCAACTGGTGATTGGCAGCTTCATCACAACAATGTGCCCACTCATGCATCATGTCTCATGCAGTTTTTTTGGTGAAGCATACAATCACCCAGGTGACTCAGCTCCTCTACAGCCCAGATTTGGCACCCTGTGACTTCTGGCTTTTCCCAAAACTAAAATCACCTTTTAAAGGGGAGAGATTTCAGACTATTGATGGGATTCAGGAAAATACAACAGGGCAGCTGATGGTGATTGGGAAAACTGTGTGAGATCCCAAGGTGCCTACTTTGAAGGGGACTGAGGCATCACTGTCCTATGTACAATGTTCCCTGTATCTTGTATCTTGTTCAATAAATCTCTGTTTTTCATATTACATGGCTGGATGCCTTCTGGAGGGAATATATTTTTTAAAAGTTAAAAATATGTACATTATACATTTCCTTTAAGATATAATATATTATACATAACTATAAAATATGTACAATATATTATACATAACATGTCTAATATATTAGACATGTTATATATAATATATGCCCAACATGTATATTACACATAACACATAACAGGCAAGGATCTTATACATATGTAACATGTGTGTTAGAAGTGCATCATACATGTTGTGTATGATATATTTGTCACACATAATATATGGATAATATTGCACACGACGTGCATAATATATTACACATTTATACATGCTATGTATAATATACTTCTAACACATGTATAATATATTATACATGTGAGAATGTGTGTAATATACTAATGTGTATAATGTGCATATATTATAACATGTTAACATGTATAATATATTGTACATAATATATTGTACATAACATGTTATGTACATAACATGTTATAATATATTATACATTGGCACGGGCACTGGCCTGCAGTGTCTGTTGTGTTATGGATGAGACATGAGACAAATTCACGTGGACTACTGAGTCCTGTGGAGGAAAGGGAATGGCACGGCTACCCTCTCAAGGGGAGAGCACCTCAGAGCAGCCTGGACACTCTCTCAAGAGGAGAGAGCACATGCCCTTGCCTTGACAAGCTTTTATTGGGTTCATTTTGCACAGGAGTACAGGGAAAGCTCAATTATCATTGTCAGGCAGTAATGATCAAACAATAGATAGCATACAAAGAACTATGAGGGCTTATTTTGAGTCAGGGTCTATTAGCTAAAGGGCTACAAAACTTTGGGAAACAAACTCATTTCCTGCTTGGACCCTTATCATTTAATTGAGAGCATACCTAGCAAAGCAGTTTTCACAGAATGTTATGTATTCTTTCTTAGGCCTGATCACCTGGGGAATGCACCCTTTCCAGCACAGGGCTGCACCACCCTCTATCATTGTTTCAGGCTTAAGTCAGGCAGGGAAGTAAGGCAGCCAAGAGATTAGGAGACTTCTCGCAGACAGAATGAGGACTCAGGCTTTGTCAAAGCTGAGGGGCGAGGGTCCATCAACCCCTTATGCTATAGCCCCCCAGGTCCTTCCCTGGGGCCTCCCTGTGATCATGCCTGTCTTAAGTCATTGCCCCCTTGGGGGATCTTACCTGTCATTGGCTAACTGATCAAGCATTGGGGGCCAGTTATGGATGAAGTAAAAGGAGCAGAAGTGGAGCTCCTGATAGGGAGATAAGCTTTGTATCCTTAGTGGCTTATGGTCCAAAGGTTGCTCACTCAGCCTTAGCCATGGGGATATTACAGCTTCTGTAACCAGGCAGGGAGGTTCCCAAAAACACATTATATATTATATATTATATAATATATTATATAATATATAATATATGTATACTATACATATGCATATATTATACACATGTGTGTGATATATGTATATGTATAGTATATTACATATACATATATCACACACATATAATACATTATATATACATGCTATACATACATACTATATTATACATATATATGTATATAGTATATGTATATGTATATACTATACATGTATAGTATATATTATATATAATATAATATATAATATATGTATACATATATAATATAGTATGTATAATATAGTATGTATGTATAGTATACCTATATAATGTACATATACTATATATAGTATATATACTATATACGATGTATATATACTATACATATACATATACTATACATGTGTACATATATAATATAGTATGTATAAGTATACATATATTATATATAATATATATGTATACATATATAATATAGTATGTATAATATAGCATGTATGTATAGTATACATATATAATGTATTATATATAATATATAATGTATGTATACATACATACTATACTATAATACATAGTATAGTATGGGACCTATAGTATAGTATAGTATAGTATGGGACACAATATAGTATGTATATACATACATACTGTACATACTGTATATACTATATACACTATGTATGTATACAGTATACATGTATGTATAGTATACATACAGTATACATGCAGTACAGTACAGTATACATATAGTATACATACATATACAGTATGTACAGTATACACACATACTATATTGTATATACAGTATACATATATATTATCTATTATATAATAGATAATATGTATATATAGTATATATATATACATATGTATGTAATAGTATATATGTATACTATATATACAATATAGTATGTATGTATAGTATACATACATACTATATTATATATAATATATACAGTATATTATATATAATATAGTATATATTATATATAATATATATACATAATGTATACAATATATAATACTATAATACTATGTATTATAGTATTATATATTGATACATATATACATGTATACATTATACACATGTATACATACATCATATATGCATACATTATATATAATATATAATATAGTATATATATAGTACTGGGGACCTATATATATATATACATAATACATATATAATACACTATGTTATACATTATATGTGCATAGTATATTACATTCACATAATATATTGCATTATACATATATAATATATATTATACATATATGTATAATACATATATGTATAATACATATTCTCTTTCATCCTTTTAAAAAATATGACAGCTCAGCCCTGGCTGGTGTGGTTCAGTGGATTGATCACTGGCCTGAGAACCAAAGGGTCACTGGTTTGATTCCCAGTCAAGGCACATGCCTGCATTGCGGGCCAGGTCCCCAGTAGGGGGTGTGCAAGAGGCAACCACACATTGCTGTTTCTCTCCCTCTCTTTCTCCCTCCCTCTTCCTCTGTCTAAAAATAAAAAGTAAAATCTTTAAAACATATTACAGCTCATAAAGCATATAGACTCTGCAGTACCTTGATGCATTTCACTTAAATTTAAACCGGAGATTTTTCCATCTCACCACATAGAGAATTTCTGTATTCCTTTTCACAAATCGCATTTCATTGTGGAGAATTACTATTATATTTTCAATCGATCACTTATTGATAAGTAATTTGATTATTTCTAAACTTTTTCTATTCATAATGTTACAATTAAAAGCACTTGTAACTTAGGGCATATGTAAATAATCAAATGGGTTGGAAAAATGACACTGCTTTAAGAGTTGTATCTGAAATGTAGTCATTTCTGAGAACACATGGAAGTGAAGATTATAACAAAAAGGTAGAAAGCAGGCTGGGTGAAGTTAAAGATGTCTCCATATTTATATCAAACTTCATCTGCAAATATATCATTGTTACAAACTAAATATTTATGCCGCCCCCAATTTATGTTAAAATTCAAATGCCCAGTGTGTTGGTATTAGGAAGGGTATTAATGCCCCAAAGGCAGGACCTTTGGGAAATGCTTTGAGAGGGTGGAGCCCTCATGAACTACATTAGTGTTTCCATAAAAGAAACTCCGCAAAGCTTACTAGTCCCCTTCCACCATGTGATGGCACAGTGAGAAGGACTGTCTATGAACCAGAAAATAGGCTCTTAACAGACATTAAATCTCCTGGCACCTTGATCTTAGACTCCCCAGCCTCCAGAATGATGTGAAATAAATTTCTATTTTCATATGTTATCCAGTTTGTAGTACTGAGACAATAATCTATCACCTATCTGTCTATCTATCTATTATTTATCTTTCCTTCCATACCCCTTTCATAATCTCAGGAAAGAATGTGACAAGCATAATCATGAAATGATATAAAATAATTGACAAATATGTGTTTTTATTCCAGGGATACTTGCAGTTTATTAAATAAGCTAATAAACTAAAGGAAAATTTGCCTAAAGGTAAATGATTACATTGAGAACTCTATATACATTTGTGGGAAATGAGAATTACTATATACATAGAATTCTATTTCTTTTAAGGCTGGGAAAGATTTGTTTACTTCCTTCCATTGTATTTATTCTTTCTTAATGATACATAAAAGAGAAATTCAACACAATAAGTGCATCTAAAGGAAGATCACTAAGTTTTATTCTAAACTCATAAACAGCTTCTAAACTCAAGCTTCAGAACATGGGGTAAAATGCTGCAGTATTTTGGTTCAGATATTTAATAAATAAAGCAAACACTTCTATAAAGCACCTCTGTAAATTACATGCAAAAAAGAATCAGATCCTGGTACTCACAGAAGACTTGTTTTTATTTATTACAGTCCCACAGAAGTAGAAATGCTCATTTGAGAGTAACTGGAGTTTACTGTGGTAAGGTCATTCTGTGAAACAAAGCGCTCAATTGTTCTTCAGAGCAGCTTTTGAATCCACTTTGCTTCAGGCTGAGATATAAAGTGAAAAGAAAAGAATAGAAAAGGAAAAGAAAAGAAAAAGTAAAATGTTATTTATCTATTATAGAAAGTTTCTGGTGTCTTATGAACCACATCAAATCACAGAATATACTAGGTGGAAGAGAACTTGGATATAAGTTTGGATTATTTATTTAAAATACAGGTCCATGGATTCCACCCCAGCCATACCGAATTAAATTCTGAGATGGAGTTAACAATGTGCATGTGCAACAACTTTTCAGGATGATTTTAATATTCACTGAAAGATGAAAAATACTGAATTTTAGTCCATTCACCAATACCAAGTCTTGGCAATGCTACATAATGCGTCTAAATTTTTACAATTTACAAAAAAGAACTTAGTTCATCTTCCTTCTATTTATTTTATTGTGTAGTATTTCTTTTAGAAAATCTCACATAGAGGCATAACAATTTTTTGTTGCTGGTTTTATGTTCCTTAGCCTTTCATCATGCTTATTATGCCAGTTTCCAACCCCGTGTCTCTCCCACCATTCATTTTGTCTGGCTTCTGGACTGTAAATTTTGTTTCTTCCTTATGTTAATATCATCTTTCAACATCATACTCTGATCTTCCATCTCATAATGCATTTTTATACCCTGGCTCCACTATTAACTAGCTGAATGTTCATGGATAGAAACTTATCCACAGTCTCTGCGTGTCAAAACCTTTCTTATCTTTCATGACCCAGCTCAAATACTTCTTTCTTTAATCTGGTTTAATGAGCAAATGAATAAATTAATTATTGAACTGGGTACACTAAAAATTCATACTCTCCAGTATCATCTGAACTCTTAAAAATGCCCAGAATTGTTTTTATTCATTTTTCTTATTACCTAATAAATGTTACATTAATTGATTTATTCAATAAGTACTGAGTGCCAGCCACTCTTTTGGGCATTTGGGTAATATTAGTAAATGAAACAGAGTTTTGTCCTTCCAGAGCTTACTTTCTACCAGCAGATACACAAAATACACATAAGTAAATTATATAGTGAAAGGTAGCAAACTCTATGGAAAAAAGTAGATGAGGTGAGGATTGGAGTGCAAGGGGTGAGGATAAAAGGATGAAAGAATAGACTGGTGAAAAAAGGAAATCATGAACATTTTTCCTTTAATAAAACTGGCCAGAACTTGGTTTAAAAACTGAAAAAAAAAGGTATGATCAGATTAGCCACAGTGAGAAATTGACATTTGAGCAAATTATTTGAAGGGGAGAAATAGACAAATGGAAATCTGAGGAAATGATGTTCTAAGTAGAGAGAAGAACCAGGGCAAAAATCCTAAATAATGTTCCTGAGGTTTTCAATGTGGCTGGATCAGAATGATGAACAGGAAAAATAAAATCAGAGAGAACAGCAAATCAGATTACCTAGGATCTTGTTAACAACTGTAGGCATTTTAACATTTATTCTGAGTGAAATGGTGAGGAGTTTTTTGGCAAGCTAATTTGTTTTCCTTAGGCTTAATTTAAATCATTAAGAAATTTTTTCACACCCTCTTTCTCATTTGAGCCTAAAAATAATTTGTTATAATGAGTCAGTTAGGTAATAGTCTTCTCATTTACAGATGACTTAATTCAAATCACATATACACAAAAAAACTGCTACTTTAATGGTGGATTTGTCTTAAACTTATTTTCTGTCTTCTGCAACTTAGAAATTGATTGAATATTAAAAAAGAAGATAAGAGTATGAATGAGAAAATAGTCTGGGGATATAGATTGGAAATACCTACAGAGAAGTGAAATATAGAAACCATAATAATAGATGAATACTCCCAAAGACAGAATGTAGAGAAGAGAGGATGTCCAAGAACTAAACCATATAAAACTATTTTGAATCAGACAGAGGAATAAGGGCTCAAAATGGAGACAGATAGTCAGAGAGGAAGGAAAAAACCCATAGTATAGAAACTCAGGGAAGTTAAGGGAGGAGAAACATTTTTGATGAAAGCAAGACGTCACAGAGGAATAAGGATGAGAACAAGACTATAATATTTGATTAAATGTTATTACAGGGGACCATTAAAAAGCACTTTTAAAATATGAATTATTCAAAAGAAAAAAGGACTTCTATATATATGAAACAGAGAGGAAAATTACATATCTAAAATATGTATATAATTTATACAACTCAATAGCAAGAAAATCAAACTATCCAGTTAAAAAAAGTGCTGAGTAGACATCTTTCCAAAAAGAACATACCAATGGCCAATAGACATATAAAAAGATGCTCGACATCAGTAATCACCAGGGAAATGCAAATTAAAACCACAATGAGATATCACATAACACCTTTTAAAATGGCTATCATCCAAAAGAATAGAAATGTTTTTGGAGAAAAGGGAAGACACTCCATGTTGATGGGAATGCAAATTGGTGCAGTCCCTTTTTAAAACAGTATAGAGGTTCTTCCAAAAAATTAATAGAATTATTATATAACTCAGCAATTCCACTTTTAGTATTTATCTACAGAAAACAAAAAGATATATGTACCTTAGTGCCTACATATCAATGAATGGATAAATAAAATATGGTATGTATATGTGTGCATGTGTGTAAACACATGCATGTACACATGCCACACAATGGAATATTATTTGGCCATAAAAAGAAAATTTTGCCATTTGCAGCAACATCCATGAAACTTAAGGGAATTATGCTAAGTGTAATAAGTTAGAGAAAGACAAATACTGCATGATCTCACTTATATGTGGGAAAACAAAACAAAACAAAACAAAACCAAAACAAGAGTTAATATATACAGAGAACATATTGATGCCTATCAGATGAAGGGATGGTGGGAGTGGGTGAAATTAGTGGAAAGAGTTAAAAAGTACAAACTTCCATCTATAAAATAAATGTCACGGGGATGTAATGTGTAGTATGGTGACTATATTTAATAGTAGTATATTATATATTTGAAAGTGTTAAGAGAGTATTAAAACCTTTATCACAGAAAAGTATTTTGTAACTGTATGGTAATGGATGTTAACTAAACTTCTTATATTTCTCAAAATATATACTTAATCATTATGAGGTACATTTGAAAGTAGTATAATGTTATATGTCAAATATACCTAAATAAAAAAGAAAAATAGAGTAAAAAACAAATACTCTAAACAGAACAATTTAATTATCTACCTCATGAAGTAGAATATGAAGAATTCTTCACCTATGTTTGAGAAACATGGAAAGTTTTACAAACATAATTTCAAATGCAAATTATTTTAACTCAAGAGTATAAACACAGCTGACCCTGAAACGTGTCAATAGCCTTATTTATATGTCCTGCTATGATAATCAATAGGACTCTGGTGAGTGCAGGGAGGATACATAGTATGATTTCCTAGGATATGGCTTCTTAGAATATGGTTTCCTAGGATATGGTTTCTTGGGATATTGTTTCTTAGGACATGGTTTCTCAGGTTACATAGTATGGTTTCCTAGGATATGGTTTCCTAGGATATGGTTTCCTAGGACATGGTTTCTTAGGATACCTAGTATGATTTCCTAGGATATGGCTTCTTAGAATATGGCTTCCTAGGATATGGTTTCTTAGGATACCTAGTATGGTTTCCTAGGATATGGCTTCTTAGAATATGGTTTCCTAGGATATGGTTTCCTAGGATATGGTTTCCTAGGACATGGTTTCTTAGGATACCTAGTATGATTTCCTAGGATATGGCTTCTTAGAATATGGCTTCCTAGGACATGGTTTCTTAGGATACCTAGTATGGTTTCCTAGGATATGGCTTCTTAGAATATGGCTTCCTAGGATATGGTTTCTTAGGATACCTAGTATGGTTTCCTAGGACATGGTCTCTTAGGATACCTAGTATGGTTTCCTAGGATATGGCTTCTTAGAATATGGTTTCCTAGGATATGGTTTCTTGGGATATTGTTTCTTAGGACATGGTTTCTCAGGTTACATAGTATGGTTTCCTAGGATATGGTTTCCTAGGACATGGTTTCTTAGGATACCTAGTATGATTTCCTAGGATATGGCTTCTTAGAATATGGCTTCCTAGGATATGGTTTCTTAGGATACCTAGTATGGTTTCCTAGGATATGGCTTCTTAGAATATGGTTTCCTAGGATATGGTTTCCTAGGATATGGTTTCCTAGGACATGGTTTCTTAGGATACCTAGTATGGTTTCCTAGGATATGGCTTCCTAGGACATGGTTTCTTAGGATACCTAGTATGGTTTCCTAGGATATGGCTTCTTAGAATATGGCTTCCTAGGATATGGTTTCTTAGGATACCTAGTATGGTTTCCTAGGACATGGTTTCTTAGGATACCTAGTATGGTTTCCTAGGATATGGCTTCTTAGAATATGGTTTCCTAGGATATGGTTTCTTCGGATATTGTTTCTTAGGACATGGTTTCTCAGGTTACATAGTATGGTTTCCTAGGATATGGTTTCCTAGGACATGGTTTCTTAGGATACCTAGTATGATTTCCTAGGATATGGCTTCTTAGAATATGGCTTCCTAGGATATGGTTTCTTAGGATACCTAGTATGGTTTCCTAGGATATGGCTTCTTAGAATATGGTTTCCTAGGATATGGTTTCTTAGGATACCTAGTATGGTTTCCTAGGATATGGCTTCTTAGAATATGGTTTCCTAGGATATGGTTTCCTAGGATATGGTTTCTGAGGATACACAGTATGGTTTATTAAGGTTTCTTACATTAAAAGAATTTATTTATTTATTTATTTTAACTTGATGGAAAGATCACAGCTATATGTAATAATTCTGAACTCATCAATACATAGATGGTATTTAGAGCCATTGAATTTAACTAAGTCACCAAGGGAGGATTGTAGATAAGGAAGATTCAAAACCAAGTTTTAGGTCATTCCCTCATTAAAGGTTAGGTAGAGGAGGATGCAATAACACTAGTAAAAAGCTATCAGTAAGTGCAAAGAAAACAGGAGAACATGGAGTTATAGAAGTCAAGTAAAGTAAGTGTTCTTAGAAAGGAGAGGCTAGCTTAAATGCTATT
The DNA here is from genome assembly GCF_019186645.2 of Phyllostomus hastatus. Taxonomy (NCBI): domain Eukaryota; kingdom Metazoa; phylum Chordata; class Mammalia; order Chiroptera; family Phyllostomidae; genus Phyllostomus; species Phyllostomus hastatus. Next base: position 7,803,017 of record NW_025333909.1, on the reverse strand, counting down.
GGATTGTAGAATAAGGTGAAGAGAGAGGAGAGACCCATTGATGTGGCCCCAAGAAGGTATTTGGTAATCTTGAAAATAGCACTTTCAATGAAGTGGTAGGGTGGAGGAGCATCACTGGATGGTAATTATTCATGTGGAAGTTTATTAAAGACCCTTGGTGGTGAATATATACAAGCCCAGAATACAACCATGAAGTTGTGTTTCATAAATTAATTTAATATTTGGCCACAACTTGTTTTCTCACATTTTACTTATTTTGCATAAAAACTGTGTGTGGAAAACAATCCAGCTATATGAAGTTCTTTTTTCTCATTTACCTTAAAAATGGTCTAGCAATATATTCATTGCTGTTGCCCTAATGACTACCCGCCCATTAACTCAACCTCTAAGACAGACCTCTAAACAAGGGCATGCTTATTTCAGCTTCAAGTCTCAAAGCTGACTTTTTGAGTCCACTAGGAGAAAATGGACTTAAAAATCCAGGCTTTTTGAGACACATAAAAGAAATGTATAAATTCCCCAAAAAAAAAAGAAAAAAGAAAAGAAAAGTAAATGGAGGTTCCTACCAGATTAAAAGAGAAAGAATGGAAGGACATTAATTGAAATTAGAAGCTCAAAGTCAAGATCCAGCTCTATCTATAGATTCTCTGATTTTAGCAGTAGAGCATACAATAGCCCTACCATACTGAAAATAGGCAAAGCACACTGTGTAAGAAAGGAGAGAAACACAGGCTGAAACACAGAAACCATGCACATGAACTACACCTCAACCAAAGAACAGAGAAAGCCATAAACAGAGGACAACAAGGGGCCCCTCTATCCAAAGTGAGATATCTGCTTAAGCTTCCTCTTGTAGCCAGATTTTGGATGAAGGAGGATGGAAGAGGAGATCCCCTAAAGGACAGATTATCAGTAAGAATAATGGTACATAAAGAAGGTTAGTTCAGATATAAATCAAATAATTTAATATTTGCCTATCTGAATCCCCGTATGTTACGTTTCCAACTAGCCCTGTCTGTATTTTGGTTATGTTTATGCTATTTTCAGCAACTTCCTAGGAGATATATTTATATCTTACTTAAATTTGCCCCTGTACAAGTGTTAGTCAATTTTCATCTTTGTTTTTTTCTTATTTATAGAACAGTTAATTACTTTTGTAACATGACTCCATTTACAAGTAATTTTAAATGCTTTCTTAAGTCACAAGCTAGTTCTCTATGCTCCAGTCTAAATATTATTCTTAACTTTTTGACATTTGTTTTGCAACCCTTTTGAGTCATTTTGAAATATCCTTTATCTTTCTTACCTCAGAGTCCCAAACTTGTCAATATTGCAGTAAAAGAGAACTATTCTTTAGAGAAAATAGAAATTCAAATCTTTAAAATATCTTTCATTTTCAACACTATTATCTCTAAAATAAAACAGAGTAAACATACCAAAGGAGCATATCTTGGTTTTGGAGATGGAGGATGCCTCTTGCAATGACATTGGCGTTTGATCTTCGGTGATAGTATAATAGGCTCACAAGGAGTCGCTAGTAGTGGGGGACTTCTTCTTGATGGAAGAACTCTACACCTAACTGCTTTTTCTTTTCCTTTGAATGTAGTCTTTCTGAATGATGCTCTTCTGCTTCCCTTCCCAAAGAAGGGTTCCAGTGCTCCCTTCTTTGAATCTGAAGATGTGGCATCTGATTCTTGAGCTCCTTTCTTTATAGCCCCATATTTATACATTGAATCATCAGACTCAGCATCTGAACTTTTGATGAGTCCAGGTTTCTTGGGGTCTTTCTTTGAAGACTCATCAGATTCAGTATCAGTAGATTCTATCTTCTTCATTGAATCCTGCTTCTTGGCAATTTTCTTTGAACCTCTCTTAGATCTTTTTGTATCCAAATCAGATTCAGTTTCAGTAGTCTCTGCAGACTTTATTTCAGACGACTTATTTTTTTCAAATTTTATTGACATTTTCTTAGGCATCTTTTCATCTTTTCCACCCTCTTTTGAAATCCTTTCAGATTGAGGATCGGCATCAGTTGACACTGTGTCCTTCTTGGCATCCTTTTTCTTTTCATCCTTCTTTGAACTTTTCTTATTCTTTGAACCTTTCTTACTTTTTTTTGCATCTGATTCAGACTCAGATTCTGCATCAGTAGAGTCTGTGTCCTTCTTTGATTCTCTCTTTTTATCACGTTTCTTTGCATCTTTCTTAGCCTTCTTTGAGGCTTTCTTTTCATCCTTTGAAACATCAGATTCATCAGTAGACTCTGTGTCCTTCTTTGAATCTTTCTTTTTGGATTTCTTTTTATTTTTACTAGCCTTCTTTCCATCTTTTGATTCTACAGAATCAGTATCAGAGCTTTTACTTGCTTCCTTCTTTGAAGGCTTCTTTGAATTATTCTGTGAGCAGTTCTTCAACCACATATCAAATTCCATGGATTCAGCACCAGACTCCTCTAAAGATATCATTAAATCTATATTTTCACTGTTGTTTGAGCAGGCCTCAGATTTGGCATCGGAACTATTCTCTGAGCTCTTAGAATCCTTTTGGGTACATATGGATTCAATATTTGTCTTCTTGAAATTTTTAAAATATCTTTTACGTTTTCTTCGATCCTTCATTAAGGCGGCCTTAGAATCTTTGGATTCTGGGTTTGTTTCTGATTTGTACTTCAACTTCTTAGATAGTTCACTTTCATGTGATGATTTTGATGGAGTTTTATTTCCTCTTCTAGGTTTTTTATCATTTGCTGTTTCTTTGGATTCTGGTGTTTTTTCCTGTGGGCCAGTATTTTTCTTGGAATCTTCTGGTTTTTCAGGATGGGTTTTAGGAGTATAAGGATGGCTAAAGAGAGCCTGTCTTCTGACAGTGAAGTAATTAGATGGCTTTTGGATTTTTTTTCTTAAGAAATACCTTATCCATATCTGAGCTGGTTTATGGACTTCCTCTAATTTTCTTTTGTCATATCTCTAAAAAGGTTGGTTAGAATAAGAAGAAGAATGTTTGACAATGCAATATACAGATAACATACCATAGAATTGTATACTTAAAACCTATAATAAATTTCATAAGCAAATGTCACCCCAATAAATTTAATTTTTAAAATGTCATAAAATAAAAAACAGATTTTGAATGAGGTATACCTCTATATTGTGAAAATTGAAAATAGTTTAGCTTCTTTTTAACCAGCCATTTAAAACTGTTTTTGTTTTATTTTTCAGTGTCCTATATGTGCTTTTGTGTTTATGTGAGATAAATTTACTTTAAAAATAAAATTACTTTACTTTAGAAGAAACCTAAAGATTTTCTCAATGATTTATATTGGGGTTGAAGCAGCCCCACAATGATCCATATTGATGGTTTTGGGGGGCCTGTACTTACAATTGATACTGGGCTCCTTTTGGACCTCAAAACAAAAGATCTTTTGGAACATTTTGTGTATTCTTCACCCTCAAGTTAATTCAAAAATAAAGTTATGCCCATCAAGTTTGTCATGACAATTCCTGTGATAGCTGTTGGCCTCAGGCCTAACATCATTTCTACTCCTTTTTCAAAGTCTCTGATCAGATTAAAAGCCTGGGAGTCCTATTGTGAGATACTGTCAAAAACAAGGACATGAAATGAAACAATTGTTTGATCCACACTAATTTGTGGTGAAGTAGTGTAATTTTTTAAGCTCCCACCCAAACATTTGACAAATCTGAATGTCATAGTGGCCACATAGATTAATTTTACATTTACTTTTTATATTCTTTCACCTATTCTGTAGAGACATCACAAGGCAATGAAATGGTCATATGGAACTAAAGGAAGATCATGAATAGAAGCCTGTACTTGTATCTCACTACAGATATAATGAATGGCACTTAAATAAATTCATTGAATGTAACTCTGCTTTGGGAGATGCCCTTAAAACATATTTTGATATCAGCATGGGTTGAACTCTGAGCACTAATCTTTTTTTTACTTGATTAATTTTCTTTCTTTAAAAAACAACGTGTTTATTAATTGGCAGTGACTAAAGGGCAAATGAATAATAGGGGCTTGTAGTGGGGTGAACCTGCTGAATAGGAAACAGAAGGACCATGATATGCCAAGGACACACTATTACTGGAGAAAAGCAAGTGGAAGATGCTCATAGGGGCACTGTGTGTGTGTGTAAATTCAGAGAAACACATCTGGAGTCAAACTCCCACAACTTCCCTCAATAGTCACATCTGTAGAGGGGAAGGGTAGTGTTCTTTTCTGCAAAGATTCCTGATAATGCTTGTTTTCTGAGGTAAGTGCATGAATACACAAACAGAAATATGCATTAGGTATATGTATTACTCATCAACCAAACTCTAACATCTAACAGAATATTTAACACATAGTAGAGAATATAATGCTTAACTCTTCACTACTGTGAACACTTTCTTTCACTTGCTGCATACTGGTAGCCAGGAGTTCACAGCCTTGCCCACACACATAAAAAGGTCATCACGTTCTGCTTCTTATGGGCATTTGTCACATGCATAGCCTTTCTTTTTGCTAGTGAATAACTACTGTATAAAAGCAGTAGAAAATTTGAATCTTCCAGTATCTAGTTTAGATTAAGGAAAATGGAGAAGCTCTTAAATCTCATCAAGATCAGCTCATGTTCTAAGTTTCAAATTTTATATTTTTGTAGCTGGTAACAGTTTCCTGAGAGATCCCACCATTTGCAGCATTAGGTTCTCTAGCTTGCTTATTCTATTAACTATATAATGTCTTTGAAATGGAGAGGCACATATAAATAAAAGTTAAATATGAGGTAGGTGAAGGAAACCTGTTTTAAGGAAAATTATAAATTTTAAAATATCTGCTTCCAAGAGGTAATAAAATTAAAATTATATATACCTATATTTATGTATTATATAATCTTAAATTTAGTTTCAAAATGACTTTTTCATTACTCACAGCAACTGCGATTTGTAATTCTGAAAGTCTTGATCTCTTTTTTCTGCCTGGCTGAGGTGGTTTAGGAAATGTTAAAGTGAAGTTTTCTTGATGACATAATTTTCTGCTTGATTCACTCACTAACATAAGAGAACACAATAAACAATTTGCAATTAGAAGCTGGACCCTCATAAGCACTGAAATATTCATGAGTAAGAAATATATTGTTTAAATTAAGTTATAACTCAAAATATCTCCTTTCCCCCTGGAGTTTGTAGTTTATTTGCAAATCCCTTAGGGATTTCAATGAGATTTTCCCATAAAAGCTTATCTCCCCACTTAAAAATAATTATATTTTAAAATGACATTTGTAACTTTTTAAAATTACATTTGTAATTTTTTAAAATTTTAATTACATTTATTGGGGGGCAATGGTTAATGAGGTTACAGACAATGTGACTTCTTGTATAGTCCCCATAATAGCTAGCTCAATGCTGAGAATAAAGTAATTAATAAAAGTCTCAATTGATTATATCTAAATGTTTCATTTAGCATTCCTCTGACCTCAATGACATTTCAGGACACAAAAATTAGGGCCAAAGACTCAAATACTACATTCAATTCTGTGAACTCTATTTTAAAAAAAGGAAAAAAGACTTGACTTTGGGTGGTGAATACCCAATGCAATATACAGATGATACATGGTAGAATTTTATGCTTGAAACCTATATAATTTTATTAACCAATGCCACCCCAAGGAATTCAATAAAATTTACTAACGGAACATATACACACTTGAATTTATCAAAAATACAGTGATCAGGAGAATCTCCATATCTGGTAGCTATGCAAAAAAAGGAACTGTTAAGGTAACTAAGGACAGTTCTCCTGAATATGGGAAGGCTAATAAAAATTTTGATCACTACATTTAAATACTTAAGGAGATACTATATGGAATAGTAGTAATAGCAATTATAGAATAGCTGCAACTACTAACACTAACAGCACATAAAATGCTTACTATGTGCCAGACAGTGCTTTAAGCACTTTATGCATATGACCTCATTTAATCTTCAAACAACACTTTGAATTAGATAATATAGTTTATAATTACCTACATTTTATAGATGTAGAAAAATAAAGCACTGAAAGAGATTATATCATTTGCCCAAAATCATAAAGTAAATAGAAGAATTAAAATTCAAACACAGATAGTTTGGTTCCAGTGTTCATTCTCTTAATCGCAAAGTTAGAAGCTTCTTTTGTGTTTCCTGAAGGAGGAACTAGAACGAATGGGTAAATGTTGTAGCAGTGCAGACAGATTTAAGTTCAATTTATTAAGGAGAACATTTCTAAAGTTGTGTCTGTGTAACAAATAAACCATCCACTTTCATGTTTTAAACTATATTTTTGTTTTCTACTTTTGCTTTTGTTATTGTGAATTTTAAACACATGGGGACCTTATAAATGTAAAGTTGTCTTTTATTGTGAGGAAGAACAAATGAACTATATCTTTTTAACATAGTGAGTAAAAAGCCCCATCAAGACTAGAAATATTTTACATACACACACACACACCAACATATACATACACATACACACACAAATCATTCTCCTAAATTGTAACAAAAATTCAAGGCATTCTATGCTTTATCATATTGAGTGGTAGATACTAGTAATTTATCCCTAAATGTACTTTCAAATGTAATCTGAATAGTGTTGAACTCCAAAGAGACTAAATTCTTACTTTGCAAGGTATTATCATATGCCTCGATGTTTACTTCTTGTCTGTTAAAAAAAAGAAAATGCTTTAATTGAATGTATACTATAGATAATAAAAGATATCATAATGATAATATTATTAAGCATCAATAGTAAAACTAAGAAGTCTTATGCATTCTAAGAACTCCATATCTAAAACAAGTATACTTATAATTCCTATCACAGTTCCTTTCCTCTAAATCAAGTAATAGATGGATGAAAGTGTATTTTCACTAGAAACTTGAACAAAAATAAATAATGGAACAAAAGCTAAAATAAAATGCTAGTTTTATATATTGTAAAAATATAAAATATTTTATTTAATTTGTAGAACAGTAAATCCAACCAGTATCCCTCCAATTTTTCCAGTGTAAGGGTCTAAAATAATAGTAAGCCCATATATTTTCTAAATTTACTAAATAAGTTCTGAAAAAAACTACATTTTTTAGTTTTCTCAGTACCAATAAAATCAAACCAATAATAATGTGTGGTAGGGGTGTATGTAAGTATTGATCTGGATTATTAATTGTTCTTAGACATAGGGAAAATTGGTCCATGATATATTTTATTTGGAAAGTGCCAACTTGATCTGGTGATAATCACATGGTCTATTGAGAATATACATAGTATAATTTATTTTTTAAATAATATTTCCTTATTAGTTAGCAGGAACAATGAGTTGTGACCATTCCTAATTCTGAGGTTACACTTACATACACATATGCTCTAGAGTTTTTTTCCTTTTCCAAATCATCAAATTTGTAAATAAAAACAAAAATAAATAAAAATGGCCAAATGTATTTATGCTTTACTAAAATATATTTTCATTTCCTAAATAAAGCTCTAGTATCCAGCCCAAAGCCTGGTCCATACTCATCATTAAATAACTACTGAGTTAGGAAAGATTTTGGAGACAGCGAGTAATAAAAATATCTAGTCTAGTGGTTCTCAACTGAGAATAAACATCAGAATTAACTTGGGAATTTTAAGAAAAGTAAATATTCCTGAGAACTCCTGGATCCATGAAGCAGAATCTGTGGCTGTGCTTAATCAAGTATGTATTTTAAAAATGTCTCTAGTTATTTAAAAAAAAAATCTGGTTATTTGGATACTCAGTTCTGGTTAAGAACCAATGATCTGAATAGTCTAAAAAGAAAATTTCATAGATGCCTGAAATAGTTCAAGCTTATGCTTTTTGCTTTTGCAAAGGCAATTGATCAATTAGTATGCATTTGAATCATAGTCATTCAATAGTGTAGCTACAGGATATTATGGTCTGTGATCCTGGGAATTTTAGTTTGAAAATCTAACCTGCTGAGTGGGTTATTGTTTTCATATTCTTGGAAAAAGACATTGCACTTAACATTGATTTTGACTTCTTTTCTACAGTTGCAAGTAGTGTTTTTCAAAGTTTACTTTTGAGCACAACTTGTATATAATTTATATTTTTAGTGAAACAACATAACATAAATCACACTTTAAAGTAGACAATTTTAAAGATGAAATCAAACATATAAAATAAAGTTCTAATATCTTATTCACACACTTAAATGGATTACTTTGCACATGTACCTCACTTTGGAGAATAGTAGAGAAAGCAATCAAATAACAGTCAGGAAAAGGACAATTTAGCCATATGTTATGTTATGCTTGCTTTATATATATAGATGCAATCTCAGTCTCAAATTATTAGAAGCTTAAATATAATTACAACTCGGAATAGTTTTTGTCCTTTCAAAGCATATTAGGTTTTATTTTAATTTTATAAATGATTGTGTGAATATTTCTTTGGTACATGAGCCCAAACCATATGTTGACATAACAGAGAAAATGAGTAACAGAAGACAAAGGAATATTTTAAAGTTATAAAAGATTCAATTTAGGATTTCTTCCATAGCAAATGTATTTTTAATAACATAAAGACTTTTTATGCAAACAAAAATGTGTCAGTTTTATTGCCACTAGAAAGCACTAAATGAATACCAGTAAGAATCCTTTAGGTGGGAGAAAATGAGACAAGGTGATATACAGTTAATGCAAGGTGAATAAAAACCACCAAAATAAATAAATATATGGGTACAAAAATATCAAGTATTTACAGTTAATAATTGTAGTAACCCATTGAGTTTAAAATAAAAGAATTTTATGCAAAATAATATTTATGGTAGTAATAGTGCATAAAAGAGAATGGAATAAGTGGGGTTAAAATGTTGTGAGGTGCTTCTACTGTCTGGGGAGTCATAAAAATAGTAATTTGTACTGAACTATAATAATTGAAAGGATTATTTTGTAGCCTATAACTATAAAAGTATAATGTAAATATATATAACAACAAAATAGAAAGGAAATTAGAGAAGTTTGATTAATATAAAGTGAATCAGGAAGCAAGAAATAAAGAAAAAAGATATAGAATCAGAGGAACCAAATTATTCAAACTATGGAAGGAGAGAATCACCAATAACATATAACAAATTCCCAGTGATCCCACTTCTGGGAATTTATCTAAATAAACCTGAAACAGTAATTTGAATGAATATATACAGTCCTATATTCACTGTAGTGTTATTTACAATCACCAATATTTGGAAGTGGCCCAAGTGTCCATCAGTAAAGGAGTGCATAAAACAGCTGTGGTACATTTACAGAATGGAATACTACACAGCTGTAAAAAGAAGAAAATTTTACCCTTTGTGACAGCATGGATGGACCTGGAGAACACTATGGTTAGTTACATAAGCCAGTCAGAGAAAGACAAGTACCATATGATTTCACTCATATGTTATATCTAATGAAGAAAGTAAACAGTAAATAGAAACAGACTCAGACAGCAGGTTGACAGCTCTGGGGGAAGGGTTGGTATGGTGGAGGGATTAAGCAAACAAGAAAAAAAGAAAGAATTTATGAACATGGACAACATGATGGTGATGGCTAGGTGGAGGCACAAGGATGGGTGAAGGTGGAAGAGGGTATGGGAGGAAAAAGTGGTGATGGAAAAAATAAAAGTAAATTTAAAATTGTGGGAAAAAGGTAACAGGTAATATAATCGGAAGACATGAGACCCATAGCCACTGAATTCTAGGAAACAGAAGGAGAATGACTTAGAAATCCTATTAGGTAACCAAGCAGACACCTAATTCACGTCTGGTCCAGAGTTAAGAGCGGATGTTGAAAAGAAAACAGCCCCCACTACAGAGGCTATCAAGAAACCAACAAAATATAACCAGAGATATTGAAATAAAGAACAAACTGATAGTAACCAGAGGGGAGGGGGGAGAGGGATAATGCCGGGAAAAAGAGAAGAGTTTTCAGGAACATGTATAAAGGACCCATGGACAAAGCCAAGCGGAGGTGAAATCAGGGGAGAGAGGTGGGAATGGCTGGGGTCAGGGAGAGGTGGGAAGGAAATACAGACAACTATACTTGAACAGTAAAAAAATATAATTAAAAAAACAAAACTTTTTGAGAAAGAGGCAAGTTTTAGATAAAGGAAGTGGAGGTAATTCACAGAGGAATCAGAGAATTAGGCTAATGAAAGTGTGTTTCAATGATAACATAATGCTAAGACCTTTGTGATGTAAGCAGTAATATCAGGTGTGGGCAGTATCCAACTAAACATATCTTTATAAAAAGCATTAGAGAGCTCAATTTTAATTTGTGGATAAAATCATTCTTTTTCTTTCAAAGTTAGTGAATTTCCTTGTTGTAAAAGTGACACATAAAAATACAAAAGATCCAAACATTACAGGACGTGTTATTTAAGAAGAAAGTAGATTTTTAAAATTTGAGTTTTGAAGTCAAAGATTTTTTAAATTTTGTTTTCATTATTCAGGTTATACACCATTTCATGGGTTAACTGGTTATCCACATATGTGTATCTATACATTTTCTGGTAATAAGCTTTATTTTTATGTCACCTTAATTGTATCTGTGTTAATGCTTTTTATTTATAAACTTTTTAGAGTAGATTGTAGCATAATAAATTTTTATTAGTTAAAATGTGTACATATTAATAATCTGATATGGTTCATCCTAATACACATGAATACTAATTGTTAGCCCTAAGTCAATATGGTATATATCATTGTAATTTTTGTATTATTTTTCACAATATTTTTAGAGTACATTGCCTTTTGAAATATTGAGCAATATTCAAAGATGCAGCCACTAAAGCTGGCAGAAATACTATTGTTTAATTACCCATGTAATGACTCCTTTTAGAAAGTGAACTCAGTATACTTTATCTGTAATTAGAAATATCAGTAAGTTTTTGTTTTTGTCAGAAGTTGGAATGATCTAGTTTTCTTTATACATGCAATTAAGTGTATTAAAACTCATAAAGTCTTAGTATGTTTAATCTTGCTTTCCATTTTATAGTGGTTTCACACATTAGTTCCTTCCCTTCTTTCTAAAATAAGATGTGGTTATACGTACACACAAAGACACAGAGTAAATGGTCAAGGCTATGGAGCTTTTTTGTGAAAGAGTGGGAAGTAGTGAAATGTGAAAGCACAGCACTCAAGATATTCTTTCATTTGTGTGTTTAAAACAGAAACTTTAACTTACAAATAAAATTATTGTAAGACAAATACTATTTATGTTAAACAATATACATATGTAGTTAAATTGAGCATGATAGTTTTTAAAAACAGTGAAAAGTGTTAAAAAGAGTACTTACAATGTTAGAAGAGACATCTCCCCTGCCTATATGCTGCCAGGACCTCAGGAAAGTAAGTTTGAGCTGGCAGTGTTTAGTGATGACATCATAAAGAGGCTGTGAGCAACAGCGAGTTAAAGGGACATGAGAGAGTAACTATATTTCACAGTACAGTTTGAATAAGATAATCAGTTTTTCATTGAGTGAATCTATCTGGTTGCCTTATAAACATACATGTTTGATAATGTATTTTAACAGTACTTTGGAGCGTTTATATGTGCACATAGATGCATACAAATGTGTATGTATGTATGTGTTTGTGAAAGAAGTATATGGTCTGAAAGTAAAACAAAAGAAAATAAACATTTGTGCACAAAGCACGGCTGTAATTTTGTACATTGTCTTGATTTTCAGGCTTTTCCCTTAAAAACTATGTATATGTTCACGGTGATTTTCCCATAAAATAACTTGAATATAGTTTGTTTGTAGACTTGTAAATTAAGCGAAGGTAAAATGTGTAATACTTATAGATAATGGGTAATAAAGTTGTACACTTGTCACCTGTGTGGGTGTAATAAATAATGTGAGCCACAATATTCAGTAAAAGTCAAGAAAATAAATAAATAGAAAAAAGTAATCGGTTCGGCCTTTGCTGCAGCTGCCGGCATCCAAGCAGCGAATTTGACCGTTGCGCTGTCTGCCCGCGGGTGGCTGAGCAGCCGTTAACCGACCCTCAGGGGCCGCTTGGAGCCGAGGTTTTCCTAAACTTTTCCGCCTCCAAAGAAACAGAAGGCGAGCAAATTAGGGATGTGAAAAGCGGACGTCCCCAGCCCTCCCGACCCTGCAGCCGGTGATATGGTGGCGCTTCCTGGTCCCGGAGGTCGGCGACAGAGACAGCCCTGGTGAAGTTCCCAGTTTCCAATACGCTGCACACAGGGAAACACTATCGACAGGATCAAGCTCCAAGATAGTTTGTCTTCTGGCCCTGAAGACAGACGAAGAGGTACCATCCAAACACACTGAGAAGGAACAGCCAGTGAGTTCAAAGTAAAATCGGACAACTCTGATTTAGAAACGCTACATACTATAATCTCCCCAAAACCTTCCATTGGCAAAAGTAAATTCACAAACCTGTCACACAATATTGGCTTCTGAACAAAATGAACACAAAGCCATTCAAGTTTTAACTAAAAAATAAACCATGATCATAAAAAGAAATAAAAATGTGTAAACAGCCTTGAAAAATTTCCATACCCTCACACCCAGTCTTTCTACTCCTAGGAATTTATCCTAAATACCTTATTTTGGCAAGAAAAATGTTCACTACAATTTTAAGTAAAACATTAAAATTTAAAAACACTATAAATTTCTAAAATTACAGAATGGTTTCATTATTGACTAGTTTAAAACTTTATGAGAGCAATAATCATGTCTGTTTTATACTCACTTTATCCCCAAAATTTGAATTTAAAAAATCAGGAATATAAAACTGTACATACAGTTGGATATCAACCATATAAAGCTAACATATTTATTGTGCAAAGAAAGACATCAAATTTTAATAATACAATTATACTTTTATTTTTTCCATGTAATCTTTTGAAATTAAAAGTCACTTAAAATTTTTTTCAAAGTAAATTCCTGTGGATTTTTTAAGTCTATGTACATACTATTCAGAAGCTTAACATAAAATTATTTCAGACCTAATTTATTAAAAGGCTATTTATCATATATCATACTGAAAAAAGTTTCCATATACTATGTATATATCAACCAAAAAGAATATTAATAATATATGTAAAACATTCTCACTGAAAATAGAAATCATATTCAGGACATTTCTATTCTTGGATTATTTCTGCTGATCAAAAAAATAAGCATTACCTTTAGAAGCTTCTAAGGAAAGCCCAATTAAAAATAATCTTGATAAAAAACTACTTCAATTTATTTTGTTTTATTTTATTTTTATTACCTCCCCCACCCCAGCCATCCCCACCTCCCTCCCCTGTTTCCACTTCCCCTTGATTTTGCCCATGTGTCCTGTATAGTACTTCCTGTAAACCCTTTTTTAATTCTTTTAAGTTACATGATAAATCTATTAAAACACACAATGATATAAACATAAACACAGCTTTAATGAACAAATATTACTTCAACATTTCTAAGGCTTAGTTAAGGTATACTGACTAAATAATAACTACAAAAATATAAAGCTCTAAATTGAGTGTTCTAATTATTGTAGAGAATAAAATCAAAATTTTGATTTTTATTTGTACCTATTGTGGCTCATTTGAACTTTGAATCTTAGGGGAAAAAATGAATAGGGAAAGGGACCAGAGAATACCTTCTAGTATGCACTACTAAATGTTTTGGGATGAAGTAGAGTACATGCTTTGTATGACCCCAAAACCAACTCAATACCAAGAAAAAAACAAGACTGCACACGTCTCCTCCTCTGTTTCTATTTTGTTCCACTTGCTCCCTCTTTTCTTTCACCTCAAAGCTTTTCCAGATTAATTTTAATGAGATTTTACCTGCATAGAAATTAGGAAACTGTAATACCATATAGACATATACTATGAGATTTCTCATACACCCTGCACTTCTTCTAAGATAACTGAGTTTTAAAGAGAAGAAAACATCCCCCTTTTAATTGATTGATTGATATTTTCCCACATTTTTTATTGTCATTCAAGTACAGTTGTCTCCATTTTCCTCCAAACACTTCCCCTTTTTGTCATCACTTCCCGTCTTTACCAACATTTACAAGCAGATTGGCAAGAGATCACAACTTCAGTTGAACATAAAGCCCTCTTTACATCTTCAACCCTATTGTGGTCCTCCCTGTCTCCCTATTATTATTTTTTTCCTAACTCTTATTACCTTCTACAGAACTTATTTGTTTATCTCCTATCAATAGAAAATAAAGTCAGTGAGGGCAAAGATGTTTCTCTCTTTTATATACTGATATATCCCCACTGCCAAGAACAGTGCCTAGGAAATAGATGGCATTCACAAATTTTTATTGAATAAACATATAAATTATATAATATAATCTGTTATTACATAATAAAATATTGTCTATTTCAGGTATTTGCTTTCACTAAAAAAGCATCATTGGTGTCAATAACCACTAAAAAAATAAGATTTAAATGATAAATCTGCCAGCTACTAGTTATAGAACAATGTTAGTCACTAATTTTGAGCCAGAATTTGTGACTATGTTGCATTTTCATTTTGCACTGGTCCCTGCTGGTCCTTGTTGTGAGGATGGAGTGATTTCAAAGGATACCCTTGGCAATAAAAACATATTGAACTGGGATTCAGGCAACCAGTATTGAAATGTTTACCTTGTCACTAATTATATGGCCCTGGACAAGCCAATTAAATTTCCCTTAGTGTCTCAATCTGCAACAAGGATCAACTGCATAACTAGTTTACCTGAGGTGATATAAAATGTTAAGGATCTAGGAGGACAGTAATAGATTGATCCAGAACTATATTCCATTAAAGAAAATGATTGCATTCTGTGTAGATACGTTCTACATAAAGCAAAGAAATCTGAATTCTTTTGCATGTAGTATATTGATCCACTAAGTTAGCATTGCCATTTCATACTAATCAGACATCCTTTTTGGCAATCATATACAATGAGAATAATTGTGAAAACTACAACTTCATGGATGTTAGAGTTTATGTTAAAAAATAAAATCTGAAATGGCCCTTCTAAGCCCTTTTTTCACCATTACCCAGGAAGGTTCAGCATGTTAAACAAAGTCTGATATATCTCCATCTACTTAGAACAATGGTTCTCAAGTCTAATTATTCATGAGTGCACTATCAAACTTTGATCAATAGATAATATAAATGATTGTTACACATCCATCCTTGAGGATGGACACCTCAAAGCTTGTCAAAAGGATACTTGAGGTGATTGACATTCAGCGGGATGAAACTTTTAACAAATTAAAAAATGCAAAATGGGATGTCAGATCTGACCCAACAATCTTATGTTCCCTGGAACTTCCAGGGCAAGCCCTATATGAAGGTTTCCATTTTTGGGTTAGCTTGTTTTTGTTGTTGTACTCATGCTTAGCAGCGTACTGCTTCAGATTAGGGACTCAATAAATATTTGTTGAATGCATAAATAATGTAAGAGAATGTATGATAAAAAATAGTTGTAGTGAAGTAGACATAAAGGGCTGACAGGCAATAACTTAAATAATACAAAAGTGGATATTCTATAGTGTGGTGGATCCTGGCTAGCAGGAGCCATGTATGTTGTGGCTGCTCATGAACAAATACACACGGACAACAGAAGTCCTGTGGAGAAAAAGGGACAGTGTGGCCACTCTGAGAGAGAGTGGGCGAGAGGGCCAGAGAGCCCAGTCCCTACCTGCCCAGGTTTTTATTGCTTCTCTGGGTACATTACATGGAGGGTAGTCCTCATTTACTATGCACAGGTTCACTGCAGGGGACTACCTTTTACAGATAACAAAGGAGAGGATGCTGCTAATTACTTCGAAGAGAAGAATGTTGCAGACCCAGGGGAAGAGTGGTTGAACCGGTCACACTCCATACTTGGGAGGTTTAGCACAGACTTTAGGAAGTTGCAGTAAGCACTTGCTGCCTCAATTCAGGGTGAGGGAGTTTTAGCAGAAGCAAGTCTCATAGCAGTCTAGGTACAACGCAGGCCTGATTCCCCAAGGGAAAACCTCTCCGTGGGTGTGGCCCTGTGTGCCACTAGCTCCCCACTGGTTTTCTACGTGAGGGCTGAGCTCCATCTCCACACCATTCAAAGCAGTTCCCCACACTCTAGATCTTGAGTGATAATATTGCAATAGTTCTTATATTGCAAATATTGCAGTGTTGTATAGTTTTTGTTAGAATATTTTACTTGAAGCATGTGTTCAGAATGTCTCATTTTCAAACATATTCTATAACCACATGCTCACACAAAACTGTGTAAATCAGAAGAACTTGCAATTTGCCCTGGCTGGTGTGGCTCAGTGGATGGAGTGCCGGCCTGCAAGCCAAAGGGTTGCCAGTTTGATTCCCAGTCAGGGCACAGGCCTGGGTTGCAGAGTGACCCCCAGTGGTGGACATGAGAGAGGCAACTACATATTGATGTTTCCCTCTTTCTCCCTCCCTTCCCCTCTCTCTAAAAAATAAATAAAATCTTAAAAAAAAGAACTTGCCATTTAAAAGTGGTGCTTGTCTAAAACATATCAGAAAACCTTACTAAATGTTGTATTTATATGTAAGACCCATAACAACTAAATGGTGACTAAACTTTGAGAAGACAACTGAAAGTCATTGACAGAGTTCATTAGATATTTATTCTGATTGTTTAAATGGTGACTTTTTTTTAAAAGGAGGAATCAGAAAAATAGACAAGTAACACCCATGCACTGCTTTTTTGTTGTTGTTCTTTATGAAGATAACTGCTACATATGAAACTCCCACATTTTAGTAGGTGAACATGTGAATTCAGTTCATTTTTCTGTTTTTTGGTCATTCTCCTCATACCTTTGATACCCACACCCACTGAAAACTGTTGTGATAAGCCTTATGGGTTATGTACCCAATATTTTCCCTTCTTCTATCTTCCTTGCTTGTCATCACCATAGGAACTACAAAGTCCATGTACATACTTTTTAAGTCTTCTTTGAGGCTGGAGTGGCCACTTGAGTTAGATTGAGACAATAATAAATAAAAATACTTCTAGAATGTGTTGGAGATACTATTTTGTGATAAAATCCCTACCTTCTTTCTGCTTAGTATATTGTTGTGTAATGGTAAAATACTCGAAAGCTCGGTGGCCATTGTCTTGCAAACATAAGGGGGCATATTTACAGTACTAAAGATAAACTGAGAACAAAGATAGTAGGAGTCTGGGTCTTGGTGGCATTACTAAGCCACTGAATGGTTTATGGAAATATTCCTTTCAGAAAACCTGTTAAGAAAACAATAATATCCTTATGGTTTAAGCTGTTGTCAATGGCAGTTTCTGTTCTTTTTTTCAGAAAGTAATAGCAACTGATCTAACCTTCCATGTCAATTTATGATTTTGTGTCTTTTTCTAGTGTGTCTCTTTGTCTCAAACAGTATTCTCCCTCTCTGTTTTTTACACCATTTTTAAAATCAAGAACCAGATCAAACATCCCTTTTTCTGGGAGATCTTTCTCCATTATTCAGAGTTAGTTGCTTGCCAGGCAGAGTTAATAATCAATTCAAAAAATAATTATTGAGGAACTGCTTTATGCCAGATATCATACTAGATGCTAATAATTTAACCTTTAAAAGACTCTTCTGGAACTTACAGGTCCATAGTAGGTATAATTGGCTACATACCAACATACATTTGCCCATTTTTCCTTAGTAACAAAACCCTAATTTTGTTTTATTACCTATACTTGCCTTATATAACTTAAGAGAGGACAAAATTATCTGGAGCTCTAAATATAAATCACTGTTGCTTTAAGTCATCGTTTAATACTTTTTAGTACTGACTGATGTAGAGGTAGGCACATCCAGTTCTAGCCAATGATATATAAGGCATGTGTTCTGGAAAGGGTTTCCATAGTCTAAAGTAAGAATTACCAGAAAAGAGAGTCCACTTTTATCTCTTAGAAACATTTGTGTCTGGTTGCAATTCTTGAAACCAATATAACAGTAATCTTGTAACCTTAAAGAGAACCAGACAAAAAATAAAGCTAAACTAAGGTGGTATAATTTAGAGATATAAATTATATTCTTTATGACATTGGTGATCTCTTTAATTAACCAACCCTAAAACTTATACTACCTTTAAACATCCTGCTATGTAACATAATAAATCTCTTGGTTGTGTAAGCTTATTTGAGTGAGGAGTCTTTAATATCTGCAGCTAAAAGCATAATTACTAACAGTCTAAGAAAATACAAAAACAAAGTAATAAATGAAGAAACCAGAGAAAATTTCTTTGGATCTATTTATTAACAAAGTAAGTACTTGCTTATTCTTGAGTATATAAATGGACCACAAAAATTATTTTGCTGATTGTAGATCAGAGATTTTACTACTGACATTGTTTCTAGGGCATGAAATTTTTACATTGACAGTGGGAAGTTTGATTCAATTTTATGATCCCACTTCCTTTGTGTCTATCTGAAAAATAGCTGGCCAATATTACAGGTCTTGTCTGTGAGCATAAGAGAGAAGATGACTAATTCTGTAGAAATCAGAGTCTTGGACCTTGGCCTTATTTTTACTGAACTCTAATCTATCAACCAACTTACTGTGGTATTTGTATTTCAATTAATAGTCTAGTAATGGTCAATATGTTATAAGACTAATGCCATTTTTTTAGGAAAGCCATGGCTTTTCCATCACATTTTATCTGTGTGTCTTTTAAGCTACTGTAAACCACTGGCAATTGGCATTAGCTTTAAGCAAATTTTTATTCTTATTTTCAAGCATCCTGGTAATAACGGTGTGATATTTTCCCATAAAAATTGGGCTGCACAGGCAAATCGCCACAGTTTTCATTTAGAAGGTTATATCCACAGACATATTCATAATACACAATTTTTTGTGACAGATAAGATTTTTTTATGTTCAGGGTTTTTATGTCTTATGTGTTTTAATTGAAAGGTCAAGGCAACTACCTATAAATTGGCTCAATCTTCTTAGAAGTGAATACTGTCTGAAATTTATAGTTATTTCAATGCTTTTTAGCCAATAATGTAAAAGCCAATTATATATCTCCAAATTCATAAAGATTACACTCACATTTGGGAACTTGGTTAGATAAAAGG
The DNA here is from genome assembly GCF_019186645.2 of Phyllostomus hastatus. Taxonomy (NCBI): domain Eukaryota; kingdom Metazoa; phylum Chordata; class Mammalia; order Chiroptera; family Phyllostomidae; genus Phyllostomus; species Phyllostomus hastatus. The sequence goes on along the minus strand of NW_025333909.1, from coordinate 7,783,889 downwards.
AAATGTGTGAAAGAAATAAAAAGTATCCAACATACTAGACTGACAAGACAGTGATTAACAAATAAACTGTCTATAGAAGAAAGCATAGGGAAAAACTCTTTGACATTGGTCATGACAATATTTTTTATATGACACCAAAAACAGAAGCAACAAAATAAAAAAAATAAATGGCACTGCATCAAACTAAAAAGATTCTGCACAGCAAAAGAAACATAGAACAAAATGAAGGGGCAACCAATGGATTGAGATAAAAATATTTGTAAACCATATATTGGATAAAAGGCTAATATCCAAAATACATGAGACATAGACAACTCAGTTGTTTTGGAAAAGTGCAATTAAAAATTGGGATAGGACCTAAAATTTTCCAGTGTAAACATTCAAATAGCTAATGGCTATAGAAAAGGATGCCTAACATTACTAATTATCAGGGAAATGCAAATGAAAACCACAATGGGATACTACTTCAAACCTGTTGGAATGGTATTACCAAAAACATAAGAGACAACATGTATTGGTGAGGATGTGAAGAAAAGGGAGTTCTGTACACTCTTGGTGGGAATGTAAATAGGTACAGCCGCTGTGGACAACCATATGGAAGATTTTTAAAATATATTTTATTGATTATGCTATTATAGTTGTCCCATTCCCCTCCTTTAGTCCCCTTCACCCTACACCCCCCTCCCATCTGCATTCCCCTCCTTAAGTTCATGTCCATGGGTTGTACATATAAGTTCTTTGGCTCCTACATTTCCTACACTGTTCTTAACCTCCCACTGTCTATTTTCTACCTACCGTCTATGCTACTTATTGTCTGTACCTTTTCCCCCTCTCTCCCCCTCCCATGCCCCCACTGATAACCCTCCATGTGATCTCCATTTCTGTGTTTTTGTTCCTGTTCTAGTTGTTTGCTTAGTTCATTTTTGTTTTTGTTTTAGGTGTGGTTGTTAATAGCTATGAGTTTGTTGTCATTTTACTGTTCGTATTTTTTATCTTCTTTTTCTCCGATAAGTCCCTTTAACATTTCATATAGTAAGGGCTTGGTGGTGATGAACTCCTTTAACTTGACCTTATCTGAGAAGCACTTTATCTGCCCTTCCATTATAAATGAAAGCTTTGCTAGATAGGGTAATCTTGCATGTAGGCCCTTGCCTTTCATGACTTGGAATACTTCTTTCCAGCCCCTTCTTGCCTGCAAGATCTCTTTTGAGAAATCAGCTGACAGTCTGATGGGAACTCCTTTGTAGGTGACTGTCTCCTTGTCTCTTGCTGCTTTTAGGGTTCTCTCCTTCATTTTAATCTTGGGTAATGTAATTATGTTGTGCCTTGGTGTGTTCCTCCTTGGGACCAACTTCTTTGGGACTCTCTGAGCTTCCTGGATTTCCTGGAAATCTATTTCCTTTGCCAGATTGGGGAAGTTCTCTTTTATTATTTGTTCATATAACTTTTCCACTTGTTGTTCTTCCTCTTCTCCTTCTGGTACCCCTAAAATTCGGATGTTGGAACATTTTCAGATGTTCTGGAGGTTCCTAAGCCTCTCCTCATTTCTTTGAATTCTTGTTTCTTCCATCTTTTCTGTTTGGTTGTTTCTTTCTTCCTTCTGGTCCACACCATTGATTTGAGTCACAGTTTCCTTCCCATCACGGTTGGTTCCCTGTATATTTTCCTTCATTTCACTTTTCATAGCCTTCACTTTTTCCTCTGTTTTGTGACCATTTCAACCAATTCTGTGAGCATCCTGATTACCAGTGTTTTGAACGCTGCATCTGATAGGTCGTCTGTCTTTTTATGTTCATCGCTTAGTTATATTTTTTCTGGAGCTTTGATCTGTTCTTTTATTTGGGCCATTTTTTTTTTTTGCCTCAACGTGCCTGTTACATAGTGAGAGGTGGGGCCTTAGGCATTCTTCATGGTGGGGTAACCCACGTAACTGCTTTGTGATGCTGTATGTGGGGGAGGGGCCCGAGAGGGAACAGTGCCGCTTGCTCCACTCTCTGCCAGTTTTCAGTCACTTCCTCTGCTACCCACAAGCAAACTGGGCCCTTCTGGTGCTGATTCCCAGGTGGGTGGGTTTGTGTACATTCTAGAACCCTGTTGGTCTCTCCAACAAACTCTCCTGTGAGGCTGGGAGTTTCTCCTGCTGCCACAATCCCCACAGGTTTTTTCAGTGAGAGGTTTTGAGGCTATATTTCCCTGCACTGCAACCCTGGGTTGCACGTTTGTCTCACTCCCCAAGTTGTTCCTCCAAATTTATCCACACATGAATGTGGGATCACCTGTCCACCAGCCGCCACTCCGTGTGGTCCTCCAGCCACTGCCTTGCTGTGAGTCCTCTCTACTCTGCTGCCTATATCCGCCCCTCCTAGTAGCCTGGATGAATATTTCTTCTTGAACTCCTTGGTTGTTGGACTTCCATACAGTTGGATTTTCTGTCAGTTCTGGTTGTTTTTGTTTTAAAATTTGTTGTTGTCCTTGTTATGGTTGTGTGCGGAGGCACAGTGTATCTACCTACGTTTCCATCTTGGCCAGAAGTCTATATGGAAGGTTTTTTAAAAATTAAAAATAGAACTACCATATGATTTAACAATCCTACTTCTAGGTATTCATATGAAGGAAATGAAATAACAGTTTCAAAGGGATATTTGCATCCTCAAATTCTTTGGAGCGTTATTTACAGTAGCCCATAAATGAAAACAACCCAAGTGTCCATCAATGAATGGACAGTTTTACAGAACAAAATTCAACTGAGTAAATTTGAGTACCTTATTGGCTTTATTAAGTGATTCTTAAATGAGGCAGCATCCCATCGAGCAACTAGAAGGGCACTCCGATAGGTTGTACAAAATGGCAGGGTTTTATACAAAGATGGTTGGAGCAAGCGAGCTATTAGAAAAGGAAAAATATGATTATTTTTAGGTTAGAACATTTTCTTTTGGGGAAGAACATAATGGCAAGGATTTTGTTATGCAGATTCCCTCTTCTTCTTACAGGGATGGAGTAGGCCCAGGTGGCAGATTACATTATTTTTGTTGACCAAAAATTTCTAGACAGGTTGATTAAGATTGCTTTTCTGATGAAGGTTGAAACTACAATTAGGTCAGTTACTAGGTCTAGGTTTAGTATCATATGCATTAATTGAAGTGATACCATTAGGTTTGATGAAGCAGAGAAAGAGGAAGACAAGGTAGCAGAGAACACCCAATAGGAGCAGCAAAAATAAAAAAGAATTTAAAAAATTAAGATAGTCTAAAGGACTTTGGGACAACAGGAAGCATAACAACCTCTGCATTGTAGAAGTAATAGGAGAAGAGAAAAGGAAAGGGAATAGACAATATTTAAAGAAATAATGACTGAAAACTTCTCTAATCTAATGAAGAAAAAACCCACAAGTCCAAGAAATGCAGAGGGTCTCAACAATGATGAACTCCAAAAGGCCCATGCAAAGATATCCCATAATTAAAATAGCAAAGTTTAAAGATAGAGAGTCTTAAAAGCAACAAGGGAAAGATAGTTATCTACAACAGAATTCCCACATGACTGTCAGCTGATTTCTCAACAGAAACATTTCAAGCCAGAAAGATTGGCATGAAATAATCAGTGATGAAAAGCAAAGACCTACAACCAGACTTTTCTAATCAGGGAGAATATTATTTAAAATTAAAGAAAAAATAAAGCCCTTATTATATAAAATGTTTAATGGGCTTATCTAAAAAATAGATGATCAAAAAGTATGAACAGTAAAATAACAACAGTCTCACAGCTATCAACTGAACCTAAAAAAACAAAAACAAAAACTAGGCAAACAACTAGAACAGGAACAGAATCAGAAAAATGGACATCACTTGGAGGGTTATCAGCAGGCAGGGGGCAGGGGGGAATCGGGAGAAAGGTACAGAGAATAAGTAGCATAAATGGTAGGCATAAAATAGACAGGGTAGGTTAAGACCTATAGGAAATAGAGAAGCCAAAGAACTTATATGTGCAACCCATGGACATGAACTAAGTGGGGAATGCTGTACAGTGGGAGGGGTGCAGGGCATAGAGGAATAAAGGGGAGAAAAAATTGGGACAACTATAATAGTGTAATCAATGAAATATACTTAAAAATAAAAAAAAAGGAAAGAGGAAATAAAGAGCTACCCACCCTCACAAAACTGAAGGAGTTCATTACCATCAAAGCAGTACTACAAGAAATGTTAAAGGAACTTCTTTAAGAAGAAAGGGGAAAAACATATGTATAAAGATAAAATGGCAATAAATATATACCTATCAACAATCACTTGAAGTGTAAATCCTCCAGTCATAAGATACAGGGAGCTGATTAAATAAGGAAAAAGACCCACAGGTATGCCATCTACAAGTGATTCAACTCAGAACAAAAGACACACACAGATGGAAAAGCAAAAGTATAGAAATACATATTTGATGAAAATGGAATGAAAAACCTGGGGTACTAATAATTATATCAGACAAAATAAACTTATTGTTAAATCTTTTTACTTTATTTTTATTGTTGACATTATTATAGATGTCCTCCCCCCATTTGCCCATCTGCACCCAGCCTCGGACCCCCTTCCGGATGGACATCACCACACTGCTCTGTCTATGAGTTATGCATCTATGTTCTTTGACTAATCCCTTCCCCTTCTTTCCTCCAGCCCCCGAATCCACCTCCCCTCTGACAGCTGTCAGTCTCTTTCATGTGTCCATGCCTCTGTTTTTATTTTGTTCCTCAGTTTATTTTCTTCATTAGATTCCACATATAAATGAGATAATATTGTATTTGCCTTTACCAACTGGTTTATTCTCTTAGCATAATAATCTCCAGGTCCATTCATGATGTTGCAAAATGTAAAAGTTCCTTCTTTTTATGGGCTAGAAGTATTCCATTGTGGTATACCCCCACATTTTTATCTACTCAGCTATTTATGGGCACTTGGACTGCTTCCAGTTCTTGTTGGCTATTGTATAAAATGCTACAATAAACATAGAAGTCCATATATTCTTTTGAATTGATGTTTCAGGAACCTTGTTTTATTTCTAAGAGTGAGATTGGTGGGTCAAAAGGTAGTTCCATATGTAATTTTTTTGAGGAACCTCTATACTCTTTTCAACAGTGGCTACACCAGTCTGTGTTCCCACCAACAGGGCACTAGGGTTCCCTTTTCTCCACATCCTTGCCAGCACCTGTCTTTGCTGATTTATTGATGGTAACCAGGTGTGAGGTGATATCTCATTATGGTTTTAATTTGCATCTCTCTGATGATTAGTGATGTTGTGTAGCTTTTCATATGTATATGGGCCATCCATGTGTCCTCTTTGGAGAAGAGTCTGTTCAGGTCCTTTACCCATTTTTTATAACAAAGAATTGGATTCTTTGTCTTCCTGGTGTTGACTTGTATAAATTCTTTGTACATTTTGGAGATTAAACCCTTATCAGGAGCGGCCCCACAGGTAGAAAGGGCAAAGCGCTGCCTGTGCACCAGGGATGGGGGAGACCAGCCCTTTCCACAGGCCACTCAGTTAACTCACTGTCTGGCTCTGTGCCCAAAGCCTCCCAGAAAAATACGGCCCATGAAGTCAGTGTGGGCCTCAGCCAGCAGACCCCTCCGCGGGACCTGAGTGTGGGAGTGCTGCAGGCCTTTCAGGCCGTCACAGCCGCACTGTGAGCTCTCCAGCTGGGGCTGCAGCAGCAGCAGTGCTCTGCCCTGCGAGGGTGCACTCTGCGTCTCGCAGGCCCGGTGGGTCCCCACTGATTCCCACCCACAGACATACATAGTCTCTTCTTCCCTTCTGTGTTCTGTGAGTTGGGGATCCCCTTGTTTCTTGCGGGAAAGAGCTCTGCAGCCACAAATCTGTCTGCTCTCCCAGCAGCTGCTGCTGCAGCTCTGTGAAGGGGCTTCCCCCTCCTTGTCTCAACCCCTCCTCTGGTCTCTAGGTAGCATCTTCTGTACACCTCAGTCACAATGTTGCATATCAGCTAGGTTTCAGTGGATGGTGCACGTTGATTGTTAGGAAGTTCAGCTGTAAATGCAGCTTGGGAGCAGGAGCAAGTGGGCACAGCTACCATCTACTCTGTAGCCCAGCAATTTAGTTTCTTTCTGAAGCTGAGGAATCTGAACAAGATGTTAGGGACATTACATCGTGGGTCATAGTATGCTGCTTGTGGCTTCATCACTTCAGGTCTTTTCCTCCCAAGTCATTCAAACCATCTCATGTGTTTCTGTTTTTCTGTTCAGCAATTTAATACTATCATGAGGAGTTGGAGTGCTGGATAAAAGGTCTTTATGTACTTGCCTGGATGAGTTAGTTACTTAGCTATAATGTAATGAAATTTTCTATGGGGCCACTTTATAGATTGAAAGTTCCCCCATGCACCTCCACAAAGACTCTTAGTCTCTTAAGAACACCCAAAATGCAAGTTGGAGGTTGTAGGTGCCCCTTTGTCTTTGAAGCTGAATGTTTTTAGCTCTTGTTTAATTAGCAAAAGATTATTTGTTTCTTTGTTTAGACTTTGAGAAAGCAATCCTAATTGAAAGACTAAAACAAAAAGCCACCCTTTCTTCCTTTCCTTTATCCTCTACTGCCATCTTGAGGATTTTTAAAGAAAAACTCAAAATCAGAGTCTGCAACCAAAGTAAGGGAGGTCTTGAATTTCAAAACAGAACTCTCCTGAGTTCACTTTGTGCAAAGTGGGAAGACAGTTGGCCACAGAGGGCCTCTGGTGGTACATAACACCATGTCTGGGGCCACAGGTTAGTCCTGGGTGGTCTTCTTTGGAGTCATATCTGAGTCACCAAAATAGATGTTGATAAAAGAAATTCCAAACCTAACTGTTTAAAGGGATTATTTGAGTCAAAGTGTTGAAGTCCAGTACCAGAAGCAAAAACTCAAAGGATTGAGAAGATGCCCTGATGAATAGCAGTTTTGCCATGTTTTTATACATTATAATAATATGATAAAACATGAGGAAGTTACATGAAATTGTTGGTGGTAAATTAAGAAGGTAGTAGAAAGTAAAGTAGGGAAATCTCTAGGATTAGATAAACAGTAAAACAAAGGATAGCTTTTTTATTACATTCATGGGAGCATGGTAGTTACTATTTAACATACATAATTTACAGAGCTATGAGGGTAAAATATAGTAATGAGGAATATTGGGGTTGTTTTGCTGCAGTATCAGGGGTGTTTAATTCTGGAGGCCTGGAGAAGAAATCGTTCTAACTTTTTAAGTATGTAATCTTAGATGCACAAAAACAATGAATAAGGTTTATTTGATGTAAAGATGAATCTGTCACATAGGCCTTAGTATGTGACTTTCCATTATAGAGAGCTCAGTTAGAAGTTGTTTTGTGATAAAAAAAAAATCCTGTGTGATTACCTTCCATTATTGAGCCTCTCAGGCTTATCAAGGTAGTCCCTCTTTTTGTTCATAATGTCACATGTAGAACTTTAAAGCTCTACGTTTTTCTATATGTTGTTTCTTATTGCAGCATAGATTTGTAATGGCTTTAGAATTACATACATCATTGAACTGTGAAATATACTCTAGTTCTTCTAATATGCAACCACAAATGTTATTAACATCATTATTAATGTTACTTTTAAAAGTTGTAGTCCTGAATTTCTTTATAATTTTTATTAAAAGCAAACTTTGGCAAGATACAAAATATTTTTTTCAGTTTAAATTCAATTAAATGGACATTTGCTGAGGGTGTCTTATGTACTAGGCACTATAGAGGAATGTACAAATAAACATAAAATGATTTCACCCTTCAAGTAGAGGCGACAGAGCATACATAAAATATGTATGATTAAGTGTAACAGAAAGCAGAATATAATAATTTAAGAGTGGTCTAAAAATGCATTGGTAGCAATTGTGAAAGATTGTTTAAATTAAATCCAGAAGAATAAGTGGAATTTTAAGAAGCTAAGAGGAAAAGATTTTAGAAGAAGGGAATATTAAAAACAAATGTAAATCCAGTAAAGTTGTTAAACAGGAGCCATAAGATAAAACATTTGATTTGACTAAAATTTAATGTGGGAATGCAAAATGCAATAATGCTGGGGTGATAATATGTTTAGAACAAAAAAAATGGATTAATTCAAATTTTATGTAAAGTAGTTTGGTTGTGATTCTGTGGGCAATAGGTATATTGAATAGTTTCAAATATGTGAATAGCATTAGCAATGAAAACGTTTTAGAAACATTATTCTGACCATCAAAACTGTTACGATTAATCAACTGTTAGAAATAAAATTTAGTGAAGTTGCAGGATACAAAATCAACAGACAAAAATCAGTTGTGCATCCATACAGTAAAAGCAAACTCTATGAAAGGCACATTTTTAGTAAAAATAGGAAAAACATAAGAAAAAGCTTCTTGATATTCTCTTGACATTGAGGTTTTTTTGGGTTTTTTTTTGTTTTTTGTTTTTTTTTGGATATGACACCAAAAGCACAAACAAGCAAATAAAGTAGAAATAATATGTGAAACTAAATCACTTAACTTCTGTGCAGTAAAGGAACCCTCAATGAAATGGAAAGGCAACACGTGAAATAGGAAAAATATTTGTAAACAATTGTCTGATAAGACACAGGTGGCAAACACAAGGCCCGAATCCCGCCCTCCACCCTGCTTTATCTGGCCCAGCACCTTGTTTCTACCCCGAGGCAGCACCGAGCTCCTTGCCCCTAGTTAAGGTGTAGTTACATTTATACAGGCCTAAAACTACATTTGGCCCTTGGAAGGCAACTGCGAGGTTGATGTGGACCCCAGCAAAGGTGAGTCTGACACCCCTGTAATAAGACAATGATATCCAAAATAATTAAGGACCTCATACAATCTTGTAGTAAAATAGCAACTTAATTAAAAATGGGCAAAGAACCTGAATGAATGTTTTCAAAGACGACATACAAATGGCCAACAGGTATATGAAAAAATGCACCAAATGTGCAACCAACAAAAGAAATTAGTAAGAGGGACTACATTAAACTGAAAACCTTTCGTCTAGCAAAAGAAACAATCATCAAAATATAAAGAAGTGCTACTAAATAGGAAAAAAATATTTGCAAACCATTTGTTGATAAACAATTGATATTTGCCTCACACCTGCCAGAAGGACTATCATCAATAAATCAACAAACAACAAGTGCTTATGAGGATGTGGAGAAAAGGGAACCCTAGTGCACTGTGGGTGGGACTGCAGACTGGTGCAGCCACTGTGGAAAACAGCATGGAATTTCCTCAGAAAACTAAACATGGAACTGCCTTTTGACCCAGCAATCTGACTTCTGGGAATATATCCCAAGAATCCCAAAACACCAATTGAAGAGAAAAAACACACCCTTATGTTCATAGCAGCATTATTTACAATAGCCAAAATTTGGAAGCAGCCCAAGTGCCCATCAGTAGATGAGTGGGTAAAAAACTGGTATATTTACACGATGGAATATTACATGGCCATAAAAAGAAGAAACCTCATCTTTTTGTGACAGCATGGATAGACTTGGAGAATATTATGCTAAGTGAAATGAGCCACTCAGAGAAAGACACATACCATATGATCTCATTCATATGTGGAATCTAAGGAACAAAATAAACTGAGGATCAAAATAGAAATAGATACATGGACACATGGAACAGACAGACACCTGTCAGAGGGGAGGGATATATAATGGAAAAATTCAGCTATGAGAGAGAAAGAAATCATGCCATTTGTGATAACATAAATGTACCTTGAAAGCATTATGCTAATGTGAAATAAGTAAGAAGGAGAAAGAAAAAAATGTACAATCTCACTTATATGTGAAATGTAAAAAAGTTGTACTCATAGAAACAGATAGTAGAATGAAGGTTTTTAAGGGCCTGAGGGTGGAGGAAATGTAGAGATGTCAAAGGCTACAAACTTCCAATTATAAGATGAAGAAGTTCCTGGGATCTAAGTTATCACACAGCAAATAGAGTAACAATACTGTATTGTATACCCCAAAATTGCAAAGAGAGTAGACATTAAATATTATCACAACAAAAAATACAATGGTATAAAATGGGGAGAGATAAAATAGATGGGGAGAGATAAAAAAATGGTATAAGAAACAGAGAACTCAAAGACCTTATATGTACAACCCATGGACATGAACTGAGGGGGGAATGTTGGAGGGTTGGGGGTGCAGGGTGGAGGGGGATAAAAGGGGAAAATTGGGACAACTGTAATAGCATAATCAATAAAAATACTTTAAAAGAAGAATGGTAATTATGTTGTGCAATTAAGGTGCTGTGGCGATTAACCATACTGTGGTAATCATTTTTTAATATACACATATAACAAATTGTTACATTTTACACCTTAAACTTTCATAATGTCATATGTTAATTATGTCTCAATAAAGTTGGGAAATATAAAGAAAATGATGATATACAAGAGGATTTAATTCTAGGAGCTATGTATTTAAGTAGTGAAGAAAATCCAGTACCCAGTCTTGTGAATTGAGTCATGTTCCACATAAAGATATATTTATCATCTGGTACCCGTGATCTTGACCTAATTTAGAAATAGGGTCTTTGCAGATGTAATCAAGTTAAGATGAGGACATACTGGATAAATTGGGCCCTAATACAATGAGTGGTGTCTATATGACAAGAGCAAAATTTTGACACATGCGCACACAGACAGGGAGAGTGCCATGTGATGATGGAGGCAAAGATGGTGTGCAGTGTTCTGATCAGTCAGTGAGAAAAGAAATACAGGCAGGAGTACAATGAACAGAGAACACGAAGTGCTGGGATCATTCAGGGTACCAAACAGCTTCAAGTGTGTGGGGGAAACTTTGGTGAGAAATAAAGCTGAAAATGTGAATTACAGCCAATTTCCAATTATCCTGATTTATATTTTATTTTGCAAATAAACTGTTTAGAATTTTCATCTGATTCATCCTAAACAAATGTGATCTTCCTCTGAAAACTGCAGAGGGCAGTCTGACACTTGCTACTAGAGATCAGAAACTTAAATGCAAATTCATTTATTGTAAATAGTGGCACTTCATATAACTTGCTGGGGTTGTACTACAAGTCACCAAAAGCAACTAATCAACTTTGTTAAATCATTAACAAAATCTGTTTTTACTGGTGTCATACTGAGAAAAATGAGTTGACTGACATTTTTGCACTGGAGGCTGATCCTTGGGTATCATACAACCTACTCTCTGAGATCTCATTGTGAAAACTGCTTCTACATGTGTTAATCCTCATAGCATAACCATATTAGGGACACTGAAAATATTAGTATCTTCATTTTACAGACTGGTAAACTCAAACTCAGATACAGTAAACTGCTTTCCCAAAGTTAAAAAGCCAAGAATTAACACATTTAGGACTAAATTAGGCTTGCCACTGCCTAGTCCTTTGCTATTTAGACTCTTCCTACTGCCTCCCTTACTTTAGTATCATTTAATACTTTCCATTAGGTTTAAGAAAGACCTATAGCAGCTTTAGAAGTATTTATGGTTATACATATCCTCATTTAGAATTAAAGACATCACATTCAATATAAAATATACTATAAATTTTCTTTACTATTGTTGGTCATTACTCTGAGTTTTCTCTGAAATTAAGAACAAAACTGCATGAGGGTATAAATATTTATTATTATTATTATTATTATTATTTATTATTAATAGGGCTGGTGGGTTAACTAAATAAAGTTGGTCTTTTAGTTGTAGCTCTGGATCATTTTGTTTCCTAATTATAACATGGAGCACTGAACATTCACCCACAAATTATTGGAGCCAAGTGTGTCACTAGGAAGGAAACATTGCTACAAAGAAAAGATATGTTTATTGTTGAAAGTTATTCTGCTTGCTTCAGTGATTCAGGTTTAGTACTGTGCTTACTGTCCTTGCCAGCACTTTTTTAAAAATATTGATGATAGGAATACCAGCTCAGGATGGATTGGATATAGTTCTAGTTAAATTCTTCTCCCTCCAGCAATCTCCTTCATTCTGGGAAAGAGTCCAATTCTGACAATCTCATGTGTTATAGAGTGTAGAATCTTTCATTTGAGGAGCATCAAAGCAGTCCTAAGGGGCTCCTAAAAAAAGAACAGAAGCCTAGGAGGGAGACTTCAAAATGTTGGCTAGGAGACAAATAAAATACACTTCTCTCTTAAATGAATGCAAAATGTTGTGAAACTGTGTCTTAGAGATTATTCCCAATGTGTAATTTTAAAAGCATTGGCTTGTGTTCACAAAAAATGGGGGCATGCTTACCCTAACCTTCAAATAAGAAGTATTCAAAATGTTCTTTTCATGAAGATTCTCATTCATAAGTTTAGACTTGTTATTTTTACTAACCAAATGGCATTAAAATATCTTGGAGAAAGGGAAAAACAAAACTTTTTTAAGTGAAATAATTGAAATGATTAGCTTCCATTCATAATTTTCTAGACATTTATTATATTTTAGTAACCTAAATATGCACACAAAAAAGTTTTGTTTTAAAAAACATGAAAAAATTTACATAATATTGTACTCACTATCCTGCAATTTTTTTCTACCTAACAGTGCATCTTAGAAATCCCCCATGCCACACATGGACTTTTCCACTTCTTTACCACATTCTTTAGCATGGATGTACCAAAATTATTTCACCATCTCCCTAGTAATGGACTTTTGCTTGCTATCAACAAATGAACCTAAAAGAAACAAAAACAAAAACTAAGCAAACAACTAGAATAGGAACAGAATCAGAAAAATGGACATAACACAGAGGGAGGTCAGTGAGGAGGGGGAAGGGAAGAATTGGGGGGAAGGTACAGGAAGAAGAAGCATAATTAGTAGGCATAAAATAGATGGGGAGAGGTAAAAAATGGTATGGGAAACAGAGGACTCAAATGTACTTATATGTACAACCCATGGACATGAACTGAGGGGGGGGGGCGCTGGAGGGTTGGAGGGAGCAGTGTGAATGGGAGATAAAGGGGGGGAAATTAGGAAAACTGTAATAGCATAATTAACAAAAATACTTAAAAACTGTTTGGTACAATGGGGATGGTACTTGCACTTCTAAAGAAGTTCATTTGAAATATCAATATGGAGGTAGTAGTTGAGAGTTTATTTTTATTCAGAGTAAAAAGTAAGAAGAAACATAGATCCTCTTCTAGTGCCTAAAATCTCCACTTGTATGTTTTCTCTTGTCATGTTCATGGGATTGTCTTATATACTAAAAATTCTGCATTGGTTAGAACTCTTCCCAATTCATCAGTCATCATATCTCATTGGCCTAGCATGTATATGGCTAGTCATTAAAAGTTCATTGTTTCTGCTAGAATTGACTGTATTACTAGCTCTGTCTCCTCAGAGAGTTAGAACTGCATTTACTAAATTTAAAAATGTCGGGTGCAGTCAGATCTCATAATTCCAGAGTTATACCATAAGTTTCTACTTTCGAATGTTTCTGGAGCTATAATCTCATTTACGTAAGTGAATTACTGAAAAAAGAAAAAATCCTGAAAACTAAAAAGCAGAACATGTAGTATGAAATGATAAATGAGTTAATAATAGTAAATACTAAGGGATATCTTAATTTTAAAATGTTAGATATAATAGATACCTAGCCTATTTCTATTATAACTATACTAATAATACATATATTTAGCAAGCCTTCGCTGTTTCTCTGACATAATGTGACCTAATTTATTCATTTCAAAACTGAATTTGACAGAGGTCACTCTCCAAGAATCCACAGCTAAAAGAAAACATATTAAATTACATCATTTAAAATTATACAATATGACCAATTAAAAGGTACATATATAGAACATTAGACAGCACACTGAAAAAATATTTTTAATTAGATTCCAGTAAGAGTGTTTTATAAAAAATGAGGAGATTTCTGCAAGGAAACTGCAATTAGATAATTTTTTAAAATTTTATTTTAATCATTGTTCAAGTACAGTTTTCTCCCTTTTACTCCCATTCCAGCCCACCCACCCAACCCTCCCCACTTCCCTCCCATTACCACCCTCAATTAGATAATTTTAAAATGTATCTCCATGTAGTTAAATGTTTTTACATGTTGAATGGAGTTATTAAAGATTGATTACAAAAACGTTGGTAAACACCTAATGACAAAAAAGTCATTTAAGATAAGTTGGTCTTTGTGGTGGTAATTGATCTACAGTTTTAATTATCTATAAAACTGTAATACAGACAATACAACTTGTCTGTATAAAGCTATTAAGGTAAATAATAAAAAGAATGTGCCCTGGCTGGCGTAGCTCAGTGGATTGAGCGCGGGCTGCGAACCAGGCATCACAGGTTCGATTCCCAGTCAGGGCACATGCCTAAGTTGTAGGCCATGGCCCCCAGCAACCACACATTGATGGGTCTCTCTCTCTCCCTCACCCTCTCTCTCTCTCTCTCCCCTTCTCTCTCCCTTCTCTCTCTAAAAATAAATAAATAAAATCTTAATAATAATAATAATAAAAAGAATGTATGCTAGGATGTACTCTTGGTTAAAACTGTTGATAATTGGAATTTTTTGACCTAATTTAATTATAATCATGGAACTGTGAAAATGATTTTTATGAGAATCTATAGCTGAGAATCTATTCTGAAGTTGTACAATTTGATCTGTATATTGTTTTTTCTAAGAAAATAATGCTAATCAACAAAACAAACAAGCGAGCAAAATAAAATCAGAGACATTGAAACTAAGAACAAGCTGACAGTAAGCAGAGGGGAGGGGGGAGGGGATAATGGGGGGAAAAACGAGAAGGGTTTTCAGGAACATGTATAAAGGACACATGGATAAAACCAAGAGAGGTGGGATCAGGGGAGGGAGGTGGGTATGGCTGGGGTGGGGGGAGTTCTGAGGGGAAATGTAGACACCTGTACTTGAACAGCAATAAAAAAAAAGAAAGAAAATAATGGTAAGAGATTGATCAGTAACAACCAAAACCTGAATTTTAAAACATATGAGTGATAATATACTACTATGCACTCATTATGTACCAGGACATTTACTAAACATTTTAAATATTACCTAATGCAAACCTTTTATTAATGGCTGCCCCAGGCTACATTCCCACCAACAGTGCACTAGGGTCCTCTTTCTTCACATCCTCACCAGCACTTGTTGTTTGTTGATTTACTGATAGTGGTCATTCTGACCAGTGCTTGCCTTCCAAACTGTCTGCCTTATTTTGAAACCAGTAACCAAATAGATCTATTCTATGCCTTCCAAGAGGAAAATCCTCTTCTCTTTGGTCTGTTTTCATCTGAACTGAGACTACTATATTAATAAAACTTGTATGTTATACTTTAATTTTAGTATTTTGACATTCATGTGTTTTTCAAACCCCTGTAAGCCTTTCTTTGCCTTCTCACATTTCTCTTTCAAGATTGTTATTGACAGGCAATTTGGTAGATTAAGCAAATTATAGAAGGTAGTATTGGTGATGGCGATGGTGGTGGAGTATGTATATTGGAAGTATATACTTATTTGACATTAAATTTTTTAATATCTTCTTCACTCCAAATGAGACCTTAAACCAAAGAGCCCAAAAATGTCAAGTTTAACCCAGTAACCCTAGTAAGAGAAAATCACAGCAAACCCTTAAGAAAGTTTGTGGGTACAAGCCAAATTAAAAATTATTTAATGCCGTACTTGATGTTTAAAGTTAGAATAACAAGTCTGATTAAATAGCCTTCCTAACATCATATTGCCATATAATATTTGGAAGTCAAATGATGCTCCCTTCTCACTGTGTTTGTAGACAATAAAGTAACAAAATAAGATTACAGCTGGATCTGATAGAGACACAACCTTGCAAACAAGCGTTAGAAAGTTGCCTGACAGCTGGGGTTTTTACTCACCCACCTTACTTCGTGGAAACACAGAGATAGGAAAATAGGTTAAATACCATTTCTTTTTGTCCACTATAACTGTACTTTATGAATATGTGACAGTAATAATGGCTAACATGTACATGGCATTTACTATGGTTCAGCAGAGCCAGTACATTGTCCAAATCCAGGAGATGGATTCTAGGAGATGCATTCTAGGTAAATAATATCCTGTGGAGTTATCCAATGCAATGCTACTGAGTGTCAGGCTCTGTTCTAAGCATTTTACATATATTACCTCAATATCATATTTATAACAATCCTAGAAGGTAGGTACTATTATGATGTGTACTCAACAAATACAGAAATTTAGGTACAGAATAAGTAAATACCTTGCCCAAGATCACATAAAAAGGGACAGGGAATAGATTCAAGCACAGACAATCTAACTGTACAGTCCATGATTATAACCACTACACACATGTATGACATCTGTAAAACTTAGAAAATGTATAGCTTTGAAAATTAGAAAATAGCAGTGACCTAATGAACAATGTCTGAATGCAGTTAACATACAAAATGCTGCTTGAAAATTTATTCACATTTGCTAAACATGAACTACATATTTGATTCTGAACTTTTAAGCTATCGATGCAAACAGGAAAACATTATCACTTTATGATTCAAGTTTTCTAAACAATAGATTTAGCCCTGGCTGGTGTGGCTCAGTGGGTTGAGTGCCAGCCTGCACATCGAAGGGTTGCAGGTTCGATTCCCAGTCAGGGCACATGCCTGGGTTGGGGGCCAAGTCCCCAGTAGGGGGCTCACAAGAGGCAACCACACATGGATGTTTCCCTCCCTCTCTTTCTCCTTCCCTTCCCCTCTCTCTAAAAATAAATAAAATGTTTTAAAAAATAAAGAACAGATTTCAGCTAGTTGTTAAGATTTATTGTTACTAAGATCAGAGAACTATCCTCTCATAAACTCTTTAAGAAGATGTGTGAGCA
This sequence comes from Phyllostomus hastatus, assembly GCF_019186645.2. Lineage (NCBI taxonomy): Eukaryota > Metazoa > Chordata > Mammalia > Chiroptera > Phyllostomidae > Phyllostomus > Phyllostomus hastatus. Next base: position 7,767,036 of record NW_025333909.1, on the reverse strand, counting down.
ATATCAGCAACACCTCCAGAGTAAATACAGCAACATGTTTCTTAATGCCTGTTTTTAATAAATTTTCAAATTGTGGACTGATTTCATCATGTTAAAGTTTAATCATCTTCCCAAAAATGATTATAGAACTATACAATGTTGAAATAAAGTAATCCATAGTCTATAATCACATTTCTCCGGTTATAGTCAGCAACAGATTGTAAAGCACCCAAGTGGGAGTAAGTATCCATTCAGAGACTTCTGCATAAATATAAGCTCTTTCCATTTAGATTTTGAAAGTGTTAAGCAACACTAGGTCTAGGTTGTACTCTCCAATGAGAACCTGATGTACAGGTATGGCATGTTGCTGATTATATGAACGTCCATGTACTTGAAAAGTTAGTGCTCATTTGGTCCTGAACCAGTGTTGCTACAGAGGACACTGAGTTTATAGTCTAAGAAGAATTAGTGCAGTTTAGTGCTTAAGCATTTAAACTTTTGAGCCAGTCATACCTGACCTCAAGCCACTTGGAGGCTTTGTGACCTGGGATAAGTTATCAATTGTTTTCAATTTCCTTCCTTAAAAATGGAAATAGTAATACTTTTCACATAAGGTTATTTAACATGAAGAATATAAAATACCTAGCAGAGTGAATGGGATAAGTAGGGATCAATCATTGTAAATATCCAATAATACTGATAATAACACTAATATACTGTAAAATTATAGGTACTTAAAATGGCAATGATATAAATATTTGTCAGGTGTCATAGATACATAATCATTGATTACTTTTCAATATTCTGCACAAAGTTTATATATCACAACTATAATCAGGCTTGGGAAAATAGATAAAAAAGATTTACCTTTAACTTCCAGCCTTCCTTGTTCTAGTTCTTATTTATAACGATCCTCTTTGACTACACCAGGAGAAAGCAGAATAAAATTCATTTATACAGATGTGTTAGTGAATCAGTGTGGTGGTATAGAATAGTGAAAATTTTCATACCACCAGACACCTCCTCAAACTCTGAGCCTTACTTCTTTTTTTTAAGCTCCAAAGAGAGCAACTCCTTCTTCATAGGGTAAAAATTCAAAGTATTAGCACAGCAGTGTCACATATAAAATGTTCAATAATTGGTAGTTATTAATGATGTTGTTATACTATTTTATAATATGCAACATTAGAAAAAGGAGACCTGAACTTTAGACCCAGCTTTTGTTCTAACTCATGGTGTGTCCTTGGGTGATATATAATTAATAGTAGTACAAGCAGCAGCAGTAGTAGTAGTTGTTGTTAATAAAATATGAATGAATAGAAAAATCAGCACCTACCATGTGCCAAGCAATCTATTAATATATAAATTATTATATTTAGCCCTGGCTGGTGTGGCTCAGTGGATTGAGTGCTGGCCTGTGAACCAAACTGCTGCTGGTTCAATTCCCAGGCAGGGCATATGCCTGGGTTGCAGGCCAGGTCCCCAGTAGGGGGCACACAAGAGGCAACCACACATTGATGTATCTTCTCCCTCTCTTTCTCCCTCCCTTCCTCTCTAAAAATAAATGAATAAAATTAAAAATATATATAAATTATTATATTTAATCCTCACAATAACTGAGGTTGAGATGATTTACTGTATGTCCATTGTGAAATCCCACACAGTTTCTTTATGGCTCATCCACAAAACTCAAATTTAGATTAAAGGGCACTGTTCCCTACCCTACCATGTTCTCTTGTATGAAGCTCTGATGCTACACAGGGCTTAATGGGCTAATACATACCACTCTACCCATTGGGAGTTTTCTTTCTTTACTTTTTTGAAGTTGATCCTTGAAGTGAGATACCGGTCTGAGTCAGTAGAGTTTGAGGACATAGAGATTGTAGTTCCAGTTTGGAGAAGATGACTTTTATCCTACAGCAGAGTTAACTCCAGTTCAGGGAGCCGGGTTCTAAGAGAAGGGAATTTATTAGTCTATGTGGAGAAAATATATAAGGTTACTTTCTTTTATTCTTTATTGTGCTCTAAATTTAAAGGTATTGATAGTGAGAGAAGGGATGCAAGAATGTTGCCTGTATTTTTATGATGTATTTTGCTTTTCCAGCCCCTTTCTTCCTGATGCTCTTATAGAACAGTGCATGGCCATTTTACTATAAGGATTTTATTATATTTCATTTTGGCAAAACTGATCACATAACAAAAAAAGAAATAATCTTGAGGAATTGTATTTAGCTGTTTTTTTAAATTAATATTTATGTTTTTGTCTTCTTTTTGTGTGTGTGTGTCCTCACCCAAGGACATTTCCTTTTTCATTGATTTTAGAGACAGAGGGAAAAAGAGAGGAAGGGAGAGAGAGAAACATCAATTGGTAGCCTCCTATACACACCTAGATCGAGGATCATACCCACAACCTAGGTGTGTGCCCTGACTGGGAATCGAACCCACAATCTTTCGGATATGGGACAATGCTCCAGCCAATTGAGCCACACCAGCCAGGGCTCTAGGTGCTTTTATAAAAAAAAATCCTGTGTAACAAATCACCACAAATTTAGTGTCTTTGAACAACATTCACTTATCACTTCAGGATTATGGAGATCAGAATACTGGGTGGACTTGACTGAGTTCTGTGCACAGGCTAAAATCCAGATGTGGGGCACACTAAATTCCTGTATGAGAGATTCAAGGGAAAATCAATTGCCAAGCTCATTCTAGTTATTGACAAAATTTATTTCCTTGCAGTTGTAGAACTGAGATTCCTATTTCCTTGCTGGCTGTCAGCCAGGGACTGCTCTTAATTCCTAGAAACCACCCACATTCTGTGACACATAGTCTCCTCAATCTTCAAGCCAGCAACAATGCATAAAATCCTTGTCATGCTTCAAACTTCTCACTTACTTGCTCTCTGACATCTAGACTCAGAATTAAAGATCACATGTGAAAAGGTCTTACCCACCTAATCTCCCTATCTTAAAATTACCTGTGCCAAAAAATAAATGCATGTGATCATATCAACTAAAAAGCTTCTGCACAGCAAAAGAAACCATCAGCAAAAAAATAAAAGTCCTGGCTGGTGTGGCTGAGTAGATTGAGTGTGGGCATACAGGCTGCAGAGTCGCCAGTTCAATTCCCAGTCCAGGCACGTGCCTGGGTTGCGGGCTGGGTCCCCAGTGCGGGTTACATGAGAGGCAAGCACACACTGATGTTTCTCTCCCTTTCTTTCTCCTCCCATTCCTCTCTCTCTCTAAAAATAAATAAATAAAATCTAAAAATAAAAAGAAAAAGGCAATCACTTGAATGGGAGAAGGTATTTCCAACAAAACCACTGACAAGGAGTTAATATCCAAAATATTTTAAGAACTCATACAATTCAACAAAAATAGCAACAATAAAAAACTATCCAATTAAAAAATGGGCAGAGGATATGAACAGACACTTATCCTAAGAAGAAATACAACTAGCTAACATATATGAAAAGATGCTCAACTTCACTAGCTATTAAGGAAGTGCAAATCAAAACTATAATGAGGTACCACCTCACACCTGTTAGAATTGGTATTAACAAGACAGGCAATAATATGTGTTGGAGAGGTTGTGGACAAAAGGGAACCCTGACTCACTGCTGGTGGGAATGTAAACTGGTGCAGCCACTATGAAAGACAGTCTGGTGAGTTCTGAAAAAATTAAGAATGGAGTTACTGTATTACCTAGGAACCCCTTATCTGAGTATTTACCCCCCAAATTGAAAACATTTCTTTGTAAATATATATGTACCCTTATATTCATTGTGGCTTATTCACAGTGGCCAAGACATGGAAACAACTGAAGTGCCCTTCAATAGAGGAGTGGATAAAGAACGTGTGGTGCATATATACAATGGAATCCTGCTCAGCCATGAGAAAAAGATAAAATACTTCCATTTGCAACACCATAAATGGACCTTGAGAATATCATGCTGAATGAAATAAGTCAACCAGAAAAAATCAAGAACCACATGATTTCATTCATATGTGGGATATAAAACTTAAAACAACAAATGACCAGAGAAGATGAACAAAACAAAAACTCATAGACATGGACAACAGTATGGTGGTTACCAGAGGGAAGTGTGTTGGGGTAGTAAAGGGTAAAGAGGGTAAAATATATGGTGACAGGAGATCTGACTTTCAGTGCTAAAAACACAATGAAATATTCAGATGATGTACTATAGAATTGTACACTTAAAACCTATGTAATTATATTACTCAATGTCACTCCAATCAATGTAATAAAAAATAAAATTAGCTGTGAGCCATATAATGCAACTTACTTAGATCAATAGTTACCATAGTCCCTGGGATTATGCAGGCCATGTACATAAGGGACAAAAGATTTTGGGTGCTATCTTACCATTTCCTAGTAGACATACTATAAAATGTTAAATTCTTTTTTTATTGTTGTCCAAGTACAGTTGTCTCCATTTTCCCCCCACCACTCCCCACCACCCCAGCCATCCCTGCCTCCCACACTCAATCCTATTCCCTTTGCCTTTGTCCATGGGTCCTTCATACATGTTCCTTGATGACCCTTCCCCTATTTCCACCATTATCCTCCACCCCGTTCCCCTCTGGTTACTGTCAGTTTGTTCTTTATTTCAGTATTTCTGGTTCTGTTTTGCTTGCTTGTTTGTTTTGTTGATTAGGTTCCACTTACAGGTGAGATCATATGGTGTTTGTCCCTCACCACCTGGCCTTACTTCACTTAGCATAATGCTCTCCAGTTCCATCCATGCTGTTGCAAAGGGTAGGAACTCTTTCTTTCTGCTGCATAGTATTCCATTGTGTAAATGTACCACAGTTTTTTGATCCATTCACTGACTGATGGGCACTTAGGTTGCTTCCAGCTCTTGGCTATTGTAAATTGTGCTGCTGTGAACATTGGGGTGCATAGGATCTTTTGGATTGGTGTTTCAGGGTTCTTAGTGTATAATCCCAGCAGTGAAACTGCCAGGTCAAAAGGCAGTTCCATTTTTAAATTTCTGAGGAAACTCCATACTGTTTTCCACAGTGGCTGCCCCAGTCTGCATTCCCACCCACAGTGTACAAGGGTTCCCTTTTCTCCACATCCTCTCCAGCACTTGTTGTTTGTTGATTTGGTTATGATGGCCATTCTGACCGGTGTGAAGTGGAATCTCATTGTGGATTTAATTTGCATCTCTCTGATGGCTAGTGATGCTGAGCATCTTTTCATGTGTCTCTGGATCCTCTGTTTGTTCTCCTTGGAAAAGTGTCTGTTCAGGTACTTTGTCCATTTTTTAACAGGGTTGCTTGTCTTCCTGGAGGGGAGTCATGTAAGTCCTCTATATATTTTCAAAATAAATCCCTTCTTGAAGGTATCATTGGCAAGTATATTTTCCCTTACAGTTGGTTCCCTTTTCATAAAATGTTAAATTCTTATAAGTGTGTTTCATAGTTACTAATACTACTACTATTCTTCCTTCTCCTCCACCTTCTCATGCTAATAATAACAACATCTAACATTTTTTAATGATTCTTATGGATTCAAGTACTGCTGTAAGCACTTTGCATGCATTAAATTATTCAGTCCTCACAGTAAACTTATGAACAATGATGTGCTGGTAAATCTTTAACAACCAGCTCTGAGGAGAAAAAAAAAGAAAACCTAATGTGTAGTGCTCTGATTTATGTAGCAATAAATACTCTACTATGGTCATTTTCAAGCTTGCAGCATGATTTTGCTAAATGCAGTTGGGAAAAGGTGTGCAGTAGCAAATCATTATGTAGTGTTTCCATCATGTAGATAAAAATACATGTAAATAACCTCAAGAACATAGATAATAGTAAAAATACAGGGTCCAGCAGAAGGAACACCATTGAGTGTGGTTGGTAGGGTACGTGAATGTCTTGCACAAGATGAACAGCAATTTGAACATTTCACCTAAAATGTCATTTGGTGTGCTTGAGTATGATATTGTTATGTTACAGAACTACGTGCTTATGATTTTGTAATGAAAGATTTTATGTAATAAAAAAGGAATGTTATTTGTGCCAGACCCTATATATTACATGATTAGAAAGTGTAGGAAATAGAAATTAACTTGAACTGTGAAAATTTTCCCTGCCAATCATCAAGTTGGAATAAAAGATGAGATAAAGCCAGCTGCAATGTAAACAAGAAACAATACTTTCCCCACATTCATTTGCAACTGTAAGATGTCATATTATCCCTCTTTGAGTGGTTATTGCATTCTTACTAGAGAACACTGCTTCCTAAAATATTTTGGAAACTTCACTATTTTAAATTATATTGGTAAGAATGAAATATCCCACACCTGTCTGTAAAATCTAAATCGCTTTGATTCAGGGAAGCAATCTTGATTTCCAGCTCAGGTTCAGAGTTTCAGATTGTTTCTAGACACAACATCCATATGTATCTTAACATAGCGGTTCCAAGGAAACAGGACACTGAGTTCACTTTGCAGTCCATACATGATGTTGGTTCTTGTATATACAGCCCTGCTTTGTTTTGAGTGTATCAAAACCTTTTCATTTAAATTCCACCTAACTCCACTCTTCTCCAAAATTCTATAACTCCATCTTCTCCTTTGTTTGGGAGATGTGCCATGATTCTTCTGGTGTCTAATGTCTCTCATTGCAATGAATTAGGAAATCTGATTTTGTTATACATCAGGTTTATTCCTGGTGTTCTTAAGCTAATTACATGAGTCAGGTTAGTAAGAAACTAAGGAAAACTCCTTGGCAAGTGGAATGAGGAAACTGAGACAAATAGCTAAACAAATGACCAGAATGGGTGAGCAATTAACATCCAGCTAACAATCACAATACCTATCCTTCCTATTTGAAGATGCCTAAGAACAGGTGTTTTAAATCACCACAGCCAGGGAGGTAGATAACAAACACCAGTTAGATCCAGTCTAATCCAAGATGGAAGAAAAACTGACCAGAGAATGACCCCAAAGCTCATTATACCATCATTACAATAAAATTGATACCACAAGTAGAAGGAAAACAGAGATTGAAGAACTCCATGCCACCTCCGAAAGGACCATATTAGGAAAAAGACCCCCTCTCAACAAGAAGGCAGAGTCAGAATTTGGCACTACAAAGCTTCCAGACAACTGCCTCCTTGGAAACATAAAATCCCAAGAACTAACTGACCAGGTGTGCAATTCACTAGTGAGTTGGCCTGCATCCACTCAGATGCATTCTTTTCACTTATTTCACAGCAGCACCTGTGCTCTGTCCTCTTTCTGTTTCCCTACCTGTGTAAAACTTTTTTTTCTCACTTGGAATAATCCTTGAATTTTTTCCTGGTTGAGTCAAGAACTTGGAGGGTACCCGACACATGAAATTTCCTGGACCGTACTGGGGCAGGACTAGCCCCCCACATAGAAGTGGTCCAGTAACAACAGGTTTTCAGTATTGATTCACTTTCTTTAATAAAATTTACTTAATTTTAGGTTTATATAATTCAATTTTAATAATGCCTATATTTAATATCCAGTTAAAAAGTACATTATAATTAAAAACCAATTCTTTCTGAGCAGGTATGATCCAGCTATAAGACACTATGAGGTAGATTCTGTCACCCCATTTTACAAATGAAGAAACGAAACCAAGACAAGGTAAGTAATATGAGCTGTGACCTAAATCACACAGCTAGTAAGGGACAGAGCTGATATTTGAACCCAAAATTTTGGTTTTAGTTTCCATGTTCTTAATCATCTGTTTCCTCTGATATGTTAAGTTGCATGAGGATTTTTTCCCTTGGCTTTCATGTGTGAGAGTGGAGCCTGCTGATATTGTGGCTCCCCTTTTCAAAGAAGGAACTACTGTAGACTGGGTAGTCCATATATGTAATTCCTGAAGAATGGTATATATTCTCTTTGCCCCAAGTTAGTTATTTGTTAACACTAGGTCATTGTCAAGTTCAAAATAATACTCACTAGAAATGACTGCCACTTTAAATATCAATTTCTTTATCTGTAAAAGATAGGGAAAAATGCTAAATTGGATAAAACCTTGCTTCTTAAAGGGTATACTTTTCAAGGCCCACTAACTGCCATGTGCTTTTTGTATTGTATATTTTATGAGAAACAGATATTATATTCTCATTTAAAGGTTAGAAAACTTGGGAATGACTGAGAAGTGTATTTAACATTGTTCATTTAAAATCTGTAATTTTTTAAAAAATCCTCACCCAAAGACTTGCTTATTGAATTTTTAAGTGAGACAAGCGGGGGTAGCAGGGAGAGAAAGAAAGAGAGAGAGAAACACCAGTGTGAGAAACATTCATCAGTTGCCTCCCATACGCACCCTAACCAGGGACCAAACCTGCAACCTAGGTATGTGCCCTGACTGAGGATTGAACCTGAAACCTTTTAGTGTATGGGATGATGCTTAACCAGCTGAGCCATCTGGCCAGGTAAAAATCAGTAAGTATTTTGCAGAAAAATACTATATGTACTTACTTTCAGTAATAAATGAATAATAAATTAATTAATTAAAAGTTAGGAAATTCAAGATCTTGCCTAATATCAACCAATTAGAAAAATGGGAAAACTAGGATACACACTTAGGCCTATGTCACTCCAAAGCTCATGTTCTTTCCACTAGTTCAGATTTGTAAATATCTTCCTCTTAGCCAGATATGCCATAAGAAAAAATAAGGAAAAAATTATGTGAATCTTCCTGAAACTCTAGGACTGTTCTTCTCATGTAAACTGTGCCTACAGAGGGAATTAGTCCTTTGGTTATACTTTAGCACTGGTCCACTTTAGTCACACTCATCATTCATCTTCTCTCTTTTGTCTGTAGCCTGAGCATTAGCCTTGAGGAAGGAAAGGGTAGCATAGGACTTGCCCTATGTTGCAATGTGAATTTGAACATATATTGGTCATACTCATTTTCCTAACACATTTAGTCCCTTGAATAGGAAGCAATGATTTTTTTAAGTTGAACACTTATTCTGTTTACAAAGTTTTGTCCCACGCAAGGGAAATATGAAGTGTTAACTATTGAATGCAATGGAATCTTAACTATGGAATGTTGATTCCTTCCCTGAGGTGCAATTGCTTATATATTTGTTTGTATTCTCAAATGACTCTGGGCTGCTAGTTAAATTTACCTTGCTCTATCAAAGTTTTAGAGAAAAGCACTCTTAAAGTAATGTATTAAAATTTAATGTTAAAGTACCCAGGCCTCAACTATGATCATACTAACCTGATGGAATTCTGGGAAAACACTGTCATCACTCCCTTCCACTTCTTCTGAAAGGCTTGTTGCTCAAAACTGAAATATAACACACTGCTGCCTGGATACTTAAGTAATAACATATTTTAAACTTGTTGGAAAGCTTAGTAATGTTAATGATCTCATTTATTATTCAGCATTGTGATGTATTAGGGGTTGCAGTTAGTGTAATCCAAAAGGTGGTGATTTGTGGTCTGTCACCATTGCATTTTAATAAGAAAGAAATATAAAGGTGAGCTTTTGCATTCCTCTATCTGATCTCCTCCACAGTCCTCCTCAAAATGTTGCCTTTAGTGTTTATCTCCTTTGAGAATCTCAAGACTATGAATGAAATGACTTCTGCTTCCAGTTTTAGTGTTGATCACTTTAACATGTATTTTTTCTAAGTCAGTAGCCAGTTACTGGGGTCAATGATTTTAGCCAAAAAGGAACATAACAGAACAATTAGTGGTTTGACTGAGAAATCTAAGACTAAAATTGTTGGCTGTAGTCTTGATTGATAAAAGCAAAGTTTGCTTCTTAAGAATTGCCTTGCTTCCCATTTTTCTAAGTTGACAATAATTACTATGCACCTACGGTATCAGGAATATTTTTAGGATATTAGAGAGTGGTTTTATAAAGTTCACTGAAATCATACATGCTAGAAATGTTCTATGAGTGAAATACTTTTAAATTGTCTAATGGAGAAAACCCAAGCGACAGATGGATTTTATTTTATCCCAAATATTTTATCTTGAACAGTCTCATAACTCATGTATGGTTGAAGCTTTGGTTGAGGTAATGTGTCATGAGACCAAGACCATAAGCCCCTCAATTCTCTGAGCTGCATGCTGTTCTGCAGTTCCTGAAGCCAACTTTATACAAAGTCTAAGAGTCCTGATGAGGCTTCTCAGGTATGTGCTAAGACAAATGTGTTACTGATCTTTATAAATGAAAAAAACACTCTGTAAATTGGGTTTCTGCATCTACCTAAGTCTAAGCTAATGGTTGAAACATTCATAAATTTGCAACCTAAATGCAGAAATAAATATTGATAAATGTCTACAGAAGAGTGAACTATGAGTCAACATTATAGGGAGGTAAATCTCAATGGATTATTTCCAGATACTACTTCTAGGAACAAGGGTCACCTACAACATGGTTTCTCAACCTTAGTACTGCTAAGATCTTATATTGGATAACTGTTATAGGGCTTGTCATGTGCATTGCAGCATGTCTAGCAGTACCTCTGGTCCCTATTGACTTGGTGCCCATAGCACCACCCCAGGATCCATACCAACCAAAATGCATGCAGACATTGCCAAATGTCCCCTAGGGAGAAAAATCACTTCAGGTTGAGAACCACTGCTTTATATGCTGTGAATAAAAGGCCGCTACTTCCATATCCCAATGTCTGAAATTCAACCATTAAAGATTCCTTGCTCTAAAGTAAAACATTGTTTTATGGATAGTCCTCTTTTAAAATACACACACTAAAAGGATCAAATAACTAAACTCTAAGTGGTTATTAGCACTTAGCAATTATCTATTTATAAAAATTATAATAACTGACACATTTTCATATATATCATCATGTTAAACTGTAGAATTAAAACTAAAGTTCATTTTGAGATCTACTACTTATGTAACTGACTTGGATAAAATTTACTTTGTTTACTTCAGTTTCTTCATTAGTAAAATGATATTCTACCAGTATTAACTTTTATTTTTACAGGAATAAATGTCATATAATGAATTTAAGGTGTTTTGCATAGTGTATGGTTCAATAAATATTAGTTCTGATGTTATTATTTTATTGTTATATTTAATAAGAAGCTTGTGAAGAAGATATTAGTATTATCCCCATTTGATAGATGTCAAACATGATTACATGGTTTGAGGCAAAAGTAGGTTTACAGTTGCAAGTACCAAAAAAGAGATTATTCTTGTATTATTCTTTATTGATAATTGTATTATTTTCCATATGAACAACTATAAACACATTTTTACATCACACTGTATAGTGAAACTACTTCGCCCATAGTATGTTATCACTTAGAGAGGTAAAGGCACTTGTTTAAGTTTATAATTAACTATGATTATGGGATCAAATGTATTGACAGTTCTTCTGATTTAAATCCTTTTTTCCTGCTTAACAAAATTCAGAATTCTAAGGAATATAAAATTTGGCTCAAAGAGATGGAGAAAAATGGAGGCATAATTTTTTGATAGATCTGAGAAAGATCTGTTAGGAGCCCTGGACAGTAGAAAGGAAGGCAAGGGGGAGCCCAGGGGAACCAAGTTAGTTATCCTAAGAAGATGGAAAGATGAAAAATATTTTGCATTTGAACCAAGTCCATTCTCTTTCTTCTGATTGGTTAGCCAAACTACACTGGCTTCTTACAGCCCCTCCTTTAACATTTTCTATTTTTATCAAAAGAATATAAAGGAAGGAATCTTTAGGCACACATTTTACTTTTCTTCTGTTCCCAACTTTAGTTCTGTCCAGCAGCACAAAGGCCTCTTGGGTATGTACACACATGTCCATATATTCAAGCTCCATCCACCTCCTTCAATTAGAAAACAGCTGACTCTTGGGCACCTCCAGGCAAAGGAAAAATACACCTGTGGATCAGTATGTTCTTAGAAGGATGCCGATAAGCAAGAGGCCACTTTGGTTCTGGACAGAAGATTCTGGAATATTTGAATAGGAAATTATACAAATTTGTGTACCTGAACCATAGTTTAAAAAAGTGTAGGATGGATCACAATACCTGATATCAAACTATATCACAAGGCCACTATAATCAAAACAGTCTGGTACTTGCATAAGAACAGATGCATACATCAATGGAACAGAATAGAGAGGCCAGAAATAAACCCCAGTCTCTATGGTCAATTAATGTTCAACAAAGGGAGCAGAGGCATAAAATGGAGTAAAAATAGCCTCTTCAACAAGCGGTGTTTGGGGATCTGGACAGCTACATGCAAAAAAAAATGAAACTCGTCTACTAATTTATACCATACATAAAAATGAACTCACAATGGATAAAAGCCTTAAATATAAGTCATGACACCATAAAAGTCCTAGAGAGGAACACAGACAGGAAAATCTCAGATATTCCATGCAGCAATATTTTCACTGATATGTTCCCTCAAGCAAGGGACATAAAGGAAAGAATAAATAAATTGGTCTTCATCAAAATAAAAAGCTTCTGTATGGCTAAAAAAATCAGAAAAAATGAAAAGGGAATCAACTATATGGGAAAATATACTTGCCAATGATACCTCAGACAAGGGTTTGATGTCCAAAATATATAAAGAACTCACAGGACTCCACTCCAGGAAGACAAACAACCCAATTAAAAAATGGGCAAAGGACCTGAACAGACACTTCTCCAAGGAGGACATACAGAGGGCCCAGAGACATATGAAAGGATGCTCAGCATCACTAGACATCAGAGATGCAAATTAAAACCACAATGAGATACCTCCTCACACCAGTCAGAATTGCCATCATAAACACATCAACAAACAAGTATTAGAGAGGATGTATAGAGAAGGGAACCCTAGTGCACTGTGGGTGGGAATGCAGACTGGTGTAGCCACTGTGGAAAACAGTATGAAATCTCCTCAGAAAACTGAAAATGAACTGGCTTTTGACCCAGCAATTCCACTGCTGGGATTATACCATAAAAATCCTGAAACACTAATTCAGAACAATCTATATGCCCCAATGTTCATAGAAGTGTTGTTTACAACAGCCAAGCCCTGGAAGCAACCTAAGTGTCCATCAGTAAGTGAGTGGCTTAAAAAACTGTGGTACATTTACACAAGAGAATCCTACACAGCAGAAAGAATAAAGGAACTCCAATCCTTAGCTACAGCATGAATGGAACTGGAGAGCATTATGCTAAGTGAAATAAGCCTGGCGGTGAAGGACAAATAGCATATGGTCCCACCTATAAGTGGAACCTAATCAACAAAACAAACAAGTGAGCAAAATACAACCGGAGACATGGAAATAAAAAACAAAGTGACTGTAACCAGAGGGGAGGGAGATAATGGGAGAAAGAAGGGGAAGGGTCCTCAAGGCATATGTATGTAGGACCCATGGACAAAGACAAAGAGGGGAAGGGTGGAATGTGGGAGGTGGGGGTGGGTAGGGCAGGGGAGAGTAATGGGGGGAAATGGGGACAACTGTAATTGAACGAAAATAAAAGAAAGGGAGTTTAAGTCTTCAAGTGGAATACATAGCCTTGGCCTTGTAGAGGCAAGTGCTGGAAGAGAATCAAAAGTGAAAGAAAGGTCTGGTTACCTAGCCCAAGGGTGATATTGAGCTACTGTGTCTGGAATTTTATGCTAGTCTAATTTTTCCTCAGTAAATTGTGCGTGTTTGTTAATGCCTTACATTCTGTTGTTATATCCAACTAATCTTAATAACAAACTTTTAATTTTTAGGGAATGTTTATTGCTAAGTGTGTATTGAGACTTTCAGTATTTAGATATAGTATTAGAACTAGAACCTTCTGGGCCCAAATGAATGCTTCACTGGTAGACATTTAAATAGCTTTTCAAGTTCAAGAGGAAGACAATACTGGGAAGAAGAGTGTAGCTAATGATTCTGAGATCTGACAAAATAAAATCAATGAAATCATAGATACTATATTCATAGGAGGTCTTTTAATTAAGTCAACAAATATTTATTAAGGATATTATTTATAATCAAGCACTGTTCTGGGTATTGGTACCACACAGAATAACAGAAAAGTTTTAGGTGAAGGGGGGAAGGAGTGTCACAGTTTCCAAAAGATATTTGTCTAAACATGATTTATTCATAAATGAATTAGCCAAAGTATATATGCATACATGTATGTTAAATAAGAGAAATGATAAGGCATCCTAGGTAAGTGGACCTGAACTTCAAATATTAATATCAATATAAATAATTTAGTTTCCACTTTATAGATGGGGAAACCAAGGTGAAAGAGATTAAGTGACCTTCTCAAGACCACATAACTACTACATTTTGGAACCCCAAATCAAGCCAAGCAGGTCTACTTGCATGTATTGGGCTGGCCAAAACTTTCATTTGGTTTTCTCCATAAGATGGCTCTAGTAGCACTCAGTTGTCTTTAACTTCATTCAAAACAATTTTGTTAGATTGTGGCAGCTGTCATATCAATAAGCATTAAGAAAAACATTGGAATTGGTGAATTTTTGTGTAGACATTTTAATATTGAGGATGGAAGAAAATAAGCAACATATTTGGCATATTATACTTTACTATTTCAAGGAAGGTAAAAATGCAACTGGAATGCAAAAAAAAGATTTGTGCAGTGTATAGAGGAGGAGCTGTGACTAATCCAACATGTCAAAGGTGGTTTGTGAAGTTTCACACTGGAGATTTCTCTCTGGATGATATTCCATGGTCAGATATACCAGTTGAAAATTCAGACATCCATTGAGAACAAGCAATGTTCTAGCATGTGGGAGATAGCTGACATACTCAAAATACACAAATCAATAAAGTTACAGGTGAAAATGAAAAATGTGTCTTTTTTATTTTTATTTATTTTTTAATTTATTTTAATCATTGTTCAAATACAGTTTTCTCCTTTTTACTCCCAATCCACCCCCCACCCCTCCCCACTTCCCTCCCATTACCACCCTCCCCTTAGTTTATGACCATGTGTCCTTTAAGTTTGTTCCTGTGAACCCTTCCCACTGTCCCCTGAAATTCCCTCTACTCTCTTCTGTGGGCACTGTCAGCCTGACCTCTATTTCAGTGTCTTTGGTTATATTTTGCTTGTTTCTTTGTTTTGTTGTTTAGGTTCCTGTTAAAGGTGAGATCATGTGGTATTTGTCTTTCACTGCCTGGCTTGTTTCGCTAAGCATAATGCTTTCCAGCTCCATCCAAGCTGTTGCAAAGGGTAGGAGCTCCTTTCTTTCTGCTGTGTAGAATTCCATTGTGTAAATGGACCCCAGTTTTTTGATCCATTCATTTACTGATGGGCATCTTGGTTGCTTCCAGCATCTAGCTATTGTAAATTGTGCTGCTATGAACATTGGGGTGCATAGGTTCTTTTGAAAAAATGTGTCTTTTATTTTACGGAAAAACATACAGACTTTTGGCCAACCCTGACTCCAAATTTGATTCTTCTACAACATACATTGTCCTTTCTTGAGTGAAGTCTCATTATTCATGGGGAAACTAAGCTATAAAAAAATGTCCTGGGAAATTTTCTGTGGCATTTTGATGATGTTGGATTAAATTCTATCTGGGTAAGAATGCACACTCACATACTTGCACATACACACATCCAATTAATGTATGTTTATTAAATGAATGAATAAAATATTTGAGTTAGAGTCTACTATCTGCAAATCTATGTGATTATAATACATGCTGTGGATGAAAGCCTTAATATTTAATGAAAGAAATGATATATTTTAAAAAATATATTTTATTGATTATGCTATTACAGTTGTCCCATTTTTCCACTGTTTAATCCCCTCCACCCTGCACCCCCCTCCCACCAGAATTCATCCCCCTCCTTGGTTCATATTCATGGGTGGTAAGTTCTTTGGCTTCTACATTTCCTATACTATTCTTAACCCCCCCCTGTCTATTTTCTACCTACCATTTATGCTTCTTATTCCCTGTACATATTCTCCCATTCTCCTGCCTCCCCCTCCCTGCTGATAACCCTCCATGTGATCTCCATTTCTGTGATTCTGTTCCTGTTCTAGTTATTTGCTTAGTTTGTTTTTTTAGGTGTAGTTTTTAAGAGTTATGAGTTTCTTGTCATTTTACTGTTCATATTTTTGATAATCTTTTTCTTAGATAACTCCCTTTAATGTTTCATATAATAAGGGCTTGGTGATAATGAACTCCTTGAACTTGACCTTATCTTGGAAGCACTTGATCTGCTCTTCCATTTTAAATGATAGCTTTTCTGGGTAGAGTCATCTTGCATGTAGGTCCTTGCCTTTCATGACTTGGAATACTTCTTTCCAGCCCCTTCTTACCTGTAAGGTTTCTTTTGAGAAATCAGCTCATAGTTTTATTAGAACTCCTTTGTAGGTAACTGTGTCCTTTTCTCTTCCTGCTTTTAAGATTCTCTCCTCTTTAATCTTGGGCAAGTAATTATGATGTGTGTTGGTGTGTGCTTCCTTGGGTCCAACTTCTTTGGGCCTCTGTGAGCTTCCTGGACTTCCTGGACATCTATTTCCTTTGCCAGATTGGGGAAGTTCTCCTTCATTATTTGTTCAAAAACAATTTCCATTTCTTGTCCTTCATCTTCTTCTGGCACTCCTATGATTCCGATATTGGAACATTTAACATTGTCCTGAAGGTTCCTAAGCCTCTCCTCATTTGTTTTAATTCTTGTTTTTTTCATTCTATTCTGGTTGAATGTGTATTTCTTCCTTCTGGCCCACACTGTTGATTTGAGTCCCAGTTTCCTTCCCATCACTGTTGGTTCCCTGTATATTTTCCTTTACTTTATTTTGTAGAGCCTTCATTTCTTCCTTCATTTTGTGTCTGAGCTCAACCAAATCTGTCAGCATCCTGATTACCAGTGTTTTGAACTATGCATCTTATAGGGTGGCTATCTCTTCATCACTTACTTGTATTTTTTCTGGAGCTTTGATCTGTTATTTCATTTGGGCCATTTTTTTTTGTCTTGGCATGCCTGTTACATAGTAAGGGGTGGAGCCTTAGGTGTTCACCAGGGCGGGGCAACTCATGTTGCAGCCTTGTGATGCTGTCTGTGGAAGAGGGGTCCAAGAGGGGAGAATGATGATTATTCAGCTCTCTTCTAGCTTTTGGTCACTTCTTCTGCTACCCACAATCAAACTGGGCCCTTCTGGTGCTGATTCCTGGGTAAGTGATTTTTGTGTATGTTCTAGGACTCTGTGGGTCTCTCCAAGGAAATTCTTCTGTGAGGCTGGGAATTTCTCCCACTGCCTCAACCCCCACAGGTGTTTTCTGTCAGAGGTTTTGAGGCTTTATTTCCCCACACTGGAGCCCTGGGTTGCATGGTCTGTCTCACTCCCCAGTTGTTCCTTCTGGTTTACCCACGTGCAAATGTAGGACTGCCCATTCTGCCAGTTGCTGCCCTGCCTGGTCTGCCAGCCACTGTCTTGCTCAGTCCACCAGTGGCTGCCTTGCCATAAGTCCTCTCAGCCTGGCTGCCTGTCTCCACCCCTCCTACTGGTCTAGATGAATGTTTATTAATTAAGTTCTTGGTTGTCAGACTTCCATACAGTTCGATTTTCTGGCAGTTGTGTTTGGTATTTATTTTCAATTTGTTGTTGTCCTTCTTTTGGTTGTGTGAGGAGGCTCAGTGTATCTACCTACACCTCCATCTTGGCCGGAAGTCCTATATACTTTTAAAATAAGTGAAAAATAAGGTAGAATATGAGAAGCTATATTAAAAAGTAAAAAACATGCAGATAATGCAGACTAATTTTAAATAAGAGGACAGGGTAATATCTTCCTAGAAAACATTCAATATGAACTGAACTAGAAGATAGATAGACCTTCTCCAGACAGATATTGGGAAATGCTCAGTTCAGATAGATGAACAGTTGGGAAAAATTGAAAAAGTAAGAAAATAAGGCAGTATAGAAGAATGACTAATCTCTCAAGAAATTATACATATGTTAAAATTCTATTTCTGCCATTTACTTGAAATGTAAGCAGTGTATAGCTACTTAAACTCTCTGCACTTTCATATACATATATATATATGTAATAAATTTGATAATGTCTTCCAAGCACATAACATGTAGTCTGGAACCTGTTAATTGGTATAAAAATTAATTTATTATAACATGAAGTATATATACAAAACAAAAAGTATTTTTTGGCTAGATATGGGATTAAAAGGATAGGTTGCAAAAACTTGTACATTTAATTTTGTCTTTTAGTTTGTCATCTACCTTAATATTAAATATATTCTTACTATACAGAACTTGAAGGCCTAGGCTAAGAGGTAAACTGTTTTTCCCAGGGTAGTTAGTTATGAGGTGTCAGAAAGAAGGAAATAGCTTTGAAGTCAGTGTTAGGCATTGAAGAGCAACAATAATGGCTTACTGCTTCAAAACCTAAAGGTCATCAATGTTAGGAACAGAAGTTTTGTTTCATATTTCAAGCAGGAAGATTCATACAATGCTCTAGCCTTCAAAACCTTCTGAGCAGAATGCAAATGTTTCACGAGTTCTTGCAAAATGTCAGAAAGAGAAGGTGTGTCGTAAATAGCATAAGTGTAGCATTTTGCTTTATTATCAAATTGACTAGGCTCTAACCAGGCTACTCTTCTGGACATGGGCCAGCAATCATTACCAACTAGCTCTGGCCCTTGACAGCAGTGGGTTATTCATTCCTTTATTTTTTTATTTTTTCAAGACAACTCTCCAATTCCTGGATGGCATCACCACAACCTAGATTTGGCAGACAGTAGTCTAATTTTCCTCCTTTAAGCAATAGCATGTTGTGGTATTACCACTTCTAGACTCATTTTTACTTTAAAAAAATAGAAGAAGAAAAAAAAATAAAGAAGATTCTTACAGATGAAGAAATTTGTTAAAATCCAAAGGAAGACACTAATATACAATTTCAGAGGTGTCTTTTCTGTCACATCACTGAAGTATACTTGTCAGCTCTCCGCTGGACTATTTAAGGTAATAACACTTTTATAAGGACAAACTTCTTCATAAAATGGTGGGTGTGTTGTATAGTCTCTATTTGCTTCCTACTTCCACAATATTTACTCCTTATCTTTGCTAACTGCTCTGTTACTTATAACACTGATCTCTATGGACTGTATAACAAAGAACCCCTTGCCTTCTGATTTTCTGTTGGATTCTGCAATATGAGGCAAGAAATTGGAGTACAGATGACGGAGGTCATGGTATATTTTTCCTTCTTTCTGCAACAGCTGTGTGACCAGGGTTCCTGTTAGTCACCTCCTCTCCTTCAGCTCTAGCTCCTGCCATATTCTAGTAGTACAGTGCTTTCTCAGGCTCCTTCAGACTTACAAGTGGTAAAGATTTAACACTGTTGCTAGACTCAAGATATTTCATCATTCTTTATTGACTCTTTAATCCTGATAACACCTCTGCAAAAAGTACCTTTATTAAAGTCTCTTAAATTAAATCTTCTTGAGTGTGCCATTTGTTTCCTGCTGAGATACTAAATGATACAGTGAAAGCAATTGTAGCTTCACTATCTTCTAGGAACATGGGGCTCTGATGACAAAAAATAGAAAAAATTCAAAAGGACTGCACATGTTTCATACATTTTTCTAATATCACACTTTTCAAAGTCTGCCTGTTTAAGGTAAAATAAGATCGCATGTGTGAAGAACTCTATAAACTACAAAGTATTCCTCAAGCATAACAGTATAATGAGAATGCTGGTCCCTCAGAATTGTCTTCTTTATTTAAAATCAGATTTATTGAGGTAGAAGCTTTTATAAAATAACCTTATTATAAAATTCTCCAATTATTACTATGTAAGTTGGTGAATTTTTTATTAAATTTATTTAATTAAAACATTATATAAATTTCTGGTGTGCAACATTATAATTAAATATCTATATACTCCACAGTGTCTTCACCACCCAAGGTCTAGTTCCTTTGCATTACCATATATTTCTCCTTTATCCAATTTGCCCTGTCCCCCTCTTCCTTTCCCCTGTGGTAACCACCATTCTTTTGTTTGTATTTATGAGTTTCTTTTTGTGTATTTTGTTAGTACTTTTGTTACTTTTTGTTTTGTATTACAAGAGTGAAATCAAATGGTTTTCGTCTTTATCTATCTGACTTATTTTACTTAGCATAATATCCTCAAAATCCAGCCATGTGGTCACAAATGGTAATATTTCATCTTTTTTTATGCCTGACTAGTTTGTAACATACATACATGTACCATATAGCACTCTAAAGATGACCATATGTCATATTTATCCAATTATCTGCTGATGGAAAATTAGATTATTTCCATGTCTTGCCTATTGTAAATAATCCAGCAATTAACAGAAGAGTACATATATTTTTACAAACTGGTGTCTTCTTTCAAATTTTTGACTAAATATCTATAAGAGGAATTGCTGGATTATATGGTATTTCTACTTGTAAGTTTTTGAGGAATCTTCATACTATTTTCCATCATAGCTGTGCCAATTTACCTTTGCAACAATGGTATACGAGGTTTCCCTTTCTTCTAACCTCTCCAACACTTGTTATTTTTTGTTTTTGATAGTAGCCCTTCTAATGGGTATGAGGCGATCTCACTATGGTTTTGACTTGTATTTTGCAAATAACAAGTGATATTTAACTTCTTTTAATACGTATTTTGGCCATCCGTCTTTTCCTTGTAAAAATATTTATTCAAATCCTCTGCCCATTTTTTTAATGGGATTGCTGACTTTTTGCTGTTGGTGTTCAGTTGTATGCATTCTTTATGTCTGAATATTAGCTCCTTATCAGAAGTATCATTTGCTAATAGCTTCTCCCATTCAGTTGGTTACCTTATTTGTTGATGGTTTGATGGTTTCTACTGCTGTGAAGAAAATTTTTAGTTTGATGTAGTCCTATTTCTTTTGCTTTTATCTTCCTTGCTTTTGGAGATAAGTGAATAAAAACACCTCTGAGACCAATGTCCATAAAGTTATAGTCTTTATTTTCTTCCATGTATTTTATTGTTTCAGGTCTTACACTCAAGTCTTTAATTTATTTTAAGGTAAATTTTGCATATAGTGTAACATGGTAGTTTAGTTTAATGATTGGTCATGCATGTGGTTGTCCAATTTTCCTAACATCATTTAGTGAAGATGCTTTTTTTTCTCTATGGTATGGCCTTGGCTCCTTTGTCAAAAATTAGTTGTCCACCCTGGCTGGTGTGGCTCAGTGGATTGAGTGTGAGCTGCAAACCAAAGGGTCACTGGTTCAATTCCCAGTCAGGGCACATGCCTCGGTTGTGGGCCAGGTCCCCAGTGAGGGAGGGTGCGAGAGGCAACCACACATTGATGTTTCTCTAATTCTCTTTCTCCTTCCCTTCTCCCTTTCTAAAAATAAATAAATGAAATCTTAAAAAAAATTATCGTCCATTTATGTATGCATTGATTTTGGAAATATCAATTCTGTTCCATTGCTCTGTTTATTTTTCTGCCAATACCATACTGCATTGATTACCATAGCTTTGTAGTAGTTTGAAGTTGGGACATGTGATACCTGTCTTTATTCTCTTTTTTCAAGAATGCTTTTTCAATTCAGGATCTTTTGTGGTTCCATAAAAATGTGAGAATTTGTTGTTTTATTCCTGTGGAAAACACCATTAGAATTTTCATAGGCTTTGAATTGAATTTGTATCTCTCTTAGGTTATATGCCATTTAACCATGTTAATTTTTCTGAACCATGAACATGAATTACCTTTCTATTTCTTTGTATCTCCTTCACTTTCTTTTGACAATGCCTTGCAGTTTTCAATATGCAGGTCCTTCAACTCCTTTAATCAGTGTATTCCTACTTATTTTATTCTTTTTATTGCATGTGTAAATGGAACTGCTTTTATCCTTCTTTTTCTAATATTTTGTTATCAATACATAGAAATGCAACAGATTTTTTATATTGATTTTGTATCCTGAAACTTCACAGTGTTCTTTTATTTTTACTAATAATTTCTGGTGAAATCTTTCAGGGTGTTCTACATATAAAATCATATTATCTGCAAATATTGACAGTTTTACTGTTTTTCCAATTTGGATGCGTTTTTTTAATTCTTTTTTTCTTTTTAATATAGTTTATTGATTATGCTACTACAGTTGTCCCATTTTACCCCCTTTACTCCCCTCTTCCCTGCACACCCACTCCAACCCACATTCCCCCCTTAGTTCATGTCCATGTGTCATACTTATAAGTTCTTTAGCTTCTACATTTCCCATACTGTTCTTACCCTCCCCCTGTCTATTTTCTACCTACCATCTATGCTACTTATTCTCTGTACCTTTTTCCCCTCTCTCCTCCTCCCACTCCCCTGTTGCTAACCCTCCATGTGATCTCCATTTCTGTGGTTCTGTTCCTGTTCTAGTTGTTTGCTTAGTTCATTTTTGTTTTTGTTTTAGGTGTGGTTGTTCATAATTGTGAGTTTGCTGTCATTTTACTGTACATGTTTTTTTTTTCTTCTTTTTCTTAGATAAGTCCCTTTAACATTTCATATAGTAAGGGCTTGGTGGTGATGAACTCCTTTAACTTGACCTTATCTGAGAAGCACTTTATCTGCCCTTCCATTCTAAATGAAAGCTTTGCTGGATAGAGCAATCTTGCATGTAGGTCCCTGCCTTTCATGACTTGGAATACTTCTTTCCAGCCCCTTCTTGTCTGTAAGGTCTCTTTTGAGAAATCAGCTGACAGTCTGATGGAACTCCTTTGTAGGTTACTGTCCCCTTATCTCTTGCTGCTTCTAGGATTCTCTCCTTCATTTTAATCTTAGCTAATGTAATTATGATGTGCCTTGGTGTGTTCCTCCTTGGGTCCAACTTCTTTGAGACTCTCTGAGCTTCCTAGACTTCCTGGAAATCTATTTCCTTTGCTAGATTGGGAAAGTTCTCCTTTATTATTTGTTCAAGTAACTTTTCCACTTGTTGCTCTTCCTCTTCTCCTTCTGGTACCCCTATAATTCGGATGTTGGAACATTTAATGATGTCCTGGAGGTTCCTAAGCCTCTCCTCATTTCTTTGAATTCTTGTTTCTTCATGCTTTTCTGTTTGGTTGTTTCTTTCTTCCTTCTGGTCCACACCATTGATTTGAGTCAGTTTCCTTCCCATCACTATTGGTTCCCTGTACATTTTCCTTCATTTTGCTTAACGTAGCCTTCATTTTTCCACCTAACTTGCGACCAAATTCAACCAATTCTGTGAGCATCCTGATGACCAGTGCTTTGAACTGTGCCTCTGATAGGTTGGCTATCTCTTTATCGCTTTGTATTATTTCTGGAGCTTTGATCTGTTCTTTTGTTTGGGACATTTTTTAAACCTTGACATGCCTGTTACATAGTGAGGGGAAGAACCTTAGGTGTTCACCAGGGCGGGGGCAATTCAGTTGCTGGGTTGTGATATTGTATGTGTGGCAGGGGTCTGAGAGGGAATAGTGGCACTCGCTCTGCTCTCTGCCAGTTTTCAGTTACTTCTCCCACTTCCCCCATGGAAACTGGGCCCTTCTGATGCTGATTTCCATGTGGGTGGACTTGTGTACATTCTGGGACCCTGTGGGTCTCTCCAATGAACTCTCCTGTGAGGCTGGGAGTCTCTTCCAGTACCTCAACCCCCACAGGTGTTTGCAGTCAGTGTTTTGAGAGTTTATTTCCCCTTGCTGGGGCCTTGGGTTGTGTGGTCCATCTTGCTCCCCAGTTTCACCTGGTTTATCTGCACGTGAATGTGGGACTGCCCAGTCAACCAGCCACCTTGTGCACTGGTGCTCTCCACAACCCACTCCCTCACTGGGTCCACCAGCCACCGCTTGACTGTAAGTCCTTTCCTCCTGGCTGCCCGACTCCGCCCCTCCTACTGTTCTGGATGAACGTGTCTATTTTAACTCCTTGGTTGTCGGACTTCCATACAGTTCAATTTTCTGTCACTACTGATTGTTTTTTTGTTTCAAAATTTTTGTTGTCCTTGTTTTGGTTGTGCAAGAAGGCACAGTGTGTCTACATGTGCCTCCATCTTGGCCAGAAGTCTGGATGCTGTTTATTTCATTTTCTTGCCCAATAGTTCTGGCTTAGACTTCCAGTATTATGTTGAATAAGTATCAAGAACAGGCATCCTTTTCTGGTTCCTGATCTTACAGAAAAAGCTTTCAGTTTTTGACCATAGAATATGATATTGAGCATTTGCCATATACAAAGGGTCCCAAAAAACAGAATTTATTTATAAAAGTTGTGTATTTATTCTTACATGTTTAAACTTCAGTCACCTTCAAAGTACTCTCCATTTGATGGTATATACCTATTGAGACATTTTTTGCACTACTTAAAACAGCTTTTGAACTTGTCAGTTTTGATTCCTTTTAGTGCTTTGGCTGTTTCTTGTTTTATCTCTTCCACATCAGGAAAACATTCCCCTTTGAGGACTTTTTTCATCAAGGGAAAAAAAGTCACTCCAGGCAAGGTTGGGTGAACAGGGAGAACAGGGCAGAGGTATCTTGCCATTTTTGGTTTAAAACTGCTGAATATTCAGCCTGGTGTGTGCAGGTGCACTCATAAATCATCCATCATGAAATGAGTAAATGCAGTGAAATAGTCTTTAAAAATTCACTGAAGCCGAATGCTGCCTCTCACAACAATGCCAGCTGGTACCAGTGTACAGATGGGCTCCTAGAACACTCACCTGGTAGGGGAAGTCTCTACTACAGGGGGCCTGCCCTCCAGAAGATCATTCCAGTTTTTTGGGTTCCCCTATAGTATAGCATTATTATGTTGAGGTACTTTCCTTCTATACTCATTTTATTGAGTGTTTTAATCATTAATCAATGTTGTTTCTTGGAAATGATTTTTCTCCAAATCTATTGAGATAATCATATTTTTATCCTTTATTTTTTCATGTTGTGTATCACATTGATTTGTAGATGTTGAACCATCCTTGCATCCATGGTGTATGAAACTTTTCATGTATTGTATTCAATTCATTTGTATTTTGTTCTGGATTTTTGCATCTATGTTCATCAGAGACATTGGACTATAATTTTTATTTTGTGATGTCCTTACTTGGTTTTAGTATCAGGGTATGTAAGCCTCATAAAATGGTTTAGGAAGCACTTCCTCCTCTTTAATTGTTTGCAGGAGTATGATAGAGATAGGTATTAAATGTTTGAATGTTTGGTAAAATTCTTCAGTGAAACCATGCGGTTCTGAACTTTTATTTTAAGGGATGTTTGATTTATGTTTCAATTACTTTAGTAGTGATTCATCTATTTAGGTTGTCCAGTTCTTCATTACTCAGTGTAGGAAGATTGTAAACTTCTAAGAATTTGCACATTTCTTCTATGTTGTCCAAAGTGGTTGTATATAGCCTAGAGTCTTCTCTTTTTTTTTTCTTATTGAGTCTAACTAGAGATTTGTCAATTTTGTTTATCTTTTCAAACAACAAGCTCATTAATGTATCTGTTGTATTTGTATTCTTTATTTCATTTATTTCTACTATGATTGCTTTTATTTCCTTCCTTCTACTGACTTTGGGCTTTATATACTCTTTTCTCTAGTTCCTTGAGGTGTAATGTTTAATTGCTTATTTGATATTTTTCTTGTTTGTAGAATAGGCCTGTATTGCTATCAACTTTCTGTTTTGTACTGCTTTTGTTGCATCACAAAAATTTTTGTATGTGGTATATTTATTTTCATTTGTTTTTACGTAGCTTTTTATTCTTTTATTTCTTCTTTGACTCAATAGTTGTTCAGTGGAATGTTGTCTACTCTGTACATATTTGTAGTTTTCCAGCTTTCTTCTTTAATTAAATTTATTAGGGTGACATTAGTTAATAATATCATATAGTTTCAATTATACATTTCTACTGTGTTTAGCTTTGGAGCTGAGATTGGTCTCCTAAAGTCAACATATAGTTTGATCCTGTTTTTTAATCCATCTTGCTACTATGTGCCTTTCGTGAGTACAATGCATTTATACTTAGGGTGATTACTGATATATGAGGACTTACCACAGTCATTTTATCTTTTGTTTTCTGATTGCTCTGGATCTTCATTACTTCTTTTCTTTTCTTTTGTTTCTGCCAGCTATTTTAGTTTTGTTTTCTTTGATTCTTTCTCCATTTGTGTTTATAAAAATGTTTTGTGAAGCAGCTAAATTTTTGCTTTGTGGCTACCATTAGGTTTTTATAAAGTGTCTAGTAGTTACCATAGACCTCCCACTGTATCTTTGTGTCATATATTAGTCCTTTTTATGTTGTATATTTGTTATCAAATTGCAATTGAGTGATTTTTAACATTTTCTTCTTTAACTTTTATGTTACACGTTCAACAACTTATTCTGAAAATAGAATTGCAATTACCTGCTTCTGTCTATATGTTTGTCATTTCACTTAAAGTTCTGTATACTTTTGTGTTTTTGTTTTAGGTAGAAGAGGCTCTTTCAACATTTCTTGTAATGTCACTCTTGTGGTGGTAAATTCCTTCAGTTTTTGTTTGTCTGAGAAAGCCTTTATTTTTCCAATATATCTAAAGTATAACTTTGTTAGATATATTGTTATTGTTCAGTGATTTCTTTCTTTTAGTATTTTGAATACATCATTCCACTATCTTTTTTATTGTTGTTCAAGTACAGTTGTCTCCATCTTCACCCCACCTCAGGCCCCCACCCCACCCATCCCCACCTCCCACCCTCAAACCCACCACCCCCTTTGGTTTCATCCATGGGTCCTTTATACATGTTCCTTGACAACCCTTCCCCTTCTTTCCCCCATTATCCCCCTCCCCTCTGATCACTGTTAGTTATGAATTCTTTCTAAATAGATTATTCATCAGTCATTTGCATCTTATGCTATTTCTTTTTTATTTTCAGTTTATACCTTTTTAATACTGTGATGTAACTTGGTTTTGTTTTATCTCATTTATACTTAATAAGAACAACTTTTGAAACTCTTATATTTGCTGGTGGTGTAGATATGTTTTCTTTGACATTATTCATTTCTTTTTTTTTATACCTTAATCTTCCCTTCTTTTTCTTCCTATATTTTGAGGGCTGGTGTCTTTCAGTTTTGTCTATTATTTATGTAACTTTTGACTTGAAAATGAAGAGTTAGTATGAGTTTCTCTGAAGTTGTATGAAATTTCTTGTCCAGAACTTGGTCTTTGCTGATATGTTGGAGACATTTTAAACTGTCCTGTGTTGAGATTTAGTTAACTTATGTATTTTTGTCTTCACACTGAATAATTTCTGAAATTAAGCATTAGATACTGAAAATTACCATGTTTTTGGACCGTAAGACACACCTAGGTTTTAGAGGAAAATAGGAAAAAAAATTTGAAGCAAAAAATGTGGTAAAATATTTAATAACATAAATAACATAATATTTCACCAATGTAAATGTAAACAGAACTCAACAGCAGCATTAATAACCATTATTCCTCCCAAATTTGGGTGGGGGTGCATCTTATAGTCCAAAAAATACAGTATAAGTTCTAAAAGATTGTCATATTTCTTTTGCTGTCCTAAAAAGTTGTGATGTTAGTTGTAGTCTTCTTGCTACAGGAGTTTTGTTTATTTTGTGCCTTTACATTTTCCTCAGCTTCCTGCTCTTTAAATTGTTTGGGAACATTCTGTACATTATGAGGTTCACCCTCTTTCCACAGTACAAGTTCTCTAGGCTAAATGATTTGTATACTAACCACTTATACCTAAAATGCCAGCAGTAGTGTAAATGGCTGAGACTAGATGTGAGAGGCCAAGAGATGAACCGAAACATACCCATGGAGACACAGTAAGTGTGGGTCAAGAGCACCTTCTGGACTATGTCTGCAACTGTCAGATTATAAGTGAGGGAGCATAATCATTGTTGTTCTTTCAAGACTAATTTACTATTTCAACAAAAGCCAAATAAATTTAGAAAAAATAACTAATAATATAATGTCTCAGAAGAGTGTGGATTAAAAGCTCCTGGATTTAGTACCTTGACTGAAATAATTTATTTGGTAAAATAATGTTAGAGTAAACTATATCAGACTTTAGAATCCATTCAAACACTTGCAGTATTCATAAGAGTGCTAGATGAGCCCTGGCTGGTGTGGTTCAGTGGATTGAGTGCCAGCCTGAGAACCAAAGGATCACTGGTTTGATTCCCAGTCAGGACACATGTCTGGGTTGCTGGCCACATCCCTAGTAGGGGATGCATGAGAGGCAACCACACGTTGATGTTTCTTTCCCTCTCTTTCTCCTTCTTTTCCCCTCTGTCTAAAATAAATAAATAAAATCTTCTAAAAATCTTTTTTTAAAAAGTGTGGGATTAATAGAGAGGCTGGTAAATTGTTCTGAATTTTGGCATTTTTCATAGCAGCTACCATTCCTCATCTTCATAACTAGCAGACATGGGAATGATAAACTTCATTCCTGTTGTAGCCTTCTGGTAGCAGGGTAGGCAAAAGGACTTTATGCAACAAAACATATGCAAAGGGTTCAACATATTCAAATTGATTAATGTACAGTACCGCATTAGCAAAGCAAAGGATAAAAATAATATGATCTTATCAATATATTCAGAAAGAAATATTTGATAAGATATATCCATTTATTATTAAAACACTCATAAGTATAGAAGGAAAGTACCTCAACATAATAAAGGCCATATATGACAAACTTTCAGCTAATGTATTCAATGGTGAAAATGGAATGCTTTTTTTCTAAACTCAGGAACAAGATAAAGATGCCCACTCTTACCACACTTATTCAACACAGGTCTAGAAGTCCTAGCCAAAGCTATCAGGTGAGAGAAAGAAACAAAAGGCACCCAAAGTGGGAAGAAAGTAGAAGTGTCACTTTTAGCAGATAACATAATTCTACATATAGAAAACCCTAAATACTCTACATAAAACTATTAGAAACAGTAAACAAATACAGTAAAGTTGCAGGATAGAAAATCAATGTACAAAAATCCACTGCTTTCCTGTATACTAATAATGAATCTTCATAAAAAGAAATGAAAAAAAATCTTTTTGCAATTGCAACTAAAAGACTTAAATACCTATGAATAAACTAAACAAAAGATATAAAGCACCTATATACTGAAAAACTACAAAGCATTATTAAAGGAGATTAAAAAAAAACAACAACAAAATGGAAGAATATTCCAGGCTAATGTATTAAAAGAATCAACATAGTTAAAATAGCCATATTGCCCAGCAATATACAAATTTTATGCAATTGCCATCAAAATTCCAATGTCATTTTTAAGGAAATAGAATAAAAATCACCAGATTTGGATGGAATCACAAAAGACCCTGAATAGCCAAAACAATCCTGAGAAAAAGAAACAGAGTCAGAGGTATCACACTACCTGCCTTTAAATTATATTACAGTGCTATGATAGTCAAAACAGCATGACATTGGCAGAAGAACAGACACACAGACAAATAGAACAGAATTGAGAGCTCAGAAATATAACCACAAGTATATGGGCAAATAATTTTGACAAAGGAGTCAAAAACACACACTGGAGAAAAGAAAGCCTCTTCAATAAATGGTCCTAGGAGAATTAGAAAGCAACGTGCAAAAGAACAAAGCCGGATTATAACTTTTCCCCTTGAACAAAATCAATTCAAAATGGATCAAAGACCTAAATATAAAATCTGAAATAGTGACTATAAGAAAACATAGATACTATACTTACAAATATTGGTAGTGGACAAAATTTTATGAATTTTACCCCCAAACAAGAATATTATGACAAGATTAAATGAATGAGACTATATAAAACTAAAAAACTTCTGCATAACACAAAAAAATGACAACCAAAAAAAGGCAACCAACTGAATGGGAAATGTTGTTTATAAACAGCAGCTCCAACAAGGGGTTAACATCCAAAACATATTAAAAACTCACATAACTCAGTATCGAACAAACAAAAATCCCATTCAAAATGGGCAGAGGACATGAACAAACACCTCTCCAAAGAAGACATACAACTAGCCAACAGATATATGAAAATATGTTCAACTTCAGTAGCTATTAGGGAAACGCAAATCAAAAGTACAATGACATACTGCCTCACAGCTATTAGAATGGCCATTTTCCCCAAGTCAGGTAATAATAAGCATTGGAGAGACTGTGGAGTAAAAGGAACCCTCATTCACTGCTGGTCGGAATGTAAATTGGTACAGCCACTATGAAAAATATTGTGGAGGTCCTCAAAAAAGTAAGAATAGGATTACTGTATGACCCAGAAATCCATCTTTTGGATATCTACCAAAAAACTTGGAAACATCTATTTGCAAGGATATATGCACCCCTATGTTCATTGTAGCATTATTCACAGTGTCCAAAACATGGAGACAAAAAAAAATGTATCCTTCGCTAGAAGTGTGGATAAAGAAGATGTGGTACATCTATACAATGGAATACTACTCGGCCATAAGAAAAGATGAAATGTTGCCATTTATGACAAAATGGATGGATCTAGAGAATATTATGCTAAGCAAGTCAGTCAGTCAGAAAATGCTCAAAACCATATGATTTCACTCATGTTTAGGATACAGAACTGAAACTCATGGACACAGATAACAGCATGGCAGTTACCAGAGGGAAGGGAGAGGGCGGGTAGTAAAGGGTAAACAGGGTCAATTACATGGTGATGGAAGATGATTTGCCATTGGGTGCGGGGCACACAATGTGATAATACAGATCATGTATCATAGAAATGTACATCTGAAACCTATATGATGGCAGGAGCAAATGATACCATAATAAGTTTAATATACATAAATGAATAATAACTACAAAACTTGTAGCTTTGTGTTTTGATATGACTGGTGGATCATTAAGGACAAACACAAGTGGCCATTATGTCATTTTCCTCATACTGAAATGATTTGCCAGGTAGCATCTGTTGAAAGAATTCAAAGAAATCAAACATATTTTATGCTTTCTCTTTTCATTTGATGTAGGCACCCAAGGAAATTTCTGCAGGGTCACAGGCTGATGGTAGGAATCATGGAACAGAGACTTGAATAACCATATAAGAGAAACATTATAATCTTTACAAAAATAGTTTGAAAAGTCACTAACAAAATGTAAAATTACACCATTCAAAACTGATGGTGGAAAAGGTTATTTTCCTTGTTCTTGATCTCGGTGGCAAAGCTTTTAATTTTTCACCATTGAGTGTGATGTTAGCTGTGGGTTTATCATAAATGCTGTTCACCATGCTAAGGAATAAAGTACCCATGGACAAAGCCAAAGGAGGGTAGGGGAGTATGGTGGGGAGAAAATGGAAACAACTGTACTTGAACAACAATAACAACAATAAACAACAAAAAAGAACAAGGAAAAGATGTTCACTTTTATTCTGCTATTCAACATTATACTGAAAGTCCTTGCCAAATGAATTAGAAAAAGAAAAAGAAAAATTGGAAAAGAAGACATCTAAGTATTTTCAGATGTCATGATTCTGTATATAAGAAACCACCAAAATCCACAAGAATACTATAAGAGTAAATGAATAAATTCAATGAAATTTCAGGGTACAAAATCAACATACAAAAATCAGTTATATTTCTATAACATCAATGAATAATCTGAAAAAGAAAATTAAGAAAATGATTCCATTTATAATAGTAGAAAAAAATTACAGGAATCCAAGCAGTATATTGCCAGCATAAATATAGGTATATGGACCAATGGAATAGAATTGAGAGTCTACAAATCAACCCTAACATCTATGGGCAATTGATTTTTGACAATAATTCCAAGACAATTCAATGTGGAAAGAATAGTCTCTTCAACAAAACCTATTAGACAACTGGATAACTACACATAGGAAAAAGAAGTTGAGCCCCCCTACCTCATTCGATACAAAGACTAACTCATAAAGGAACAATGATCTACTATAAAAGTTAACTATAAAAGTATTGGAAAATATAGGGGTAAGCCATCATGATTTTGTATTTGGCAATGGATTTTTATATTTGACATTGATAGCACAAACAACAAAAGAAAAAATGGATAACTTGTATTTCATCAAAATTAAAAACTTTTGTGCATCAGAACACATTACTAAGAATATAAACAAAAGTAACCTACAGAATTGTGGAAATATTTGCAAATAATATATCTGACCAGGTTTAGTATGTGGAATAGATAAAGAACTCTTACAACTCAGCATAAAGAAGACAACTGAATTGTAAGTTGGTAAAGGACTTGAATAACCATTTCTACAAACAAGATATAAAAATGTCCAAGAAGCACACAGAAAGATGCTCATCATTGATCATTAAGAAAATGCAAATCAATATTATAATGAGATACTACCTCACACACACTAGAATGGCTACAGTGGGGAGAAACAGAAATTAGCAAGCAAGGTTATGGAGAAATAGGACTTCATACCTTGATGGTGGCATTGTAAAGTGATAAACGTTCTTTGAAAGACAGTTTAGCTATTCTCAAAAAGTTAAATGGAATTGTCATATGACCCAGTAATTCTACTTCCTAGATATATACCCAAGAAAAATGAAAACATATGTTCACACAGAAAGTTGCACATGAATGTTTATAGCAACATTATTCATTATAGCCCAAAGGTGGAAACAACCCAAATATCCATCAATGAGAGAGTGGTTAAACAAATGGTGGTATATACATGCAATGAAATATTATTCAGCCTTCAGAAAAAAATGAGGTACTGATACATGTTAAAACTTGGATGAACCTCAGAAACTTTATGCTAAGTGAAATAAGCCAGATGCAAAATGTCACATATTGTATGATTTTTTATATGAAATATTCAGAATAGCAAAATCCATACAGGCAGAAAACAGCTTCATGGTTGCAAGGAAATGAGGTATGAAAGAATGGAGCGTGATTACTTATTGGGTACCACGTGGTCTTCTGGCATAACGAAGTTTGATACTAAAAAGAGATAGCAATTGCACAACATTGTGATTATTACTAACTTGTTCACTTTAAAATAGTTAATTGTATGTTATATGAATTTCACTTTAATTTTTTTAAAGGAACCACAGATGGGATAGTACCCAGTTTCTTCTACTGTCATCAGCTTTGAAATTCATAATATGAAGATGTAAAAAATAAATATATAAAATTATATTATTTATTTTATTTTCTCTATTTCTGTTTTTATTTTGTTGGATATTGAGAAGGAGATGTTGTTGTCTAATTTTGTTCTACCACCTCTGTATGAACGTCCTTAATAATCTTTCTGAGCCCTGGCTGGTGTAGCTCAGTGGATTGAGTGCAGGCTGCAAACCAAAGTATCGCAGGTTCGATTCCCAGTCAGGGCACATGCCTGGGTTGCAGGCCACAGCCCCCAGCAACCGCACATTGATGTTTCTCTCTCTCTCTCTTTCTCCCTCCCTTCCCTCTCTAAAAATAAATAAATAAAATCTTAAAAAATAATCTTTCTGAATAACAGTTTGGCAATATGTAGCAAGAGCACATTCTTTGAACAGTAACTTTACATCTGGAAATATATCATAAGCATATGCTATATAACAAGGGTATAGATAGTCTTTACAGTATCATTTAAAGTAGAAACATATTAGAAAAAATTCAAACACCCAGTGAGTGAAGAAATGATTTTGGATATATGTGAATGGAGATTATACATAATCTCTCCATCTCCCTCGCCCTCTTTCTTTCTCTCTCATTAAAATAATTCTTATGAATAGGCTGTAGTAAAATGAAGAAATACACATATAAGAAAAAAATCAGGACTTATAGTTAATATTCAATATGACTGTAACTACACAGCATATTAATAATAGGGTGGAAATATACAGAAATTTTTAATAGTGTGAAGTAGTGCTGTGGTAAATTTTAAATTATTCTTAAACTTTTCTCTATTGTCTAAGTTTCCTGCTATAAACCTATTGGCTCATATTGCTTTTCAGATTGATATGTCAAGCCTACAGTGAAAATAAAGTACAACTGAACTTTATTTTGAAATAAAATAAAATTTTGCCAAATTAGAATTCATTTTAGTTCTATGAGTCACATTCTTTGACTTTTTAAGGTGTAATAAATAGTGGTGTTAATTTTTAATTTAAGGAATAATCATGGTAAAAATATGCTCTTTGTGCTAGTTGAAATCCAACTTATATATGTAATTATTATTAATATAATTCATAAATATATGCCACCTTGCTTACAAATGAACATTTAAAAAGCTGTCTTCCTATTGTTTGATATTTAACTCATTGCTACATTGTAATTACAAATTTTCTATGCATTATATTTTACTGAAGATGCAAACTTTAGAAATCATTGGTGTTTTGAAAACTCAAAGCTGAAGTGATATGTGCTCAGGTGCTAATTTATTTACATCAATTAATTTCAGGCCTCTGATGTAAACCAATTAGTATTCAACACTTAATGGAGTCATTATCTGTCAGATTAGCTTCTAGGAATGCTTGTCACCACTACAGGACCAAGCACCAAAACTTTGCTGATATAAGTAGCAGAATTAATGGGGTGAACTGCATAGATAATGACTTAATGTGGATCATACAGTATAGAAAGAGTCTGATCAGCTGTCTCCAAGAAATAAAGATATCAGAGACAGCTACCTTATTCCTCAAAACAAGTTTAAACAATGGTATTCAAAACATCAAAGGTGTTGGTAGTCATTGCAAAATTGTGTCATAATAAGTCATGTCCAGCCTTCTTGTCTGGTGGTTAATGACATAGTATGCAAATAGCAATGAGTTATTTTCTATTAGAATTTCCAGTGACTATTTTAGATGGAATGAAAAGCCAAGAAGGACAGGGTAGGTAACCTTGTCCTACCTTGTATCAATCAGAGGAAACAGCAAGTCATGCTCACAATAAAGTATAATGCTGGCAGCTTCCAGATTTCTCACTAGTGGTGAGAGAAGTAATCTAAGAGGTAAACTGGTGTTTAAAAAATGCATTATGTATTCTCAAAGCACAAGGTGGGTAGGATTGAGAGTGGGAAGTGGGGGAGTAAGTGGTAGAAGGAGAATGGAGACAACTGTACTTGATCAACAAAGAAAAAAAGAAAAAATGCATAATGGCTTAGAAGAAACTTACTAAAGGTTAAATATTCATCAGCAGGAGATGTAGGAAGATCCCTTTTATAAATGCACAACAAAACACCATGACAAACTTGTCAATGATCAGTAAACGCTATAAAGTTTTGCTCAAGGTGCTAGAGCAATCAAATTAATATACAATTTGATCTTATAGTAAATGTATGCTCTTGTCAGAATACATTGGAAAGTTTTCCTTCAAATTTGGGCTATTTTCTTTTGATATTATCAAAATTCTACTTTAGCAGTATCAGGCACAATGAGGAGTCCACTATGAGCTTGATTTGAAAGTCTAGAAATCAGCTATAAGGACCATCATGGAGACATGTGACTTAATAATTTAGAAGCCTTATCATTAAATTGGTAATGTCTTTGTAGGTAGA
This sequence comes from Phyllostomus hastatus, assembly GCF_019186645.2. Taxonomy (NCBI): domain Eukaryota; kingdom Metazoa; phylum Chordata; class Mammalia; order Chiroptera; family Phyllostomidae; genus Phyllostomus; species Phyllostomus hastatus. The sequence continues at coordinate 7,731,633 of NW_025333909.1, read as the reverse complement.
AGTGAGCATGCCAGGCATTTTTGCTTTCAATTGCCCTATTATAGGCCATGAAGAAGTTTACGTTTAAGACATTTTATTAAAATCAGGATGTATAGTTGGTTATTATTGATTAACTACCTTTGGCCATAACACTTAGGAAATTAACAGCTATTGACATTGTTGAACTTAGTTTATATTAAGTAATGCAATCCAGAGCACAGGGTATTATTTTTAGAATACATCTGCAGAGATTTTTGAAGTCTAGAATTACCTAGTATGTTTGTTTATAATAGAGTTTCCTGGCCCAAACCCACACTTTACAACATCAGAATCTCTGGGGTTGGGCCCAAAAATCTCCAAATTAAACAGGTATAGCAGATAATTGTGACATAAAGTATAATTTGAAAGCTAGTATATGCTGATGAATTCCAAATTCACATTGGTAGTAGGACATCTATCTGGTAATGTATTCCCACCCTTAAGGCAAATAAAACTTGAAATAAAGGGCTGAATCACTCTTGTAAGATTTAACCAGTTGTTTTATTATACAAACCAAGAATTAATAATCACTTGGGTTAATTAATTGCATAAATTTATTGGCAGAAATATTGAGGCAAAAACCTGACTGATTTGGTTCTCAGTTTAAAGTTCTTTCCATAACAATGATGAAAAGTAAATGGGGATGAAGTTTGAAGATATTAAGTGTTCAAGTAAGGCAAAATAGTCGCTGAACAACAGAATGTTATCTTTACAAATTTTATTCAAAAGCTTTTTTTCAAAATGTGCATTGTAAATAAGGTGTATATACTCTGAGATTTCCACATTTATCTTGGCATAGCTTAGGGGGCCATACTGTAAATTAAAATAACCTTGAAGTCTTAAATTTCAGTATGTTTGATGAAATTCACAACTAAAAATGCTTTAAGTGACTTATTTTAAGCACATTTTGACATTTTTATACTGTGACAGTTTATGTATGGTGTTTTTATTAAGGAACTTGTGAAAAAAATGACACCAACTAGTCATACAGACATTTTAATATTAACCAAACACTCTTATGCATTCTTTTCATAATTATGTGCTGCAAAGACAATGACTTACTAGTAAAGTATGGTAATCTGGTTGTCTGTTTTATGCTCTATACCCTTGAAAATACCACCTTGCAAAATTTAATTAGATTGAAATAGAACAGATCTTACCAATGAGACACCAAGTTGGGCTTCTTGTCCAAAGGTAGCTAAAACTGGATGCCTCCCTAAAAAATCATACCTCACCCCACCAGAATGAATCTAACTGTGAAACCCTATACAAAGGTAGAAAATGTATTTCTGACCTCAGGTGGTAGTCAACATATAAACTAAAGCATAAGAATTGATAGTCCCTGTATTTTTACCTTAGGTAGCATGATAACCTATTCTAATTCATATATATCTTACCCCTTTTAAAAAGTCTTGCTAAGATTCAATAATACCCTATAGCAACCATTTCCACAGGTTACAGAAAATGTTCCCAGCACCACAGAGGATAGAACATTTTTGTTCTTCTTGGGAGAATAAAAAATTAAATATAAAAACAGGTTTTAAATATTTTAAGTGCAACAGAAACAATTAACAAGGAAAATATGAGCTATTTCCTTGATCACTTAGAAAAGAATGCTATCTGGTTTATATTCACAAAATATTAACCCTTAGAATTTTTATAATTAAAATTATATATTTATGCATATATTTGTATGTATATGTGATTATGTGTGTGTATATATATATATATGTAATGGTATATATGTATATTGGATAAACAAAATATGTATACATCCAATGCACTATTATTCAGATATAAAAGGGAATAAAGTTCTGACAATCCAACAATATGAATGAACCTTGAATAGATGAATAACTCTTTATTCATATTGCATATTCTTTCTAAGAATAAAAAGATGAACATTGAATGATCCCACTTACATGTATTATCTATAATACACAGGTTCATAAGGGCAGAATGTAGGTTAGCAGTTACCAAAGTCAACAAGAAAGGAAAAATAAGGATTTATTGTTAAATGATGCAGAGTGTCTGTTTGGAGTGATAAAAAAAAGTTTTGGATATATATAGTGGTAATAGTTGTACAGTATTGTGAATATAATCAGTGCCACAGAATTGTATACTTTAAAATATTTAAAATATCAAATTTTAAGTTATATATATTCTTTTAAAAAGATTTTATTTATTTATTTTTAGAGAGAAGAGAAGGGAAGGAGAAAGAGAGGGAGAGAAACATCCATGTGTGGTTGCCTCTCACATGGCCACCACTGGGGACCTGGCCTACAACCCAGGCATGTGCCCTGACTAGGAATTGAACCGGCAACCATTTGGTTTGCAGGCCGGCACTCAATCCATTGAGCCACACCAGCCAGGGCATAAGTTATATATATTCTACTACAAATTTTTAAATTGGCACTATACCCAATTGTTATCATTAGTCTTAAGAAATTTGTAAAAATCTTATTTGTAGCATCAATCATATGACTGAATATGTGTTAAAATTTCTACATATTGAAATTCTGCTAAATGAAAACATTTGCATTTGGCTTTATAAATGAAATGAGATGAATATTATATTGTAAACATATTTATAATTAGGCTACGTAAAATTGCTCTTAACATACAGCAAACATTTTAATAATATTCCACTGTAAAGGAAATAATATAATTCTACCATTAGTGTGATATAATCTTTTACAAAATTAAAATAATAAAATTGAAAATATAAGATGCAAAATAATAATGACCAGAAATCAAAATAAATGCGAATTTTTGCTACACTAAGTTTTGGAGACAGGAGAATAGCTCTAAGCACATCAATAATAATAAGTAGAGAAACATGATACCCTAACTCCCAGGGTATCTGACGGTCAGTACACATTCAAAGTATATTCAACCTTCCTGTATAGATGTGTGTGTGTGTGTGTGTGTGTGTGTGTGTGTATACACACACACATATCAATAGTCTTGTACAATGAGAATTAAGTTTTCAAAATAATACTCCTAAGGGCTTGTAAATCTTTAATTACAAATAAACATTTAATTATATTCATTACACTACTCAATAAATTTAGAAAAGAGACTAACTCGTAGGTTTAGGAAAGATTTTCAATAACAGGAATTGAGATAATTTGGGTTTTCTGTTAACCCAAATTAACCCAAATATAACCTAGTTGTGACAGAGCTCTGTTACAACTCTGTTGCCTAAAAAACTAACCTCAAATACATATTTTACATCTTTTCTTCTCTCACTTGTCTCATTCATTGCATCAGTCAATTAGTCCCATAAATACTTTCTCCAGATTTTCTTTTTTTTCTATTATAATTTTTTAAAATATAGTTTATTGACTATGCTATTACAGTTGTCCCATTTCCCCCCTTCACTCCCCTCCACCCTGCATACCTCTCACACCCACATTCCCTTCTTTAGTTCATGTCCATGTGTCATACTTATAAGTTCTTTAGCTTCTACATTTCCCATACTATTCTTGCTTTCCCCCTATTTTCTACCTACCATCTATGCTACCTATTTCCTGTATCTTTTCCCCCTTCTCCTCCTCCCACTCCCCTGTTGCTAACCCTCCATGTGATCTCCACTTCTGTGGTTCTGTTCCTGCTCTAGTTGTTTGCTTAGTTTGTTTTTGTTTCAGGTTCTGTTGATAGTTGTGTTTGTCATTTTACTGTTCATAGTTTTGATCATCTTCTTTTTCTTAGATAAGTCCCTTTAACATTTCATATAATAAGGGCTTGGTGATGATGAACTCCTTTAACTTGGCCTTATCTGAGAAGCACTTGATCTGCCCTTCGATTCTAAATGAAAGCTTTGCTGGATAGAGTCATCTTGGATATAGGAAGTCCCAGATTTTCTTTTTTGAAAAGATTTTATTTATTTACTTTTAGAGAGGGGAATGGAGGGAAAAGGAAAGGGAGAGAAATATCAATGTGTGACAGATGCATCTATTGGTTGCTTTTCACAAGCCTCTAACTGGGGACCTGGCCCACAACCCAGGTATGTGCCGTGACTGAAAATCGAACTGGCAACCTTTTGGTTTGCAGGCCAGCACTCAATCCCCTGAACCACACCAACCAGGGCTAGATTTTCTTATATTGACCTGTTGCTTTCCATTTCCACTGCCATTACCTTTAGTTTAAGTCCTCATTGTCCCTTCCCTAGACGATCACAATATCTCCCTTTTCCTTTCCTTACAATCTATTAGTCCCACTGGAATGAGATTTATCTTCATAAATATAAGTCCAAACATGTTGCTCTGATTGTCAAAAATCTGCAGTGCTCAACTCTCTACTATTGTATTCAAATGTAGACACTCTTCCATTTGGACACTGTCAATGTCTGTAGTGGTATGTCTATATTCATATCTTGCACCGCCAATTCATGTTTTTTTTGTGTGTTGTTCAAGTACAGTTTTCTGCCTTTTCCCCCATCCCTCCTCACCATCCCACCCCTTCCCAACTCCCTCCCCTGTTTGAACCCACCCTTGTTATTGTCCATGTGTCCTCTATAATGGCTCCTGTAAACCTTCACCCTTTTCCTCCATTATCCCCTCCCCTCTCCCCTCTGGTCACTGTCAGTCTACTCTCAATTTCAATGTCCTTGGTTATATTTTGCTTATTTGTTCATTTTGGTAATTATGTTCCTGTTAAAGGTGATATCACATGGTATTTGTCTTTTACCGCCTGACTTATTTCACTCAGCATAATGCTTTCCAGCTCCATCCATGCTGTTGCAAAGGGTAGGAGCTCCTTCTTTCTTTCTGCTGTGTAGAATTCCATTGTGTAAATGGACCACAGTTTTTTGATCCAGTCATTGACTGATGGGCACTTAGGTTGCTTCCAGCACTTGGCTATTGTAAATTGTGCTGCTATAAACATTGGAGTGCACAGGTTCTTTTGAATTGGTATTTCAGGGTTCTTTGGATATAATCCTAGCAGTGGAATTGCTGGGTCAAAAGGCAGTTCCATTTTGAATTTTCTGAGGAAATCCCATACTGTTTTCCACAGTGGCTACACCAGTCTGCACTTCCACCAACAGTGCACTAGGGTTCCCTTTTCTCCACAGCCTCTCCAGCACTTGTTGTTTGTTGCTTTGTTTATGATGGCCATTCTGTCTGGTGTGAAGTGGTATCTCATTGTGGTTTTAATTTGCACCCCTGATGGCTAGTGATGCTGAGCATCTTTTTGGATGTGTCTGGGCCCACTGTATGTCCTCCTTGGAGAGTGTCGGCTCAAGTCTTTTGCCCATTTCTAAATTGGGTTGTTTGTCTTCCTGGAGTGGAGTCATAAGAGTTGTTTATATACTTTGGAGATGAAACCCTTGTCTGAGGTATCATTGGCAAATATGTTTTCCCATATGGTTGATTCTCTTTTCATTTTAATGCTGTTTTCTTTAGCTGTGCAGAAGCTTTTTATTTTGATGAGACCCCCTTTGTTTATTCTTTCCTTTATGTCCCTTTCTCTAGGGGACATTTCAGTGAAAATATTGCTCCTTGGAATATCTGAGATTTTCCTGCCTATGTTCTCCTTTAGGACTTTAATGGTATCACATTTTATATTTAAATCTTTTATCCATCTTGAATTTATTTTTGTATATGGTGTAACTTGGTGCTCACATTTCATTTTTTTGCACATAGCTGTCCAGTTCTCCCAAAACCATTTGTTGAAGAGGCTATTTTTGCTCCATTTTATGTTAGTGCCCCCTTTGTCGAATATCAATTGACCATAAAAATTTGGGTTTATTTCTGGGCTCTCCATTCTGTTCCATTGGTCCATGTGTCTGTTCTTATGGCAGTACCAGGCTGTTTTGATTACAGTCGCCTCATAATACAGTTTTATATAAGGTATTGTGATCCTTCCTACTTTGCTCTTCTTTCTCAAAATTGCTGCAGCTATTTGGGGTCATTTATGGTTTCATATAAATTTTTGAAGTGCTTATTCTATATCTGTGAAGTATGCCATTGGTACTTTAATATTGATTGCATTGAATCTATAAATTTCATTGGGTAGTATGGCCATTTTGATTATGTTAATTCTTCTGATCCATGAACATGGTAGATGTTTCCACTTATTTGTGCCTTCCTAATTTCTTTCCTCAGTGTTGTGTAGTTTTCTGAGTACAGGTCTTGTACCTCCTTTGTTAGGTTTATTCCTAGGTATTTTATTTTTCTTGTTGCTATATCAAATGGGATTTTTTTCCTAATTTCTACTTCTGATATTTCAATTTTGGTATACAAAAATGCCTTTGATTTCTGAATGTTGACTTTGTATCCTGCTGTTTTTCCAAATTCACTTTTTAGGTCAAGCAATTTTTTGGTGAAGTCTATAGGATTTTCTGTACACTGCCATGTCATCTGCAAACAATGACAGTTTTGTTTTCTCTTTTCCAATTTGGATGTCTTTTATTTCATTTTCCTTTCTGATTGCTGTGACTAGGACTTCCAATCCTATGTTGAATAAAGTGGTGAAAGTGGACAACCTTGTCTAATTCTTGATCTTAGTGAGAAAGTTTTTAGTTTTAGCCTATTGAGTATGATGTTGGCTGTAGGTCTTGCATATATGGCCTTTATTATGTTGAGGAATGTTCCCTCTATGCCCACTTTGCTGAGTGTTTTTTAGCATAAACAGGAGCTGTGCCTTATCAAATGCTTTTTCCACATCTATTGATATGATCATGTGATTTTTGTCTTTGCTTTTGTTTATATGATGTATTACATTTATTGATTTCTGAATATTATACTATCCTTGGGTCCCTGGGATGAATCCCACTTGGTCATGACATATAATATTTTTAGTGTTTTGCTGGATGCAGTTTGCCAATATTTTGTTGAGGATTTTAGCATCTATGTCATCAGAAATATTGGCCTGAAGTTTTCTTTCTTTGTTGTGTCTTTATCTGGTTTTGGGATTAGAGTGATGCTGGCCTCATAAAAAGAGTTTGGGTGTTGATGTCCTATTCCCCAGTACAATGGTATTTGAAAATGAGACCTTTGGATAGTAATTTGGTTTCTATGAGGTCATTAAGATGGGACTCTCCTGATGGGATTAGTGGTCTCATAACAACAAACACGAAAGAAGTTTTCTATTCTACCTATCTATCTATCTATCTAACTATCTATCTATCATCTATCTATCATCTCTCCCCACCACTACCAAGTGAGGACACAGTGAGAAGTAGACCTTTCCTCACTTACAATTAAATCAGCCAACATTTGATCTTGGACTTTCCAGCCTCCAAAACTATGATAAAATAAATTTCTGTTATTTAAGCCACCCCATATATTGCATTTTTATAAGCCTCATTGTTGCCACTCCCTCCACAGACACAGGGAGAAGATTGTTTCCTCCTTGGTTTCAGAAAGTGGGGTCACCTGTCTGGTTTCAGTGGGCCAGGAAGACATAACCCCATGCCCCAGGAGTGGGGCCTTCTTGGTAGATAGCCACTTGGGTGAGGTCCATGCAGAGGGCAGAAGGAATGTAGTCTCCCTACAGAAACATGGAGGTGACACTATTTTCCCAATGGGCATGGAGGGCAGAGCATCAAATCAAAGATTACTCTTGGACCTTAAGATCTAATGAAATTTGCCTGGCTAGGTTTTCAACTTTCTTAGGACCCATCATCCCTTTCTTCATTTCAAATGTTCCCTTTGGGTATGGAAATGTCTAACCTATGTCTTAACTTGTCAGGTTTAACAGTCATAGCTAAAAAGGAATTTTACCTCAGGATGAATCATGCCTCTAACTTTCACACATATCTGGTTTAGATAATACTTCAATGAAACTTTGGGCTCCAGACTTTCGAGTTGATGCTGGAATAAGTTAATACTGATGAGATAGAATTAATGTTTTTTTTTACATGTGAAAAGCATGTAAATTTGGGGGGGGCAGGAGTGGAATGTTATGGACTGAAAGTTTGTGTCCCTGCAAAATTCATTTGTTAAAACCCTGTCCCCAATGTGATGATATCTGGAGATGGGGTTTTTGGAGGTAATTAGGATTAAATAATATTATTTGGAAACTAATGTAATTTGACTGTGTGTGTACGTGTGTGTATTTCAAATTGTAAGATAAAGTTTGTTGAGAAAGTTACGGAAATAGTAGAAGTGAGCCAGCTTGGTTATGTAGGCTCAGAAAACAAGTTACAGAGGCAGAAGCAAAAGAAGGGCCCTTGTAGCTTAAGAGAGAGAATGGCAAAAGTAACGTGCCTGGGGTGGGGAAGAAAAGGTGGAAGGGAAAGCACAGGCATGCTCCCTTGAGTGACTGTCTTTTTATACCTTTGTGTCCTTTTTCCAGCATAGAAGTTGGGATTCTCAATAATAAAGCCCCAAATATTTCTAATCCTGATTGATGGCTTCTAAGGAAAAGCTGTTTCTCATGGGTGTATTTATACACACACAGGCTGGCATCATGGATGTGCAACCTGTGGAATTGCATAGGGCCTCAAGCACAGAAGAGCCCTATGGTTGATTTAAAACTCATCCGCCAGTGTCCTGGAATTCTTAATTTAATGTTAGAATGGTATTTTCTAACTAAAGTCTACTAACAATGGAGCATGTTTGTGAGTAGTGGAAATATGCACAACAATATGCACATTTACTATTTATTGCCACCCCTTTTGTATATAGCCTTTGTGATGCATCAAAAGTACAGAATGCTGGTGGTCCCACAATATGTGGGAGGTCAGGAAGACTCAAAGCAAGTACAAGTTAATTGAATTATGTCACTATGAATAAGTAAGCCTAACTCTAAGATAATCCTCAATAAAATGGTATGGAGAATGAAGCCAGTTTTTCTTAACCAGATTCAAAAGCTAAATATTATTATTATTATCATCATCATCATCATCATCAGTATAAGGTTACAGTATTTCCTCATGGTAGTAAATAACATTACATAGTTCTGCTATGCAGCACTACAAGAAAAAGATGAATGTGTGACCTAAGGAAAGCATCCTAACAAAAATAGTTTACCATTATACTATGCCCTGAACCTCTCATATATGAAGTTGATAGAAGTACTGTATTGTGTACTAGGCATAAAATACAAGAAGCCGATTTGTCTTTGTGAGTATGTATGTGTATATGTGTAGAAAATTGAAGATTAGTGATGCATAATTCATTTGGGTCCATCAGTTACTCTTTTTTAAATTATATATATATATATATTTATATTTAAGTATATTTTATTGATTATGCTATTGCAGTTGTCCCAATTATTTCTTCTCCTTATCTTCCTCTCCCTGTACCACCACACTCTACCCTCCAGTGTTTCCTCCCCCACTTAGTTCTTATCCATGGGTCATACATGTAAGTTCTTTGGCTTCTCCATTTCTTATACTATTGTTAACCTCCCCCTGTCTATTTTGTGCTGCTCTATTATGCTTCTTATTCTCTGTACCTTTTCCACACATTCTCCCCTCCCCCTCCACACTGATAACCCTCCATGTGATCTCCATTTCTGTGATTCTGTTCCTGTTCTAGTTGTTTGTTTAGTCTTTGTTTTTGTTTTTTAGGTTCAGTTGTTGATAGTTGTGAGTTTCTTATTGTTTTACTGTTTATAGTTTTTGATCTTCTATTTATTTTTTAAAGATTTTATTTATTTAGTTTTAAACAGAGGGGAAGGGAGGGAGAAAGAGAGGGAGAGAAACATCAACATGTGGTTACCTCTTGTGTGCCCCCTACTGGGACCTGGCCCACAACCCACACATGTGCCCCAACTGGGAATCAGAGCAGCGGCCCTTTGGTTCACAGGCTGTCACTCAATCTACTGAATCACGCCAGCTGGGGCTTGATCTTCTTTTTCTTAGATAAGTCCCTTTGATATTTCATATACTAAGGGCTTGGTGATGATGAACTCCTTTAACTTGACCTTATTTGGGAAGCACTTGGCCTGCCCTTCCATTCTAAATGATAGCTTTGCTGGATAGAGTCATCTTGGATGTAGGTCCTTGCCTTTAATGACTTCAAATATTTCTTTCCAGCCCCTTCTTGCCTGCAAGATTTCTTTTGAGAAATCAGCTGATGGTCCTGTGGGAACTCCTTTGCAGGTAACTCTCTCCTTTTCCCTTGCTGCTTTTAAGATTCTTTCCTTCTCTTTAATCTTGGGTAAGTATTTATAATGTGCTTTGCTGTGTGCTTCCTTGGGTCCAACTTCTTTGGGACTCCTTGGGCTTCCTGGACTTCCTGGAAGTCTCTTTCCTTTGCCAGATTGGGGAAGCTTCCCTTCATTATTTCCCTTCATTCCCTTATTTGTTCAAATAAGTTTTCAATACCTTGCCCTTCCTCTTCTCCTTCTGGCACTCCCATGATTCAGATGTTGGGGCACTTAAATTTGGCCTGGAGGTTCCTAAGCCTCTCCTCATTTTTTTCCATTCTTATTTCTTTGTTCTATTCGGTTGGATGCTTATTTTTTCCTTTTGCTCCAAATTGTTGATTTGAGTCCTGGTTTCCTTTCTTTCACTGTGGGTTCCCTGTACATTTTGCTTTATTACACATTGTGTAGCCTTCATTTCTTAATTACATGACTGAGCTCAATCAATTCTGTGAGCATCCTGATTAGCAGTGGTTTGAATTCTACATCAGAACAGTTGTCTATCTCATTGCTTAGTTCTTTTTCTGGAGGTTTGATCTATTCTTTCACTTGGGCCAGATTTCTTTGTTTAGACACACCTGTTACATAGTAAGGGGCAGAGCCTTAGGTATTTGCCAGTGTGGGGCAACCTATGTCTCTGCTCTGTGGTGCTGTCTGTGGGGGAGGTGTCAGAGAGGGAACAATGTTCGCTTACTTTGCTCTTACCACACTTTGCATCACTTGCCTGACTTCCCACAAATGGATTGTGCCCTTTCAGGTGCTAATTCCCACGTGGGTGGGTTTGTAGATGTTTTAGGACCCTGTGGGTCTCTCCAAAGAAATATCTTGTGAGGCTGGAAGTTTCTCCTACCCCTGCAACCCCCATAGATTTTTCACATCCAGCAGTTTTTAGTCTTTAGTCTCCCATGCTGAAATCCTAAGTTTCTCAGTCTGCCTTGCTCCCCAATTGTTTCTCCTGGCTGATCTTCAAGTGAGTGTGGAATTGCCTAGGTGGTCTGCTGCCTTGCCTTACTGTGCATCCTCTCAGTCCCAGGGTTCCCACCTCCGGCCCTCCTACCAGTCTGGATGAATGTTTCTTTAACTCCTTGGTTGTTGGACTTTCATGCAAATGATTTTCTAGCACTTCTGGTTGTTATTTATTTTTAAATTGGTTGTTATCCTTCTTTTGGTTGTGTGAGGAAGCGAAGCATTTCTGCCTATGCCTCCATCTTGGCCACCATCCCAATTCTGTCCTATCAGCTACTCTTTAAAATGAGAAAATTGCAAATTTTAAATATTTTTATTACTTTTTCACTGATATTTTTCCTAAGGGCTTTGTAGAACTGGAAAAAACACACATTTATTAATCAAATTTCTATTCATCTGGAAAATCATTTTACAGGGAGCAAAAGAGGTTTGGGAGGTGGGAGTTTGGGGAAAAAGGGAAAAAAATTCTGAAGTACAGCTGAGTTGTATGTGAGGGAGAGAGGTATAGCGGTAAATTGGTGTTGGTCAGGATATAATTGACAGCCAGAATAAAATCTGAGGAAAACTGAGGTGAGAAAATGTCATAGAAAGTGAAGTAGGTATTCATTGTTGCAATTTTAGCAAAGGCCTTTGGGAAAGGAAACCTGTAGGTGCCCTCTTAGTGTTCCTTCTAGGACTTACTGCTACCCAGATATAATTGCTGCACTAATTAAAGAACATTACAAAAACACGTGGAAACCATCATCAAATAAAAAGACAACTAACCAAATGGGAGAAGATATTTGCAACCAGCTCTGGCAAGAGGTTGATAGCCAATATATATGAACAGCCCATACAACTCCATTCTATGCTTCTGTACCCTTTGTTGAATATCAATTGACCATAAAGACTTGGATTTATTTCTGGGCTCTCTATTCTGTTCCATTGGTCCATGTGTCTGTTCTTATGCCAGTACCATACTGTTTTGATTATAGTGGCCTTGTAATATAGTTTTATGTCAGGTGTTGTGATCCCTTCTACTTTATTTCTTAGACAAATGGAGTCTCATCAAAATAAAAAGCTTCTGCACAGCTAAAGAAAACAGCATTAAAATGAAAAGAGAATCAACCATATGGGAAAACATATCTGCCAATGATACCTCAGACAAGGGTCTCATCTCCAAAGTATATAAACAACTCTTATGACTCCACTCCAAGAAAACAAACAACCCAATTAAAAAATGGGCAAAGGACTTGAGCAGACACTCTCCAAGGAGGACATACAGTGGGCCCAGACATATCCAAAAAGATGCTCAGCATCACTAGCCATCAGAGAGATACAAATTAAAACCACAATGAGATACCACTTCACACCACTCAGAATAGCCATCATAACAAAAGCAACAAACAACAAGTGTTGGAGAGGTTGTGGAGAAAAGGGAACCCTAGTGCATTATTGGTGGGATTGCAGACTGGTGCAGCCACTGTGGAAAACAGTATGGGATTTCCTCAGAAAATTCAAAATGGAACTGCCTTTTGACCTGGCAATTCCACTGCTAGGATTATACCCTAAGGATCCTGAAACACCAGTTCAGAAGAACCTGTGCACCCCAATGTTCATAGCAGCACAATTTACAATAGCCAAGTGCTGGAAGTAAATGAGTGGCTCAAAAAATTGTGGTACATTTACAGAATGGAATTCTACACAGTGTAAAGAAAGGAGCTCCTACCCTTCATGACAGCATGGATGGAACTGGAGAGCATTATGCTAAGTGAAATAAGCCAGTCAATGAAAGACAAATACCATATGATGTCACCTTTAACAGGAACCTAAACAATAAAACAAAAAGCAAAGAAAATACAACCATAGACATGGAAGTAAAAAACAAATGGACAGTGACTAGAGGGGAGGAGAGGGGATAATAGGGGGAGGTCCATCAAGGAACATGTATAAAGGACCCATGGGCAAAGCCAAAGGGGTAGGTTCAAGGGTGGGAGGTGGGGAAGGGTGGAGCAGGGTAGTGTGGTGGGGGGAAATGCAAACAACTGTACTCGAACAACAATAAGAAAAAAGTAGTTGAAAAGAAAGTGTCACTCCCAACTTGTCACTCAAGAAATTTTCCGTGGCTTTGCAACTCAGAGGGACCAGAAATGAATCTGTCAGGAAAGATAAAGTAGCTAAATGATCAAACATTAATTAAAAAAATAAAGTAATGTCTATATGTAAATTATGTCTCACCAGCTTTCCTTTCCTTATATGCAGAAAAACAGTGTGGTGGAAAGAGGAGTAATGGGTATAAGGACACAAATCTGAAACCAATATTAACATCACTCTTGCCCCCTGCAAAGAGATACAAATATAATATGACTTTCCAAAGCCGTCAGACCCTTTCCTTTAAATCTTTAAAATTCATAATGATAAACATATGCTTGTATTACTATGTAACATTTTAAAGTACTTCAGTTTTCTGTGTTTCTTTCAGAGAAATAACCAAATAGTTCTGGAAATCAAGAACTCCTTTTAATAGCAACATTATTGCAAAATCCTAAAAATTTTCATTTCACATGCTTCACTTTTAAATTTGCCTTGAAGGAATTGTTCCTTAATCTGGGACCCATCCTACTAATTTATAAGATAGGGCATTTTCCTGGTTCCTTTATAACTGAGCATCTCAATTACAAATGTGGACAAAGATTAGCATCAATGATTCTGAATTGTTTTCTTTAATGTATTGCTATAATGTGTCATTCTCATGCAATATTTTAAATGAGAAGTCTCATAATTACATTATGAGAAAAAATATGACTAAAAAGTTTTCAGTATAGCCCTGGCCAGGTGGCTCAGTTGGTTAGAGCATCATCCCATACACCAAAAGGTTGCCTGGTTTGAGTCCAAGTTAGGGCACATACTTAGGTCACATGTTCTAACTCTAGTTAAGGTGCATACAGGAGGCAACTGATAATTGTTTCTCTCTCACATCAATGTTTCTCTCTCTCTCCCCCACCTTCCTCTCCTTCTAAAAATCAATAAACATACCCTCAGGTGAGTATTAAAAAATGTTTTTGGTATAAAATAGGACATTGGAAAGAGGAATACTAAATGGTAGCTCCCTTTTAAGTATATTACCAGCCCACCTTATGTTTGAGACTGAAGTGCACCATAGGAAAATATTCAAAATATCATCTCATTGCTCTTCTAGACAGAGAATATGCAGTCACAATTAAGCCATGGATTTCTATTTTTTGAAATGTTGATCTACTGATTTGTGATCAGCTGTGATTCCCCCACACTGAGTGTAGCTGCAGGACAGATGAAATAACTGGGAAAATAACAGAGCAGCAAGAAGAGCAAAACAAATTGGCAAAATTATTTAATACTGAAGCCCACCCATACCAACCTCTTGACAATCCTTTCCATTTGAAATTATGAAATAAATACTAATCATAAACAATGAAATGCTTGAGATCAAATAATAAACATAGAAATAGAAAGTAGGAACAGGCACAGTTAACTAAATGTGTTCCTTTCCCCCCCTACATTTAGTACATGTTTATTAATCTTTATGTAGGTTTTTTAAATTTTTATTTATTTTTATTAAACTCATTGGGGTGACACTGGTTAATAAGATTATATAGGCTTCAAGTGTACATTTCTATGATAAAAGATTTGTACATTGTATTGTGTGCCCACCACCCAAAGTCACATCTTCTGTTACCATGTATTTGACCCTTTTACCGTTTACTATTGCCCACCCCCTTCATTCGGATAACCACCATACTGTTGTTCATGTCTATGAGTTTTTGTTCATTAGTCTTCTTTGTTCATTTGTTTTTCTCAGTTTTATATCCCACTCCTGAGGTAAATCATATTGTTCTTAACTTTCTCTGACTGTCTTTTCTTTTTCCTGGAGGCACTTCTATGAGACATCAACATATGACAATGACAAAAAATAGGTAAAAATAGAAACTGGCTTTACATTGAGTGTTCCTCTCAAACATGATGTGCTATTTTTTCATGAGACTGCCATTCCTAATCATTTCTTCTATTTTTCTTTCTTTAATTATTTTTTCATATAACACACAATCTACAATATCATTAAGGACAGGCAGGGAATGAAACTTAATGCTGAAAGCATACAGAGTTCCAGTGTGGGAGAAAGGCCTTTTGCAACTATTTTTGGAGAAGAAGGATTCAGAGATCTATGGACTATGGTTTTCCATTTTGAACACGCAGTCTAAATTTTTGGGGGGGATACCTATTTCCCCACTTCCTTTTTTCCCTTCTTTTTGTGTTACTTTTTTTTCCATTGTAATGATTTTAAAATACCAAGGGAGGGAAACAATGTTGCTCTCTCTGTTATTTATTTCTCCTTTTTCAATCAGATGGCTTGGATTTCAGAGGCATATGTAATGCATCCTTTTTCTTGATGCAGTTTTGAGTACGATGGTTGCAACTGCCAATCTCTCACCAGATCTTTTGCTCTGAGGAATAACTACATTCACTTAAATATTAAAAGGTGTCCTAAAGTCTTTCCATATGTCTGCTTTTCAATCATTTTGATATGGAAATATGATCTCCTAGTTTCAGAAGAGTGTCTCTTTGCAAATCAGCAAAAAGGAGCTGCCATGGTGATTTTGGCAGTGTCTCCATTAGTGGAACTGAAAGAAAAGAATGAAACGAAAACTTCATGTATTTTGATCAATTTTGCCCAAAAGAACTACACCTTCAAACAGTGATTATCCTTTAGTCTCACCTTTTCCAAGAAGCCTTTCCTAAGCACATTAGCCTTCATTGATCTCTGCTTCCTCCAAGTTCCTGTGTTGCCAGATGTTTATGTAAAGTAATTTTAGGACAACATAATTTGCCCAAGGTTGCATAGAAATTAAGTGACAGAGCAGGAATTTTAACTCAGAAATATGGCTTCATGGCCCGTCTGAACCCTTAGTTACCATTATATGCCTCTTTTCAATGACAGGCCCTCTGACATATGGGAAAACATCAATTAGGTAAACTTATTAGCTCTGGAAGAAAACAAAATAAGTGTCACTGTACATATTGGTTTGTTTTCCCTATATAAATTCCTTTAAGTCAAAGTATGCTATACCACAATGTTTCTGAAATGTCTTCAGGTTTCTTCTTGGGGGGATGGGTACAATGACTCTATTGGTGGTGCCTGACAAGGGAGGGCTCCCTAAGCCCCTCCCCTCTTCAGGGGGTCTGGGTTGGAAACTGGAGGTCAGGAGATTCTCAGTATGTTGGGGGAAAACACTTAGCCAAATTCATATAGCTAGTAAGTGTCAGTTAAAATTTGAACTCAGCCAGCCTGGCACTAGAACCATGCACTCAACTACTATTTTACATTGACAACATTTCTTAATAGCAGTGGGAAAAATAATAAAAGTTCATTTTTAAATCTTTTTATTTATTTATTTTTAATGTTTTTATTGTTGCTCAAGTACAGTTGTCTCCATTTCCCCCCACCATGCACCCCCGCCCCACCGATCCCCACATCCCACCCTTGATCCTATCCCTTTTGGCTTTGCCCATGTATCCTTTATACATGTTCCTTGGTAGCCTTTACCCTATTATCCCTCTTCCCCCTCCCTCTCTGGTAACTGTCAGCTTGTTCTTTATTTCAATGCCTCTGGTTCTATTTTGCTTGCTTGTTTGAAAAATTAGATATCAAATAATAAATATGTACAAACCCTTTTCCCTCCATAGCAGCACAAGGTTTATATACAAATATTCAGCTATTTCTTGATTGTGCTCTTTTCCCCAAAGTTAGAAACAAGCAAACTTTATTGAACTTTTTATTTGTTTCTTTAAAATTTTCAAACTTAATGGAAAAACAGTAAAAACTCACAAAGACTGGATTGTGCATGGTAAATTCCATCCATCCATTTGTTAAATAGTCACATCTTTGTATGGAGAAGAGGTTTACTATTTAGACATACCTGATCTGCCTATCTGCAACTGAGCTCTTGTCTGAAAATGGGCCATAAAGTATTTTGTGTAATGTGTAAAAGTGATGTAAGTTTAACCTGTTTTAAAAATCTATTCACCTTGGTTTTTCATAACAGAAAAATATGTCTATCTATCATATATGTAAGTAAATTTAATTCCTTCAGTTAAAGAATAGGAAAAGTTCCCTTGATCTCTTGTACTTAGGTAATGCCCAATTTCTGGTGACTGATTTTGAGAAGTGAAATTTCTTAATTCAAAGTGATTTTTTATACACACGCACAATTCACACATTCTATTTCACCATTTCCATTCTTTCTGGAGATACGTAAAGGGCAGTTGCAATCTCTTCCCCACATTGCCTCCAAGTTGCCTTTAGGTTCACATTTACTGGTGTTATAGTAGGTAGGTAGTTAGATATTAATGAAAGAGAAGGGAGCCAGACATCTGATTAAGCTAGATTACCTAAGCAGGAGCAGCTTCATGGACACCCCAGTGGACGGACAGCTACATTCTTTGCCAAATGGATGCTAGTCCTGAAATAAGCAGGAAAGTCCAGCTATCTAGTCTCCCCAGGACACAACTGGCCCCTTCCCATAGATTACCTGGAGGAACCATTAAGCAGTAAGGGGGAATTTTCTTTGGTGGGCACATGCACATTAGAAGCCAGAATGGCATGGGAGGAGGTTCTTCTACTGAGACATGCACAATACGAGCTATATGATGAAGGAGAACTTTGAGGCATGTGCAATAGGAACCAAAATGGTGACCATAAAGGGGAGGACTCTAGCCTGGGAATATCTGGGAATAGGATTAGATAGAATAAGGACATGAAATCCAGAAAGATCAGAGAAAGAGTTTGGAGAGGAGGAGGGTCCAGCACAAGCCTGTGAAGAATTAGGAAGATATTAGATAGTTTGAAAGAAAGCCTGATCTCACCCAAGTCCAAGGAAATATAATAAAAGCCTAACAAAAACATAAGATTCTTTTGTATAGCTGTCTCTGTAACAGCTGCACAGGTCTAGGTGAGGCACCAGATGTGGGCTGGATGGGAATGGAGACTGTGCTAGACTGTTATAGCTTCAGATGGCAGGCTGATGGCTTGGCAACTCTGGGTCTACGCCTTCCTCCTGGTGTGGTGAGGACAAGCACAAGCTTGCAGTCCCAGAGGGTGGGGGGCTTCTTTAACAGCAAAACGGAGCTAAGCCACCTGGTCATGGATGAGGCAGTGTAGCACCTTCTTCAGGGGCATCTGTGTTCTCCATGGCCTTCCACTAAATCTTGCCACTATTCCTTAAATCTTCCTATGTGTGAGTCCCTGAAAGGCTTTTCCTGTGACTTTGCAAGAACCCATTTCCAGACGAGTCCAGCAGACCAGCCTTGGTTTTTGTCCATGTCTGACAACACTAGTAACTATTTTAGAAGGGAAGAGATCAGATTAAGGTCAAGCAGTTATAATTATGATCACTCTGTCTGAGTCTACACACACTGTGGAGTGGATAATTGATACAACTATCAAGATAACTCAAGGCAAAAATTATTGCTTTAATTATCTGACTATTTCAAATGAGTGTGTTTTGAACTGAATGACTTACCTAATTGCTTCAATTTTCCACTTCACTTTGGGTGGGGTGCCCCCAAGTTGCTAGGGTGCTGAACTGATGAATATGCCTACTCAAATCTACTGTTTTCTCCCTTTCCTTTCCTGATTTTTCCACTAGCCTAACTTTTCAAAAATCAAGTCCTCAGTGAGAATTTTAGGTTGTGTCAGACTTAGAGATTTGGATTTGAATGTGACTTTGGTACCTTTCAGGGCCCTCTGGAAAATTCAATAGTCCCATAAGACTTTTCAAGCTCTGACATTCTGTGAATGTTTTTGTCTCATCAAACTAAACTAAGAGATATCTGGTCAGATGTAAAGTGTAGTGTCAGGCCACAGATATCCATACAGATGATATCCATGCTAATGATGTTGAACACTGACAGCCTGTGGTTGGATCCCCATCTACAGAGCTGCTGTACAAAAAACAATCTTCTCTTTGCTACATAGCCTTTCTGGCTATGCCTTGTTCTGAAAATTTGGCTGGGAAATTGCCATAATTTTCAAAAGAAAAATATACCTTGTGTTTGTGCATACACACATTTGAGTGTCTGCTGCTGGTTCTCCTGTAAAGCATTTCCTGATCACAGCAATGACTGTTAACAGGAAGGAAAGACTGGCTGCAAAAAATACCAAGAGGAAAGTGAAATGTGAAATAGTCTAGTGAAGATGTCTGGAAGTGTCCAATACTTATTAAATGATTGTCAAGATGATTTTCAAAGGGCTCTGTTTCACAGACCTTTTAATGAGTTGAATTCATTTTCCATGCCAGTTACTTGGAATTCAAGTTTCTACACTAACCTACTGTTAGCCTGTCATGTAAACACTATCAACTACTTATGTTTTTATAGAACCAAGCAGACTCAATAGCTGAGTTAGGTTTCACTTGCAAATAGAAGACTATTGATAGATTTTTCACTCTTGCTCTGGAAAAGTAGTCATCAAACAAACTCTGTCTCCTATGTTCACCTTGTCCAGATAATATGTTAACAAACTTCTTGATGAGCTATACCATTTGGGTAGAATTTTCCACACTGATTTGACAGCCATAGCTGTAGATATTGTCTTAGCCATCTTGGAATCATTTGAATGTGGAGGAAAAATTAATGGAACATCCCCAAACTTCATTCAAATGATTTATGATGCTATCTGTTTAAACAGAGTTGAATACATGATCACATTTTTCAAAGTTCTTTTTTTTTGTTTGTATTTTCTCTAGGTTTACATACATTGAAGTGCAGAATTTAAGTGCCAGATTTTTAGAAAAGCAAAAATACAGATTCTACTATTCTCTGCCCTATTCCAAACCATGAGACCCATAGTTTGAAATACTTCTTCTTATTACAAATCCATAACACTTAAGTAACAAATAGTCCCCTCTTATCTGTAATTTCACTTTTCATGGTTTTAGCTAGCCATGGTCAACCATGGCCTGAAAATATAGAGAGGGGAGGGAATTTCAGGGGAAAAGGGGATGGGTTTGCCAGAACAAGTATAAAGAACACATGGACAATAAGGGGAGGGGGGGGTGGAAATGGGAGGGAGGTGGAGTGGGTGGGGGGGTGGTCTGGGATGGGAGTAAAAGGCAGAAAACTGTACCTGAACAGCAATTAAAATTAAAAAAAGAAAAGAAAAAAATTAAAGAAAAGAATTCCACAAATAAACAATTCAGGTTTTGTTTATTTATTTATTTTTATGTTTATTGGTTATGCTGTTACAGTTGTCCCCATTCTTTTCCCTTTGCCCACCTCCACCTAGGTCCACCCCCACCTCAATCCGTCAATCACCATATCATTGTCTGTGTCCATGGGTCATGCATAAATGTTCTTTGGTTAACCCCTTCACCATCTTTCATCCAGCTCCCTGCCCCCATCCCCACTGGCAGCTGTCAGTCTCTTCCATGTGCTCATGTCTCTGTTTCTATTTTGTTCTTCAGTTTATTCTGTTCATTAGATTCCACATATGAGTGAGATCATATGGTATTTGTCTTTCTCTGACTGGCTTATTTCACTTAGCATAATGTTCTCCAGTTCCATCAGAGCTTTCTAACAGAGCTAGTTATCACTATCATTAATAACATAGAAATATAAGAAGTATGCTACTGGCTAACTCTGAGACTTATTTATCCATTAATTCATTAATGTATTCATTTATTCAGTAACTTTTATTAAAATCCTACCATTTGCCATGCTTTTAAAGAATAAAGTAATTATTATTAATAATAAAAACCCTAGTTATATACTCATTTGCATTCTAATAGTTGCATTAAGACATGCACAAGAAACTAAACCAAAATTTTAACTAATAATGTGATAGTAACCAAAAAAAGTATGGAGTAAGAATCATAGGTTATAAAATAAAAGAGAGAATTCTTTAGGAGATCAGAGAAGAGTTTGTTTTTGAGTAAGGTGGTCAGAAAATCTTTCTGTAATCACTGATTATTGATCTGGATTTATTCACATGGTAGAATTTGGATAGCTGTATTATCTATAATATAGTGAATATCCCACTGAGGAAGGTAAAAATTGCAAATGGATTCATAGAATCAGAATTCTGTAGTGGGATGGTATATAGGCAGGGATTTTTTGATTCCAAGTATTAGAAGCCCAGCTCAAGATAATTTGAGCCAAAAGAGTACTTTATATTAAGGGTCTTGGAGTATCTCATAGAAATCAAAGAGAGAACTGATTAAACCAGGTATATTAGGCCCCATTATCTAACTGTCCAGAAGCATTATAGCATAGTGATTTTAAAAGCATATTCTAGAACCAATTGCCTCTTTCACATCCTATCCTTTTTTTAATGTGCACCTTTGATCAAGTTTATTAACATCTCTGTTTTCACTTTCTTATCTATAAGAACAATGAAGAAGATAATAATAAATATTTATAAGATTGTTATAAAGAATAAATGAGTTGATGTACTATGTAAATGTATGCAATTTATGTAAAATATGTTTTGGATATTGCCTGGTACTTAATAAGTACTCAGTAAGTGTTGTTGTTCTGAATAAATGTGGACTAACCTTATGAGAACAGCTCTATAGAATAATTAATAAATGTTATCACAGAGCTTGTGTCCAAAAAATACTATTGACCTCAAATTTGAACTTTATATATCTTAAATCTAAAGGCATACTAATAATTTTTACCAGAAAATATTTCCAATGCTTTCCTCAGTATTGGAATATACAGTTCAAGGTAATAAAATTTCATTTCATAAAGAAATTATAATAAAGGCACTCTGTGGAGTATGTTCAATTTTGAAAAGTATTTGAGCCTCAAGGGAAAATATTTAAATTATGTTGAACTTTAATTGCAGGTTTGGCATGCAGGATTTTAATAATTGTCTGTGTTTATTCTTACAGCCCAAGTGGTCATGACTATGAATGCACACAGAAGAGATCATTGATTAAATAAAATTATACATCTAAAGCATTTAGCGTAGTTTCTGGCATGAAATAGATGCTCAATAAATTACAGCTATTATCATTAATATTGAAGTCTGTTGAAACCTCAGTAAGTAGGTTGTAATTCAGCTCTCTGACCACTGGGTCATCTCTTGAGAGTGATTGAAACTGAAGCTCTTTTAAAGGATTTCAGATCATCCATTACTATGTTGTGTTTTATGGCTGAATAAATCAGTGGCTATTACCTTTTGGGGAAGAAAGTGAAGAATGGAATGTTATGAGAAAGGTCACAGATGTGAATTTTATGAACAGTTTTATGAAAATACCATTAGATGGCAACATTTGTTCACAAAATTGTCCTGCTATTTAGTACCGTTACATACAGGTGGTAACTTTCAGTGTAAAATCATAAAAAAACAAAGACTTCCAGAGCTTCAAGAGCCTGTGAAAACATAAAACACAGTGTAAGGCATATATAAGTTACTCAATAACTGCTAACATACTTGTCCCTTTCCTTTGAGATTACATAGTTCAACCTCCCCCTCCAATTTCGCAAATGACAAGATGAGAGGGGATGATCTGCTAAGATTATACATGTAATTTTCTGGTTAAAGGGGAAATAGAATGTTTCCAAAATGTGTCAGAAGACAGCTTATGTTATTCTCCACTTGAAACAAGCCATTAAACCCTGAGATCAAATTGTCCAGCTATGTAATATGAAAAATGGAGACACTTATCGAAGAACAAACAAGATACAAGAAACAGTGTACATAGGACAACGACACCTCAGCCTCCTTCACAGTAGGTACCTTGGGACCTCACACAGCTCTCCCAATCACCATCAGCTGCCCTGTTGTATTTTGCTGAATGTCATTGATGGTCTGAAATCTCTTTCCTTTCAAAGGTGATTTTAGTTTTGGGAAAAGCCAGAAGTCACAGGGTGCCAAATCTGGGCTGCAGGGGGGCTGAGTCACCTGGGTGATTTGAGTTTCACCAAAACACTGCAGAGATTTGATGCATGAGCAGGCACATTGTCATGATGAAGCTGCCAATCATCAGGTGCCCATAGCTGTGGCCTTCTGAATCATTGGAATAGTTTCCACAGAGGACCATTCAACCTCAACACAAAGTTAGGTGCAGATTCATTGCTGTACTTACTCCATCATTTTGAATCCAATGGCCACACAGTACACATGGTCACTCAATGGCGCCTGCTGCTCCCACTGACTAGTAAATACAGTGAAGTCATTGTTCATGCAAGCACATACCAATCCACTCTCCTTTGTTGTCAGGTTACATCGATGTCATGTAAATGGCTGGACTTTTTCTGGACAGGCTTCATACATAACAACATGAATAATGAGATGTCCTTCTCTTTTAAAAATAAGACTACCAAAAGCAAGCTATACAATTTATGGAAGTCCCACCTTATGAATAAAGTCTCTGCCCCAACTACTCTACCCTACTTCTCCCCAGTCTGCTAAACAATACCCCATGCAAAGAAATGTCTAAATTAATTACAAATTCTCCTAGAGCTAGAAGACACTTTGTCCAAACATTTCCCCGAAACAAGAATTCCTTTTCTATCATCCCTAATATGTTTTATCTTCTGCAAGCTAAAACTTTCCAGATCTTTCAGCAATCCTTTGTATGATTGCTTTCTGAAACTACTAGAGACACTATAATTAGGAAGAGTCAGTGTTGATGTACCAACTTTAATAGATTGGATTATTGGTCCTATTTTTTCAATTCCTTGTTAATAGAACTATACATGCACACATTTGACAGGTACATTTGTAGTATCTTCCCAATATGGGTGTAGTATATCTGACCTTGTGACTTGTTTTGGCCAATAAAAGGTTATTGGAAATGATGCCAGTAGATGTGTAAAATACATGGGCATTATTTGGCCTGCCCTCCTGTGATCTGTCATAATAAATGTATGCCATACTGGTTCAAGAAGGAAAACGAGGAAAATGAGGAACAGATTTAAATCCAGTCCATGGTGTGTCTGAGTCCAGTCAACACAGAGTTTAAGTCAGCTTGGCAAATGAGTCAAAGACCCATGAGTGAGAATTATAAAAGCTTGAGTTGTACTTCACTGTGGTTTGGGGGTGGTTTACTACATAGTATTATTAAAACAATAGCCAAACAAGACCCCCTCTGGTTGACTACTGAGCAGAGCCACAGTTGCTCAAAATCTAAGAATGACACGGGGCAGTAGATTTCTTCATTTTATTGAATATTTTTTCTTTTACAGAAGTCACTCTTAATGTATGACAGAATTTAATTTTATCTTTCCTTTTTTAGAGAAGTATGCTTGACATACAAAAACTGTACATATTTAATGTATACATCATGATGAGTTTGAAGATGAGTATCTGTGTTGTCACAGATGGCAGTATTTCCTTCTTCTTAATGTATATAATATTCCTTTGTGTTTATATACCACATGACCTTTATCCATTCATCATTTGATGGATATTTAGGCTATTTCCATATCCTTGCTATTGTAAACAATTCTGCAATCAACACAGGTAGGTAGATGTCTCTTTGAGATACTCATTTCATATTTTTTTAGGTATAAATCCAAAAGTACTAGATTATATGGTAGTTTTATTTTTAATTTTTTGAGGAACCTCTATATTGTTAATGGCTATACCAATTTTCATCCCCATCAACACTGTACAAGGAGTCTCTATTCTCCACATCCTTGCTAATACTTGTTTTCTTTTTCTTTCTTTTTTTTTGATAATAACTATCCTAATAAGTGTGAGGATATATCTAATTGTGGCTTTGATTTACATTTCCTTGATGATTAGTAAAGTTGAGTGCATTTTCATAGAGCTGTGAAATATTTAGAAAAATATTTATTTAGTTATTTGCTTGTTTTTAAAAATACTGAAGAATAGACTTAACCTAGTAAGTGAAATACTTGTATAAAAGCTGGTGAATGAAATTGAACAAAAAACAAATAAATGAAGAGGCATACAGTGTTCATGGGTTGGAATAAATAATATTGTTGAAATATTAATATTATCCAAAGTAATCTAGAGATTTAGAGAAAGCTCTTTCAAAATTTCAATGAGATTTTTTGGAGAAATAGAAAAATATAATCCTAAATTTTATATGGAACTGCAAGAGACCCCAACTAGCCAAAGCAGTCTTGAACAAAGCTGAAGGCATTACACTCGTGATTTCAAAATATATTACACAGCTATGGTACTGTCATAAAAAAGACATTGACCAATGGGACAAAACAAGGAGATCAGAAATAAATCCATACAATTATGCAGAACCTATCTTTGACAAGGGAAGAAATAATACAGATCAGAGAAGGGAATGTCTTCAATAAATTGTGTTGGGAAAACTGTATATACACATGCAAAAGAATAAAATTGAACATTCATCTTACATTGTATACTAAAATCAACTCAAAATGGGTTAAAGATTTAAACATAATACCTGAAACTGTAAATATTCTAAGAGAAAACAGGGATAAAGTTTCTTGATATTGATCTCGGCAATGTTTTCTTGAATAAGACCCCCCAAAACACAGGCAACAAAAGTAAAAATAGACTAGTGGGACTACACATACTACAAAATTCTATACAGGAAAGAAAGCAATGAACAAAGTAAAAAAGGCAACCTACAGAACAGGAGAAGATATTTGCAAACCACATGTTTGATGAATTGTTAATATCCAAAATATACAAGGAACTCCATAACTCAATAGCAAAAAATAAATATCTAAATTATATTTTCCTTTTGATAAGCCTCTATCATGTGAAACTTTAGGTTGACTTAGAAGATCTGCTACTGGGTCCTGAATTCATTTTGCACAAGTTGTCCTAATCCTGTACAGAATGTGAATTCACTCAAATAAGAATTTTCTGAAGAAGAGAAAAATGGTGTATAAAATGGAGATTTTATTCAAGTCTACTTTCAATCTTTCCAATGCCCCTTGATAGAGTTTCTGCAGAAATTGGTTTCAATATATTTTTTCATTGTTTCTATTTTCACTTACATGCTCCAATTTTATATTAGAACAAATTATCTTTTTCAAACTTCAAAAAAACCTGACAATGGAGTGAAAGGGAAAATATTACGGATTTGATGGCTGCTAGAGTTAGAACATTAAGAGACAAATTATCAAGGAATCACAATTAGGCTTCTAAATTTTTTTGCATTTCTTTTTCAGCTGCAACTAGTTATGGGTCCCAAAAATACACCTGCACTTTGCCACTGAATCTCATAAAAAAAAAGGGCAAGTGGCCAATTATGTTAGATTATGCACACAAGGAGCCAACTATGAAATGCACTTGAAATGCAAGTGAAAATGCATATCCCAAAACAGGAAGAACCCTTTAACATGTTTAGTCTTAGGGTAGCTTATACATACTGTGTGTTTATCATTTAATAAAGGAAGCATTAGTCTCCCAGAGATCAGATATCAACATTTTTATATATGTAGGTATTTATTTATAACTTTTTTGAATTAATCACTGTTCTATGTGCTATGAAAAGACTCCAAGATTAAACAGACTCTAAGTGGTCCAGAAACAAAACTAAAACTAAACAAGAAACACGGAGTTTTGCTGAGACATGAAATATACTTGAAACAAAGCCAATAATTAAAGACAGTATATCATAGATTATCTCTTTACAAAA
Source organism: Phyllostomus hastatus (assembly GCF_019186645.2). Lineage (NCBI taxonomy): Eukaryota > Metazoa > Chordata > Mammalia > Chiroptera > Phyllostomidae > Phyllostomus > Phyllostomus hastatus. The sequence continues at coordinate 7,704,928 of NW_025333909.1, read as the reverse complement.
GGTGTTTAAAATGAGATAGAATAAACTGCAGTGTCCTAAATCAGCAGCTTCAAATACCCATTATTAGTTTAATGTTAATACACTGCTTAAATTCATGCATAGGTTCCTTGAGTAAACTGAAAAGTAAATTGAAGCACTTCTGAGGAAGGAAGGCCCAAAAAGGGATTTGAGATAGGCAGAGGTGAGTATGAGACTGGAAGATGATGTAGAGAATAATGGTTTAAAGTGGGGAACAGAGAGACAGAGAAAGCAAGATGTTAAAGACCAACTTTGGAATAGTACTATAGCAAGACTTCTGTGTCTCCTAGACTATAAACTGAGTGAGGCTAGATCTGTTTGTATTGCTTGTGTAACTCCTTCAAAAGAATGTGAAGGAAGATTGCCATTTTGTCTCTAGGGCCTAGGCCAGTTATCTACACATACCAAACTCTCAAAAAACATTTGTCGAATAGAAAAGATTTAAGACATCTGTTCAAAGGATGGATAACTGATATTGTCCCATCCATTTCTAGTTATACTTAAGTCACTGGGGACCAGAGTCTTATACTTCTCCTTTTAGGCAAATCCAGCTTTTACACAAAGTTTGTTTAACTAATATCCAGTTTCAGTTTTCTTTTTTAGGTAATGCCTTCAGAAGTAGCATGAGTTCCCCAGTTCATCTCAGTCTGTGCTACTTCTTAAAGTTTAAAACTCAGCCTGCGTTAGACTTTAATCACTCCTTTAAATTATTTCATTAGCTTGAAGGCATTTAAGTTTGTGAGCCTGTCAGCTACATATCTGTCCCCATTTCAGCTCTTTGCTCCAAAGCTGGTTTTTGTACTGCTTTCTCTCCTTTTTTATTCCTAACTTCATCTTCTCATTTTCCACATTTCTTTTTTTAAACATTTTTTATTGTTGTCCAAGTACAATTTTCTGCCTTTCCCCCCACCTCCCCACCATCCCAGCACTCCCACCTCCCTCCCCTGTTTCCACCCCCACCTAGTTATTGTCCATGTGTCCTTTATACATGTTCCTGCAAATCCTTCACCCTTTTCCCCTATAATTCCCTCCCCTCTCCCCTCTGGTCACTGTCAGCCTGTTCTCTATTTTGGTGTCTTTGGTTATATTTTGCGTGCTTGTTCATTTTGTTGATTAGGTTCCTGTTAAAGGTGAGATCATATGGTATTTGTCTTTCACTGCCTGGCTTATTTCACTTAGCATAATGCTCTCCAGTTCCATCCATGCTGTGGCAAAGGGTAGAAGCTCCTTCTTTCTCTCTCCTGCATAGTGTTCCATTGTGTAAATGGACCATAGTTTTTTGATCCAGTCATTTACTGATGGGCATCTAGGTTGCTTCCAGCACTTGGCTATTGTAAATGGTGCTGCTATGAACATTGGGGTGCACAGGTTCTTTTGGATTGGTGTTTCAGGGTTCTTAGGATATAATCCTAACAGTCATTTTCTACATTTCTGACCATTTATTGTGCACCAGATCCTGCAATAGGCAAATTTATAATGAATAAAAGACACTTTCCCTGGCCTAGGGGAACTCAGTGTGGTTGAAAAGATGGACAATTAAATAACCTATTATAATACAGCATTAATAGAGTTATAGATAACATGGTATAAGAATATAAACCTACCCTGGCTGGCGTAGCTCAGTGGACTGAGCGCGGGCTGGGAACCAAAGTGTCCCAGGTTCAATTCCCAGCCAGGGTACATGCCTGGGTTGCAGGCCATAACCCCTGGCAACCGCACATTGCTCTCTCTCTCTATCTCCCTCCCTTCCCTCTCTAAAAATAAATAAATAAAATCTAAAAAAATAAAATAAACCTACTTATTCTTTTCACTTGTTTTATATTCCACTTTAATGATCTCCTTTTAGCCTCCTTTTATCTTTCTTTTTTTGGTGCTAAGAAATATTTTTTAACTCAGAACTGAGATAAGAACCTTGATTACAATTTTTGTTTATCCAAAATGAAAGAAAATTGACTATCTACCCATTCACTCATCCTTGCAAAATGATGTCGTGAGAAGCACATAATTTTGGAATACAACATAGGTTTGAATGATGCTTCCATCAATAAGTAATTTGCAAAAATGAAATAAAAACTCTGAACCTCAATTTTCCAATTTTAAAAATCATGATAATGATACCTATCTTTTATATTTGGGTTGTTAAAGGATTCAACATAATGTAGTTAAACCATGAAGCACAGTGTCTTCTATTGGGCAAGTAATCATTACTATTTGCTTTTATTCATGTATTTAATGTACTTATTAAATATAAGTTATGTATATCTACTATGTATACATGTTATGACTCAGCCTTGCTTTATTTTTTAAATTTTTTATTTATTTATTTTTAGAGAGAGGGGAAGAGAAGGAGTTAAACATCAATGTGTAGTTGCCTTTCACATGTCCCCCACTGGGGACTCTGGCCCACAACCCAAGCATCTGTCCTGACTGGAAATTGAACCAGCGATCATTTGCTTCGCAGTCTGGCTCTCAATCCACTGAGCTACACCAGCTAGGGCTAAGCTCTGCTTTAAATTTTGGGGAAGTAAGGTACAGTCCCTGACTTCAGGATCAAATAGTGACTATTTAATCTAAAACAGATAACTGAAACTGTTGTTTCAGCATCTGATCATAAGATGAAAATAATTGTATAAGAAAATAAAATTAGCACTAGCTGGCGTAGCTCAGTGGATTGAGCACAGGCTGCAAACCAGGCATCGCAGGTTCAATTCCCAGTCAGGGCACATGCCTAGGTTGCAGGCTATGACCCCCAGCAACCGCACATTGATATTTCTCTCTCTCTCTCTCTCTCTCTCTCTCTCTCTCTCTTTCTCTCTCTCAAAATAAATAAATAAAATCTTAAAAAAAAGAAAAGAAAATTATATGATATTTACTTAATCATTATTATAGATATCAAAAGTGATTAAATGTTGTAATATTATAGTTTCCAAATGGAGAAATTCAAAAGGAAGCTTTGAATTTCTTAAGTTAAAGATATAACACAAATTGACTTTGGGAAATCCCCAACTTATAGATATGCTTTTACTCTTATGGGTCTCAGACACAGGAACTTTCTAATTTGTAATTCATTACATCATGTCTTAATCCTGGAAAATAAACATACATTATTATGGGACACACAGACATGCATAAAATATACATAAATGAAGAAAACACCACAACAGAAAGAAAAAAATCAACAGGGACAGTTGAGGATGCAAATTAAATTGTGTTAGATACACTTACTGTAGGGAGGCAGTATAATACAGTGCTTAAGAGCTCAGATTCCAGAGCTTGATGTCCAAGTTTGAAAGTAACTAACATTAGCTACATGACCTTAGGCAATATCCATAGTCTGTGACCTAAGTTTCCTCTTCTGTAAAATGTGGATGAAAAGAATAATACTTACATTTTAGGATGATTATGAGAATTAAATGACTTAATATATGTAAAGTACTTAGAATAGTAGTGCAAGTAAGTACTACATAAGTAGTACTGTTATTGTTGTTTACATAAAGCCATAACCCTCTGATAAACATCTGATATTAAAATAGGAAAATGAGAATCTTTTCTGTAAATATTTTTTAAAGATTTTATTTATTTTTAGAGAGAGGGAAAGGGAGGGAGAAAGACAGGGAGAGAAACATCAGTGCACAGTTGCCTCTCATGCACCCCCTGCTGGGGACCTGGCCCACAACCCAAGCATGTGCCCTGACTGGGAATTGAACTGGTGACCCTTTCGTTTGCAGGCCAGAACTCAGTCCACTGAGTCTCACCAGCCAGAGCTCTTTTCTGTGAATATGCTTAATTGAAAGGCAGGTGGGTTTCCTGGGCAGGGACAGAAAGATATAAGTAATCTTTTAAAATGGGCAAATACTAAGAAGGTATGTAGTCCAAAGATGGTGAGTACATTACATAAGGGAATAGTCTTCCAACGGAGTAGGGAGGAGAAATCAGGAAACATTAGATGATAGGCCTTGGTAGGGGGATACAGGGCTTGGGCAGCCAAGTGTAACTGTGCAACAAACCCAGAGATAAGTGCCTAAGATAAATTTTATGCTAGTCAAAATGTTTTTCAGGGGAACCTAGAGGCTTTTATAAAAATTTTGTTATTCACTCATTCACTATACTAAATGTTATTCTATCAGCATGAAGCATCTAGGCTCACAAGGACTCTAGAAAACCACTGTGTGTTAAAATTAAGTCATTATGATAGTTCTAAATTCATTTATTTTCTTTCCTTGAAAAGGAAAATTTATTTTTCTTATTTACTATTCTATTTACTTGAGTGTCTGCTTTCTCAAAAAAAAATTCTGGGAACATAAAAAGATAATTTATATAATCTCAAGGCAGTTTAGAATTCTATCTTTCAAATTAAATTATGTATTAATCACTAGATATTATTGTGTTAGTTGATCAGTAATTCATTTTCCACTAGTATTCTCAAATTATATATTTTAAATGTGGATATTGTCAAACTAATGGATATTTTTCATTAGCTCTGTATAATATAAATCACAGTTTCAGAGAACCTAAAATGTCCCTTTATTTGTCTTTGGTACAAGAAAACTTACTTATAAGAGGAGTGTTCTATTCCATTTTGCTAGGATTTGTAGTACAATTGAGAAATTTGACTAAATTCACTTTCAAAACAAAAGAGATGAATTACTATATTTTAACTAAGGTCACTATAACTACAGTTGACATCTAGCAATTTGTTTGATTTACACCAAGATATTTTAGTTTTCCTTAAAGTAGAAATTCTAAATACAGTTAATTTGGGTGATGATAAGATATAGAAGATTTTTCTTGACTTGTAATTAGTACTAATATCTGATCTAATGATCAGACAAAAACAACATTTTTATATACCATAATTATCCTATGAAGCCTTAGATGCTTCAAGATATTATATAGGCAAATAACAATATGTTTCAAATATAAAGCAAATGTAAATAATAACACCATGAAGCTATATTAGTTACCCAACAAATAAAAATCACATTGGTGACCAGTCCTTGACTAGAAAGGCTAGAAAAAAGTCTTGATTCATGGTTATGTATTTGTGGGAGTTGCCAAGTTCCTTACTTTTCTCCAAAGCATCAAATGTAAGCTGTTACTCTAAGGAATATATTCTTTGTGTCTCTTATTTTCTTAATGATTCTTGTCTCCATCATGATCAGTGCTTAAGTTTGTATTATGTTCCATTTTTCTTGCAATTATTGTCATAGGAACAAATTAATACATATTATGTTTTTTGGTAGTGCTGTTACCATTTTTTTCTTAAGAATGGAATTGTTTTGCCCACTTCTTTCTTGTTGCAATGTTTATTACCAGAAGGAGGCACAATGGTTTTAATGTCCAGTGCAGTCTGTGAAAGACTATAAAGATTTAATAGACTCATAAACACAGACTTTAACCTTTTCAATATTCTGCATTTTGATAGGCCACCCATAATGATTTATTCCTACAGTTTACCAAGACTGTAAACAGAAAGAATAGAATGGGCAATGAATCAAACTGCAGAAATCATGTAAAGGTCAAAATTATTCTTTCACCTAGAACAGTGATTTTGAACCTTTTTCATCTCATGGCACACATAAACTTAATTACTAAAATTCTGTGACAAACAAAGGATATACATTTTTGCTGATCTGACAATAACATAGGTATAATTTTGATTGATTTATAAAAAAGTAATAGTAGTAATTGCCTATCCTTTTTTATCCAGCATAATTTTTTTTAAAAATCAGGTACTTATACTTGTATAATGTAATAAGGATTTCTGGTACCAAGAATTAACCAATGAGATGCAAACATATTATTTGGCATGACCAGTAAGATACAACTCTTTTATATGACCTATATATTTATGGTTCAAGACAGGGCATTCACACCTGATGGCCATTGTTGTGTTGGATGTTGTCATTTTTTTATTTGACAATCTAAGGGAAAAGAGGTTAGTGCCCCTGAATAGTCAGGTATTGCATGTTTTAAAAATTCTTGTGGCACATTGGTTGAAAATCGCCAACCTAGAATATATAAGGTTTCACCATTTCAGGGAAAGTTTCTTGGATTTAAGTTATAAATGTGTATGCAAATAGGATAATGTAAATTTTTAAGTGATGGTGAATGCAAAAGTGATATAGCCCATGCTTTAGGTTAGGAAATCCCTGGACATCCCTGTGTGCAAGCAGTTTTGAAAGTTGGTGTAACAGCACATGATTGTGTTTAATGTGTTGTGAAGTGTGTCACAAAGGATGTGTTACTAATGATAGTTGTTGGAGCAAAGTATGTGGATTATTTGTCTTTTTAAAAATTAAATGAGAACAGATTCCAGGTTGTCTTCATGATATAACTCTGAAGCTTCTTCATTACAATTAATGTCCAGGGAATTCCATGTAACCTTGGGTAAAGCCATCAAGCATGTTGCTGATATAAATGTCAACTCTCACATGTATTGCAGTGGGTGGGGGGTGTGGATGCTGTGAAGCACTACAGTAGTAAATACTAAAAAAGTATTTCTTTTCCATTTTATTTAGATAAATTTCAACTATATTTCAACTGTTCCTTATAACTATAGAACATAGATACAGAGGAAAAATGAGCAGAGCAATAAGAGCCAATATCAAATGAGTACTTACCATATGTCAGGCACTAAGTTAAGTATTTGGCATGGATTATATTTTTAATTTTTACAACAACCTTACTTGTTAGATACAATTATTATTATTCTAATTTTACAAATGATAAAATTAAACCCAGAATTCAAAGGATTTGCTCAATGTCCTACACATAGTTTAGCTGCAGACCTGGAATTTAAGAGGGATTGAGCAAAAAAGAAGTAAAAATAAGGAAATCATACACATGGACAACAGCGTGGTGATTGCTGGTGGGGAGGATGTGGGTGGAGATGAAAGAGGATATAAAGGGGAGATAATGGTAATAGGAAGAATATAATTAAGCCCTGGCTGGTGTAGCTCAGTGGATTGAGTGTGGGCTGGGAACCAAAGTGTCCCAGGTTCGATTCCCAGCCAGGATACGTTCCTGGGTTGCAGGCCATAAACCCCAGCAACCGCACATTGATGTTTCTCTCTCTCTCTCTATCTACCTCCCGTCCCTCCCTAAAAATAAAAAAATAAAATCTTTAAAAAAAAGAATACAATTAAAAAATATTAAAAAAAAGCAAGTCAAAATTCAGAGTATAAATATATATACCCCAAAGCTGTACTGATTATAAAATTCTCAGATGTGACAGGTGCTCAATAATGTTTGTTGAATTAGTGAATGATTCTTCAGTCATTAAAACTATATCTCCCCAGGAGGTGCATACCTAGTTTTTGAGGAATTATTACTTGGGTACCCAGTTAATTGTGTTGTCTTTCCCGGTGTTGGAGCTAAGATCGGTTTTGTAAACAGCCAGCTCAATTCATAACAACAAGCTAGAAACCAACCAGAAAGCATTTCCGGTAAATCACTGGGGTTTCCAGAGTCAGAGTGTGTTTGTGAGCTGTGTAAGTACCAGTTGACAGCAGTTTATTTCTTTTATTTTAATATATTTATTTTTATTGTTCAAGTGCAGTTGTCTCCATTTTCACCCCACAACAGAAGCATATTTCTAGGTCAAGAAGAACTCAGAGCTAGGCTGGTTTTATTGAGATACTGCTCCCCAATACCATCTCCTTCCCCTTCAAAAAGAAAACCCCAGAAAAATGAATGATCAATGTTTACAGTCTTGAAAATTACTGAATGTCATGAAAAATATTTGTACTAGTTATTTTTTAATTGTTAAATTTGTGCCATGGTTTCTTAAATAAAAGTTTTATGGAGATAATTAAAGATGTACAGGAAGTTGTAGGGGCTAATAAAGAAAGGTCTGTGTATCCTTTACCAGGTTTCACCCAATGGCAACATCTTATAAAACTATAATATAATATCACAACCAAGACATTGACAGATACATCTGGATTGGATTTTGACAAACTCAAATGCACTTGCTCAGTCAATTAGGGTCCCATTGGTCCACTGCTTGTTATTGCACTTATGTGACTCTACCCAAAGTTTATCTCTGTTCCCTAAAGAGTATGGCTAATAGCAGTAGCAGTCTGTCTTAGAAAGCTTAGCTGAGAAGACAGCGCAGTCATGAATTGTCCACAGTGTTTGTAGCCCATTCCTGTAAGATAAGCATGCCCCTGAGTCCTATTACTTATGCTTAGTTAAGAGTGCAGATACAGGCCCCTTTAGACTGGTTTTCTTATTCATCTGATTATTTCTTGTACAAGTGTTAGGGAATATATTTCACACTGACTATATTTCCCCTCAAATAATTGAAATTTTGAAATAATGCTACAAGGCTCACTTTGTTGAATGCAGTTGGAAAGTGGAAAAACACATAAAGAAAAGATAAAAAAGACAAAATGTGTTGTATACTTAATGACTTCTTGTTAGAGTTTTAGTTGTCTTCAATATGGAAAAAGCATCCCAACAAGTAAACTAAGCGGTTACACTTTAATCATCAATGTCATTTCCCCACAGGTTTCTGAATTCGTATATATGATTTAATCCATTGCTAGTCAACAGAAAAGCACAAAAAATATCTCAATGAGGTTGACTTTTATCTGGGAAAAATTTGATTACAAAAAGTGCTTGCCAGACTAGTGTTTTTCTTGTTTTCCTTTTTTAAAATTTAAATCACAATATCCTTAAGTTTTCCAACAGGAATTTTTGCCTACTGTTTTTACCATGTCATAAATTTCATACAATGAATTCCATAGTGAGAGTGGAACATTTTCACAGAATCTAGTTGTTCTGCAGTATGATTTCCAACATCTGCTGATGAGGCTTTTATTCCTCCTAAATTCAAACACAACTTAGTATCTGCAGCGCTGTGGAATGGAGTAGTTCTCTATCGGGGAAAGAGATGAAAATAGGGGAGGAAAATATTTTCCATTGGTCATCTTTATCCCAAGTTTTCAAAGTGTGGAAAACATAGGCAGGAAGCAAGTTTGAGAAGCTTGCAGTGTGTTTATTCTTCCATACTTTATCACTTTTTAGAAATTTTCCTACAAAAATAATTCAAGTTTTTCAAGGCTAAATTCAATTTTAGAAATTCATGCATCATGCTATATATAATTTTAGTGTGTATACATATAAGTTGACTAACAACTGCATATATGTGGAGATCAACAAAGATGAACAATATTATGAACTTAACACAAATAAATGCTGTTTTTAGTATGAAAGTGTGTTAAAAATTAATAATAAAAATATAGAGTAGTGGCACTCAAATTGGTAATAGTACATATTTCCAGTACTCTCCAGTTCTCATTTAATTAACAATTAGTTGTGTACATTCCTCTTATTTGTATTTTCACTAGACTTTGTTAGCTCCTAAAAGCAAAGTTTATATCTTATTCCACATTCTTTACATCCCACTCCAACAATGTCTTCCAAATAGTATGCACTTAATAAATATGTTTGTTAAATTGAATGTTGTTGCTATTTTTATTCTACCAATTTATATAATCTGGACATATTTTTCAGCTAAAAACTACTTGCTGGAAATTCATATGTGTGTATGTGGAAAGGTGGAGAATAGCTTTAAGCTATTATTATGCTTCTTCATTCTTGTCACTTTTTAATTTGACACTGAGCTTTGAGCAGGTGCTGCACAATTCTGACAGCCAGAGGCATGCAGTAGGGTCAGAGAAGGCACAAAGAGTTTAGAGCAATAAATAGTGTCCAGTAAATACTCTGCTTCATTGCAGGTCGGATACTATTTAATGTATTTTTCAGAAAAATTTAAAAACTGCATAATAGCAGAAGGTAATGATAGTATAGTTTGCATTGCTTTTGCTAAAGAGGAGTTGCTATTTGTATCACCCATCTCATTGTCAAAGGGTTAAAAGTGAGTCAGAGCATAAATCGCACTTTACTAAAGTATTAAGGGTTTTTGTCCTGAAAGTCTCCTTTACCTTAATACATTTGAAACATACCAAATCCACCCCCTCTCATCTGAACAGCTTGGTCATTTTCACAAAATACAGACCGAAATGTGGATATGTTAGTGGGGAGGGAGGAGTTACTCACATGGTGAATATTAGCTTAAGAACTGTTTCAATGATTACTTTTAAAACAATTAGTCCAGTGTGTTCTAGTTTTTTATGTCTGTGTATAATTAGAAGTGACTGAGAGACTGTGATTTTAAAATTGAGTACTTATCCTTTTAAGCTTTTTATATGATGTTTGTAATGATTTTCATTTAAAATGTTACACATATTAAGTACACAATTACTTTGGAGTATAAGTGGTTTTTCATTTACCAAATAGTTTGTTTTTCTCAAAAATGCTCAAAAATTATTTTGACCAACAATTAATGAATATGTGTGAGTTCTATTTGTCTTTATTCCTCCTATATGACATGAGTTTAAAATGTAAGACTTTATTTCCTCGCAATGTGAGCCCTTGTACTTTTATACTCTCACACAGCAATGAATGCGACCCATTGCATATGCTGCCCTTCAATTGTGCACAGGACTCCTATTGATATTAATGAGTTTTTGCCTGGACTGAGTGTGGTCATTTTATGTGACCCGAAGTAGTCATTTTGTTGTGATTTGCATATTGGTTGTTGCAGAGTATAGTGCATACATCATTTCTAAAGTGCTTAGAGATTTTTACAGAGGAAAGGAACATGAGGAGCATAAGTTTAAATGATTATTATTCCTTTTACTTGAAATTCTTTTATTTGTGAATTCTCTAAAACATGCAGAAACACAATACAAAGTACAAATGCAGTAGAAGAGAAAGCTCTGGAAAATAAAATTATTTCTGATCAGCAATTTTGAAATTTCCACTTGTAGACATATTTTCAATCTATTGAAAACAAAGCTAGTTAGCTTCCTAATTCTACGGGAGATATTACATCAGGACATGCAGAATCAGAGCACTAAGCTGTAGACATGAACTTCCATTGTAGATGAGAGACTGAAGCCCTCAGGGTAGGTAGCAGGCCTTTTTTTCTACAATCCCTTCCATACCAACTTTCTTAAACCTGCGCTATGAAGGCCAGTGGGGAGCACCTTTAGAGCTAACCCTGTCCACTTGTTGATGGACAGTGATAGAGGGAGAACTCAAGGTGGATGAAAGAGCTACTTTGAAATAATATTGTAGCTTCAACTTTCTTTTCCTTTTATTGAACTTATTGGGGTGACACTGGTTAACAAAATTATACAGGCTTCAGGTGCACAGTTCTACAACACATCATTTGTACATAGTATTGTGTGTTCACCACCCAAGTCAAGTCTTTATCACCATTTATCCCCCCTAGGCCTTCCTCCACCTCCTCCCACCCCACCTCCTCCCAGCAATCACCTCGCTGTTGTCTATGTCTATGAGTTTGTTTCTCTTTTTCTTTATTTTTGCTCAATTGCTCCACCTCCCATTCCCAGCCCCCTAACTCCACCCCTCAGCAGCTGTCAGCCTGCTATCTATGATTCTGTCTCTCTTTTGCTAGATAGTTCATTCTGTTCATTAGATTCCACATGTACGTAAAATCATATGGTACTTGCCTTTCTCTGCCTGGCTTATTTCACTTAGCATAATGCTCTCCAGGTCCATCCATGCTGTTGCGAAAGGTAAGAGTTTCTTCTTTTTTTACAGCCAAGAAGTATTCCATTGTGCAAATGTACTACAGCTTTTTTATCCACTCAGCTACTGATGGGCACATGCATTGTTTCCATAACTAGCCTATTGTATATAATGCTACAATGAACATAGGGGTGCATATATTCTTTTGCATTAGTGTTTCAGGATTTTTCAATATTTTTCCAGAAGTGGAATTGCTGGGTCATAAGGCAGTTCCATCTTTAATTAAAAATTAATTAAAAGTAGTTTCACTTTTAATGTAAAATTTGAAGAAGTTCGGGTTCTCTCTCATAGGATATAACATGAAAATTAAAGTGAATATGGAAAATATGTTTATAATTTCAACCACTCTCAACCAAGTGGCTCAAAATTCAGAATTATAGGTTAAACATAGGTTAAGCATATGCTCTGCTTCCAATGATGAAAGGAATTCATTTCTAGAAAATTGTTCTTTGTTGTTGAGCAAGTCAATCTCTATCCCTTAACAGTGGCTATTCTAATTGTACAGTGCTCTGGACAAACACAGTCCTTGCTTATGTCAACAAATCTCACAAATCTGACTTTTTCTAGGCAACCATGGGTTTAAGACACACCACTTTCTTTGATTATGATCTTTTCTACATGTGTATGCATGTGCTTCTGTGGCAATTAAAACAAACTGATGTTAATTAAACACTAATACCACCAACACCTCCACAGGTAGACTGTGAATAGTAAAACATGAAGAAAATAAAATTTTCCCGGTATATTAAGTTCACCCATAGAGCTTTGTTACTACAGTGTGAAATTATGTGTCATTTGAGGTCCAGTAAACTACTACCCTCATCCATAGCCCTCTATTTTTGGTCTTTTATCTTAGCAGGTGGTATACGTATGTGTGTGGTTTTCTGTTCTTAGATTGTAAATATTAGGTAAAGGAAAATCTTTTACAAGATATAAATTCTGTGGAAGAAAACTCTTTTTGATATTTTTTTGGTGGGGGGATACAAACCCCAATTTACAAGCTCACTTTTATAGCAGACTTTTCCACATCTGTGAAAAGGAGGGGACAGAGCAAAGGCTGGACTCTGGTCTGGTCAAATCTGGGAGATAATTATCTATATTATAATGAGATTCCCCAGTATGTGAATAAATAACTGGAAAGACAAGAAAAATCAATATTAAAAATGTTTATATGGCCCTTGCTGGTGTGGCTCAGCAGATTGAGGACCAGCCTGCAAACCAAAGGATAGCCTGTTTCTCAGTCAGGGCACATGCCTGGGTTGTGCGCCAGGTTCTCAGTAGGGGGCGCATGAGAGGCAACCACACGTTGATGTTTCTCTCCCTCTTTCTCCTTCTCTTCCCCTCTCTGTAAAAATAAATAAATAAAATATTTAAAAAATGTTTATATGACCCTTCCTCAAGAATTAATGCTGCCCTGGCTGGTGTGGCTCAGTGTATTGAACACTGGCCTGTGAACCAAAGGGTCACCTGTTCAATTCCCACTGAGGGCACATACCTGGGTTGTGGGCCAGGACCTCAGTAGGTGCACGTGAGAGGCAACCACACATTGATGTTTCTGTCCCTCTCTTTCTCCCTCCCTTCCCTTCTGTCTAAAAATAAAATAAATAAAATCTTAAAAAATAAAAGAATCAATGCTGATACATGACAATGCAAGCAGTCAATTCAATGTGTGTCAGAGTGTGGGGGAAGATAACTCAAACCAGGGGTTTTTTTTTGACATTATATAGATAAAACAAGAGTTTGATAGACTGATTTTTTGTCTCTTTTCAATCGGCTATGCCAGATTATTGTGGGCACAGTGTAAGTAGCTGGAGAGATGAAAAAATATACCTAATGAATTGGCCAATGAGTAGATTTATTTTCTTTCTTTGAGGACAGTCTGCTTTCTGTTAAATCACCCTGTCTGTGTGCAAGTGCAGGAATAAAGGGAGGGGGAAGGAAGAGAGGGAGCACATTTGCAGTGGTGGGGATTTGTATATACACATATATGAAATACTGTAGAGTTTCACCCCAAAGCAAACTATCCCATGATTCCCTCCCTTAGAGAGTGAAGCTACCTTACACAATGCCCCTTTGATAGTTTATTAAATGACTCCCCTTTGGGTGGAGGGAAGTAGAAAAGGGTAAAGGGGGGGATAAATGGTGATGGAAGGAGACTTGACTAGGTGTGCTGATCACAATACAATATATATATGATGTGTTATGGAATTATGCACCTAAAACCTGTATAATTTATTAACCAATTTCACCCCAACACATTCAATAACAAAGAAAAAAAAAACAAGCCCCCTTAGAAGTCATCCAGTATGAACCCATCTTGTATTAAATCCTCCTTGATAACAATAGTGATGTAAAGAGACCCTAGTTTTTTAGCTAGTGAGTTAGAGCACATGTAGATAGGTCTAAGCTCTATACTCATGTTTGTGAAAGAAAGCATAGTGATCTAATGCATTTTCTTCAACACAGGGCACAAGAGTTTAATTTTGTAAAATCTGTTTACAAAAACAATAGTAGAGGTCTATAGTGTATATGTTACTCTAACCCCCACCCTTTTAGATGTCACAGAAGTTAACTGGAATTTGTGTTTAAGATAGTATTCTTTTAAATAATTCTTTAATTTTAAAAATGTTCTATCAACAGTGCTCTTTAAAAAAGATACATTTATTTTCTTATAAAAAAGAAAAACACCTTACTTGATTTCAAATATAGTTCATATTCACTTTTCTTAATGCTTTAAAATTAACATATGTAAATGAGTTAGGTAGAGGATTGCTATTTTTAAAAGTACTATCTAGGGAAAGTATAAAGTATAGTCTATCTTTTTATTTTAGAGAATGGATAAGTATAAATGATATCAAGTCACATGGTATTGTTTTTCATTGTTACTTTCTCTTCAAGATTTTTTTGAAAGGGTCACATGTTTGGATTTTTAAATATCGAATTGTACATGTAATTTCTCATCTCTAAGGTTCTATATGTGTCTTTAAAGATTCAACAGGTGGAAAAATACATTCTTTTCTTTGGAAAACTACATCTTAAACTCTAATCACTTTTTTACTTCTCCATTTTATCCCTTCTCTTCCCTTCTTACTAAAAATATAATTTAAATAAGAAAGATATTTATGGTAAGCCTACTTGTAGCCTACAGGCAACTAATGCAACAACAACAACAACATCCTGACTTGGGATTAAGGGAAATATGCAAATCCTAAATACTTCCAAAGGAACAGTGTTTTATTTTATTAAAGACAAGCACAGTTCATGTACTAATGCAGACAATGGTTTCTCTACTCTTTTCCTTTTAAGGATAAGAAACTGACATCTAGGCATAATATTTCTTTTCTTTTCTTGATGGAAAGATACATGCTAGAGTTTAATAATCCATTTACATTTTGTTATATTCAGAAAGTCACTGCCATATAGACAATCAACCTATGTCTGTCCATAGACAATTGCATACATGATTCATATATATGACTTCATTTACCTATTTGTAGCACCTAAATGCTTACTTTTTTCACACTCTTCCCACCCCCCAATATCTTCTACTGCTCTGATGAGGTGATGAAGATGAGGCTTTTTCTTTTTTTACCCTGTAAATAAAGTAAAGCATTATTGTTGTTTTTAAGTCACAAATTATTATGTGAGAAAAAAACAGTACTGCACGGGCTTGAGAGAAACCGAGGCCAAAGCTGCTTCTCCTACAAAGGCCTTGGTTGGGAATGGGGTGGTGGCAACCTCAAAACAAAGAAAACCCCAGGCAGAGGCACCAACCTCCCTTGAATTTTAATGAAAATGTGATGTTAATGATATAATGAGGTTGGTAAGAAGGTCATCATAAAAGCTAACTAAGCTTTAGTTATATTTTTAAAAGAAATAAAAGAGACAATAAAGGAAACAAGTCTCATAAATATGTATCAAATATGTGTATCAGTAATGAATAGTAAAAATACTGATGGTGATAAATGTCTATTTATATTTATATAAGTATCTTGTAACATATCTGCTTGTGGCTCCATTAAAGAGTTCTGAATGCATTGGTAGTTGGGTTCTGTGTACTTTAGTAAGAACAAGTAACTATAAGTTTTTTAATCAATTCAAGGCAGAATTATAGAGACAGAAAACAAACTGATACTTGCCAGAAGGGAGGTCAGGGGACTGGGTGAAAAACCTGAAGGGAGTGAGAAGTACAGATTGGTAGTTACAGAACAGTCATGGGGATGTTAAGTACAACATAGGACGTATAGTCAATAATACTGTAATAATTATGTATGGTGTCAGATGGGTATTGAAAATAACGGGGGGAACAAACTGTAAAGTATATGATTATCTAACCACTATGCTGTACGCATGAAACTCATGCAAAATAACACTGAATGTAAACTGTAATTAAAAAATTATTTTTCAAAAATTTTTATACGATATTGAAAGAGAAAGAGGTTAGTTGGTAAGAACCAAAAGAGAACCAACAGGTTTAAGACTATAGATTTTGTGTTTGTAGACACATCTCTATAGAATCAGTATTATTTATTAAGAGAAATATGCCCATGAGTATACACACAACATGTAGCATATTTTCTATACAACACTCACAAGTGTATAGTACACTGTGCAGCTGTAAACGATTAGGCAATCTGAAAAAATGTAAGACATTACATGTGATAATCATCACCTATTAAATTATTAAATAATTTTGCTTTGTACAACAAAAAACCACTTCAGAGTATGAATTGTGGAGGATATTTATTTTGGGGAGATTATAGTTAAATGTCTTGTCTATTGCTTGATATGCATCTACAACAAAAAGTTGGATAAAGCATGCTTGTACATACAAAGACTTAAAACATAACTGGTTCTGATTTAGTAAATTACTCCTCGGCCATCGCTACAGATAATTCTCCCTTATTTTATAGAGGGTCTTGTGATAAAATAACAGAGGTGAAATGGTATGTAAAAATGGGATGAAAAGTAGTAAAACAAACTTTTCCTTCTAATGTCTCTGTGTAATCCTATTTTCTTCCCCCCTGATTCATAGAGGAATGAACAGAATTTAGCCTTAGAGGGCAATACAAAGTGGACAATTTATCCCAGTTTCTGGACCCAAGGAAAAGGGCAGCACTTCTTACATATAGTCATCTTCTTTCAGGACAGGAGCTCACCAAAAGGGCACTCAGCAGGAATGGGAAAGAAAAAGAAGAGAAGTGGGTGAGGTGAATGACGCAGAGAAGGTATGGGTCCTATTTCAGGAGGCAGCGTTTCAGAGAAGTGTTTATCTTTCGGACTAGAGAGAGATACACTGCTTTCTGAGAACTTGAAAAGATAGCACCTCCTGAAATGAACATCCTGCCCTGTCAGCCTTTCTTAAGCTGCCTTGTTTCCCAACATTCAGGGTGTGTTTTGCCTGACTATGGCCCTGGGCTTGGGCATGATAACGGGCCCTGCTATGTATGTACACAACTGTACGAAAGGCCAAGAGTCAGAGGGAAAGAATCAAGAATCAAAATAATGACTAATGATTTCTAACCTGAAGCAAAGCAGAGGCACTGTTTAATGGGAATGTGTCTCTGTTTAAACGCTTCATTCCACACACTACCACACAATACAGCCAGGAGGGAAAAAAAAACAGGTTTTTTTTGAAAAATGTTTTATTTAAACGTTTTTAATCTTTTACAACAATAAAATATTGTGTCAATATAAACCCCTTGACTAAAACTGTTCACATCAAACATTACAGCGAATTGTTTTCTTTTTGACACCCAACTCATCTTTCAAAGAGTCTCCTTTTTAGCACAATGCAGAATTTATTGAAAATAAATAATTGCTGGCAACTGCAATAGGCAATTTGAATAAAATAGTTGAAAAAGCAACTCTTAATGAAAATAGCGTTTATTATACATCAGTTACTGAATGAATAAACTAAATGATCTTTCTTTAAATTAATAACTTCAAAAACGTTTAATATACAAAACTGTACAATTATAAAGTCGGCAGAAATATTTGGGTTAACTCAGGTTTGAACCATAGCGCTTAACTGCAAAGAAAAATATTGAAACAAACAAAAACAAGCCTAACAGTTTTAACACATGAACTCAATGTGGAAAAAACATCCCAGAACTAAAATCCAACTACCAACAGAATTCAGAGACTTGACAAAAAAAGAAAAAAGGGTCTGGGATTTGAATTAACTCATGCTCTTGGACCTGCGGCTGGGGGGCACACAGTGTGGTGGACCAGAGTCCTGGCAGCCCTTACTAGTGCATCCTCAACAAGGGGCCCTAGGCTATCTGGTCCGTAGGTAGGTAGTTTGAAGCTTTGTCTACCACAGCTGAGCCTGGAGGCCCAAGCTACGTGGCCAGCCCTGGCATACAAGCTCCCAGGCAGGTCTGGCAAGCAGCGGCTGGGTACTGGGTGCTTGGCCAGCCAGTACATGCATGCTCCTTGGGAATGAGGTGTCTCTCTGGACCTGGCCTGTGGACTTGAGAGCTAGTCATAAAGCCACAGCAACTGCATGTTTTTTGAATCTCTACATAGCCTAGCGCGATTTTTTTGTAGTTTTTGTTTTTTGTAAATAGTAATACGATACAAACAACTATCTACTCACACACACACACGTTTGCACACACGCGCACACGCACACATACACAAAAGAGATAAAAAACAGAAATCCATACGCCGGGGCGCTCACTAACTAGCCCAATCGTCGCCGTGGACTTTCCGCCAGCTGTGCTTTTCCGAAGTGTGGAGATGGCTCCCCGTGTGAGCCGAGTCAGCGACAGCGGTATATACAGGAGAAAGGGTGTGCTACGGAGCTAGACCAAAATCCCTGTGACCTTTGCCAATCATTTCACTGTTGTTCTGCACAGAGCAGAGGAGCGCCCTCACCACCCCTCCCCGAAGTTCTCTCATTCAAGGAGCAGGCGTTGAACTGGAGGTGAACCGACCTGTGAGGTGCTGACCCAGTCTGTCGCCAGCGTCTCCGGGGCATCCTCTCCAGCGAAATCAATAGCATGTAAAGGCAAAGTCCTTCGCCTGGGAGGGCCGAGGTCGGGTAGCGCTGCCGGTTGGCCTGCAGAGGCACCGGGTCCTCCGGGAGCTCCGAGTGCAGGCATTCCGGACCTCAGTAGGTTCAGAAGCCTTCTCAGCTCCTCAAGCCGACAGCTATCACCCGAGCGCTGCTGCGGAATCCTTGTCTGGCACCCAGATTTGCGCTGTAGAAACCCCGCAGGGGCTCCGCAATTCTGGCAGGGAGGGCAGATTCTTTCCAAATCGCCTCTCCACTTCGCACTACTTTGCAAAACCAATCAGCTTGCCTATTCTGCCCATTCTAGGCACTCCGCTCACAGGGGAAAACAAAACAAAACAAAACAAAACAACAATTATATATATTGGTGAGATTATATATATATAAATTTATATACATATATAAAATCTCGTCAATATCATCACCAACAACTCTTTCCATTGTATCTTCTCGTCTCCTTACAGATCTGGGACGGGGGGGTGAGTGAATGATAGGCACATTTCTCACCCTTCTCCTTCCAGCCTCCCCTCCCTTTTCTAAGCAATTAAAAAACCATCAGCTCAATGAAGGAATAATAATAATAGCAATAATAATGTGGAGTGGTCGATTAGATACAAATCATCTCACAAATATTGTGTACAGCTTGTAGTAAAACACCGCAGACATTTAGAAATGCTATAGAAGTTTTTAGAAATGCAAAACTAGTCTATTGTAAAACAGATTTCACCTGAAATACAGCTGCTATAACCAAGGCGCTGAAAGGTTATTCAGAGGCACACATCTGTCTTCCCACCTCCCTCCCCCATCCCTCCCCCAACCCCAAGTTACCCCACTCCTTGCTCTTCCTAGAGAGGAGTAACCGAACAATTCTTACTCAAAGTAAACAATATATATTGATCAACAGAAAAGGTTGGAGAGAACTGTTCCTCAGGCGGCAAGGGATATGAAGTTCCCGCTTGGACTGCTTCATGAAACCATGTATCAGTGTTAAGAAGCCTTGAATGCGTGTGTGTTTCCTTTCTTAATATAAGTTAGAATCCCCTGTTAAAAGGGGGAGGAGAAAGAAAAGGGGGGAGAGAGAGAGAGAGAGGGAGAGAGAGAGAGAGAGAGAGAGAGAGAGAGAGAGAGAGAGGGAGAGAGGGAGATCTAGAAAGATAACAATAATAAAGCTGGAGTGAAAGGAAGGGAATGCGAGAGAAAGAGAGATCCGCACTGCTCCCAGTGCGGCGGGTCACTTGCTCCCTTCCTGCAATCAGAGATCATGGCAGGTCGTGTCTGTTTTCACGGTGTGAGAATAAACCTCATGTGGCTGCTGTTCCCCTGGTGGAGTCATTCTTTTTTCTTTCTGTCTTCGATTACAGAACCAGACACGCACCACTTCTTTCTCCAACTGGAGGCTGTCTGCCAGCGAGGAAATCTCCTGCGCGGCAGGCTTGGGACACTTGAGGAAATGCGTCTCCAGTACACCCTTGACACTCACCTCGATGGAGGTTCGCTTCTTGCGCTTGCGGCCCTGTGCGGCGATCTTGTCAATGCTGGTCGGACTCCCTGTGGACGAATCAGCCTCCTCCAGCCACTTGTTCAGCAGCGGCTTCAGCTTGCACATGTTTTTGAAGCTCAGTTGCAAGGCCTCGAACCTGCAGATGGTGGTCTGCGAAAACACGTTGCCGTATAGTGTGCCTAGCGCCAGCCCCACATCGGCCTGCGTGAAACCCAACTTGATTCTTCTTTGTTTGAACTGTTTAGCGAACTGTTCTAACTCATCCGAGGTTGGTGTCTCTTCATCCGAGTGGTCCTGGCAGTGGTGCGAGGCTAGGTCGCTGTGGTCTGGGGGCTCCCGAAGCACTGGGTGTAAGCTCTGTGCCGAAGCGGAGGCCGGTGGTGGGGTGAGCCCCCCATGCTCCAGCATGCCACTGACGGTGAAGCCTGGCTGCGAGTACACGTTAAGGGGTTGGCTGCTCGACGTGATGGACGGGTTTGGAGCCGGGCTCGTCCCCCAGGCATTGGGGTGGTTAGTGTGCGGAGAGTGGTGGGCGACGTGAGGCGAACGGTGATGGATGATCGCGCCGAGCTGTAGGTCTTCACGCCCGGGTTTCACGTCCTGCTGGTCCAAGGGGCTGGTGGCCAGTGTGGAGGACCACGGGCCTCCGTCGGTCAGACTGGTCACCCAGTGATGCCCAAGGGGATGCCCATTGCTAGGAACTCCCTGCAAGTAATCACTTTGGAGAAGTTTCTGAGGGTTTCGAAAAGGACTTCCCTGCTGCATGCCCGCAGTGTCCGCATGGACCAGAGAGCTGGAACTGAGAATGCTGTAGGGATTCGACGCAGCTGTGGCCATGGTCGGTGAGGATCCCCTACTAGTTATAATGTGGCAAAGGGAGCAGCTTCAGCCTTTGACATCTATCGTGCTGGGGAGCCAGAGCAGCCAGAGCGAGTTACAGGCACTCACCTCGGCCAATCATAGAACGTCCCAGCCTGGCCTGCCGTAGGTTCAGCCAATGGTGGTACGGGAGGCTGGGCTAGTTTTCCAAATTAAGCTGGCGAAGCTCTGAGAGTTTCAGGGAGACCCAAGCAGGAAGTGAATCAAATGTTTCTGCTCCATTGGCTGCTTCGCGCTGAGTGGCGGCAGCAGTTTATTTGGTTATACCATCACCATCACCACCACCACCACCACCACCACCACTACCACCATCATTTACTTTGCCTGTGTTGGTAGTGGGGGGTGGGGAGGGAAGAATCGGAGGGAGAATCGTGTGTTTGTGTATGTATTTGGATGCTGATGGGGGTGAGGTGGCAAAATGGCTTTAGAACTTATTTTAGATTATTTAGGTTAACCCAAATAAAGAACGAAAAAACATAAAGAAAACAATATAACCAATTTAAATGTCATCTATATCTTAGTGGATATGGGATTTTTCTCACATTCATTGCACCTACTAGTTAGTTGTGTACAGAGGAATGCAAAACAAAACCTTGCTACAAACTTTAGAGAAAGGAACATCTTCTATAGGAACCAGAATCTATAGACTGAAGTCCATGGTTCCAATAAGAGTTATTTTGGCTTATATATTTCATTTTACATTTATAAGAAACTCGATACCAAGGTCAGAAAGCATCTAAGACATACTCAGTTTCTTCTGGTGAAAAAAAAATGCTTTAAGGCATGAAGAACTGGAAGATTCTGGGAAAGTAAAATCAAATATGATACTGTCAACATTCACTGATTTTGAAGTTTGCCTCCCAAAATAGTTAATTAATTGGAAGACTTGGTTTTTATTATGGCTCTATGTCAGCTCCCATCAGCGGGTCTCACAACTTCTGTCAGAGGCAGTGCTTGCTGAAGCTGGCAGCCCTTCCTCACACTCACTGCAGATTCTCAGCCGACTTAGTCCCAATAGGTATGCAGGGCAATGTTCTGACCACTGTGCCTGATGCTGTCCTTTGGGGAAATTGTTTTTAACAAATATCTTTTTCCCCCACCATCATCGCAGACAAGTTGAAGTAAATGCAAATCATTTACTATGCCAGAGAGAGGAGAAGAGAAGAGAAGAGAAGAGAAGAGAAGAGAAGAGAAGAGAAGAGAAGAGAAGAGAAGAGAAGAGAAGAGAAGAGAAGAGAAGAGAAGAGAAGAGAAAAGAGAAGAGGACTGTTTGGCATTAAGTACCACTACCCCCACCATCCCCATCAAGCTTGAGTTAGTTTTCAGCTTGAGAGAACAGGAGTGTTTTAATTTTTGATTAGAGGAAAGGGAGAAATACTCGTACTCCACCTAAGCTCTTAGAAGTTTGGGGAGGATAAGTCTGTCTGCTAAAAAGCCCCACGCAAAGGTTTTGCTTGTAAGCAGAGTACGGTGAAATACAAAGATTTGCTCTAGCTAGGATAAGGAAACACTGGATACACAATGCGATCTCTGAAGTTAAAAAATGACCTTTCATTGCATAATTTTGGAGGTAACCTAGCTGCGTAATTATATTTGCACTCACAGAAGACAGCATTAGAGTTCCCTTATTGGTTTGAAATTCCATTAAATATATTGCAAGAGCTCCTAGGTTAAGCTTGATTTAAATTTGCATACATTTTCATATATTTAGCAGAAATAAAAGAAGGCTTGCAGCTACCAGAAAGTCATTAAGGCATTAGTTTCTCTAAGAAGACAGATCTGAAGAAAATGCAGGAAAATGAGAAAAATAAAAACAAGGTGAGCTTATTCTGCCATTCCTTTATATAGCTAAAGAGCATCTATTTCCTGTGAAATAAGTAATTACTTGTGAGAGCACAGAGCAATAGAAGCTTATGTTGGTAAATGTAAATTGTGTCTATTAGGGAGGAAAACTGAGCATCTGTTTGAGATATATTTCTTTCTTTTTCTCTTTCTTTAAAAAAAAAGATAAACACTTAGTAATTATTGGCAGCTAGGATCGTTTACCATGTTCCCCCCTCTTCCTCCCTCACTGAAATTGTGGTTTCATTTGCCGGTGCCCTATTGTAAAGGTTTATCTGCTTTTAACCTAGAATCAATCTCTCTCTCTCTCTCTCTCTCTCTCTCTCTCTCTCTCTCTCTCTCTCTCTCTCCCTCCCTCCCTCTCTCCCTCCTCCCTCCTCTCCTCTCCTCTCCTCTCCTCTTCTTTTTCTGCTTAGGAACGTCGTTTGTTTACTGCCAACTGTGTGTATCTTCCTTTGCAAGAATGCAGCCTCATTTGTGTTTGGACTCTTGCTTCCTGAAGAAAAAAAGAACTTGTTAAAATCAAACGAAAAATAAAACTTTTCAGGTGCTCTGTTAGGCTGCCTGATCGAGGGTTCACTTGCCAGTCTGTGGATCACTTTAGAGGTCAGAAGGAAGCACATTGATGAAACCATACTAGCAAAAAGATCATGATCATTGCCATGTTGTTGTTGGCGGCAGCGGCGGTGGGTTCCCCACCCCCACCTTGCAGCTGCGTTTGGGTGAAAGAGTTGCTAATCTTAGTCTGACCATTCAGGGGGTTAAGGCAATTATCAATTGATAAGGCTTTTGCATGAAGAAGAAGGGGGTCTTTTTCCAAGACTGATTTGCCTGAGTCCTTACAATCAACCTTCCTCTTGCCCTTGGCCTCTGCTCTGGGCAACTGGTTTCGCCAGACACGAAAAAAAGGTTCAGACCATTTGTTCCCAGGCTTGCAGGGGGCGGCAGAGGGGGGCATCGAATAGGAGGCATCTATACCCAGCGACAGGTTTTTGACATCCTCGTTTTGCTGTCTTTTAATGTAAGAATGCCTTCTGTCAGGAGCAAAACCCAAAGTACTTGTTTTCCCTTCCTTTCCTTTCTTTGTTTTTCCCTCCCTTCTCCCCTCCCTCTGATTTCTCTCTTTCTCTGTGTCTCTCTCTCACTCTCCGATTTGCTTAAAAAATATTTCCCATGAATATAGATATCCCTTATTAAATTCACATGCAAGGACATCCTGGAACAGCTGTGATAGAATCTTCTCATGCAAGTAAGGTGTTTTGTTTCTGAAGAAAATATCTGCATATAGTCAAATCTTCTTGCTGTTCTAACTAATCTACTGGAGAGGTTTCCTTCGCCCTCTCCTGTCAGTCTAACTTCCCAAGTGTAACAGATGCCGCTCTCAAGCGCTCCTTTCTGTGGCTTCTCTTTATTTAGCTTTGCATATTTCTCCCCATGATCTGGGTTTCCATAGAGAGAGGAATAAAAGGGGGGACCATGGTCACAAATCCCCTGCCCCATGCAAAATAAAAGAGCCTCATTCAATAGACGACCCCATCTGGACATGGGAGAAAAATAAATCCATGTGAAGCTACTGTTGCAAATAGTTGGTAACTTATTTTCATAGACTGAATTTTGCCTTAAATTCAAAGTTACCACTGGTAAACCTGCTCTCTCATAGCTGGGCTATATACACAGCTTGGTGTTGTCCTCGCCTTGATCTTGAAGTCCACTGCTGGGACCCCAGATCTGATTTACCCCACCCCCTCTAGAGATATGGTTTAAATATAATAATAGCTACCTAACCCTACTAGGCTAGGGCAGCTAAAAGTTGTCCTGGAGAGGAGCCTGATTTAGAAGTAGACAAAATGTAATTTTAGCAAGTCCGCACACCCAGCTCTAGCAAGGAAACACAGGTTTCCATTACCTTGTCAGGTTAGTAGTACAAGACACTAAGTTCATGTCTCCTTATGTTGCTTTCGTACTCCAATCAGCCACCTTACCTTATGCATCACATTGCTTGATTCCGAAGAAGGCAATTCAGTTAATTTCAAAAGGCAAGTCAGATTGGCTGGATTTACTTGTATGTTCAGCTATTTGTAACCTAGAGGTTCACAATGGCTCTCCTCTCTCACAAGATTTAAAAAAATATAATAACTCTTAAGAGTCTTCCCAGGACACACACACCCCTTTCCAAGCAAGGAAGAACTCACAAAAGAAACTAAGCATATTAATGTGGTTCAGGTTGTGCTCCTGTGGAAGCAGGAGAGCATGGATGCAGCTGGGCAGCCTTGTACCAGGCTCTTTCAGAAAGCACCCCAGCCATGGGGATGATGCCTCTTGTAGATTGCACATATGAGTATAGATTAGGAAGCATTCTCATTATCCGTACAAATTGGAGGAGGGGGAGGCAGTCTGGGGTTGGGCTTGGGGAGGGTTGGAGAGCAGGGTCAAGAAAGAAGTCCAAAAGGCCAGATTTGAATGTATATAATATACCATGAAGCTCCAGACTCATAAGCATGACCTTGAGGTGGAAAACTTCACCTTCAATACAAGTTTACTCTGGAAACAGGACGAGTTAGATTGGGCTTGGTAGCGACAAGTACACATTTTCTTTTTATAACTGGGGAGCTAATAAGGGAAGGGAAACAATTGAATAGCTTCTGAAAGAAGCACAGAAAGAACCCTTTTTCCTGGTGTTTGTACATTGAGCTCATGAGACTTTCTTGGTGTGAGACACAGCTGCCCTTCGGAGCGCCAGCCCACTCTTCTAGTTGTCATTGTTGTTGTCGTTATTGTTTGTCTTTTCATTCTTGGAAAACTGTGTCAGGGGAGGTAAAGGGTTCATAATATTTGGAGAGGAAAGCATTTTAAAAATTAGCCAGCATTAGCATACATTTGTCAATATGAATTCAAGCTCAGTTACTGTATTTTTTTTAGATCTCTGTTGGCTTTCCTCTAACGTGGGGAAAAAAAATCTTTAGGCGAAAGGGGAGAGGTAGAGGGAGGGGAAGGAGTGGTAGTATACAGAGAATTCCACAGCAGATACACAGCAATTTTAAAAAATAAAATATTCATCAGAAAATTTAATGCAAATACCACAGTCTTCAAGAACACTAGTCATTCGCTAGCAAAATCGAATGTCAGTGGGGAAGTGCTTAGGCATTGTGTGGCTGGGGCCGCTGACAGGATGGTTAGAGCATAGACAGGGACAATAGAGACCCTCACTGACCAGGGAAAGGATGCTGGCTCCCACCGCTGTGTTGGCAAGGTCGTGTTGATCCAGTCCCAGTTTCTCTTCTGAGGTCACTTCTTCTCTTGCCATTGCCATTGTCAGGGGATGAACCCCTCTCTTAAAGGGTCCCAGGGAAAGAGCTCTATGGAGACAAGCTATTGTGCAGTACTCTGCGTGGCTATCATTTTCCCAGTACCAGTATTTGGGGGTGTCTAGGAATTATTGTGGGCATTTGCCAGTTACTTGTTTTGCATTGCAGACAGAGCCTAGTTTTGAAGAATCCAGTTAATGGTTTTATATAATACAGACTCCATGTGGAATTTTTTTTTTAAATGGAGTAGCAGAATGTTTTCAAATTTGAATTGTGGTGGTGGTTTTTATTTGTATCTTGACTTTTTTCTTAAGAAATGGGAGGAGTATTTAAAGGTGAAAAAATTCATTCCAGCTACGTGATCAATCACAGAGCATATACAGATGACCTATTACTTTAAACTCTGCAAATCGGTATTTGAAGCATTGATAAGTCACTGAGTTGAACATTAGATGGTTTTTATGTCACTTTAATAATTAATAGAGATGCCCAAAATTGCAATTTTCTTCCTTTTTCATGCACAGATTAAGGTTTAATGTGCAATGTTGTAAGAATGCTCTGACTTTATTTATAACTGAGATCGTGTTTTCCCTACACCCGCTCCCCTACTTCCTTAGTAAATACTATTTATTGAAATAGCTAGCATTCTGCATCCCCGTGTGGTGATGGAACTATGGAAAATGTGATTACACACCAAAATATAGGCTCCTTCTAGGAAAATATTTTAAGTAAGTAATCTGCTGACTGTTGGGAGCTCACGTTACTATTTCTGGACCCCACATTGGTAAAGAACCTATACCACATTTGAAAACGAACAGGTGATCAGATTTAACCTGCTATCATTACTAAGAAATTTCTATTATTTTTGTGGGATTAGGTAGGGAAGAGGGCTGACAATTCTGAGAAAACTGATTTTATATATATATATATATATTCCATGTCTATATATATCTGGAGAGAGAGAGTATGTGAGTATGTGTGTATGTTTGGGGCAAAAACCCACTTTGCAAGGACATTTGAAAATCCATTTTCTACAAGAATATTCATGTTTCCTTTGTTGTGATTACTGAGGTGGGGTGTTGGTTTCCCCTATGCTCTTAAAATGTCCTGCAGCTATCTTTAGGACATCTTTTGCATTTTTTCCCATTTTCCATTGAGACAATTTGACTCTCCTGTTTGGAGAAAAGATCTCCTTGATTTGGTTTGGGTTTTCCTCTGCCAGGAGATCCATGCAATTGTGTGTGTGTGTGTGTGTGTGTGTGTGTGTGTGTGTGTGTTGTATAGCTGATAACTTTTTGAAATCTCTTTTTAAGTTACAAGTGCTTAGGTAGCCAGCAAAAGAACCCAGCCCCTCACCAGGTCTTTCCCTTAGTGGGTCTGGTACCCAGGCCATGAATCCAAGCTAGGCTGTCTGATAGCTCCAACCTGCAGAGTCACAGCCAGAGAAAATTCAGGAGCTGACTCAAGTTCCACGCACCACTTCAGTGGTAATAGGGGGAGGTATCTGGATAACAATAGAAACTGCTACCTTTGAGCTTGCCTAGCTAAAATGCTGGGATGAAGCCCAATGGCTGGAGCAGATCTTAGCCTGGTAAACAGACTGTTGGACTAGGACAAGCATGAGGGTGTTAAACTGAGAGATCCTCTCTTAAGATAACTCAGTGTATGACAATTCTTTGGGCCAAATGTGTCCTATTCTGACACTCAGGCAGCCAGTGAGAGGGGCTTTATTTTGCTAGCTTCCTGGCCCTCATTGGCCTGCCCTTCCCAAGTTGTCACCCTTTATTTACAGCAGGGTGTGTAGGATGGAGGCAGGTCTGATTCCATGGTTGGAAATGGAGGCAGTGAGGGACAATATAGAAGAGCTGACACCAAGGCAGCTGTTTCAGCTGTGTGGAACTGGGGGGAACCTGGTAGAGGTGAGTTTCTTAGAATCCTCCAGGCCTGGTAAGGGTAGCCTAGCATTCTTGTCCCTGGGCAGCCTCTGCTCCTTGCCAGGTGGGCCCCTTGACCATTCCTAATTTCCAATGTCCCCCTCTGTAGACAGGCACAAAGATAAGGTACTCAAAATAACCCTTTCTCAGGAGGCAAGGCCCAGTCTCTTCTGTCAAATGTTGTATGTTACCACAGTTCTGCCTCAGTGATACCATTCTTTTGGGTGTACTTAGATGAGTACCACCCCCGTGACTCTTTTTGTGTGTGTTGGGGGGTGATAGTCATCCTAAAATATTTTGTCCAGACCCTAACATGTTAACTCAGATCACATTGAGGGTAGCAGGATTTAAACCTGCCAATCCTCCTTAAAAATAACAAATTTCCTGTTTCTACCAATTAACAAGGGCAAGAGAAACCTTAGGTTTCTCAGGAAACTCAGGATAATCTAAATACCAACATTCAAATTTCTTTTGTACATCCTAAGTATTACGTTTTACTGACTCAGATGATAGTAAGAATGAAGCTCTCTCCTTTCCCTCACCCTACCCTCTTTTTACTACTTCCTACTTTCTGAGAGAGATTGGGGTTACTTTTTTTTAGTTCATCTATAATTCAATCACATCTACTCTCATCTTTATCTTTAAATACAGTATTTTCCCAGGTGCTTAATGCTTGTTGTGAACATTAGATATGACCCCTCCTTAAACAAATGGATCCTGAACACGTTTGTGTGTGTGTGTGTGTGTGTGTGTGTGAGAGAGAGAGAGAGAGAGAGAGAGAGAGAGAGAGAGAGAGAGAGAGGAGTGCTTACATGGTGAAACTATGCATATTGGAAAACAAATCAATTTGTGTGTAAATTGCCTTCAAAAAGGATCTGAACTCTACATATGGGTCTGAGCTCTAAAGAAACTAAGTCTTATAGCTGTGGAAGTTTAGTGGTCTTTGAACATTTAGTTGACAGCTTTGTAAAAGACTGAGATTTGTCCCATACAAACACCCACATTAATGATGAAGAGAAGCATTTCAATCTTCCCCCTTTTCTTTACCTCTCAAAGTAACAGAACTACATTTTCAAACATATTCTCTGTTTTCAATATTATTGAAGAACCTGCAGTTTTCCAAAAAAGAAGAAAATAAGTCACAACACAAATTAAAGGAAAGATAGAATATGTGTTGTTTTTCCTGAGATTTTACTACAGGAAATCAAAAGAGACCAAGGTTTTTAAAAATGCTTTTTGTAAGATGACTTACACTATAGATATATTTACTTTCCTTTTTTTATTTCTTTAGATAAAGTCTCATCTTAGGCAACTGGACTTAAAACTATTTTATAATCTATCCTACCATATTTTAAAAGGTGTCATACCTGTACATGCGATTAAAGGAAACCAAAATATAGTTATTGAAAGGTATGCAGGATGTCAGGGAATAAGACAATAAACTTTAGAGTAAAAAAAGTACAGTTAACTTTTACTAGCATTTAAGCATTCTTTATAAACTCTTCCAAATACTTCTTTGGAAATAGAATCCTCTCTGCCTTGTACAACATATCTTTATGGGATGATGCTTACATTTGGAGTTAATTGTTGAAAGTAAATAATGATCATTAACTAAGCTAGTTCTGATGAATGATGGAGGTTTGTTGAGAAGGATATATTAAAGTATTCCTAGCTTGCATAATTATTTATAGCTGGACACTGTTTTCAGATTGCTGGAGTATTTCTGACTTAGTGGATTTGCAAACTGCTTTGAAATGGCTAGTAGAGTGTAAGAAGATTGCAAGTAAATCTAGTGAATTGAGATGATTCTATATCAGTTTATTTTATGTTTTATAGTTAGTCTAGCATTCTGATTTGATTGCCTTAGTAATGTGAATTGCCTACAGCTGCTGATGATACAGCTTTAATTCTGTTTTAAAGGTCATGTAAACATGTGCCTGTAGCATAAGGAATGCAAATTCAATTCCCTTTTAATGTTTCTTCAAATTCACTTCACAGACTTCACCTAGAAAATTAGCAGGATTTAATATAACACTATTTTAATGTTATGATTTCATTAAAATTCTTTTTCAATGTTTTACTTTTCCTTTTGCAGGGTAAAGAAGTCTTCCTCCGCTTTGCAGTGCATAACTTATGCAACATACGTCACTCAGAATGGAGGCAAAAAAAATTTTCTGTTAAGATCTATTTACTTTTCCAATGCTTTTTCCTAATAAAGTACTGAGAACTTAATTTCAGTCTCCTTGTAGCTGCAGGTAAAAAGGACACAAAACAAATTAGATAATCTAACCACATTTTAGGTTGCAGTGGAGAGAGTCAGAACACTGTGTACATGTGTAGGAGTTTCTAGTCACAAGCAGTTTTACAATATGAACCACGATAGAAAATGAACTGTGGAAAGCATATATCAGGAGTGAAAAAAAGCATTTAAAACATAGTTGAACATAGAGAAGAATACATCAATTGTTCCAAATTAGTATAAAAGGCCTACAAACTATGGCTTCAAGTTTCTATGCTTATATATTGGTTATTATGGGAAGAATTCTTTTTTAAATTATTTTCAAATATATTAAAATCTTCAAACTAATGCAAGATCATGCACTTAGATCATATTAAAACTTTTGAAAATGTGCCTTAAGAAATTGAACACGTCTTTACAAGATATGCAATTGTTAGTCTAAGAGACAAGTCATGTGGAGGTGAGAAAAGTGGGGATGTAAACATACAGGCTGAAATAAAGTGGAAAGTTTAACCTAATGCTGTGATGGCATGATTGGGCTATTTTACTTTGTGTCTCTGTTGTTCCTATATCTCTAAGCTAAAACTTGTTCCCACTGAAATTTAGCTGAAAGTAATGTTTTCAAATATCTTTCCCCTTAAATTGGCTTGACCAAGTGATGGAAGTATTAAAATATAAATTAAAAATATATAAATAAATCAAGTTGTTAGCATATTGTTAATATAACAAAATTAAAATAAAAGAACCTACATGAAGCCTGAACATGATTAGTCTCAAATATAGTTTCATTTGGTCTTGAGGAACAATAATTCAAAAGTTTGGACTTCATCTTTGAAAGATAACTGGAGTTCCAGCATGGGAAATGTGTTTTGTTCTGTGTGTTTTAAAATTAAGCATTACCCACAGCATGTGTATAATCATGAAAGTCCATAGAGGAAAAGAGCTATGATACTGATCTAAGTGACTGAGTTTTTAAAAAATTTTGCCTCTGGTTTGCTGCTTAAAACTTTCAAGCACTTCTCTTTTCTTTTCCTTCCTTCCTTCCCTCCTTCCTCCCTCCCTTCTTTCCTTCCTTCCTTCCTTCCTTCCCTCCTTCTTCCCTCCCTCCCTCCCTCCCTTCCTGCCTTCCTGCCTTCCTGCCTCCCATTTCTTCCTTTCTCTCTTTCTTTCTTAGTAGCAGGAAACTCAACATACAAAGTTTATGTTTAAAGCCTGGAAAAAATTGCTACATATTCAGTAACACTTTGGATTCAAACAATATAATGCTGCAGAGATTGCCAGTTGGGGATAAAGTCAATATAAAAGTAGACTCTACTTTCTGTGATTTGACCCTCCTGCCTTATGCCGGTATAAGTAACAATCAAAATTGCATGGCAGTAGATTTGGTTTTTGTTGTTAATTTTATATAATATTAGTGTCAATATACAGGGGTGGGCAAACATTTTATAATTGTGAGTATGCAAAATACAGAGTTTATTCTTGTATTATCATTTATTTATTATTGTATTTATTTGTTTTTTCCCATATGAACAACTGCAAACCTACTTTTGCCTATCCCTGTGTTTATGTTCTTAGAATGAAAACTATAACTGGGAAAGCTGCATTACACATAATTTATAAAAATTCTCAATGTGTTTGCCTTTAATAGAAGAACTTCAGTTAGATAAAGATTTTCTTGCTTAACGAAATTGAAATTGTACAACAATGCAAACTCTGCATTTTTGGAAATTTGCATTTTGAACAATACATTTTAATAAGAAGGCTTCTAGTTATTCATCCTGCTTAGAAGTGTACGGACTCTATCCAAAAAGTACTCACCCTTTAAATAGAAATAAAAAGTAAATAAAATAGAACTGCAAAACTAGATCACTGAATGGAGGTCTATGTGTTGTGTCTGAGCCGATGATCATCATTCACTCATTTAGTAGCGTGCATTTGCTGTTACCTTAGCCAGATGACACTGTATCCACAGGTGTCAGTTTCATCGTATGTACACATTTTTGGTGGTACTTTTATTGCCATTTTCCTGTCAAAAAGATTCATAGATATTCTCACAGTTTAAAATCAACTATTTTATGAATGGCATGCTTTTGCAGCAAAAGAGAGGATCTTCTTCATGTGTGAGTAGCACGTATCTCAGCAAATTGCTTTGCTGGAGTAGCTGGAGTAAAACTATCACTTAAAATGGAAAAAACAAACAAACAAATGAATAAACCACAGTTTAACATTTAATGCAGACACGTCATAATCCACTTGCTAAATAGTTAATGGCCAAGCTTCTTTAACTTGTGTACATTCACAAGCATGTCCTGAAAACAAGTCAGGCTGCTTTTTTATTCAATTATAACCTACCAGCATTTATTTTTAGATCTCTTTCAAATGCATTCTCTTTCCACAATTTTCTAATATCCTATAGTCTCCAACATTGAACAATGGGACTTTCTATTTTGTTCTGAGAATGAGTGATTTGAGCATAAACATGTTATATAGAAGCAGTTTGTGGCTGATTTCATTAATACTGCCCTAATCAGTAAGTAGCTTCAATGTGAAGAAGTTTAAATGATTCTATTAAATTAAATATAACATTACAAAACACCTGTTTCTAGTCAAGGCACCACTTTATACAGTAATACACATGGAAGTTGTGTTATATACACTCGGGGAAAGTTTATATATTAACTTAAAATCACCTTTATTAGAACTGAGAAACACGATGTGTTTGAAAAAATGAGCCACATTTTGACACTTTCTAATAATATGTGTTCTTGTATGTTCTACTATGTGTTTTTCTTCGTTATCTTCTTATATATGAAATTCTATTCCCACCCCCTTCCCTCCACCCCATGTATTTGATCATTTCTCTAAGTCCCTTGGCTGAACCAATCTCTTTTCATGCAGAGGATAAAAAGAGTAGAACTTCAAAGTAGGTTCAGGTAATTAACAGCTGAGGGGAATATAATCTAAACCATAGGCCCTGCTTTGCACCCAGGCTAGCTCTCTGAGCCAGCCGGCAAGGGAGTGCCTATTCCCTATAGCATCTAAATCTGCTTCCTCTGAACAGCACTGCCAGGCCTCCAGTTATCACATCTGCATTTCAAACACCATGGCTCTGGCATTAATTATTAATTAGCCTATAGTCACCCTAGAGGATTCAAGTTCCAGTCTGCACATACTTATTCATTGACCTCTATCTTAGTTTTTGTTGGGGGAAAAAAAAACTCAGTAGAATGCTTAATAATTTCCTTTCTCTCAGACCTTCTGTTCTAGTTTCATGGAAGGGAAACAGCATATTTTCCAAGTGGGAATAATCACACAGTGGCCCCAAAATTTGTTTACAGTAAAATGCTTTGTCAGAGGTTGAGGGGCATAGAAGTGAAGTAATTTATAGACAGTATTGAGAGTTGAAATACACTTTTAAATATTCAACACATTGACTAGCTGTGGTTTCCCCTAAATCACAAAATATGGTCATGGGACATAGCCAAATATTCTTTAGTTCTCACTGAGAGCAAGTGCAGAACTTGTGAATTAAACTAGACTTTATCCTTGGAAAATACATTCTCATGATCAATGACACTAGTAGTAGGTGCATCTGAAAGCAGGAATAGCCAACAAAACTATAAATACAATAATAATTTTTAAATGATAAATAGAAATCTAGAGATGCTCCTTTCTTACCAGTAAATATTGTAATGTGTAAATGAAATTAGTATGCTACTTGTAACAGACCTTTGGGCTTAAGTGTGGAAACCTTGACAAATAGCATAGAGCTTCATTGAGTTAAGGTGAGGGTTAGGCAGATCCAGGTTTCTATCTCAGTCCTGCCACTTAATAAAAGATTGTAAATCACATATAGTTTCTGAGACTTGACTTCCCTTTAGAACAATGAAGTTAGCATTAGAACCTATTATACTTCATGGATTTGTTATTAGAATTAAATAACATAATGCATATAAAACATTCATCATAGTGCCTGACTTATAGTAATGCTCATTGAGTGTTAGTGATTTTAAAATATATTTGTTCCATTATTTTATTGTGACATTTCTATAGTTCATCTTAATTATATCAATTCCACATTGCCTGCCTTTCCCAATATGTTTTAAAATTTTATTTATTTATTTCTTTTTATTTTTAAATTGTTTTATTGTTGTTCAATTAGTTGCCCCCATTCCCCCTCCATTACTCTCCCTTGCCTTCCCTACCTCCAGCTTCCACATTCAATCCTACCCCACTTTGGCTTTGTCCATGGGTCCTTTATACACATTCCTTGACTTGACCCTTCCTCTGCTTTCCCTTGTTATCCCCCTCCTCCTGCCCCTCTGGTTACTGTCAATTTGTTCTTTATTTCAATGTCTCTGGTTCTATTTTGCTTGCTTTTTTGTTTTGTTGATTAGGTTCCACTTATAGGTAAGATCATATATTTCTCTTTTACCACCTGACTTATTTTACTTAGCATAATGCTCTTCAGTTCCATCCATGCTGTTAGGAAGGATAGGAGCTCCTTCTTTCTTTCTGCTGCATGGTATTCCATTGTGTAAATGTGGTACATATATATATATATATATATACATATACATATATTTATTTATTTATTTATTTATTTATTTATTTATTTATTTATTTATTTATTTTTAGAGAGAGGTGAAGGGAAGGAGAAAGAAAGGGAGAGAAACATCAATTGGTTGGTTGCCTCTCGCATGACCCCAGCTGCAACCCAGGCATGTGCTCTGACTGGGAACTGAACCAGTGACCCTTTGGTTCACAGGCCAGCACTCAATCCACTGAGCCACACCAGTCAGGGCTGTTTTTTAAAAAAATAACTATAGATAAGCATGGCCCCTGCTGGCCTACTCAGACACTAGTACATCACTAGTGCCCCTGCTACCACTCACTTGCCATTATAGTTGTCCTCTTCTTCACCCCAAATCCTATAGTTTTCTTTGTATTCTGGCATTTCTTCTAGAATCTAGTTATCACTGCTGCAAATTTATCCCTTTAATAAAAGAGCCCTGTGGGGATTTCCCAAACATTTCAACTTTTATCTTTGGCATGTGGAACCTCCTATGGAACCATAGTCCCTGTAACATGTTTCTTTTCCCTGGAATTTATCCAGAACCCCCTTCTGGAGAAAACATGATAAGAGTAGGATTGGGGCACAGGTGTTGGTATTTCTGCCAAGACTAAGAGCCTGCTTCTAATACTGAAGTGGAAAGAGATGTTTTCCAGTTGTCCTGAGTTTAAATTGAGAAATACTATCTCATACAAATAGAGTTATAAATGGTAGTTAAGGCTTGGTATTACGAACAATATGCAGTGTTTTAATTGTTTTTCTTTTTGTGTAAAAATAAGTGTATTTCTCAAAGATTTATACATTTTAAAATTATTATTTTATCATTGTTTTCATTGTCACTACTCATATTGGCAGAAATTAGGTTTTAGTCAAATAAGTGGATCAGCTGAAGTGAGAATGTTAATTTTTCTAAGCAAATATTAACGTCAAAATAGATTTTAAGCAAATATCACAGGTACAGACAAGTATAGAGAACCAGCAAAAATCATCACCTAAAGAACAGCTGTATTATAGAAATTGTTAATGACCAGTAAATCAGAATGTTCTAGGACTGTGGGGTAAGGCTCTGTATCAGGCCTTGCTCCATTCTTCACTTTTAGTGAATGAAATGAAAACACAGATACCATATTTAGACATTTTTAAGATAATAAATATATTGTATGGGAATTAAAATTATGACGGCTTTTAGCAGTGTCAAATGTTAGGATGAAACTTTGAGACAGAAAGTTGGAGTTAGATGGGACTTCAAAAGTTATGTAAATTAATGCAGAAATATTCTGTATAACATTCCTGAACAATGGTCCTCTAGTCTTTACTGGGATATGTCTACTGGTAAGGAGTTCTCTTCCAAAAGCAACTCATTTTATCTTAGCACAACTTTGTTATAAATATATCTTATATTGAACCCAGGTGTTCCAACCTTCTAGTTTGGGAAGAGTATTTTGTTCCCACATGACATCTCTTTAAATGTCTGCAAACAATTTATCTGTCCCACCTTGTTTCTTTTTTCCTCCCCAT
The DNA here is from genome assembly GCF_019186645.2 of Phyllostomus hastatus. Lineage (NCBI taxonomy): Eukaryota > Metazoa > Chordata > Mammalia > Chiroptera > Phyllostomidae > Phyllostomus > Phyllostomus hastatus. The sequence continues at coordinate 7,668,470 of NW_025333909.1, read as the reverse complement.
TCTTAATAATTAATTACTCCACCCATTCATCACTGAAGGTCACTTTCTATATTAGTGTGGTTGGGCTACCATAACAAAATAGCATAGACTAGATGACTTAAACAACAGAATTTTTAAAATTTAAAATTTATTGCATTTTTATATTTTTTATTTTATTTTAATTGTTGTTCAAGTACAGTTTTCTACCTTTTACCCCCCACCCCATTTTTTTTATATTACCTTTTACTCTCCTTATACTCCCTTCCCCAAGTCCAAGATCATGATGCCAGCATAGTTGAGCTCTGGGGAGGGCTTTCTTCCTGACTTGCAGATGGCCTTCATGCCATGTCCTCACAAAACAGAATGAAAGAGAGGAAGGGAATCTCTCCCTCCCCTTCTTGGAATGACCAAGGGGGGCAGGGAGAGAGAGAGAGAGAGAAAGAGAGAGACAGAGAGAGGGAGAGAGAGAGAGAGAAGAGGGAGAGAGAGAGAGAGAAGAGGGAGAGAGAGAGAGAGAAGAGGAAGAGATTAGCAGAATCAGCAGAGAAATCTTTTTCTCATAAATCCTACAGGATTAGCATCCCACCCTTGTGATCCCATTTAACCTAACTACCTCCTAATGGCCATATCTCCAGATACAGTCACGTTGGGGTATTGATCTTCAACAAAAGATTGGAGGTGGTGCACAAGTCAGTCCATAGCACTTGCTATTCTGGATTCCATAAACTTTACTCACTGCTGTAGTTACTCAATATACAGTGAGTTAAAGTAGGTGAGATGTGAGAAGTAGAACTGTTGTTCTTTTTGAATAATAAACTACAATTTTGCTAATTTAACCTAAGACTGCATTCAGTTTTTTAATTTTTAATTTTAATTTTATAGCTTTTTAAAAAGATTTTATTGATTTACTTCTAGAGAAAGGGGAAGGGAGGTAGAAAGAAAGGGAGAGAAACATCGATGTGTGGTTGCCTCTCACATGCTCCCTACTGGGGACCTGGCCTACAACCCAGGCATATGCCCTGACTGGGAATCGAACTGATGACCCTTTGCTTCACAGGCCAGCACTCAATCTACTGAGCCACACCAGCCAGGACTGCATTCAGTTTTTTATTATATGTGTAAGATTCATAAAACTGCTATGAAGGAAATAACTATCCCACCTCTCCCATTTAACATTTTGGTGACTTTTCTCTTATTTTTTTTTCCTCTTAAATATCTGTAACATAATTGTGATAATACATTATGAGTAATTTTATCTGCTTATTTTTAACTTTATATTATATGAATTCCCTTTTATTATAAATCCTAAATATATTTTAGAGCTGTCATAGTAATTTATCTTAAGCATGTACCATAATATACATAAGAATTCTTTTTTTGTCCACTCTACACCTACTGTGTATAGTATAATTTATATTTGAACCGAAATTCATTTGTAAAATGTTTTCTCATTTTTTTGTTCTTAGTCCCAGTCTATGGACACACAGTTACACCCACATTGTGTTTTTGTTATTGCAAATATTAGCTATCCTTCTTAGGATAGTGTCATGTACTTCAAAGATCCTTGTATATCTTAGTCTACACTGAAAAAAATGTTCAAAAGTGTATGTATGGTCAAAGACAAAACCAAAGTTTTACCACTTGAGACTTCTGTTCAGGTTTACAAAGATCCAACGAACAGCACCCTTTTACAAAACTTATATATGAAATTACGAATCTGTTACCCCAATAAAAAAATTTAGCTCACGTATATCAGGTAAAACGCATGGGATCTTAAAGTCAAAAGAAACCTTAATCACATAATCAACTCCGCTAACATAAATTTTTAATGATTTGTTAAAAGGCTACCTTGTGTAGTGGTCCCACTTAGTAATCTTATCAGAAAAAGAAATAATATTGGTTCAATGTGACTAGTTTTTGTTAATCCATGATGAACACCAATGTTCATCCTTGAATATTTTTAAATTCTCACAAACTTTTTTTAATCTCAATCTTTCTTTTTATTGAATGTATTGGGGTGACACTGGTTAACAAAATTATCCTAACAAGAATAGTAGAGACAGGCTCATAGATAAAGAGCAGGCTGACAGCTGTCAGGGGTGGGGGTTGAGGGGCTGGGTGGGTATATGGAGGGATTCAGCAACAAATTTTCAAAAAGGAGGAAAAAACACATGGACACTGACAACAGTGTGGTGATTTGCAGGGTAGGCAGGGTGGTGGAGGAGTGTATGGGGGGATAAATGGTAAGGTTCTTACAAATTTTTTAAATAATTTATTTGAGAATTTTGGGGGCATCAATATTAAGATAATTAGTCTATAGTTTTTAAAATTTATCTTTTCTTTCTGGTTAAAATTCAGTTATCTTCTTGTTGGTTGCCTCTTACTTATCATATTTGGCTGTGTATAATGCACACTTTTTTGCCCAAATTTTTGAAGGAAAAATAAGGATGCATATTATACACGGGTAGTACTAATTCTATATCTATATAAATGTTTTTAATTCTTTGATTTATGCTTATGCATTAAAATTGTAACTCTAGAAAGCAATAATAATATCCATATGCAAAACAATATGCTGGAATACAATTATAGGTTTTGTTTTTAAATATAAATCAATAAAATCAAATTAAAAAATTAAAACAAAAGATTTTTTTCCTGAAAGTTTGGGGCAAAAATGTGGGTGTCCATTATACATGGCAAAATACAGTAAATCAATAATATGTTTAAATATATAATTATAATTTTATATTGCTAATCAGCAACAATGTTTTGGGGCAAAATTATTACATAACTGGCATTGAAGAGTAAATACACAAGAATCAGTGTCTGCTCTAGTTGCACTACTGCAATGTTAATATGTGAAGCATGAAGAGAAATAGGGGAGGGAAGAGTGAGAGTAGACCTGACACTATGTTGTGCCATGCATAATGTGCACTTTTTTGCCCAAAATTTTTAGGGGAAAATAAGGAAGTGCGTTATACATGAGTAGCACTAATTCCATATCTATGTAAATGTTTTTAATTCTTCTATTTATGCTTATGCATTACATTACAAGTGTGACTCTAGAAAGCAATAATGATATTTGTATGCGAAACAATATCCTGGAATATCATAATTGGTTTTGTTTCTAAATATAAATACATAAATAATTGAATTAAAATATTAAAAGATTTTTTTCCTGAAAGTTTGGCCCCAAAATGTGGGTGCACATTGTATATGTGAACGCATTATACATGGCAAAATACAGTAACTTATGACCTTTGATGCGCTGATTCTCTAAAAATTTTTAGGTGAAATTATTCTCAGATTAAGATGTATTAATCAACCTATTATAAATTGTTGAAAATGAACTCTAAATATTTTTGTTTTGGGTATCTTTTTAAAGTGGCAAATTCAGTTTTCATTAAAAAATCATTTTCTCATAACCACTGTTCTAAAGCAGCAGTATTTAGGATATTAAGTTCAAATTGTGAAATAGTTATATTCTTCAACAATCCCAAATGTATGTTTGAAAACACTTTAAAATTTCATCCAGTAGAATTTTTAATTATTTTATCAAAAACTGGAAATGTATACAAATATGTAAATTCTGATTGACATATCTATAGAGATAATGAACTGGGATTGCCTGAAAAAAATGCCCTGTGTGGCATATTTAAAATGATAATGACATATCTAAAAGTAACAACAGAATCAATTGTTTAAGATGTGAAGACTTTAAGATGATTAATAAAAAGCATCTCACGTCATATAACTGTATTGAGTTAAATAAATTAACATACGAAAGTACCTGGCTTTGTGACTGGCCCTCAAAACTACTTGTTCTATCATATTTCTCTACCATCATTAAGTAACAAAAGAGAGCATTTATAATAGTAGAAACAACCTACGATTTGGCATAAATCATATGTGTGTTCAAACCTCAACTCTGCCCCTACTTAGATGTATGGGAAAACCATTGAAACTCTCTAAGCCCCAATTTCCTCCTTGGTAAAATGGAGATAAGAAATTTACCTAGTTTCAGGGTTATCTTAAGAATTAAATAGAGTAATATTAGAATAGTTTCTAGCATAGATGAGTCTGTGCCCAGAATATGGTAAAATATTAAGTAAAAGGTAGTTATTTGTATAGCTTTTTCCATATAAGTGTATTTGCCAAAGAGTTTTACCTCTAAATGTCAAAAAAAACTTTAAAAAATATTCTTTTTAGATGTAACAACCTATACTAAATATTCTTATTCTTTCATTAGATGGTACCAAACATAACTGACATGTTTCTTAAGGGACCTGGGTTATCACAAAGAGTTCTCACTTCTTTTCTCTGCTCTCATGTGTCAGTGCCTTTGTCCTTTCCTCTAAATTGTTTCAAGCTCTAGTTTTTCAGATCTTACCTGATTTTTTAGGGTTTTTGTTTGTTTGTTTGTTTGTTTTCATGGTTAAAATATGCTGTGGATTTACCTGCTTGTAGTAGCCTGGACCTCATTATCTTCCCCCCTTTTTCTCTAACCTGATGTAGGCTCAGAAATAGAGAATAAGCCATTGCAGCTGACCTACATTGTGCTTTACAGTCTACAGTGCACTTTCATATCCAAGATAACATTTGTCACTTTGGAGTGAATAGATATAACTATTCTCAGTTTACAGATGGAAAAATGGAGGCTCAGGAAAGTTAAGAAATATGCCTGGGATTTTACAGTCCAGATTAAAGCCTAATTTTTTTACTAAAGAGTTTGTAAAATCTATTTAGACTAACCAGAGAACTTAAATTACATCTTATTGTGAATTATAACTTGCATACTATAAATAAAAATACACATTTAAAATAATTGTAAAACAACTCCTTGTGTAATTCTTAAATCACATAGTTTCATTTTGAATACTTTTGAACATTATATAAAGGGAATCACACTGTATGTGATATTTTGTGTCTAGTAGCTTTTGCTCAACAGAATACTGGTGAGATTCATCCACTCTCTTGTACCACTTATAGAATATTCATCAATATCCCTGTATAGTATTCCTTCAGGTGAATATACTAAAATGCACTTATCTCTTTGTATTGTTGTTGAACATTTGTGTTGTTTGTAGTTTTGGCTATGTGCAATGATGTTATGGGAATTCTTATGTATCCATTAGGCATATAGAACTGGAGTTGTGAGATATCTCCAATTTTACTAGATTATTCCAAAATGATTGTACAAATTATCAACTCCTACTCCATACCATGTTTAGGGTAATATTTCTCATGATTCTATGTTATTGACAACATTTGATGTTTTTCAGATTTAAATTTTAGACAATCTGATATGTATGTAGGGGTATTTACTGATTTTAATTTGCATCTATGTAACTGTTAAAAAGCTTAAATGAATTTTAATATATTTGTTGGCTAAGTAGATTTCTTCTTTTGTAAAGATTTTAAGACATTTGCACATATTTATTGAATTGCTTTCTTATGGCTTTGGAATAATTTTGTGTTCTGCAAAGGATCTCTTTGATGGTGATGTTTTTTCAATGATTGTCTACCATTCAACGCCTTCCCTTTTTACTTTTTTAATGTTTCTTTTAGTAAATATAAGTTCATAATTTTAGAAGTCAAAATTACTCATCTTTCCTCTTATGATTAGTGCTTTTTATGTGTTATGACATATTATCTTATCCTGAGGGCATAAAGACATTCTTTTATATTATCATCCTTTGTGTTTTAAATTTAGGCCTGTAATCTATGTGGGATTATTTTGAGGCTGAGCTCCAATTTCTGTTTTTCCTATGTGGATACTTGGTTTTCACACCATTATTTATTGAAAAGATTACTAAAATTGTATACATCAATAGTGTATATAAGCACTGTTCTATTTTAAGGTTTTCAATTCTGCCTCATTGGTATCTTTGTCCAAATATCATTATTTTTTATTACTATACTTTACCAATCTTATTAACTAACTATCTTGTTCCAATTTGTCCTTCATAAAGGATGTCTTGCCTATTCTTAGACTTTTGTGTTTCCATATAAATTTTAGAATAATTTTGTCAATTTTCACAAAAATCCCACTATCATTGATTGAGATACCATTGCATTTATATATGTTTTTCTACCATAGAGGGGTCTTTCAATCCATAAGCATGGTATAGCTATATATTTTTAGGTCTTTAATTTCTTTCCTTAAAGTTTTATATTTTTTTCCATAGAAATTTTTCTTATTATTTGTTGAACTTTTATGTAGGGCATTCTTTTGAAAAAAAATTATAAACATTTGTTACTATTACATAGAAATATAATTTATTTTTTCACTTTGTTTTATTTCTATTGATGTTGCTAGATACTTTAATGAATTTTAAATTTTACATTTAGATACTGTTGAATTTTCTAGGAGTACAAACATTTAATGTGGAAATATTGTATTATTTATTCCTTCAAATCTGTAGAATACTGGATTATTTTCCCCAGCTCTTCACTATCTCTGTGAAATAGAATTATACAGCCTAGACCATTGACTTGTGAGTTGTTTATGTATCCCTTTCCATCCATTAAGACCCATGGTAGGGCTATACTTCACACACCACTGACTTGGGAATTGGACATATGACACTCTTTCACCATTGTCATGTGAATTAATATACTTTTTCAATGTTTGAACTGAAGCTTTAAATGACACTTTGTAGATTGGCTTAGGTTTTCTTTCATTCATGTGATCTTTGTCTGAAGAGATTATATCCCAGATAGGGGTTAGTGCTTAAACTGGGACAAAGAATATGAAGACAGGTGAAGTAAAGCAGAGCTGAGTATAACTTCAGCCAACTCACAATCCTTGAGTAATGTAAGCAAGAAATAAGTGTTGCTGAAGTATTAGAGTTGTTACTGTAGTAAAACAGATATAAAACATAGTCTTTATATATTTCACTTTTATGTGAATTATTAAGCCATTGTCTCTCTGTTCTAAATATATTCTTTTATACTCTGCTCTATGGTGCTGAGAGCTAAAGCACAGTGCATTTCTCTTTGAAAGCTGTTTCCACATTAGATGTTTTCAATAGCAGACATTAGAGGAAAAATATTTAAGGTTAGAGAAGGTCAGAAGACATTTTCTTTTCCTCTCTGTTCCTTATTCTTGTGAACATCATTCCACCAATAGCCCCCTTAACTGTAGAAATGACATTTGGTTTCAATAACAGTTGGCTGTAGCATTCTGTAGTTTGCCTAATCCAAGAACCAGCCTCATTGTGCTTCCTCAGAAGTATTGAGGAAAGTTGCTAATATTAGCTATAACATTTCATCAAATGTGTGAATCTTAACTGCATTAGGCCCCTCTTTGAGCTCCTGAATACCATCACTAGCTATGCAGCACATCTCATAGAGAACTGAATACCAGCTCTTAGAAGACAGCAATCTTCTAGGTTCTGATGACCCTAAACTCTTTCCTTTGTCTCTCCAGCCCTAAGGTTGGTTTCTGTTCCTGAAGTTATGGTCTTGTTACCTCAGTGTTCCCAACTGGATTTTTAGTCTTCTGATATGTTTTTAACAAATTCACATTATTAAAATATTTTTGTTAACTTAACCATTTTCTGAACTTAGTATGTTAGCTAGGACCTGCTTTCAAGGTTTCATTGCCCTTCTCCCTATATCAAATCAAATGCTTTCAGCATGTCATGAAAAAGTGTGATTTTGCAGATGTTTTTTTTTTCCAATCCCATAAACAAAGTTTCTTTTTATTCTTAGTTTACTAAAGTTTTTTAATCATTAAGGGAATTCCAATATTACCAAATAAAGTTTTTCCATGTATTCAAATAATCATCTTATTCTTTTTCTTTAGTCTGATATTGTGGGTTTCTGAGTGTTAAATGGACATTTGGACCCCGGGCTGGCATAGCTCAGTGGATTGAGCACAGGCTGCGAACCAAAGTGTCGCAGGTTCGATTCCCAGTCAGGGTACATGCCTGGGTTGCAGGCCAGGACCCCCAGCAACCGCACATTGATGTTTCTCTCTCTCTCTCTCTCCCTCCCTAAAAAACTCAATAGACCATAGTTAAAAAAAATGGACATTTGGAAACTGTTTGGTGTGACAGCATAGGAAGCTTCTCAGCTTACTTCCTCCCAATGACACACCAAAATTGCAAGTATGTATAAAACAACTCCCTCTGAAAAATACTGGAAGATAAGCAGAACAATTATTGAACAACTAAAGACAAAAAGAATAAGCCACATTGAGATGGGTAGGTGGACAGATATGCTGTCTTGTCAGTATCCACACCCGCAGCATGGCAGCAATTAAGAGGGATATCACAAACATGAACCTTCTTCATGAGAAATAAAGAGTTTGAATACAACATCAAGTATCCCAGGCCTTTGGGCCTGTACCTGGAATATGAGCTTCCATAATATCTGGCTTTGAAAACCAGTGGGGCTTAGGTCCAGGAGAACCAAAGCCTGTAGAAAACTGAGGATCTTCTCTTAAAAGGCTAGTGCACAAACTCACTTACCCTGAGTCATAGCACAGTGAAAGCAGTTTGAAAAGTGCTTGGCCTATATGTGGAGGATACTGATTGACCAATCTTAGGGCATGTGCAAGAAGGGAAGGGAATTGTCTAAACTATCCCCATAGATGGAGGTAATGTCAGGTTATCATTTTCGTATTCTCCTTGTACTTTGCTAGCCAGATGCTGGTGTTTCCCTGCAGTCCTGTCTTGCCCAACCTGCATGCCCCAGCCTAGCACTCCTCCATGGTGGCACCCATCATGAAAATTCCCCACACCGACCTACATCTCACCAGACCCAATTGACAGACTCTTTCTACCCAGGCTTTCCCCCACCATGACCCCTGCCCTGCTATGCCTGGCAGGTGGACTCTGTCTAGCCTGATGCTCCTCCCTCACAGCCCTGCCCTTCCAGAACTGGAGGTTGCACACATTCCACACAGAGGATGCCTGTTCAATGTCTGGTTCTGGTGGACAGGGGATTTGTGTTCAATAAGACTGAAACAATCCAGGACAGAGATTTTGGTAAGCTACCACCCACAAGGTATTGTGCAGACAATAGACTAAAACATAAGCCTAGTTTTCTTGTGAAGACTCCCTTAAGACTAGAAGACACAGCTGTTTCACACAGTATACAGAAACAAACACAGAGTCAAGCAAGAAACAGAAACATAAGGATTTGTTCCAAAGGAAAAGAAAAAGAAGATGAAACTTTAGGGGGAAACCCTAATAAAATACGGATAAGTAATCTACCTCTTAAAAAGCTCAAAATAATAGTCATAAATGTGCACACTGATCTCAGAAGATTGGATGAACACATAGGAACTTCAATTAAGAGATAGAAAATATAAGAAAGTATAAAAAAGAGGTCACAGAGCTATGGAATAACAAAATGAAAAATAGATTGGAGGGATTCAACAGTAGATTGGATGAAGCAGAAAGAATGATCAATGATCTGGGAGACAGGGCAAATAGATCAACAAATTAAAAAAAGTAGAATTTAAAAAGTAAAGACAGCTTATAACATCTGTGAAATAACATTAAGCAGAAGTGAATTTACATTACAATTGTCCCAAAGGGAAAAGAGAGTGAGAAGGAGACAGAGACTTATTTGAAGAAATAATGGCTGAAAAGTTCTTTGACTTGTGGAAGGAAACAGACATCCAGATCCAGGGAGAACAGAGAATTTCAAATAATGTGAACTCAAAGTGATTCATATCGACACGTTATAATCAAAATGTCAAATGTTAAAATTAAAGAGAAAGTCTTAAAAGAAGCAAGAGCAAAACAACATATTATATACACACACAGAAACCCCCTAGGCCTATAAGTAGATTTTTCACTAAAAAATGTTGCAGGTCAGAAAGGAATGGCATGACATAGTCAAAGTGCTAAAAGCTAAAATTTTTAACCAAGGATACTCTACCAGCAAGATTATCAATCAGAATGGATTGGGAGATAGAGTTTTCTAGACAAGAAAAAAAAAAAAAACTAAGGGAGTTCATCCCAATTACATGGATCTAAAAGAAAAAGGGACGTTTTTGATTTTTTTATTTTTAATTGTTTAAGTACAGTTGTCTCCATTTTCACTTCACCATGCCCCCCACCACACCCATCTCCACCTCCCACCCTCAAACCTACCCCCTTGGACTTTGTCCATGTGTCCTTTATACATGTTCCTTGATGGCAAAAGGGGACTTTTTAAGCTGAAAAGAAAGGGTACTAATAAGTGACAAGAAAACATAAAAATCTCACCGGTTGAGATAAGTATGTAGTAAAAGCAGTGGGCTGAACAATTTTAAAGCTAATATGAGAGTTAAAAGACAAAGGTGGTAAAATAATTATAACTAAAACAATTAAGAGATAAAAAATGAAAAGATAGAAAATGTGACATCAAAAACATAAAATGTGAAGAGGAGAGTAAAAATGTAGAGCTCTAGAATATGTTCAATCCTAATTTGCTATCAGTTTAAAATAGACCAAGATAAATATTGGCTGATATATGTAAGTCTTATGGTAACCACAAAGCAAAAACCTACAGTAGATATAAAAAATACAGTCAAATCTTGATTCTTGAAAATCTCCCATCTTGAACAATTCAATTCTCAGACAAGTTGTTCACAGGGAAATGAAAACCCGTTTTCATGCTGATACCTCTATGGTCAGCCATACATCTCTCAGGTGACAAAGGATATTCCCTGTTTGAACAAATTGCTTCTTGACACAGCTTTCAGAATGAATTAAATTCAAGAACCAAGGTTCCACTGTAATGAGAATGTAATCTAACACTAAAGAAACTACTGAAACCAGAAGGAAAAACTAAGAAAGAAGAAACTTATGGGAACTATAAAACAGCCAGAAAAAGAAAACCAATTACCACAAAGACAATATGTACAAAACTATCTAAAATTACTTTAAATGTAAATAGAGTAAATTCTCCAATGAAAACTAAGGACTGTTAGTCTTGGTCAGGTAGCTCAGTTAGTTAGAACATCATCCCAATATGCCAAGGTTGTGGGTTTGGTTCCCAGTCGGAACCAACCAATAAATGCATAAATAGGAGACAACAAATTTATCTCTCTTGATCTCTCTCTATTTCTCTCTCCCTCACCTTCTCCTTCTCCCTTCTGCCTCTCTCTAAAATCAATAAATAAAAATTTAAATAAAACTATAGAGTGGCTGAATTGATTTAAAGAAGGCTTATATGTATTCTGCTTACAAGAGACTCACTTTAGATACATGCATGCATACACAGAGACTGAAAAAGAAAGCCGAAGGCCCTATACTTATATCACACCAGATAGGCTTTTAAAGCAGACTATAATAAAAGACAAATATGGAACTACATAATGATAAAGGTGTCAATTCAACAGGATATAACATTTATAAATCTATGTGCACCTAACGTAATACCACAAATATATAAAGCAAACATTAACAGAACTAAAGGAAGAAATTGACAGCAATACAAATATGAATAGGGGACTTTAAGAACCCAATTATTTTAATGGATACATTATTCAGATAAGGACGCATCAGACGTAAAAGACATATTAGACAAAATGGAAATTACATATAAATTTAGTCAAAAACTGCAGGATACACATTCTTCTGAAGTGCACATAGAGCATTTTCCAGGATAGATAATGTTAGGCCACAAAAAGGGTAATAAATTTAACAAAATTGAAGTCATATCAAATATCTTCTCAGATAACAATTGTATGAAACTGAAAATCAATCAAAAAGAAAAGTGGAAAACTCACAAACATGTGGAGATTAAAAACATGGGTCAACAAAGATATGAAAGGGAAATACAATATTCTAAAACCTATGGAGTTCAGCAAAAGCAGTTATAAGAGAAATGTTCATAGTGATACAGGTCAACCTCAAGAAATAAGAAAAATCTCAAATGAACAATCTAATGTAATACCTAAAGGAACTATAAAAAGAAGAAAAATCAATGCTTAAATTTTGTCAATAGAAGGACATAAAAATCAGAGACTGGAACTAAATAAAATAGAAACTAAAAACAATAGAAAATATTTAAAAACTAATAGCTGCTTCCTCAAAAAGATAGATGAAATTGACAAACATGTATCTATACTCACCAAGAAAAACAGAGGGCTCAAATAAGTAATATCAGAGATAAAATACAAGTTATGATTCATATCACATAAATACAAAAAATTATGAAACTACTACGAACAATTAATTATACACCAAGAAATTGGTCATCTCAGAAGAAATGGATAAATACTAAGGAACATGCAATCTTCCAAGACAAACATAAAGAAATAGAAAATCCAAAGAGACTGATTTCTGCTAAGGAGATTGTAGCAACAATAAAAAAAAAACCTCCCAGTAGACAAAAGGTCCAGGAACAGATGGCTTTACTGATGAATTCTATAAAACATTCAAAGAAGATTTAGTATTTATTATTCTCAAAATTTTCCTCAAAATTGAAAAGTAGGAAAAGCTTCCAAACTGATTTTATGCAGTCAACATTACTGATACCAAAACCAGACTAGGATAGCACACACACACACACACACACACATATATTACAGACCAATATCCCTAATAAACATACATATAAAAGTTCTCAACAAAATATTAGCAAACTGATTTCAACCATGCATTAAAAGGATATTGCACCATGATCAAGTGGGATTTTTTCCAGAGTTGCAAGAATGGTCTAATATTCCCAAATGAAACAGCATAATACACATTAACAAAATTAAGAATAAAATTCATAAGATCATCTCAATAGATGCTGAAAAAACATTTTACAAAATCTAGCATTTTCTTATGATAAAAATTATGAGTAAATAAGGTACAGAGGGAACATAACTCAACATAATAAAGGTCATATATGACAGATTCACTGCTAACATCATATTCTATGGTAAAATGTTAAAAGCTTTTTCTCTGAGATTAAGAACAAAACAAGAATTCTCGCTCTCACTACTTTTATTAAGCATAGGATTGGAAGTCTTATACATAGCAATTAGACAAGAAAAAGAAATAAAAATCTGAATTGTAAAAAAAAAAGTAAAACTGCTACTATTTTTATGAAATATCATACAGAAAACCCTAAACTCCATCCCAAAACTATCACAACTAAGAAATTAATGAAGTCAAGTCACAGGATACAAAATCATTACACAGAAAATTGCCATTTCTATACACTACTAACAAATTATAAGAGAAATTAAGAAAATAATCCACTTAAATTGTGTCAATAATAATAAAGTAGCTAGGAATAAATTTTCCCAAAGATATAAAAACCCCACATGCTATAAATGATACAATATTAATAAGAAATAGAAGACACAAATATACAAAAAGATATTTATTTTCATAATTGGAAATGTTAATATTATCAAAATTTCCATGGCATCCAATATAATCTTCAGACTGAAAGCTAATCTGCCTCAAATGCCATGAGCATTTTTCATAGGATAAAAATAAATATATATATATATATATATATATTTTTCCACGGAGAGGGGAAGGGAGGGCGAAAAAGAGGGAGAGAAACATCAATGTGAGAGAAAAACATCAATTGTTTGCCTCTAACATGTGCACTGACTAGGGACCAAAGCTGAAGTCCAAGCATGTACCCTGACAGGAAATCTAACTGGTGATCTTTCACGTTGCAGGATGGCACCAAACCAATTGTACCAAACTAGTCAGGGAAGAAGAAATAATTTAAAATTTGCATGGAAATACAAAAAGCTACTAATAGCCAAAATTATATTGAGATGGAACAAATGTGGTGTATCATGCTTCCTGATTTTAAATAATACTATGAAGCTATGGTGATCAAAATATTAAGGTGTTGGCATAAAAATAAAGACAAATTAATGGAACAAACTAGAGAGTGCTGAAGTAAATGTGCACATATATAGATCACCAATTTATGACAAAGGGGTTAAAATCATACAATGAAAACAGGACAGTCTTTCAATAAATGGTGTTGGGAAAACTGGACTGTCACATGGGAAAGAATGGAACTAAATCACCAGTATCTTACAATGTACAGTATACATAATTCAAAATGGGTTAAAGCCTTGAATGTAACACATGACACTATAAAATTCAAAGAAAAAACAGGTTGAAAGTCCCTTATCATTGTTCTTAACACTGTATTTTTTATATGACTCCAAAGGCAAGGGAAGCAAAAGGAAAAATAAATGAATGGGAGTATATGAAACTAAAAATCTTCTACGCAATAAAAGAAACCATCAACAAAACAAAAATGCAAACTACCAAATAGCAATAGATATTTTCACCCTGGCTGGTGTGGCTCAGTGGATTGAGTCCTGGCCTGTGAACCAAAGGGTCGCCAGTTCCATTCCCAGTCAGGGCACATGCCTGGGATGTGGGTCAGGTCCCCAGTACAGGGCACACGAGAGGTAACCACACATGAGGTTTCTCTCTTTTTCTCCCTCCCTTCCCCTCTCTAAAAATAAAGTAATTAAATCTTTAAAAAATAGATACTTGCAAATTATATATCTGATGAAAATTAATGTCTAATATATATATAAACAACTCAACAACATAAAAAGAAACAATTAAAAAATGAGGAGTCCTGGTCTGTCTGGCCTAGTGATTGGAACATTGTCCTGTAACCAAAGGGTTGCGGGTTCACTCTGTGGTTTGGGTGCATGTGAATACCAGTCCAGGCGCATACAGGAGGTAGCTGATCTGTGCTTTTCTCTCATATCAATGTTTCTCTTGCTCTCCTCCTCTCTCCCTTCATCTTTCTCTAAAAGCAATGAAGAAGATGTCCTCAGGTGAGGATAAATAAATAGGTAGAGAATATGAAGAGGCATTTTTCCAGAGAAGATATTACATGTGACCATAAAGCACATGAAAAGATGTTCAACTAGCCCTGGCCAGTGTGGCTCAGTTGGCTGGAGCATCATCCTGCAACTGAAAGGTTGTGAGATGGATTCCCAGTTGGGGCACACACCTGGGTTGCAGGTTTGATTTCTGGTCCAGGCACTTAGGATCCTTGGTCTGGGCATGTCTGGAAGCAACCAAACAATGTTTATCTCTCACATCAATGTTTCTTCTTACTCTCTTCCTCACTCTCTACAGGCAGTGAAAAAAGTGTCCTCAGTGAGGATAAAAAAAAAAAGATGTTCAACAACTAATTATCAGAGAAATGCAAATCAAAACCATGGTGATATATCACCTCTCAACTCTCAGAATTACTATTATCAAAAAGAAAACAAATAACAAGTGAGGAGGATGTATAAAACAAAGATCCCTCTTCCAATGTTGGTGGGGTTGTGAGCTGGTGTAGCCACTATATAAAACAGTGTGGAGATTTCTCAAAAAATTAGAAGTAGAAATACCATATTACCAAGCTATCTTAATTTTGGGTGTTTTTTTAAGAACACCAGAACACTAAATCAAAAAGATATATGCACATCTTCCTTCCTTTACTCATGATAGGTTTTATTTTTACTTTTATTTGCATTCCCTGACCCCTCCCCTATGGCAGCCACCAGCTTGCTCTTTATAACTGTGAAGATTTTTCTATATTATTTATTCATTTTTTTTTCAGATTCTACATATGAATGAGATCATAGGGTATCTGTCTTTTACCTTCTGAATTATTTCACTTAGCATAATACCCTGTGGGTCCATCTATGTTGTCACAAATGGCAAGATTTTTTTCTTTTTTATTGATAAGTAATATACTATTGCATATTTATATATCGCATCTTCTTTTTAAATATATTTCATTGATTATGCTATTACAGTTCTCCCATTTTCCCCCATTTATTCCCCTCTGCCCTGCACAACCCCTCCAATCCACATTCCCCCCCTTTAGTTCATGTCCATGGGTTGTACATATAAGTTCTTTGGCTTTTACATTTCCCATACTATTCTTAACCACCCCCCATCTAATTCCTACCTACCATTTATGCTACTTATTCCTTGTACCTTTTCCTCCTCTCTCCCCCTCCCACTCTCTCCCACTGATAACCCTCCATTTATGTGATTCTGTTCCTGTTCTAGTTTTTTTTTTCTTTTAGGTTTAGTCATTAATAGTTGTGAGTTTGTTGTTATTTTACTGTTCATATTTTTGATCATCTTCTTTTTCTTAGATAAGTCCCCTTTAAAATTTCATATAATAAGGGCTTGATGATGGTGAACTCCTTTAACTTGACCTTATTTGGGAAGCGCTTGATTTGCCCTTCCATTCTAAATGATAGCTTTACTGGATAGAGTCATCTTGGGTGTAGGTCCTTGCCTTTCATGATTTTCAGTACTTCTTTCCAGCCCCTTCTTGCCTGCAAGATTTCTTTCAAGAAATCAGCTGATGGTCTTATGGGAACTCCTTTGTAGGTAACTGTCTCCTTTTCTCTTGCTGCTTATAAGATTCTCCCCTTATCTTTCATCTTGGGGAATGTAATTATGATGTGTCTTGGTGTGTGCTTCCTTGGGTACAAATTCTCTGAAATTCTCTGAGCTTCCTGGACTTCCTGGAAGTCTATTCCCTTTGCCAGATTGGGGAAGTTATCCTTCATTATTTTTTAGTTAAGTTTTCAATTTCTTGCTGTTGTTCTCCTTCTTCTGGCACCCCTATGATTTAAATATTGGAACATTTAAAGTTGTCCTGAAGGTTCCTAAGCCTCTCCTCATTTGTTTTTTTTTTTTTTTTTTGAATTCTTGTTTCTTCGATCTGTACTGGCCAAATGTTTCTTTCTTCCTTCTGGTCCAAACAGTTGATGTGAGTACCAGTTTCCTTCCCATCATTGTTGGTTCCCTGTACATTTTTCTTTATTTCACTTTTCATGGCTTTCACTTTTTCCTGTGTTTGCGACCATACTCAACCAATTCTGTGAGCTTCCTGATTACCAGTGTTCTGAACTCTGCATCTGAGAGGTTAGCTATCTCTTGGTTGTTTCGTTGTATTTTTTCTGGAGTTTCAATCTGTTCTTTCATTTGGGCCTTTTTTTTTTTTTTTTTTGGTCTCAGCACACCTGTTACATAGTAAGGGGCGGAGCCTTAGCTGTTTACCAGGGTGGGGCAACCCACATCACCGCATCAGGGCATTGTATGTGGGGAAGGGATCCGAGAGGGAACAATGCAGCTTGCTTGGCTCTCTTCAGGCTTTCAGTCACTTCTGCCGCTACCCACTAGGAAATTGGGCCCTTGTGCTGATTCCCAGGTAGGTGGTTTTGTGTATGTTCTAGGAACTCGTGGATCTCTCCAACGAACTCTCGTATGAGGCTGGGAGTTTCTCCCACAGCCTCAACCCTCACAGGTTTTTTCAGTCAGAGGTTTTGAGGCTTTATTTCCTTGCACTGGAAGCCTGAGTTGTGTGGTCTGTCTGGCTCCCCAGTTGTTCCTCCAAGTTTATCTTCATGCAAATGTGGAACTAGCCAGTCCTCCAGCTGCTTTGCTGCCTTGCCCATCTAGGTCCTCCAGCCACTGCCTCATATGGGTCTGAGTGAATTAGCCCCTTTAACGCCTTGGCTGTCGGACTTCCATACAGTTCGATTATCTGTCAGTTCTGGTTGTTTTTTTTTTTTATTTTAAATGTGTTGTTGTCCTTCTTTTGTTGTGGGAGGAGGCACCATGTGTCTACCTATGCGTCCGTCTTGGCCAGAGTCCTTCACATCTTCTTTTGATATCATCTATTGATGAATATCTAGGTTGCTTCCATATCTTGGCTATTATTAGTAATGCTGCAATGAACATAGAAGCACATACATCTTTTTAAATTAGTACTTTTGGTGTTTTTTTTTCAAATAAATACCCAGAAGTGGAAATGCTGGATCATATTGCAGCTCTAGTTGTAATTTATTGAGTAATCTCCATGTTTTCCATATTGTCTGCATTAATTTACAATCCCACCAACAGTGTACAAGAGTTTCCTATTCTCCACATTCTTTCCAAACTTTTTATTTGTTGATTTATTGATGATAGCCATTCTGACAGGTGTGAGTTGATATCTCATTGTGGTTTTAATTTGCATTTACCAGGTAATTAGTAATGTTGAACATCTTTTCATATATCTTTAGGCCATCTGTTTGTCCTCTTGGGAGAAATGTCTATTCAGTCCTCTGCCCATTTTTAATTGGATGATTCATTTTTGGGGGGTGTTAAGTTATATGATTTCTATTTACATTTTGGATATTAACCATTTATTGGATGTATCGTTTGAAAATATATTCTTCCATTCAGTAAATTATCCTTTTGTTTCTTTTGATGGTTTTCTTTTTTGTGCAAAATCTTTTTAGTTTGACGTAGTTACCTTTTTTATTTTTTCTTTTGTTTCAAGGAGATATATGCAAAAAGATATTGCTAAGAATGATATCAAAATGCTTACTGCTTGTGTTTTCTTCTAAGAGTTTTATGGTCTCAGGTCTAATGTTTAAGTCTTTGATTCATTTTGCGTTTATTTTTGTATATGAATGTAAGAAAGTGGTCTATTTTTATTTTTCTGGCAGGTATATGTCCAGTTTTCCAATACCACTTATTGAAAAGACTGTGTTTACCCTATTGTATATCCTTGCCCCCTTTGTTGTAGATTAATTGACCAGATAAGTAGAGACTTATTTCTGGGCCCTCTATTCTGTTGCATTGATTTATGTGACTGTTTTTATGCCAACGTCATACTTATTTTTAAATATTTAAATTTTTTAATTGTATGCTATTACAGTTCTCCTCGCTTTTTCTCCTTTGACCACCTTCCACCAAGCTGATACTCCTCCCCTCGCTCCATCAATCTCTATAACTCCTTGATTAACCCCTTCCCCATCTTTTTTCCAGACATCCTCTCCTAGTCTGGCAGCTGTCAGTCTGTTCCATGTATCTATGTCTCTGTTTCTATTTTGTACATTCATTTATTGTGTTCATTAGATTTCACATATAAGTGAAATCATATGGTATTTGTCTTTCACTGCCTGGCTTATTTCACTTACATAATGCTCTCCAGTTCCATCCATGCTGTCACGAAGAGTAGGAGTTCCTTCTTTCTTTCTACTGTGTAGTATTCCATTGTGTAAATGAGTAGTTTTGGCCTATATTTAGATAAGGAACTTGAACATTGACCTGTGAGCAATAAAGAGTCACTGAAAGGTTTTCAGTAGGAGAGTACCACAAGCAAATTGGCATCTCAGAAACATAATTCTGATATCAGTGAATAAAATGAAAAGGAGAATCAAAATAAAAAACAGAGGCAAGTAAGTCATTAGGAGGTTGTTCCAACCACAAATGAGGTGGATCTGAATACATACCCTTGTGATAAAGAGACTGCCTACTTTGGATTGAATGAAATAATGAAAATGATTCATTATTTGATTATTTAGTATGCAGGTCTGGATACCCTAATTCTCAGCAAAATAGATTATCTGATGGGGTTTCTCACAAGGCAAATTAAACCTTGATTAATATTTTATCTAATAATTTGACAATTGATTCCTGGTTGCCTTTGCAAGTATTACTCATAAACTTTAAAAGGCTCTCAGTTATTTGTGATCTTTTTCTTTGCTTTGGAATGGGCTTTTAAAAAACAATTACGCAAAAACATACAGTAGCTTTATGGCCCACACCTTTTTTGTATTTCTTAGAAGTGTCCTACAGCATGACTAGAGTGCACAGACTCATTCTTTAAGCTTATTTGTTTCTCATAAAGTAGAGAATGTAACTGAAAGACATTGAGGAAATCCATTGTAACATATGATGTAGTTTATGATTTCCATAAACAAAATAACACAATTTATACATTATATATGTTATATGTTTTACATATTACTTTCTTTGATATCCATTTAGCTACTGTTTTTTGGGGGGAGGACTATTTTACATTCTATGTCAATACCATTACAGTTGCCTGAACATATATGTTCATAATTATTTTTCTAGTTTTCAGGGTTTCATTTGTGTCAAAGATGCTTGATGCAGAAAGAAGTCATCAAGTGTGGAAGTTTCCTTGCTTTGCTGAATAATACAATTTGAAAATATTCAGCCACAAACTATATACCAGACACAAAGTCATGAGTTTTTCCTCTTTTCCAAGTTGAATTGTAAAAACAAACAAAACAAACAAACAAACAAAAAAACCACAAGGAATTTAATTATTTACAAATAAGGCTGATTTGGTGAGAATCATTCCTCTTATAATTTCATCCATCCATATCAGTCTTATGTGGTTGAGTCCTGTGGGAGTGCCACATATGAATACAAAAGAAATTTCTAGCAAAGCCCTTAACAATTTAAGATTTTTACCTTTATACCATGTGGTGGAAGGTTTGACTGCCTCTGCCCTAAGAATAATAATGTTATTTCTTCCCTCTACACTTTCTTTCACTTCAATATGACCTACTTGGGTTTGGGCCAACATTATTTAGTTATTTTTTATGTATAGCATTTTCCCCTTCAATGCAAAAATACCCTTATTTTTGAGGTTATTTATTTTGGGGGTATAAATTTTTGCATGGTTCATTTGTATACACATGAATACACCTGTTATCAGTAAATTTTGTTGTCCTTATGTGAGTGGTGGGATAGAAAATTTAGTATGTAGGACTTTCATCTTTGCTACTTTTCACTTATTTCCTGCCTTATCTATGTTCCTATATTTTTGCCATTTTACATTCTGAAGAATATTTCTATTTTCTATAATTCAGAGAAGCACAAATAGTAGTGTAGAAACAGGCACATACAGTTTGTTTTCTCACTCCAAGGCTTCATCTGTCCGGTATCAAAAAGAAGTGGCTAAGATGTGAAAATACACAATTAAACTTATTCTTGTCAGGAAATTGTGTTATTGGCTCTTAAAAGCCAAGAGTTACATCTTTCTGAATTTTGTTAGCTGGATGTTATATCATCCACTATTAAGTTACATAAATTTACATTTAAATAAATTATAATATAAACAAGGGAAACAAGTACATATTTCTTAATCATTTTAATACATTTTACTATTATTTGTACTTGTGAGGTTATTTACATTTATTACACCTACATAATCATAATACTATACAAGTATATTGTAATTTTAACCATTCTACCTTGCTTCCCAATTCTGCCTTCAGTGACATTATGTTGGTAGCTTGAAAGTGAACATAGTGGGAGTATTTGAACCATGGAAATTGGAAAGTGCTACAATAAGGATTTGGTTTATCGTGTTGTTGATTTTTTTAACATAGTAGACAATGGGCAAAATCTAGCTTGCCACCTGTTTTTGTAAATAAAGTTTTACTGGAACATAGACTATTACATATTGCAACAGAGACTACACAACTTGCAAAACCCAAAATATTTACACTGTGTCTCCACATTAAAAATTTTTGAAACTCTTAGATTAAATGTAAGAATATGGTGGAGAAAATGGTAACAGTGCAGATTAAGTTGACAAGTGTAATGTGCTTGTAGCTGTAACACTATGAGTAGTACCAAAAATTAAGGAATTATTTTTACAGTATTTGAAAACTATTATTAACTAAGCAGAGGAGTCATTCAACAGCAAACACAGCAAACATTTACCACCATGACAAAGTAAAAAATAATAAGAATATACTGCTTTTACTGAAAAAAAAAATGGAGTTATACAAATTAACACTGAATTTTATTTGGACCAAGGATCTTCCTCAAACTTTATCTTTATTGTTTACACTTTACAGATATTTCCATTTTCTCACTTTGCCCACCTCCACACAGCCTTCACCATCCTATCCTCTGGCCATCACCACACTCTTGTCTGTGTCTATTGGTCATGTATATATGTTCTTTGGCTAATCTCTTCACCTTCTTTCATTCAACCCTCCTCTCCTCCCTCCCCTATGACAGCTGTCAGTCTGTTCCATGTATCTATGACTCTTTTTATTTTGTTTCTCAGTTTATTTTTTCATTATATTTCACACAAAAGTGAAATCATATGGTATTTGTCTTTCTCTGACTGGTTTGTTTCACTTAACATCATAATCTCCAGTTCCATCCATGCTGTTAGAAAAGGTGAGTTCCTCCTTTTTATAGCTGCATAGTATTCCACTATGTAAATGTACCACAGCTTTTTTATCCACTTATCTATGGACACTTGAGCTGTTTCCAGATCTTGACTATTGTACATAACACCACTTGCTCAAATGCCATATAGCATAGTGCTAAACTCACTGTACCCACTCAGCTAATCTCCATGAATTATCAATAAGGATTCTTACCTGAAAGGTAGCCTTTAACTTATATTCATATAAAATGAATTAAAAATTGTATATATTTATCTTTCCAACAAGCTTTGGAGGACACTGGGTTTGGATTATTATCTCTATTTGGCTAATAAGGAAAATAGGACCCCCGTAAAGGAGAATGTCAAAGTGGTCAACATCTCATTTCTTTAGACCTTTTTAGAAAAGCAAAATGGAATATTTCAGGTGCACTGAAAATCTACTGTTCCAGAAACTTCATGTGAACAAAATTCCAAGCTGGTTCCTATGCACACAAAGCTAGACACAAAAAACTGCCGAGCAGAGTGTTCTTATTGCCTGTCTAATATACAAGGTGGGGCAAAAGTAGGTTTACAATTGTGAATACACAAAATCCAGAGGTTATTCTTGTATTATTATTTATTATTATATTGTTTTTCAACAAACAACTCTCAACCTACTTTTGTGCTTCCCTGTATTATGCTTTCATATTTCAAAATATGAGAAATTAATGCAATGCTCCAGCTTCTAGGATTCAAGAAATAATAAAAAAATGTTTATTTAATTCAATGTGGTTTTCACCTTAAACTATATTATCTGATTTTATTCTCACAACATTTTCATAAGGCAAATAAGATGGTCATTATTATGCCTTTATTAATGGTGAGTTAAAGGTACAGATAACTGACTACTGTTTTAACTGAGTTTAAACAATGTGTTACTGATGGACTGGTCAGGTGAGTTTTTAGTGTAACTTTATTTTCCTCTCAAGGTCAGTAAAAAGAAAGAGGGAGAGACAATTATCTGATAAATTCAAACAGCTCATATAATTTATGTGGATATAGTATATGAGGATCCCAAACACCCCTCCATATACATCCCACCTCCATCCCACTAAATCCATAACCGTGTTAACATAATTAAGAGTTTAAATTTGAACTGTCTGGGTAATTTTGTAGAAGCCTAACTTCAACTTAGGTTTAAATCTATTCAAGGACTTTTTAAGCCCTAACATTTCTAATTGTAAAAAATGTCTGAATAGCAACAATAAACAAAGCAATTGAAAACTTTGTCTCTTTGTAAGTTTAAAAATAAATAATTAATTTTTTGTAGGAAGATAAACAATTGTCTTAAAAATAATATACTTTTTTTTAGTCTACTAAAAATGGGGGAAAGTGGATAATTAAACAAGCATTTGATTTTGATATGCAGAACAGTGTGAATAGGTACAAAAATATTGACATCTATTGTTCCATGTTAATTTTCTATGATATTTTATTGTATTTTAAATTTCATTGCCTAAAAAAAAACCTATTGACTTTATTATATTGTAATTTTTCTTTTACTTCTTCAAGGTATTCCTCTTTGTTCCTCCATCCCCAGAAAGCTACACAAAAAATACATATACAGGCTCTTCATTAATCCTACATTTGATAGATGGCATTTGAGGTACCTTGGATTTCAACAGAAATTAATTTATCCTGCAGAAGGCATAAAAATTGGAGTCCAGGGATTCTTTAGCAAATTCCTTTTAAACTAAGCACAATAATAAACAGGAAACCGATAACGATAGTTCTAAAAGACCACACAGAGGAAAAACCAAGAATAGACTTCCTGTGTTTATCTGTGAATAGCTTTGTTAAATTAGCTTTCAGAAGCTTTATGCTTGTTAGGATTTATACATGCTAATATATGAATATTTTCATAGTACATCATTTACATATGCTACCAAGGTACATTTCAAACCAATCATTTCAGTGAAATAATAACTTTAGTTAACAAGAGTACATTATGGTTATTGGATAACATTTATTATTCATATTTAGATCTTTGAGAACATTTTCTCAATATTCTATTATAATTGAGAATTAATAACTATCTGTTTACCATTACTGGAAAGTTTTAAGGGAAAAATTTGATGTATGCAAGTAATGATTCATAAATCACTTAGTAGTAGCTTAGTATTAGGTACTAAAGAGCACTATTTTATATGATTTATTTCTTTATTTTTATTTTTTATTATTGTTCAAGTACAGTTGTCTCTATTTGCCCCCTCCACTCCTCCCCCGCCCCATCCCTCCCTGCCTCTAGCCCATGATCCTATCCCCTTTGGCTTTCCCCATGGGTCCTTTATACATGTTCCTTGATGACACTTCCTCCTTTTTGCCCCATTATCCCTCTCCCCCTGCCACCCTGTTACTGTCAGTTTATTCTTATTTCAATGTCTCTGGTTGTATTTTGCTTGCTTGTTTGTTTTGTTGATGAGGTTCCACTTATAGGTGAGATCATATGCTATTTGTTTTTCACTGCCTGACTTGTTTCACTTAGCATAATGCTCTCCAGTTCCATTCATGCTGTTGTGAAGGGTAGAAGCTTCTTCTTTCTTTCTGCTGTGTAGTATTCCATTGTGTAAACATACCACAGTTTTTTGATCCACTCATTTACTGATGGGCACTTAGGTTGCTTCCAGCACGTGGCTATTGTAAATTGTGCTGCTATGAACATTGGAGTGCAGAGGTTCTTTTGGATTGGTGTTTCAGGATTCTTAGGGTATAAACCCAGCAGTGGAATTGCCAGGTCAAAAGGCAGTTCCATTTTTAGTTTTCTGAGGAAATTCCATACTGTTTTCCACAGTGGCTGTACCAGCCTGAATTTCCACCAAAAGTGCAGGAAGGTTCCCTTTTCTCCACAACCTCGCCAGCACTTGTTGTTTGTTGATTTGTTTATGGTGGCCAGCATCATCCTAATCCCCCCAAAAGATAAAAATACAACAAAGAAAAAAAAACTTCAGGCCAATATCACTGATGAACATAGATGCTAAAATCCTCAAGAAAATATTGGCAAACTGCATCCAGCAATATATTAAAAAGACCATACACCACGATCAAGTGGGATTCATCCCAGGGATGCAAGTATGGTATAATATTAAAAATCAATAAACATAATATACCACATAAACAAAGTGAAAAATAAAAATTATCATATCAATAGATGCAGAAAAAGCATTTGATAAGGTACAGAATTCATTTGTGATAAAAACACTCAGCAAAGTGGGAGTAGAGGGGGCATTCCTCAACATAATGAAGGCCAAATATGAGAGACCTACAGCCAACATCATACTCAATGGGCAAAAACTAAAAGCATTCCCTGTAAGATCAGGAAGAAGATAAAGATGTCTGCTTTCACCACTTCTATTCAACATAGTATTGGAAGTCCTAGCCACGGCAATCAGATGAGAAAAAGAAATAAAAGGCATCCATATTGGAAAGGAGGAAGAAAAACTGTCACTGTTTGCCGATTACATGGTAGTGTACATATATGTTTATTACACAGTTTTTCGTTCAAATGTTAATGTGATTTAAGTACATTTAAAATAATGGTTTGTTAATACTAAGTAAGGATAGAAAAGACTAAGTGGTAGTATTATTGCACTTTTATTCTAACACAGATTTTCTCACACAAGCGATTAAATGAGTATTGTTTTTTCTAAGGTTCATGTTTGTACTGCATTTATACTACGTGTATTATATGGTACTTGCACAAATTTTTCTTTCTGTTCTTTTAATGGATAAGCTGCCATGTGAAGGAAAAGAGCATAATCAATTGGTCATTGGAAATGTGTAACTTGACAATATGTGTATGAGAATGCAATTCTTTGGTTAGTAATGACCTTTACAGTCTCTTTCAGTCCCATGTTTTTTTCTGTTTTATAAAATCTACCAGAAACTTTCTGTTTCTTCATCCTGAAGACATACTATAAAGTAAGGATGAAATTTAGAATGTGTTGATAATATTTAAAACAAGAGAAGAACATTTGAAAGTAAAGCTTAATTTTTATTTCAGTGACCAGAGATGTGTTCTGAGTCAGACTTTCAATGCATACAAAGGGACACATCAATGTAGTTCTAGAAGGAAATTAGAGCGTTTGACAACCATAACGTGTATCTAATAGCATGAGCCATGTAGGATCATTTCAAACATCTCAAGTTTTTATTTAGAATAAATTTTGGCTATTTCTTTCACAGAATAATTGCAAACTTCTCAAAAAGTGCATTATCTTTTCACACATAAACTTTTCAAGGAAAAACATGTATGTCTTGTGACAAGCAGAAATAGTAAAGTTGTAAACCTGAAAATCTTAGTGAAAAGAGAAACTAAATTCACTAACCCAAACTTCCAATGCACAGTGACAACTCAGGAGGAAGGCTCATGTTGTGGGAGTTTTTATATCACTATGTTAAGATGGGTGGCAGTTTGCTAGCATCTCCCTAGATAAGGAGTTGAAAGGGCTGTGTCTAGAATTTTAGAAGCATGATATGTATGTTTAAGTGGAAATTTATCACTGCACATTTCCAAAATATAGACATTTTCCATATACTGGAGAAAAACCAGGTAACTACTAAATTTCAAATTTTGAGCTTAATTCATTTTCTAGGATAAAAATATTACTATCATATTAATGTCTATTAATGACTTATGCAGAAAATAGTATGTTTCTATTGATATATGTCCTGCATTCTAAAAACCATTAAACTAATGCTGTTCATATTCATACTTTGACATGTTTATTGCATATAGAACAATTAAAATGATTAGATGATGTGCTTTCTAATTAATTCTACCTTTTCATAAAAAATCAAATTGGACTACCATTCTTTTTAATACATAGTTCTGTAACAGACCAAAACCATATAAAATTTTTTACTATCAACTCAAGCATTTCAGCACACAAAATGCTAAATATTTTTAGTTTAGTTTTTCAGTTATGTTATTTTTTCAAGCCTACTAATCTGTTTTAATTGACTTTCTGTATATTAGCTGATGGTCTTATGAGAGCAAAAATAAACTTTTGCATATGTTTTTATTCAATTTGAATAAAAGCCCATATATACCTAAGTCTGTGTCCTAAAGGCTGATTTCCCTGGGGAGTCATTACCATGCAGTTCATGTTGTCACTCACCTACACTGTTGAACTTGCTATCAAATAACCTGCAAAACAGTACAAGTTATTATGTGTCATAGGGCAGATTTATGATAAACTAAGTTTGAAACAAAGTAATGAATTCTTGACATTTATCCTGTCTCTAATAACATGACTACTAATTCTATCTGATTTAATTTTAAATAAGGTTACATTTTCTGTCCTTATATCATAAAGAAATTCCTCACACATTCCCTAGTTGAATATGATTTATGACTATATGCATTTCCCTATAAAGAATAAAAATGAGTACATTTTTAAACCACCAAACTAGTTACTAGAGGTCATCATGACCCTCTATTCAGATTAAACTTTGGATGCTCTGTTCACTCTGTGCAAATTAAAACAGCTAACCATCTCCTAATAAATTGAAGAAACAATAACTCTTCATAAAAATGAGAAATGTTTTACATTATGGCACAAAGTTAATGGTGCACATTATGAAAATATACTCTAAAGTAGTGAAACTCAACAAATTTTAAGCAGACATAGTGTTTTTTAAACAATTTTGATTGTTGAGCACCTTCTGGTCCTTATGAGAGTAAGGTGATTTTGTGCGTGCATGTTAAAGGGTCACAGGGGGTAGGCTGAGAGAGAGTGCAGACAGTGTATGATGGCTGATAAACATAGCTTTTGTAAAATCACGTCTCAGAAGTAGGAGGAATTAATCTTTCAAGTTTGGTCACTCTGCCCTTTATATTATTGCCTAATGAAGCTCCAGTATGAGAAGCCACAAACAGAAAAAAGTGAGGATGCAGGAAAGAAAAATAAATTTTTATGATAGTTCAGTGATTCAGTGCTTGGAATGGCGCTGCTCTTTGTAGTTAGATAAAATCCAAGAACAATGTAGCACACAATACATTTGAGAATAGCTCATATTTTCATGATAAAAAAGTAATCTTTGATGCAGAAAACAGTGGTATTTATAAGAATGCTGATTAATAGTTAAATTCACTTGAATTCACTGATTTGTTTTGATATTTTTAATATTAAAAATTTAACATTATGACACCATTTACATTGTGAAATCTGATTTTAGTATGATTGCTGTTTTGTTGTTTTTAAACTTTATTGAAATATAATTGATATACAAAATGTACACACTTTTAATGGATACATTTTGATGATTTAGGATACCTGTGATATCATCACCACAAGGAAAGTACTAAATAAATCCATTACCTCAAAAATTTTTCATGTGTTCTTTTTTGTGGTAAGATTATGTTTTCTTCATCACTTTTAATATAGCATAGTAATAGCAAAATCAGTAAATTGCTATAAAATTTACAAAGTGTTTTCATTCATTCATCAAATATCTATACATTGTTTACTTTGTATCATTCATTGTGCTCTTTCTCATATATACACAGGTATACAAGACAGTAGGCTTTTCCTACTTTGAAGTTCTTAGTTTCAAGAAGAATAACAGACATTAAAAACAATAACAAATTACTAATTTAAATGAAAGTTTTTACCACAAAAACACATATGAGGTGCTTCTTACAAGACTATTATCTGGGAATCTTATGTTACTTGGAGTGTGGTCAGAAAATGCATCCCTTACCTCCTTTGATACTCACAAACTCTGTGAGATAGTAAGAGCCAGTACTATCATTATCCCTATATTGAAGATGTACTAACCAAGAGCCAAGAAAGTGTGAAAATGGAGATTCAAACCAAGATATTTAAGACTTTCATTGTCATGCCCTCTTTCTGACAGCAATAATTTGGCAATTGAATAGTATGATAAATTCCCTCTAAAATTACTCCTGAAATATTTGTACCCTAACAGGAACTTTTTTTTTTGCCTTCTCCAAATCATCTCTTCACCTTAAAATCTCTTATGTTATTAAATTAAAAACAGTGAATAATATTGAATTAATTAATGAATAAATTAATGTTTGGAATTTTAAATTCTCATATCAGGCTTTATGAGAGAAATTAAGTTCAGAATCATAAAATAATTATAATATTTGCATTAATTGATTAAAATGTTGTTTTCCTGTCCTTTATTTTTTAATGCTGTAATATATACTCTCAAAACCCACTCTCCTAAAAGTAGTACATGCAATGAATCGGAACAAAAATTTGGTATGATTTTTGCTATCAAAATCAAAGCAAAACAAAACATACAAAACACACAAAACACACAAAAAAGGTTTCTTTCTTCTACTATTCTAACTTCTGCAAATAAGTTAGAATAGTAGAAGAAAGAAAGTAGGTTGAGGAAAAATGGAAAAATTCTTTCCTTTTCCTTATTCATTTCAAACTCTGCTGAAAAGTTCAGAAAGAGAATTACTCTTTAATGAAACAACACTTCCTCCAACACCAAACTAGTCATAGTGATAAAGACAAAACAGCAGCAGGCCCAGAAGTAAAGTAAATGAATAATACTTTGAACAAAAGTTAAATTTGAAAGGAAAGGGTCATTCTTTTTCATAGCTAACTTTCTAAAGTGGATGAAGATGAAGTATTCACCATGTGAAAGGAATGAAACCATGGAGAAAGCTGCTACTGTGTTATGTATGTTACAATTGGTAGTCTGTGGATTTAGTTAAACAACTGTCCTAGTCAATAAATAATTACCAAATTAAGTTATTTGAGAAAGTTGACTGCTTTGATAATTATGTTGACTAATTAAGGAAATACTATGTGGCTTTCACCTGTAGTCAAGGTGTTTTGTCTAATGGAGGTAATAAAACTTTGTGTTGCTCCATGACCATCAGACTACACCTTGAATACTAGTCTCATGTTTGGGTACCACCATTATGTGATCAGTAATATTTAAATTTGAGCACTCATGTAGTTTTGTGTCATTTATAAAAATAATACTTTTCATTAAATATCTAGTTCCATATTACTTTGTATTACATGTGGAGGTACAAAGGAAGTGAACAATAATCTTCCTGATTTGGAGGGCACTAGTGGTCTAATCCAGTTATTTTTTTTAAGATTTTATTTCTTTTTAGAGAGAGAGAAAGGGAGGGAAAGAAAGGGAGAGAAACATCAATGTGAGGTTGCCTATCTCACGTCCCCTACTGGGGACCTGGCCCACAACCCAGGCCTGTGCCCTGACTGGGAATGGAACCTGTGGCTCTTTGGTTCACAGGCCTGTACTCAGTCCACTGAGCCACAACCAGTCAGGGCTATTTTTTACTTTTTTTTTTTATCGTTGACACTATTGCAGAGATCCTCATTCTCCCCACATCACCACATTGTTGTGGGTGTCCACAGGTCATGCATATATGGTCTCTGGCTAATCCCTTCACCTTCTTTCACCCAATCCTCTTTTCTCCCTCCCCTCTGACAGCTGTCAGTCTCTTTCATGTGTTCATGCCTCTGTTTCTATTTTGTTTGTCAGTTTATTTTGTTCTTCAGATTCCACATATCAGTGCGATCATACAATATTTATATTTCTCTCTTTGGCTTATTTCACTTAGCATAATAACCTCCAGGACCATCTGTGTTGTTGCCAAGGGTAAGATTTCCCTCATGGACACAGACAACAATGTGGTGATTGCAAGGGGGTAGAGGCAGTGGGTGAAGGTGCAAGAGGGTATGGGGGGATAAATGGTAATGGTAAAGTACAATAAAATGAAATAATAAAATAAAATGCAAAAAAGAAAGTTAAGGTTTCTTTATTTTTATGGCTATGTAGCATTCTATTGTGTAAATGTGCCACAGATTTTTGGGCCACTCATCTACTGATAGGCATCTGGGCTCTTTCCAGATCTTAGCTACTGTAAGTATTGCTGCTATGATACAGGTATGCATATAGTTTTTCGAATGGGTGTTTCAGGATTCTTAGGATATATTCCCAGAAAGTGGAATCACTGGGAATTGCATCAAAATGCAATTCCATTTATAATTTTTGAGGACACTACATACTGCTTTCCACAGGGGCTACACCAGTCTGCATTCCCATCAACAGTGCACTAGGGTTCCTTTTTCTCCATATACTTGCCAGCACTTATTCATTGATTTATTTATTTAAGAATTGCTTGTTGATTTATTAATGATGGCCATTCTGGCAGCTGTGAGTTGATATCTATCTTGTGGTTTTAATTTGCATCTTTCTGATGATTAGTGACATTGAGCATTTTTTCATCTTTTGAGCATCTTTTGGTCATCTGTATGTCCTCTTTGGAGAAGTGTCTATTCAGGTCCTTTACCCATTTTTTACCTGGATTGTTTGTCTTCATTGTGTTGAGTTCTGTAAGTCCTTTATGTATTTTGGAGATTAACTCCTTATCATATGCATCATTAGCAAATATGTTCTCTCATTCAGTGGGTTATCTTTTCATTTTGTTGATGATTTCTTTTGCTGTGTAGAAGCTTTTTAGTTTGATGTAGCTCCATTTGTTTTTTTATTTCAAATATTGTAACAGACACATTAGCAACAAATTACTCCAAGACATGTTTGAGATTTTACCACCTATGTTTTCTTCAAGGATTTTTATCATTTTGTGACTTACATTTAAGTCTTTTATCCATCTTGAGTTTACTTTTGTGTATGGTGTACATTGGTGTTCTAGTTTTCATTTTTGGGTTTGTTTGAGGTTTTGTTTTTTTTGGCATGTATCTGTTCAATTTTCCCCAAACCATTTATTTTTAATATATTTTATTGATTATGCTATTACAGTTGTTCCTTTTCCCCCCTTTATTCCCCTCCACCCTGCACATCCCCTCCCACCCACATCCCCCTCCACCTTGGTTCATGTCCATGGGTTGTACATATAAGTTCTTTGGATTCTGTATTTCCTATACTATTCTTAACCACCTCCTGTCTATTTTCCACAGCAATCCTAAGAAAAAAGAATGAAGCCAGACATATCATACTACTTGGCTTTTAATTACATTACAGAACTATGATATTCACAACAGCATGGCATTGGTAGAAACACAGACATGCAGACCAATGAAAAAAATTGAAAGCCCAGAAATAAACCCACATGTATATATGCAAATAATTTTTTACAAAGAAGCCAAAAACACACAAGAAAAGCCTCTTTAATACATGGTGCTGGAAAAATTGGAAAGTTACATGCAAAAGAATGAAACTAGATTACAGTTTGTCCCCATGTAAAAAAAATAATTCAAAATGGATCAAAGACCTAAATATAAGATCTGAAACAATAACTTACATAGAAGAAAACATAGTTACTAATGGACATTTGTAGTAGAGAGCAGTTTATGAATTTGTCTCCAAAGGCATGGGAGGTAAAGGCAAAAATAAATGAATGGGACTATATCAAGCTCAAAAGCTTTCACACAATAAAAGAAACTGACAATAAAAGAAAAAAGCAACTAATTGAATGGGAAATGATATTTGCAAACAGCTCCAACAAGAGTTTAATATCTAAAATACATAAAGGACTCATAAAGTCAACACTAAACAATACACAAAAAAAATCCATTAAAAATGGGCAGAGGACCTGAAAAGAGGATATGAAAATATGTTCAAATTCACTAGATATTATGAAAATGCAAATCAAAATTACAATGAGTTACCACCTCATACCCATTAAAATGGCTATTATCGACAAGGCAAGTAATAACAAGTGTTGGAGAGGTGGTAGAGAAAAAGGAACCCTCATTCACTGCTGGTGGGAATATAAACTGGTGTAGGCACTGTTAAAAACACTATTGAGGTTCCTAAAAATTAAGAATAGAGTTATCCCCTTCTGGGTATCTACCCTAAAAACTTGAAAATATTTATTTGCAAAGGTGTATAAACCTCTGTGTTCATTGCAGAATTACCTATGGTGGCCAAGACATGGAGACAACCAAAATTTCCTTCAATAGAAGGTTGGATAAAGAAGATGTGGTACATATAATATGTGGAATAATAGCCATTAGAAAATATGAAATACTACTATTTGCGACATGAATGGACCTTGAGAATATTATGCTAAGCAAAATAATTCAGTCATAAAAAGCTAAGGACCATATGTGGGATATAAAACTGAAATTCACAAACACAGACAACATTATGGTGGTTACTAGAGGGAAGGGGTAGATGGGTAGTAAAGGTTAAAGGAGGTCAAATATGCAGTGACAGATGATGGTTTGAGTTTAGGAAGTGCACAAAATGCAATATACAGATCGTGTATCATAGAAATGTACACTTGAAACCTATATGATCCTATTAACCACTGTTGCCCCAACAAGTTTAATAAAAAAAAAGAAAGCTGGAAAAATATCAGGAAGTGCTGTTGGTCATAGTTTTACTAAAATAAATTTATTCTTTGGAACTCAGAAAAAGAAAATAACTTTTAAATTGATTGTTTCTCTGGGCATAGATTTTTCAGAGTGGCATGATTTTCTTTCAGTGAATTGTATATTATTACATTATTTTCTGATTTCCATTTTTGATGTTGAGAGTCACTAATACATTTAACTTTGATACCTTTAAGATGATATCTTATTTTTGGAGGTGGGCTTAAATTTTTCTCTTTGTCATTTGTTTGTTTGTTTGTTTGTTTGTTTGTTTGTTTGTTTGTTTTGTCCTTCTATTGCATCTTTAGATGGGAAATATTTGAGAAACAATTTGCTGGAGATTCATTGAAATTCTTTAATCTCTTTTATTGTGCTTGGATATTTCTCATTGATTGTCTTCACACATAGACTCTGCCCTTTTCTGTACTTTCCTTCAAGAACTCTGATTATATGAGGGGGACCCCCCAAAAGCTGGAATTATCTTTTGGAGGGTGAGCCCCTTGTTGTACAGGCTTCCCATGCTAGGTGAATGTTCTAGGAACCCATTTGTATCAGTGGACCAGCTGGCATTGTTCTGAGAAGCTGTGTTCAGCTTCAATGAATTTTCTTTGAACACGCCACATGTTTGCCCATTTCATGATGTGACTTACAAATGCACCTGCCCACACTGCACTGAGTGTTCACCAGTTTTCAACCAAAAGACAGTATGACCCCTGTGCCCCATTCTCCCTATTCACCTGGTATTGTCCCAAGTGACTTTTTCTGTTTCCCTGGATGAAAAAAGTCCTCAAAATGGAAAGGTTTTGCCGATGTGGAAGAGGTGAAACAAAAAAAAAATGGCAATAGCACTAAAAGGCCTCAAAATCAACAAGTTCAAAAACTGTTTTGAGCAGTGGAAAAAAGTCTCAATAGGTGTATTGCATCAAGTAGAGAGTCCTTTGAGGGTGACTGAAGTTTAAACATGTAAGAATAAATACACAGTAAGTTTATTAATAAATTCAGTGTTTTGGGGACCTCCCTTGTATTTTCTCATTTTATCTTTCATATCTCTTTTCTTTTCTTCTGTGAATCCATGTTTTTATTTATTTACTTGGCTTCTTGTACAATTTCCTTTGAGTAATTTTGTAGGTTACTTATTTGCTCTTCAATATGATCTATTGCTTTTAAATTCACCTACTAAATTGTTTTATTTCAAAATGGTAATACTCATTTCCAGATTTTACATTTTCAACTTTTTCTAATATGCTAGATAACCTTTTATAGTTTCTTCTTATTTTTATTGTTGACACTATTACAGATGTCCCACATCCCCCTCTTTTCCCCCTCCATCAAGCCCCTGCTGTCCCTCCACTGGCTTTCCCCATATGGTTGTCTCTGTCTATGGACCATGCATAGATGCATATATGTCCTTTGGCTAATCTATTCCAGTCCCTCCCCCCCCCACCCCAAGATCTGTCAATATGTTCCATGTATCCATGCCTCTGGTTTTATTTTGTTCATCAGTTTATTTTATTCACTAGATTCCACAAATGAGTAAGATTATATGGTATTTGTCTTTCACCGCCTGGCTTATTTCACTTAGCATAATGCTCTCCAGTTCCATTCATGCTGTCACGAAGGGTAGGAGCTGCTTCTTTATTTCTGCTGTGTAGTATTACATTGTGTAAACATACCACAGTTTTTTGATCCGCTCATCTACTGATCAGCACTTAGGCTGTTTCCAGTACTAGGCTATTGTAAATTGTGCTGCTATGAACATGGGGGTACATAGGTTCTTTAGCATTGCTGTTTCAGGGTTTTTCAGATACATTCCCAGAAGTGAAATCACTGGGTCAAAAGGCAGTTCTGGTTTTAGTTTTCTAAGGAAATTCCATACTGTTTTCCACAGTGGATGCACCAGTCTGCATTCCCACCAAAAGTGCATGAGGGTTCCCCTTTTCCACATCCTGTTGCCAATACTTGTTGTTTGTTGATTTACTGATGGTAGCTATTGTGGCAAGTATGAGGTGATACTTTGTTGTATTTTATATTTCATATCTCTTATACTTTCCTGTCATTGACAGATACTGCAAGTTTTTTATAGTATGATGTATTTTTGTAATCTATGTTTTATAAGCTATGACAGATGATTCTCCTATAAGAATGATTGTAGATGTGTTTGTACATTTGTTTCTAATGCTTCTTACATTTTTCTGATGTGTTTAATTATATTGTTTTTGAAAAATTACATAGGCCTAAGATGAAGGATAAAAATTTATTTCTGCATAGATTGCCTTAGGGAAATATTCTTTATTACATTAAATTAAATTCATGATCTCAAAAAATGAATAAAAAGGAAAAATAAAATTAAATTTCATCCTGCATCTAAACTATGGGCACCTTAGGGCTGTTTGAAAGGAGTTCTCTCTATGTCCTCAAGAAAAATTAGGGCAGAGGAAATGTCCGTTTTGCCTCTGATTCTATCAGTAGTGCCATTTCTAGCTCATAATAGGGACTTAGTAAATGATTTTTTAATTAGTGATTAAGATACAATATTTGATATGGTCAGGTTTTCTACTTAAAAGGGAATATTTTTAAATTTTTATGCAATTAATTTATAATTGTGTGGACAAAACCATGGAGAAGGGGCAGTATTCTAATGCAGGTATCTTTTTCTACTTCTTCACATTGTGTCCCTGCAATTCATATAAAAAACACCAGAGGTCAGCAATTAGGCACCCCACTTCTGAAATATTATTGACCCCTGCTTTAAAGCATTGAGATATCTAAAATGACCAAATTACCATTTTAGTTTTATGTATATATTCATTTCTTTTATATTTTTATTCATAATATTTTAATGGACATGAAATCCATCTGAAAATGATTTAAACATCATCATTTAGAATAATCACAATGGAAGAGATCAGAAAAACATTAGCAGCAAGCATTAGAAAACATTAATATCTAAGAAAATTTGTCAGAGTTATCCTTATTCTTCTTGCTTAGAGCCCTTTGATAAACATGTTTTGTGCTTCACTTTATTGTGTAACGTTGAATCCTCATGATAGATTATTTAGAATCTAACTCCCATGTTCATTTCCTCTATCTCCTCCTGCCTTTCTCTTCTTTTTTCCTTCAAAATATGCCCATTTTATTTCATTTAGCTCCTATTTACTTTATTGTTGACTTTGCTCTTTAATATTACATGACCAGGGACAACTGGTATCTTAAGATAATTTACTTCCTTCCTTCTAATAAATTTGTCTTTTAGTCTTTCTTTTTTTTAAGATTTTATTTACTTATTTTTAGAGAGGGAAGGGAGGGAGGAAGAGAGAGAGAGAGAAACATCCATGTGCAGTTGTTGGGGGCCGTAGCCTGCAACCCAGGCATGTGCCCTGACTGGGAATCGAACCTGCGACACTTTGGTTCACGGCCTGCGCTCAATCCACTGAGCTACGCCAGCCAGGGCTGTCTTTTAGTCTCTCTGATTCAGCTTTCAGTAGCATTAAAACACAGAGTATTGTTCTGTTGCCCAGAACTAACTTGTAGCTTCACTCTGTCAGGCATAAGTTATAGGAGATACTGTTGCTTCAATTATTCATATTTCTGTGGCTGTTCAAATTTCTGTTTGCTCACAGAAAAAAGTTCCAGCTTCAGAAAACTTCATTCCCCCCATTCTTTCAATTGTTTTTTTCCTCAGATGTATAAATTATCTTTATTTTTAAATCTGCCTTATGACTAAGAGAAGAAGGAAGCTAGTTTATTAAATATCATAAGGACTACTTGTAAATATTTTGGGAGTTGAATAATTATATGAAAAGAATATATTTCAATTATAGAGTAGATAAATGTTTCATGCATATAATATATTCTAAACACTAATGATTTTTCTATGTAGATATCTATAAAGTGAGTTTATTGAATTTTACTTAGTTTTAAACTGTTGATAAAAACCACATAATTATCTCTATTTTCTACTTGCAAGTTATGTCTTGGCAATATTTTCTCATTCAATTTAGACATTTTAATTTGCTTTAAAATACAGCCTGAAATTCTATCTCACTTTAGATAAAGTCCAAGATGGTTTTTCAGTAGTCTACATGTACTCTTTGGAGCTTTTGGTTTCCTATTTACTAGTATATACCATTGTTATTGTTATTGGCATTAATTAAAAAACGAATCCTTTTTCTGATGCAACTTGAGCACCCCGGAGCAAACCGAATGCATAATGTGTCAGTTGTAAGGACTAGAATTGAAATAATTTTAAAAGAGGCATCTGTTTGTACATTTTTAATTAATTTTTATGAACTGATTTAGTCTATCAGAAATAGAGAATTCAGAAGTGGGATGTGCATTTGTTTTCAGTGCAGTCATTTTTATTTTATTCATGGATATTCTCATTTATTTATTAGTACCCTTAGTTTCCATAGTCATAATAGTGCAGAAAAGTAATCAGGAATAAAGCAATCCTTTTAACTGCACACAAGGGAGAAGAACTGCGTCAAAGTACAAAGGCCTAGGAATAGCTCTTGGTTAATCAAAGTGTATCATTCCCAGAGAGATCTGAGAATTTGTGAGCAGGCAAGGTGTGCACTTTTTGCCATTATGAGTTACCCTATTAAAGTAGCAGTTTTATAAAGTCAACAATAGTTTTTGCTTTATATCATAGTCACCAAATCTTTTAGATCATCCACCATTTTGGTCATAGATTAGTTTTACTCTAAGAGAAGATAAGGGAGTTTGAGTAGGATAGATGTGATTCAGCAGTTTATACTTTTTCAAAACAGCAGACATACGACTCTGATAGCCAGGTAAGGTAGTGACAAGCAGGTGATGAGTAAGGCATCTAGGGTGATCACTTTTTATCTAATACTTTCACAAGGACAATATATAATCTGTGATTGTGCCAGGGTAACCAAGACTGT
This sequence comes from Phyllostomus hastatus, assembly GCF_019186645.2. Classification (NCBI taxonomy): domain Eukaryota; kingdom Metazoa; phylum Chordata; class Mammalia; order Chiroptera; family Phyllostomidae; genus Phyllostomus; species Phyllostomus hastatus. The sequence continues at coordinate 7,630,240 of NW_025333909.1, read as the reverse complement.
AGTTACCCAGCGATAGAAGAATGTGAAAACCAACAAGTAAATGTGAAGTAGATCACCAAACACAAATTTAAGTCATAAGTAAACAGAAAAATAAGGTAGCAACCTCAAGCAAAGATGATGGTGGATCTGTAGTAAAAAAACATCATTATTACAAATGTCCTGCTCAAAAGGCACCCTGCACTAATAAATGCACATTTCATGATCCCTGAATAACAGTAGATGGGCCAAGCCAAGAAAAAATGACTGTCACAAAGATAGGATATTTATTTACATTTGCTAAATTTAACATTATTAATAACTTTATATTTCACACAACACAGCTATAATGACCCAAGAATAATAAAATTGTGTACCCAGTATTCTCTCTTGTTATATGGCCAGGAATCCAGCAGAGGGAGCACATGTTAGTAAATGAGGACATACTATGTGGACCAGACCTCTATGAATAATCACAATAATGTGGGGATAAAAATAATAGAGTTAACCTGTGACTTAGTGTTGGCTTATACTTTATGAAGAAATTTCTATGACTATCTGCTGCCTTTTAAAGCAAATAGTATCTACTCCCTCTTGCAGTAAATCCTTCCTATATGTGTATACTATTTCCTTGAAAAGACGGTTTACATTAGAAGTTTCTCTGAGAAGTGTCAGGTAATAAGAAAAAATGGTCTTATATACTCCTCTACATAAAGAATATCAGTATTTTTGACATTGTTTCCATTTAAAGTTTTGCATATGTAATATCTTTATAAAATATTTTATCTGTTGAGACTTTCTTTATAGTGGACAACTAATAATACTAAGTACTTAACACTGTATACATTAATCTTCAGGAAGGATGGGAAATAACACAAATGTTCTTTTTATTTTGGAGAGATCATATTTGGTTTTATGGATTTCAGCTACATATTTATATTGAAAAATATCATCTAAATTTATGAAGATGAGGCCATATCAACAGTAGAAACAGTTAGGTATTGTTTTACAGCTTCGCAAAACTATAAGAACACAGTCGAGCCTTTTTTTTGTAAATGTAAAACATCTTTGATCTTTACTTCATTAATACAAACATATACTGCTTGAAAACAAAAATATATCACTAAAAGCCCTAAATATCTATACTTACTGATCATTTCCAAAATAGAAATAGCTTTAACTTTTTAATAACTTGTATAAAGTTACAAATTTAGAAAATTAAAAAGGCTTAAATATTTATACATATTCAAAGAAAACTGCTACTATTATTTGGATATACAGCTTTTTATATTCACTCTACACAGGATATGTATTATGTCTCATAAAAAGGGTCATACTGTACATATTATTTGGAGCCTATGTTTCCTTTACTTTTTATTATGTCCATGGAATGGAAAATAGACTTTCTTTTTAGAGCCATTTAGTTTCACAGCAGAATTGAGCAGAAGGTACAGAAAATTTCCACAGGCCCTCTTACCCCCACACATGAGTAGCCTCTTGGATTATCAGCATCTCTCAGTAATAATGTGGTACATGTGTTATACTGATAAACCCACATGGACATATCATTATCATCCATAGCATAGAGTTTAGCATTCACTCTTGGTTTTCTACATTCTATGGTTTTTGAAAAACATATAATGACATGTAATTACTGATATAGTATCATGCAGAGTAGTTTCACTGCCCTGAAAATCCTCTGTACTCTGTTGATACTTTCTCTGCTCTGACCCCAGGTGATCACATCTCTTTTTACTGTCTCCATACCTTTAGCTTTGCCTTTTCTAGAAAGCTATACAGTTGGCACCATACAATATGCAGGCTTTCCACATTGGCTATTTTCACTTAGTAGTATGCATTTACAGGTTCTCCATGTCTTTACACATTGTGATAGATCCTTTTTTAATTTTTTAGCACTAAATACTATCCATTGTCTGAATGTGCCACAGTTGACCCATTCACCTATGAAAACACATCTTGGTTGCTTCCAAGTTTTAATTATGAATAAAGCTGCTATCAAGATCCATGCATATTTTTGTGTCAATAAAAGTTTTCAAGACCTCTGAGTAAATACAAGGAACACAATTGCTATATCATATGGAATGAGTATGTTTAGTTATATAAGAAACTGCCAAAATGTCTTTTAAATTAGTTGCACCATTTTACATTCCCACCGTAAATAAATGAGAGTTCCTCTTGTTCCACATCTTCAACAGCATTTAGTGTTACATTTGACCTTTTTTTTTTCTTTTCTTAAATCCTCAACCGAGGATATTTTTATTGATGGGAGAGAGAGAGAGTAGAGAAACATCAGTTGGTTGCCTTACATACATGTCCTGACTGAGGATCAAACCAGCAACCTAGGTAAGTGTCCTGACTGGGAATTGAACCTGCAACCTTTCAGTGTATGGGATGATGCTCCAACAAATTGAGCCATCTGGCCAGGACTAAATTTGACCTTTCTAATCATTGTGCATTTCCCTGATGAAATGATATTGAGCATCTTTCCATATGCTTATTTGGCATTTTCAAAGATCTGTTAAAGTCTTTGATTCACTTTTCAATTGGGATGTTTCCTTTCTTATTGTTCAGTTTTAAGAATTCTTTATACATTTTTCATAACACTTGTTTTTCCAGATGTATCTTTTGAAAATATATTTTTTGTTTGTGTCTTGTCTTATCATTCTCTTGACAATGTCTTTCACAACACAGAAATTATTCATTTTAATGAAGTCCAGCTTATCAATTTTTTTAATTTATGTATCATACCTGTGGAGTCATATACAAAAAATCATTGCAAAGCCAATGTTACCTAGATTTTCTCTTATGTTATCCTCTAGGAAATTTATAGTTTTGCATTTTATATTTATATCTGTGACTCATTTTAAGTTAATTTTGTGAAGTGTAAGGTCTATGTCTAGACTCATTTTTTTGCATGTGGATGTTCAATTGTTCTAATATCATTGCTTGAAAAGACTACTTTTATGCTCTATTGTATTGTCTTTGCTCTCTTGTTAAAGTTGATTATATCTATGTGTGCCTATTTCTAGGCTCTCTCTTCTTTTCTGTTGAACCGTCTATTGTTTCACAAATTACTGTTGAATTATAATAAATCATAAAGCCAGGAAGTATCAATTCTCCAACTTTTTGGTCTTCTTCAATATGATGTTGACTATTTTAGACTTTCTGTGTCCATATAAACTTTAGAATAACTTTTTCAATATTCACAAAATTACTTCCTGAGGTTTTTTTCAGACATCAGTACATTTTAAAAATGGCTTTATTCTTCAATGACCTATAATATTATTTTGTATAGATTTCAGGTATACAGTATAGTGGTTAGACAATCATATACTCATACTCTACAAAGTGTTTCCCTCAATATTTCCAGTACCCACTTGGCAACGTACATAGTTATTGCAATATTATTAACTATATTTCCTATGCTGTACTTTATATTCCTGTGACTATTTTGTAACTGTCAATTTGTACTTCTTAATCCCTTCACCTCTTTCACTTAGTCTCCCAACCTACCTCCCTTCTGGCAGCCATCAGTCTGTTCTCTATGACTCTGTTTCAGTTCTGTTTGTTTGATTATTCTGTTTTTTACATTCCACACTTGAGTGAAATGATATGGCATTTGTCTTTCTCTGAATGACTTATTTTACTGAGCATAATACCCTCTAGGTCCATCCATGCTGTCACAAATGGTAAGATTTTATTCCTTCTTACAGCTGACTACTATTCCATTGCATATATGTACCACACTTCTTTATCCACTCAACCTTTGATAGGCATGGGTTGCTTCCATAACTTGGCTATTATAAAAAGCAGTGCAATGAACATAGGGGTGCATACAGTTTTTTAAATTACTGTTACAGACTTCTTCAGATATACTCCCAGAAGTGGAACCACTGAATCATAAAGCAGTTTCATTTTTAACTTTTTGAGGGTTCTCCATAGTTTTTCATAGTGATTACAACAATTTCATTCCCATCAACAATGCATAAGGGTTCCCTTTTATTCAGGCTCTACCTACTGTACCATACTGACTCCACTTTTGAGAACTCTATGCACATTGAAAATATTTATCTTTTGTCAAATTTTAACAGCTTTCTCTATGCCATACAGAGAATTATTTATTTCTTTAGTACCTATACACTTTAAAATTTTTTTCAATTACAGTTTACTTTCAATATTATTTTGTATTGAGTTCAGGTATACCTGAACACCTGAAACAGTTTTTCACTTTCCTTTTAACTTTGATTATGGTATTATTTTTCCCAATATGATTTTATTTATGAAGATTTAGAATATTATTGTATACACTATTCTTTAATGTGATCTACCCTCTTAATATTATCTATGTCAATGTATATACATCTATATTACATATATGCCTTCAAATTATTTGAATGTGCCATATATTATTTCACTAGTCTTTTGTTGATAGACGTTTAGTTTTTTACTAGTTTTTTGTTAATACAATCATTACAGCAGTGAATTTTATTGTACATTTATCTGTAAATGATTAAGTTTATTATGAGGATATATTTATAGCAGTGAAATTGCTGGATATTAAGAGTAATTGAAGTAAATAATTTAAATCTAGCTGAATTATAAAAGGTAGAGATGGGAGGAGTTAAAAGACCATTCCAGGAAAGTGGGAAAAAATATATTAAGACATGCATGTTATTTGGCAAACTGTGTTGCTAATGAAAAATACTATACTTTTGTAGGAAGTATAGCAACCTTGAAATTCTAGGACTGTGGCTTTCTAATGCTTTAGTCTCAAGAACTATTTATACTTTTAAATATATTATTCATTGTATTAAGTACTGTAAAAAACTTTTAGTATTTTGTGAGTTTTTTCTATTAATATTTACTATATTAGAAAATAAAATTCAGAGATCTGGCCAAGATGGAGGCATAGATAGAAACCCTTCCTTGCACAATCAAAAGGAGAACAACAACCACTCTAAAATCAATAAACAACCACAAGTACCAGAAAATCAAACTGCATAGACCTCCAATAACCAAAGATTTTAAGAAATAGTCAACCAGCTGAAACAGACCAGTAAGACTGTGGACAGAGAGAACCCACAGTGAGGTGGTGGACCAGAAGGGTGGGGCTGGCTCAGTGGGAAACTGGGATTCAGATCTGACTGTGGACTACAGTGGGGTTGCTGCAGTGGGAGAAACTCCCACTCTCACAGGAGGGTTCTTTGGAAAGTGGGCTCGAGTTGAGCAGGCAAGCTGCATTGTTCCCTCTCTGACCCCTCCCCCAAAGGTGGCACCAAAGTGCAGCAAGGAAAGTTGCCCTGCCTTGGTGAATACCTAAGGCCCTGCCACCTTACAGCTTAACAGGTGCCTTGAGACAAAGAAATATCACCCAAATGAAAGAACAGAGCAAAACTTCAGAAAGAGAACTAAGCAATGAGGAGATAGCCAATCTATCTGATGGAGAATTTAAAGCTCTGTTAATCAAAATGCTCACAAAACTCATTGAGCTTGGTCAAAAAATGAGAGAACAAATGAAAGATACCCAAAAATGAAATAAAACAAAATATTCAGGGAACTAATAGTGACAGGAAGAAAATGAGGACTCAAATCAATGATTTGGAACAAAAGGAAAGAAATAAACATCCAACCAGAACAGAATGAAGAAACAAGAATTCAGAAAAGTGAAGAGAGACTTACAAACCTCTGGGACAACCTGAAATGTTCCAATATCCAAATTATAGGGGTGCTAGAAAGAGAAGAACAACAGCAAGAAACTGAAAACTTATTGGAACAAATAATGAAGGAAAACTTCCCTAATCTGGTGAAGGAAATAGACTTCCAGGAAGTCCAAGAAGCCTAGAGAATCCCAAAGAAGTTGGACCCAAAGAGGAACACACCAACGCACATCATCATTAAGTTACCCAAGATGAAAGATAAAGAGAAAATCCTGAAAGCAGCAAGAGGAAAGGAGACAGTTACCTACAAAGGAGTGCCCATAAGGCTATCAGCTGATTTCTCAAAAGAAATCTTGCAGGCAAGAAGGGGCTGGAAAGAAGTATTTGAAGTCATGAAAGGCAAGGACCTCCATGCAAGATGACTCTATCCAGCAAAGCTTTCATTTAGAATAGAAGGGCAGATCAAGTGCTTCCCAGATAAGGTCAAGTTAAAGGAGTTCATCATCACCAAACCCTTATTATATGAAATGCTAAAGGGACTTATCTAAGAAAAAGATCAAAAATATGAACAGTAAAATGACAGCAAACTCACAATCATTAACAACCACACCTAAAACAAAACAAAATCACACTAAGCAAACAACTAGAACAGGAACAGAATCACAGAAATGAAGATCAGACGGAGGGATTTCAGTGGGGAGGGGGAAGGGAAGAATGGGGGGGCAGGTACAGGGAAGAAGAAACATAATTGGTAGGCATAAAAATAGATGGGGAGAGGTCAAAAATGGTATAGGAAATAGAGAACTCAAGGAGTTTGTATGTACAACCTATGGACATGAACTAAGGGTGAGGGGGAATGCTGGACAGTTGGGAGTGCAGGGCAGAGGGGGATGGATAAAGGTGGAAAACTGTAATATCATAATCAATAAAATATACTTAAAAAGAAACTGAAAAAAGGAAATTAAAACTCAAAAAATTTAAAAACTGATATAAATAAGTGTATTTCTGGTTCTTTAATGTATGATTTGGTTACTTCAGATATTTTTTGTATATTTTATATTTTCCTAAGCTTTACTGAAGTATAACTGATGAAACTAAGATATTTAAAATGTACAGCATGATGATATGCTGTATGTATGCATTGCAATGGGATTCTCCTCCAATTTAGTTAGTTAACACATTCATTATATCACATATTTACCTTTTTGTGAGAACCTTTAAGTTCTAGTCACTTAGCAACCTTTTATTATACAATACATTGTAATCAACAATAGTTAACCATGTGGTACATTAGATTGTCAGAACTTTATGCTGTAGCTGAAAATTTGTACACTTTTTCCAAACTGTCTCTTTCCCTCACTCCTAGCTTCTAGAAACTACTTCCCTACTTCTTGTTTTTAAGAGTTTAAGCATTTTTTAATTATATGAAATACTGATTCCATACAGAGTTTGCCTTCTTTGTTTGGCTCATTTCACTTAGCATAATGCCTTTCAGTTTCATTCACAATGCCAGAAATGGCAACATTTCTTTATTTTTAAGGATGGATAATAATTCATTATATATAATTATAATCTGTATACATATATATATAATCCATATATGTGTATGTTATATATTCATTGATGATGATATATTAAATGAATATATATATATTCATTGATGAACACTCCAGTTGTTTCCATACCATGGCTATTGTGAATAATATACATATGGGACTACAGATATCTCTATAAGGTAGTGATTTCTATATTCAGATATATACTTAAAAAGAAGATCACTGAATCATCTGGTAGTTCTATTTTTAAATTCTTCAGGAACCTCCATACTCTTTTCCGTATTGGCTCAACCAGTTTACATTCCTACAAACAGTTCACAAATGTTCCTTTTTCTCCAAATCCTGAACATTTGTTATTTCTTGTTTTGATAATAGACATTCTTACATGTGTGAAGTTATATATCATTTTGGATTTGATTTGCATTCCCCTTCTGATTAGTGATGCTGAGCACCTGTTGGTCACTGTTAAATTTTCTTCGGAAAAATATCTATTCATATCCTTTGCCATTTTTTTATTGTTGTTCAAGTACAGTTGTCTCCATTTCCCCCCACCTCCCACCCTCGAAACCATCCCCTTTGGCCCTGTCCATGTGTCCTTTATACAGTTCCTTGATAGCCCTTACCCTGTTTTCTGCCATTATCCCCCTCCCCCTCCCCTCTGGTCACTGTCAGTTTGTTCTTTATTTCAATGTTTCTGGTTGTATTTTGCTTGGTTGTTTGTTTTGTTGTTGGATTATTTGCTTTTTTAATAAAAATATCTATTCACGTCTTTTGCCCACTTTAATTGGATTATTCACTTTTTTATTTTTGAGTTGTATGAGTTCTTAACATATTTTGAATATTAATCTCTTATCAGATATACTATTTGCAGTGGCTTTGTAATTGATTACAGTGGCTTTGTAATATAGTTTGGTGTCAGGTATGGTGGTCCCTCCTACTTTATTCTTCATTCTCAAAATTGCTGCAGCTATTCAGGGTCATTTATGGTTCCATATAAATTTTTGAAATGTTTGTTCTATATCTGTAAAATATGTCATTGGTATTTTTATAGGGATTGTATTGAATCTATATATTGCTTTGGGTAGTATGGACATTTTAATGATGTTAGTTCTTCCAATTCATGAACACAGTATAGGCTTGCATTTATTTGTGTTTTCCTTAATTTCTTTCCTCAGTGTTGTGTAGTTTTCTGAGAACAGGTCTTTTACCTCCTTGGTTAGAGCTATTCCTAGGCACACTATTTTTCTTGTTGCTATATCAAATGGGATTTTTTTCTTGATTTCTGTTTCTGATATTTCATTGTTGGTGTACAAAAATGCCTTCAATTTCTGATTATTGACTTTGTATCCCACTGTTTTGCCAAATTCACTTATTAGGTTGAGTAGTTTTTTGGTGGAGTGTATGAGATTTTCTATATATTTGTGTATTTTGTATATCTTTTCAAAACCGTAGCTCCATATTTCCTTAATCTTATTTTTAGTTTTTCAGTCTCTATTTTATTTATGTCTATTCATTGTTATTTCTTTCCTTTTCCTAATTTTTCATTTAGTTTGTTTTTCTTATAGTTTCTTGACAGGTATTTAAGATATTTCTTTTTTTCTTAATGTAGGCGTTTATTGCTAAAAACTTCTTAGAAATGCTTTTGTTGCATTTCTTAAGTTTTGATATGTTTTGTTTCCATTTTCATTTGTCTCAAAATTTTTTAAATTTCACTTTTGATTATTTTGTTTGACCCCCTAATTGTTCAAATGCATTTTATTTCATCTGTATATATTCATGAATATTCTGGTTTTCTTCTTTTAATTACTTTCTAGTTTTATACAATAGCAGTTAGAAAAGATGTTTAATATTATTTCAATCTTTTTAACTTTCTTAAGGAGTTATTTTTTTTGCCTATGATTTGATGTATCCTAGAGAATTTTCCAAATGCCCTTGAATAGAATGTGTTTTCTGCTGCTAGTGAATGGAATGTCTATTAGTTCAATTTAGTCTAGTGTGTGCTTCAAGTCCAATGTCTCCATATTGATTTTCTGACTGAATGATCTATCCATTGTTGAAAGTGGGGTATTGAAGTACCCTGCTATTATTGTATTGCTGTCCATTTTCCCTTCAGATATGTTAATACTTTCTTCATATATTTAGGTGCTCCAATATTGGATACATAACTATTTACAATAGTTATATCCTATTAATGAATTGATACTTTTTATTATATAATAACCTTTTCTCTCTATTAAACTTAAATATTTATACAAAATACTTTTAAAGATAAAATAAAACAAATATACATGTATATTACCATAAATAACAGATTCAAAGAATAACATTACATTTTTCCAAACCAAATTGAAATTACTGGTGGCTTTGTTTTCCAGCATGTGCAACTTTTTTGAATGCTTTATCTAATAGAAAATGTTTTAATATAGTGTTTGATTCCATTTTTAAGGTTTAACTGTTGCAAATTTTCGAGTCCCTGTTGTCTCTCCTTCATTCTTGTCCCACATCTGGGCCAGCTGATGAGAACACATACACATTACTCCCTTGACACCAGTATGAAGTTGAAAGCATGCAAGTCCTGGTACAGCCATCCCCTAAACAAAGTCAAATCTAAGCCCATTCATGTTTTTATTTGTTTGTTTGTTTGTTTTTCAAGCCATTTTTGGACCTGCTTGGGAGACTTCCCTGCTGTCCTCAGAAAGTCTTATTATGGGTGTAATAAACCTTTGCATACCATTTTGTTGTGTGTGTGTGGCAACATTCTAATGAAATTTTGGGTTGAGGGTCTATCTCATCACTCTGGTTTGACCATAATACACATAATACACCTGAAATCTGATATCTCCTTCTGCATTTAGTCTTTTGTGATATCTTCTTTTAGTCCAAATATAAAAAGACAATCCAGCATTTCACAGAAACATAATTTGAAAAGAGTTTTTAATAACTTTTTTCACATAATTATGGAAACGCTTTTTTGCTACTATGCCAAAACTTGATAAATGGTAATAAGTTTGGTAATAAGGTGAAATACAAAACCATGTTAATGTATTTTACATTTGAAAAATGTTTGTTCAGTGAGTTAAAAAAATCTCTAAATGCTGAGGCATTTTATTATATAACATTAAAAATCATAATCCTTACCTCCAACACCCTTATCATAATAACAATTTTAATTATTGGGAGCTTGCCAAGATCATGGTGGCAAATGCAAATTTTTAAAACTATTAATTTTGCTTGAAAGATCAAATTTTATTAATGGCAACAAATAATGTCAGTTTTTTTTTCATTTAAATGACTGTCTTGCTTTCTTAATTTTTGACACAATGTCTGCTAAATATCCAAATCTAAATAACTATAGTTTATCTATTAGTCATTACTTCAAGTGAAAATGTGTTTCATTAAAAAAATAAGTAGCAGATTGTACCTTGAACAACCAGACAATTGCTTTTCTTGGAGACAACCATCATAGTTTAGGATACAGCAAACTTGCTTTATCTGTATTTGATGTTTTATCACAAAATTATTGCAAAATTGTGTATTTAAGAATTCAAATTAAATTAAATTAATAGTCTATTATTTTATCAAGGTTATTTTATGTGAGACTGGCTTTTTGTGTTTTTTGTTTTTTTTTTTTTACTTGCATGGTTATGGAAATGAAGAATACAGTAACTACTAGCAATTTGGTGACATTGCTTTGATTTTTGCTAAGGTGCCAGAGAATTTAACCCCAACTGTTTTTGCATCTGTGAATAGGTCCACACAGTAACAAACAGGCAGATTAAGACTAGTACCTTAACAGAAATCATTTTGATGTCATAAACTACATGGAAAAGTTACAGAAAATTACAAACTTATTTGAGCCACTCTCTGAGAACCACATTTGGCAGCCTAGAAAAGGGGATAATTTGTGTGAGTTGGTGAAGTTGCAGAGGACTTCATAAAGTAAGTATGATTTGAGCTGGAGCCATAAAGACATCAATTTGGACAGGTGGCACGAGCCAAGATGATCAGGTATATGGGAGAAACAAGTGTTCTGGTGTAAGGTTTCAGAGTAAAAGAAAAATGAAGATAAATGACTCATGTAGAATGGGATATGAGCATACAATCAGGCAGTCTAATAATGTGTCATATGAAAATAAACAAATTAAGTCTCTTTTAATGTAAAATGAAATATAAGCAATTAGTGGAAGTCAAGTGTTTGGTAAAGTAAAAGTCCTTCATTGTTTATAAGGACTATTAATGCTTTTCAAAGATTTTATTATAAATTAAGTGGAAACACAAACATGATTTTGTTAAATGAGAAGCATATTTACCAAAAGGCAGCAAATCAGCCATATATCTCCACAAACATCACTTTAGCTGTTTTAATCAGTGGCTTTGCTCTTATTTGATTTAGTCACTCCTTTAATCTTCTAAGATTTATGTTTGTGAAGAAAAATTTTTGAAACAATTTTTGAGTTCTTTTTTCTTCTTCACTTGGGAGGGTTTGTTTTTCTTGATGGCTTCCACACTTTGTATAGACCAATAAAAGGATGAATGCATAATCACAGCATGAATAACGGATGGAATGCTATGAGGACAACCATCCATATCAGCTTTACCCAGACTGAGTCCAAATTTGGAACAAAACAGAATGTCAGAAGGTGCCAGAAAGCACTAGAAGATACAAATCTTGTCTAGATATAAGCAAGAGCTTTGATCATTTTTCTGGACTGAGTGAAAAAAAACTCATGTGTTTGTATCAGTTGGCTTTGTGTTTGCCTACAAAGTTCTAGAGGTGTGCAATATTTGTAAGCAAACCACATGGAAAATAATAGATTAAACTCAACTAAATTGACAAGTTCATTAAATCAAATGAATTGTCTGGTTGTTTTTGGTTACTTGGTGATTATCGTTGGTCTCCTTCTCTTTTCCATTCCACAATTAAACAAACTTAAATATTTCCTTTTTTAATTACTTTATTGTTGTTCAATTAGAATTTGCATTCCCCCCCCAGCCCAGCCAGACCCACCTCCCTCCCTTGCTTCCACCCTCCCCCTTGGTTTTGTCCTTGTGTCCTTTGTAGGAGTTCTTGAAAACCGTCCCCTCCATAAACACACTTAAATATTTCATAGCAGAAAGAAAAAATTGCTCCCAAGAAATTAAGGTTTAATTTAATAATTTAAGCTTTCTTTAATTGATTTACTTTAAACTCCCATAGGTTTGAGTGTTTGGAGGGATCTCTACTTTTATTTTAAAATGAAAGACTTTTGTGTGTGTCTCTGTGAGATCGTGCATGTGTGTAGTTATAATGGATGCGTGTCTTCTCTAATTTTTTTTAGTCATAAATTATTTTAATAAAACATTGCAGAGATTTCAGAAACAAATATAAATTAACCAAATCAATAAGGTTTTTGAATAGAGATAATATAATTAATTTGTTTGGGTTATGGAAAAGGTCTGTGGCCCTTTGGTGTTGAAAGAAATAATTATTACTCCAAAAACAAATAAAACAATAAAATCATTGTATTTATGTTGAAGTATTTAGTTAAATATTTTAAACTGAAAATCCATTTATTTTAAAATTAAAATGACACTTATTATAAAAGCAATACTTATTCATTATGAAAATCTTGAATCAGACTCTACTTAGTATTTTAAACCTATTCTTGAGAGAAAGTCATGCTTTCCAGCAATATTTCAGACTTGAGAGTTCTGCTCCATTGTAAAGGATACAGTGTTTTACATATGTCTTGTCCATATTTATTAAAACCTCAATTCACTATTACTCAAATAGAATATTTTACTAACTTAGGGTTTCCACATTTAGTAAATAAATATGTAGGATTTCGAGCTATAGCTAACTTTAAGCTATAGCATCCTTATAGCGTAAGGATATCTCAAATAGTGTACTATATTGTAACTTTCAACACTGTAGCCTGAATTTTCATGTTATTCCCTCCATTTCAGAGACTGAAAGGTGATGATTACAAATAACAAACAGCTCAAAACAAATGCTTATTAGGGAATTAGTAACACACAAATGAAATACAAACACATTCCAGAGCTTAGAACATATCTAGGTTACCCTCCCATATTTACTAGTGTTTCTAGTGTCAAATGATGTGAGGCAGATACATTAAAATGGAAATGTCCAGAATCCAGAGGGTTTTGTAGTCATACAGAACTCCCAACAATTCTCAGCTTTCAGTTTCTTGTCTGTAAAATTGGGTAACCTTTTCATATAATGGTTGCTGTGAAAATTAAATGTGCTAACATGTAAGATGCAGGGCATGTAGTTATCTGGCTATTTCTTCACTTAAGGAAGATTAAATTATATTTATTGAATTGTACTGCGGCCAAATCTTGGAAGAGTTTGCTTTTACATTGATTTTGAAAAGTTTCAAATATATCTGAAAGTAGAAAGAATAATAACAATGAAATTTCATTTGCTTAATACTCAGTTCAGTAATTACAAACAGTTTACCATTCTTACCCTTCCTTTTTCCCCCTGGAGAATTCCAGATTATATCCCAGATAAAATATACTTTTATCCATATATATTTCAATATGTATTAGAAATATATTTAATAATAAGGATTAAAATATTTTTCCAAAAGTTACTTGGAAATTGGAATCACCTCTCCTATTATTTGAACTTTGATATTAACTGATGTATCTTGGAAATTTAATTTCTAAAGTAAGTCAATAATGAGATACATAGATTGTAGCACTCCAGATTGGACATGCAAATATTGTTGAAAGATTATGTTTTATATAATAAAAGCACAAACCTTCACCACACACAAAAATAAAAGCAGTATAACAGAAACATAAAACAAAATTCTCAGAAAATGAGAAATTTTTACTTGCCGTTGCACTTGTATTTTTGCACGAATGGGATGAAATACATCCTTGGAACTAACTGCAGTCTACTATTAGATATCTTGTACACTGAAAGCCTTTGGTTCTTAAGGTGACTTGAAGTCTACATAGTATTAAATGAAATATGCTCCACTGAAAAGAATTATATGGGATTATTCTTCTAACAACCTAATTCTTTCATCCTTCCTATCTGTGTAAACAGTAAAGCTAAATGCATCATTTCTGATTCACATAATATTTAAAGCAAGAATTTCCATAATAGTAAAGTAAAAGTGAAAAGCCCAAATGAAGAATAGATTATACATACGTACATATAAGCCTTCTACTCAAATGTGTAAAGACAATTGGGAAAATTTTAACCAATATTAAAGAACTCAAAATCTTACAAACTCCGGTGGAAATGGAGTGGCAAATGGGAAGAGATACAGCATTGAAAGACCTGGGATACATTCTCAGTTCTACCATTAAGATGGCATGAACAAAGATGCTATAAGGTGAATGCTCTCCAGTAAAAGGTGTTACTGGTATATACAATACACTGTTTTTACCGCTATTTACATCTATTTCTTTCCCTATGGACAAAACTCTCCTGACGTTATTGCAATAGCCAAGCTGCCAAGTGAATTGGAGGTTGCTGTGGTAACTGCTTGCCACCTAACAGTAGAATACACAGATGTAAATATGCATACGAGTTAAAGGTATCAATGCCTGGGGGCAGCATAAAAACCCACTGTCAATTTCAGCATCTATTTTCAGGTTTTGTGCAGTTTTACTCAAATAGGCTTGCAGTCAAATACTTCCTCTTTCCTCCCTTCTTTCATCTAACCCCATGTGGGCTTATGCACCCTTCTGACCTCCAGAGGTGAGGTGATAATGGAGAAGGGCAGGGGAGAAAAAGATTGATGAATTTTCTGAATAGACCTAATTGAAAAACAAAGCTAGCTACATTTTATCCTTCTTTGTAAACAATCGCTGAACAGAGGGGAGTTAGAGATTTTTCTTTTTAAAATCAATGAGTGGCTTGTACTTTAACTGGAAATTTATTATCCTCTAAATTCAGTAGGTTTGCATCACTAACATGAGCCAAACCATTCCAGTCTGTTAAAATACTGGCATCTGAGCAGAACTTTGCTGAGGTGTATGTTCTATACGTGCAGGTATTATTTAACTGGAAACTTGAAACTGGTCCAAATGGGAACGGATGTCTTCTCCACTACTAGTTTCCAGTTTCAAGTTCAATATCTGCACATACTAACTACAATCAGTGTTTTATTTAAATATGTAAATTTCTTAAATTTACACCAGTGAATTTAGGAATGGAGCCTTTATGGGGCCTCTTTTCCTACTTGCCTCTCCACTCTGTTACACACTTCTCATCTGAATTTTTTTCCCCTTTCACCACAGTTCTTAGATTTTACAAAGTAATTCATGAATGTAGCTAAAAAGAGAAGCCTTTAATAGCTAATCTGCATTTTTTTTCAGCACAATATCAATATGACAGTAACAGTTTTGATAAGGTGCACGTTTTGCAGGGTGGAACAAAGAGCAATACATTAGTTTTGAACTTCTGTGATCTTGTATTATAGTCTACAACAGATGCTGTATTCAAATCAATTGTCAAAGTGAAGAAGGATTAATAACTGTTGTACTATATAACCTTTTACATAAGTGCAGCCTGAGGAAGGATACACTTTAAGATCTAATGCATTATTTTATTATTCTAATTCTAAGTAAAAGACCTTTTCAATTATAGAAAAATGCACTAAAATGAGCAAAAAAAGCAAGTACTTGTTGTATAGATTTGTTCATAGAATTTATTTTAATCCAAGTCCTCCATTTTTCCTTGGCATGACCATTAGATGAAGTTAAAAGTGGGTCTGGAGAAGAAAACTATCTAGAATAGTTTTGGGTTAAGAGGTCAAATAACAGATTAAATAGCAGAGATGCTGCTTTTCAGGACACATTGTGTTAGGCTGTACTATGTTTTTGTTGATTTTTCACTGATGGGATATCATTTGCCTAAAAATATTGAAAATTCCTACACATATAGTTATTTTATGGGCCACAGGGCCATACATAGGGGAGCTCAGAACCAATATTGCTATTTTCCAGAGAAAGAAACTGAGTCACAAAGTGGTTTAGTGACCACCCTGAGATAACTACTGAGCCCTGTGATTCCGTTCTGTATTTTAGTAGCTGAATTAAAGAAAAAAGCCAGACTTTCAGGCTCCTGTATTAAACCACCATACATGATTTCTTTCACCTTGGTGGTTATGGGCCTATCAGAGGAATTCTAAAATAAACTCCACCTCAATTTTGCTAAGAATTTTGCACAATAAAGTCAAGTGAGATCTCTTTTGATGCTAGAAACCAATAGGTTATATTCAGTTTAGCAAAGGTAAAGAGGCTGGCTTTTCCTTTCAAACTGTTGAAACATCCAGCAGCTTGGCTGTAAGACATAAATATGTTAAACCATGTGGGAGTCAGAGAGCTTCCTTAAGATGCTTAGGTCTAAAGAAATACAGTGACGGGACAATATCCTTGGTTGGACTTTAGGACCCACCTCAGGGAGTGGTTAGAGAACCTAGAGATACAACACTCAATCTCCAGACCCTAACCAGCTAGGGACCTTTGTGCACGGCCTTTCCTGTTGTGGAGTTTTCCCATCTTCAATAGGAGCTAGTTAGACTAGAATTAGTGACTCCCTTTGTGGAGGCAGGGCAGTGATGATCACAAAGTTTTGAACTCTGATAAAAACACAGGACCCTCTTACTGGAAAATGGCCAATAGTCGTGGAGCCACCTGCACCCCCACGTGTATTTACACATCATTATACCCAAATTTTCGGATTTCTGCCCCTCTAAGAACCTTACAGTAAACACTCTTATTTCTAACTCAATTAAATATGATTTGTTTATGTACACCGTCTATTAATAAAGATAACTGCCCAGTCAAAATACGTAAAACCTGGGACAGGCAGGGCTGTTTTTCAGGAGTAGCTGTCCTATTTGATGGTCTCGTATTTTTATGTCCAGGCCAGGAAATTCAAGTTTTTCAAGAACCTGTAAACATTCTCAGAAGCTGAAAAAATGCAATGTCTTTAAAATATGCAAAGACAATGTTAATATCAAAATTTAACCACCTTTAAATTTCTAGGAAACATAACTTATCAACTAGTTAACTGTGACTCAATTTTTAAATTCTATGTAAATCTCATAAAGTTTAAATCACCACATATTTTTCTTACCAAACATGCGATTATAATAATAAAATTGCTTAAACTTTTAAATCAAAAATTATATTTAATGTACACGTAGATATATTTTAATATTTTCTCATATGATGTGGGATAGGGCTTCCAAATCTAAGAGTACCTAAGGCCTAAAAAGTTCTCAGAATAGTTCTAGTTCAAGACATACCCTCCAGATTTCTGAAAGGAAGTCGATTTTTATATCAGGACCCTAATATTCACATATACCAGGACCCTAACCTGAGAATTTTAGTTTTAATGATCAAGTAGAAAGCAGCTGCAGGAGCAGGGAAACAGTTAATGTTAGGCTCAGGATCCTGGAATTGGGGGCAGGGAAGAGGGAATTGAATGCAAGTGGAGAGAAGAGAAAACAGGAAACGTTCTGTTTTAGAATTTCAATGTTGGCTGAAGTACTCGCTGGTTTGTTTTTTTTTTAAGGTCTTTTGGTGTGTGCATGTATTTTTAACTCTTTATTATAAAATCTTCTAAATGTACAAAAAAGCTGAAAGAATTATTTAATGAACTCCATATACTCACTGCTACGATTTAATAAGTCTTAATATTTTGCCATATTTATTTCGTCTATTTCTTGGAATTATTTTACAGATATAATAGATATATCATGATATCTTACTCATACTTTTCTGCATATGATTCCCTGAAAATTAAAGTTAACTTGTATGTCATAAAAAGTATCATTTTTGCAATTATTAGTGAAAAACAATTGCTTGATATAATTTCATTTCTAGCCCATATTCTAATCCTCCTATTGTCCACAAAATATCTTATATAGCTTACTCAAATCCATATCTGATCAAACATTATGCATAATTTTTCTAATCTAACAGATACTCCATTATTTTTCTTTATAAACTTGAGCTGTTAAAGAGATGGGGACTGTGGTTATACAGAATGTTTGATCTTCTGAATTTAGTTACATCCTTTCTTGTGGTACTTAATTCATTTCTCACATCCCTGTATTTCCTGTACAATTAAACTTAGGTCTAAAGGCTGAATAGGATTTTTGGCAAGTATGTTGCATAGGTGCTGCTATACCTGCTGTACCCTCTCGTTGTTCTGATGATGAGTGATTGATTGCTGGTTACTGGTAAGAACTCAGTTCCTCCATTTTAAAGATTTATTTTTTCTCTTGCAACTATAAATTGGAATGATACTTTTGCCCATGTAGTTTTTGAAGGATGAAAGGGGGTAAGGATAAGAACCGTATGAGAAGAACGCTGGAATGTGGTTGATTACCATATTAATTCTTTTCAAAAGGTCCTTTTTGTTTTTGGTGCTTAAGACCGTCCTTTCTCTTTCCATATAGCCTTGCTTCCTCTATGAAATATTGGCAAATTGCTGCTGATTTTATTATTTTAGAACTGAATTCTTAAAGAAAAATTAAGTAGTCACTTTTAATTTTTGTAATAAATAATAAGAAATCACCTAATGATCCATTCATTCAAGCAACTGTTCTAATAGAATAGACTGGCTTCCAAGACCATGATGTAGGACAGAAATATTTTGGAAAAAAAATTTAAACCAAGTCTTTTTCTTTGTTTATCACTTTTCATTTTATAACATACTATTAACTTCTATGAATGCTTATATTCATTTTTACAGCTCAGTTGCAGTCATGCACTTCATGTGATTACAACAGTGTCTGATCTCTCCTTATATTTATATATCATTTGTGCTGATTTTACTGACATAGGAAAAATTGCTAAAATTGCAGAACTGCCTAGTTTAGGTCTGTCCTCAGTGAATTAAGGTGTGCCAATTGAATAATCACAAAGAGTTTCTGTATTTAATGGAAAATAATTTTATTTTTATGACAAACATCTGTAAAAAGATCACAAAAATGGGTTTTGAGGAATTCTTTTTAATGGCCGATTTTTAATAAACTCACCTGCTTGACTGAAGAATTCAAGTGCAGAAACAAAAGAATCTGAAATGGCCTTAGGGAGCGAGGTCAGGTGAAGGTTAATCAAAGGAAGTGACAGTGAAATGACATTCATGACTTTTGGTAAATTTTTAATCGTTACATACACAAACACACATTGGAGTGTGTGTTTATGGGCATGTGTGCTCATACGGCAATGAAACTTAAACTCCACAAATATAATTTTATAAAATTAGATGACTGTTTTACTTTGTTCTTATGTTTTGGCTTTCTGCCTTTATTTGTGATTTGAACTAGAAGCTTTTAATTTGAAAAATAGGGTATATTAATGTAGTTATGGGGTGTAGAGGTATTCCAATTATTTTTTGGCTTGGAATGAAATGAATTTTAAGACAACATTGAAATAGATTATTTTATATAGTTAGAATTTGTAGGAGACACTAAAGGAAAAATATGAGGAATTATTAGAATCAAATATTTTGGTCCCCAAAATCTGCAAAAAGACAGCGATGTTTCTACATACACTTAACTGGAAAGTGAGGATATGAGCAGAAATGCCTTTTATTATGAGGCAGCTGAAAACATAAGAATTTTTTTAAATTTCTTGTTAGAAATCCTTTAAGTAGAGCATTATGTATACTCTCAAGTAATATTGTAGTGGTCAAAAATACCTGATTAAATATTAATTCACTCCCTTTTTTTGCTGTTTTTTTTTTAATTCTACTCTTGGAGATAAAATAAGGTTAAATAAGAAAAACATGTTTTAAGATTGATGAGCTTGTTTCTTTAAAATAAAAATTCTGTTAACTATATTTAGTTTTTTCAACAATCACTTTGGTTTAACAGGATGTAATCAACTTTTAGTGACTTTATTACTGCTTCAGACAACTGCCTCGAAGTAAGACAGAATTTTTTCTTTTCATTTGACAATATACAATTAATGTTATTTAGAGACTTTGTGGTTGTGAAGCAGAGATTTCTTTCTTTTCTGATTTCTACCAAGTGTATCACCCCAAAGAAGAAGAACAAACTTAAGTTTCACTTTATTCATAATTATTAACATGGAATTGGGAAAAATAATAACTAGTTTTCTACTCTCTTAAAGTGTTAGGTCACCATGGTTATCATATTAATTTTCCAATAAGGTCTTCTAAAGATTTCTTTCTTCTATTAACATGGATATCTGCAATGCTATACATCTGAGAACGTATTGGAGGGCCCTTGCAAACTGAATCAGAATGGATAACAAGGAATTGTATTGAACAGGAAACCTTTCATGTGAAGCAAAACTGATGAAGTCTACACTTTGTTGGGTCTGTGAAATTATGGAAATGAAAACAAGTTGTGTTGCTGCTAAAACTTTGCGGAGGTTCTTTCTTTGTATAAATCTGTTTGTATTCTCTTTTAAATATTCCTCCTCATGGCAGAAAATGAAGCTAGTGAGATGTACAAAATAGAAATGACCAGTGAATTTTAACATTTCTAGAATCTGTATTTTCCCCACATAAAATCTTTTTGGGATGTCACCAGGAAGATGCTGCTAAAAGAAGAGTGTTATGACAGAAAGGGATTTTTTTTTTTACATCAGGACACCAAAAGTACTGGGCATTTATTTGTTAACTTAATTGAAGTCTATTAATTTAGTAACAAAAATAAACAACCTCAGAAAAACTGTCCAGCTGTTAGTTCTGCTCTTAACATGGCTCTGTAACTTATTTTTCTTTAATTTGGGGTGAGAAGATAAACACTCTATTACCCTTAGATAAAGAGAAAAGTCATTACTTTGGATACCTGGAATGAGAACTACAGCATTTATAGAAGGGGAGGCTAAGAAAAAAAGGGTTAAAAATTTGTGAGTACCTCTTATGTTTGGTAATTGCTTATAATTTAGACTGGCTCTATAGAATTATGAGTAACTCAAAGTGGAACAAAACCAGATTGGCAGGTCTTATTTGATGGCCAATAATTTAGTATTTTCTAAGGACTGGTTTCATTAGTTATGGATCTTTAATTGTGCAACTCCTAAATGCAGATAAATATTGTATCTAAAGAAAATGGACAAGTAACATAATCTCTGAATTTGTTTCTTATTTATAACAATAAAATAATACCTATTTCATAGGGTTATTGTGTTAGAATGGGAAGAAAGAATTTTTAAGACTTATCTGATCAGAAACCTTTGTCTGACAATATAGACAATAAAGTGGGAAACTGAAGAACTGTCCAGAGAACCTGGATAGAAAATTCACTTTAGTAATAGATTTTTTGATGATTTTAAAGGAAATGCATATTCTATGGCTTGAGCCAGCTTTACATTTAACTTCTATTTTTTGCAAATTCTATAAAAATATGTTTTCACTCACATGTCAAAAGTTTCAAAGCTTAAAGGACAGAAAAATGTACTTGAACAATGATTAAAATAAAATTTAAAAAAGTTTCAAAGCTGTAAAATGTTTTTTCTTATTTCTGTTAGTGTTTAAAGTTGTGAAATTCTCTTTTTCTTTGTAGGACTTAAGGGCTGATTATAGCTGAAAAAAGGATAGCAAATGTTTTCTTTATAAAATGAAGGTAATTCCTTCCCTCTCATTGAACTGTTGTGAAAATCAAGTACCCTACTGTATGTAAATATACTTTATATGCAAAATGCTATACAAATATTAATTGTTTAACTTACTATTCATGCTGGCTCTGTATATGTAGTTCATCTGGAGAGCTTACCTTTTGAGAGACTTCCTGATCGTGGGCCTGGGTTTGCACGGAGCCAGTCACACTCACCTGATTTCCACTGGCATAAAATCAGACATGTGCTTTTGGTTCACTAAGGTGATGGTTGCAATTTGTGTTATTGAAAAGAGGTAATGCTAATTGGCCATCGTGGAGATAAAACTTGTCGCTATGATCTTATTAATGTCATGATTTAGCCAAAAGAGCTAACCAGGCACAGAATAAATGACAGAATAACTAACTTCTCATTATGTGATTTTCCAATAGTCGGCATTTTTACACTTATATTTTTCCTACATTAGCAAATAGAAACCTACTTATGCCCCTAAAGATTTTTCAGATTTTAAAAAGACTGACAATGAACATTTATTGTACAGAAAGTAATTTGCAAATGTGTTTGAAACTTAACAAAAATTTATAATTTTAAAGACTTGGCAGTGTTTTAATATATGCACCTCCCAAGTTTTACCCAGCTGGAAAGAGGAAGCCCTGATGAATTTTCATGCCTTCTGGAGAGCTAATGACGATATTTGTTGGTGTGGAGATTTTCTTGGGAACTCTCCAGAAGAAACTCTTCTCCTTGAGCTGGTGAAATTTGAAGAACAACTTCAAACAGCAAAGCTGTTGTCAAAAGAAACAGATGGGGCAACATCTGAGGTCACTTCTTACAGTATCTAAAATTAATTTACAGTAAAATACTTACCTAACTAGGGGCTAATTTCTTTTAAGAATTTCTGAACTGGAAAATGAGCTCCCCAGCTTCCTGATTCAAATTTCTCTTTGTAGAGCTGATCAAGCGGAAGGATGGGTATTATCTGAAATGTAGATCTGGAAAAGGAACATTAACAATAATGGTATTTCTTCACGGTGCTCATTTGGAAATATGAATGTAGCTACACTATAGATAGAAAATGCCTTCACTTACAATCCATCTGTTCTCAATGGGGTCATCAGAAGGTCAGATGTTGTGCCACCTTGGGACATTTAGCAAAAACTAAAGCCTTTTCTCTAACCTCTAGGCCCTCTTTTATTTTCTTGGAGATTGGTTTCCCCTTGACAACAGTCCAAAGTGTTAATTCCATGGGATGAAGACCTTTAAAATGGAAAATGAAAATCCCTCTTGACTCACAGTGACTGATTAGTTTGTTACTAGAGTAAGGTGAGGGACAAGGAAATCTGCCATTTCTTTTTCCCAGAGAAGAAAGGATAAGTGTGACACTTAGCCTGCAGAACAGATTGCAATTAAAATATGTCTTAAGGAACATGAGAGTTAGAGAGCAATATGTGCAAAATTTGTTTACAATTTATTTTTCTAATATAAAGTAATATAATTTGTTATCATCATGCCATTCTTGGACTCATTTTACAAACACTGGAAACATTTCTATTTTATTTTCTTTCTTTTAAAATTTTTATTTATTTATTTTCTTTTTAAATTTTATTTTAATCATTGTTCAAGTACAGTTTTCTGCCTTTTACTCCCAATCCAGCCCACTGACCCATCCCTCCCCACTTCCCTCCTATTACCACCCTCCCCCTAGTTTTTGTCCATGTGTCCTTTAAATTTGTTCCTGTAAACCCTTCCCATTCTCCCCTGAAATTCCTTCTTCTCTCCCCTCTGGTCACTGTCAGCCTGTCCTCTATTTCAGTGTCTTTGGCTATATTTTGCTTGTTTCTTTGTTTTGTTGTTTAGGTTCCTGTTAAAGGTGAGATCATATGGTATTTGTCTTTCCCTGCCTGGCTTATTTCGCTTAGCATAATGCTTTCCAGCTCCATCCAAGCTGTTGCAAAGGACAGGAGCTCCTTCTTTCTTTCTGCTGCATAGAATTCCACTGTGTAAATGTACCATAGTTTTTGGATCCACTCATTTGCTGATGGGCACTGAGGTTGCTTCCAGCATGTGGCTATTGTAAATTGTGCTGCTATGAACATTGGGGTGCAAAGGTTCTTTTGTATTGGTGTTTTGGGGTTCTTAGGATAGAGTCCCAGCAGTGGAATTGCTGGGTCAAAAGGCAAATCCATTTTTAGTTTGCTGAGGAAGTTCCATACTGTTTTCCATAGTGGTTGTACCAGTCTGCAGTCCCACCCACAGTGCACTAGGGTCCCCTTTTCTCCACAACCTCTCCAACACTTAATTGTTTGTTGCTTTATTTATTTATTTTCCATCATTAGTTATCTCCCCTATACCTTCTTCCACCTTCACACATCCCCTGTCCCCTCAGCAATTACCACACTGTTGTCTGTGTCCATGAGTTCTTTCTTTTTTTCCCCCTTTTTGGCTCAATCCCTCCATCCCCCAGGCCCCACCAGAGCTGTCAGCCTGCTCTCTATCTGTGAGATTGTCTCTACTTTGTTTGTTAGTCCAGTTGGTTCATTAGATTCCACAGATGAGTGAAATCATATGGTATTTGTGTTCCTCTGGCTGCCTTATTTTGCTTAGCATAATGTTCTCCAGGTCCATCCATGCTGTCGCAAAGGGTAAGGTTTCCTTTTTTACTGTCAAGTAGTCTTCCATTGTGTAAATGTCTCCCAGTTGTTTTATCCACTCATCTACTGATGGGCCCTTGGGATGCTTCCATTTCTTGGATTTATTCTGAGAAGTACAGATGCAGAGGATAACTTTTGCCCAGAAATACTTATTTGCCATAGGCTATCATTATCTTGAGTTTTTAACATGCATCAGAAACTCCTATGCAGTTTGCATGAATTATCTAATTTCATCTTCATCCTAGACCTATGAGGTAGATGCTTTTATTATCTTTTTTTCATAGGTAAAGACACTGAGAACTAGAGATCTTGAGTAAGATATCCAAAAAATTCAAAGATAATAGATGACATATTTGAATTCAGTTGCTTAAATCCAAGCAAGGTACTGACTCCCAAACCAGCTGAGTGACTTATTTGACTTCCTTCCTATTGTTGGTCATTTTAATCTTGTACCTAATCTTGAGATCTTCTATTTTATAGCAATAGTATCAAAAGTTAAATTTAGTCTGTACTTGCACAATTGACTTTAAATCAATCATTAGTAGAGAACTTATATTTTTTGTTGTCCATTTTCCATCCTATTTGGTTTTTCTAACTTTTTAGATTTTTAAATCCTGCTTTATCTCTTAGATTAGTTTCATCTATTGAGTTGAACAGCAAGTCATTAATATCTTTATTTATACCTAAATGTTGACCATGACAGGGAATGTCTTCCAAGTTGATATGGGTTCATTAACTCATATTCTTTGTATAATCATAAAACCTTGTGCAACCTCTCCTAATAATATTGTCATATAGCTTATAATTTCCATCTGGTTTCCAAAGATATTATGAAAAACTATCAATGACTTTGCTAAAATGAAGCCACATTGTATCTGTAGCATCTTTCCATTGATTGAAAGATTATTTGTTGAGCATTTGCTAGGCAACAACAGGATGTAAAGATGACTATTAACCTTAAAGCACCCACAGTTAGTAAAAAAATGACTATAATATAATTAACTGTAATGCACAGTAAACAGTGTTTAGAAAGAGGTTCAGATAACATTGGTGGGTCAAGGGAGGGAGGGATTTGTTCCTGTTTGTGAAGAGAAAGAGGAGGTTTACTAATCTATGGCCATTCAAAAAGGGAGATTTGTGTAATTTGGCAGGATTGCATATTAGTGAAGCTATGTCAAACTTTGGTGATAACTTCAACCTGAGTTAGAAAGCATAAATCTTTGGAGGAACTTTTCTGTCAGAACCAACTGTTAAATATTTGAGAATTTAAGCTAGGGTGAATCAGTTTGGGTGGCTTTATGCCTTGGAATTCAGGACATGGATATTCTTTGCCCTGCTCCAAAATGTAAGCTATCTCCTTAAACTGTGGAGAGTTAGCTATTTTGGGACTTTTCTTTTCCAGTAACCTTGGGAAAGATTTTCTTCTCTTTATGAGCGATTCACATCATACGGGATCACTTTAACCAAATTCTACATTTTCCAATCTGGCTTCCTCTCAGAACTCTACTTCTCACAGAGGGCTCTGCCCTTTTGCTGTTCTGAATATTTTAAACACTTTAAAACAGACATATCCAAACAATTTTGAAATACAGCTATACAGAGATTTTCTCAAACATGCATAAAATCTTCACAAATTAAGTGTGTGCCTACATGATGCTAAAACATCTGCTCAGTTCAGTCCTACTTCATTTTGTTGTATAGATACAGTGATTGTATGCTCTGGATTTCCCAGGACATTTCTAATTTCAAATATTTTGTACCATTGCCCCCATAATTGCACTCATATCTGTAGAAACATGTGTCCTAGTTCAAGTGTGAGAAATTATATTAGGGGACTTTATAAAATATTTCAAGTATTGATTGAATTACTTAAATAATTCAGGTGTCTTTATAATTTCATATGTTGCTCTTTCTATTCATGACCCTGTCCTTAACCTAACACATGGTTTCAGAGCTCATGAACAAATTAAAGTCTAAAAATATTAATCTTGGCAATATTAATGATAATTTTGTTCACTATAAGCACAGGATGTAGACAAGGATATAAAAATTATTGAAATAAGACAATGGCAAAGATATGATCTTTTTTAGCATTTCTTAAGGCTCCGCAAAGGCAGTTCTACTGCAGTAAATAAAAATTAATTATGAAATATATTCTCTACACTAAAGGTTCAGTCACTTATCATCTCTGAGTCTCAATTTCCTTTTCTTATAAAATGAGTATGACAATAACAACATATACCATACATATATAAAAACAAAGAAGATAATTGTAAATTGCCTCATGATGATTCTGCTACATTGTAAGTGTTCTATAAATATTAGTTATTAATACCATCATAAGAGGAACATATATCTTTGTCCAATTAAGTACAATGGTACATTGAAGTGGAAAGAAGGATTTAAAATTGAGTTTATAAGTAATAGGCAAACCTAGCCCTGGCCGGGTGGCTTAGTTGGTTGGAACATCATTCTCTATACCAAAGGGTTGCAGGTTCGATTGCCAGTCAGGGCACATACCTAGGCTATGGGTTCCATCTCTGGTCCGGAGACAACCAATATTTCTGTCTCTGTCTCTGTCTCTGTCTCTGTCTCTGTCTGTCTCTCTCTCTCCCCCTTCCTCCCTCCCTCCTACCCTTCCCTCCTTGACTCTCTCTCTAAGTTCATTAACATATCTTTAGATGAGAATTTTTAAAAATAGCAAAGCTAGAGAGAGGAAAAGACCTTAAAGGAAATGTCTTAAACAGCAAATTAGGAAAGGAAAATACAAATGGGGTAGATAGGAAGGAGGGGAGGGGAAAACACATACAAAAAGACAAAATTAATGGCTTTGTGAAAACTGAAACCTGGTTTGTTATAATAAACAAAGCATTCATTCCAGGTAGTAAATTGTCATATTGACAATCAAATATTGTAATTTAGGCATCTTGTTGTTTCTCCAGGTAGAATTTTTTAGTCATCTACAGTAGTTTGATTCATAGTTTAAAATGTTCAGCAATATGAATCTACTATTGCTAGGGTTGCTTTTATATGAGAACCTCATAGTTTTAAGTTTTTAATCCAGTTTCTCTCCTGTAATAAAGTTTTAGTTAAGATTGTGGTCTTTGTCATCTTGGGACTGTAGTTCCAGTCTTTACATGGTTTGTTGGTGATTCATCTGGATGAGGTATAATTATTCTAACAAATACATTTTACTGTCTTTTATACAATAATTCCTGGGCCAAGTGCTTTACTGCAATTACCTAATTTAATCCTTATGACACCGTATGGATATATAATATTTTTATCTACATCTTACAGTTGAGTAAACAGAAACACAGAGAGGATAAATAAGTTACCCAAGGCCACACAGCTCTATTAAGTGATAGAAATGAATTTTGAACTCAGGCAGTTTGGCACTGGAGTCCACAATACTACACTGCACTACTTTTTGTTAGCAAGTTTAGTAGGTTATGACTTAGTAACTGACACACACAATAAATGCTTGATAAACATTTATTTAATGATTTAGAGAAAAATAAATGAATTACTGTTGATATGGGCTAAATGTGCAGAACAATCTGCCCATGGTAGTATAGTAATGAAGAAGAAAGCTTGGTAGTTATCCATTATAATTAATCAATATAAGTGATGAAGCAAGACAAATAGCTCACTTTTGACTGAGTAATAAATTCTTTTCTTATGCTGTTCTTACAATTGCCTAAATTGTACACTAAGGACTTCTTAAAACAAAGTTAAAGGAAGATGTGATAATTTCAGATTTATTTGACACTTAACTCAAGACCAATAATTCATATTTCAAATTATCCCATAGACCAAAGCAATTACTAAAGATGTCAGTATAACCACTGTCAAGGTGTACAGGGTAGAAAGGAAACTGGGAAGTAAGCATGTCACTCTCTGCACTTATTCATAAGATTGCTGCTTGGAAACCCTCCTCTATATTGTATAATTCAAACTTTACCTCATACTATGTGTGTGCATTTCTGTCTGTCTATCTGTATTGGTTTTCTAATTTGATAATAGACATTATTCCAGTTACTTGACTAATTTCCAAGTCTCTTCTTTACTTTATAATGATAGGATTAGCCTTAATTTCTATTTCACAATGTCTGTGTGTAGGCACAAAAACCATTCTATTCGAGAAGAAAAAGTAGCTGCCATATAGGAAAGGAATTTCTAGGAATCTCTTAGTTTCTGAGAAGATGGCAAGGTTAACAGTAACGTAATTAGAATCTCCATCATAAGACAGCTACATTTAGTCATGGACTTTACTAAGTTACTGCCTCCTGGATACTTCAGGTTCAATACGGGATTGCATCAGACAGGGAATTCATAAACTATCATCTATCTATCTATCTATCTATCTATCTATCTATCTATCATCTATCTATCTATCATCTACCATTTATCACCATCATCATTATCATCACCTATTTATATATAGCAATAGATTCTCATCTTTAAAACAAAGGGAAAGAGGAATATAAAATTTGATTACTGTATTCCTGTTTTATTTTTTAAAAAGTAGTGAAGCTTTATTTAATCGAATCAGTAAAAGATATATAATTGCATTTAATTCCCCTTTTCTCAGGCTCTTTTTTAAAGGTAGCTTAGACAATACCCTACTAAGTCAATGCTTATTTGAAAGAAATAGTCAATTTTTAATTTTAATGTGGAGAAAAATTGAATAGTCTCTTAGTTTGCTGATTATGCTCTCAAAAACATCATAGAAACAAAATATTCTTTTTACTAAATTTATTTTTGCATTAATAAATATTCTTTGAATGTTTGACAATTAGCCTATCTATGTACACTTTAAAATAATGACCTTTTGAGAGATCTCCATGCTGTAATATATCTTTCTATTCTTTTCTGTATTTGTAACTCCATGCACAGTGTATGTAAGTTCAGTGGCTTCAGATCTGAAACTTGATTTTTCTCAGTATAGCTGCATTAGCATTCAGCTGTGAGTATGTAAGATAATAGTAGTAAACGCAACCTTCCATTCTGTTGTCATGGATGCAGCACAACCCAATACTGGTGGCACTATACCACTAGTCTTTGTACAATCTCATTTTTATCTACCAATTTTGATTTAATTACATGTGAAATTCAATCACCATTATTAAAATTCCTTGCTATTTATTTGATATTTGAAGCATTATAATATGAGAATTCATTGACTATCTTTGAATGTTAGAAGCTCTTTTTAAAGAAGCTTTATTTTAAAAGCTCTTTTTCAGCAAAGTATTTGTCACTGTTAGCTATGAAAATCAGAAATAAAAAACATAAAACATATTGCTTTTTATTATCAATATATTATTTTCCCTTGACTGGGTATGTTGTGTGGGGAGAAGTAGTAGTATTCTATATATAATTGATATAAATAGCATGAATATTTTGTGAATTCGTAGGGAATTTTACAGTTTTCATATGCCTTTTTACATTACCAATGTCATCAATTCTAAATAATTTGTTTAGTGAGAATAAGTACACATTTTCTTGATGTAACTAGTATTGGTAGTGAAATATTGATCACAAGAATTCTTGCTCTAGCCTTGATAGCTATATCTGGGCCTTTATAAAAAACACACAACTCTATACGAGGCAGGAATTTTATTCTTTCTTTTTTTATTGTTGTTCAATTACAGTTATCCCTATTTGTTCACCATTACTCTTCCCTGCTTTACAGGAGGCAGGAATTTTAAGATTTACCAATAACACAATTTCTGTTATGCAATAATACAAAGTACCTTTAAGGAGAGATTAAACTAATCTGAAAATACCCAAATCCATATTTGGTTCCCTAGAAAGTATAATATACATTAGATCTTCTTGGTGAGTATACCTTTATTTTTTCTTGTTTTCAGTAAAATACCATTTTATGGTACTTGTTTCATAAAAGAGGTCTATTTTTTTTTCCCAAAAGAGACAATTGGTGTTAAAATTTTAAGTAACAAATAAAGAGGCCTCCATACGTTAAAAATATTTTTCACCTCTGTTCATTTAATTCTGAGTGTGTGAATGTTAGTAAAATACTCTGAGTCCTCCATAATATTTTAAATTATTTTTTTAGTTTAACAGTTGTATTTTGCATAGCTTGAAAATGTAAAATGACAATTAAGAATTTAGAATTTTAAAGTAGCTTCTGGTGTTTACTTTTATATATTAATAATAAAATGATGTATGCTATTAAATATGCTTTCTGTTTTTTAATAATTTGAACCATACATGTTGACTTTTTTGTTATGATTATACTAAACACCTATTATCTTATATACATAAAGATACCTTAGATTATGTATTGTTTTCTCTGAGTGTGATTAGAAATGGGGGAGTTTATGGGGTGGGGAGAATCTGTGCCTACTCATAATTAAACAACCACTAAGATACATGCATCAGTCAGCAAAAGGAGGCATTAACATTATGGAGTGAAAATTAAAGAGTCAAACACCGAGTGTCTACAGTATCTGCCTGCTGCTTGACGCTGAAGCATGGAGAACAGGATACACCTCTATGGATGGATAGCTTTCCTTATTAAAAAAACACAGTGGGAAGCACAGTAGGGGAACCTACTAAAACAAGGCTTTGTAGTAATTTCCTTGAAAGAAATTTCCCAAGATAGCAACTTGAAAAGCTTTTAATCTTATGACTAGCTATAGAGTGTGCTTTGTATTAGGTGGTATTTAAAAATTCCATTAGGTGCAACAGATCTGGTAGAGTTTCCCAAACTCTTTTTCCCTTTATTTGTTCCTTATAAAACATTTGTTATCCAGACTCATTAAAATGCATACATACTTGAGAGTCTAAATCTCTTCAATAAATTTTCCCAATGATATATTAGCTATTTTCATTTTGGATGAAAAATTTGACTTAAAAACTGACATAATTGAATCATTGGATAAAATGATAAACCTTTATGGCTGCATTTTCAGCTTCATTCATTTAATGTCTTACATGTTTCATCAGGTGAATTCTAAAGGCAGTGTGGCATTCTTTTTCTTCTCATAAATTGTACAGAAGATAGACTTAAGTGCTGTAAACTTATCTCACTCCAGAATATTCATTCCTATAGATTGAAAAGAAATATTTCAAATGTCTGTTCACAACTTGAAATAGCAGTTTCTATTTTATCATTGATTTTTTTCCTCAGAAGACTCTACTTGCATTTTTTAAAAATAATAATTTTATTTTTGAATTTAAAAGTGTCTGTTGTTTACATCATCCATCAAATATATCTAAATAATCAAGACTTTGAAATATTTCTATCTAAAACTATGAAAAGAAGGTTTTGTGATTTGTAACCCTTTCATGGAGCATGACTAAGCACCATGTGGGTAGTTAATATTCTTTAACTGGATCTCTAGTAATGTGATCAATGTTTTTAATATTATAACTCTATTTACATATTATATACTTTTTGACAAATGTTAAAGTTTTGATTATAGTAGACAGAGAATAGAAACATATAATTTGGAGTAAGTTAACCACAGTCTTGGAGAATTTGAATTAAAAAGTACCATGAAGTTTTATATTAAAATAGTTATTCTATTTTCATATATTAATTATGGATTTACATAAATCAACCCAAACACCAAAGTTATACCCTGATATTTACATGATTCTTCTAGAAACTTATATGGAAGTCAATAAATATAACTTGTCTAAGTAGCAAATAATAAATCATGAAACAGTAGACAGCATGATGCTTTCTTTCAATTTTGTCTTATAGATATTTTGTTTTTATGTAACAATTAGTAACCACTTTAAAATTGATTTCTCCACTTGAGTACTCATATTATTAAAATACATATAAAAAAGCTTTATTGCTTAAGATGGTGGTTTTTACCTTCTTATTTAGTAAGGTGATTATGATCTGGAAGTTATTTGCATTTTCCTCATAAGAGGTAGCATGAGAATATGTCATAAATATAAAACATGAGAGGCAAAACAGTGAAAAATTTTGCTTACATGTTGTCATCATTTTAAAACACATTTTTAATATGTTGGTCCTAATGCTGTAATTCGTACATCTCAGAAAATTGTTAATTAAATTTCTTTCCTTTAGATTAACATTTGTAAAATGCAGTTGTATTGTTTAGGTTTTGCTTTCATTATATTTGATGATTTCCCAGCAAATTGAATCTGCAAGTTAATTTACCTACTCCAAGAAAAATTGTCAAAAATGACAAGATTAGAGGGTGTGCCTGAACTCTGAATTTTACCTATTTGATTTTGTTTTTTTAGTGTCTGGGATTGTAATATTAGAAAAATTTTATTTTCTTATTCTGGGTATGTTCCTTGATGTCAGGAATCAAAGCTATACCTACTTTAAAGTAGAAGGAGTCGGAGTTGGAATTTCAAAAAAAAAAGATGTTTTATGGCACTTAAAATTAAGTTGTTAATTTTACTGAGAACTTTATAATATGCTACATTTGAGCATATATATATTTAAATTTCTTCAAGTTGGGAATGTAATAATTTTTGCACAGTTGGGAATGATTCTGAATTCTAAAAGAGAATAGTGAAAAGAGCTAATGAGATGATTATCTGAGAATGAGATAATTTCTTAAGCTCAAAAATTTATAGAACTTACCATTTCAGTTTTATTTACTATAACTTCAAAATCTGTAATGCCTTTTGAGTTACAGAATTTAGACCAAAAGATATCCAGTGTTTCTTAAAAAATAGAAACATTTTCTAGATTTGAGTTTGAAGTTTAAAATCTGATACTTATAAAATAAGATAAAACAGCTTTCACATCACTGTTGCACTGTTGCCACTATAACACACATATTTTGTGGCTCTTTTAATATCATTAAATAATAAAGCATTATAAATGTAGAATATTTTCATAGGTATAAAGTACATGTACATTTCTAAAACATCAATGTGGCTGTGAGTGGAAAAGTATATTTCAACTTACATTATATGCATATGCTACAAAAAATTAGATCTAATTTTTTTTGTTTTATATATTTTGGAGGGATTAAAAAATTCCTGCAGGGAAACAGTTAATCTATTTTTAACTAAAGCTTTACTTTTGTAATCTATCCAGTTCTGTGAGTTCTGTCATTGATCTATGATTTATGTGATTTAAACCACCTCTTGGCTGTAACACTGGTTTCTGTCCAAGATGCTGAGTTGAATACTAATTACAAGATCAAATTTATGCTGTTGGGCTGAGCAGCTGAATGAGTTCTCCATGACGGACTCCCTTCTCCATCCCTGACACAGTTGAACCTTAGGGAAATATTTGTCAGAGAAAAGCACAAGAGGAGAAAAATGCATCAGATAAAAATGTCTTATTGTGTATGTTTTAGCATATTAAATAATTGTTTTTGAATCACACATATGTAGTCATGAATGAATATGGTTCAGATAAAAGACATAAATTGTATATTTATTGATTCTGTGTGTTTGCATGTGTTTCCATATCTGGGAACATAGAATAAACACTCAAATTAATGTCAATGGCTTTATTTGAAACCCAAGTTAAATTAACAGCTAAGATCCACTCTAGACAGTGACAAAACTTCCATTCTTTAACTGTACTCCAACATTACCAAACAGGAACCAGTACTGGACTAAAGATAAGTGATTATTCCACTGGAATGGACAGTGAATTTGTTGAAGGGAGTCATTTAAAACAAGTAGGTAACCAATCAATTCTTTTCTAGAGCAATGGTACTCAACTGGGGGATGATATTGTCCTCCAGGGACATTTACCAATGTCCAGATATGTTTTTGGTTAAGACAACTGGAAGAGCAAGATTTTATTTGATATCAAGTGGGTAGAGGCCACTGATGATGCTAAACATTTACAACATATAGGACAACTCCCCACAATAATGAATTATATTACCCCATATGTCAATAGTGATATTGTTGAAAAACCTTGGTCTAGAAGTATAATACATTTCCCAGCTACTAGGCATATTCACATATATTGCTGAAAATGAAAATATTAAGTCTTTCTTCACATCACAAAAAGAATCACTGTAAATAACTGTGCCAAACAAATGGCAGGATTGGAATGGTAGGATGTAGCTGTGACCCAGCAGCACAATGATAGAAACATGCAAAACTAAAAAGGCCACTATCTGAAATGTGACTTTTTCAAATTCAGTGAAGCCTCAAAATTCAGTTTCATTTGCTTTCTTTTTTAAAAAAATTCTGTTATTGTGCTTCAGGTCTATCTTTTTTTTAATTGTTGTTCAAGTACAGTTTTCTGCCTCTTACTCCCATCCCAACCCTCCTCCCTAGCCCTCCCCCCTCCCTCCCATTTCCACCCACCCATAGTTTTTATCCATGTGTCCTTTATACTTGTTCCTGTAAACCCTTCCCCTTTTCCCCTGAAATTCCCCTGAAATTCCCTCCCCTCTCCCTCTGGTCACTGTCAGCCTGTTCTCTATTTCAGTGTCTTTGGTTATATTTTGATCGCTTGTTTGTTTTGTTGATTAGATTCCATTTACAGGTGAGATCACATGGTATTTGTCTTTCACCGCCTGGCAATGCTTTCCAGTTTCATCTCATTTGCTTTTTAAGGAGATGCTAGTGTCCACTTTTTTCATCTATGCATGCATAACAACTGCAATTATTTTGAGTTCATCGAAATACACATTTATGTATTGTCGAGAGAGGCACCTACTTTTAATTTTAAGATTATATTTTTATCTGTGTATAGGTCAGATGCTTTTAGGCATTTTTGTAACTCATGCTAATTTATAGAGTTGGATCACTCTTGGGGTCATGGACATTTTTTTCTTGAGGCAGTTGTGTTATTTACGCAGGCCCTATAGTGTTTCTCCAGGAATTAACTACATCTTAGAGTCAACTCACTTAATAAAATGTCAGTTCTGATATTATTAAACCCAACATATCAGAAGTTCTTATAAGTACTAAATAACAATGAATGCAGATTGTTCATAAATCTACAAGGTTCCAAAAACTTTACTTGGTTGGTTTTCTTGGTCATTTTGGGCTACTATAACAAAATACTATAGGCTGAGTGCCTTATAAACAACAAAAATGTATTTCTCACAATTCTAGATGCTGGAAGTCCAAGATTATGGTGCCAAAATGATCACATTCTGGTGAAGGCCTTTTTCCTGGTTTGTAAATGGTAGGTTGATGTGTCCTCACAAAGTGAAAAGGTTGAGGGGTCTCTGTGGGGCCCCTTTTGCAAAAAGTAATTCCATCTATGAGGGCTTCACCCTAAATATTTCAATATACTAATTTGGGTAAGAGACACAAACATTCAAACCATAGCAGTAGCCAATGCATGTATGTGAGAATCAGGGGGGGTTATTGACCAAAATGTTTCTGTAAACTGTACATGGAAGTACTGAATTTGTTTCTTCTCCTGGAAGTAAGGATAGATATCCTTGTTTTCATTCATTGTCAACACTAGTCTTCTTTTCTGGCTCTAACATAATGTAGTCCTCCACTCTGATGGCCCCAAATCACTCATTTTCCCTACTGGTTCTTCATTTTGGGGCCTCCAATTAGTCTGATGGGAGAGTGGGTTGGGGATATTGAGTAAATAAGGTGGCATTCTTTGTATACAAGAACACATGGTATGGGTTCAGCTCCAAATGTGGAGTAGCCAAAACAGAGCTACCTGGAGGGAAGGGGTGAAGAAGAATTCAAGTAGACACATCACTGTCATTTTTTTATAAATCAATTAACTTTTCCATTGTGGAAGGGAAAAATTAATTCTACAACCCTTTTAAATCTGTATATTTCCTCAAATAGATACAATTCAGTTTCTAAAACTCTAGCTCCATTTATTGAAAACGGTATATAAAATAAGATTTCATACATGATTGCTGAAATCTCCTGCCTCAAAATGTATTTTCATGTCAATAGTTCTACACAGTGTTGTATGTTAAGTGAACATACAATGAAAGATACTGTTATG
The DNA here is from genome assembly GCF_019186645.2 of Phyllostomus hastatus. Taxonomy (NCBI): domain Eukaryota; kingdom Metazoa; phylum Chordata; class Mammalia; order Chiroptera; family Phyllostomidae; genus Phyllostomus; species Phyllostomus hastatus. Next base: position 7,593,879 of record NW_025333909.1, on the reverse strand, counting down.
TGGGATGCCTCGTCCTTCGGGGCTCTCCCAGCTACCATGGAAGAGAATGAATCATCCCAGACACAATCTGTTGTTCCAGTAGGAAAGAGAGTGGTGATTCTCTCTAGTGGAGAATGCCCCTAGCCCTTCTCCAAAATGGCTTTTATTGGGATCGGTATGCACAAGGGTATAGTGTATGCACGCAAAGTTCAACAATCAATGTCTAAAGGCCATAGTGACAGAAAACAGATATTATCTATAGATAACAGTTGAGGAAACACAGAGATCTGCCTCAAGTCAGGGTCTGTTAGATATGCTGACACCAGAGGGTCATTAAGATGTGGTTCATGAGATTAAGAGTTCATTCCCTTAAGCTTTGAATTTAAACATTGGTTTATATCAACAGGACTATACAAAGCAAAGCAAGTTTGAAAGGATACAATGTATTCAGGCCTGATTTCCCATGGGACCCTCAGTGTTAGTATCGGGTCATGCCTGCCACCAGCATTCCCAGCTTTTTGGTCAAGACTTACAGGCAAGGCCTTGCTTGCACAGGGCTACAATTTCTGATGCCACACAAAGTGGTCCCCAACACTGTTAGGTTTTCTTTTTTTGTTTTAATTGCCTTTAAATGAACATTGATTTTCCCTTTACAATTTTTTATCATATTCATGGCTCAGTTGATACATTTTACATTATGTATTAGTAACTTTGGAAACAATAAATAAATAAAACCACCTTGAATTTGATCAACTGTAGAGTAGTAATTGAAAGAAGAAGACATTATTATCTCTGTACAAAACCCAGGATAGATACTAAAAGTATTCCCGCAATGCCTGGCCATTAGAGTTTGGCAACTTGCAATGTCCATTTTGAAGGTTTTCTAACTTTCTGCCAAATTAAAATATAAATTTGTTCAAATTCAAACCCAATTGTATTCTGTTTTTTCCCCATTGGCATATAATTGATGTACAATATCCTGTTAGTTTTAGGTGTGCATTATAGTGATTCCATACTGATATACAGTATTTGATATTGATATTAGAGAATGATCCCCATAATAAGTGTAATTACCACTTGTCACCATACACAGTTATTGCAATGTTATTGCCTGTATACCCTATGCTGTGCATTACATCCTCATGACTTATTTATTTTATAATTGGAAGTGTGTGCCTCTTAATCTCTCCACCTATTTTACCCATCTCCCAACTATTCCACCCTCTGATACCCATCAGTTTGTTTTTTGTGTCTGTGGTTCTGTTTCTATTTTGTTTTTGTTTATTTCTTTTGCTTTTTAAGATTCCACATATAAATAAAATCATATCATATTTCTCTGTCTAACTCATTCCACTCAGCATAATACCCTCTGGGTTCATAAATGTTATCCCAAATGGCAAAATATTATAAATATATATGTATGTATATATGTTTATATTATATAGAGAGATAAATAAATTAGATAGATAGTCTGGAACCATATATATAATACAAAATATTACAACATGTACATACATAATCTGGCTATATACACACACACACACACACACACACACATATCCATTCATCTATCAATGGACAGTTAGGTTGCTTTTATATCTTGTCCACTGTAGATAATGCTGCAATGACCATAGGACTGCATACATCTCTTCAAATTAGTGTTTTTGTTTATGATAAATACCCAGACTTGGAACAGGCAGGGGTTATAGATTTGGATGATTTATGAACAGTTACACTGGCTGAACTCTTGACACTGATCACTTATCTCATAAATTTGCATTTATTTTCTATCAAGTTGTAACAAGATTAGAGGCATTAGTCAGAATGAGCATATGATATCCCAGGTAGCAAGGTGTCAGCAAACACTCAACCAGAAGTCAATCTTGATTGCCCTCTCTGGGAACCACAATCTGATGAATGCATCCCACATCTAACAATAAACATCCCCTGGCAGTTCTATCTTAATTTCTCCCATTTGGGTATTACCTTTCAGAAAATGTAAGATTGCTAATGAAAATAAACCTAGAAAAAGATGAAGGCAGGAATAAGAAAAATGAACTGTTGCTTGTTTCACTATTCTTTGAAATGAAATAATCATTTGATTATATATTCTGGACCTTTATAAATTTTTCAAATTTTAAAATTTATTTTCTAGTGCAGTTTATATTCAGTATTATTGTATATGTGTTTCAGGCATAAAGCATAGTATTCTGGATCTTTCTAAAGCTTCTTATAAAATTCTAATATTCTATATTTAAAAAGTAGAGAGTTTAGAAATTAAATCACTGTTTTGATCATTAAATACTTAATTGAGATGAATAATATTCTTAAAATAATTGGTTAGAAAACCAATTTACCATTTTAAATTGTTTTGAATTTAATTAAACTTAAAATGGTCCTGACATAAATAAAATTTCTATCACCAGCCTGTTTTCCCCCACCCCATTATAAGCCAGCAGAACAACAGAAAACATTTCTGAATCTCTTGTTAATGACAGACATGTTAAGATGTGGAAATTTCACATGGGTAAGTCCTATGGTTCACCAAGGACAGAATTTTGTTTTGCACAAGGGTATTTTTCTCAGTGTAATCTTATAGGAAAGTCTAGGTGCTTTTCCTGCTTTCACCTTAAAATTTCAGATGATCCACCACTTAAATAGACCACAGACTTTATATACTATAGTAGTTGATTTAAGACACATTTTTGCCTGAAGTATGCACAGCTTCTTCCCATTCCCTATTTTGCAACTTTGGGGTACCTAGGCAATTTTGTCTTCAGGACATGCCATGTATATTCCATAGGACTGAGGAGTAGGTTTGTAAATTATTTTTTATTGAATATTTCCTTTCAAGATGGCACCCCTAGGGAGGCCAAAGAGCCTGCACATTCAGGGGACAGCTACAGACCATGTCAGAGCACCACTACTCAACTACCTCCACAAGTGACACACTCAAGGTGTGGACTCATCAGGAACCAGGGCCCTGTGGAAGTAAGTCTTGCTCTGTGGAGTGGGCCCCTGCACAGCTGATCCTCTATGGTAGTCAGTGGTCAGCGGTCAGTGGTCGCAGCCGGTCCTTGCAATTGATCAGCCTGGGTAAATCCCTCCCATTGAAGTGCCAACAGCAATAAAGGCTCAACTATAAGAGGAGGGTGTACTAAGCCCACATGAGGAGCAAACCTTGAGTGTCCAGCTTGGGTGATAGGGGAGGCTGTGCCACCAGACCCTACTGGACACCTACTACCTTAAGCCATACTACCAAGACAAAGAATCATAGAGGCTCTACCTAATACATACAAACAAACACAGGGAGGCTGCCAAAACAAGGAGACAAAGAACCATGGTCCAAATGAGGGAACAGAACAAATCTCCAGAAAAAGAACTAAACAAAATGGAGACAAGCAATCTTTCATATGCAGAGTTCAAAACACTGCTTATAAGGATGCTCAAGAAACTCATTGGTTATTTCACCAACATAAAAAAGAAACCAAAAGAAAGAATCAGTCAGAAATGAAAGGAGACACAAACTGAAATGAAGAGCAATTTACAGGGAATCATCCATTCCTGGATGAAGCCAGGAATCAGATCAGCAATTTAGAATATAAGGAAGCAAAAAACACCCAATTAGAACAAGAAGAAAGAATAACCAAAAAATGGCAATAGAGTTAGGAGCCTCTGGGACACCTTCAAGTATACCAACATTTACATCATGGGGGTGCCACAAGGAGAAGAGAAAGTGCAGAAGATTGAAAACCTTTTTGAAAAAATAATGACAGAAAACTTCCCTAATTTGGTGAAGGAAGTAGACATACAAGTCCAGAAAGCAGAGAGTCCCAAATAAGATGAACCCAAAGAGGCTCACACCAAGACACATCATAATTAAAATTCCAAAGGTTAAAGATAAAGACAGAAGCTTAAACGCAGTTAGTTAATTACAGGGGAGTTCCCATAAGGCTATCAGCTGATTTCTCAAAAGGAACTTTACTGGCCAGAGAGATTGGCAAGAAATATTCAAGTAATGAAAAGCAAGGACTTACAACCAACATTACCCAACAAAGCTGTCATTTAAAATTGAAGGACAAAACCAAAGGTGGGAGTAGGATCAAGGGTGGGAAGTGGGGATGGTTGGGGTCGGTAGGGGTGGGGGAAAATGGGGACAACTGTACTTGAACAACAATTTTTAAAAAATGAAAAAAAAAATACAATTGAAGGACAGATAAGAGCATACCAGACAAGAAAAAGCTAAAGGAGTTCATTACCACCAAACCATTATTACATGAAATATGAAAGGGTCTTCTTTAAAAAGATCAAAAATAAGAGCAATAAAATGGCTCTTAATATATTCTAGGTATAAGATCTATATATGATATATGTTTTTAAAATATTTTCTCCCTGTCTATGGCTTTTCTTTTCATTTTCTTAGCAGCTTCTTTTAAAAAAATCAAACATATTTAGAAGTGGGAAAACTCAGAAGGCATATAGTAAGATGATTTTATTGGCATATATGATTCACAAAGCGATGGTTAGAGAGGAGGTTGAAAAGGTAGTACTCAACTCTGCTCTTGAAATGCATTGTATGTCTCTTAATGGCCTATTTCAGGTGTTGGGGTAAAGCAATCAATCTCCACATTAGATAAATGTTACCCATACTTTGATTGTCAGATCCTGCAAACTATAATGTTTACTGCATGTTAATATTCAAGATACCATTAGCTGATGGAAGTAAATTTCCCTTCAAAATATCTATGATTGATTTTGGGAGAGGCCTGTGGTGATTATTTAGATTAACTTTGGCATTAAAATATATACAATGGAATTAAAATTTACACAATGAAATACTACTTGGCTGTAAGAAAGAAGAAAAATTTTACTGTTTGTGACAGCATGGATGGACCTGGAGAACATTATGCTAAGTGAAATAAGCCAGTCAAAGAAAGACAAATACCATATGATTCCACTCATGTGGAATCTAATGAACAAAATAAACTAACAAGCAAAATAGAGACAGACTCATAGATGGAGAGCAGGCTGAAAGCTCTGGGGGAGGGCAGTTGGGGGTGGAGGGATTGAGCCAAAAAGAACAAGGACTCATGGACATGAATAGCAGTGTGTTGATTGTGGGGGATAGGGTGTGGGTGGAGGTTAAAGAGGGTATAAGGGGGATAAATAGTAATGAAAAAAACCATAAAAATAGACCATTAAAATAAAAATAAAATAAAAAGTTCAAAATGTATTTACTGTGCTTTACCTGAACTATTTTCTGAGAATAGATGATACCTTGCACCCATTAAGAGTTGGGCTGCCTGTATCAATTGGGATTGTTTTACAGCAAAAGAAAAGAAAGGAAACAAATGTACAATAATGGGATTTGAAAAATTACCACATTTCCTAGATATGGGTCCTTCTGCATGGCATCACTATTTGACTAAAAAAAAAATTCCCATAATTTGAAACCTATTGATGTGAAAATGTAAATCTGAATGCAGGTATAAATTACTTTTTAGATTTGTGAAATAGAGAAACCATTGTGTCCAACAGTGCTCTAATTAAGCTTTTCTTGATATGGTTTCAGAACCAATTGCATTTAGAGTTACTTGGAGCACCTGTTAAAAAAGTAAATTCTGGCCCTGGCCAGGTGGCCAGTTGGTTGGAGCATTGACCTGTACAACAAAAGGTTGTAGATTCTATACTTGGTCAAGGCACATACACATAGGTTGTGGGTCTGATTCCTGGTCAGGGAGGGTATGAAGGCAGTCAATTGATGTTGCTCTCTTACATCAATGACTGATGAAAGTTTCTCTCTCACACTGATATTTCTCTCTCTGATGAAAGTTTCTCACACTGATCTCTCTCTCTCTCTCTCTCTCTCTCTTCTTCTTCTTCTTCTTCTTCTTCTTCTTCTTCTTTCCTCTCTAAGCATATCCTTGAATGAGGATTTAAAAAAAGTAAATTCTAAACAAAAGTTATCAAAATTTTACAATGGCAATACTGAGAAATCTGCATTGTTAGTGTTTTCCTGGCAGATTTGTTTCCATCATTTTATTTTTTTTTGGTATGCAATGTAGTATAATATTGTTTTAATTTGACTTCTTCTAAATAGTTTGTATTTTGATTAAAAACGACAACCTGAGAATTAATGTGCACTTTCAATGCTTTCACAATTTTGCGATTAATGATATATTGAAATTATTTCTGTCATATATTTTCCACATAGCTTTGTTTTTCTTTTTCTTCCTTTCTTGTCTTTTGCTGATTTGATTAAGTTTCCCTGTATCCCCACTTTTACTCTTTTGAATCTTGTATATTATGTTGCTATTCTCCTGTTCTCCCATTAATGACCGGATACATTTCTGGAAACATCTTTGCCAAGTACAGTTGATTATGATTTAACAACATTGTCTTAAGTAAGTTAAGAAATGTAAACTTCAAAACTGATTTCAATTCTCTGCCATACCACCCACACCCAAAGTATGTGATTTACTTTACAATATTTATTTTCAAAATGTGGTTAAAGGACTACCGACATTAAATTCACCTGGAGTGATGGTTAAAGTTGTAAATACCTGAGCACATTCTAGGTCTACTAAGTTAGGATCTCTCAGGGGAGAGTGGCTAGGAATCTGCATTTTTTAAAAAGTTCCCAAAAGATTTCCTATGCATACTAAAGTTTGAGAATACCAGTATTAAGGTCTACCTCAGCACCTGGCACCTATCTTTGTAACAAATACTTATTGGTATTGTTTCAATTGAATTTCATATTTTGTGTACATAATGTAATTTCCTTTCATCAATGCAGATAATAACAAAATTAATACTTATAATTTCTCTCAGAACTTCTGTGCTTATATCCAGAAGAATCTTTCTATATGCATAAATAGGCAACTGTATGTGTACTATTCTTAAATAATAGCTATATTACATTTTTCTTACCTTCTGTATTTGCTAATGGTTATTGCTTGATTTACTGAAGTAGAAGCAGAGAAGTACAGGAGATAACTATGTAGAACTGCACAGAAAGAATTGGCGAGAGCCGTATTTAAAAGAATGAAGGATGCAGCTCCATAAAAGGAAGCAGGAAAATTAGATCTAAAGGTTACCTATCCAGTAGGGAGGACAAAATTTACCCATCTACCTCTACTTTCTGTCTTTTTAGAAGCAAAAAGAATATGGGTTTTAGAGAATTCAAATCTAGGCTCTGCCACATATTAACCCATGTGGCCTTGAAAAACTTAACCTATATGGGCCAATAGTTTATTCATATCTAACATTGGGGGAGTGATAATACATATGCTATTGGGATGGTTTGAGTATAAATGAGATTGTTTACATGAGAACACATAGTAAAATTTGGAGGAATATAGTGTGTTCTCAACCTATGGTAATTTTCTTTCCTCCTCTTACCAACTGGCAAGTGTGCTTCAGTCAGTAACAGAACTTTTATACAGCAATGTTACTGGGGATCTACTTGCTATTTTCTGCCACTGGCATTTGCAGCTTCTCAACCAGTCTTATAAATTCTGACTTAATAACAGATCACATAAAACTCTACAGTTTCTGAAGAATATTGTGTGTCTTACAGGAAACAGTGATCTAGTTGGCTTATCCAGATATGCAGCCCTTTCTCTGGAGCCAGAGAATGGAAGAATTTACATGTATTTAGAGCCTGGCTTATCTCAGTGGAGGGAAGGGAAATGGTTGGACTAAAACATTTTTGAAATCCTTTATTCAGAAAACCTGCAGCTGCCAGTCTGTTTTGGGAACAGCAAGATCTGAACTATTCTGAACCCAGATGTTGTAGCCAAAGTGAGCTGTGCTGATAATGAGTTATGGACTGAATAAAAATATTTTACCCCCCCCCACACACACACATACATGGAACTTAACTTGAGCCTAAGCCAAATTTATATATTTTTGAAAGCTATTAAACTTCAATTAAACTAGAACATCCACTACATCAGTCTAAGCCTAAGTACTCCATACTTCTGTATCCTTGGTTTGTGTTCTTTCTGGAGATAAACCTAAATGTTCAAACTGAACATTCAAACCCATGGCTCAGCCAGGTTGTTTTGCTATGTACAATGCCTAATTAACAGGGGAATTATCACTGGCATCAAATATTTTTGAGGTATTTGGATGTATAAGAATGCTTGAGAAAAACAAACAAGCAAAATAGGATGCCCGAAGTTTCATTTACCATAATACCCTCTAGGTCTATCCATGTTGTTGCAAATGGCAAGATTCCTTTTTTTTTTTTGTGACAGAGTAATATTTCCATTGTATATGTGTATCGCAACTTTCTTAACCCACTCATCTATTGATGCTAGGAGAAATATGTCAGAGAAAGGCAAATACCATATTATTTCACTTATATGTGGAATCTAAAGAACAAAATAAATGAACACACAAAATAGAAGCAGACTCATAGATACGGAGATCAGATTGATGGTTGCCAGAGGGGAGGGGTTGGGGGCTGGGTAAAAAGGTAAAGGGATTAACAAGTACAGTTGGTAGTCACCAGTCACAGAGATGTACGTTGCAGCATAGGGAATATAGTCAATAATTTTAAGAACTCTGTACAGTACTAGGAGGGTAATTGAAACATTGAAGGGAACACTACAGAAATTATGTGATTGTCTGACCACTCTGCTTTACCCCTGAAAATAATACAAAATAGTATTGAGTGTAAACTGTGATTGAAAAAATAAAATTAAAAAGAGAATACTTTAAATGTGTCAATACTTTCGTGGCATGTGTCCACAGATGCTTTCTCTGTTTTCAAATTTGAAAATCCAGAGTTCAACAAATGAAAATTATCCCTAATGAGCAGTTCACATTTTTTGTACTGTTATTGATATTTCTATAATGGTTTATTCTCTTTATGCTGTAGGATTTTAGCTCAGCATTGGCTGAGATGGTTATTTTTCAGTGTCAATTTATTTTTTAGCCACTTGTATAGTAAATATGTTAGTTGTAGAGTGGCTTCTTAGTCACGTAACAGAGAAAATGATATATAACATCCATATGAATTGTCTCTACGTGTGAGGGCCAGAGGCATTAAAACAATCCTTTTGTACATGGCCTGACCAAATGCAGAGAAAGCTTGTTTTATGCTGTCCAAAGGAAAAGAACAAACAAAAACAGCAATAGATTTTAACTACATGAAAACAATTAAAATAATAGGTAAAATATAATTTTACCTAGTTTTAATTAATTTAACTTCAATTTGTCAATAAACCAATGTTTTTAGTTATTTTTTTTATTATTGTTCAATTACAGTTGTCCCCACTTTTCCCCATTACTCTCCCCCACCCTACCCACCCCCACCTCCCACCCTCAATCCTACCCTCCTTTGGCTTTGTCCACAGGTCCTTTAGACCTGTTCCTTGACTTGACCCTTCCCCTTCTTTCCTCATTATCCCCCTCCCCAGCCCCCTCTGATCATTAATATTTTTAAATAAAAGCATTTATTTTCAAACACATTAATTGAACTCAGAACACTTTCTCTTTGATATTTAAAGCACAGAATATAGTTTTCCTTCTGAATATAGAGAGTTCCTTTTTGCCAATTGATGAATGTACTTATTTTTACTTATGAGCCTTATTAAGTGCAATTGAAATTACCGCCTTCCTTTCTTCTACTCGCCTCTCTTTGTTATAATGTTATGGAGCTTGTAAAAGACCCTGTATTAGTGTAAAATTATAAACAGCAGATTGCCTTGTTTTTTAAACAATAGCAGTAATACAGAAATGTGTGGTAAGCTATGAGGAAGGTATGTATTATGGCAAGTTCTATTCCAGGATCTTCCTATGGGACAAATCCTTCATGCTTAAATGGGAGTTTGAAAGTTCATTTGAAAACTCCCGCAACTATGGATTTTCAGTAAGAAGGCTGTGCATTAAATATTGCTAAAATATCTAATAGAATATAATATTATTTGTGGCTAACATAGAACGGTCTAAAATTTGAAGAAGCTGAAAATACTAGAAAAACCATAAGTTATATATATCCTAGAAAAAGTAGAAATAACACAAAAATAAATTCAAGGTGGATAAAAGACTTAAATATAAGCTGTGGCACCATGAAAGTCCTAGAGGAAAACATAGGAAAATCTCAGACATTTCACGCAGCACTATTTTTACTGATATGTCCCCTAGAGCAAGGGACATAAAGAATAAAGAAATGGGTCCTCAGCAAATTAAAAAGCTTCTGCATGACTAAAGAAAACAGCATTAAAATGAAAAGAAAGGCAACTATATAAGAAAACATATTTTCCAATGATACTTTGGACAAGGGTTTGATCTCCAAAATATATAAATAATTCACATGACTCCACTCCAGGAAGACAAACAACCCAATTTAAAAATGGGCAAAAGACTTCAACAGACACTTTTCCAAGGAGGACATACAGAAGGCCCAGCAACATATGAAAAGGTGCTCAGCATCACTAGCCATCAGACAGATGCAAATTAAAACCACAATGAGATCCCACTTCACACCAGTGAGAATGGCCATCATAAACAAAGCAACAAACAGCAAGTGTTGGATAGGAATTAGACAAAAAGGAACCCTAGTGCACTATGGGTGGGAGTGCAGACTGGTGCAGGTACTGTGGAAAACAGGATAAAATTTCCTCAGAAAACTAAAAATGGATCTGCCTTTTGACCCAGCAATTCCACTGCTAGGATTATATCCTAAGAACCCTGAAACACCAATCCAAAAGAACCTATGCACCCCACTATTCATAGCAGCATAATTTACAATAGCCAAGTGCTGGAAGCAACTTAAGTGCCCATCAATAAAGTGACTGGATCAAAAAACTATGGTACATTTACACAATGGAAGTCTATACAGTAGAAAGAAAGAAGGAGCTCCTAGTCTTTGTAAACAGCTTTGTAACATCAATGCTGATGGATGGAACTGGAAAGCATTAAGCTAAGCGAAATAAGCTAGGGGGTGAAAGACAAATACCATATGATCTCACCTTTAACAGGAACCTAATCAACAAAACAAACAAACAAGCAAACTATAACCAAAGACACTGAAATAGAGAACAGGCTGACAATGACCAGAGGGGAGAGGGGAGGGAATTTCAGGGGAAAAGGGGAAGGGTTTGCTGGAACAAATATAAAAGACACATGGACAATAACAAGGGGGGTGGGTGGAAGCAAGGGAGAGAGGTGGGGAGGGCTGGGGTGGAGGGGAGTGGTGGGGAATAAATGCAGACAACTGTAATTGAACAACAATAAAATAATTTTTAAAAAGAGGAATTATAAATGATTTCTAATTCATTTACTTGCATTTTATTAAAAATTATTCTATGCATATATGATTCTTAGTAAAAAAACAAAAGAAAATAAATTAATAAATGATGTTTATTCAGTGGTAAGAGTAACCACATAGTTTTGTGTTCCTCTTCAAGATCATTCTTAATAACTAACGTAAAAATGGACCCTATAAACAGTTACTATTTAGATGTAGTAATTTATTGACTAATGTTTTGTGTTTTTGGAGAAAAGTCTTAGTCCCTCATTCATACATTCATTTATTTATTCAATCATTCATTTATAATGCTTTTAAAAACTGGTTTTCTCCTATAAAAGTAGTGGAAATGTAGAGATGTAAAAAAAAGTTGAGGCTTTTGACTATAGATATATGTGCTATATAAAATTCCTATGAAAAGTTGATTTATATATATATATTTTCAGTGTATTACATATTCTCCCATACTCTCTGCAAAACAGGTATTTTACTTCTGATAAAATATCAATGAATCCTGAAATTTAATGAAGCTTAATTTCAAGGAATAACTGAAAACAAGGGCTAAGTAAATTTGACTGATTATGCTTTTATTTGCACATGTGGCTTGTTAGGATAACCTAGAAATATTTTATTCAGTAGGTCAATTGTTGGAAGGGCAATGTAGGCTGTCTGGATCCTGGCTGGTGATCTGGCAAGCGGGGAGTTTATTTACAAGACTAGATGACGCAATGAAAATGTTTTCTGCAAATCCATTGCTACTACTGATGGAAAACAATTGAAAGCACATGTTTTACTTTGGGTGGGCTAAGTGTGTCAGCTTTGTGTGCAATGTCAGCATGTCATGTTTCTAAGCTATAAAATATGTCTGGAAAGATAATTGCTTGTGAAAATCATACCACATGGGAAAATTGTATTTCTCATTTATTTATAATAAGTAATAACCAACTTTCCAGGACACTTTCTGTATGCCTGGGTTTATTCTGGGCATATTGCATCTGTAATTACAATCTTAATAAACGCTGTAAAGCCGACACTGCTATGTCCTCTTTTTACAGATGAGGAGACTGAGGCTAAAAGAGATTAAATAATTTGTCTAAGATTCTAGCATTTATAAGGGATGAGATTACAATTTGAATCAAGAAATCTGACGTTAGAACTTGGGTGGTTAACCATTATGCCACGCCAATTAGGAGTGTTTCAACTTTAATACATCTAAAAATTTATAATTTATAATTATTATAGATGTGGCTTTAAGACAGCATTTCCTCAATTGGTTTTCCATACTTTGAGATCTAACTTTCTAAACTAACGTTTCTGTATATCAGTGTTCTCACCTGAAACTGGAAAGAAAAGTGCCTAACTCATAGGGATGTTTTTATGATTAAATAAAATAATATTTGTGTTAGGTAATATGTATGTACCAGATAATAAGATGAATCTCATATAAAACATTAATGAATTTTATCATTTAAATTGATAATACTAATGATAATAATAAAAGTACTTAGTATTTACTGATGAATTACTATAAACCAGTCATTGAATTAATCATATTTTCTTAGTCCTTTAATCCTCACAAAAATATGATGAAGCAGCCCTGACTGGTAGCTCAGTAGATTGGTCATCATCCTACAAAATGAAAGGTCACTGATTCGATTCCCAGTCAGGACACATGCCAGGATTGTGGTCCAGGTTCCCAGTTGGGGGTGTGTGGGAGGCAACTGATCAATGTTCCTCTCTAACAAGGGTGATTCTCTTCCTCTCTTTCTCCCTCCCTTCCCCTCTCTCTAAAAATAAATAAATAAAATCTTTGAAAAATATGATGAAACAAACACATCTATTTTACTGATGAAGCTACTGGGACAGAGTAAAATTAATTAAAATTATGAACATCACACAGCTAGCAACTTGCAGAGTCACAAATAGAAACTCAGGAAGTCTCGTGCATTGTTTGAGTTAACTGTAGTTATTGAGTTATTGGCCCTTGCCTTTCTGTTTTATTTTGTGGCGTCCTCTTCTATTCAGTAATGGGGTAAAGCTGACCAGAAATTATGTTCTTACTAACATCTGCGCAAATACTTCCATTATTTGTAACAACAGAACTGTATATATTCTTTTTTGGAATGATGTTGAAGGAAAGTAGCATGCAGAGGGAACAACCAGAAGGTAATATGGGTGGAACACAATGAGCAAGGGAGGGAGTGGTTGGAGGAGAGTGGAAGAATGGATGATAGAGGAACAGGATGATAACAGGGAGAGTAGTTTGGCCACTATTACAGTAATAGCTTTCCTTAAGTGACAATGGTTATATGCTTTTTATTCTACTTAGAATTTCTCTATGTACAATTTAAAGGAATTGGTGAATTTACCCAACTATTCAGTAAAGCCAATGAGTTTGTTTCATTAGCCCTTTCCCATACAGTGTGGGAGATGTTTTTACTCAAATGCAGAGGGAAACTAGGTGATTTTTTTATAATCACATGTACTATCTTTAATATTAATTATTTTCTAGGATAACATCACCTGAACCACGCAAATGGTTATTAGATTATGATCCTCTACAGCCTCCACAACATAACTTCAAAATATACACAAAGCCCCCAAAATGGTTATTTGATGAATAATTGGACGGGGGTTCAATATGTCAAAAAGATTACCATAAAATTATACTTTTTTAAAAGAAAATAAACTACTTCCGTGCTTATTGTTGATGCCTGCAGTTTATTTCTTTATCCATTCCTTGCTGTGGGGTTTTGGAGCAAGACACTTAACCACTCTGTCTCAGTGCTGCCGGATGCAAATCATCTATCTCCAGTTATCTGTTTGTCTTCTAAAATGATTAACTGAATTACTGTATGCAAAGTGCTTACAACAGTGCCTGGTGGTCAGTATGCATTCAATAAGTTCTTTTCCTCTATTGTTCAGTATTCTGGTGTCTAGCCTTTGCTTAGCTTTTTATATTTATGAATAACAATTTTGTTTACATTTAAGAACTAATAACTGAGCATCTCCTATGTGGTGGACATTTGGTATATTCTGGAGTGAAAGAAAAATATGGTACTTATACATTTTTAAAAACACTCATGGATAAAAATGGATATATACAAATGAACAACAATTTTTAAAAGTAGTGAATATTAGAGGTGCATAAGTAAGTTATTGAGTGTAAAAATAGACCTGAACTAGGTGAAGGGATCAGACGAAGAACATATATGCATGACCCATAGACACAGACAACAGTGTGAGGATGGCCAGAGGGAAGGGGAGTAAGGGCTGAGTGGAGGGGGCAAAGGGGAAGAAAGGGGCCCATCTGTAATAGTGTCAGCAATAAAAAAGTGAAAAATAATAATAAATAAGTAAGAACAAAAAATAAACCTGAACTATACATCCCACTTTAGGGCTGGTGTGCTCTAGATAAGTAAATTCTATCAGAGTTTGATTCCTATAATCCCTCAACTTTTCAAAGAAAGTCCATGTTTTATCAAAAGTTTGTTGAGGTGTCCAGTGACAAAGGAGCAGATTCACTTCCTCATAACAGTAAACTGCAAGATAATCATTCAATCTCATCATCATCTTCAAAAAATTATATATTGTTATAGAGTTTTGCATGTTTAAATGGGTATTTTGGCTTCCTCCACTCACTGCTGTGTAACATCAGCCCAATCACTAATGAGTAACTCTTCAAGTGTCTGAACAAAGCCCATCATTTATTTAGAAAAACAACTCAGTGTGTATGTAATTACTCCATCTTCCAACATATTTTGAAAAGGTTCAATGTGCCCTTGGAAGTCTTTTCTGTCAGAAAAACATAAATATTAAAGAATCTTCCCCACTAAACACTTAGAAAATAATAAGTGGCAGGATTCATATTTTATTTGGTAATTTTTGAGACCAAGGGTTAAGGACATTCAGCATTAACAACAATAAGGATAACCCCAAAGACAATATGTAAGTATATCATGCAGAGACTGATGAATATGAAATATGTATGAATACCTATTTCTTTCTTTGCACATATGTATCTATCACTATTGATTGAGAAATAAGTGAATTCACTGGGGTATTCCTATCGATTAAACCATAAAGTAGAAAAGCATAATTCTGTAGAATACAGTTTTGTGGGATCATGCAGTTATGAGTGATGTCATTGACAATTAATTTCTAATATGCTCAATGAAGTACATGTATATTTTTATGCCCAATGTATAGTGATTAATAGTGGAATACAGGTCTAATTTAGTAAATAGGAGTGATATTTTATATCTTATCTTTAGCAAAAAGGGATTGTTATGTGTTAGATTTTAATTACATAGAGTTGAACTTTTAGAATCGTGGGATGAGTACTTTTGTGTATACATACCACCAAAAAAACCTAACACAGTTAGTGAAAATCACTTTTTACAAAACTCTTGTGAAGAAGCAAAATCTGAGGGGTATTTGTTCAAGAAAAAAAATCTGTTAAAGGTGCATAAGAACAGTAAGGTTTGCAATGGTTTAAATTTGCCTGCCATACCCTCCTCTTCTCAGCAACACCAGCAGACATTGAAAACCAGCAGACTTGATAGTATGATACTTGTAAAAACCATTGGTCTTGTAGTCACCAGGGACTAGTCATAAGGAAACTAGGTTTGCAGGGCTTGAAAAAGCTCTGTCACCAGGGTCTTATCACTATTCAAACTGCCTCCCAGATCTTTGGGAAAAGAAACCCATTATCAAAGTGTTTTTGTTTTTACATAATTCAGAGCTAATTCTGCAAAAAGAATCTGTATCCTCAGGGTGTTTTTCAAAAGCAATAAGCAGCAATTATTTAACATTGCAGCTGCCTGAAGCTATGATATCTCTTGGGTTTAACAAGTACCCGACAAAAAATTTAAATAAATGTCTGTAAAATGAAACATCTACAGGGAGTTTGGAAAACTCTGCCACGCAGTCTATAGGGTAGGGATATGTGAATTCCCAGGAAACAATGAAGAGGGCCCAGATTTTTCACCTCTTGCTGACATGGAGCATCTGTGCAAACAGGAGGTGAAGGTGATGGAAGAGTTGTGGACTACATAAGCATTGAAGTCATGCCACAACACACACAAAGACTCTTGGCAAAATGCAGAATGGTTATTGGTTTAAAGTACTTAAGAAAGTGTCTGTTCAATCATTATCTGACCACTAAGTTAATCAAACACACTTCACTGGTCACACACAAAAAATAATATAGACTTTAGAGTAGTTGCCAAGGAAAACCACTAAACAAACAAGCAGCAACAACAACAACAATAATTGCATAAAGTCTTGAGGGATTTTTTATTTCTATAGTTGCTACATTATATTTCCACATGATATTTAAAATATCCAGTTTGCAAGAAAAGAAATGAGATATGGAGAGAAACAGGAGATATGGTGCATAGGCAGAAATAAATAAATAAAAACTGTCCCATAAGAAGCCCAGATTTTGGATTTACTAGACACAGACTTTAAATGAGCTATTACAATATGATCAAAGAAGTAAAGGAAAATATACATATTAAAATGAAGCAAAGTATAAGGATGACATCACATCAAATAGAAAAAAAATTAAAGATACCAATACATTTTTTAAAAAGCCACAGAAAAATTCCTCAGTTGAAAAGTAAAATAATTATAATAAAAAATGTACAATAGAGCCTGGCTAAGAAAAAAAATCACCAGTCTTCAAGATAAGTCAATTGATATTATCCAGTTTGAGGAACAAAACCTGAGAGAAGGAGGAGCAAGGGCTAGGTGGAGGTTAGCAAAGGGAGAAAAAGGGGGACATCTGTAATAGTGTCAACAATAAAAATTCACTGCTGGTGGGAATGTAAACTGGTACAGCCACTATGGAGAACAGTATGGTGGGTCCTAAAAAAATTAAGAATAGAGTCCCCATATGACCCAGCAACCTCTCTTCTGGATACCTACCCCCCAAAATTTGAAAACATTTATGTGCAAGCATTCCCATGTTCACTGCCTTATTTATGGTGGCCAAGACATGGAAACAACAAAACTATCCTTGGCTAGATGATTGGATAAAGAAGATGGGATACAATGAATACTACTCAGCCATAAGAAAAGATGAAATATTGCTATTTATGACAACAAGGATGAACCTTGAGAATATCATGCTAAGTGAAATAGTCAGGACAAGGTAAAAATCATGTGATCCCCTCATATGTGAGATATAATACAAGTCAACAAATATATAAACAAAAAATCAAATAAAATCTCATAAACACAGACAACAGCCTGATGGTTATTAGAGTGAAGGGAGATTGGGATTAATAAATAGTAAATGGAGTCAAATATATGGTGACAGAAGAAGTTGTGACTTTTGGTGGTGGGCACACAATGTAATATGAAGATCATATATTATAGATATATATACTTGAAATATATATAGTCTTATTAACCAATTCCATCTCCATGAATTTAATAAAAAGAAATAAAAAATGGGTTCTTTGAAAGGATAGCAAAATTGACATAAGTTTACATTAACTAAGCAAGAGAAAAAATATACAGACTGTGGGAATTAAGAATAAAAGAAGAGACATTACTACTAATACATCAGGAATTAAAATGATTATAATAATATACTCTAAAACACTTTATGCTAACAAATTTGGCAACCCTGATAAACTGTACAAGTGCCCTAAAATCACAGATTACCAAGACTCCCTCAACAAGAAATCAGAAATATGAATAAAAGTTTAATGAAGCAATTAAATTAGTAATCAAATATATCTTCATAAATACAAGGTTAGAAGAATGAAATCCTTCCCAGCTCATTCTATGAGATCAATGTCACCCTTATTTGAAAGCCAAATATATCAGGAGAGGAAAACTACAGACTGATATTTGCCACAAATATAGATTAAAATTGAAAAAAATAATGGCTATCCAAATCAAAAACATGTAAGAAAGATTATATAGCATGACCAAGTGAGAGTTGCCCTAGTAATTCTAGGTTGGCTTAACATACAAAAATCCAAAAAATAACACCAATATTAATAGAATAAATGATACAAACATCATAACAGTTTAAGTAGAATCAGAAGAAGCAGTTGACAAAAGTCGATACTCATTCCTGATAAACATTCTGTATAAACTGGAATAGAAGGGAACTTCCTCAACCCTATTAAGATTATGACCTATTTTCTTCAAATCTATTCAACTATCCCCAATTAGAGAGCAGCAGGTGTTCTTACTACTTGTTTTATTGCTAGCTGGACTCCAGTTATTTAAGAAGTTGAAATAAAACAATATTAAAATTAAAAAAATATTTAAGAAAGATTAAAGCAGATTAAATGGCTACAGTGATAAAGGAACTAAAACCCATTTTCATTTGAGTCATAGAAAGATGTTTTTGTTTCCCCCCTTTATTCCTCTCTGCCCTGCACACCCCTCCCATCTGCATCCCCACCCTTTAGTTCATGCCCATGGGTCGTATATATAAGTTCTTTGGCTTCTACATTTCCTATACTATTCTTAACCTCCCCCTGTCTATTTTCTACCTACCACTTATGCTTCTTATTCCCTGTACATATTCCCCCTTTTTCCCTTCCCACTCCCCCACTAATAACCCCCCATGTGATCTCCATTTCTGTGATTCTGTTTCTGTTCTAGTTGTTTTTCTGTGATTCTGTTTCTGTTCTAGTTGTTTGCTTAGTTTGTTTTTGTTTTTTTAGGTTCAGTTGTTGATAGTTGAGTTTGTTGTCATTTTATTGTTTATATTTTTATCTTCTTTTTCTTAGATAAGTCCCTTTAACATTATTTATATAATAAGGGCTTGGTGATGATGAACTCCTTGAACTTGATCTTATCCAGGAAGCATTTTACCTGCCCTTCCAGTCTAAATAATACCTTGCTGAATAGAGTCATCTTGGATGTAGGTCCCTGCCGGTCATGACTTTGAATACTTTCCAGCCCCTTCTTGCCTGTAAGGCTTCTTTCGAGAAATCAGCTGATAGTCCTATGGGCACTCCTTTGTAGGTAACTTCCTCCTTTTCTCTTCCTGCTTTTAGGATTCTCTCCTTATTTTTAATATTGGGTAATGCAATTATGATGTGCCTTGGTATGTGCTTCCTTGGATCCAACTTCTTTGGGACTCTGAGCTTCCTGGACTTCCTAGAAGTCTATTTCCTTTGCTAGATTAGGGAAGTTCTCCATTATTTTTTCAAATAAGTTTTCAATTTCTTGCTGTTGTTCTTCTTCTGGCACCCTTATGAATCAGATGTTGAAACATTTAAAGTCATCCCAGAGGTTCCTAAGTTTCTCCCCAATTTTTTTGAATTCTTATTTCTTCATTCTGTTCTGGTTGACAGTTTATTTCTTCCTTCTGGTCCAACCCTTTGATTTGAGTCCCGATTTCCTTCCTGTCACTTTTGGTTCCCTATACATTTTCCTTTATTTCACTTTTCATAGCCTTCACTTTTTCTTCTATTTTATGACCATACTTAACAAAATCTGTGAGGATCCTGATTACCACTGGTTTGAATTGTGCATCTGAGAGGTTGCCTATCTCTTCATTGCTTAGTTGTACTTTTTCTGGAGCTTTGATCTGTTCTTTCTTTTGGGCCTGTTTTTGGTCTCAGCATACCTGTTAAGGAGTAGAGCCTTAAGTATTTGCCAGGGCAGGGTAACCCACAGTGCTGCATTATAGCACTGTATGTACAAGAGGGGTCCAAGAGGGAACTATGCTGCTTGTTCAGCTCTCTGCTGGCTTTCAGTCACTTCTGCCACTACCCACAAATAAATTAGGCCCTTCTGGTTCTGATTCCTGGGTGGATGGGTTTGTGGATGCTCTAGGACCCTATGGGTCTCTCCAATGAACGTTCCTGTGAGGCTGAAAGTTTCTCCTGCCACCTCCACTCTAGCAGGTTTGTCCAGTCAGAGGTTTTGAGGCTTTATTGCCCCATGCTGGAACCCTGTGTTGCTTGGTCTGCCTCGCTCTCCAGTTGTTCTTCCTGGTTTATCTGCATGCAAATGTAGGACCACCCACTCCACCAGCCTCACCTTGCCTGGTCCACCAGCTACTGTCTTGCCCACCCTGGTTCTCCAGCCATCACCTTGCCATGAGTTTTCTCCCTCTGACTGCCCATCTCTTCCCCTTCTACCGGTCTGGATGAATATTTCTTCTTTAACTCCTTGATTGTTGGATTTCCATACAGTTCGATTTTCTGGCAGTTCTGGTTGGTTTTTTGTTTAAATTAGTTGTTGCCCTTCTTTTGGTTGTGCGAGGTTGCACAGTGTATCTACCTATGCCTCTGTCTTGGCCAGAAGTGTAAAGATTTGTTTTTAATGATGAATAAGATGCTAAGTTCATTCAGTCATCAGCACATTTCACCTCCTAAAATTGGGGGTTCCTTAAAAGGGATCTTCACACTGGATGGGGGAAAGCCAAAGTGTGAGAGAAAGGGGAATGATCTCGAGGTTCTTACCTTTACCTCACACTACAGGCTTCACATTCAGGACCTATGCATCCTTTAGATGCTGTAGACATAAAACAAGGAGGTAATGCCTTTTAGGTCATAACCAGGGCCGAATTGTTTGCTTGCTCCTGATTTTTTGTATTGCACTTCTGTTGTCCCTCATGAGTGCATTTAGTCTCTATTTAATTGATGTTTGATCAATTGACTTTTTTTTTACCACAAATTTCATTCTCTTCATATTTTTGATTTGTGGAAAGGATATATTACAGAATAAATCTACCTTCTTGAAATTTTCTGTATGATGTTAGCCTGTGACACTTTGAGAAGGCTGATTTCTTTGAGTCAACTCTCATGTGAATTAACACTCAGAAGGAGAAAAGCATCACTTCTGAGTTGCTGACACAATTGGGCCCTTTAATGACTGTTAACCTATAAGCACACTATTCCATCTAATCATGAAAACTCTAACATGATGAGTATCCTGAAACATAGACAATCATTTTGATGCTATTTGGAATCTAGTAGACAGATAACAGTCCAACTTTGGAAGGAAATCATGTGTTAATAGTTTCATGGTGTAGTTTATTCATCTACCTAATGCCCCTAACCTTTTATCTGGGACTAAACTTACTCATGTCAGTGGCTACAACATTGTCTGAAATTTTCACCATTAGTTAATCTTTGGATTAAAAGTTTGAGAGATTTTTTACATATAGGAAAAAGGTAACATATATCTTTTTTATTTGTTGTAACATCTTTTATTAGACTAGTTTATCACATTAGTCCACATGACCAGACTGGAAAAAAAGACAATAGGATGGATACAGAGAATATTAATAAGGGGAGAAAACACCTGTTTTGCCAGATAGGGACTTCTGGGTTATCAAGATCCATACTGAAGCTTCTTAGCTTCTAGAAGTATTAAGGAAATATGAAAGACATTTGCATGGGGTCACAACATCAACAGGAGAGAAAATCTGAAAACCAAAGTGCTTGAGTCTACTGGAGGGTGGTGAGGGTAAGCCTTATAATCATTGGGTCCTCTTGAGGCCTCCACTATAGAGGCTCACTCTACACTCATTTGCACTCAAGACCAGCCTTAGCTTAATTTCAGTTTATCACTAGCTAGACCACTTCTGTGTACAAGGTCTAGTTGGGAATTGGTACTTTAGTCAAAGGAGGCTTGCCCTTGTCCTTCTGGAGGTCATTGAGCAGTGAGAAAAATCCCTCACTTTCAGAGTCTGCCACTTTACTGAGTACTCAAAACTGAGGAAAGTTACTTAACTTCTCTGAGCTTCTGTTTTCTCATCTGGAAGATGATGATGATGGTGGTTCCTCCTTCATAAGACTATTGAGTGTGTTCAATGGACTAAAACTGATAAAAGATGAACTGAGATCTATAAATGGTATCTGTTTTTCCTTGGGATAATGGCATATGAAGCACTTAGTAAAATACCTGATGCATGATAAGTAGTCAATAATTAATATCTGGTATAAGCAATTATTACTTACAGGGTTGTGGTTTTTATGAGTCCTAAGAAAACTACCTTTCCATAATGAATACAAGCATTAGTTATACCAAAGCTTTTCCCACTGCTCTATCTTCCTCATTTCATTGTCAGCCATTCTGTGTCTGACAGCAATTGTCATAATTTAGTGTGTGTCATAATCATCTTAGGAACTTGTAAAAAATATATCTCTTAGTACTGTCTTCAAAGATTCTGCCTCAATCCTCATAGAAATGACTTCCAAGTATCTAAATTTTTAACAAATGTGTTAGGTAACACTAATGCAGGTAGTTCTTGTACCACATTTTGAGATAGTCTGGCCTATCCACTCTCCAGACGCTTTTTGGGGATACAGTGGTTTTCTGAAGTGTTTTACCATGTCTATTCTAGCTCTTCCCAAAACAAGTGCTATGCCCAAGAGAAGAAAAGCCTGGGGTAGATTCCCATAATGTCAGCCAGGATGGGGAAAAAGAATGAATAGATACCATCAGAGGAAAATATTTGCAGAGGGCAGGAACAGACACTTTCCAATTAGGTCCATGTGGCTGCCCCTGGCAAAGTGGGCACTCAGGGGGCAACAGTGCTTCTCAGACTCACTGAGTTGTGGAAGAGGCCAGGGCGCAGCTGGAGATGGTTATTTCATGGCGAGAGCCTTGGCGGAGCTTAATGAACAAAAATGTGGTAACTCAAAACCTTGCTAATTCAGTCTAATTGGGGATCTGAATAATTTTTTTAATTAAACCTCTTTAATTAAAAAGTGACAGAATATTTGAAAGGCAGTTTTATTACAGTGAAGGAGCTACGGCAACTCAAACCAAGCTAACAAAGTATTGCCAAGTACAGGGCCTCTGGGAGCTAATGTAATGAATAGAGAATTATTTGTCATCAAGAATTTGTATGTAAATGGATTTGTATGTAAATGAATGCTTCAAAGGTGCTTAAAAACAGTTTGTTCTTTTAAAGGGTATAAATATGCTCCTAGTAATCATGTTTGTATGCTTTTACTTACATCCACTCCCCATTCCTCCATTAGACAATCAAATTTTACTTCTGTTAGAATTTCTTCAAGTTTATTTGCAAAGCTCTTGAAATCACAGTTTCCACGTGGAGAATGAAAATGCCATAAATTTCTGTGAGTAAAATGAAAGTCTGAAGTGGAAAGGTGCTTAGAAATCATTATGTACAAAATCCTAACTTTACAGATGGAGAAACCGAGGCTCATAGCAAGGATATGTCTTGCCCAAGGGCTATAGGGTTGGGGTAGAGCCAGGACTAGATCCCAGATCTCCCACATTCCACAGCTGCTTGCTTCCTTCTCCATGGACCATGCTGCTACCTAATGAATGCCATTTACTAAAAAGTATCCTGGCCAGTAATGCATGTTTTCATTATGATTCTTTTGTTAAGCAATTGCCTTTGTATATTGTGCAGATGTGAATTAAAGTGATTCTATAGGAAGATGATAAGAACCACAAGGGGCCAAGAAGCAGAATTGCTATTTGGTATTTGAATTTACAACATAGGATTTGTTAATAGGAAAAAAACTCTTACTTGAAAGTACAGGCAAAACATATAGACAAGCAGAAATTGATCAGATAGGTAAATGGCAAGAGATCCAATTGGAGCTCTAGCCTTTTCAGCAAAATTGTTTCAGAAAGGTGTATCTTCACCAACTACTCCCTCTCTCACCATGTGCTCTTTCTGTGCCTTATCACTTCTGAGAAAATTAAGAAACATATTCTTAAAGTAAAGGTTAAAGGAGATAAAGTTATTTCAAAGACTTCTGGCCATGCCACTCTTACCTCAGAAGGGGAATATGCCAACAGGGAAAGTATGTTTTTGTGTGTTTTATTTAAAATGTATTATGTATGTATGTATGTATGTATGTATGTATGTATGTATTTATTTATTTTTATTGTTGTTCAAGTACAGTTATCTCCATTTTCCCCCCACTGCTCTTTCCAGCCCCACTGACCCTCACCACCTTTGGCTGTGTCCATGGGTCCTTTATACATGTTCTTTGATGACCTTCCCCTTCTTTCTCCTGTTATCTCCACTGTCTCCCCTCTGGTCACTGTCAGTTTTTTCTTTATTTCAATGTCTCTGGTTATATTTTGCTTGCTTATTTATTTTGTTGATTAGTTTCCACTTATAGGTGAGATCATATGGTATTTGTCTCTCACCACCTGGCTTACTTCACTTAGCATAATGCTCTCCAGTTCCATCCATGCTGTCCCGAAAGGTAGGACATCCTTTGACATGATAGTGTACATAGAAAATCCTAACAAGTGTCTGGTTTTCCACTCAGACCAACTCTCTGACCAGTCCTGAGTCTGGGTCACAACCAGTCATGGCCCTTCTCTTCTCCCAGCTCCAGATGTGACCCGGCTCCCCAGTTCCTTTGCTACTGTCCCAGCTGGGGTATGCCTACAGCCGTGTGTCTCTTACTGCTTTTTTATCCCCCCAGCGACTTTAAGCGTGCAGGTCTCTCCGGGCATGGGTCTGGGACTTCCCCTTTCTGGGAGGGGAGAGAGCTACTTGGTTGCTGTCACTGACCTGGCTCTCCTCCAATGCTCCTGCGGCAGTGTCGTCTCAGACACAAGGCCCAGGTACCTTTCCATGGACTACAACATCTCCTTACCACCTGTTTTTAAGTGTCCTCTGTACTCTTTGGCTTCCAAAATTCATATCAGCTGGGATTCTGTTGGATGTTCACTCTGTTCTTTAAAAGATCGGCTAGGTGTCCCAAGTGGGTGCATGAGAAAGTGAGCTCAGCTACCACCTACATCACCAGCATCTTCCCCTTTGACAACAGGGAAAATATTTTAATTTCCACTAACCACTTGTGTTGCTATAAATCAAAGCTAGATGGCAAAGTAATTTATCAACCAATGCTGAATACTTTTGAGATTGAAAGGGGATGCTATTAATAAACTGAGAAAGAAGACAGAAATTGGGACTATCCCATGGAAATTTAGTAATCTTTGAAAAAAGATGGAACATGGTGTTAAAGCAAAGCGGAGTACAGGACCATCTGACTCAGATGCCCACAATGAGGTAGAGAACATGTTGATTCCATACATGATACTATCATTTTACATTGACTACTATCATAAAGCCCAACCCTTTCTAATCTTAAAAAATGTTCTCCACTTAAATGCAGTAATTATTAAGGTCATGGATTTCCATGTCCAACTTGAATTTGGGTGCCAACTCTGTCATTTATTAGCTGTGGCCTTGTGCTTAACTTACTTAATATTTCTAAATTTTAATGTGTCATTTATAAAATGTGGATAATAGTAATAGCTATTAGTCTATAGAAGGTGCATACAACATAGTAAGTGCTTAGGAAATGTAATAGCTATTCCTATTATTATCATTATTTTACCAATGTTAAAAATAAGTACTTCATTATATGAAGAAGGGTATCATTTGAGAATTAAGTTACATAAACTAATTTGATCAGATTTCCTTTTTATTAGATGCTGTGAAGATACATTAGATCAGAAATAGTCAGCATTGTTATTCAGTAACAATAGTGTTTATATACAAAAAAAGGTAAAAAATAATTACATTAAAATAATAGTAAGAATGAAACCAATATCATTAAATAATAGTAAGAGTGAAACCAATATCTATTAGGGTTTGTTTTATGTCCTTAGGTATAAAGATTCATAGGATAACATTACCTTAGAGTTTAGTACTAGGGGGAAAAATATATAGCTCTTGAGAAATAGCATTCTGTCTGATAAATTAGCCCTGGCTAATTGGAAGTTTGAAACAAAAGTGTGTATGTTCAACTACAGCAAATGATTTTTAATTCCTGTTTTATTTTGCCTGTATTTTTTGGCTTTTGTTGTTTTATCAATATAATAGCCATGATGTAGCTACACTTTTTATTTTAAGGAATCTCAATTGATACTTTTCCAAATAAAAAGGATATAAATATTAATTTTACTTAATTAAATAAATATTGAGATGTAATTTGGATTGAGCTTTTTACTTAAATGTATCCTATTACTTTGCCAGGATATGGATTTAAATAATATTGGTTTATGTTAGTCTGCTATAATTTTAAAACTTCTCATCATCTCTTTGACTACCACCATCCTTTTCAGGATGACTGCAGTAGCTTTCTAACTGGTATTCTTGCTTCTATCCTGTTTCCAAAGAGTCTCTTCTTCCCAGAGGATCCAACCTGTTCTTTTAAAATTGTGAATAAGGTGTTTTCCTTCTCTGCTTAAAACTGTACTTTAAGTTCATTGCATTTATAAGAAAATATAAACAGCATATCATGGTCTTACATGATCTTACTTTTACGTACCTCTCCACTCTCATTTCATTCTACTTTCTCCCTCACTCACAATACTCTTAGTACATAGGCTTCTTATTTTTTCCTCAAAAACATCAATCTTTTCTTGCCTTATGGTATTTGCACTTCCTGTTCCCTCTATCTGCACTGCTGTTCATCAAGATCTTGGCTTGGTTGGCTCTTTTGTTGTTCAAATACCATTTCTTTGTAGTAGCCTCCCCTGACTATCTAAAGTAGCTATCAACTCTGCTAGTTTTATTTTCTTCTTGCCATTTTTGTGATCTAAAATTTATTTAATTTATTGTTTATTTATGCATTATCTATATTGCCATTTTAAAATGAAAGTTTCTTGTGAGCAGGTACCTTGTCTATCTCATTTTCTGCTATATCTAATTTTCTGCTGTAAAACAGTGCTTAGCACTTTGTGGAAACTCAATTAAATACTGTACTTTTAAATAGAAGAAACACAAACTCATTGCCCTACATTAGGTCATGTAGAATTTATCATTTAGTGTCCAAACCAAAAAGAGATCTTTGATTATGCTAAATTGTAGGGTCTATAACACTGACAATGACTGCCAAAGATCTGATATGTAAAGGCTTTAATTTGAACTCAATCTAGAAACATTTATTTCATTTTTTAGTTCTCTGAAATTTGTCTTATGTCCTGATGTTTATATTTTTTAAAATAATATGTCTAGGAAAATAGAGTATCAAATATATTTTAAATAAATAGAGTAAATTAGAATGTATAATTCCCTAATGCCTCATAAGCTAATAAACAGCACCTGAATCAGAATTAGGTATCCCTGTTCTAGTCTGTTCATGTAAAACCGAAATCTTTTGGCATAAAAGACTAATTTAAGTGGTATTCTTTGCTGTTGACACTAGCTTGGTGTACTGTATCCTGTCTGGAACTCTGCAGGATTTTCTTCAGCCTGTTGAGTTCTTTGGCAGAGGAAAAAGTTTAAGTTGGATCAGTTCATCCTATTAAATATTACCAAAGATGTATTCAAATGGCAACTTAGACTTGGCATTTGTTTCACATGGCCAAAAGGGTTGGCTATTTTAGACAGCAAATGGAAAACTACGTACATCTGTCCAGACAAGACTTCCTAGTAGCTGTCAGAAGAGAAATATATGGCTGCTAGTTCTACCAATTTTTTTTTCCTTTTATAAAACAAGAACCTCCTGGACCAAACTTTCCTACATTATTTTAGAACATGTGAGGACTAAGTCTTGTTGACATAACTGATTATGCCAAGAATTTGTGCTTGGAATGGCTTAGACTCTAAGCCTTAGAGCATCTGAAGGACTGATTCAATCCCAGAGGTTAATAGAACTAGGCCACTATTTATGTCTTTCTTTCTTTCTTTCTTTCTTTCTTTCTTTCTTTCTTTCTTTCTTTCTTTCTTTCTTTCTTTCTTTCTTTCTTTCTCTTCTTTCTACTTAGATATTGACTCTATATAGCAAAAAAAAAAAAAAAGCTCAGGTCTCTTCTCTCTCTCACTTTTTCCTCTTTCCCCCTTTTCAACCTCCTATATTTTAACCTGATATCTTCTGCTCCTATTTGTCTGTCTTTTTAAAACTCTTTTCACTTTAATTTTGTTAAGAGCAAAGTTTTCTCCTTGCTATTCATTGAAACTTCTCCATAGGGCAGTGATAGTCTGAATATAGTCATTTGTTTTTAGCTCCTGCTATGTACCCAGTAATGTAGAGCAACATGTTATTATTTTTCCATTGTTCTTCTCACAATCTGACAGTATTCCAAGATATAATTTCAGAAACAACTTGAGAGTGAGTTGTAGGCACTCAGTGGAAGGGAGGAAATGGGACAAAGTGGATGGAGTCTAAGTCACCTACCAACTGTGTTGAATTAGGGCAGGACTGTTTTATGCATTGGTCTTCCATGTCAGATATTTTCTGAGGGGAAAAAAGGGGCTCCATTACTAAGGAAATAGGTGAAAATTACTAATATTGCAGAAAGTGCAGGCATTGACATTGGAGCCAGACAAACCTTAGATCAAATGTAATTTGAACTCTCTGTAGCCAAGAGTCTATCTGTATATTTTTGGGTGATCTTATGTAAACTCTTTAAACCACAGAATTCTCATTTCTTAGTTGGAGATAATAATATTTATTGCACAACAATTCTCATGGATTAAATGAAATAATATATAAATAAAAGTACGTATAACAGCATCCAGCACACACTAGGCACTTCATGTTTTAGTTATTAAAGTGCTATGTTGGAGAGAGGAAAAAAGTAAATGACTGTTCTCATTCATGGTAAGCTTATATTCTAGCTAGGATGAATAGATCAAAATTAGTAATATTTTAAATTATAGTTCACTATTGTATAATGGTATCTATAAGGAAATATTAATTCTGAGGAGATTGAGTTACATGAACCAGAATAATTGACAATGACTTAATGGAGGAGGTGTGCCTTAATTTAGGTCAGTGGTTCTCAGTTATCAGTATGCAGCTGATTCAGCTAAGGAGTTTTAAAATACTTAAGACACACCTCAGTTCAACTAAATTAGAATTTATAAAATTCCTAACACATTATTTGCTTACCCTATTTATGAGTGTGTCTAAAAGTAAAATCAAAGGACATTTGATTGGGACAGGAGCAAAGCTACCTGAAAAACTGTTGTTTTTTAGGGTATGTGGACATTTTCAAATATAAGCCTATTTAATGACTAAATAATATATTATTTGAGAAGTAAATATACAAATGAATAATAACAATATGGATGGTGTAAAAAGTAAGATAATATGATATTTTGTTATATAAATTATCTGCAAGGGGCCAATGAGGTTTTTCTACACAATTTTGTTCATTAGACCACTGTTTTAATTCTGGAATGAATTTTTACTGAATGCAAATTTAGGCACAAATTAGCTTTCTCAATCAATTTCCAGAATATAACTCATTATTTCCTGAGTTATAGTACAAATAGAAATGACCACTCAGTTGAATAAATTCATTGTGGTAAAAGGCATTTTGATCTTTACCTTGGACAAGGAAAATAGTATGATCAGGGGCTTTTTTCCCAGTCTTTGTTTTACTTTTGTCTTGTGATTTGTGAAGAATATGTTTGGTAGTGAGGAGAGAAGGAAAATAGTAGTCCTGGGCATTAAATTTGGCAACTATTTCCCATTGGCTAAGAGCAATTACCTTTCTAGGTGAAATGCTGCAAGAGAGTTTCCTTTTTGAGTTGGGAAGGCACAGGGTTAAGAGATCTGACACATTTTCTCATATTCTGTTCCAGTGTGATAAGCTTGTCATCCAAATATCTGAACATTAGTCCCAATTCAATTTCACACAATGTGGCTTTAAGCAATTCATCTTACCACCATGATGTTTGCTTTGTTATCTATAAAACCTAAATAATAATACCAGGTTTTTGTGAAGATCAAATATTCAAGTATATACTTTGGGAGATATATATTTTATTTATATCTATATATAAAATATCTCTATGTTTCATACAAACTTTATATATTTATAAAACTAGAAAGTACAGTTTGCTATATATTATTTTAGTGAATTAAAAGATATTTACATATATGAAAGATTTACATATAAGTATATCACAGATAGCATTAAGCTAAATAAAATAGTCATGACTAATAAGTAGGCCAATAAGTAATCATCCAGTGATGCTGAGTTCAGACAATAGATTCAGGGTGGAAGAGAATTTTTGAGCAAAAAATATCTTAACATTGACCTCCATGTATTAAAAGCATATAGTCAGTGCCCATTACACACACATCTTCAAATGTGTGGAACCAGCAGGATTGGTGAGCAGCAATCAAATCAACAATTCTGTGAGAATTTGAAGTGGTTATTTTTTCTGGAGGACTTTACAGATGTTAGAGAATTGCTCAGGCCCAATTAGTATGTCTTTAGGGTAATTTAATAGCTGATGCTGATAGGTTGGTTTATGAGAAAGAAATACTGTAAAGGATCACTAACGAAGCATATGTGAACATCCCTCATTGCCCACAGCAATGAGTCCTTCAGAGATAACTTAAGGACATGTAACATTTACCTTCAGTCCTATAAGCCAGCTACAAAAATGACACTTAGCATACAAAGGAGCTTAAATTAGCCTATGCTTATTTTGTTGCTTAGCATAATGTTGCTAGGATATATCTTTCCATTTCTCATCGGAGAGGAAATAAGTGAAATAATACTTCCATTTGCAACAACATAGATGGATCTTAAGAATATCATGCTAAGCAAAATAAGACAGACAGAAAAAGTCCAGAACCATATGGTTTCACTGATATGTGGGATATAAAACTGAAAACAACAAATGAACAAACAAGGAAAATCAAAACTCATAGACAGAGACAACAGTATGGTGGTTGCCAGAGAGAAGGGTGTGGGAGGGTCATAAAGGGTAAATGGGATGAAATCTACAGTGATGGAAAATGACTTGATCTTGGGTGGTGGGCACACAATTCAATATACTGATCATGTGCCATAGAAATGTATGCTTGAAACCTATATGATCTTATTAACCAATGTTATCCCAATAAATGTAATGAAAAGAAATATTACTAGTCCCTTTATTTGTACAACAGTTCAGAGTTTTTGAATGCACTGAACAGGCTTTCATCTAATTTTTAAAAAACTTTTTATAATACTTTTGAAAAGATTGTATTAAAGAGGGGGAGCTTATTCTGACTTTCAAAGAATGTAGCTTGCAGTCTTTTAAAAATATTTCTAGGAATATAATGTAACACATCTTCAATACTTCGACAAAATTCTATTGATGTGGAAAACTTTTTTTTGAAAAAACATAGCCCATATATTAAAAAAAATATATATAATTTAAATAATGTTAGGATTATAGAGAGTTGGTGCATATCTTTTACTCAGCTTTCCCTAATGATAACATACATAACCATGGTACAATCATCAAATCTAAGCAATTAACATTAGTACAATATCATTAATTAAATTACAGAATTTATTAGAAATTTCCAGTTTTTCCATTTATATTATTATTATTATTTTGTTCTGGGATCCTTTCCATAATGTATTTAGTTTTGCTTCTCCTTAGTCTGTGCTGGTTTCACATTCTTTCCTTATTTTCACAACTTTAACAATTGTTAAAGTGCTAATTAGATATTTTGTCTAATATCTCTCAGTTTGGGATTATGTAATATTTTCTCATGACTAGATCAAGGTTATATGTTAATGGCAGGAATGCTTCACAGTGATGTGCCTTTTTCAGTTAATTATATTAGTAGGTATATGATGTAAATACAAGATCTGTACAGAAGGTATCTAGCCATGTAGTATGAAAAACAGAGCCCTGGCTGGTGTGGCTCAGTTAATTGAGCACCGGCCTGTGAAGCAAAGGGTCGCTGGTTCAATTCCCAGTCAGGGCACATGCCTGGGTTGTGGGCCAGGTCCCCAATATGGGGCGCTTGAGAGGCAACCACACACTGATATTTCTCTCCTTCTCTTTACCTCTGTTAAAAGTGAATAAATGAAATCTTTTAAAAAATTATATAATCAAAAAGATGAGTGTAACTTGAAAAATTATCAGCATTCTGATATTTTATTTTATTTATTGCTGAATTTGTTAAAAAATCAAATACTTAGATCCTTTCACTTTAAATTTTATCTTGTCAAAGAAGTGAATGCTCAGGTATTGTTACTCTTATTTCACAGCAGGGACACAGAAATTGAGTGATTTGCACAAGGTCATAGCATTATAGTAAAAATTAAATTAGAACTTTGGAATCTTGGTTCCATTTCTCTTTCTCTTATTTGTTTTTTCAAATCAGATTTCTTCTCTCCTCAAAGAAAAAAAAGACTGATTCCATCTTCAGAGAGTTATAAAAATTCTTAGTGCTCTTTGGAAAACAATAAGTTAATTTGTCAGATTCAAGATCTTCGTTTTTTTAGGATTTTATTTATTTATTTTCAGAGAAGAAAGTGAGGGAGAAAGAGAGAGAGAAACATCAATGTGCGGTTGCTGTGGGTCATGGCCTGCAACCTGGGCATGTACCCTGACTGGGAATCAAACCTGCGACACTTTGGTTCGCAGCCCGAGCTCAATCCACTGAGCTATGCCAGCCAGGCTATTTATTTCTTTTTAGAAAGAAGGGAAGGAAGGAGAAAGAGAGGGAGAGAAACATCGATCAGTTGCCTCTCTCACACTGCCAACTGGGGACCCAGCCCACAACCCAGACATGTGCTCTGACTGGGAATGGAACCAACGACCTTTCAGTCTGCAAACTGGTACTCAATCCATTGAGCCACCAGCCAGGGTAGATCTTCACTGTTTTTTTTTAAATCCTTATTGAAGAGATAGAAGAAGGGGGGGAAAAGAGAGCACGAGAGAAACATCACTCCGACCAGGGACTGAACTACAACCTAGGTATGTGCCCTTAACAGGAGTCAAACCTGCAACGTTTTGGTGTACAGGATGATGCTCCAACTAACTGAACCACCAGGCCAGAGACAAAATCTCCACTTTTATACTAGTATCTGCTCTTCATGGAGCAAAACTGAATTTCTGGGTTCAGTCCTCATTTGTTCAATAATTTTTTTTTTTTTTACCAGTCTTTGGATATGGTTTTTGTTTACCTGGCAATTTTGAGTTCCATTTGACAAATCTGACTTTAACAGTTCCATGCCCAAATTATTACCTCCCAGGTATGGTTTCATATTTTCCATTCCCTATATGAACTAGTCACCTCAAATTTTTCAAACTTGCCTTGCTTTTTGGGATCCTAGTTGGACTGTCTTCCTTTTTCTGCTTCAGCCTGACTTCTAACAGTTATTAAGCTTGGCTGGTTTTCTGGTCTACTGCTTGGACTGCTCTCTCAGTCTCTTCAAAGTGAATTTCCCAGTAATTGTCATGGTGTTCACTTTGCAATCTTAAGTGATAGTCATAATTCTCTCAACTCAAACTCTAATATGTGACAGCTATGCATTTTCAGTTTAGACTATGGTAGATCACAGGGATTAGTTATGCTGAAGAAGGAAACTGGGGAGAAATCCATAAGATATGCTCTCGGACTGATTTATGCCCCTTGAATCTCCCTGCTCTTAATAAAAGGAGCCCCTTGGCCCAGATAATCATCCCTTTCTCCAATCCATAATTGCAATCAGGAGCTAAGATAAGTTGGACTAAAACTTCACCATGGATCATATTTTCCTTGCTATTTATCTGGTGTCAGTCTTGGGCATATTGTTTTTTTTGTAACTAGAATCTTGCCTGGATTCTCGTCTTTATATCCTATGTGTGAACCCTTGTTTTTGTGTCCCTGTCCCTTTATAATTGGAAATAAATGCTCATTGATTCACTTTCTGAAAGTCTAAAGTTCTTTTTCACGAACCCCAGATTAACAGTTAGGATGTTGCTGGCCACTGGCAGCCAATTAGATTCCTTTCTCTGATCTGCTATCCCTATTAGATGGATTCAAATACTACTAATAAATAATAATGAATAATATTAATTTAATGCTAACTGTATGCTAAGATCTACTTTATGCACTTTCAAAGTATTTAAATCATGCATGCTTCACAGCAAGCCTAAACTACCTGTTGTCTGTGACCATATGGGTATACATTATGCCTCTAGACTAGATTCTCTTAACACCAGTGACAGTGTGTCTCCTTTGCTCCAATATGTAACCCATTTTCATACACCAGTAATGTATTTAGAAAAATGTTCATTTGTATTAAAAAGTAAATATTTATAGCATAGATACGATTTACAAAAAAGAAGATATTTAAATGATTACAAGAGAGTTTTGAATCAATTAATGGAGTATTCAGCTTGCCCCAGGTCATTGCCAAAGGAAACTTACTTTCAAATTAAAATTGGATGTAGTAGTAATTAATACCAATAACTAGAAATAAGAACATATTTAAGAAAAAAAATGAATTAGAGACCCAAAATACTATATTTTTATGTTATGCACTTTCAGTTTCCTGGTCTGGTTCAATATCTTTTGAATTACAAGTGGAGTTTTTCTTTTTAGTCGATTCCATATTTCCTAATTCCTGATTATCCCCAAATTAGTCAGCGCTCCTATAGTAAAAATTTCTGTAAGTAAAAGGCATACGGTAAGCCTCAGCGAGATGGTTGAAAGCAACAGAAGCTTCCTAGTCTCAAGGAACTAATCATCTAGAGCTATAAAAACAATGAAACATGAGGAAAACTACAATAATACAAATAAACCAAAATCCAGAAAAAGGTGAGTTGCTATAAGGCAGTATAATTAATTGTCTGTATTGCAATGAGTGATAAAAAATAATATGTTTCAAAGAAGTTCAGAGAAAAACGTATGCATTTGTATTACAGTGATGTGGAAATGTCTTAGGGGAGAAAGTATTGGATCTGGCTGTATCAGAAACCTCTGATGTGTTCTAAACTGAACTGTTCTGGTCTTCATGTTAATATCCTAAAAGGCTTTTAAAATTTCAAGGAAACAGAGCACAGTCAAAGGGCTAAGGACTGAAGATATAGATCTAATAACTATGGGTTCTTGCTACTCTTACTGATCAGCTGTTAGGAATTCTGTAATTTCAGTCCCCACCTCTTCTTTCCCCATCTCAGAATTGTCCTGAGATCCCACATCTATGAAGCACAACCCTCTTTCTAGGTTTTCATAAAAATGTTTGGGCAAATGGTTTAAATTTACCCATGCCTCAATCATCCTGATTGGATAGTGGGCAGCTGCTCTAATCCACAGAAATGCTGGTTCACAAGGGAGGTGGATAGTATAAAATGTGTATAATGGATTACACATGTTCCTTTGTTATTTTCATCATTGCTGACAGTATACAACTTGCCATTGCTCTTGCCTTTTCTATCCATTTATTTCGAGTTGCCTGAGTCAGATGCAAATAACTCCCTCTTTTCTTCCCTGGGCTCCAGATGCTGTTTACAAGCCTGCAAATCTGTGGTGGGCTTGGTATAGTTGAGAGTGACTACATTTAGATATGTACATCATGAAGATTGAAAGTGTTAAATACAACTGATCAGTGGTTTAATATGCTATGGTCCCTCAGAGGTGAAAATGCTTTTATTTGGGCAAAGTTGACATAGGCCTAGTCATTATCACTTTAGAATGAGAACAAATTAAATTTCAAGTTGCCATTGGTTTGAGGCCTGGCAACTGTACACTTTCTGCTCCTGTAAGATTTCTCCTTGGCATGGAAAATGAAACCAGTTAGTGGAAACAGTACTTCTTATAGTAAGTTAAACTTCTTGAGAATATTGAGAATTTAAAGTTTTAAGTTCTAGTTGAAGTTTAGGGAGGATTACATTGCCCTCTAATAATTCAAAGCTGTACCAGGTTAGTCTACTTTGTGAGAACTCACTCACTCTCAGGTATAAATATGATTACAAATTTCCCATGAAATATAGATAAGGATCTCATTGCACAGGAATGATGCACTTGTTTCAATAGAAAAATTAATCTTATTTCCTCTAAGAAGATGATTAGTGATGCTGTTTTTATACCCTAGCAAATATCAGTATTGCTTAAAAAATTATTATTTAATTAAACATATTAGTTTTCATGAAATTAACTGACATAGATACTAATTAGTGACTTTCTTGTAAGAAACATCTATTGTAATATAAGAAGAATATTGTATAATACCTTTTTATTTAAACAATTGATGTTGATGTTTATATCATCATTAAAATTGTTATAAAAGAAAACTCTACAAATATTCTGTGTATGTGAATGTGTTTTTGTCAACCAATTAGGAATTATTTGTTTTGGTAAAAAGGATTTTAATAATAAAAAATAAATTTGCTATGTTTTACCATAATTTTGAAAAAGTTATTACTCTGAATTTAATACTGAAGCGAATATATTAACTTAATGAAAAACTATCTTAGTTTTTATAAGTTATAACTTAGGTTGAGTTATAACTTATAAGTTAGGTTGAGAAACCATGAATTAGAACCATACTATCTTGGAATAAAAATAGAACACTTTGAGCCCTGGCTGGCGTAGCTCAGTGGATTGAGTGCGGGCTGGGAACCAAAGTGTCCCAGGTTCGATTCCCAGCCAGGGTACAGGCATGGGTTGCAGGCCATAACCCCCAGCAACCGCACATTGATGTTTCTCTCTCTCTCTCTATCTCCCTCCCTTCCCTCTCTAAAAATAAATAAATAAAATCTTAAAAAAAAATAGAACACTTTGAATTATATGATTCATTTTTCCTACAAGATAGGAAAGATGTTTCATGTATATTCCTTTTTGTATTTTTTAATATTTTCAACTTTGGCTTAAACTATAGTTTTAAGAATAAGATAAAAATATATGCATTGAGAGTGGAAAATATTGAAGTGCATATAATGAGGATTTATAAGAAAAGCTTATTCCACCTGAAAGAATCAGGCAAGGAGCTATTTAAAAATTTTTATATCTGTCATCCTTAAAACCTATTCAGTTTATATCTGCCACACATAAATCTTATTCACCTGTCAAGAAGTCTTCAGTTTTTCTCATTTTTACAACTCATCAATGATACATTTTTTACTGAATCCAACAGCTTCTATCCCATTGGTTTTGCATGTGAAACAATAGCTGTTATATTTGTAGTATTACAGCTATTTTCTGAGCTGAGCAGTAGAATATCATCAATACTGTCTTTTTGAGGTTATGTAACATTTATATGCCAAAGAAGGCCAAGAACTCCATCTCTTCTTTAATTAGAGATACACAGCAAATCTTCCTTTATAAGTTTTGTTGCTCTGCTTTTGCACTTCTGGATAAACTTTGTTTCCCTTAGTAATCTCCAAGAACACATATCCTTAGTCTTTTTAAATAGCTCTGA
Organism: Phyllostomus hastatus; assembly: GCF_019186645.2. Classification (NCBI taxonomy): domain Eukaryota; kingdom Metazoa; phylum Chordata; class Mammalia; order Chiroptera; family Phyllostomidae; genus Phyllostomus; species Phyllostomus hastatus. Next base: position 7,556,543 of record NW_025333909.1, on the reverse strand, counting down.
TACCCATCAATTTACTGAAAAAAAAAATCTGTCAACTGACTACCAGCACCTCTTTCTATCAGATAAGAATCAAATATTTTTTTAGAGTCAAAATATCCCTATTATTAAAAGTCCACTAAGCTTTGCTACTGTTTTTTTTTAATGCTGAGGTGAAGGAATGAAAAATAATTTACTGACAACTGGCTCTATCTCAGTTAAAATGAACCCTGGTTACTTGTGGCACCTGAATATAGCCAAAATAAAAATAGGTTGTAGCATGTAAATATTGTTTAAAAACAGCTTTTTTCTAAAAATATAATGACTAAAATGATAACCTGTCTTCAGAATACAATTTAAATAGCTTCCCAAGCACCAAAAGAAAATAATTAACAAAAAAATGATGATAATGGATTATAACCTACTGAATAATATATGAATAAATGAATCTATAGTAATACAAATAAACAACCAAATACATTAATGAAGGACATGTAATTTAAATTAATAAATGTAGAAGGGATTATAGAAATAGTAAATTACCATTGGTAAACAGTACAATAATCGTTTCAGTTGATAATTAACAATGGTCATAAAAATAGTAGGTAGATGTGTTAAAAGAAATAGTTTACACAGCCTCAAAAGATCTACCTATAAAATACTTATCAATTATAAAGGGGAAATATTAACTCTGCATATAAGAAGCCTGGCCACCACCTTAAACCAATGATTAAGGCTAACTTCCCAAATAGTGAGTTATGCCAATATCATGGACCTTCTGATATGATGTACTAAGAAGGCAACAAACATTTCAGTAATACCTTTGCTAAAAATGAATAACTTGAATTTTATCATTAGGAAACATTAGGTAAAGCAAAATGAAGGGGATTCTATTGTTTTTATTCTTCAAAAGTGGCATGATAATGAAAGACAAAGAAATACTTGGAAACCATTCTAGATTCAAGGAGACTAAAGAGACATAACAATTAGTACGTTATCCTGAAATGGGTAAAGGAAATGAGCAGGACATTTAGAAAAAAGTGAATAAGGTTTGTAGATTAGTATATGGTATCGATGTTAATTTACTGCTTTTGATAATTGTAATGTGCTTAATGTAATATGTTAACTCAGGGAAATCTGGAATAGGGGTATATAGGGGTACAATTCTTTGCACCACTTTTGCAACTTTTGTATAAGCATAACATTATTGCAGAACCCAAAGTTCACAGAAACAGACACAAAGGCATGGTTGTCAGAAGGGATGGGATGGGGGAACGGGTGAAAAAGTGAAGGGGAACATACTCAGTAATATTGTGATAAGTTTGCACAGTGACAGATGATTACCAGAATTAGTGGGATGATCACGTTGTAATGGATAGAAATGTCAAATCCCTATGTTGTACACCTGAATTTAGTTTAATTAATATAATATTGTATACCAACTATTCTTAATAAAAATAAATAAAGAGAACCTGTTTCATTAACCTTTCTTCTAGAGTCAGGACCAGTGAATGAATACAATTTGCTAATTTTTATTGTTAGGCTTTCCAAAGGTTTAAAATCCCAAGCCTCTTTCAGGATTTCATTATTCTGTTATTTCACTTCTATTTTCCAGATTTTGGCTAATGTTTAAACTAACCCCTCACCTCTGCCTTCCTGCCATGTAAAGGCTTTCTTTTCCTCAAGGGAAAGCATAAAATTCCCAGTCCCAAAGATTGGCTGGATGGAATATTGTCCTAAACTTGACATTTCAGGAAGCAAGATCAAAAATCAGCTTACCACTCATAGTCTGGGTTTATATGAGACATTTCTGTCTGAATTACATTGCCTCTTTTCACCTCAAATATGTTTTTCCATAATTTTAAGTTCACAGGCAACTAAGGTACAGTTTGAAGATAAAGGCATGGTAGGAATAGTGATCAAATAGGACACTTTTCAATGAAAGCCTCCTTTCAACAACATTTTTAAATAAAAATGGAAAGAAATTGAACAAGTTAACCACCTTTCCAATGCTGTAATAAAAAATTCAAAAGGCAGGAAACTATTTGTTAATAGATATTGCTGTCTGTAGAATTAAAACTCAGATGTGGCAATAATAATAGCTATTTCTTACTGATCACATATTTGTTCCAGTCACTGTGGTATGTGCTTTATGTATAATTTTCTGTTTGATTCTCAAAATTCTATGAAGCAAATACTATCAATATTCTCATTTTGTAGATACGGTTATCAAGATTGAGAGATTTTGAATATTTCTTGCAAAGCTTATATCTAGTAAAGTTTTCATATTATAAACTAAATTCTGTATGAATTTATAATCCACACATTTTGCATTAGCCCACACTGACCAAGCTGAGTTCAAAACATCTTCTAGGTAATGACCAAAGAACTGCAAATACTTCTTATATTTCATTTTAACAATATGCAACATTGAGAGATTTGAATCATCTAATTTTATACATGATTAAGATACAATATCTACATACTTGATTTGTTTTTTAGTTTGTGTCAAGAGATTGGTCATCTTCTAGAATCTAGTCTCAAAGATGAGTGCAAATATTTTGGATAGGGCAGTATATAAAACAAAATAGTAGGATTCCATTCTGCACACTTATTACATCAGATTAAAATAGTGAGTTCTCCAGTGATTTCCCATTCACGTGTATTTAAGTTAGGTTTTCATGTTAGTTCACATTGGGCTGTCTATCATCAAGCAAGTAAAACTATATGTAAAAAACAGAGTTTGTGGAAGGCAAGGCTTGGTAAATGATTACTATAGATACAAACACTGGTTTGCTGCTTTCTGTGAGAAGAATGGCATTTTTCTAGTCCCCTCTAATGTTTTTTTCTTTTTTTTTGTTTTTCTTTTCTTTTCTTTATTTTCTTTCTTTTTTCTTTCTCTTCCTTTCCTTTCTTTCTTTCTTTTTTTTTTTTTTGAAAATCAGTAAGAGAATAAAGGAGATAAAAAGCCAAACAACTGTGGGGACAAAAACAAATTTCTTTGGAGGAGTTCTTTTACTGTTTTTCTAGTTTGGCATCTCTCACCATCTCAAAATATCATCTCACCCAAACTGTCGAAAGAAAGAAATCCTTTGATTTCTCCCTGGAGACTATTAGAATGAAAATGGAAACTTTGTAGTTTTAGTTCCATTTCAGACAGCACGCCCTTGTTTATCTTAGTTGGATGAAACATATAATTTCGAAGTAGTTAATTAAATAAGTTTTATCATTTTAACTTGGTTTCCAAAGGAAAAAAATGTAAAGTAAATCTCCAACATGCTTTTCTCTTTATTACCAAACTGAGCAGACTAAACATCACATTACTTGCATCATTAATAATGCAAATTAGTTTTTGTTGTTGTCTCACATAAGACTATAATTAGAAGCAAATATTTAATGCCAAATCAGAAAATCAAATCTTATACCCCAGAAATTGTGTTCACTAGCTACAGGAAGTTAATGTGAGAAAGATTGCATGTACTGCTATTTTGGTTTATTTTACATTGCTTGGTTTTTCTTCACTATCAATGGATTACTTTGTAACCATTCATTAAAAAGTAATATATTTCGATACTCTTTCTTCTCCAATCTTTAGAGCTGTCAATAGCAATAAATGTTCTACATTTAACATTATTTAACATGAGTGAATATTTATTAAGTACAACACCTGAACTTTTAATTTTATATGATTTTAACAATCTGAAATCTTCAGAATGCAGTTCAGGAATTTGTACATTGACTTCTGTTTTGAAACTTTAGTTTAAAATATTTGTTAATCTACCGAACACACAAATGGCACTTTGAGTATTAACAACACTCTGTAAGTGTGGTATTTTCATTTTATCAATTGGGTAAAAAATATCAACAGGATGAAGGTAATCCCTTGCTTGAGATGGTCATTATGGCAGATCATTTGTGGACTGAATTTCCGAGATATTTTCTTGAACTGCACTTGTCACGAGGAATATAATAAGACCGTAACGAGTAACTCTATTAATTCATCACTATGAGATACATTCAGTATAGAGTCTATTAATTACAGGGATGACAACAAAATCTGCTAACCAAATAAAATCAGTTTTTAAAAATCATAGTATGGTAGTGTCCAGCTAAGTGTTTATAAAAAGCATTCTGTTTTACAGCAGTTACAAACTGATGATAAAAATAATAATAAAAGCTAAGCTCAAGAATATGTCTCTCACAGAGGCCAGTATTTAAATAATCCACTAATCAATATAGTAATAGAGTTGATTTAAATTTATATTAAAGTTTTTAAAAATTGAGTTTTAATAAAGAAAATTAAGAACATACTTGGGATGTCTTTTAGTTTTCTGGACTGCTTCTAAGCCTATTAACTTAATGTAATGATTTCCACTAATGTCACACATTTGCAAAAATTGAAATAAAAGGAAGTACCTACAGAAAATGAACAGTACAAGAAAACCAGAGGAGCATAATGATTTCTGAATTTAAGCTACCATACAACACCGATCTGCCTGGTTTTAGTTTTGACAAGTATTAATTATAAATGACTATATATGGATTGAGGGCTTTTTTAAGAAAAAATATAAAAGGTGTCCTGTAATCAAGGAAAATGGCATTATCTTTGGCCTAATTCTAGGATTTGAATAATTTTATCCAGGTATGACTTATTAGATTTGAATGGTGACCAAGCTCTGCCAAGACCTAAATTCCACTCAGTAGAATATACTTTTGAACATTTGTAAATCATTTATTTATTCAATGAATATGTTGAATAACTGCTATATATTTGCCAGGCCCTAATTTAGGCTCAGAGAAAATACTGAGCAAGATAAACAGGTTTTCTTCCATCAAGACTGCTTAAAACCTAGCCGTTGAAAACAGTTCATTGAGCAGAAAATCACACTAATATGTCATTGGCTATGTTTTAAGAAGCACAACATCCTGGAAGCATTTTATCAAGTCTATAGGGATCAAAGAATGCTCTTTAGAGAAAACATATAAACTGAATCAGGTTGGCAGAAATGATTTAAATGAGTCATCTATGCATTAGAGAGAGGGCATTTCAATGTAAATTTTCAGGTTGGTACAGGTCAGATTAATTTTCTTGAGCTGAAGTCTCATTATCTGTAAAATTGTGTATATATATATATATATATATATATATATATATATATATATATATTTCCTCTGTATCCTGTGAAGACAAAATAGATGAAAAATGTGAAAATGGCACAAAGACTGTAAAGAATTAAATGATAGGAGGGATTATTGTTTTCGCTTTCTCAAAGTCCTTCATTTCTCTGTCCCTCATATTTGTCATTCCACTTTCCCATTCCTTTAGGAACTTTCTCTTGCTAAATGATATGTGTTCATCTGATAAATGATTTTATACTAATGCATTAATTGGTTGTGGTGGATTAATTTCACTTTCAGGATATTTTAGCAAGAATATGTCAAAATGCTCCCTTAGTCAAAAGCAGTGACTTTAAGGGCACAAATTATAGGCACTGCAGCAGGTAAATGGGGAAAATTATTTTTTAATTTAAATTATTTTATTGTTGTTCAGAAAAATTATTTTATTTAGTGGCAAGGTAGGCAAACAGTTATTTAATAGATAGGGAACCACCTATTCTGCTCAAAATAGCGATGAATCCCAATTATACTAAAAGACACTTGTTACAATCATCTCATTTCATGTTCTTAGTAACACCTTGAAGAAGGCAGAACCAAAGTAGTAAGCTGACTGGACTCAGGCAGAATTCTTTCCACTGTTACTGTAGTTTCCAAACATTTTCAGTTTCTTGTTCAAATAAAATTTTTAGGAACATCTGAAGATTAAAAAAAGAAAACAGATACAAGCAAAGATATTTGTTTGAAGAAGATTTGGGGGGAGCAGAGCCCTAAAGTCTCATCAATCTTTTCAGATCCTTTTTCACAACACTAAGAGTCCTCCTAAGAATCTCATAACACATTTTGACAACCATTCAACAACATATGCTGCTATACAACTCACTGAGTAATTTTCATGTGTCAATCCATATCAACAGACCTCTCTGAGGACAAAATTCCATGAATTACCTGAAAATACCAACTTTCCAAACTGTCAGGAGAAACTGTAATAGAATATGAAGAAATTGTTGCTTGTTTCTTTACCATCAAGGTAATACATTGATAAATTCAACAAATATTTATTGAGAACCTACTACGCACCAGTCATTCTTCTAGGCACTGGGAGTAGACCACTGAAAAAAATATTCAAATTCTCTGCCCTTACAAATCCTATATTCTAAATATAGCATATTGTTTAAAGGCATGGATTCTGGGCCATATTATCTATATTTGTTTAAAATCCCCACCTGAGGACATTTTTTATTGGTTTTAGAGAGAAAGGAAGTAGTAAGAAAGGAAGGGAGAAGCGGAAGGGAGAACATTGACGTGAGAGAGAAACATCAGTTGGTTGCTTCCTGTATGAGGAATCTGGACCAGTTATCATTTGTGCCCAGACTAGGGATCAAACTGCAGCCTAGATATGTGCCCTGACTGGGAATCAAACCCTCAACCTTTTGGTCATGAGATGATGCTCCAAACAACTGTACCACACTGGCCATGGCCATATTACCTACATTTTAATTCCAACTCCACACTTAATATTTGTATGACTTTGTTCAAGGTAATTTATTGTTGGTCATTTTCCTCATTTGCAAAATAGATATATGAATAGTGTATAGCTACCACAAAGATTATAAATAAGTGAAATAGAGATAGACTCATAGATGGAGAGCAGGTTGACAGTTACTAGGGGGTAGAAGTTAGAGGGTGAAGGAATCAAGCCAAAAGGAAAAAAGACTCATGGACACAAATGACAGTGTAGTGATTGCAGGGAAGGAGTATAATGAGGTTAAATGGTAATGGAAGAAAATACAATCAAAATAAAACAAATTTGTAATTTTGACTCAAGAAAAAAGAGTTAATGTTTGTAAATGCAAAACATAATAAGCTATAGATGTATTTGTGAAATTAAAAATATAGGGAGGCTGCAGACAATATATGAGTAAGTAAAACCTATAGAAAGACAGATGGTGATAAATACTATGAATAAAAGTAACAAGGAAGACATAAATGTTCCTGGAGTGTTCTAAGAGACAGCAAAGACCTTATTGTGGCTCTAGCACAGTGAGGAAAGAAGGAGAGCAATAAGCCCATTGATATCATTTCAGATTTCTGTTCATGGTGTGTTGTTCTATGGCAATGGACATCCTTTTCCAAAACCAACATGTGTCAATGGCAAACAGGAGAGGTTATAGGCTTCCAGAATATTTCTAATCGCTATTAAATGGCTATAAATAAAGATTGCTTTGAGCAGGGAGCACCGAGTGTTCTACTTTAGGAGTGATGAGGGAAAACGGAGACAACTCTACTTGAACAACAATAAAAAAAAAAGAACGGAAAGTGACTTTCTGATTGAGAGTAGGCATAGAGATGAGATTAGAGCATTTTAAGGGCACTTATATGTGCCCTTAGTTTTCCCTTTGTCATATGAGGGTTTACTTCAGTTTGATGCTATGATATAGAGAGTTCTAAAAATAATTGGTTCCGTTTAAGGAACCTTAAACTATTGGTAGTGGCATACTCTTCTTCCCAAAGAGACCTGTGTTAAGTTTCAGACCCATGTACAACCAAAGATAAGAGAGATTTGACTCTAAGATAAGCTTCAAAATGAATTGAAAGAAGTATTATAATTTGTGGTTAAAAACAGACTTAAATTAAGCTGTGAGTGAGTTGTTGTATAAGTGAAAAACAGAGTGGACTTTTTGGGCACTTTTGACAATCCAATATGGAGTCACTATCAGCCATAACAGTTATGTCAAGTGGCAACATGCCCAAGACGTAGGTAATGGGGTTCAATGAGGAATGCCCTTGAGAAGGTTCCAGAATCCCAAAACCACAAGTCCAGATACTGGGACAAGGACTCCATCTGGATACTGATATGAGTGGGACCTTTGCCACTGTGGGCTGTAAGAACTGAGAGCTCCAACCATTCATTGCTGGAGTTTGGCTGTGTCACAATCATGCTCAGAGCACAATAGGACTTCAGCTCCAGTGGCTGTGTGGGGCCACCCATAATAAACCTAGCATTGTGGAAAGACACAAAGATGTGTGAATGATTACTTTTGGTGATGCTCCTTTGCTCACAATAATATTAAGGGTTAGTAAGAAAGGTTATATATTGAATGTAAGTGAGCATATCTTTAAATGCATAAATTGATTAGCTTCTCTTTAAATTATTTTAATGTTGCTTAAGTTCACCAATATTAAAGGCTGGGATAACTGATTTTATGTTTAGATATAGATATCAATTAATCATATTTATACTTTTGAGTATAATGTTTGAAACCATAATTGAACATTCTTTGAACAAATACTTATTAAGCATCCTCAATAAGCCAGACACTATTCTAGATGCTAAAATTTCAGCAGTAACAAAAACAGGCAACATCCCTGCCCTCATAGAGCTTACATGTGATGGGGGAGGCAGAGTTGAAATAATCTGAAAAGACATACTACACACATTTTCATAATTTCTGTAACTGTCTTACTACCACACCTAACATTCCTTAAAGTAGTCCTCATTTACCAAAATTAAAGTGATAAAGGAAAGAATTGGACTCTTGAGTGATGAATTTACATGCACAAGTTATAAAATAATAACATACACCCCACAAATATCAAAAGTGTTATTGATTGATTCATACACCAATTGGCAAATTTTGTACTGTATTCTAAGGGAATCTGAAGCTGGATTTTTTTTCTTAACATATAGGATCCTTTAGGGCTGTTCTCAGTTTCTGAATATATATCTTGGTAAGCAATGATAGAAATGCTCCAAAGGAGAAAGCAAATGTAAGGAGTCCCATAACATCAAGAACACATGGGAACTTTTTGAAGGACACCTTCAGCAAGTAGGCAGGCATTGAACATTGTCATTTAGACCATTACTGGATTCTTAAGTGGTTCGTTAAACACATTGTGTTTTATTCAGCCCTTCCCCCACCTCATATTGTTATTTTTAATGAATATTTATATCAGTATGTTTTTTTATTTTTTAAAGATTTTTTAAAATTTATTTTTAGAAGGAGAGGAAGGAAGGGAGAGAGGAAGGGAACCATCAGTGTGTGGTTGCCTATCACGTGTGCCCTACTGGGGACTTGGCCCACAACCCAGGCATGTGCCCTGACTGGGAATTGAACCAGTGACCCTTTGATTCACAGGCTGGCACTCAATCCACTGAGCTATACCAGCCAGGACTGTTTTTCACATAAATTGAATTAAAGTATTCAATTTATTGGGGTGACATCGGTTAACAAAATAATATAGGTTTCAGGCATACAATTCTACAATACATTATCTGTATATTCTATTATGAACCATTTGCTGTAATTCTAAAAGCAGGTTCATTTGTGTGGCACACTTCAAGTCAGATCTTTGACAGAATTCTCTGAAGCTGGAAATTACTCATAAGTCTTTTTGGAAGCTTTTTGAAAGCTCTTTTGCTAAAAACCACCATGTCACAATTTGCCCAAAGAAGGTAAATATAAAACAGAGAAAAGCTTGATGACAGTGACATGAATCACAAGCTTGGTAAAATGCCATGCCTCAAAGGTAATGCATTATTGAAATTATTAAGACAATACTCAGAACAGCTTTCATGAAGCTTTGCTGCCTAGTTTCCCACAACTTACCATATTCATCCTATTTTGCATGCATAACCAGTTTCACAAGTTAAACCAGTCAATGTAGTCACCTCAATGAAAGGAGAAAACAGCAAAATATAAAATTTTGACAATGTCTCTTCAGAGCTGTAGTTGCATCACAGTGCATTGAAAACAAAGAACGTTTTACCTGTTTGAAAAACACCATCCCCTCATCACTGTTACAAAGTCAGTGTTGCACGAAACCATGTGGATTCAAGAAATGCTCTCCTTAATACACCTTCATGAATTTGGAATACAGGACAGAATCAAAATGCATGAAATCTGACATTGCTGCAACATCCAAAGATGTGTTGAATTTTATATATCTTTTCATTTTAATTTCACTTTTCTAATAATTTATCTCAAATGTATTTTATAAAAGTATACATTTACAATAAATTGGATATTTATTTTAAAGAGAGTTCAGGGATCCATGGAAGTGGAAAGGTCATAAAGTGGATCATTTTCTACAAACTAAACTATTCTTTTCTAAAAAATATTTTATTTATTTTTAGGGAGAAGGGAAGGAAGACAGAAAGAGAGGGAGAGAAACATCAATGTGTGGTTGCCTCCCACGTGCCCTCTACTGGGGACCTGGCCTGCAACCCAGACACATGCCCTGACCGGGGATCGACCTGGCGACCCTTTGGTTCACAGGCCCGTGCTCAATCCACTGAGCCACACTAGCCAGAGCAAACTAAACTTTCCTTATGTAGCTATTGTGTTGGGCACTAGAATTATAAAAATGAATATACACAATCTTTTTCTACTGGAAGTATATCGTCTAATTACTTACAGCTGAATGGCTGAAATTTTGTTTTACAGACCAACAGCATTGTAGACATACCCTGGTAAATTTCTAGAAATGCCAAATCTCAAACCTGATTCCAGAACTATTAGAACCTGGATGTTAACAAAATACCCACATGATTCCTATGCATATTAAAATGCACTTTGCCAGTGCTACTCATGGGAGTGTATGGGGACTGGAGCTGGTTTGTGAACTGAACAATGGCAAGGAAAAATTGAGATTAAGAAAAATATTTTCAAAAATTTTATGGCAACTTGACATTGGTGAATTTTGTATATATGTGCTTTTTAAATTATATTTTCCTTTATTCTTATTGTTTATACTATTACAGATGTTCCCATCCCCCACTTTGTCCACCTCCACCCGGCCCTCATCCCCACTTCCAGCAAATGTCTGCCCATTTGACAGATGCTGTAGGGTTAAGTAAATGAATTTTCTTAGCATGTAGTCTGGGCAAGTTTGCATGTGGCCTTGTCAGCGTTATCCCTCCCTACTGTAGATCGGTGGTGAGATTCCACTTTTGCTGTCTCTCCTACTGTTCTCTGCGTGGTGCCTCTATAGTTTGTTGTGCAGCAGCTGTTCAAATCAGCCCTCAGTTCTCCTGCAGGAGGAATTGCTGTCTAAAAAGGTGTGTGTTTCTTATGTTCATGGGAAGAGGTAAGTTTAGGGTCTTTCTACACTGTTGTATTGGCCCTGCCTGTGTGTTGTGGTTTTATTTTTATTTGTATTGAGGTAGTTTCCAATTTACGTTGTGACTTATTTTGTTGTCTCCTTATATAAGTTTATGTTGTTTTTTTATATATACTTGTGAATCTTTCAGTTGTCTTTCTGTTATTTATTTCTAGTTACATTCTATTCTTTTCAAAAAAGATACTTTAATGATTTCTGTCTTTCGAAATTGATTAAGACTTGTCACCTAACATAATGGTTCCTTCTGGACAATAGTCTACGTGCTGTTGAGTAGAATGTATGACAATTGAGTATTCTCAGCTGAGGTATTCCTCATATATATTTTAGGTTTCACTGCTTTATAGAGTTGCTCAAGTCTTCTATTTCTTTATATTTTACTCTGTTTTATTGTTTATTGCATTATTAAAAGTGAGATATTAAAGTCTCCATCTATTATTCTATATTTGTATATTTCTTTTTAATTTTGAAAGTTATTACTTTATATATTTTGGACCTCTGTTGTTAAGGACATGCATATTTATACCTCTTATATAGTGTTGGTAGATTGACCTTTAGTCAATAGATAATGTCCTTCTTAATCTCCTGTAGTCTTTTATTGCTTAATATCTACATGACTAATGATAATATAACAGTTCCAGCTCTCCTTTGGTTAATATTTTCTTGGGATATCTTTTTCTATCACTTTATTTTCCATTGCTTTGTTTCTTTGCATCTAAAGTTAGTTTTTTGTAGATGATCTATATACATGCAGTCATATTGTGCCTCCTTTTTATCTAGTCTTCCATTGTCTGTCTCTTATTTTAAAAATTTTACCCATTTACATTTAAATTGGTGATAAAAGCTTACTCCTGTCATTTAACTATTTTTCCCATTGGTTTAATATGTATTTTCCCAATTCTTTAATTACTATATTTTTAAAATTTTGGTTGATCTTTTTGATAATGTACAATATGAATTCCCTCTTTTTTCCTTTGTTCTATATTTTTTAGTTATTTTCTTATTCATTACCTTGAAATTTATAACTTCCAAAATTTAAAACCACTTAGTGTATAGAGTAACAATTTAGTTTTGGAAGTATGTAGACACTGCAATCTTATTAATCTTTGTCCTAACCCTATTCATTGTTATTGTTATTGTTACAGATTGGAACTTTATATAACATGTGCACATTGACATGGACTTATAATTATTGTTTTACATTTTCCTTTTTGTATCATATAAAAATAAACAGAAGGTACAACTCAAATTTATAATAATAATAGCTGTTATATTTATCTATATAGTTACCTCACTGGAGATTTTTATTATCTATATGGCTTTGAATTGCTGTTCGGTGTCCTCTCATTTCAGCAGAAAGAATTCCATTTATAATTTTTTGCAGTGAATGTATTCTAGAAACAAATTTCCTTAGCTTTTGTTTCTGGAAATTATTAATTATCCCTTCATGTTTAAAAGGATAGTTTGTCAAATACAGAAATTATAAATTCTTGATTTTAAATTTTTTCATTTCTCTCTTGAAATGTGCTAGCTCACTACCTTTTGGACATGATGATTTTTCATTAGTTACTAATGCTATTGAGTACCCCTTGCAGGTAAAGAATCTCATTTCTCATGCTGCACAGGTTCTCTTTTTGTTTTTCAACAATTTGACTATAATGTATTGCAGTGTTGTAGCTTTCTAAATTTAATCTGCTTGGATTTTGTTGGGGTTTTTGGGTATGTAGGCTTAGGTACATACCTTTCATCAAATTTGGAAAATAATCAGTCATTATTTCTGCAAATATTATGTCTGCCTTTTTCTCTTTCTCTTCTCCTTTTGAGACTCCTCTCATATGCTACTTATACAAGTCAGTTAAATTTACTTTACTTTTATTCATTCTTTTTTCTTTCTGCTCCACAGACTAAATTTTTTAAAATATTTTATTTATTTATTTTTTAGACAAAGGGGACGAGGAGAAAGAGAAGGAAAGAAACATCAATGTGTGGTTGCCTCTCTTGTGCCCCCTACTGGGGGCCGGCCTGGCCTGCAAACCCAGGCATGTGCCCTGACTGGGCATCCAACCCAACCCTTTGGTTTTCAGGTTGGTGCTCAGTCCACTGAACTGCACCAGCCAGGGCTCCACAGACTCAATTTTAATTGTCTTATCTTCATGTCTCCTGATTCTTTCTTCTGCATATTCAAGTCTGATGTAGAATTTTTCTAGTGAATTATTTTTTCATTTCAGTTACTGTATTTTTCACCTCTAGAGGGGTTTTTGGCAACTTTTATAAATTATATATCTTTACTAATAATCCCATTTGTCATATATTATTTTCTTGATTTCTGAATTCTCTGTCTTTTTTTTAGCTTCTTGAACATATTTATGACAGTTGATTTAAAGGTTTTGTTCATTAAGTTCAATGTTTGGGCTTCTTCAAGGATGGTTTCTGTCAACTAATTTTCCCTTTGAATATAGATTTTGTTTTTTCATACACTTGGAAATATATTTGTTGAAAACATTAAAATATTATAATGGCATAACTCTGGAAATTGGTTTCTCACTGTTCCTCAAGGTTTTTTTCCTCAACTGTTGCAGTCTTCCCTTGAGTTCACTTAGTGTTTTGACTAAGACTTCTTTGAATGCCAGAAGATTTAAAGAAAAAAATATATCATATTTTTTACATTGACCGAGTCTTGGGGTGTTCCCTTAACATGTAGGCAGGTCATTAGCAATTATGCCTGTAAGAGGTGAAGAGTTCTTTTCACCAGTAGTGAAAGCTTAAAGTTGTAGAACATTTCTGCACATGTGTTTTTCCTGAGCATCTGTGTGGCTTTCTGAACCCCACAGTATATACAAATGCATTGGAATTCCCAGGTATTCCAAAGAATGCCTCTTCCTAGCTTTTCTTCCAAGGTTTAGGTGCTCTACTGAATGTGTCTACTGCAATCTCTGTTCCAGGTAGGTTTGGATACTTTTTTTTTTATATCACAGTATGTTTTTCAGCAACATCTGTAACTTTTCCACAGCTAATAGGTTCAACTAAGAGGGAACAAACACCATTCGTAACCTGTCCTGGTATACTGCAGACAGGTTAAAGAAGACTAACAAAATAGTTTGTCTGTGGTTGACCTCTTTACTTAAAGGAAATTTTGAGTGTGGAATCTGTATGTATGGATATATGGCTAAGATATGTCAATTTCCAAATTTTCCTTTTTTTAGGGTGCGAGGGTATGGGACTTCCCCAAGTGGAAACATGAGATATTTATTCATGTATATATCCCACACTGGAAGGCTTAGTTCTACACAGGTAGTGTATTTCATTAGAAAATATTCTCATGGGTTATTTTGTCCACAAGAGAATACAAAGTTGCCGATCACCTTAGAAAGGGGTGTATGTGTGTGTGTTGGTGTGCATGTGTATGGAGGGGTGCTAAGTAGTGGTGCTGTCCTGTTATCAACTCCATATCACTCTCAAGTTCTGCATCTTTCTAGAACCCCTATGATTTCTCTCTGGAAAGATAGGATGCCATTTCCACACTTGTTCACACCCTCTGTTCTACTTTGCTTGTCAATATGCTCTCATTAGCTGGTGATCTTATTTTCTCTATTTCATAGGATTATTTCCTTTGTAATGTTTTTTACTTCCTATTATTCTATAGATGTTTGTGGAAGAGTGACAATAAAAATTTACTTAGTCAATTGTGTTGAAATAGAAACATACTGAAATTCTTCAGTTTTGTGTGATGATGTTTCTGTTCTCCAATAATCTTTAAAAGAAATTTTGAGTTGCTAGAGTATTTTAGAAAATCAAGGAATAAGAAATGGTATTCCAGAGTGAAACTGTCTGGACTCTATTATAGACTGCTTAAACAGATGTAAGGAAGGATCTGTAAAAAAAAATCAGGGGCCTTAAAATGTGAATTCTGCAAGTTAAAAATTCTCGTATTGGCAGAATTTAAAGTGGAAAAGAGATAATCTGGAAAGAATATGCTCTGAACATTTTTTCTTATGTGACAAATGGAAAATCATGAGCTGAAGCTTTTACTTATTCTGTTATGAAACTGTATTACTGTTTTAAGTTAATATAATTGAGACCAAGTGTCATTTTAATATATTAAAATATCATGCTTCTGTACTTACTTTATAAATCTTTACTGTAAAAGAACTGAACATTGACCATCTGTAAACAGTTATAAAATTGGTTTTTTGAAGGTTGAAAAGTATGTACCTCCTGTGATGAGGAATACCTAAGTGGAATGAGCTCTAGCAAGATCACAAAATTTTTTTACAAGGAACAAATTACACAACCTAGAAATTGTCTCATGATGTAGTAATAGGTGTGATAATTATACCTTTTCTCTTGGTTTCAAGTAATATAGATATTTAGAATAGGGCAGGCCATTTTTAGTTCTAATGTTATTTGAATATGATTTCATTCACTTATTCATTCAATATGTTTTAAGCACCTACTATGTCCCAGGCATATGAATCATAAGAAGTCCCAGACCTCATGAAGCCTGTGTGATAGTCAGAAAAATAAAAATAAATGTAAATATGCTTATAATTTTGAATTATGTTAAAATCTATTAAAATAAATAATATTTTGTTGAAGTAGAGAGTAAGAAAGTAGCAATATTTTAGATAGGATAAAGAAAGTAGATCATTCTGAGATGATATTTAAGGTAAAATGACATCTGAAGGTGCAGGGGTGTCCAACCCCGTCCACAGTGGCTGTAAATGTGGCCCAACCCAAAATCATAAATTTACTTAAAACATATGAGATTGTTTTGTGATTATGTGTCACAATGTATTTAATGTGTGGCCCAAGACAACTCTTCCTCCAGGCTGGCCCAGAGATGTCAAGAGGTTGGAGACCCCTTGGAGGGTATGAAACATAGAATGTAGTGAAAACATAGAAGTTTATTTCTAGCAGAAAGAATAGGAATAGTGAGGCTTGAGGTTAAAATTCTTGCAGTATTTATAAATTAATTGCATTATATTGAAATTGTGTCATTATAGGTACAGCATAGCAGTGGAACTTAAGTGTATGATCTCTGAAGTCAAACAGTTGATGTTAAAATTGCAAATATACTATTTCCCCTAATTGTTCAACTAGATTTAAGGTTTTGTCTGGACAAGTAACAATATCTGAGCCATGCACACAATAAGCATTTAATAAATTGTAGTTATTATTATTGTTTTTCCAACTTTATTGAGATATAATTGACATATAATATTGTGTAAATTTAAAGTGTACAACAAAATGTCCTTTAATACATGTATATATTGCAATATTATTACAACCATAATGTTTGTTTTTTCTACTTCCTACAAGACTATGAACCACTTGTGTTTATAAACTGTATAATAATAATTATTGTGAGCCAAGAGCCTAACAAAATGTTTTACACATGGTAGATTCTAGCCAATGTTTATTCAATAGATTACAAATGAAAAGATATGAGGACAAATGCTAAAGTTTCATTTGGAGTCATTGGTTTATTTAGGGATATGTAAAATATATAGCCTAGTGTGTGGAGAGTTACTTTTTGGAAAGTTTCCAGGAAATTCCCATTGTATAGCCACACAGCAACATACCAAAATGTGATTACCATCTGCTGGCCTTAACTGTGTACACCTTAAGGCCAGCAGATGGTAACATATATGAAATGTTCTATTCCTCATGTTGCCAATACCTTTGCCAGCTACCTTTGATACTTAATTATATCATATAAATCATTAGAAGTATGAACTATCAAGCATTTATTTCATATGTGATGTCATATTTAAATTTAAGACATAAATGACATTATATCTCTGTTTCATAAGTAAGGAAATGAAGCATAAGAAATATAAACAATTGGAGTCCCAAGGTCACACAGTTAATAAATGATAGATTCAGATCTTGAACTAGACAGGCAGCCTGTTGACCTAGCTCTCTTAACCCCCATGTTGTACCTTAAGACAAGAAACTTAGAGCTAGCTCAGCTCCCTTCTAAGAAGATAATTGAAAAGGGGATAGACAATGCCTTTCTTCCCCTTTTAAATGATGAGCTTATTGCCAAAGAGATAGAAGCATGAAAATGTTTACTATCAAAAATAAAGCCAAATGAATCCAAAATGAGAGTACTTAAAGTCAAAAGCATGCTTTGCATGCTTTGCTCTATTACAGTATGTTTGTGTTTCCAATTCAATCAAAATCATTTAGACAGCATATGACTTGCTCATTTAATTTACTGAACATTTGATCTCAGTAGCATTGAATTTGTGTGATGATATTATTTAACATTTGTTAAATACCAATAAATTATGCATAATAGAGAAACTGAGATACAAACTCTTGTTCCAGTGCCTTAGACAACAAGGTCTTTTGCCTGCTTTAGTGGAAAAATACAAGGCAAGAAGGAGGAAATTAGTTAAGGGGGAACAAATACACCAACAACCAAAAAGAAAACAAAACAAAATAAACATGTCTTGATGGATGAAAAACATGTAGTTGTTGAAATTTGTCTTCAGGATCCACTTCCTAATTTCCAAGATCCCCATTTCCTTGCTTCTCTTTTTCCTTTTTCACAAATATTTAGTAAATAAGGATCATGCTTGCTGTCATGAAATACATGAATTTGTGCTAATCAAAATACAGAGTGAGTAAGGTGGTTTTTTTTTCAGTCTTACTGATAAATAAGTTACATATATAACTGTATAATTTTAAGGTGTGCAACACGATGGTTTTATTTACATATATTGTGAAATGATTATAAGAGGTTTAGTTAATATCCATTACCTCATATAGATATAATAAAAACATCTGTGTTGAGAACTCTTAGGTTCTATTCTCATAACAACATTCTTGTAAATCATACAGAAATATTAACTATAGTCATCATGTTTTACTTTCCATCCTTAGTACTTATCTATCTTATAACTAGATATTAATACATTTTGACCACCTTCCTCCAATTTTCACCTCCCTAATCCCAAAACTCCAATCTCTTCTTCAATGACTTTGGTATTGTTTTGTTTTGTGTTGTTTGTATCCTATATGTAAGTGAGATCACATAGTATTTATCTTTTTCTGTCTGACTTATTTCACTTACCAGAATATTTTCAAGGTCTCTTGGTGTTGTCACAAATGGTACAATTTCCTCATGTTTTGTGGTTAAATACTTCATTATATGTATTATTTATACATATATTTATATTATTTATAACTTATTTAGATTTATATTATTATATATTATACATATAACAATGTCCTTATCCATTCTCCTGTTAGGTTGTTTTGGGTATCTGCTATTATAATTAATGCTGCTATAACCATGGGGTTCAAGTACAGGTATCTTTTTGAGTCCGTTTTTCCTTTGGATATATATTCAGAATTGAAATTGATGGGTCATAGAGTAGTTGTATTTTTAATTTTTGAAAGTCTCCACAATGTTCTCCATAGAAGCTGTATCAACTAACAATGCAACAGTTCACAAGTGTTCCCTTTTTTCTGTACCCACACCAGCACTTATTATCTTTTGACTTTTGGTAATGGCCACTCTAGGCATGAGGTAATATGCATAGCCATAAGACCATTATTCCTTATCATTCAATGTAATACATTGTAAGATCTTTATTAACAGCTCAGATAAATTTTGAGGTGGCATAGAAGGACAAAAATGCACTTGAAACTAAATCTGCTTTCTATGGGCTTCTATTCAAGACTGACTACACTTATTTTTCCCATGTCCTTTTCTGAAACCACATCCCAGAAAGTCCCAGAAATGAGAGACACTAGGTGTAATAAAATGTGAAACTAATGTAGTTAGAGTATAAGAGTATGTTGAAACTTTGTGAAAATAGCATTTAGACACCCAGATCTCTTCTTCCTGCTGGTTAGGCAAGCCATTATCTATCTCATTCCTTAAGGCATTAGATATTTTCTTTAAAGAAATTAAATGAAAAATTCTCTGGAATCTTGCTTGCTGGTCACAATAAAAGGCTGGTGACAATATTTGGTAGCTAAGAAAGAGAATACATGAAAGCCTATGTAATGAACACTGAGACACCCTTTTCTTGCCCTATCTAGATTGCAGCATTTTCATAGCCAGGTTTAAATATCTGGAGAAAATGTTCCACAATTTTAAGCAATTGATGGTATATATGAAAAGATAAGTCATTGGTTTTCTTTTTTATTTTAATTTTCATTGTATTTTTCCATTACCATTTATTCCCCTTTTTACCCCCCTCCCCCCAGCAATCACTACACTGTTGTCCATGTCCATGAGTCCTCTTTCCTTTTTGCTCTGTCCCTCTACCCCCTAAACCCCCAGCCTGGCTGTCATCCTGCTTTCTGTCCATGAGTCTGTCTCTATTTTGCTTGTTAGTTAAATTTTTTCATTAGATTCCACATATGAGTGAAGTCACATGGTACTTGTCTTTCTCTGACTGGCTCATTTCACTTAGCATGATGTTCTCCAGGTCCATCCATACTATCACAAAGGGTAAAATTTTCTTCTTTTAGTGGCTGAGTAGTATTCCATTATGTAAATGTCCCATAGTTGTTTTATCCACTCATTTACTGATAAATCATTGGTTTTCAATGTTCTGAAAATTTATGTTTGAATGAGTTAAGGAAGAGAGCATAGTTGAAAGTTTGAAAATACACCTGAGTAAATAATTAAATATGAGAAAGTATAATCCACAGAAATTATATATACACACATGAGTGGAGACCCCCAAATCCATAATTTATTTATAAAAAATTATGTATTTATTCTTATATGTTTAAACTTCAGTCATATTTCAAGTACTCTCCATTTGATACAATATACCTATCAAGACATTTTATCCACTGGTCAAAACAGACTTTGAACTTGCCAAGTTTGAGGCCTTTTAGTGCTTCTGCTGCTGTTTATTTCACCTCTTCCACATCGGCAGAAAGCTTCCCTTTAAGAAAGAATTTGTTCATCTGGGGAAACAAAAAAAGAGCCACTTGGGGCAAGATGGGGTGAATAGGGAGGGTGGGACACAGGAGTCATGTCATTTTTGGTCAAAAACTTCTGAACATTCAGCGCAGTGTGGGCAGGTGTACTGGTAAATAACCCATCATGAAATGGACGAACACATTGAATGTCTTTTTAAAAAATTCATTGAAGCCAAACACAACGTCTCAGAACAATGCTAGCTTGTACACTGATACAGATAGTTTCCTAGAACACTCACCTAGCACGAGAAACCTGTATTACAAGGGAGCCATCCTCCAGAAGATAATCCTGTTTTGGGGGTGCCCCCCCCATATACAAGGTTTGTCTAGAAGGTATCCAGCCATGTACTATGAAAAAAGAAACATTTATCAAAGAAGATACAAGAGGGAAGAAACATTGTTGATAGGACAGTGAAACCTTAGTCCCTTTCTGAGCAGGCACCTCGGGACCTCACGCAGTTCTCCCAATTGCCATCAGCTGCCCTGTCATATTTTCCTGAATCTCATCAATGGCCTGAAATCTCTTCCCTTTCAAAAGTGATTTTAGTTTTGGGAAAATCCAGAAGTCATAGCATGCCAAATGTAGGCTGTAGTGAAGCTGAATTATCTGGGTGATTTGATGTTTCACCAAAAAAAATCTGCAGGAGATGTGATGCATGAGCAGACGTGTTGTTGTGATGAAGCTGCCAGTCACCAGTTGTGCATGGCTGTGGCCTTCTGAATCACCCAAATAGTTTTCACAGAGAAATGTTTAAGCTTAAGCAAAATTTGATGCAGCTTCATTGCTCTACTCTCTCATTTTGAATGCAACAGCCACATAGTATACATGCTCACTCAAGGTGTCTACCACACTCCCACTGACTAGTAAAGGGAAGTTGTCATTGTTCATGCATGCGCATTCCATTCTACTCTCCTTGGCTGCCAGGTTATATCGATGTTGCACAAAACATTCTCATTACAATAACAATAGCTGGGCTTTTTCCAGACAGACTATATTTGTGTGTGTGTGTGTGTGTGTGTGTGTGTGTGTGTGTGTGTGTGCGCGCGCGCGCGCAAAATATATGTATATATAGTCAGGCGGTAAATGACTTTTTTTGGTGAAAAAGAGATTTTACAATGGAATGCATTGAGTCAATTGGAAGTAAGGAAGGGGAGTCAATGAATGTAGACAACCGTGCCAAGAACTTAACTGTGAAGGGAAAGGAAGAGATAGGGCAGAAACAAGAATTTTGTATGAGGCTGATTTTTCCTTTTCTTCTTTTCTTTGTTTTTAAGCCCTTGGAAACTTTTTTAATAGGAGAGAGTTTAGTGTCTTTATATTTTGATGGAGGTAGACAGAATAAGTGAAAACAGCCTAAGAGGAGGCAATCAGGGCTGATATCATGGCTTCAGTTACTGGAGATACAGTTCCTTTGCATCTATCCGCTCCAATTCCTAGTACAGATCTTCTATTATCAAGGCCATGTCATAGCACAGATGACAGCTATGTGTATCTGTTAGATCCATGTTACCACAGCAGGAAGAAAGCAGGGACAAAGGGCAAAATGTAGATCCCCTTGGCTGAGTCAGCCTCCTTTAATTAGCCTTCCCCGAAGCCTCTCATAAAATTTCCACTTACAACTTTTTGACTCGAATGAAGTCACATGACCACACCTAGCTACAAATGAATGTGGAAAATGTAATCTTTATTCTGTGTTCTGAGGTGTCTGGCTAAAATACTGGGTTCTGTTTTGAGGGAGAAAAGATGAATAGCTGTTGAGATAGGCAGTTAGTAATCTCTGACATACCAGGTCTCTTAGACTGAGTTCCCTGGAACAGACTCTGAAATGACAGCTGCATGAAAATGTATGTTTGTTGATATGAAGTAAGGAAGGCTGCATTGAGCGGAAGGATGAAATGATCCACAATGTATTTAGTTAAAACTGAGATCTTAGCCACTCTTAGGTATCTCCAGATCTTGGATGACCATTCAAAATTGTTTCAAATTGAAGCAAAGTTACTGAGCTTGTATATTCCTGCAATAGACAGACTGATATAAACTGTCCTCTGGAAAGGGACATAACCTTAGCAAAGGTTAATTCCTAATAAGGGACAGAGCTATGAGGTATCAATAACTTATAATTCCAACAGCTGAGTGACTGAAACAACCCCAAAGAATGAATATGAAAGGGGCATCACATTATCTATTATAGTGGTAAGTGTGGTGGAAAGAAAGAGGTAAGTGATGAGTATATTGATTAGTGAGTCATTACAGTGATGAAGGTTTTGACTACCTAGGGAGGAAAAATGCTTAATAGTAAGGAACTGAAAGTTTTCATTAGTTACATGAAAAATAGCTTAAACAGAGTATAAGTTTATAATTTTAGCTCACAAATAATTCAAGGCCGGTATTCTTGAAAGAAAGGTAGAACTTCTTCACTTCACTTTTCTAGCTCGTGACTACGACTAACATTGTTTGCCTCTATCTGGCAGAATGGAAAAGAGCAAATAAAAAAGGCAAGTAGAAAACATGATTTCTGCTCACACTGCATTGATGATAACTTGTTATACAGATGCACGTAATTCAACGGAGGCTGGGAATGTAATGTAGCTTGTCAGCCATGTGCCTTGAACTTTTATTGCAAAGAAAGAAAGGATAATGAATTTTATGGACAGTCAATGATAAGAGTTTCAATGACATTTTTAAAAAAATACAGTGGAAGAAGTGAATGCAGGAGCAGAGAAGTTAAATAGTTATGATCAGAGAGCTGGACATTTAATTTAATATTTTATACATGAGAAGAATACCAGGGGATGATAAAGTATTGCTACAGGTGAAGAGAAATGATATTGAGTATGGATAAATCAATGAATCAAGGAGATTGGAAACTGTGCAGCCATGGTGTTGGAAATGTCACCACATAAGACAATAACAATATTAACTAAAGCTTATTCAGTGCTTATTATGTGCCAGACATTCTTGTAGGATTTTTACATCTGTTAATGCAATCGATTCTCTCTATAATCCTGTGAACAAGGTATTATATTCATCTTACCAATGTGGAAAGAGAGTAACATAAATCTTTGGTAACTTGCCCAAATTTTTGGAACTAGTAATAACTAAAACCAGAATCGACACATGGAAAGACTGACTCCAGAGCCTATGTTTTTGTTTCTGTGATAGGAAGGCTTAGAGTCCCTCCCAAGAAACCCCAGAACCAACACATGCAATAGTTATCTTCAAACAACATCAGAGTGGGATCCAATTAGCTCCACAAGTTGAATATCCAAAGGGACATTTTAGCAGGCACTAGACCCTGCTGAAGCAAATTCCACTTTGTGTGGCAACACCCGCACTGCAGCTCATACACAGTGGACAGGATTGAGGCTTCACAGTCAGCCAGCCTGATCATTGGCCCTGTGCATGGATGGTACTACAGTAATGAGACTGAACAACAACAGTCACATTACCCACACAAAGTACGTTCCTGGAACACCCAGCTCAGGTGATCAAAGGGACTGTGCCACTGGGTCCCATAGAACACCTAATAATAAGATCACCTTGCCAAAACTTGAAGACATACCAGATTTACCTAAAACATAGAAACAAAGACAGAGACGCAGTCAAAATGGGGAGAAAAGGAAAAATTCCCCAAATCAAAAAACAAAAGTAATCTCCAAAAAGGAACTAAATGAAGTGTACTAAATACAAAAATAATAAACTATCAGAAACAGAAACTAATAAAACAATGTCATTTATAATTGCATACAAATAACTAGGAAGAAATTAAACAAGGAAGCAAAGACATATCCATACTACCCCAAATAATCAATATATTCAACATAATTCTTTTATTTTTTGGCACAGTTTTGTTATTATTTATTTGTTTTTAAATTTTTATTGTTGTTCAATTACAGTTGATCCCATATTTTTCCCTTTACTCTTCCCTGCCCCATCCACCCCCACTTCTCACTTTCAATCCTCCTCCCTCCCATTGTATTTGTCCATTACACAAATATTTTTAAAATACCAAAGTCATATTTCAAAGAACTAGAACAAATAATCCAAGTATTTATATAGAACCACAAAAGATCTTTAGTATTCTCAGCAATTTTGGGAAAAAAAGAACAAAGTTGGACATATCATGCCAACTAATATCAAACTATACTACAAGGGCATAATAAATAAAACAGCATGGTATGGGCATAAAAACAGACATGTAGATCAATGAAACAGAATAGAGATCCCAGAAATAAACCCACACTTATGTGACCAATTACTATTTGACATGAAGGCAAGAATATACAATGGGTAAATAAAGATAATTTATTCAATAAATGGTATTGGAAAAATTATACAGATACATGCAAAAATAATGAAACTAGGCCAACTTCTTAGACAATAACAAGAATAAACACATAATGGATTAAAGACTTAAATGTAAGACTTGAAACCATAAAAACTTTAAAAAACATAAGTGGTAAAATTAGACATTTCTCAGTAATATCTTTTGTGATATATCTCCTTGGGCAAAGGACACAAAAGAAAAAATAAACAATGGGACTACATCAAACTACAAAGTTTCTGTGCAGCAAAAATAAATACATCAACAAATTGAAAAGACAACCTGCTGAATTGGAGAACATATTTCCCAATGATTCATCTGACACAAAGAAGATATCCAAAATTATAAAGAACTCATATAACACAATACCAAAAAACAAACAATCCAATTTTAAAAAATGGGCTAATACTGAACAGACACTTCTCCAAAGAAAACATAGAGAGGGCCAATAGACATAAGAAAAAATGCTAAAGGTCAATAATCATGAGAGAAATGAAAACTAAATCTACAATGAGATATCACCTGATACCTATCAGAATGGATATTATCAATAAATTAAAAAACAAGTACTGGTGATGAAGTGGAGAATAGGGAGCCTTTTTTCACTGTTGGTGGGAATGCAGACTGGTGCAGCCACTGTGGAAAACGGTATGGAGTTTCCTCAAAAAATTAAAAATGGAACTGGTTTTTGACCCAGAAATCCCACTTCTAGGTATGCAACCAAATGAACCCAAAACACTAATCTGAAAGAATATATGTACCCCTTTGTTTGTTGCAGCATTATTTAAAATAGCCAAGGTATGGAGACAGCCCAAGTGTCTATCAATAGATGAGTGGACAAAAAGTGTTACATATATACAATGAAATATTACACGGCTATAAAAAATAATGAAATGTCACCATTTGCAACAGCATGGATGAACCTAGAGGGTATTATGCTAAGTGAAATAAGTCAGTCAGAGAAAAACAAATACCATATGATTTCACTTATATGTGGAATGTAATGAATAAGATAAACTAACAAAATATAAATAGACTCATAGATATAGAGTGAGCTGGTGGTTGCCAGCAGGGAGGTGGCTTGGGGCACTGGGTGAAAAGAGATGAAGGGATTGAGAAGTACAGATTGGTAGTTACAAAAATAGTCATAAGAATGTAAAGTAAAACATAGGGAATATAGTCGATAATATTGTAACAAATATATGTGGTGCCAGTTGGGTAATAGAAATGGGCTTACTTTCTGGGAGAGAAAAATTTTATCTAGAATTGAACTTTAAAAGTTAATTTTTGTGTAAATCATTATATATGGGTTATTGAGTAATATAAAAGACTATGTTTTCAGTAATATTTTTATTAAAAGTCCTGTGTTTTTTGGTAAGATCTGATGTGTTACCTAGAAAACGTTGTCAAAACTTCTTGGGAAAAGCATGCCAGGCATCATGGTGTTTTCTAGGCTGTATGATTTAATAGTAAAATTTGAATTCCAATTTCTGCCATATCTAGCCTTGGGAAATACATGGTACATTTATTAAGATGTGATGACCTATACTTTCGCCATCATTTACATTAGACTCCTATGATATCCATAATAATGTCCTTTAAATCATGTCTACAGAAGTCAACAGTGCCCAGTAAAAGCACACACTGCAGTTTATTTATTTCCTTGGTGAAATGTTACTTGACAAGATGACCTTAGGAGAAGAACATATTATCATAAGGCTTCAGAATGGGAGCTGGAAGGTGAAGGTGGGTGGCAGCTGGCTCAGTGCATCTTAGATACATCTTTTTAATCTTAGCAAGTGAAACACTTCAACTGGAGATTTAAAAAAAAAGTCTAGTCCCTAACTGGCAGGAATTATTGTTAGAGGTGAGGGTAGCTTTTTTCCGAGTTATTAAATCAAGGAACAATAATTGCACTTTGAATTGTCATTGACATAAAAGCACATGGTTTGGGGAGAGAAAAAATGCCATTAAAAATAAGAAAGTTTTTGGCTGCAGCAGCAAACAAATATGTCAAACATTTAGTTTTAAATGCCAAGACAGGAGGGACCCTACAAACAGAAGTTGAAAGTCAATTCCATAGTGAGGAAATAGAGTTGTTAAAAGCCCTTGCTCCAAGGGTTTTGAGATTGTACTCTAGAGAGGCTGAATAGCCTGCTGTTGTTGACCTCGATGAGCAACTAGAAACGTGCAGTGACAACAGATTGCACAATATATTGGGTCACGGACATAAAGTGCCTTATAAATGAATGAATCTTTAAAATAACATATGCTGTAAATATTGTATCTTGATTGCATACTTGGAAAGCATGAGAATAAATTAACAAAATAAGATATTGCAGAAAACTTTGAGTGACTTTCTTTGCTCAAACTTGGAAATATTTGGCTGAAATACTTGTTTGAATAATATCATTACTAAAATGGTAACCAAGGAAAGTCAACATACAGATGTTACTACTATTCTCTGTAGCAATAATGGATTAGTATAAAAATGACATCAAACCTGCCAAAATGTGAGGGGGCAATAGTAACTTGAGTTGATAATGAGCCTATATTGTTTGTTGGGGAGATCTGCTTAAGTAAAAATTTTGTTGAAGCCAATTTACCTGGTTATTAGAAATACCTGGTATCCTAAGACACAGATTTGAAAATGACTGAAAACAATCGACTACCAAACTAGAACTAGAAACTGGTGTAATTTAAGGTAACTAATAGAGCAGTACTTAGGATTGGTCCTAAGATAAACTGTGACTGATATTAACTTTGTGTATGGTACATGACTACATCCCCTCTATTTGAACTAATTCCATATTACTTTCTCTCAGTGAGTAATTACCAATGAACATGTGAGGTATTACAATTGTCAGTTGCGTTCATTTTCTATTGCTGAGTAACAAGCTATCACAAATTTAGCACCTTAAACACCCATATTTACTATCTTAGAGTTTTATAAGTCAGAAGTCCTAGAAGACTCAGTTAGATTCTCCTCTACTCAGGATCTCACAGTGCCAAAATCAAGGTGTTGCTTTGGCTTGACATTCACCAGGGAGCTCCTTGATGAATCTGCTTCCAAACTCATTCTCATTGTTAGTCTAATTCAGTTTCTTCTGGTTATAGGTCTGAGGTCTTCACATGGCATATTCCATCTTCAAAGCCAGAAATAAAACATTAAATTCTTCTCATGCTTCCAGTATGGGAATTCCACTTCTGCCACTAGCTGAAGAAAACTCTACGCTCTTAAAAGGCTCATATGATTGGGTTAGGTCCACCCAGATAGATTTGCATTGCCATATAATGTGACATAATCACAAGGGTGATGTCACATCATATTTGCAGGTTCTACCCAAAGGGGAGAAAATATACAAGAGAGAGTATCACAGGGGGTCATTATTAGAATTCTGCCTATCACACTGATTAATCTTATCTGCTAACACTTAGCACTTTCTACTTTATTTGCATTTGTATGATGACCTGTGTAATGGAAAAAATACTCAAATCCCAAAGAAATAAAGTTATAATGGTACAATGCTGACATAAGATTCCATAACCTGGTTAAGGGGACTTCACTAAACAATCCTTCAAATCATGCTGCATAGTTGCCTTGCTCAAACATTTGGTTATAACTGAGGGATATTATTATTTTCTACATTTTTATATTTATGAAATTATAATAAAATCAATACAAGTTTATTGCCAATTTATAATTATATAAAAAGTTTGGTTTTTTGGTTAATAGTCTTTAAGAGCAGTTAAAAGAGAAATTAAAGCCTCAGGTCAGCCTACAGAAGTAAAATTATTGCATATTTACAATGGAAGAAGAGAAGCCAATAATTTCACTAGCACATTAATATTTCATCGAAGCCAAAATAGTAATAAGAACCACTATAAGATAGATGAATTAGTGTGTTATTTATCTTGAGTGTTGTTACTTGTAAAGGCACATTAGATTACAACATGTTGATCCTACACTGGAAACTAACAGCCACACTCCAGGTTTTCTGAAGGCTTGTCCCTGGAAGGTTGAGTGGGCACTAGATTACGTGTAAGCAATGTTATGATAAACTGGAACCAAATTCAAAGGAAAAAACTAATATGGGTCAGGAGATGGTAAAGTCATGACTGAATTTTCAGTATTGGTTGTATGTCAAAGAGCACACAGCACTGGGCTGAGCTTGTCAGTATCTAAATTGAGGATGAGTGAGTTAAAAGTAAAAAAAACAAAAAACAAAAAACAAAAAAAAAATCAGCTGAGCAGGTTGCTGATCTGAACATCTTCTGGGACCAGCAAGTTGATATAAATCTGTGAAGAGGCTTCATGTAGAAGTGAAAGCAATGGAACCCAGTGTGGAAGAAAGGGGACCACATATTAAGTCAACAAGCTCAGGGGAGACCTGCATGGTGGCCTTGCAAACTCAAAGATGAAAAGTAACCACAAAGGATCATCTAAAATTAACACTTTCCAACTAAAAGCAAGTCATGGTGGGTAGTCATGCCCTAACCAAAAATCTTCCCTGACAAAAGTCAATCTTTACCTTAACTGATCCTCTCTGTTATCTTTTTATATCTATGATAACTTAACTTTATGTCAAATTTCCTTTTTCCAGACCTCTCAAAGCACAGGCACAGCACCAGAGGGAGACCAAAAATCCCCTCATTGTTATTGTTATTCTGTTAATTGGTAACTACTAACTATCCTGTACCCACCTGTGTAAAAGAAGTGTGTGGCTACCATTTCACTTTTTATCCAATCCCAAAAGTTTGTTTTCTCCCACCTCCCTAATCTAGCACCAATGGATTCCATGTAACTAGCTCCCTTATTCCTCTTTTTTTATTGTTCAAGTAGTTTTCTGCCTTCTCCCCCCACCCCTTCCCACCCCCCCACCCTCCCTGCCTCCCTCCCCTGTTTCCACCCCCTCTTGTTATTGTCCATGTGTCCTTTCTAGCTGTTCCTATAAACCCTTCACCCTTTTCCCCCATTATCCCCTTCCCCCTCCCTTCTGATCACTGTCAGCCTGTTCTCAATTTCAGTGTCTTTGGCTATACTTTGCTTGCTTGTTTGTTGTGTTGATTAGGTTCCTGCTAATAGTGAGATCATATAAAATAAGGTGTAAACTGCCATTTTCTGGAGCATTTTCTGAATCCATTGAGATTTTGCTTCTTGGCAGTTGTCATCTGTTTGGTTCAAATACAAATTCTTACAAATTTGGACATTTCTTATGTTGACACCAAAAAAATGAAAATAGAGTACATTTCTCACCTAAGTGAATTTATTTACTAAAATATATCTGTGGCTCAATGTGCTTTATGTGTTTGTGACTTTCAAGTATACTAGGCACGCATGATGGTTTTAAGAAAATGGTTTTTGCTTAAGCCTAATTGAGGCACTTTAAGCCTGGAACTGTCTAAGACACAGGTGGCAAACACAAGGCCCACAGACCGAATCTGGCTCTCCACCTTGTTTTATCTGGCCCTGCACCTTATTTCTACCCAGTGGCAATGCCAAGCTCTTGCTTAACTGTTCAGGAGTAGTTCCATGTATACAGTCCTAAAGTTACATTCGGCCCTTTGAAGACAACCGTGAGGCTGATGTGGCCCCTAGTGAAAATGACTTTGAGACCCTTGATCTAAGATGATGGATAAAAGTGAGGCATTGGTGGTATGATGGTGATGATTATGACAGTGAGTTGAGAATTTCTCTGCTGATTTTGCTCCTGGGTGGTAGACCTTGAATCTGAAAGTTTGAAGGTCTGGATGAGCTGCTCTTCATTCATAGAAGATCTTTCCTTGTTTAAAACTCATGACCTCCTGAGGGGCAAGGTAAAGGAGCTATATAATATGAGCAAAGGGAAGGGTAGCTGCACTTGGCAGATGATAACATTGGGGCTAAGAGAGGTTATATGAGTTGTACAAGCTTAAGCAGCTAATAGGAGGGGAAAACCTGTGAGCCCCTTTTCTTACAGAATAGTCATAAGGAGTTACTGAAGAAGAATCTCAGCTGGGATGCCAAAGTGCAAAGTCTTGTCCCAGTTTTATGTGGAGAATCTGTATATATCAGAGGTGTTTTGCACCCTTTATCATCATAGTCTTACCATGCTATGACCTAGGATCCTGACTTTTAGAAGTACTAACCTCTGGGTGTAACAAATATGAGGTTGAAGTAAAATTGGTTTTTTTGGAAAATTCAGATGAGGACTTCTGGGCACTTTTGGGCAATTTGTGGTTGATGATACCGGTTATCTATAATGGCATGGTTCATTCTCGAACATCCCTTAAGAATATGTGACATGCTCCGGTGGTAAATATTAAGTATAAGTTTATAAATCATCAGTAGGGAATTTGGGCTTTTTTATTTGAAAATGAAATAAAATATGACTTGCGAGCAAGGGGGATTCTTATGTAATAAAAGGGACATATTTGACTAAGAAAATAAAGTTCTATATGGATTAAATAAGATTCTATGACCTAACTAAAATTAACTGAAATTTGAACTGGGGACACAAAGTAAAAGAAGAAAGGTAGAATGTGCACAATCCCCTTAAGGAGAAAGAGGGAGGGAATGAAAAAGAGACTAGCTGGTTCCTAAGATGGTAGGTAGGTGATGCTGTTGGCCTAGATAATCTATAGCTTCTTTGACTGGGATAAAGGGTAGAATGTGACAGGCATTCTTAAAATTAGGAGTTTTGTGTAAAAATATGAAGTTACAACATTGATACATCATGAATGATTACATTATGAAAAAATTATTTTACATGAAGATTCACTACAGAGCTCCTTTAATTATGCAGTTCCCTAAAAATATTTACATATTTGCTTACAGATCATTCACTACACAAAGCAGCTGGGGTAGCAGGCATTGAATCAGAAAACTAAAAGATTGAGAAATGTCTACCTCTGAAAAATCTATCAACTGTAGAGTTAAAAGCTTCTCAAGAGTAGGAAGCATGTCATATTTTTTATGTTTGACATACTAGGTACTCAACTGATTTTCACTCAATCAATGGAGATTTGACATACAATTGTTACATTCAACAAGTAAAGTTGCAAATATACCTGCCTACACCTACCTACTTTCAGGAAAGAATTTGACTTGACCTCAAATAAACTACACATGTCTAAAGAATGACTGGTGACATAGTGTGATAGGCAGAATAATAACCCTCCAAAGATGTCCATGTCCTAATTCCCAAAACATTTAAAAATGAAATGTTACATGGCAAAGGGGAACTGAGGTTTCAGATGGAATTAAGGTTACTATTTATTGATCTTAAAATACAGATATTATCCATTTGAGCCTACTATAATCACAAGATCCTTAAAAGTGGGGCAGAAGGAAAAGCGTCAGAGTGATGTTATGTAAAAAGACTTTCTGTGAATGTCCACTGCTATCTTTGAAGAGAGAGGAAGGGGGCCATAAGCTACAGAATACTGGCAGCCTATACAAACTGGCAAAAAAAAGGATGTGCATTTTCCCCTGAAGTCTTCAGGAAGAATAGCCCTGCTGATTTGGACATGTGAGACCTATTTGGGGCTCCTGACCTCAAGAACTATAAGATAATAAGTTTGTGGCTTTTTAAATTCACTAAAATTGTGGTGATTTGTTACAGCAACAATAGGAACACCCATTGAAATAGAGAAGTCAGTTAAGTGTAAGATTCAAAACCATTAAAATGGTAGGAGAAAAAATAGGCAGTGCAGTCTCTGACATTACTCTTAGCAATATTTTTTCCCGATATATCTCCTCAGGCAAAGAAAAATAAACAAACGGGACTACATCAAACTGAAATGTTTTTGTACAGCAAAGGAAAACATCAGCAAAATGAAAACACAACCCACTGAACGGCAGAACATAGTGACCAATGAGATATCTGATAAGGGGTTATATCCAACGTTTATAAAGAACTTATACAACTCAACACCAAAAAAAAAAACCCAACCCCCAAACAAACAAATGAACCATTTTAAAAAATGGGCAGAGGACCTGAATAAACACTTCTCCAAAGAGGACATACAGATGGCCAATAGGCATATGAAAAGATGATCAATGTCACTAATCATCAGAGGGATGCAAAGTAAAACCACACTGAGATATCATCTCACACCCGTCAGAATGGCCATCCTCAATAAATCCACAAATAACAAGTGCTGGCGAGGATGTGGAGAAAGGGGAACCCTAGTACATTGTTGTTGGGAATGCAGACTGGTGAAGCCACTGTGGAAAACAGTATGGAGTTTCCTCAGAATTTTGAAAACAGAACTGCCTTATGATCCAGTTATTTCACTTCTGGCAATATATCTGAAGAAATCTGAAACACCAATGCCAAAGAATATATGCACCCTTGTGTTCATTGCAGTATCATTTACAATATCCAAGGTTTGGAAGCAGCCTAAGCGTCCATCAGTAGACAAGTGTATAAAAAAAGCTGTGGTACATTTACACAATGGAATACTGCTCAGCCATACTTTAAAAACAGGAAGGAAATCTTACCTTCTGTGACACAGCATGGATGGAACTGGAGAGCATTATGCTCAGTGAAATAATTCAGTTAGAGAAAGACAAATACCATATGATTTCACTTTTATGTGGAATCTAAACTACAAAATAAACTAACAAAATTAAAACAGACTCATTGATACAGAGATATGGAGAACAGACTGACAGCTGTCAGAGGGAATGGGGTTGGGGGACTGGGTGGAAAAAGGTGAAGGGGTTAAGCCCCCCGAGAAAAAGCATACTCATAGACATAGACAACAGTATGGTGAGTGCCAGAGGCAAAGAGAGTGGGGGAGGTAGTAAAGGGTGAAGGGGGGTATAAATGGTGATGGAACAGACTTGACTTTGGGTGGGGAAGACACAATGCACTGAAAT
The DNA here is from genome assembly GCF_019186645.2 of Phyllostomus hastatus. Lineage (NCBI taxonomy): Eukaryota > Metazoa > Chordata > Mammalia > Chiroptera > Phyllostomidae > Phyllostomus > Phyllostomus hastatus. Next base: position 7,523,186 of record NW_025333909.1, on the reverse strand, counting down.
GTATATAATTTTATTAACCAATGCAAATAGAAAAAAAAAGAAAATGAGAAATGAACTAAGTTCGAACAATAAACATTTAGTTCTGCAATACAATAGTCACCTATTTTATTTTTGGCAGCTTATGAATTTTAAGGATAAGGTCCATCCTACTTATCACTCACCCCAACATATGCAGGGTGGGGCAAAAGTATGTTTGCACTAGTGAGTAAACAAAACACAGAGTTTATTCTTGTGTTATTTTCTGTACAACTGTAAACCTACTTCTGCCAACCCCTGCAAAGCTGGAAGCTGCCACTGGAGCTGTGGTCCTTGTTGCTGTCCCAATAGCTAAAGTTTTGCTGTGTCTTTTAGTTTGTGTCTTATCTTTTTGAGCTGCTATACTAAAAACACCATAGACAGGGGGGCTTAATCAAAAGCATTCATTTCTCACATTTCTCAAGGCTGAGAAGTCCCATATCAAAATGCCAGCAGGTATAGTGTCTGGTGAGTGCAGTCGTCCTGATTCCCATTCAGTCCTCTACTTGCTGTGTCCTCCTGTTGCAGGAAAGTTGAGAGAGTTCTCTGGAGGTCCTTTCGTAAGAGTGCACACTTTATTCATCTCACCTTGTATTACCACTCTAAGGGGACTTAGGACTTTGATATATGAAATTTAGGGGGACACAAATATTCTGTACATAACATTTGGCCTTTTTTAGTCTTCCTGGCTCTATCCCAGTAGGAGTCCTTCAGATCAGTCTCAGGTGAACCAACTAATAAGACCAAGTATGAACACGTGCCTCCAACTTGACCCCTCAGTTCTCTCTACGATGGCCAGCAGCAATCTTAGGTGGCAACAGTGGTTGTGACATCTGGAAAAAAATCAGGGATTTATCTTATTTGACTTCTTTCCTTATGGGGCACAGCCACACTCCACTTTATTTCTTTATTTTTCTGTATTGACATTAGCAGTAAATAACAGGAAAAAAAGGAGGAAGGAAAAGATGTTTTTGTGCCACCCCCATCATGTAATGGGCCGAGAAAACATTGTGCTCAGTTATTTTGGCAAACGGCAACTGGCCATGCTCTGTTTGCAAGAAATTGACACAAACAAAATATACATAAATGACACAGGCTATATATGGCTATCCGAACACACCCAATACTCTATGTGGTTGCTGGTTCCAGTAAGGCAAGACTTGGAGGCTGCTATTGTGGGTCTGAAATGTGAGAAAGGTGGGCAAGGCCACAGTGCTTTAAATGCTCTTTTCCTGCAAATAAAATTGAGGCTTGTCAGGGAAAGGGAGCTCCTTTGTCTCATTAATGATGGTTTAATGCCCCTCCTTTGGTCATAAAAATTATTTCTTTGTCATCAACTCTAATTTTAGACCCGACTTCCAATACTATGCTTTTATTTTTTGCCATGTTCTGGGGAATAAAGACTTCTATACTTCTTTTTTTTTTTAACCAAGTCTTGTGTTGGGGATATTGAAACCCTTGTGTCCTGTATGTTTGTGAATATAACACCTGACTTTGACAGTGATTAACTTCTATTTCTGGTTCATTGCCACTGGGACAATGAATGCGTGGGCAAGAAGTACAGAAAAATACTCTTATGGCTGAAACTGGACACTCCAATAGTTGTGGCTTTATATTGCCCACTTTAGACAAGCAAGAATATTACACATTGGCCATTTTCTTCAAATATACAAACTGACTAGAAGGAGAATTCCTGTAGAACTATGACTGAACTTTCAATATATACTAACATGAAACTTACTAGCATTTTCACACATTAGTGTTTTTTATTTTAAGTGATAGCCCCCTCATGGTAACACTTAAAAGAGAAATATATGCTAATGTGGAGTGTTGATATAATTAAATCATTCACTGCCATCTCTGATATCCAATTATGTTTTTATTAAAGATAAATGATTTAAAGCTATTTTAGTTTTCTGCTCCCACTTGGTAAGAAAATCATCTAGAAGCTTGACTAGTTTGTTTGCTATCGTTTTCATAAGATATGCCTAATGTTCCAGTTTATTTGAGTGAAAGTATTTTAACCCATGTCATCAACTCTTAATGATTTTATAAGGCAAAGAAAACATGGCTATTCGCTTTCTCCTGAGTTCAGCATAGATAATAAATATCTTATTAAACTAGTAATAACGAGAAAAGGAGAGATTGCTAAACATCTCCAAATGATTTTGCTATTTAAGTTTGTGGCATTTCTGTTTAAAGCTATCATTGATTATATGCTAGTTCTACCTAAATTATAGTATCAGATAATTAACACAATATATTTCATAATTGATTTCTCCCAAAATAAATGTGTGAGCTTTTAGAAGTCACCCAACGGTTGTATGTTGGTAAGCACTACTGTGTTTACTTTCTATTATAATTCCATCATTAGACACTATAGGAATAATTATAATGAGAGGGTTTTATGCAAGTCATAATATCAACACTGAAATTTTTAAAAATGGCTATGTTCAAATTTGTAGGTAAACAGGAAAAAAGTCCTTTGACTAATTTTTTCTAAAATTGGTATTAAGAAACTTTGGATTACCCATGCATGTTACTTTCCAATGTCAAACACTTGAAACTTCACAATTTCTCCCTTACAACTCTACTAAATCAACTCTGCCAAAGATAAACCAAAGATCAAGATTTAAGGAAAGGTTTTCTCCCTCTAGTGGTTACATGGGAAAACTGTAAAATTTAGTAATTTCACTGTAGGAAGTGAGCATCTTGTAAGATTATTATGTAAAAGGATATTAATTGTTAATGGGGGCCTTAACTAAATACCTAGGTTACCAAAAAATGAGACAGTTAGTAGATTGGAAGGATATAGATTACCTACTTTTTAAGCCTTTATATCCTTTGACTGAAATAGAAATACTATTATTATAGCTGACTACAGAGACAAGTTACTTATTTCCCATAACAAGAAGATTCTTTGATTTATTTTCATGAACAGCCCCTTTCCTCTTCTCAACCTTTGTCTACTTTTATGTATTTTGCTTTGTTTTTATTTATTGATTTTAGAGAGAAAGAGGAAGAGAGACAGAAAAATCAATTTGTTGTTCCACTTATTTAAGCATTCAGTGGTCGATTCTTATATGTACTCTGGCCAGGGATTGAACTCACAGCCTTAGCACACCAGGACAATGCTCTAGCCAACTAAGCTACTAGGCCAGGGTTAATTCTGTGTACTTGTAAAGGCCCAATTAATTCTGGCCATCTTATATAGTTTATCATCATTGTCAAACTTCTTCCTTTAGTCCAATATGACTCCCATTTTTCTATAACATTTTGTTGATGTTAAATTGAACATTTAGTTAAAATATCTTAACTCTTCAATAAAATTGTAAGTTCCTTGAGGCTAAGGGTTCTTATAAATGTCTTCATATCTTTTCATACATCCTTTCTGGGTTCTCTATTCACAAATATGCATAAATAGAGTAAAAAGCCCAGAAACAAACCTTCACATATAAAGTCAATTGATTTTTAACAAGAGGACCAAAACCATTGAATGGTGAAAAAACAATCTTGGCAACAAATAGTGCTGGGAAAGCTGTATATTCAACACACAAAAAAAATGAAGTTTGTCCCTTATATTTCACCATATATAAAAATTGAACTCAGAATAGATCAAAGACCTAAACTTAAAAGCTAAAGCAGTAAAACTCTTAGAAGAAAACACAGGTGAAATTTTATAACATTGGATTTGGAAATGATTTACTGGATATGACACCAAAAGTATAGGAAACAAACCAAAAGTAAATTAGACTTTATTAAAATTAAACTTTTGTGCATCTGAGGAGACAATCAACAGAGTGAAATGGTAACCCACTGATTGGGAGAAACCACTTGCAAATTATGTATTGATAAGTGATCAATATCCAGGATGTATAAAATAACTCTTACAACTCAACAGCAAAACCTTCACAGGTCATTTCATGAGGAAATATTTCAATGGAAGAATTTCATCCTGAATAAATCCTAATCAAACATGTAATCTAATCTTATTTTAAAGATTATGAAATCAAGGCAAAGGAAGACTGAGTTTGTGAACATTTTCGGAGCCAATTAGGATCATGTGTAGTACTGGGAAGCAATTAATTTAGAGCATATCAGTAGTAAGATACACAAGAATGTTGGCAGTGTCAGGATGAAATCACTCAGATACAGTTTTATGCTGAGATTTTTACTTTCAAGCAGTTGCATGATAGTCCATGAATAATCTGCAATCCAGGTCATCCAATAACAAAATAACAGTATCTTGGAACTAGATTTATTCAGAATGGTGAAGTGCGACAAATAAGTATGTATATTTTGGAAAGGAAATTCACATGGCTTCCTATAACTAACTCTCTAAGTCACAACTAAAACGTCCCCCCTTTAGAAAACTCTTCTGGCTCTATTAAACTATCCCTCATGGCTTTATATCATACTATCCCGTTGATTTCCTTCATAGCATATATTGTACCCAGAAACCTAATTTACTTACTTGCTTATTTATTGCTCTTCTCTCCCTATTGGAACATATACAATCCTCCTAATGTACGTCATTGTGTGCCTGGTACTTAATATGGTACAGAACAGGCATTCAGTAGATTTCTGAATCAGTAGATATAACAAAATCCAGGTGGCAAATGGAAGGAAAAGAAAAAGGATGGCTTCAGAAAACTCTACTGCATTTACATAGGAGGGTGTTGCAGGGAGAGCAGAGTTGGACTTTCTGACAGTGAGTCAAAAACCTAAGGAAATGTGAGTAGTTAAAAGATTAGTGAGGGGAGTGGTGGGAGGAAAATGGAGACAACTGTACTTGAGCAATAAAAAAAGGAAAAACAAAACAAAAGAAAAGAGGAAAGAAAAGGAAAAAGGAAAGGAAAGGAAAGGGAAGAAAAGAGAAGAGAAGAAAGAAAAATTAAAGAAAAGAATGGATAGCTGGAAGTAGCACTGGGTGGGGGGGGATTAAACACACAGAATGAAGTCTGGGGGCAATATACAGCCTCATGGGTGAGAACAGTGCAGCCAACTCTTCCTGACTCAAATGAGTGAGAGTTATCTAAGGAAATGTTATGCAGTTTGATCTTTATTTAGGCTAAAAATAAAAATGTTTTGGGAGAATCAGAAAACATCCCACATCATCTGTTATGTATAGTCAGACAGCAACAATCAAATATTCTCTTTGCTGTGATGTATAATTGACCTCAATCCTAAGAAGTCTGGTAATTAGTTCCTGAAAAGGATTATTTTAATGTATGTAATAACTTCTCCAAAGGATGAAGTAAATGTTCTCACACTAGGCAGGGCATGGGGGAATACAAACAAGTAACGCATAATGTGTCTTTGGGAAACTACAATCTTTGAATATCATAGATCCAGGTTCCAGATTACTGAGGTTTACTGCAATCCCACTGGGACAACTGTAAACTAATTACAGAATCAGAGAAGCTCACAGTGGTGCCTGGAAACAAATAACATGGTTCTACATATTCAAGCTCTGTTAAAGTAGATATGAAAAATTTATGCAGTCTTGAGGCTTTACATATGGGGGCTTAGCATTTGGCCCCTATTCTGTGCCCAGAGAAGGAAACCCTGTTGGCAGGGCCTACACAGAATGTGACAGAAGTGTGTGTTTCTTCTCTAAGCACAGTACAGTGTCACCTGCCATTTCCAAGAAGTCCCAACTTTGGTATACTTGGTATTATGTTCATTTCTTTTGTTGGCACAGCATTTCCCAAAACATTGTATATTTGATTAAAGCAAGATCATAAATTTTCCTTCTGTTTTTCTTTTAATATTGTAAAAGGAACCAAATGCTTTTTTTTCTCCTAGTTCCCTGAATCAGTCTTCTTCCTATATTCCTTGATTTGGATATTCAGGCCCTAAAAAGTTCTCTATTATTTACTATCATCTTCTTGTGAAACATCTTTTCATTACTTTTTTTCTGTTTAATTCACCTGTATTTGTCACAACCTTTTAAAGCAGAATGTGATTTGATCACTACAGTTCATTCACAAAAGTTACTCTGAGTTACTTTTGAACAGCTTTACAAACTGCTTATAATTTTGCTACTCTAAACAATACTTTTCTTTGGAAACAAGCCCTAGGAATAGTTACTCCCATCAAGTTGGTTCATCTTAGCATACTAATTTCTAGAGGCCATACATGCAGTTGATAACTACCAGGGATGAAAGGTTTAAAAAGTATATCCTAGGGGATGAAAGTTGTTTCTTGCTTTTGTGTTTAAAATCACTCTTTGTGCTCCCTTAAACTTCATTAAGATATAATTGGAGTTAGTCTTTCAATTTGATGTATTATAACCTGTGCATGCTCTTTCCACATGCTTGATTACTTTTTGCATTTCTCCTTTCGTCTACACTGACCTTTAGAACCCACCACTCCCCACTCTCTGGATTGTAATTATTTCTGGAAGGTGTGCTAACCCGTGGGCATACATTCATTTACCTTTGAGCACTTTCTATTTCCCCTCGGTCCCATGCTTCCATTACACCAGCTTGCTCAAATTTATCATGCACTTTCAGAAGACGTCTGTGACTGGATTTGCTGAATATCACACAGCTCAGTTTTCTATTCCTTAATTAAAATTCAGGTAAGAGAAATAACTGTTTAACTGTTACTCATATCCCAACACAGCAAGTCTAATAAGTGCGGTTTGCTCTGAAACAAATCAAGAATTACTCTTTGCCTTATTTTTATTTATACTGAGAGAAATTTTAAAGTTTAAAAAGACTTCCATTTTGGAGTGTCTCAATCATTTTTTTAAATACTAGAATATTTTTGTCTTCTCACTTTGTAGATAATGCTAAAAGTTACCAAATTTTCTGGGGTTTGCTCTATAATGCATTATAATCATTTGACCACCTGTGCCTAAATAACTTCCCAAACAGCACACATTGATTGATGCTTTTTCTCCACCTACCTTAAGTCTTCTAATACCAGTAACAGTATTCCTCTAACCTTTCCCCTTGGACTCCCCTTCAAACTAAATTGCTTGAGTCTGGATACATTCTCTAGATTTGAGGCTACATTTTTCTTTCAGGTGTTATTTTTGATATACATCATCCTATTACAGAAATTTCAATCTCTACTCATGAAAAACAAACATTTGTTTACTATGGATTGTTGGGACAGAGAATGTTTCAAACACATAATTTTTATTATCAAATTGCTTGTGACTCCAATGCTGTGGAGACTGTTAGATAAAGAACTTTTGATTACTTTGGAAACTTAACTCCTTTGGATATGTTGTTATGATTTATTTTTATGCTGGACTAATCTTTATACACATAGTGATTAGAAAGAGTCTCTGTGAACCTAACAAACTCTTTCTATCCCCAGCTGTTATTCCACAATAAACTTTTTCATTCTTAACTCTACTCCATGGGGACAAAACCTGTCCTCCTCAGTATGGCTTTCAAGGCCCTCCAGAATTACATTTGATTTAATTTGTACAAACTCTTCACCTTCTTTTCTTGAATATGAAAGCTTCACTTCAACCATGCCAGGTTTTTGTTTTCATTCTGATAAAAATTATCCAAGAAGGTAAAAGTTTACTTCCGGTTTTTTGCTTGTGCTTTTTTTCACCAAGTCTGAAATGCTCCCTCCTTTCTGTATATCCAAATAATATTGAGTTATATGTCCTTTTAGAAATACATCTTTACTTAGTCTAGACCACCTTACTCAGTATTTTACATAAATAATTAGTCTGTATCACACAATTCAGTACTTAGTTTAATACTGAACTGATTGTGTTTTAATTCTTCCACAAGTGTAAGTTCTTTTCTTTTGTTTTCTTAATTACTGTGTAAGCTCTTTGAGCAGATGGACAATGGTTACATCAGTGTGGTATGGCAGAAATGAAATGGTTTTTGAGTCAGATCAAATTTTTCATTCTGACCTCTCCAGTTATTTGCTGTGTGACCTTTGTGCCTCATTTCCTCAAAATTAAAAAAAAAAGTGGATAATCTTAGCAATTACTTGATGGTATTGTCATTAGGATTAAAAGACATAAAGAATGTAGACTATCTACCTCAAAACTTTGTCCATAAAAATTATCAATAAAGAGGACATAGCTTGGTGGTTAAGGATATAGATTCTAGATCTACATTGCTCAAATGAGTAGCTATTAGCCAGAGGTGACAATTAAAATTTAAATTAATATTAAATAAAAATTTATTCTTCACTTGCACTAGACACATTTTAAGTATATACTTGCCACATGTGGCAAGTGGCTACCATATTAGACATAGATAGATAACATTTTCATTATCATAGGTGGACAGTGTTACTCTGGAGTTTAACAAATCCAAGTTTGATACATGTATGCATTTCCTAGCTTTGTGATTTTGAGCAAATAAATATATAACATGTCTAAATCACTATTATTCATTGGTAAAATAAGGATGATCACCATCTTAAAACATTATTTTGAAAATATACAATAGATGCTGGAAAACCTTGTTATTACTATCATAAATATCAGTTCCTTTCTCTTATCTATTAAACATACATCACAGTAATAACTATATAATAGGCATTTAAAATACATTTTAATTAAAATATTATGAAACATGTATAGTACTCCTGGTGAGAATTATGCCCAAGAAGACATAATGATTACTGCTCTATGAATATATACAATGGAATACTACCCACCCATAAGACAAGATGAAATACTGCCATTTGCAACAATGTGGATGGTTGTTGAAAATATCATGTTAGGCAAAATAAGTCAGTCAGAAAATCTAAGAACCATATTTCACTCATATGTGGGATATGAAGCTGAAACACATAGTTTTTGCGCATGGGTCACCGGCCAGCAGTGATCACGGAATGCTGCGGATGGCTCGACGATAAACACGCAAGAAAAAACGACATGCACAGAGACAGACTAGTTTCTGTGGGGAAGTAGGGACGAAATGGCCACCCCCCCTAGTGGGGAGCACGCTGATTTACCGTCCATACCTGCTTTTATTGGGCTCATTCTGCATAATAATTCAGGTAAAGCACAGTACTCATTAGGGGGAAGTAAGGAACCATAGAAAACAAAGAACTCTGCCGGTCTATTGAGTCGGGGTCAAATAGCTGTAAGACTGAGGAACAAACTAACTTCCTCCTAAGACCCTTCTCATTCAACTGAGAGCATTCTAAACAAAGAAGGTTTCACAGGAATTTACATGTTCTTTCTTAGGCCTGATCACCCCGGGGAATCCGCACTTCTCAGTACAGAGCTGCACCACCCTGTCATTGTTTCAGGCTTAGGTGGAGCACGGGAACTAAGGCAACTGGGAGACAAGGAGGTTTTCTCCCAGACAACGAGAACTCAGGCTATGTCAAAGCCGAGGAGCGAGGGTCCATCACCCCCTTTTGCTGCAGCCCCCCAAGTCCTTCTTTTGGGGGGCCTCCCAAAGTGATCGTGCCTGTCTTAGATCGTTCCCCCCGTGGGGAATCTTACCCGTCTTTGGCTAACCGACCAAGCTTTTTGGGGTTCGGTCATGAATAAAGCAGCAGAAGCAGCATTCCTGCCAGGAAGATAAGCTTTTGTCTCCTTGCTGGCTTACCGTTCCAAGGGTGTTCCCTTAGCCTTAGCCTAGGCAGGGAACAGCTTCTGATACCAGTCAGGGCGGTTCCCAACACATAGTCACAACAGTATGGTGGTTACCAGATGAAAGGGATACTGGGGATAGTAAAGGGTAATAAGAACCAAATATATGGTATGGGAGAATGATTTGATTTTGGGTGGTATGCACACGGTTCAAAACACAGATCATGTATCATAGATATGTACACTTAAAACCTATGTGATTTTATTAATCAATGTCACCTCAATAAATTTAATCAAAATAAAATTAACAAAATAAGAATAGTGATCTGTAATTTCATTTTATTATAGTATTCTTATCTGGCTTTGGTATCAGGATTATGCTGGTCTTATAAAATTAGTGTGGGAGTGTTCTTCCTCTTCCATTTTTATAAGATTTTGAGAAGTTTTGGCTGACCCAGCAGAGGTCATGGCTGATCTGAGGGATACAAACTCTTTTTTAAAATATTGTTACATAGATCGGGTGTGTGCCATAACATCTAAGCTACTCATGACCTTGAATGTATGCACCTGATATATGTAACAATATTTAAGAAAAGAGTTTGTATCTCTCAGATCAGTCACGACCTCTGCAGGGTTAAATATTTGGTAGAATTTAGCATTGAAACCATCAGAACTGGGCTCTTCTTTGTGGTTATTGAATCAATCTCCTTCCTCAATATTAGTGGTTGTTTGGATCTTTTTATTTCTTTATAATTCATTGACATCAATCTATATATTTATAGGAATTTACCCATTTCTTCTTGGCTTCCTAATTTGTTGGTTCCTAATTATGGTTCATAGTAATTTCTTATGTTCTTTTGTATTTTGGTGGTATCAGTTGTAATGTCTTCTCTCTCATTTCTGATTATATTTATTTTAAATCTCTGAGTTTTTCTGAGTTTGTATAGAAAGTTTTGCCTGTTTTGTTTACATTTATAAAACAACCTTCAGCTTATTTTATCTTTTCCATTGTTTTAAGAGACTGTATTTTATTTACTTCTGCCCTGATCTTTGTTATTTTCCCCTTTCTGCTAACTGTGGCCATTGTTTATTGCTCTTCTCATTTGTTGCGGTACATACTAGTATTGTTTATATGAGATTTGTCTTGTTTCTTAATGTAGTCATTTATCACTATAAACTTAGAACTGCTTTTGTAGCATCCAATTAGTTTTGATGTGTTGTGCTTCTAGTTTTATTTGTTTCATAATATTTCTTGATATCTCTTGATTTTTTGACCCCTTGGTTGTTCAGGAACTTTCCTATTAATCTCCACTTCTTAAAAATTTCCAGCTTTCCTCCTGGTATTGATTTCTAGCTTCACACCACAGGAGTCAGGAAAGTTACCTGGTATGATTTTCCTCTTCTCCAATTTTCTAAAACTTATTTGTGACCTGTTATTTAATTTATCCTGGAGATTGTTCCATGTGTCCTTGAAAAAGAATGTGCATTTTGCTGCTGTTGGATAGGATGTTCTCTATATATTATTTATGTCTATTAATCTGAATTGTTTTAACTCCAGTGTTTCCTTGTTGAATTTTTTGGTCTGGATGTTCTATCTTTTTTCTTGAAAATTGGGTATTGAAGTCCCCTACTAAGATTATATTTTTCTTCTTTCATATATGTTAGTGTTTGCTTAAAATATTTAGGTGCTACAATGCAGGGTAAATATTTACAATTGTTAAATCTTACTACTGAATTGACATGCTTATCATCATACGATAGCCATCTGTGTCTCTTGTTAACATTTTTTACTTAAATACATTTTGTCTGAGTACAGTTACTGCTGCTCTATTTTGGTTTCCACTTGCATGAATCACATTTTGACATCCTTTTACTTTGAGCCAATATGTGTTCTTAAATCTGAAGTGAATCTCTTGTAAGTAGTAATATGGTTTGGCCCTGTGTCTTTTGTTTTCTTTTCTTTACAGCCTCTCAGTATATTTTGATTGAAGAATTAAGTCTATTAACATGTAGTAATTATTCACAGGTAATGAATTATTATGATCTTATTATTTTATGATTATTTTGTGATTTTATTTATATGTTATTTCTTGCTTCCTTTATTTCTTATAAATTGTTAACTTTTCTTAATGACACGCCTTGATTCTCTTTTTATTTTTTATCTATTATTTTTCTTCATCATTTCCATTATGTTTACAAAAAAAACAATGTATAAATGCAAAGCCTGTTTCAATACTGAGAGCAATTTAACTTTGATGGCTTACAAAAAATATATTCTTTCATTTCCCCCTCTTTCACACGTTTGATGTCACCATGTATATATCTTAAGAAGCTTGTTCTTTGTAAATATTAATACAATCAATAGGTTTCTTGAAATACTGTAGAAGTAAAAATAAGAGAGAAATTGAAATATTGGAAACACAAAATTGGGTCTCACTTCAGATCTTGCAGGCATTACAAAATATATTATGACAAACATTACCCCCATAAATTATACACTTGGATGAAGTAGAACAATCCTTTGAAATATATAAATTACCCAAAGAATAGATCATTTTAATGGTCTTATATTTATTAAAAATTGAATATATAGGGAGTTCTGGCCAAGATGGAGGCATAGGTAGAAACCCTTTGCTTCCTAGCACAATCAAAAGGAGGATAACAACCAATCTAAAATTCATAAAAAACCAGACACTCCAGAAAATCAAATTGAATGGAACTCTGACAACCAAGGAATTAAAGGAAAAATCAATCAGAACAACCAGACCTGTAAGGCAGCAGACCAGGTAGGAGGGGCTGGCTGAAGATGAACCTGAGACTCAGAACTGACTGTGGACTACGGTGGGGGTTGCCATGGTGGAAGAAACTCCCAGTCTCACACGAGGGTTCATTGGAAAGTGGGCTACAGCTGAGCAGGTGACATGCATTGTTCCCTCTCTGGCCCCTCCCCCACAGGCAGCACTGCAGCACAGCAAAGAGGGTTGCCCTGCCTGGGTGAAAACTTAAGGCCCCTGCCTCCTTACAGTTGTAATTTATCAGGTGCCCTGAGACGAAGAAATATCGTCCAAATGAAAGACCAGAGAAAAACCTCAGAAAGAGAACTAAGCAATGAGGAGATAGCCGACATATCTGATGGAGAATTTAAAGCTCTGGTAACCAAAATCCTCACAGATCTGATTGAGCTTGGTCGAAAAATGAAAAAAAAAAAAACAAATGAAAAATACCCAAAAATGAAATAAAGCAAACGATTCGGGGAACCAATAGTGACAGGCAGAAATCCGGGCCTCAAATCAATGATTCAGAACAAAAGGAAAAAATAAACATCCAACCAGAACAAAATGAAGAAACAAAAATGCAAAAAAGTGAACAGAATCTTACAAACATCTGGGACAACCTGAAATGTTCCAATATCCAAATGATAGGGGTGCTAGAAGGAGAAGAATAACAGCAAGAAATTGAAAACTTATTGGAACAAAAATTGAAGGAAAACTTCCCCAATCGTGTGAAGGAAATAAACTTCTGGAAGTCCAGGAAGCCAAAAGAGACCCAAAGAAGTTGTACCCAAAGAGGAACACACCAAGGTACACCATCATTAAGTTACCCAAGATTAAAGATAAAGAGAGAATCTTAAAAGCAGTAAGAGGAAAGGACACAGTTACCTACAAAGGAGTGCCCATAAGGCTATCAGCTGATTTCTCAAAAGAAACCTTACAGGCAAGAAGGGACCAGAAAGAAGTATTTGAAGTCATGAAAGGCAAGCACCTACATCCAAGATGACTCTATCCAGCAAAGCTATCCAGCTTTCATTTAGAATGGAAGGGCAGATCAAGTGCTTCCCAGATAAGGTCAAGTTAAAGGAGTTCATCATCACCAAGCCCTTATTATATGAAATGTTAAACAGACTTACCTAAGGAAAAGAAGATCAAAAATATGAACAGTAAAATGACAACAAACTCACAACTATCAACAAATGAACCTAAAAGACAAGAAAAACAACAAAAACAAAAACTAAGCAAGCAACTAGAACAGGAACAGAACCAGAGAAATGGACATCACACAGAGGGAGTTCAGTGGGGAGGGGGAGGGGAGGAATATGGGGGCAAAGGTACAGGGAAGAAGAAGCATAATTAGTAGGCATAAAATAGATGGGGAGAGGTAAAAAAATGGTATGGGAAACAGAGGATTCAAAGAACTTATATGTGCAACCCATGGACATGAACTGAGGGGAGGAATGCTGGGGGGTTAGGGGGCCAGGATGGAGAGGGGCTTTATAAAGGGGGGAAATTGGGAAAACTGTAATAGCATAATCAATAAAAAATACTTTAAAAAATTGAATATATAGTTTAACACTTCCAACTGTTTTTCAGTCCCATATGGCTTTAATGTCTCTTTCCATCAAACAGTTAAAGAAAAAAATCACTATTTCTACCCAGTTTCTTATGTAAAACAGACAGATAGAAAAGCCTTGGTACCTCGTTTATGAAGGAAATACTTTCCTGGTACCAAAAACAAAGACAGTTTAACAAAGAAAAAAAACCCCTACAAATGTAGGTCCAAAATCTCAAAGAGAATAACAATTTCAAAAATGTATAAGAAGGGTAAGATGCCATATTAAAGGGTGGTTATTACAGAATTGCACACTTAAAATGTTACAATGTTACCTATATAATTTTATTAACCAACATCACCACAAAATTTTAATTAAAAATAAAAATGTATATGAATTTTCATGTTTTAAATAGTACAGTTATAGAAAGCTAAATATCACACTTGTTTCCTTGCATTATCTAAAATAAGAGGGAAACTAGTCACAGTATTATTTACTCAATGTATTAAATTTCCCTCAAATAGACTCCAAAATTTATAAATTACTAAAATATGAAACAAACTATGTTTAATTTCTGCCTAGAAATATAGCTTACTATGTTAGTTAGAATTGAAGAGATTTAATAAAAGGCATAGAATCAGTCTTAAATTTTAAAAAAATCTATTTTAATACTTGAAAAATTTACCCATAAGATTCTGTTTTTTTTTTCCAGTCCAGCATGTAGGAGCTTAGAAATTAACATACCATCCTAACAATAATGAAAAAGCTAAACAAATTGAAACATCAATTCTTCTTAGGTCTATCTGAGAGGACAGGTGACAGGGCCAGCCACTGCTTGCAAAATTGAAGAGTCATACAGGTCAATACTGAGAATTGCAAATTACATGAGCAGAAATATCCACAGGAACCAGTAACAGGGTAGGAAAACCTAAACTCCAATTGACAAATTACTGGAGGCTCAATATGACCAAGTCTGATAGTTACTGGCATAAAGACAGTCAAATAGACCAGAGGAATAGAATAGAGAGAACAGAAATACGGCCTTGCATTCCCAGTCAAATGGTCTTTGACAAGGATGCCAATACCACTATGTGGGCAAAGTACAAAGCCTTCTGCATATTTGTAAAAACTGGATATCCTCATGCAAAAAAAAGTGAAGTAGAACTCATATTTTAAGCAAACAGTAACTCAAAATAGATTAAAGACTTAAATGTTACCCATAAAAATATAAAATGTTTAGAATTGAACATAAGGGGAAAGCTTTAATCCATTGGGTCTGGCAATGATTTATTGGGTGTGACATCAAAAACAGCAAAATAAGCAAAAATAAACACATGGGATTCCATCAAATTTAAAAATGTTTGTGTATTAAAGAATACAATAAACAGGGTAATAAAGTAAACTATGGAATGAAACAATATTTCCAAATCATATATCTCATTAGGAGTTCATACTTAGAATATATCAACTACAAAAATGATTAAAAATGAGCAAATGACTTGAACATTTTCCAAAGATTATTTTGAAATAGTTAACATACATATAAAAATTGTTCAGCATCACTAATTATTAGAGAAATGCATATCAAAACCATATTGTTATACTTCTTATAAACATTAGTGGGATTTTAAAATGGTTAAACCACTATGGAAAACAGTATGAAAGTTTTATAAATAAACTAAAAGAAGAAATACCATATGCTCCAGCAATCTCACTTCTGGATATATATCCTAAAGAATTGAAAGCTGAATATTGGAGAGATATTTATACATCCATTTTTGTAACTGTAAATATTTGGAAAAACCCCAAATGACCAATGATATATGAATGAATAAATAAAAAGTGATATCTACATACCTGTCATATGGCATCAATGAACAGTGAGGACATGATACAAAGGAAAATAGGTTGGTCACAAAAAAATCAAGTACTGTATGAATCTACTTATATGAAATATCTGAAGTAGTGACATTAATAGAAAAAGGAAGTTGAATCGTGCTTATCAGAAGCTATGTGGTGAAGAAAATGAGGAGTTATACAATGAGTATTCAGTTTCCTATTTGCAAGATGAAAAAGATTTGTAATGTGTTTCACTGCAATATGAATATACTTTACACAACTAAATTGTACACTTATAAATTGTTATGATGATAAATTTTAAGTTATGTATTTTAACAATAGAAAAAATGGTAGTCCTTTCCTGCTTGACTACTACGTACAAACCTTTGTAAAATATTTTGTCCATTGCTCTGTTTTATTCAATCCTTTCATAGATCCCATGTGTATTTTGTACCTAAACACTTACTTTAGAATTTCATAAAATAGCACAAGGTTCTGTTGGGCATTTCTCTGTGTACACTTCTTATGGTATAAAGTACCATAAAAATATTAGATTAGAAGAATTTAGAAGACGAGCACATTTGGAAAATACTCAAGTAAATTTATTTCAGTTGAACAGATGGATGAACTCAGGACCAAATTTGGAAAGGAGTAGTGAATCACCCAAAGTCACACAACTAAATAGGAGTAAAAATAGAATAGGAATCCAAATCTTCGAACACCAAATGCTATCATCAGGGCTCTAGTGGCCTAAATGGCAGCCTCTTCCAACATGTGTTCACATCATAATTCCTATCATCTGTAAATGTTACCATGTCTGGAAAAAAATTATTTTCAGATTAAAGCAAGGATCTTGAGGCAAGGAGGTCATCCTGGATTGTCCTGATAACCATTATATCCAATTATATGAGTCTTTATGAGAGACATACAGAGGAGAGGACACAGATTCACAGAGAAGACAATGAGGTAAGCACAGAGGCAGAAAACAGAGTGATACAGCTACAAGCCAAGAAACACCAACCATTGTTGGCAGGCACCATAGCCTTGGAGAGAGGCAAGGAATGAATTCTTCATTACAGTCACAGAGTGAGCACAACTCTTCTGTTTATTTGGACTTCTTGTCTCAAGGTTGTGGTACCAAGGATGCGGTAAGTTGCCTTGGCAATCATTGGAAATTAATAGAAGGACACACACCAAGTTGTTGACTCACAAAATAGAGCTTTTGCCAACCACTGGAGACACATAAATAATTATAAAAAGATTGCCAAGATTCACAGATACTGTCCTTAAGAATAATTGTGATTACTAAAACTAAAATATGCACTTAAACAAAAACAACTAGCCCTGGCTGGCATAGCTCAGTGGATTGAGCGCGGGCTGGGAACCAAAGTGTCCCAGGTTCAATTCCCAGCCAGGGTACATTCCTGGGTTGCAGGCCACAGCCCCCAGCAACCGCACATTGATGTCTCTCTCTCTCTCTTTCTCTCTCTCTCTCTCTCTCTCTCTCTCTCTCTCTCTTTCTCTCTCTCTCCCTATCTCCCTCCCTTCCCTCTCTAACAATAAATAAATAAAATCTTAAAAAAAAACAACTAAAGGGCTTATCTTGCAGGGTTGGTTAATGCAGTTACTCAATGGTGCCATCAGCCTTTTCATTTTTTCACTCTGTTCTCAGTAGTGTGAATAGTGCATTATCTTAGCCCAACTCATAATCACAAGATGGTAGTCATAATTCTAGCCAAATGATGTAGATTCTTTCTTCCCTGTTTTTTTAAGAGTAAAGCAACCTTTCCCAAAAACCCTACAGCAGATTTCCCCTCAGGTTAATTTGTCTAGAACTGATTAATATAGTATCACATCAACCAATTTCTGGTGATTAGAATCAGTGTAATATGATTGATTTAGACTAATCAGTATATATTTATTTTTAATCATTTTTTAAATTTTCAATTACAGTTGACATACAATATTATATTAGTCTCAGGTGTACAACTCAGTAATTAGACATATAACTTACTAAATGATCATCCCAATAAATCTTGTACCCACCTGATATCATACATAGTTATGACAATATTATTGACTCTATTCCTTATGCTGTTCTTTACATCCCCATGAGTATTCTGTAACAACCAATTTGTAATTCTTAATTCCTTCACCTTTCCATCCACCCGCATCCTCCCTCCCATCTTGCAACTGTCAAAATGTCTGTATCTATGAGTCTGTTTCTGTTCTGCTTGTTTATTTTGTTTTTAGATTTAATTATTG
Source organism: Phyllostomus hastatus (assembly GCF_019186645.2). Lineage (NCBI taxonomy): Eukaryota > Metazoa > Chordata > Mammalia > Chiroptera > Phyllostomidae > Phyllostomus > Phyllostomus hastatus. The sequence goes on along the minus strand of NW_025333909.1, from coordinate 7,505,199 downwards.
ATAAATATATATTTATTGCCATTTTATTGTTCATAATTTAATCTTGTTTTCTTCTTCTTAAACAAGACCCTACAACATTTTATGTAGTACTGGTTTAGTAGTGATGAATTTTAACTTTTTTTTTTGTCTGTGAAGCTCTTTATATTTTCTTCTATTTTAAATTATAGCTTTGCTGGGTAGAGTAACCTTGGTCATAGGTCCTTGCTTTTCATCACTTTGAATACTTCTTGCCTCCGAACCTTCTGTTGAAAAATCAGCTGACAGTCTTATGGGAGTTTCCTTGTAGGTAACTGCTTTTCTCTTACTGCTTTTAAGATTCTCACTTTGCCTTTAACCTTTAGCATTTTAATTGTATGTGTCTTGATGTGGGCCTCCTTGGGTTCATTTTGTTTGGGACTCTCTGCACTTCCTGGGCTTGTATGTCTGCTTCCTTCACCAGTTAGAAAAATTTTCTGTCATTATTTTTTCAAATAGACTCCCAATTTCTTGCTCTCTCTTTTCTCCTTCCAGAACACCCATGATGAGAATATTGGCATACTTGAAGTTGTCCCAGAGGTTTCTTATACCATCTTCATCTTTTTTGGAATCTTTTTCTCTAGCTGTTCTGATGAGATGTTTTTTTTGTTTTCTTATATTCCAAATGACTGTTTTGATTCTCAGCTTCATCTACTCTACTGTTGACCCTGTAAATTATTCTTCATTTCAGTTACTGCATCTATCATTCTTACTGATTCTTGTTATGGTTTCTTGTCATTTTTCATGCTGTAGTTCTAAGTTCCTTGAGCATCTTTATAACCATTGTTTTTAATTCTATCTCTGGTAATTTTCTTTTTAAAAAAGATTTTATTTACTTATTTATTTTTAGACAGAGGGAAATAGAGGGAGAAAGAGAGGGAGAGAAACATCAATGTGTGGTTACCTCTTATCCCCCCTGCTAATGGGGACCTGGCCTGCAACACAGGCATGTGCCCTGACTGGGAATCAAACCAGCAATCCTTTGGTTCACAGGCTGGCACTCGATCCACTGAGCCACACCAACCAGGGCTATAACTGGTAATTTTCTTACTCCCATTTCATTTGGTCCTTTTTCTGGAGATTTCTCCTGCTCTTTCATTTGGGACTTGTTCCTTGTCTGTGTGTTTTGGCTGTTTCCCTGTTTTGTTTGTTCTGTGTATTAGGCCAAGCCATTGTGTCTTCTGGACTTTGTAGAATGGCCTTGTGTAGTAGGTGTCTTGTAGGGACCAATGACACAGTCTCCCCAGTCACCTGAACTGGGTGTTCCAGGTGCACCCCTTTGTGGGCTATGTGCACTGCTGTTGTGGTTGAGCTTTAATTGCTGCTGCTATCATTAGGAGGGACTGACTCCCAGGCCAAGCAGCTGCAAGGACTGGCTGAGACTACAGTGAAGGAGCTGCTGTTCAAAATCTGACCCTATGGAACAGGGCTTTCTTCAATGGGGCCTTGGTGCTCACCGAGTCTGCCCCTTGAGAGTGTTGCTCAAGGAGGTGGTAGTGTTGTTAGTTGGTCTAGTCTGAAGCTGTCCACCATGTGTACTGACTCTGGAGCCTCCTGGGAGGTGAAAGGTGAGCCACCACCTGTGTTCTTCCTGGGACCACTTGGCATGAGCTATAGAGTGATTTTCAGATGGATGCTACTTGTGTTGGGCTTGGAGGTGCCGATGAGAGGCCAAGCTATGAGGCAAGGCTGGCTTCTACAAATGCTGGGCCACTTAGCAAGAAGTACGGAACACACTGAGACCAGATGCTGCTTGTTTGAGAGATTTTAGGAAAGTCTGAAGCATGAAGTGAGACAGGACATTCATATGGAAATTCCACTGGAAACAACTTGAGTGAGCTGAAAGTAGAGTGGGGTATGGACTGAAGGAATCCACCAGGGCAGTTGAACAGTGTGAGCCAGGTTAATGGAGACTCAGATATAGCAATGCCTGCTAGCTCTGTGTGGGGGATGGCTCAGCAAAGGATCAGTAGCATCTGCCAGTACTTTTGACTGGAAGAAATCTGCACCCCCCAGCTCTTTCTCTGATGCTATATAATTCAGTTCCTCCCTGTATGTCCCTGGTTCTGTCCAAGCTGTTGCACTAGTGCTACAGCTTAGAGGGAGTGAGAGTGAGTAAGTACATGCATAAGCTCTTTAAGAGGAACTGCTGGAACTCCAGAAGCCTCTGTTTCACTCAGTCACAATCCCCACTTGTTTTATAGCCAAAAGTTATGGGGACTTCTCTCCTGGCACTGGAACCCTGGGCTGGGACCCTTGGCTCCTCAGGAGGGAACTCTAGAGCTGACATATTCCTCCAAATTTTTATCTGCCACACATGAGTGGGACCAGCTTGTTCTCTGTCTCTGCCCCTCTTACCAGTTTTGATGTAGCTGCTCCTTTAAATTCCTAGTTGTAGGATTTCCATTCAGCTGAATTTCAGGTTGTTCTGAATAATGGTTGTTCTGTAGTTTTGTTGTGATTTTGATGTGGTTGTGGGAGTATTCCAGTACCACATTTACCTATGCTGCCATATTTACCAGAAATCTCCTAATCAATATTTACTAAATAGATATTAGAACAAATTTAGGATTCAACTAACAAAACAAAAAGGTAAATTGAGTGCTTGATTGGTAATCAACTGACTTATTTACAATTTTTGAATAAAGTTGGTGAAAGGAAAAAAGGAAGAAAGTAAATTCTAATAATTAATGATAGAATTCATGAGTGATTCTTAATACAGATTTAAAATTTTTGTGATCTAAAATTTTATAATCCAAACAGAATATGTGAGTTAAAATACACTTTACATGTGGTCTACCTCATTGTTTCTCAGAACTCACTGATCAGTAGAATCACCCATGTAGGATGTGAAAAACAAAGATTTTCTAGTTTGTCTCTACATTGTTTTAAATTAAAATATCTAGGGGTGGGCCCTAGGTATTTGCATTTTTATGTTTCCTGGATTGTTTCACTGACCTGAGAAGTTTGGGCACTACTCACATAATTTAATCTCTAGTTCTTTCCTAAGTAAAATTACATATGAAAGTGAGTGGTCCATGTTTTCTCAGAATATTGAAACTAAATACACAAAGAAATATTAAAAAGGAAAATAGATTACTATATAATTTTAATTTTAATTAAAGAATAAGTATTTATCTGAACCTACTTGTTACATAGATATCTTTGTTGTTCTTGCATTAATATTCTTTCTAGGAAGCTAGGATATTTTATTATTCAGGTGAAGTAGTCAAAATGTGAGCATTATCAATTTGTAGGCATTTTTTGATTTGTTTTGATGCTTCACCTGGAGACAAAAAAAAGGTTAATTTGCCACAGAAGGTCAACCTGCTTCATCATCACATACTACAGTCTAAAACTGACATGGCCTCAAATACCTAGGCTTAATGAAATGATCAATACACAATGTTTAAATTTGTAACTGTGGAATTTTTGCAAAGGTCTTTCTGCTTTAAGCTTCAAAAGAATGTACAGCACATATATTCCAAAGGTGAAGTTCCTAAGGTTATTATCATTAATACTACTGAAATCAGGCTTCATAGATTGCACAGTATCTGATTATTCCTATTGATTGCTCAGGTATTAGCTGAAGCAAAATTCAACTAAATTTTTCCTAATATCATACATACCATGAAGAAATGTTTTACTGCATGCCATGTTTCAGGATGTTGTAGCATAGCATTCCCAATCTTAAAAAAATGCTTAGTCTAGTTATGTTTATTGAATTATTTTTCATGTTTCACAAATACATTAAAAATCATGATTTTGAAAAAGATACATCTTGATTCATACTTGAAAACCTAAATATTTTTTTGTTAAACATATTGGGTCTGGAAGTTCTTGGCCTGAAGAATTATTTATAAAAGGAAGATTAGGAAAAGCAAGATTATGAAACTATTTGTAAATCCTATCATTTTAACTAGCTTAAAGCTAAAATTAGAAGAGTCCTACGATATTAATCTTTATTAAACATCCAGATGGGATATTTTTTCAAACCACAGTATAATGAAAGTCATGTACTATAATAAAAATGTGTGTTATGGTTTTGAAAATGTACTTATATAAAGCAAAATTTCAATCGACAGTTATAGCAGATTAGACAATATGATCCAGTATTGATCAGGCATCTAGAATACATATAACAGGAATTCAACTCAAATTAGTTCAATTTAGAAACTTTCTAGAAAATTAATGTGCCTGATACCATTAAAATATATGTAAGAATGTGGCATCACCGATTTGAGGCATGAACATGAAAGAAACAAATATAAGCAAGAAATTGGATGTATGAATGGCTGCTGTCCTAGAAGTGAGAGATGGTGCCAAAAAAATGTACGCTTTTCTGCTGAAAATTTCTTGAGAATTTCTAAATACAGTCATTTTGCCAGATGCTTTATAATGTGAGCAAGATATTAAAAAACATACTGTGTATATTGCCTTCTAGGAGATGACTATCTAAAAATGGAAAATTTTTGAAATTTGAGGTCAATTTCATATATTTTTCTTATATTCTAATGTCAAAGAAATTCCAAAACACTTTTCTGTAAAATTGAAATGTGTTTCTTCTTCAGTTATTAATGCATCTATAAAATACTGACCATAACTATTATTGTTAGATACTTTCTCATATAGAGGCAGGTGTGCAACAGTCACATGAGAAACAGAAGTTTAGGCTGAGTATTATAAAAGCCTGACTTCTTTACAGACCCATAATATTTTCATTTTTTATTATCTTGCACTATGAAAAGCAAAACTTAGGGTGATGGCAAAGCCTAAGTTGTCAGTGAATACTATAAGCCATGTTTTGCAGTAGAGAGAATGCTCTGACAATGAAAATGAAAAGCGTCTCAAAGTTAGGCTTAAAAAAAGACTTTTATAGGGAGGAATAGGCAAGACTCCAAAGAACTGAGTGTGTGGAAGTTGTGTGATGGGATTAACAGGTCTAGGAGTTATGATGAGACCGATAAGAGAAAGTCTACCGTGAGTTCAACCTGTCCTCTGGAAGGACCACTATGGATGGGTCGAATATTGGGATTAGGCTGAGAATGAACGAAAGTTCAGGGGCATGGGTGAAGGAGAGAATCTTGATTAAAGTTTGGTTAATATTTGGTTCCAATTCCACAGTCAGGATAAACGCTTCGACAAATTATTTATGAGGCAAATAATTGGAATTTAGAGACTGGG